>NC_086105.1:104581195-106981195 GCF_963921235.1 Mobula hypostoma | reverse complement strand
TTTTAGTTCCAAGTGCTCGTGCCACATTTTGTCACCCTGCAAACTTATCCTTCAATCTCTTTGAATTATGGAGGACAGCATGCTTATAGATGTCTCTCTCCAACAGACTTCATCATGATCATCATGACTCCAGTATTTCTACTAATTTTTAATATTTCTTAATTGTATATATGATTTTTTTGTGTTCTATCGCTGAGCAGCAGTGAACCATCTGATTGGCCTATCAGAGTTCTCTTTGGGAACAAGTTGACTTGATCAGCATTTCTGATCTGGCTATTGTCCATGATTGTACTTAATAAAAAAAAAGGCAATTTGTTATTTGTAGAAGATTGTATACAGTACCCGGTAAGTAGCCTCCACTGCCTTCCACAGATTCACCACACTGAGCAAAGTCAACTCTCCTCCTTTTTATCCTAAACAGTTTACAATGTATCCTGAAATAATGAAGCCTGCTTCTAGGCTTTCCGAGGAAGAGAAACATTCTTCTTGTACCCAATATACAGGAAGGTTACAGTACAATCCCCTCTAATTCCAAACCCTAATTGAATCCAGATTTAGTCTACCCCCATCTCCCCTCACTGGCAAACTTGTAAGTGTTACGTTCATTTTCCTCATCCCGATCGTTGTTGTATGTTGTGAATAGCTGGCACCCAGGCACAGATTTCTTCAGTAGCCCACTAGTCATCTGCAACTCTTATTGCCACTCTCTGTTTCCTGTCCATCAACCAATTTGCTACCTGTCCAAGCTTGGTATCTCCAATGCAATGAGCTTTAATTTTGCACACTATGCAGGAGTTTATCAAAAGCCTTCTGAAAACCAAAATACACCAAGTTCACTGGTTCTCCTTTATCTAGCCTCCCAGATGCACCTTCAAAAAACCTCCAGCAGTTGTTTTCTTTTAACGCAATTGTCCTTTCATTAAGCCCACATTGACTGTCTTAAATCTGGCTAATGTTTTCTAGGTGTCCTGGATTTTAGTTCTCTTTTACCATGAAATTTTTAACTCTATATTTTTAACATCAGTTTCTCTTAGCAATTTAGCCATTATTACAAAAACCTGCCTCTTTAATACTGCCTCACACATCATCCTAAGTAGCTTTCTGTACCATGGTGTCATGGTCAGTTTACTTATCTCAGCAACTCCACATTTGTCTTAAAGGGTTATGAGGACCTCAAACTTATTGGACAAGGGCAGGGACTGAGGATCCCATATTATAACCTCTTGGATTCCCATACCTCAGTCATACATTTCTATCTCTGATCACGTGTTGGTTCTAAAGCATTTAACCTAAAGGGTGTGATTGCCTCCTGAAGCAAAAGGTCCAGGTAAGTTCCTCCTCTTTTATTCCATAGTAATAACTGCAGCCCTTAACATGGATTTAACGCTCCTCAAATTGTAGTTAAATGCAGTTTACTTGGGCAAAAATGCCCATAAACTCCCATATACTCCCAGTTGCAACAAATCTCCCATCCTCCCATCTTTGATTTATTTGGTTATGTAGTTTAGTGCTAATCTAGTTAATTTAATTTAAAGTATGTTTAGTTTTCATCAAGATCTTAAATTAAAAATGATTTAATAATTGTGTACTTGCATCCTTCAGAGCTACAGACCTGGTGCTAGAAGGGTTGGTGGGGTGGATTTACTAATATGATGGGATGAGTATGCTGTGATTCATTTAGAATATGCACTTGCCTTGATGCTCTGACCTGCCACACTCAGGACATTTTTCATCAAGGAGGGCAGGTGACAGGAGCACTCTTCAAGTCACGCACCACCCTGGCTTGAAAATAGATCACGGCACCTTCCTCACTGCTGAGTGTAAATCCTGGAATTGCCCAGCTCAGAGGACAGGAGGAACATCTTCACTGGAAGGACTGCAGCGGCACACCATCTGCCGAAAGGCAATGAAAAATGGGCGATAAATGCTGGTCTACCAGCAACACCTACATCCTGAAAATTTGGTAAAAGTCTCCTGGCAAGACTTGGTAGAGGAAAGGTGATGTCATCCTCTGCTTCGACTAATATGTATTCAACACTAAGCCTCAGCTAAAGGAATGCCGTTCTGAGTCATTACTTCACTGGTGTATATGTGCTGCCCAATTCATTATGCTCGAACACCGACTACATTTTAATCTCTGAGATGGCTTTAATGCATTTATAATATCTCCAGGTAGTGAAATGTGCTGCGGAAGTGCCCCCCCCCGCCATTTTTTTTTACTTTTCATTACATAGAATGCAGCACAGTATCTACCACCAGCACCCCGGCATCACAATCCAGACACCCACCAGTCTCTCAGTAAAATACCGCACATATATCTGAAAGTTCTTCCTCTCACCTTAAATACATTTTCTTTACTACTAAACATTTCCATCCACTGGCTGAATACTTTATGCCTCTCATATTACATTTCTGCCCAGTCTCCTCTCAATGTCTGTCACTCCAGAGAAGACAATGCCAGCTTGTCCATCTCTCACTATTGCACAAGTCCTGTCATTCAGAGAGCAACTTCATTTCATCTGCAGAAATACTTCTCTTTAATTTTATTGTTAAAATGTGTCCATATATACAATAGGACTTTAAACACGTTGGCTCTAAGCACATCATGTTACACAGGTGTATAGAATATTGGTGAGACTGCACGTGGAGTATTGTCTGCAGATCTGTTTGTCCTGCGATAGACAGAATGTGATTATCCTAGTCTTCTTCCCAGAGGAACGGAGTCTGAAACTAGAGTGCATACGTTTAAGATGAAAGGAGATAGATTTTCATTCAGATTGTGCAGAAGTTGTATAGACGGGTCGACTCCGACGTTTGAAGGAGATTTTACAAGTACTGGAAATCTCAAGCAACATTAAGTGGAGAAACTTGTCTCAGACTGAAACGCTGACTGTTTATTCCGCTCAGTAAATGCTGCCTGACTTGCTGATTCCCTCCAGTATTTGTGTGTGTGTGTGTGTGTGTGTGTGTGTGTGTGTGTGTTAAAAGACATTTAGGCAGGTTAATGGATAGGAAAATAATTAGGTGGATATGGGTGAAATGCTAGACAAATAGGAACCAGCTGGGGGGTGGGGGAGCCTCAGTCCATATGAAGGGTTGGGCCGAATGGCCCGTTTCCGTGCTGTGCAACTCTATGACCCTAAATTTGCAATGCAGACGCATACATGAATTATCCTTCTATAGCGAAATCCGGCTCCATCGAGAAGAATGAAGTAACTTTTCGGAAGTCGACTATAGCCTGCGGGTATTCCTAAATGTTTAGTACCTGCATCGGTAAACCCGCGTGTACTCCGATCTTCCTCATTGTCTTTCACTTTGCACATCAAAGGAACTTTGAAATCTCCAATCGTGCTGGGAGTACTCGGGAGTATTTAATTCCTTTTCAATGGCTATTATCTAAGTAGTGGAATTTTTTTGTACAGTTGCTCTGGCAATCTAGTGGGAAATATTTACACCCTTTGTGAGGTATCATCATTTTGTTTGGGTGAAGGGGACAATCTACCTGGATGTCATAAAGAATGGGGAGCTAATTGACCCTGTTCCGATCAGGTTTAAGGAATTGGTTCTGTCCGCCGATGTTGTTTGGGTGAATTTCATCACATATCCCGCTACTTCCAAGCCAGCCAGCCTCTCCCTATCTCTGAATCATCTAATAAAACTAACTGAAGTTAAGCAATAATGCAAATCCATTCACTGCTTTTAAAAAAATCAGTAGGCATCACACAAGAGATTAAATTTGAAAACATTTATTTAAAAAATTTATAAGACTTTGTTCATTTTTGCAAGTACAACATTAGTGCCATTATGCAACGAACTGTTGCCGATTGTAAACATTCTGTTACGCATTGTACTGCAAGGAGTTTGTACAAATCAATACTACAATCGTTTTAAATAAATTAAAAAACTCAAGTACGAAAACTTCACAGTCAATACGACACAATGAATATTCTTCGGGGGAGGGGGAATGAGATTTGATAAAAAAAAATACCCTCTCCTCTGCCCCGTGAGTGTCATTTAGTGTTCATTTTTCTCGTAGTCCCTTCGCTCACACCTGACGCTGGGAAAGGCGGCAGAGTAGGCTCCGCCAGCGCTCGACTGCGGTGTTAAGCGAGCACTGCTCTCGGTAGCAGTAAGCCAAGCACCACTCCTGTCTCTGAAAACCTTCCGACACCGTTTCGTTTACAGCTATACACCGTGGATAACGGGCCAAACACATCCTTCGGATCTAGTAAATTGCGTCCCTTTCAGGGCTCCGAAGCGGGTTTAACTGATCACACAGCGCTCCTTGTCCCTGGCGTGGGCGCCGCCGATCGCCTTCTCCTTGATGTACATCAGATCGCTGTGCACACTCGGTCTTCGGGCGAACGGCGCCACGATACCGTACGCATCCTCGTCTTTAATTTTACGGCTGCGAAAGGTCTTGCGGTGCAGGATGTCACAGTACTGCACTGACACCTTCCTGTGGAGATCTGGACTCATTTCGCTGGGCAACTTGGCCATGGTGAACAGGGTCTGGAACATCTCGTCCACCTTTGTGTTCCTCTTGGCCGAGATTTCGAAGTAAGCGCACTTCGTGTCGCCGTCTATCAGCTGCTCGATCTTCTCTCTCGGCACTTCTCTGTAAAAGTCCCGGTCGCTTTTGTTGCCGCAAATCACAATGGGCACTTCAATGTTTTCTTTGGTTTTGTTCTTCAGACACGACTTGGTCTCCACGATCTGCTGCTTCAGTCGCTGCACCTCCTCGAAGGAGTCGCGGTTGTCTAGACTGAAAACCAAGATGAACACATCCCCTGTAACCGAAACAAAAAAAAGACTTTAGGATTTAGGTACTGAGGATGAACCAACTCACCCCTCAAATCTGCTCAAGCCACTACGCTGCAACAACCGTGTTTATGAGTTTGCCTCCCCACCCCACCACTCTAGCCCTTTGGCGTCTGTCCGCGGGGCTTTCTCGATCTCGAAACCGGCCGTTCCTCACCTGTCAGGATGGAGAGGCGCCTCATTGCCGGGAAGGGGTGGTTTCCCGAGGTGTCCAGGATATCCAGCTGATAGATGTCGCCTCGGATGCTGTAAAACTTGCGGTGGAAATCCTCGATGGTCGGCGTATACTGATCGTCGAACTTGCTGTTGAGGAATCGAGATACGATGGCGCTTTTGCCCACTTTGGAGGAGCCGAGGATGACCATCCGGTAACAGTTTTTGGTAGGGACGTTCAGCTCGGTCTCACAAGGCGACATCTTCTTAATCATCACCCGAGCGACTGTGAGTGGGAAGAAGCAGCCGTGTTGGACTGCGGCTGACGCTGCTGGGAGCTGCTCTGAAGTTTACCAAGGCAGCTCGGGCAAGGAGCTGCTCGACAACTGGACAGCGCGCTAACTCCTCCTTTTATACCAGGAACCGGAGTGTGTCATGACGAGGCGGCCACGTGTTGAAAGTAAACACCAGGACCCAGTGTCTGAGAGCGGGCGAACGTCAGCAGCGGTGTTCTGGGCAGTTTAGCCTTGTTTGGAATTGGAGCAAGGGGGAGAGCAGTAAGCTCATTCAGTCAGTTATTGATCCAGCCGCTGACACGGCTCTCTGCACCGACTTCTCCTCGCTGAATCGAGTTGTGTGTATCCATGTAAATATCTCTACTTCTGTCAGTCTACGTTTGAGATAAATCGAATGGTTACTTCTGAAGTAGAAGAGTGATTTCTGAAAGGGGTAAATGGCTTACGCAGACGATTGTGTGAGCATTTACGCGGAGAAGGTGATAGGGGTGTAAGACAGGGTTCACAAACTGGGGTCTACGGACCCCTTGCTTAATGACTCTGGTCCATGGGGTAAAAAGGGTGGGAAACCCCGGTGTAAGGAAGCAACTGTGTAAAACATTTACAGCAGAATGCGTGTTTATAATACTTAGGAGAGGGTTTTAGGGCTCTGGTCCCCTTGACCTCTGCTTTCTGCAGAGTTCACCTACAGAGACCCTATAAACCATTGCCTCGTCCTTTGGCTTGTGTTTTTCTTGTAATCCCTCTTCCCTCTTGACGCCACCGACGAGCCTGGTGGCGTTGTCTGGATATTGTACCTCTGTCCGCACTAAGCCAGCGGAACGCATTCTTCGCGTGTAAACACACGCGTGAAGCATAGACGAACTATTGGGCTGTGGCGGCTTCACAGTCGATCGTTACACGAAAAATTCCCGATTAGGAGCGGGTGAACAACACACACACACACACACACACACACACACACACACACACACACACACACTCAAACAGTCCTGATTAAGGTTCTCAGCGGGAAACGCCGGCTGTTTATTCCCCTCTACAGATGTTGCCTGCTTTGCTGAGTTCCTCCAGCAGTTTGTATGTGTTGCGCAAAATTTTCAGCATCTGCAGAATCCCTTGAGTTTATGAGTGATTGAAGACTAGGTGACGGACATTGGTCTGAAATTCCTTCATTTGCTGCGATAGGTAAATGTTAACCCACTTAGCTCAAAGTGATTGGCACTGCCACTTAAACAACAGAAGGTAAGTGAACAATATACCGCGAGATAATTTCAAACCTTTGCTGATTTTGGCCATCTATTGAACACATGCCTCCTCACTCTGCGATTACCTGTTGGGGGGCAGTATTACATTTCTAAACTGGGGTTCGGGTGGCATTTGGTCAGTGAGTATAGTTACAAAGTCTATGACATGTATGGTAAGGCTGACTTCTCTGAACCAAGCGTCAATTCCTATGTCCTACTATAAAACACTGCAGATGCTGGACAGCTGAAATAAAATGAAAAAAATGCTGCGAATGTTCATCAGGTCAGACAGCATCTGGGGAGAAGGGGACCGTGTTAACGTGGCATGGCCGTGTCCTTTCTTCAGAGCTTCCATATTCTGAAAGTGTAAGCATCCTTTTTAAATTTGACTAATTATAAATTGCACATGAACTGCATTTTAAAATGAATTCACATCTTCACAGGGCCATCTGCAATTACTGCCTCCCTTCCCTCGGTCTTCTTCAAAACTATATATTATTCAACAATTCATTCCGCCAATTTCATACGGTAACCGGGTGCTTGGCTCACAAGCTGACTTCGCTCAGGTATGTTGACTGTTGTCACTTTACATAACATGCACTCCCATTATTCAAAGCTGTCACAACATGTGAATTCATTGGTAAGTTGCATTAAGCAGTGAAAACGGCAAAGGAAATGAGAATCAGTAGCTGTAATCGAGAGACTGAATTTATATGGCTTTAAATGAGAATCAACCGTAAATCATCAGGCAGCGGTCTGGATACAACTGGCCAAGTGACGGGGAGCGGTAGTAAATGATGCTTAATAAACTATTAGTTAATGATTAGCTTTCTTCATTTACAATGCTGGTGACTTTTTGAAAGCCGAACTTAGCTAAATTTGACAAGAACTGTTTTTTTTAAAGGATACAGATTTGACGAGAGCTGTTTTTTTTTAACGCTGCAGAGTGAAACACATAATCAGGGAGTGCGGCTCGGCGCTGTTTACAGAAAAGCAACAAGTCCATTTACTGAACTGTACTTTGCCCGATGTTGAGCGATGAGAGAGGCGAGAACTCGCAGCTCATGTTGTGTCTGTGCCGCTGTCCCGTCATCTGGATCATGTCAATTACGGTGAATTCTCTTTCTCTTCCCCACCCGTCCCTGTTCTACTGGCGACGCTGAATCTTTAATATAAACAGTGTCACAAGAGTCTCTGACATGTAAAGTCGTTTGGCTAGGCATATTTTTCTTTGCGGGTGATTTATGATCTTTCATTTTTCGTCAAGATTATAAATAAAACGTTGTCCAGTAAATTATTCAGGCCATGAAGATTAAACACTATAAGAGGGGTGATTGATAAGTTCATGGCCTAAGGTAAAAGGAGTCAATTTCAGAAAACCTAGCACATTTATTTTTCAACATAGTCCCCTCCTACATTTACACACTTAGTCCAGCGGTCGTGGAGCATACGGATCCCTCCTTTGTAGAAGTGGTCCACAGCCGGGGTGATTGATAAGTTCGTAGCCTATGGTAGAATTATACAGCTCTCGGTACATGCACGAACAGTTCAACTCTTTTGATTGAAAATGCGAAAAGTTTGAACTTAATAACTCAAACACCAGGAATTCTGCAGATGCTGGAAATTCAAGCAACTTTTATGTAAGTTAATAACTCATCTCCTTCTACCTTAGGCCACGAACTTATCAATCACCCCTCGTAATAGCGAGAAAGAGAATGGGAAAAATGCAGCTAGTCAGGTAGCCACTGAGCAGAGAGATTTTCAGGTAGATGGAGCCTTTCCTATGAAGCTCGTAGTCGTTTGAAAGGAACTTAAAATTCCTCCGAGTTATCATTTCTGAGGATCTGCCCAGGACGCAGCACGTAAATGTACTTAGGAAGAAAGCACGGCAACGCCTCTACCTCCTCAGAAAACTTTGTCAAACTTCTATAGATATCTGGTGAAGCGTTTATTGACTGGTTGAATCACGGCCTAGTTTAGAAACACCAATGCCCTTGAACGAATAATTCTACAAAAAGTAGTGGATATGGCCTAGTACATCACGGGTAAAGCCCTCCCTACTATTGAGCACGTCTCCGCGGATTACTGGCTCAGAAAAGCCCATCTATCTTCAACGACCAACACCACCCAGAACTTGCTCTCTTCTCGCTGCTGTCATCAGAAAGGAGGTACAGGAGCCTCAGGACGCACACCACCAGGTTCAGGAAATTATTACTCCTTCACCATCAGGCTCTTGAACCAGAGTGGATAACTTCACTTGCCCCATCACGGAACCGTTCCTATAACTTATGGACTCACTATCAATGACTCTTCATTTCGTGTTCTAGATATTTATCGTTATCAAACTCTTTCTCTCTCTCTCTCTCTCTCTCTATCTATCTATCTATCTATCTATCTATCTCTATCTCTCTCTCTCTCTCTCTCTCTCCCTCTCTCTCTCTGTCTCTCTCTCGTCCCCTGCTGGGTACTGTCTTTCGTAAATTCTATTGTCTTTCTTTAAGTTACTGCGTATGCCCGCAAAAGATGAATATCAGGGCTCTATATGGTGACGTATATGTGTTTAATATTAAATGTACTTATTTACTTATGATCCTTTTCAGCATCCTTTTGTATTTCAGATTTCCGGTTTTGGTAACTTCTTGTGCATTTTCTTTAAAAATACAAGATTATTTTCAAATATTTCTCTCCCCATAGATGCCGCGGGATCTGTGGAACATTTTCTGTTTCTGTTTTAGGGGGTGAGTGGTGGTAATAATCGCGTCATTCACCGTGTACCAAATGCATTATTGTACATTCGCATATTCTGCACTAAAGATTTCATGATTGTCGAAAATCTAACACCTCCAAGAGGACCATAACCTTGTCCTGATTTGGAGGCGCGCGTACCTCAATGACCCAGAGTGCTATGTTGGCTGGGGTCAGCTTTGGCTCTTGGTAGGGTCACCCATGCCAAACCGGTCAAAGTGTAGAGGCCAAACTGACAGTGGTCCACCGTCCTCTAGGTTTGAGGGTTCAGCTCAGGGCTAACAACGGTGACTAGTCAAAAAAAGTCATGGAAGCAGCACTGAAGAATCCTTCCATGTCTGTATACGAGGGTATGGACAGAGATGGAGGACCTTCATTGTTGCCCTAAACGCCAGCGGCGCAACGGACAGTAAATAAATAGGAAAATCAAACCGATTCCACGTTCCTTCATTAATAAAATCATGCCCATATAAATTTCTACTGCCTACTTTTGATGATTTGGTTGATTTGGCGTTTCTGAGTGAGATACGGAAAAAGACAGGATAATTGGGTTGAGAGGGATAATAAATCAGCCATGACGGGATGGCGGAGGACGGCCAAATTCTGCTCCTATGTCTTGAATTGAATTGACTTTATTTCTTACACCCTTCACTCACGAGGGGTAAAATCTTTACCTTAGGTCTCGGTCTAATTGTGCAATGTGCAATCATAGTAATTTATAATAAACAGAACAGTCAAAGTGACATAGAATACACTCAGATCAGTGTGAGTTAATCAGTCTGATGGCCTGGTGGAAGAAGCTGTCCCGGAGCCTGTTGGTTCTGGCTTTTATGCTGCGGTACCATTTCCCAGATGGTAGCAGCTGGAATAGATTGTGGTTGGGGTGACTCGGGTCCCCAGTGATCCTACCGGGCCTTTATTACACACCTGCTTTTGCAAATGTCCTGAATCATGGGAAATTCACAACTACAGATGCGCTGGGTTGTCCGAACCACTCTCTGCAGAATCCTGCTATTAAGGGAGGTACAGTTCCCATACTGTAGAAAGTTCTTAGGATTTGGGGGCCCATATCAAACTTCCTCAACCGTCTGAGGTGAAAGAGGTGCTGTTGTACTTTTTTCACCACACTGCTGGTGTGTACAGACCACGTGAGATCCTCGGTGATCTTTATGCCGAGGAATTTAAAGCTGTTCGCCCTCTCAGCCCCGGATGCATTGATGTCAGTAGGGGTTAGCCCGTCTCCATTTCTCCTGTAATCCACAACCAGCTCCTTTGTTTTTGGGACATTGAGGGAGAGGTTGTTTTATTGACACCACTGCATCAGAGAGATGACTTTTTCCCTGTCGGGCACCTCGTTATTGTTTGAGATGAGGCCAATCAATATAGTGTCGTCAGCAAATTTAATTAGCAGATTAGAACTGTGGGTGGAGACACAGTCATGGGTATACAGGGAGTAAAGGAGGGGACTCAGTACGCAGCCCTGAGGGGCTCCTGTATTGAGAGTCAGAGGGCTGGAGGTGAGGGAGCCCACTCTTACAACCTGCTGGCGATCTGACAGGAAGTCCAGGATCCAGCTGCACAAGGCAGGGTCAAGACCGAGGTCTCTGAGTTTCTTGTCGAGCCTGGATAGAACTATGGTGTTGAATGCTGAATTATAGTCCAAGAACAGCATTCTCACACAAGCATCCTTCTTCTAAGATGTGTAAGGACCGTATGTAGAGCAGTGGCTATTGCGTGGTCTTTATGGCCCTGTCAACGGGGATCTTATTAATTGATGGATCACATGCCAGGGACCGATTGGCCTGGAGGACTTGTGGTGGAGGACTTGTGCAGCCATGAGGGATTAACCCATCTGCGTCTGTACTGTAGAGTTTATAAGAATGGGATATACATTGAAATTTGTACCATTTGACAGGGTAGATGCAGATTTAATATTTTCTCTTCGGGGATCTCAAGAACCTGGGGTCACAGACACAAAACAAAGAATCGCCATTTATACCAAGATGAGGAAAAATATGTTCGCAAGGCTCACTGATCAAGAATATTCAAGTTATTTAGTTGTTAAGAGAAGAAAAGGACAGGAAGGTAATACTGAGGTAAAAGATTAGCCGTAATTTAATGGAATAATACCACAAATACTGGCTTACTTTCACCCTCTTCCCGTAATAAATAAAACTAAAATTATTTAAAGAATTTTCGAATCAGACAGTGGAACAAACATTTGCTGATTGTTTTTTTTTGCACCGTGAAATTACAAAAAGGAGCTCAGATGAAGTCAGCAGTTCCGCCTTTAGCCGCCAGGTGGCAACAAAGAATGACCATTAACTGCATAGTGGGATCAATTGCTCCAATCCTTCCAGCTACCTCTCCCACTTACATACGCGCCAAATTTACATCAAATAACCCGTAAACTGCAAGGGGAACTCAGCGGGTCTGGCAGCATCTGTGGAAGCGATGCTGTGTGTGGTCAGCGTTTTAAAGCCGAGACCCTATATCAAGGCAAACAACAGGAATTCTGCAGATGCTGGAAATTCAAGCAACACACATAAAAGTTGCTGGTGAACGCAGCAGGCCAGGCAGCATCTCTAGGCAGAGGTGCCTGAGGAAGGGTCTCAGCCTGAAACGTCGACTGCACCTCTTCCTAGAGATGCTGCCTGGCCTGCTGCGTTCACCAGCAACTTTTATGTGTGTTACCCTATATCAAGACTGAGAGTGTCGAGGGAGGGTGAATTTAGAAACTGCATTTGGATTTGAGTGGGAAGGGTTCACGTTGAGTTCAAACATCGTTTATTGTTATACGCATACAGGGTGGAAATGCCACAAACATAGCTAACATGGCATTTTTTTGCAGCAGTAGTACACCACAATCATGACAAACCGCACTAACATTAATTAACCAATTATACGGAACTTACATAACAAAATAAATGTGATACTTGTGAAAGATGAGAGGGAGGGGGAGACGAGAGAGAGAGAGAGAATTAAATACATATTCAGAAGTCGAGTTGTGGTGAAATGAGACTAGTCGGGATGGATGAATGACGGGGAATGCTGGGAAGGCGAAGCCAGACCCGGGGGGTGGGGAAAGAGGATGTTGAGACAGGGACTGGTAGGTTAAACGGAAGAAAACTGGCAGGCTGTTTTGTGGGTGAGGGAGGTGGGGTCAAGAGTAAAGGCAGAGGCTGGTAGATGGTAGGTGAACTGGTAAATTAGCAAACTGGTTTATTATCACATCTACTGAAGTACAGTGAAAAACTTGTCTTACATACCATTCATATAGATCCATTTATTTTAAGACTGGATGAAGCCAGTACATGGTAAAAGAATAATAATGTTCAGAATAAAGATGTAACAGCTACAGAGCAAGTGTAGTGCAGGTAGACATTAAGGTGCAAGGTAGATTGTGAGGCTCCTCATACCAACAATTACCAGGGAACTGTTGGTATGAGGAGCATTTGATGGCTCTGGCCTGTCTTCACTGGAGTTTGGAAGAATGGGGTGGGGCGGGGAGGATCTCATTGAAAGTCATCGAATTTTGAAAGACCTAGTTAGATGCACTTGGAGAGGATGCTTTCTCTAGTGGGGAAGTCTAGGATAAGAGGGCACAGCCTCAGAGTACAAGGATGTCACAATAGAACAGAGATAATGAGGAATTTCTTTAGCCAGAGGGTAGTGAATCTGTCGAATTCATTGCCATAGGCAGCTTTGGAGGCCAAGTGACTGGGTATATTTAAAGGGGAGGTTGATAGATGCTTGATTAGTAAGCACAGCAAAGATTATGGGGAGAAGGCAGGAGAATGGGAATGAGAGGCGTAATAAAACAGCCATGATGGAATGGCAGGGCAGATTTGATGAGCCAAATGGCCTAATTCTGGTTCTATGTCATATGGTATCATGGTTCCATGTTCAATAGTTTTATAACAGTGGGACTGGAGCTGTCCTTGAGTCCAATGAACATACCAGTTGAGTCCCGATGGAAGGGAAAAAGAGAGATGTTCAGAGTGGTTGGGGTCTTTGATTATGCTGGCTGCTTTATCAGGATAGTGATAAAAATAGACAAGAGTCTGTTGAGCGGAGGCTGGTTTTCATGATATGCTGAGCTGTGTCCACAACTCTGCAGTTGCATATCGTCACAGGCAGAACAGTTGCCACACCAAGTCATGATGCATCCAGATAGGATGTTTTGATAAAAATTAGGGAAGGTGAAAGGAGATATAGTAAATTTGTATAGTCTCCTGAGGAAGTAGGGATACTGGTGAGTCATAGCCATGGTGACTGTGTTTGGATGAGAACAGGATATTGGTTAGGTTCACTTCGAGGAACTTGAAGCTTGCAACCTATCGACCTCAGCACTGTGGATGTGGAACAAGATAAGAGATGGATGAAGGGCAGGTGGAATCAAGTTGAGAGGCTGATGCCTTGGAAAGGTAGGAGATGAGGGGATGCAGAGGGATGGAAATGATTGAATGAGTTTGATGGAAGTTTTCGATAGTGTGATCAAGGAAGTGGACGAGGTCAGGGCAGTAGATGTGGATTATGGTATGGCCTTTGATAAGGTACCACATGGTTGACTGCTCTGAAAGTTAGATTGTATGGAATCCAGGGAAAGCTGGCTAATTGGATACACAATTGTCTTGATGGAAGAAAGCAGATGGTGATAGTGGAAGGTTGTTTTTCCACCTGAAGGCCTGAGACTAGTGGTGTTTATCAGGGTTTGGTACTAGGCCCATTGTAGTTGATCATCAATGATTTGGATAGGAATGTACAAGAGAAGGCTGGTAAGTTTGCATGTGAGTCTAAAGTAGGGCGTATAGTAGACAATGAAAAGGTTTATCAAAAATTACAGGGGGCTTTTGATCAGCTGAGTAAGTGGACTGGGGTATGGGAAATGAAGTTTAATTCGGATTAAGTGTGGGTTGTTGCATTTTAGAAAGTCAGATCCAAGCAGGACTTTCACAGTGAACAGCAGGGCTCTGGGAAGTTGCAGAAAAGAGGGGCTTGGACTACAAGTACATGAAAGGGGAGTCACAGGAGGGCAGGTGGCAAAAAAGGCTTTTAGAATGTTGGTCTCCATAATTCAGGGCAGGAATGGAATCTCAATATTCCTGGATTTCAGTGCTTTAAAAGGGATAGAGAGGGCGGAAAAAGGGGAGGAGGGGTGGCAGGGATACTATTACAGCTACAGAAAGGGTGGGTAATGTAGCAGGATCCTTTTTTGAGTCAATATGGGTGGAAGTCAGGAACAGGAAGGGAGCAGTTACTCTATTGGGGGTATTCTATAGGCCCCCTGGTAGCAGCAGAGATACAGAGGAGCAGACTGGGAGGCAGATTTTGGAAAGGTGCAAAAATAACAGGGTTGTTATCATGGGTGACTTTAACTTCCCTAATATTGATTGGCACCTGATTAGTTCCAAGGGTTTAGATGGGGCAGAGTTTGTTAAGTGTGTCCAGGATGGATTCCTGTCACAGTATGTGGACAGGCCGACTAGGGGGAATACCATACTAGATCTAGTACTAGGTAATGAACCGGGTCAGGTCACAGATCTCTCAGTGGGTGAGCATCTGGGGGACAGTGACCACCGCTCCCTGGCCTTTAGCATTATCATGGAAAAGGATAGAATCAGAGAGGACAGGAAAATTTTTAATTGGGGAAGGGCAAATTATGAGGCTATAAGGCTAGAACTTGCGGGTATGAATTGGGATGATGTTTTTGCAGGGAAACGTACTATGGACATGTGGTCGATGTTTAGAGATATCTTGCAGGATGTTAGGGATAAATTTGTCCCGGTGAGGAAGATAAAGAATGGTAGGGTGAAGGAACCATGTGAGGTGACAAGTGAGGTGGAAAATCTAGGCAGGTGGAAGAAGGCAGCATACATGAGGTTTAGGAAGCAAGGATCAGATGGGTCTATTGAGGAAAATAGGGAAGCAAGAAAGTAGCTTAAGAAGGGGCTGAGAAGAGCAAGAAGGGGGCATGAGAAGGCCTTGGTGAGTAGGGTAAAGGAAAACCCCAATGCATTCTTCAATTATGTGAAGAAAAAAAGGATGACAGGAGTGAAGGTAGGACTGATTAGAGATAAAGGTGGGAAGATGTACCTGAAGGCGGTGGAAGTGAGCGAGATCCTCAATGAATACTTCTCTTCGGTATTCACCAATGAGAGGGAACTTGATGATGGTGAGGACAATATGAGTGAGTTTGATGTTCTGGAGCATGTTGATATTAAGGGAGAGGAGCTGTTGGAGTTGTTAAAATACATTAGGACGGATAAGTCCCTGGGGCCTGATGGAATATTCCCCAGGCTGCTCCACGAGGCGAGGGAAGAGATTGCTGAGCCTCTGGCTAGGATCTTTATATCCTCATTGTCCACGGGAATGGTACCAGAGGATTGGAGGGAGGCGAATGTTGTCCCCTCATTCAAAAAAGGTAGTAGGGATAGTCCGGGTAATTATATACCAGTGAGCCTTACGTCTGTGGTGGGAAAGCTGTTGGAAAAGATTCTTAGAGATAGGATCTACGGGCATTTAGAGAATCATGGTCTGATCAGAGACAGTCAGCATGGCTTTGTGAAGGGCAGATCGTGTCTAGCAAGCCTGATAGAGTTCTTTGAGGAGGTGACCACGCATATAGATGAGGGTAGTGCAATGGATGTGATCTATATGGATTTTAGTAAGGCATTTGACAAGGTTCCACATGGTAGGCTTATTCAGAAAGTCAGAAGGCATGGGATCCAGGGAAGTTTGGCCAGGTGGATTCAGAATTGACTTGCCTGCAGAAGGCAGAGGGTCATGGTGGAGGGAGAACATTCAGATTGGAGGATTGTGACTAGTGGTGTCCCACAAGGATCTGTTCTGGGACCTCTACTTTTCGTGATTTTTATTAACGACCTGGATGTTGGGGTAGAAGGGTAGGTTGGCAAGTTTGCAGACGACACAAAGGTCAGTGGTGTTGTAGATAGTGTAGAGGGTTGTCAAAGATTGCAGCGAGACACTGATAGGATGCAGAAGTGGGCTGAGAAGTGGCAGATAGAGTTCAACCCGGAGAAGTGTGAGGTGGTACACTTTGGAAGGACAAACTCCAAGGCAGAGTACAAAGTAAATGGCAGGATACTTGGTAGTGTGGAGGAGCAGAGGGATCTGGGGGTACATGTCCACAGGTCCCTGAAAGTTGCCTCAGAGGTGGATAGGGTAGTTAAGAAAGCTTATGGGGTGTTAGCTTTCATAAATCAAGGGATAGAGTTTAAGAGACGCGATGTAATTATGCAGCTCTATAAAACTCTGGTTAGGCCACACTTGGAGTACTGTGTCCAGTTCTGGTCACCTCACTATAGGAAGGATGTGGAAGCATTGAAAAGGGTACAGAGGAGATTTACCAGGATGCTGCCTGGTCTAGAGAGTATGCATTATGATCAGAGATTAAGGGAGCTAGGGCTTTACTCTTTGGAGAGAAGGAGGATGAGAGGAGACATGATAGAGGTGTACAAGATAATAAGAGGAATAGCTAGAGTGGATAGCCAGCGCCTCTTCCCCAGGGCACCACTGCTCAATACAAGAGGACATGGCTTTAATGTAAGGGGTGGGAAGTTCAAGGGGGATATTAGAGGAAGGTTTTTTACTCAGAGATTGGTTTGTGCGTGGAATGCACTGCCTGAGTCAGTGGTGGAGGCAGATACACTAGTGAAATTTAAGAGACTACTAGACAGGTATATGGAGGAATTTAAGGTGGGGGCTTATATGGGAGGCAGGGTTTGAGGGTCGGCACAACATTGTGGGCCGAAGGGCCTGTACTGTGCTGTACTTTTCTATGTTCTATTGAGCATAAGGATTGGAAGGTTGTGGTGCAATTGTACGGGAAACTGGTGAGACTACATTTGGAGTATTATGTTCAATTTTCGTGGTCACCTATAAGAAAGGGGGAGGGAGGGAACGTCGACTCAGACCATGAGAGGCCTGCATCGGGCATTTTCATGCCTTATAGGTGGTCACCTATAAGAAAGATGTCAATAAACTGGAAAGCGTGCAGAAAAAGTTTGCAAGGATGCTGCCAGGACTTGAGGGACGGAAATACAGGGAAAAGTTGGACAAGCTAGGACTTTATCTCTTAGAGTGTAGGACTCTGTGAAGTGACCTTGCAGTGCTCTATAAGATCATGGGGGACCTAAATAGGGGGTATGTACTTTGTCAGTTGGGGAATCGTGAACTAGAGGGGATAGGTTTAAGGTGATACAGAAAAGACTTATGATGAGGTTGAGGGCAAGTTTTTTTTTACACAAAGGTTGGATCTGTGAAGAATCAGCACCCAAAGGAACTGGTTGAGACAGGTACAATAGCAATTCTTAAATGACAGCCGGACAGATACGTGGATTGGAAAGTTTTAGAAGATTATGGGCAAAACACCAGCAAATGGGAAAAGATTGGATGGGAGATTTTGGTCACATGGAACAGTTGGGCTGAAAATCCTGTTTTTCCATTGGGTGTCATTTCAGCCGTGCTCTTTAACACTCCATGACTATGAAATTGTGAACTAAAGGAGAGAGGAGACACGAGAGGTACCAGAAGTTGGAAACTGCAGCAATAAACAACCTGCTGGAGGAGTTCAGTGGTCAAATGTCATCAATGGTGGAAAGGAATTGTCAATATTTTGGTTTGAAACCCTGCATCTGGGTTAGAGACACAGGATGGACTGATGTATGTGGGATACACCCAGCATTCATACCACAGCCCACCTAAGTGGAATATGAGGGGATGTTCTAGTTTTTCTCTGGACTCACTGGGGCAGTGGAGGAGGCTGAGGACAGAGAGGTCAGCGTGGGATTGGGAAGTGGAATTGAAATGTCTTTCGACCAGAAGCTCAGGATGATTAATGTGGATGGAGTGTACATGCTCTGCAAAAGTCACCAGGTCTACGCTTGATGATGCAGTGTAGAGGAGGCCGTAGCAACAGCATTGACTGCAATACAACAAGTTGGAGGAGGTGCATGTGAATCTACGCCTGACCTGGGAGGTGGTGAGGGGGAAGTATAGGGACATATTGCACATCCTATAGTTGCAGGGCAAGAACTGTACCTGGGGCTAGTGAGTGTTCCGTGGGGAGGGATGAGAAAATCGGAGAGTCACGGAGAGAGTTTTCCCTGTGGAAAGCAGAAGTGGGTGGAGGACAGGAGGGGAAGATGTTACTGGTGGTGGGATTTCACTGGAGCTGGCAAAGTAGCAGAGTATGTTGGATGCCAAGACCAGTGGGGTGAAAGGCGAACATCAGGGGATCACTGTCTGGACTGAGGAGGGAGAGGGGTGAGTGTTGACCTGCAGAAAATTTATTTTAGTTTATCCTACATCCCTGCTCTCACCCTTCCCTCCCACTTCTGTACACTGTCCACCTTTTCTCTGCACTCTCAGTCGCGATGCAGTCATGACCCAAACAGGCTACCACCCCTTTATCTCCATAAATGCAGTTTCTTCTGCTGGTAGTTCATTGTTTTAAGGTTTTTTTTTAAAAAAAAGATCCTATTTCCAGTATTTTAGTTTTTGTACTCCAAACGCCATGGCCTCCTCTGCCAGCTGTACTTTCTGTTTCTTGTTTTGTTTTAGATCTGCTGTTTTTTTTTCGACCTCCTATCCGAAACGGAGACATTATGTTCAATTTTTATTGCAGCTTGTAAGAAAACGGAGTCAGCGAACCATCCAATGTTAATAGGAAAAGATAGAAGGGCAGCGTTTGCACTTACATCATGAGTAAGTGTCATGAAATAGGTTTAATACTTTGGGAGAGACGAATCATATCACGAGCAGAGCTCTATTCGATTACATTTAGCTGAGAGTGAAGCCATTGTTCCACAGTGGGCGAGGTATTAGAATACATTGTGTTACCGATTCAAGCCTTGCTAAAATTAAACGTGAAGCTCTATCTTAAACATATGTGCTATATATTAATTCCCTTCCCACTCTGCCCCCATTATCACCAGTCCTTCACCTCTCTCCCTCGGGCATATAATCCCGCCTCTGCCAAGATGTGCATCAACTGTTTTGATCGTGCACTCGTGGGCTCCGAATGAGCATATTAAGAGCAGGGAACGATGATTCAAATGCCGCTCCGTTTTCCACGCTTCGTGTACATTATGTGCTCTCAGCAGCCTGACTGATAGTCAGGTTTGGGGTTTCTTATTGACGGGCGGTGGGGGAGATGTTAGCGAGTGCAGGGGCGCGCTGCTCCACCAGCACCGGGTTCAGGACTCACCACCTCTGGTCTCAATTTCCTGGCGGGCACCCTTAGACTCTTTTTCCTCCTTATAAAAAAAATCATGAGAAACTTGGAGAGGGTAAAACGAATTTGGAAAGAAACGGGCATTAAATTAACAGTAAACCACTATCTTGACGGACTTGAGTTTTATATGTTTTCTTTCTGATTTGGTCAGTTAAGTAAGAGGCAATTAAACAACCCAAAACTAACCAACGCTATAAATTATAAACGCCAACCTTTCTGCTGTCAGCTCATTAGAAAATTAATTTACAAAAAAAATCTGTGAATTCTTCGAAATAAGAAGGGGGAAGGGCAAAATATAACTTGTACCATCCAAATCTATCACCAGATTGAGGTATCTCTTCATTCCCTGGATCTGCTGGTGATCTGTGTATTAGTTAACACATCAATAATTTTCCAGGAAGCCGTGATCCAATCAGCAGTAAGTATTGATGCTTCAATTCCTTCTCCTGTTCCTCTCCCAAGTCTTATCCATTTTCCCATTCAGTCATACCTGCCAAATCACTTGGTGACTCAAGTGACCTTCCCTGCTTGTCTCTTGGCATTTGTTTTGATTGGCCCACTGAAGGACTTGTTGCTTGCTCCTTGTGAACACTCAACCCAACTGCTCCACTGTCCTCAGTTTGTTTCAAGATTCAAAATTATTTAATGTCACCTTACGGACCTAAGTGTAACGGGGAAACAAACTAATTGTTACTCAGATAGAATGCAGCACAAAAAAAGCCCCACAAAAAAGAACACACTAATAAATACAAATACATAAGATAGCTTATATGTATATATAGGTTGATTGTATGTCCATAAACTGATCCTAAGCAGTACGTGAGTTTCCTAACCCATCCCTCTCTCTTAGATCTTAGAAATCCCGCCACCAGCTACATCTTCCCCTCCTGTCCCCCATCCACTTCTGCTTTCCACAGGGAAAACTCTCTCCATGACTCTCCGATTTTCTCATCACTCCCCACTGAACACGCACTAGCCCCAGGTACAGTTCTTGGTCTGCAACTATAGGATGTACAATATGTCCCTATACTTCCCCCTCACCACCTCCCAGGTCAGGCATGGAATCACATGCACCTCCTCCAATTTGTTGTATTGCAGTCAATGCTGTCGCTACGGCCTCCTCTACATTCCCTTACGTTCAAAAACTGAACCCTAACGTTTCACATCAACTTGATCACAAACAGGGCAACCTCCTGATGCCATCCTTGCATTACTAAGCTCCAACACTTCCTCCAATCCCATTTCCTTTGCATATGCAGTTGCAGAAGAACGAAACTTGCATGGTCTTCCATCATAAACAATGTCTTTAATGCAGCCAAATGCCTTCAGGAGTATTACGAAGCAACATTTGGCAAGAAGTCAGATAATGCAATTCCATAGCAGATGACTAAGTGTTAACCCAAAGATAATACATTTTGAGAAGAAAAGAGAGAGAAGAGGGTAGAGTGCTCAGGGAAGGAAATCCCAGAGCTGAAATCATGACCAGCAATGGGAGAATGATTGCATTAGGATGAGAGAAGGCCAGAATTGGAGGGCCTGTTCAGCCCTCCCATATCTACAATACTTCTTCAGTTATTGATCTGCTCAGTAGGATCTTCACTTTCACCCTTAATGCTCTTGCATCTAACAAAGCTTCCACTTGCTCCCATCTAGCTATGGCCCCAATTTTCACTTTGTCAACTCACAGAAGGAGACACTCATTTGTATCTAATATAAGACCAGTTTAAGCCATTAATTACCAGGTCTGTCTGGAGCACATTGTGTGCTGTTAGACCTTACTCTCCTTTGACTAGAGCTCATCTGACCCCAGAATCATTATGATGAGCACCTCTGGCCTCTCTTCTCCACAGTCAGATATCTCCACAGGAGATTGTAAGGCCAATTCCTGCTTCTAGTTCTCATGTTGAGCCCTTGTACCTTTTCCAGCTGCCCCACTTTCATCCATCATATTCAGCCCATCCAAAAGTCTACTGCGATATCCAGGTCCAGAGACATGTACGTCTCCTTTTTCTTCTGACCTCACCTTTATGGCTCACAGTCTTCCAAAGCTCCCAGTTTAAGTTTAAATACCTACATCACCTTGCCCCCTACATCTTTGTAATACTCTTCAGCAGATAACTCTTGCCATCAGACAGAACCTTGTTCTGTTATTCATTGAACCTTCTTTTGTCCACCAATGGTGATCAAGACATCAGTTGTGCAGACCGTATGTGGAAATTCACAAGCTATGTCCTTCCATTTCTCCACTTTCCCTCCTTAAATCTACCTCTTATTAACTTATTTGGTAACACTCTTCATATTGCCCCCTCAGAGCAGTGAGGGGAATTATTTTAAGAATAAAGGCTCAATATTAATGTTTGTTTTTTAAAAAATTATTATTGCAGCTTATTATAAAGGGAAATTTGTCTGTGTATAATTTTACTGCCTCCACATAATCTTCATGAAGTGTTTGGAATCAAATGATTTAATATTCTCAAAATTAACAGGCTATCTATGGCACTTGCATGCTAACTGATTTTCTTTGCTTGGCAAGATAATGAAACATTCCAGACCTGCTGAAGAAGCAGTGGGATATGAATATTGACTCCGAAAGAGCAAGGCAAGATTACATGGTTGAAATGTAATCAAAGATGAATTATGCTTAAAACATCTTGGGTGACTCTACTATGTTAACAGTGTTATAAAACTGCCTTAGTTGCTGTTTGAGACATTTTCCATGAAAATGTTATGGACTGGGGAAGATTCATGCAGAACTTTCCTTCCAGTGATTAACTGAGTGAGGCAGAGATGATGTCAGTAGTACCTTCTAGGGAAGGATTTATTACGATAAGATGATTGTCATCTGCTCTTGAAAGAACATTACAGACTGGCTTGATTTTAAAAACCTTGAAGTCCTGCTCAATGTCTTGTGTTGTTTTCTCCAACTTTCTTTGGTTTGGTTATGTCACGTTTCAAGCAAGCAGGTAGTGTAATTGAGAAATCAGAAGTGTAATATTGCTGATGTTGGAAAACTGAAACAAAGTCAAAGGGGTTTGTTATGGAACTGCTCTGCCCAAGACCACAAGGAACTGCAGAGAGTTGCAGACACAGCTCAGTATGCAGCTTCTGTTCTACTAGACTAGACTAGTGAATGGTCCCCACATACACTGAGAAAGACTCTTGACCTCACAGTCTACCTTGCTATGCCCTTGAACATTGTCCGCCTGCACTGAAGTTTCTCTGTAACTGCAACATTTCATTTGCATTCTGTTATTGTTTTACTTTGTACTAACTCAATGCACTGTTGTAATGAAATGATCCTTATCGATAGCATGCAAAGTAAAAGTATTTCACTTTACCTTGGTACCTGTGAAAATAATAAACCAATTTACCAAATACTCAACAGACCAACCGGTATTGGTGGAGTGTGAACCAGAGATTATTTCACTTTATGGATTATTTTCAAATTATTGAGAGCCGCCTTTCAATCAGCATGCTGCTTTATGATGTAGCAGTATATATACTTATTAATTTATCTGCAGCAGTTCCTATTGCTGAAGACATTTTATAAGCCTTTCTTACCACCCAACCCATCTGCTCTAATTCCCTTTCCCATGCCGTACCACCAGTAACCTGAACCGATCCAATACTCTATTGCTCAAATACAATTTGCACTGTCTGGTTTACTCATCTGTCCTGAGCTTACTGTGATTTTTCACACAACATTGCCTGAATTTAAATATTCTCATCCCAGTTCTCAAATCCCTCCATGGTTTTACTCCTTTCTTCCTCTGTAGCTTCACACAGCCACGTAGTTCTCCAAGATTTCTGCAGTCCTCCAACTCTGGCCTTTTTCATATCCCTGATTTTAATCACCCTGTCCTGTTCAGCTGTTTGAACCCTAATTTCCAAAATTCGTTTGTTACGGCTATCTGAATCGCTAACTTCCTTTCCGTCTTTAAAACACTCCTTATAAACCATTTTCTCATAGCATTGTCATTTTTCGTGATTTGACTTGGTATATTTCAGAATGTCAGAAGAAATTGATAACTGCAAGATGTTGTTTTGAATGACACAAAACTAGGAATCAGTAAAGGTCTCTGACCTACAACATTAACTCAGTTTCATTCTCAGAGAAGATACGTGACCCGCTGAGTATCTGCAGCTTTTTATAATTTTGCACTGGGGAAAAATAAAGGTTCTGAAATGTTATTGCGTAATTAATTCACTTTAATTTGGACAACCAATGCACTTCCCCATACTCTACAACTTCTGCAACGGAAGACCTTGTTTCAAGAAATTAGCACATTTTTCTCAGGTACCTACTAGGTGCATTCAAAATGCAAAAAGAAAAAAAACTAATAATTTTAAACAGAAAGGATTTAAGAAAAACAGAGTCAATATTTCAGGCTATTCAGAACTGAGAAAACTGAGTAAGTAAACATTTTTCATGTTGCTGAGAGCTGAAGAGAACAATGAGAATGTTTGTGAGAGAGTTATTTAACATTAAGTTCATTAATTTCAGATAACCAGCCCTTCCAGTTTGTACTGTGTCTCTCCAGATCTGAAGAAAAGTTATTGACCTGAAAATCTTGACTCTGTTTCTCTCTCCATAGATGCTACCTGAAGCAAATATCTCCAGCACTTTACTTATCATTTATTTTCAGCATTTGCAGTTATTTTAAGACACTGGTGTGAATTTGTTATGACATTGTAGAGCTGATTGTCAAATTCTGAGAGTAAGAATGAAGGAAATCCAGTGAGGAGATGCCAAATTTGTTACGTAAGAAAATAGCTTTAAGCTAAATTCTTGCAGGCATATAAAGGAAGGGAGAATAAGGAGATGTATTAGAAACATTGAGACATTATTCCTGTGACTTTTTTTGCCAATAAGAAGAAGGGAGGGGGACTAGAATCTTGATAAAGGCATAGTAAAAATCATCAGGACTAATAAGTAGGATGGGATAAGCTTGACTAAGATTAAGGGGAAACGAGAAGGGTCTGATGAATGGGTTCAGCCAGACAGTACCCATTATTTTCCTTTCATCCTTCTATCAAATCCGACTGCATGTGAAAAATAATAGCTGACAATATCTAAGATTAGCAATCAACAACCTTTGGGAGCAAATAAAAGACAGCTAAAAGGTGTCCTAGAAACAGCAACTTAGAAACCTTTCCCTTCATTGGTTGCATTGTTTGGGTCAGTGGTGCTGGAAGAGCAGACTTATAACCTAGACTTATAACCAAGTACTGCTTATGTGACTTATGATTTATTTAAATCATGGATAGCTAGATACTGATTTTTGTTTAGACTTAAAGCAAAAGCAACCCACACGTTGTCATCAAAGACAGGGGAGGTCCTGTTATGATTAAATGAACTGAGCTCTACTTTGCAGAGGTGAGATGTTGGCTTTCTGAAACCCTCTCATAGTACCCACTAGAACAGGGGTTCCCAACCTTTTTAATGTCATGGACCAATACTATTAAACAAGGGGTGCATGGATCCCAGGTTGTGAACCCTGGGACTAAAAGCACAACTCTACCACTGGATATTGGCCAATGATTCCCAGACAAGAATTCCAATGGTGCAGCTAATAGAGACGTTACCTCACAGTGCTGGATATCCATCTTCAATCCTAACCTTAGGTGCGGTTTATTTAGATTTTACATGTTCTTCCTGTGACCATGTGGATTCCCATGGGGTGCTCTGGTTTCCTCCCCTATCATAAAGACATGCAGATTGGTGGGGTAATTGACCTCTGTAAATTGTGAGTAGTAGAACTGCATCTCAGTTGAAAAGAACGTGGGAAGAATTTTAAAAATTGGATTAATATAGGATTAGTGTACAGATGGGTTGTAGGGGCTAGATGGGCCAAAGGGCATGTTTCTGTGCTGTGTTTCTCAATGATTCCACAACATTCTCTGAGGAGATCTTGTTTCCTCAGTCACTAGCCTCATATTCCACCAACCTTATCCACTTCCCCAAGATTCCCAAGCAGGACCCCCCCTGGTAGACACACCATTTTAGTCTGTTCCTGTCTCACTGAATTTTAGTCATCCTGCCTATTCCCCCCTCGCCCCCACCTTGATGCCGTCCCTTCCCACTTACATCTGTGTAACTCTAATGCCCTATCCGCCATCACTTCAGCAGTGTCAATTTCCCTGGCCCCAAATGGCTTATCTTCACCATAGATGCCATTCCCTTTGTACACACTTCTGTCACCCTTCAACTGGCCCCCTCTTCACTACCACTGTCATGAACCCGAAGGTTATTGGCTGCTGAGGCTTGGGTACTACCGGCTTTTAGTGCGCAGCCTGCAAGTCTTTATGCTGTGCCTCATCTTTTGTGGGATATTTGAAACAGTGTGGGTTTGACTCCTCTGACCACAACTTTCACCTCTTTTGCAGTACATTGACCTGGTCCTGGAAGCCCCATGGCTCACTCTAACCAATGGACACGGGCAACCCTCCCTACTGCATCTTGCATACTTCAGCTTCTTCCTTTTCAGCTCCCCTCCTCGTCACTACTCAATTTCCCTGATGACTGGGCAGGAGGTTGCTTCATATCTACAGAGTAATATGCCTTCTCTCATTGCATTACTACGGCAGTGCTGACAATGAGTGCATGCTGGACAAGTCCCTCCTGCCAACTGTATGAATGCCCACGGCTTTAGAGGAATCCCACCCCTTACTTGAATCATTTGCAGTGAGTTGGTCAGTGCTTTAGGAAGGGCAAAAGTTTCTTATCCCTCTCTCAGTAAAAAGCTTAAAGTTCACCATCAAGCACTCAGAGTAGAGAGAAACCCGGAGCAACTCTCCTTTGTATCATTTATCCCTTCTCCACTTAAAGCTTGAAGAGAACTGCCAATGATTCAAGAAGCCATTGGTTGACCTTCTTCTGGCCACAGGGATGTCAGCTGGGAGTCTGATTTTATTTGGGAATAGGACATCCTTTTCTGAGTGTGTATTTTGTTGATGTAACTCTGCTTTTAATAAAATCTTGGAAAACTTCCTCACCCAATATAGTTAAGTCTTGAATCCTTGGGTAAAAGCTGCAATTCCCACGGATGTTTAGCAATGGTTAAACCTAAAACAAGTGTCTTCAGTGGAAAAATATAAACAGATGTTGTATTTGATATACAGTATATTGTGACAGAAGATTAAAAATATATTGAAGCAAAATGTCCTCTGTGTACGTGATAGCACATGCAGTTCCTCAGAGTCCAGCTCAAATAGTATTAAACTCTGGAAATAGGTTGGTGGAAAAATTTTAAACGTACGAGATTTTGAAGATGGTTGAAACCTTGAGCAACAATCTGGCTCTAATTAGGGGTTTCGGCCTGAAGTATCAACTCTTTATTCCCCTCCATAGATGCTGCCTGACTTACCGAGTTCCTCCAAAATTTTGTATGTTTTGTTGGGGAAACTTGCTGCTTTGATGGAAGGGATTTTGTTCTGGTGTTTTGAAAAAAAAAGAAGCAGGCTATGAGGGGTGATTGATAAGTTCATGGTCTAAGGTAGAAGGAGTCAATTTTAGAAAATTTAGCACATTTATTTTTCGACATAGTCCCCTCCTACATGTACACGCTTAGTCCAGTGGTCGTGGAGCATACGGATCCATTCTTTGTAGAAGTGGTCCATAGCCGGGGTGATTGATAAGTTCGTGGCCTAAGGTAGAAGGAGATGAGTTATTAACTTCAAACTTTCTGCATTATCACTCAAAGAGTTGAACTGCACGTGCATGTAGCGAGAGTGTTTTGGACCTCCAGGTGCTCCACAGCAGGGGTGATTGATAAGTTCGTGGCCTGAGGTAGAAAGAGGTCAGTTGTTAACTTCAAACTTTCTGCATTTTCACTCAAAGAGTTGAACTGTACGTGCATGTAATGAGGGCTGTATAACTTATCTCCTACCTAAGGCCACGAACTTATCAATCACCCCTGCTGTGGACCACTTCTGGAGGTCCAAGACGCCGACTTCTACAAAGAAGGGATCCGTACGCTTCACGACCGCTGGACTAAGTGCGTAAATGTAGGAAAAATAAATGTGCTATGCTCTCTAAAATTGACTCCTTCTACCTTAGGCCACAAACTTATCAATCACCCCTCGTAACATAGAGATCAGGAGACAGTGAGAATTCAAGAGAGAGCAGGCAGAGAGGGGACTGGATGACTACAAGATGAACAGGAAGGTATTTCAGGAGACCCCTGAAGGTATTTTGTTCTGTAATCAGTGTTGGTTCTGAATATTGATGGCAATAGTTACAGGCGATCCGATAGTTAGCGGAGCAGATTGGCATTTCTGTGGTTTCAAGCCTGACTCCAGGATGGTAAATTTCCTTCCTGGTGCCAGGGTCATGAATATTTCAAGTAGCTGCAGAACATTCTGGAGTGGATTGGTGAATAACCAAGGTAATTGTCCCTAACAGTGTGAATGACATTTGTAGGAAAAGAGATTTTGCAGGCAGACTTTTAAGGAATTAGATCTAAGGACAAGGATCTCAACAGTAATAATCTCTGAATACTCCCTGAAAGTTGGGCTCATCAGTAAAGACAGGAAGATAGAGGAAGTTCATGTGTAAATGGAGAAATATTGCAGAAGGGAGGGCTCTCGATTCCTGGGGCACTAAGATCAATTCAGGGGAAGGTGGATACTGCATTGACTGGTCAGGTTTTATCTCAATAGAGCCAGGACCTTGATTGCATATTTGTTACTGTTTTTGGAGAGATTCTAATCCAGTCTGGCAGGACTTGGTGAGCATTATTTTAGCTATGCTGAAGTTTACAGAGAGGTAGTTCACCTTCCTCTGAACTTCTTCTGATCTACTTTTCTTTACTGGACTTCTGTAACCAAAATAAACTTTCTGTGCCATATTGCAAGAGCAAGTGCCATAGAAAATACATCTGAGAGGATTTGGCCTCAACATCTGTCTGACATGCACAACTGACTCTCAGTAAAATTTACCTTACCTGACACCCAGCACAGGAAGTGTTTAGAAACATTGTTTTTGAACAAACATTCCTTGTATGCTTACAAACCATGCATATTTAAAAACCCCACATCTCTCTTTGAATTCAAACCACTTTTATCACAATTTTTTAAAAAGCATAAACTAAGTTTATAAAAATCATTTTAATGTTTTATTGTTTCTGCCTGTAAAGAACTGGTCGGCAGAAACAAAAAATGATGTTAAATGACCGTGAGGAGACATTAATGCATTTCAGAATACAATTCCAAAGTACAGAATAAATTTTGGAATACAATTCCAAAAGACCTTCATGGAAGACCTTGCCTAACCAAATGCAACTGACCACCTTTCTTACCAACTTACCTAGTCAAAATGTCTGCTTGAGGTTAATCTGGCCAGTTTTATAGCAGTGCCACAAAGGAGTAACAATCAGCATTCCCCAACATATAGTTTAGCCTAGAATATCCATTTGTTTTATTTAGCAAGCTCAGAGATGGGGCGATAATCCAGACAGAAAGAAGTTGATCAATCTTTTTCTTTTGTTTCCCTGCGGTCTAGTCCTGATGAACGGTCTCAGGCTGAAACTTTGACTGTTTATTTCCCTCCATAGGTACTGCCTGGCCTGCAGAACTTCTCCACCGTTCTTTACATGTTCTAGTGCTTCACAGCAACGACTTGCTGGCAGCAAACAAAACTAGCAGTTACACTATTAATCACACTTTTTCTCGAAAACGTTCACTGCAATCAAAAGCCTGTAATATCCCTTTCAAAGTCGAGCTTTTGAACTGCCTGTACGGCCTGGCATTTTTTGCAGTGTGAATTGACATCTTGGAGGCACAGAACAGGCATGGTGTGGTGTGCATGGGCTGAATCGAAGTAGCAGGGCCCCGGCCCAAGCATGAGGAATGAGCCAATGTTTGGCCTTTACTGGAGCCGACGTGAAGCGGCAAGTCAGAGATGAAGCGGTGGGGCGTGGAATGAGCAATGACTGAGTGATTTAAGCACCGGGCCAGATTGGAAAGGTCGGGTACGGGATTCATCGAGACGGCGGATCCTGGGACCAAGTTTAAGAGCGAGATACGATCCGCTGTTTGGCCAACTTAAGCACCAATGCAGATTGGGTCAGTGTGTCAGACTGGAGATAAGGAACAGGCCAGCGTGAGGCTCGCTGCTCTGAGAGGTTCACTTATCTCTGTGTGGAAGTGAGGCTGCAGCCTACAACTAATGGGCTCCTGGATTGGCTGTGTAGCTGTGGACTCACTTTTGTGAACTTCAGTTCTGAATGTTATTTGCTGGCTTCTATTGTTTACACAATTTGTTTCTTTTACTCTGCAAATTGGGTGAATAACAGTCTTTTTAATGGATTCCACTGGGTTTCTTTATTTTGTGGGAGATCAAATCCATAGTTAGCACTCTAAAGTAGTTATTTTCTTTATATAGTTTTAATGAAGGAGGCCATTTGATCCATCAGATCCACCCTGGCTCCCGAGGGTGTTATTCTCTTCTTTATTTTCCAGTTTCCCAGCAATTTGAAACGAGAAAATCTGCAGATGCTGGAAATCCAAGCAACACACTCAAAATGCTGGAGGAGCTCAGCAGGCCAGGCAGCATCTATGGAAAAAAGTACAGTCAATGTTTCGGAGGGTCTTGGCCCGAAACGTCGACTATACTCTTTTCCATAGATGCTGACTGGCCTGCTACATTCCTCCAACATTTTTTGTGTGTTGCTTGGATTTCCAGCATCTGCAGATTTTCTCATCTTAGCTCTGACTACTGTGTCACAATGGAAACATGTCTCAACAATCTGGAAGGGGCTTTGTTTGTCAGAAGGTATTAGATGCACTGATCCAGAATTTGTGAGCAGTGTTGAGCTGCCTTACTGTTCGCTAACACCTGATAATTTTTCTTTCTCTCTCTCATTCCTCTGTTGAGAATTTTCTGCAAAGTTCGGAAAAAACTTCGAAGTAAGATTTATTATCAGAGTACATACCTCATATATACAATGCTGAGGTTCATTTTCTGTGGGCCAAACTTAGCAAATCTATAGAACAGTAACTGTAACTGTAAATTTCAGGAACTGTTAACTGTAAACATAAACACAAAATAATCTGCAGATGCTGGGATCAAAGCAACACTCACAACACACTGGAGGAACTCAGCAGGTCGGGCAGCATCCGTGGAAACGATGAATTGACGTTTCGGGCCGAAACGTCCTGACAAAGGGTTCCGGCCCGAAATGTCGACTCATCATTTCCTCATGCCTGACCTGCTGAGTTCCTCCAGCGTGTTGTGAGTGTTAACTGTAAACAAACTGTGCAAATGCAGATATAAATAGAAATAATAACGAGCATGAAATAACACGAGTGTAGCTACCCCCTTTCGTTCAAGGACCTGATGGTTGACGGGTAATAACTGTTCTTGAACCTGATGGTGCAAGTCCTGAGGCTCTTGTACCTTCTGCCTGATGGCAGCAGTGAAAAAAGAGCACACTCAAGTGGTGAAGGTCTTTGATGATGGATGCTGCCTTTCTACAACAACGTTTCATGTAGATGTGCTCAATGGTTGGGAGGGTTTTACCCGTGATGTGCTGGGCCAAATCCACCATCTTTTGTAGGATTTTCTGCTCAAAGGCATTGGTGTTCCCATACCAGGCTGTAATGCAGCCAGTCAGCTCACTTTCCGCCACACACGTATAGAAGTTTGCCAAGGTTTTTGATGATATGCTGAACCTCCACAGACTCCTGAGTTAAGTAGAGGCACTGACATGCAAAGCGACAAATCTAAACTCAGCAGTAAGGCCCCCCCCCCGCCCCATGGAAGAATTTTCCATGCAAAGTTGCATCACGTGCCCTACTTGTGAACCAGCTGAAAAAATCCGAGAGCCGGTTAAACACATTATGAATCGCTATGAATCTTCCTCAAGTCAAAAGTTAGTCTTTTAAAACTGTGGAAGTCTATTCAACAACTGAAAATTTAATAAACAATTTTGGATTATAACAATAAAGCCATTGGAAAGCACATTTACAAAACACAATAGAAAATATGAAATAGCTAACATTCAGCTTAACCCTTTTACAATTCTTCTCTTCCATTGATTTCAGTGAAAGAAACCTCCCTACACCAGGTCTAATTGGGAGCAGTGAGTTTTCTGAGTGGAGATACTGGGAAGCTGTTTGAATCTTGGCACAACTCTAATCATTACAGTTTAACAACGCTATGACCACTGCGATCACTTTGTACTAAAATAGACTTGTTTAGTTCTAATTGCGTTCTTTTTTGTGTTTACTTTATGTTTCTGCGTGAATACTGCTGTTTATATTTACTTCTTCTTTATTGAGATAGGTCAGGTCACTCGTCTGAGTGCTACTGGTACCATGTAACCCAGTACTCCCTGTCACATGGTTGAGTGGTCAGCAACTAAACCGGCTCCCCCACCAGGCTTGCCTGGTGAGGAGGGTGGCTAGACACCCTGCAGGACGAAAAAAAAGACCTGTCAAAGGGCAGATGAACCCTCTTGTAGGGTTAACAGCCATCTAGCAAACACGTGCTGTGAAGCGCGGAAAGGGCATCCCTTGCATCGAAGCTCGCTCTGGCCATTCACTGCAACAGAACCTCCCCCAGCCGTCTTGGACCCCACCATGCCACTGGATCCAGGAGGGAATGTCGAGAGGGTGGGTCTGGACCTGTGAAACCCCCTACTCACCTAAAATCCACTCACACACACACTGTTCCTTTCTGAGGAGTGGGGTACCACCCCACTAACTGACTGAAAGGAACCATCATCATCCTATGGGATGGATAGCCAGAGAGAGGGAGAGAGAGAGAGAGGGAGAGATTTATTGAGATGCAGCGTGGAATAGGCCTTTCTGGCCCTTTGCGCTGCGCTGTTTAGCAATGCCCCCATGATGGGACAACTTATAATGACCAATTAACCTACTAACCGGTACATCTTTGGACTGAGGGAGGTAACTGGAGCACCCGGAGAAAACCCACATTTTCCATGGGGAGGACATACAGATGACATGGGAATTGAACTCTGAACTCTGAACTCTGTTGCCGCGAGCTGTAATAGCATTGTGCTAACCGCCACACCACCCTGGCCCCTGTGATGCTGCTTCAAGTAAAATTTTCACCGATTAAAGATTAGCTCTGTTTGTCACATTACAGTGAAATGCATTGTTTGTGTCAACGACCAACACATTCCGAGGTGAGAATTGCACTGGGGTTAACCTACAGATGTCGCCAGGCATCTGGTGCCAACATAGTATGCCCGTAATTCACTAACTCTTACCATAACCGTACGTCTTTGGAATGTGGGAGGAAACTGGAGCACCCGGAGGAAATCCACATGATCATGGGGAGAATATACAAACTCCTTACCGACCGCAGTGTGAGTCAGACCCTGCATGGGGATTGTTGACACTGTAAAGCATTGCATTAACTGCTGTGCTACTGTGGCCGCCCTAGGTTACCGTGGATACCTCAGTGCATACAAAGATTCAATAAACCTGAACTTACGCTTTGAATTTCACACTCACCCATTGGGAGTCCAGTGCTAGAGAGCATTCAAAAACACAGGCAAAAAATACCTGAAAGTTCAGGACTTACTGATTCATACAATATGAATCAAAAAACTTGTTTTGGAATATCAGGCATTACGTAGTATTCAGATCTGCTTCCTCAGCTAATCGTGTGGATTGTGTGTGTGGATAGTCAGAGGCTTTTTCCCAGGACTGAAATGGCTGCCACAAGAGGACACAGGTTTGAGGTGCTGGGGAGTAGGTACAGAGGAGATGTCAGGGGTAGGTTTTTTACTCAGAGAGTAGTGAGTGCGTGGAATGGGCTGCCGGCAATGGTGGTGGAGGTGGATACGATAGGGTCTTTTAAGAGACTTTTTGATAAGTACATGGAGCTTAGAAAAATAGAGGGCTATGGGGAAGACTAGTAATTTCTAAGGCAGGGACATGTTCAGCACAACTTTGTGGGCTGAAGGGCCTGTATTGTGCTGTAGGTTTTCTATGTTTCTATGTTAATTACATACAGGGTTAAAATAATCTCTCCAGATGTATCACGAAGCTCAGGATGCATCACGTATTTGAATAAACCCATTATTTGAATAATTTTCATGATAACCTTGCAATATTAAAATATTTTCTGCAAATGTTTGTTAAACAAATATATATATAATAAAATTATATATATAATACATTTTCTTAGAAATATATATTATGTATACACACTTCCTATTAACCTCTTACAAATGAACTCTGCACCACTCACTTGAGTGTTGGGCTTACTATCATGCCAACTTTAACAATATTATTGGAAGTAGATGCTGCATATCACTCCTGAGTAATGTCAATAAGTAAGGACCCTGAGCAGGACCTTGCAGATTGCCATTAGTCACTTCCATGGACCAACCCATTCACCCTTCATCCATTCAAGATCAGCAGTATTTTTAGTTTCACTGTTCACAAGCTAATTTGCCCCGAACTCAGTGCAACATTTTCTTTTGTAGCAAACTTAAAATCTGTCCCACATTTTGAGTCATCTAAGTTATTCAGCATGTAATCTGGTTGAAGGCCCGCACCCAATGCTTTAGGAATAACTTCTTCCTCTGTGCCATCAGTTCACTGAATAGTTTATGAACCCATGAACACTACCTCACTATTCCTCTTTGAATGCTATTTTTGTTTTTGTAACTTACAGTGATCTTTATGTCTTGTACTGTACTGCTGCTGCAAAGCGACATATTTAACAAGATATGCCAGTGTTAATAAACAGACTCTGGTAATAACATTAGAATGGATAGCAGACAGGCCCTGGGTGCTGAATCAGTGCTTGGGTGTCCAACACAGCAGGGAGGAACTAAAACCTCATAATTAGCCCACATATGAAATTGAATTCTCATTGGTTTCAAAGTTATTTTACAAAACTATTCAGATGTGCGTTTAAATAAGATTCAGTGTTTCTTGCAGGACTTTAACTGACACTATGTCATGCTGCGTGCTCGCAGGACTGGACCCAAGAGTGGAGGAACAGCAGATGTTCTCTGTCACGGTGGTCACAGGCATTGACTCAGCCCCAGGAGCGGAGGACGGCAGACGCAGGAATACCACAGACAGAGCATCAGAGGCACGACTGAGCCGCATTGTGAGACAAATCGTTCTCCCGAACAAACAGTAGGATTCCGCTTACAGAGCATATCCAGAGTCTTCTTTAAACAACCATAGAACGTGGGAAACATGCGCCTAGAGTTGCCAACTTTCTCACTCCCAAATAAGGGCCAAAAGTAGCAGTCAAATACGGGACTCTTGTGTTTACCCTGACAAAGACTACCATGACCATGAAGCCTTACGCGGGCACTTGTCTGCGCATGCGTGACGTGCGCATGCGTGTACATGCCGATTTTTTTCTACAAATCGGTTTTGGCTTAATCTTCCCAATTCTGCTTTTATATGTTAGTATTATTTTATGTTTTATGTGTTATTTGATATGATTTGGTAAGCTACTTTTTTTGTCTGGGAACGCTCAAAAATTTTTCCCATATAAATTAATAGTAATTGCTTCTTCGCATTATGCCATTTTGGTTTACGAACGGTTTCATCAGAACGCTCTACCTTAGCAGGGGAAATACAGGCCAAGGGCAGTCCAGTATGGGACAAACCAACTTAGCCCAATATGCGGGATGTCCCAGCTAATACGGGACAGGTGGCAACCCTACATGCGCCTATCACAATCAACCTGACAAGGCTAAACAGAAAGCACCTGGGCCTAATGGTTCTAACAGTTAGTAAATACAGGTGCTGGAAAAACCCTGAAGTCCACCATTCTAAGGCAGGCCATAGAGGCCTACAGGGCTCATGACACACTTGGAGCAGCCTTCCTGCTGACCCCAGCAATGCATGTTGCCAGCAGGTAGGGAGGACTCCACAGTGACAGTATTTAAAGGGTAATCATTGCGTTCAGGAAAGGTCAAGCAAAAACTAGGACGGCTGGAATGGCGTTCCCTCTCAATAACTGGGAAGAACCTGGCCGTTAGGTGTGAGGTGTGAGATGCTCTCTGTGCTGCCACACTCAGCAGAAGTGAGGCCTGTTCTCCACTCCTCCACCATGGTGATCATACTGATCATTCTTCAGCTCACCCAGGGATCCAAATGGAACAAGCCTGATGGGTCACGATGCATACTTTCCCAGCAAATGGTAGCAAAAGTGTAACTCAAATCCTGATGGCCACTTTCAAGTGTAATTGTGCTTGTCTGTGCTAGGATTTGATGTGAATGGGCACCAAGTGTTGCTATGTGCTGAGATTCTACTTGTCCGAGTGTTGCAAAGGATGAGTGTGACCCCGTTGTCGTGCAATGTTCCATCAGATGGTGTTACCGTACTACCTGACCTTTATGGAAAATTTCACCTAGACAAACGTCTTTGACCTCAAATCAATCAGGCAGTGGTCAGCACAGAATATTCTTCAGATAATGCAGGACAAAGTCTTGATGGCTACTGTGGGTTGGGACCCCTGAGCAATGTGACAAAATCATCTGGCAGAATGCCTCATCATAAGAATTCATCTGCAAGAGCCAAGCCCTTGCATAGCTAGTAGTGAGGGGGTCCTCCTGAACAACTCCTTTCTGTATGGTCAGAATATAATTCCCAGTGCACAGTGCCCATGTTGTGTTGACTGCGTTGTGGAGGAGATGGTCATCATCCACTCTGCAGACTGTGGACTTGGTAAAAGGGTTTGGAAAATCCTATCAGAAGTAGTGGATACAGCCCAGTCCAACACGGGTAAAACGACATCCACCATTGAGCACATCTACACTAAGTGTTGATGCTGGGAAGCAGCATAAATCATCAGGGAACCACACACTCAGGACATGCTCTCTTCTTGCTGCTGCAGTCAGGAAGATACAAGAGCCTCAGGACTCAGGATGTACAGGAAGATTAGGAAAATTGGGTTGGTGCTGGATCCCCCAGAGAGGGAATTCCTAGAATGCCTAAGCGATAGTTTTTTTAGAGCAGCTCATGGCAGAGCCCAATATTAGATCAGCTATTCCGGATTGGATGTTGTGCAATGAACCAGAATTGATTAGAGAGCTAAGGTAAAGGAACCCTTAGGGGACAGTGATCATAACATGATAAAATTGACCCTGCAGTTTGAGAAGAAGAAGCTAAAGTCAGATGTAGTGATATTACAGAGGCATGAGAGAGGAACTGGTCAGGATTGATTGGAAAAGAACACTGGCAGGGATGATGGCAGAGCAGCAATGGAGGAAATTTCTGGAAGTAACTCAGAAGGCACAGGTTATAAATATCCCAAAAAGGAAGAAGTATTCTAAAGGTAAGATGACACAACTGTGGCTAACAAGAGAGGTTAAAGCCAACATAAAAGCCAAAGAGAGGACATATAATAGAGCAAAAATTGGTGGGAAGTTAGAGGATAAGGAAGCTTTCAAAAACAAACAAAAAGGCAACTAAAGAAGTCATTAAGAGGGAAAGATGGAATACGAAGGTAAGGTAGCCAATAATATTAACGAGGATACCAAAAATTCCTTCAGATACATAAAGTACAAAAGATAGGCAAGAATATCTATTGGATCTCTGGAAAATGATGCTGGAGAGGTAGTAATGGGGGATAACAAAATGGTGGATGAACTGAATAAGTATTTTGCATCAGTCCTCACTATGGGAGATACTAGCAGTATGCTGGAAGGTCCAGAGTGTCAGTGGCAGGAATGTGTGAAGTTGCCATTACTAAAGAGAAGGTTCTTAGGAAACTGAAAGGTCTGAAGGGAGATAAGTCACGTGGATCAGATGGTGTACACCCCAGGGTTCTGAAAGATGTGGCTGAAGAGATTGTGGAGGCATTAGTAATGATCTTTCAAGAATGAATTGATTCCGGCATGGTTCTGGAGGAATGGAAAATTGCAAATGTCACTCTGCTCTTCAAGAAGGGAGAGAGACAGAAGAAAGGAAATTATAGGCCATTTGGTTTGACCTCAGTGGTTGGAAAGACATTGGAGTCGATTGTTAAGGATGTGGTTTCAGGGTAGTTGGAGACACATGATAAAATAAGCTGTACTTACCATGGTTTCCTTAAGGGAAAAACTGTTTTGCAAATCTCGTGGAATTCTTTGAAGAAATAACAAGCAGGATAGACAAAGGAGAATCAGAGAATATTACGTACATGGATTTTCAGAAGGCCTTTGACATTGTGCCACTCATGAAGCTGCTTACAAATTAAGAACCCATGGTATTAGTCACAACCATGGATTTGGTAGCGCATCAGATTCCGCAACTGCGCTCGTGAATATGCACGTGTCAGCTAATCATTACTTCATTGTGATAGAACTCCATTCATTCTGTCATAGTATTTGTCGAGACTTGGACGTAGCTATGCTTTGTTATTTGCATTCTGTCTTGGCCGGATAATTGGACTGTTGAATCAACTGACTCTGAAGACTAGCATTTTTATTCTTAGTTGTGCTTTTCCGCTGCAGTGTAGGCTTCGTTTTCCATTTGAGTCTTTTAGTCCCTGTTTGGCCTAGCATTTATTGTTTTCTTTTCCCTTTAACACTGTTTGCATTAAAGTTTGTGAACTATCAACCTGCTTCACCGTCTCTCACTCCACACTTGGGCCATATCCAAACCACGGTGACAGTATTACAGGAAAGATACTAGCATAAATAAAGCAGTGACTGATCGGCAAGATACAAAGAGTGAGAATAAAGGGATTATTTTCTGGCTGGCTGCAGTGATCAATGGTGTTTCACAGGGTTCTGTGTTGGTACCACTTCTTTTTACGTTATATGTCAATGACTTCAATGACAGATTTGATAGCTTTGTGGCAAAGTTTGTGAGTAATATGAAGATAGGTGGAGGGGCAGGCAGTTTTGAGGAAGTAGAGAGGCTACAGAAGGAATTAGACAGATTAGGAGGATGGACAAAGAAGTGGCAGATAATAGTGTCGGGAAGGGTATGGTCATGCACTTTGGTAGAAGAAATAAATGGGTAGACTATTTTCGACATGGAGAAAAAATTCAAAAAATCTGATGTGCTAGAGGACTTTAGAGTCCTTGTGAAAGATTCCCTGAAGGTTACATTTCAGATTGAGTTGGCGGTGAGAAAAGGAAGTGTGATGTTAGCATTCATTTAAAGAGGACTAGAAGTAAGGATGTAATGTTGAGGCTTTATAATGCACTGGTAAGGCCTCCCAAAGTATTGTGAGCAGTTTTGGGCCCCTTATCAAAGAAAGGGTGTGCTGACATTGGAGAGGGTTCAAAGGAGGTTCCTGAAAATGATTCTGGGATTGAAAGGCTCTTCATATGACAAGTGATTGAAGGCTCTGATCTTCTACTCACTGGATTTCGGAAGAATGAGGGATAACCTCATTGAATCCTTCTGAATGTTAAGGTCCTCTATAGTATGGATATGGAGAGGAGGTCTCTATGGTGGGAGAGTCTAAGACCAGAGGGCACAGCTTCAGAATAGAGGGCTATCCTTTCAGAACAGAGATGAAGAGTCATTTCTTTAGCCAGAGAGTGGTGAATCTGTGGATTTCATTGCCACAGGTAGCTATGGAGGCCAAAGAAGTGCAACATCTTACTGGCAAATCATAAGGCAACAGGATTGACTGAAAACATTACTTATAGCATCTTTCATGAAGCAAATTGTGTGAACTATCACTGCAGACAGTGAGGAGGCAGGCAGAGGCGAGGCTGGTTCAGGGGATGAGCTGTGCTGGTGCTTTGCAAGGCACAATGTGTTTGAACCAATGAGTTTCCAGATGGAGTTTTGGACAGGAGTTGATGTGAAAAAGTTTTGATGCTCGTCCATCTAACCCAGGTGTGAGGCTGGATCGTTCCAAGATCCGAGCCAATTTGGTGAGATTAAGAATGGCTTCGGTCGGGACGGCTCAGGGGTACCGGGGCACCTGGATTTGGGTCCTGGAATGTGGAACTATTCAGTGCTTGGACAGTTTAAACACTGACAAGATAAACTGGAAGCCCGAGTTTCGGGTATGGAGGTGAGTGTCAGGCTGATATTGCTCGCTCTACCACAAGTGTTCATTCATGTCCCAGTGGCGCCCAGGCGGTGAACTGAGCCAGCTGCTGTGTGTTTCTGCCCCATCGGTGTTAAAACTGGGGACTGAGGCTTGGACTGGGCCTATGCCTTTTGCTCCTGCAGTGGATCTGGGGCTCGGTCTGGTTCCGGATGTCGCTTGCTAGCTTCCATTGTTTGCATGATGTGTTCTTTTTTCGCTTTCTCTATGCAGTGGTTCTTGGTCCTTTTTAAAATTGGGTTATTCGACTTTCTTGCTTTGTGGCTGCCTATAAACAGACAAATTGCAAGTTGCACAATCTGTACTTTCTTTGCTAATAAGTATGCATTGAATCTTGAACAACACACACAAAATGCTGGAGGAACTGAGCAGGCCTGGCAGCGTCTATGGAAAAGAGTACGGTCGACATTTTGGGCCGAAACCCTTCGGCAGAACTGGAGAAACAAAGCTGAGGAGTAGATTTGAAAAGTGAGGGGAGGGGAGAGAGAAACACCAGCTGATAGGTGAAACCTGAAGGGGGAGGGATGAAGTGAAGTACTGGGAAGAAGATGGACGTATCGGAGCCATCTCCAACAGAACCCCACCACCAACCACATCTTTCCCTCCCCTCCCACTTTCTGCTTTCCACAGGGATTGCTCCCTATGTGACTCCCTTGTCCATTCGTCCCTCCCCACTGATCTCCCTCCTGGCACTTATCCTTGCAAGTGGAACAAGTGCTACACCTGCCCCTACACCTCCTCCCTCACTGCCATTCAGAGCCCTAAACAGTCCTTCCAGGTGAGGCGACACTTCACCTGTGAGTCTGCTGGGGTCATCTACTGTGTTGAGTTCTCCTAGTGTGGCCTTCCGAATATCAGGGAGACCCAACGTAGATTGGGAAACTGCTTTACCGAGCACCTAAGCCCCGTCCGCCAGAAAAAGCCGAATCTCCCGGTGGCCACCCATTTTAATTCCACTTCCCATTCCCATTCTGGAGGAACAACACTTTATATTCCATTTGGGTAGCCTCCAACCCGATCGCATGACCATCAATATCTCAAACATCCAGTAATGCCCACCATCTCCTTTACTATTTCCCATCCCCTTTTCCCTCTCTCACCTTATCTCCTTGCCCACCCATTGCCTCCCTCTGGTTCTTCTCCCATCTTTTCTTTCTTTCATGGCCTTCTGTCTCTTTCACCAATCAACTTCCCAGCTCTTTACTTCATCCCTCCCCCTCCAGGTTGCACCTATCAGTTTGTGTTTCTCTCTTCCCTCCCCCACCTTTTAAATCGACTCCTCAGTTTATTTGTCCTGTCCTTCTGAAGGGTCTCAGCCCGAAACTTCGACTGTACTCTTTTCCATAGATGCTGCCTGGCCTGCTGAGTTCCTCCAGCATTTTGTGTGTTGCTCAGATTTCCAGCATCTGTAGATTTTCTCTTCTTTGTGTTTGAATCATGAATCTTTGAATCTATACTGAAGGCAGAGGTTGATATATTCTTGATCTGTCAGGGTATGAAGGGATACGAGGAGAAGGCAGGAGATTGTGGCTGAGAGGGAAAATTGATCAGCCATGTTGAAATGGTGGAGCAGCCTCGATGGGCCAGATAGCCTAATTCTACTCCAATATGATATAGACTCACACCACCAGGTTCAAGAATAGTTGTTACCCCTCAATCATCAGGTTCTTGAACCAATGGGGATAACTTCACTTGCCCGTCATTGAAATGTTCCCACAACCGATGGATTCGTTTTCAAGGACTCTTCATCTCATGCTCTTGATATTTATTGCTTATTTATTTATTATTATTATTTATTTCTTTTTGTACTTTCACAGTTTATTGTCTTTTGCATACCGGTTGAACGCCCAAGTTGGTGCGGTCTTTCATTGGTTCTATTATGATTATTATTCATTGATGGATTTATTGAGAATACCCGCAAAAAAAAAGAATCTTGGGGTTGTATATGGTGACAAATATGTAATTTGATAATAAATTTACTTTGAACTTTGTGCAGGATGTAAGGTTTTTTTGTTGCAGTTTGTTCTGGGTAGCTGCGTAACAGAGGACTCTCTGATTTACGGGTTGTTCCCAGGGACACACACACACACATGGATATCATGCTCTTGTAAAGTCATCAGCTCAGTTCAAGGTACTCTTTGTTCTGACCAACACGTGCTGGACTTCCAGCATAGCGAGATGTCTGCAAAGGAATGCTGCCAAATGGAACATTCCAGGCTGCAGCAGTATGTGTAGTTAGATGCAGTGAAGCTTGGTACACGCATTGCAAAAGTTCAGTGGGGAAGGACCACATTCTGGGTCCTTCCGTGACTGGACGTAGAGGGGCTAGATTTGACAGGAAAGTCATTCGAGCATCAGAAGTTCAAAGTTCAAAGTAAATTTATTATCAAAGTACATGTAGTATGTGTCACCATACACAACCCTAAGTTTCATTTTCTTGCAGGCATTCACAATAAATAAAGGAAGCTCTATAGATTCTATGAAAAAGTGCCACCAGTGGGATGGACAAACAATCAATGTGTAAAAGATAAACTGTGCAAATATAAAAAGAAAAAAAGGAATAACAATCATAATAACAATAAATAAACAACTATCGGGAACATTAGATGAAGAATCCTTAAAAGTGAGTCCAGAGGTTGTGGGAATAGTTCAGTGATGGGGCAAATGAAGTTACCAAAGGTGGTCTTAAGGCTGATTTATACTTGTGCGTACTAGTTTACGCCGTAGCCTACGCAAGTGGGCTACGCCGTTGTGAGCATTTATACTTGTGCGTTGGTGTGTCTGCATCTCTCTGCAATTCACTGCCAAAACGCTAGTTGGCAGTGGGGTTTCTATGCCACTGTGTTGAGTTTCTTCGTGTTGAAACTCAACACGAAGAAACTTGAACTTCAATCAATGGCGACTGAAGCTGAAGGAGAGTGAATTTTCTGTGCTTATCCAGCCACTGAGAGACATGGACGAGGAAATGCATTTCAAATATTTTCGGATGTCGGCAGGTAGATTTGATGATTTTGTTCATCGTCACCAACCACTTATTTTGCATCAGTGTACGCACAGTATACTCAGAGACTGGTAATCACCATTCGGGTTTTAGCTTCAGGTGGAAGTCAATAGGCTGTAGCAGCTAGCTACAAACTGGCATCAAGCACAGGGTCCTCCATAATTTCGGAGGTCTGTAAAGCTTTATGGAAAGCATTGCAGCCAGAGTTCCTTCCCTGCCCTTCAGTCGCCAATGGGAAGATATTGCAGTGTAGGAGGAAATGTGATGCCACCAAGCAGACCAATCACAGTTGTTGTGATCTGCGTCGCCGCGACACGTAGTTACATTTTGGGAGAGGTGTGCGTTAGGCTATGGCATAGGGTTCAGCGTAGAGTATAGCGTAGGGTATGCAGCTATGCCGTACCTACGGCATACATTTGACGCACAAGTATAAAGCAGCTTTTATTATTTCAGAGGATCTGTCTTGGGCCCTGCATGTAAGTGCACTTACAGATAAAGCACAGCAGCACCTCTACTTCCTTAGAAGTTTGCAAACTTTCAGCATGTCATCTAAAACTTTGACAAGCTTCTATAGATATGGTGGAGAGTATATTGACTAGTTCCATCACAGACTGATATGGCAACACCAAAGCCTTTGAACGGAAAATCCTACAGAAAGAAGAGGATACAGCCCAGCTCTTCTCGGGAAAAGCCCTCCTCACCATTGAGCATATCTACACTAAGCACTATCACAGGAAAGCAGCATCCATCATCGGGGCCCGCTCCATCTAAGGCATGCCCTCTTCGCCATCAGGAAGAAGGAACAGGAGTTTCAGGACCCACACCACAGGTTCAGGAACACTTATTACCTGGCAACCTCTCAGGCTCTTGAACCAAAGTTCAAAGTAACTTTATTATCAAAGTACATGTATTTCATCATATACTACCCTGAGATTCGTTTTTGTGTGGCCATACGTGGTAAATTCAAGAAATACCAAAGCGTCATTGAAAGCCCGCACCCAGCAGGATGGACAAATAACCTGTGTGCAAAATACAACAAGTTGTGCAAGTACAAAAGAAAAAAATAATATTAATAAATAAATAAGCAATAAATATTGAGAATACGAGATGAAGAGCCTTTGAAAGTGAGTCCATAGGTTCTTGGAACAGTTTAGTGAAGTTATCTGGCTCCCCCGATGAGAACTGGCTTATGTACCACTGGTTTCCTCCTCCTGAAGTCAATAATCAGCTCTTTAGTCCAGCTGGCATTGAGTGAAAGGTTGTTGTTGTGGCACCATTCAGCCAGATTTTCAATCTCCTCCTAAATGCTGATTCATCACCACCTTTGGCTTGGCCAACAGTGGTGTTGTCAGCAAAGTTGAATGTGGAATGAGCTGTGCTTAGCCTCACAGTCATAAGTATAAAGTGAATCGAGGAGAGGGTAAGCACACAGGCTGGTGGTGCACCAGTACTGTTGGAGATTCCGAAGAAGATGTTGTCAATCTGAACCGACTGGGGTCTGCAAGTGCAGAAACAAAGAATAAGTTGCACAAGGAGGTTTTGAGATCAAAATCTTGACACTTATTGATTAGGTTTAAGGGGATGATAGTATTGAAGGCCAAGCTGTGGTCAATAAGAAGCATCCGTTGCTGTCCAGATGTTCCAGGGTTGAGAAAAGAACCAATGAAATGGCATCTGCTGTTGACCTGTTGTGATGGTAGGCAAATTGCAGCGGATCAGATTTGCTTTTTCAGGCAGGAGTTGATATGTTTCATCACCATCCTTTCAAAGCACTTTATCACAGTGGATGAAAGTACTATTGGATGATAGTCACTGAGGAAGGTTACCATGTTCTTCTTAAACACCAGTATAATTGAAGCCTGCTTAAAGAAGGTGGGTACCTCAGACAGCCAAAGCGAGAGGTTAAAGATATTGGTGAATACTCCAGTTAGTAGATCAGCACAGGTCTTTAGTACTCGGCCAGGTACCCAGTCTGGACCGGATGCTTTCCGTGGTTTCACCCTCATGATAGCAAGACGTAAACGATTTGCATTTTTGGAATACAAGATCAACATTAACTAAATAAATACTCCAAGATGCTACAACATGAGTGATCATATGAACCGTACAAGTTTACCTAGGACCAGGATACATTATCGTAAGCTCCGTATTTAATGCAAGCATTAGCAGCACAAGTAGTTCACCCAGTCCTACTAGAGTGCAATTCATCAAGATCATGGATGATTTTTACTTTCACATGTTACGTACCCCGTAACTGGGTTGCCAAACCAGCAGAAATGGATCACTCAGTTGGAGTCTGGAGTACTAGAACTAAGAAAGTTTTATTAAAGAAACAAGCAACACAGTAATCGAAAGGATAATAAATGCAACAGTTCAGCGATGATAAACACCCATGTGCACAGAATTAAGATAACAGCATCAATCAAGCTCTATCGTTGTCTAGGGGTAAATGACCAAATTTCAAAGTGACTCAAAGTTCAGTCCAGTTTAGTAGTTCAGTTCGCAGTAATCGTTGCCATGGCGATGGACAACGTGGGGGGAGAGAGAGAGAGAGAGAACGGGAACAACTGATCATTCAGACACGGCTTCACTCACAGACCTGCGATATGGCTCACAAGCAGCTTTTGGGCAGGTCCTTGGTGATGTCACCTGAGGTCACCGACTGTGACCCCTCCTCCAGATGCGGTCGATCCTCTGCAGTGAACCCGGCACCCAGGCAAGGGCGGACACACACCGGGTTCCCGCTGATCGTACCTTTCCACCCTGGCCGTTGTCTGGTACTTTCCACCGACTCGTGAGAGGCGTACAGCTTCCAGGGTCTCGTTACCTCGGGTGGCGTGTGTGTCCTGCCTTAGTGAACCGGTCCCTTTTTATCCCCCTGCTGGGGCATCGCCTGTCCACCACTTCAAACAGTTCAAGGTTCAAAGGGGGGAGCCGCTCCAGACAGCTCTCTCTCCCCCGTCCCTTCATTACACATCTCCAGACGCTGCTCCGTTGTTCCTTATCTCTCCTTCTCCTGGGGACAGGTGGCAGACCACTTGCTGATGTCACTGATGCTAACCCAGGCCAGCAAACATCTTAATTTTATGTGTATTCTCGTCACACACACAAACTTCCTGCATTATACCCATTTTCTTTGATTCTGTTAATATCCAGAAATTTATTCTTTCTATGAAGTCATTGACTTAGCCTCCAGACCCTGTTGGATAGGGAATTCTAAATATCTGTCATTGCCTGTGTAAAGAAATGTCTTTTCATCTCAGTCCTAAATATCATGCCCCTTATTCTGTGATGCCTATTACGAGGCTCCTCAGCCAGATGAATGAATCCATCGGAGCCCAATAGTTTTGTATACTTCAGTGAAATTACTTCTGTATTGAATATACAGTAGGTCAAGTCTACTGAATCTAATTACCTATAAACTACAAAGGCCATATCTACTCAGTCTCTTCTCATTCAGCAAACATCCTCCCAGAAACCAGTGGCACGAATCTTAGTTGCACCCCCTCTACTATACACACATATATACAGGCATCCGTTAGTCTCGTGAGACCATGGATTTGCGCCTTGGAAGGTTTCCAGGGCGCAGGCCTGGGCAAGGTTGTATGGAAGACCAGTAGTTGCCCATGCCGTAAGTCTCCCCTCTCCAAGGGAAGGGCATTAGGACCCATACAGCTTGGCACCAGTGTCATCCCAGAGCAATGTGTGGTTAAGTGCCTTGCTCAAGTACACAACACACTGCCTCAGCTGAGGCTCGAACTTGCGACCTTCAGATCACTAGACCGACACCTTAACCACTTGGCCACGTGCCAACACATATATCCTTTTATAATTAAGGTGATCAGATCTGTACATGGCACTCAAAAAGCAATGGTGAGTGAAAGAGAAATACAGTAACTGGTTTAGGGACAGAATGCCAGACAAGAAAGTACTGTATTGCCATCAGTTATGAGATGCTTAAAATGGTGGTTATATAAGTGGTAGAATTGGATTATAGGGACACAGATGTTATAAGGCTGAACAAAGCAGTGTATAATAAGAAGATAATAAAATTGGCACTTAGATTGAAAAATGTATTACTGCAGGAGATATTAATGTATCTATTTTTGCATCTAATTTACAACTAGCTCTGAGGAAAAACTCGTGGTCACATGAGGAACATGATAACTCAACACCTGTGGCACTGGAGGTCAGAAACAAACCCGGATTCTGGTGCTCTAGGACATTTGCACTACATACATTGCCACACCGCTACCCATTTAGGAGGAACAAGAAGCTATTTTAAGAACATGGCAATATCACACAATGTACCAATGTTAAACAAAATATGAACAGCAGCCAAATCATTTAAGCCTACTTTATTCAAGTACCTAATTCACTGCTAATCAATAATTTTCTTTAACAAAATGTGCTCATGCTATAAAATGAATGGGATTCACACTTGATAGTTACAAATTAGTGGAGAATAATTTTGGACACAGAGTACCACAGACAGCTGCTACTACAGTGTTTGACTAGATGAAGAAAAGAGAATGATTTCAAATCCTCGGTTAGTCATTAAAGGTGAAGTCATGGAGTCAAAAACTGAGTCACCACCAACCATCAACCACCCACTTAGGCTACTTTAGCCCCGAATTCCCATCAATTTCCTCAGATTCTACTATACATCAACACTAGGGGACGTTTACAGTCTCCAATTAACCTTCCAACTCCCTTGTCTTCTGGATGTGGGAGAAAAGTGAAGTATTTAGAGGATTCAAGCAACATACATCAAAGTTGCTGGTGAACGCAGCAGGCCAAGCAGCATCTATAGGAAGAGGCGCAGTCGACGTTTCAGACCGAGACCCTTCGTCAGGACTAACTGAAGGAAGAGTGAGTAAGGGATTTGAAAGCTGGAGGGGGAGGGGGAGATGCAAAATGATAGGAGAAGACAGGAGGGGGAGGGATAGAGCCGAGAGCTGGACAGGTGATAGGCAAAAGGGGATACGAGAGGATCATGGGACAGGAGGCCTAGGGAGAAAGACGGGGGGGGGGGTGACCCAGAGGATGGGCAAGAGGTATATTCAGAGGGACAGAGGGAGAAAAAGGAGAGTGAGAGAAAGAATGTGTGCATAAAAATGAGTAACAGCTAGGGTACGAGGGGGAGGTGGGGCCTAGCGGAAGTTAGAGAAGTCAATGTTCATGCCATCAGGTTGGAGGCTACCCAGATGGAATATAAGGTGTTGTTCCTCCAACCTGAGTGTGGCTTCATCTTTACAGTAGAGGAGGCCGTGGATAGACATGTCAGAATGGGAATGGGAAGTGGAATTAAAATGTGTGGCCACTGGGAGATCCTGCTTTCTCTGGCGGACAGAGCGTAGATGTTCAGCAAAGCGGTCTCCCAGTCTGCGTCGGGTCTCACCAATATATAAAAGGCCACATCGGGAGCACCGGACGCAGTATATCACCCCAGTCGACTCACAGGTGAAGTGATGCCTCACCTGGAAGGACTGTTTGGGGCCCTGAATGGTGGTAAGGGAGGAAGTGTAAGGGCAGGTGTAGCACTTGTTCCGCTTACACGGATAAGTGCCAGGAGGGAGATCAGTGGGGAGGGATGGGGGGGACGAATGGACAAGGGAGTTGTGTAGGGAGCGATCCCTGCGGAATGCAGAGAGAGGGGGGAGGGAAAGATGTGCTTAGTGGTGGGATCCCGTTGGAGGTGGCGGAAGTTACGGAGAATAATATGTTGGACCCGGAGGCTGGTGGGGTGGTAGGTGAGGACCAGGGGAACCCTATTCCTAGTGGGGTGGTGGGAGGATGGAGTGAGAGCAGATGTACGTGAAATGGAGGAGATGCGTTTAAGAGCAGAGTTGATAGTGGAGGAAGGGAAGCCCCTTTCTTTAAAAAATGAAGACATCTCCCTCGTCCTAGAATGAAAAGCCTCATCCTGAGAGCAGATGCGGCGGAGACGGAGGAATTGCGAGAAGGGGATGGCGTTTTTGCAAGAGACAGGGTGAGAAGAGGAATAGTCCAGATAGCTGTGAGAGTCAGTAGGCTTATAGTAGATATCAGTGGATAAGCTGTCTCCAGAGACAGAGACAGAAAGATCTAGAAAGCGGAGGGAGGTGTCGGAAATAGACCAGGTAAACTTGAGGGCATGGTGAAAGTTGGAGGCAAAGTTAATAAAGTCAACGAGTTCTGCATGCGTGCAGGAAGCAGCGCCAATGCAGTCGTCGATATAGCGAAGGAAAAGTGGGGGACAGATACCAGAATAGGCACGGAACATAGATTGTTCCACAAACCCAACAAAAAGGCAGGCATAGCTAGGACCCATTCGGGTGCCCATAGCTACACCTTTAGTTTGGAGGAAATGGGAGGAGCAAAAGGAGAAATTATTAAGAGTAAGGACTAATTCCGCTTTTCATTCTAGGACGAGGGAGATGTCTTCATTTTTTAAAGAAAGGGGCTTCCCTTCCTCCACTATCAACTCTGCTCTTAAACGCATCTCCTCCATTTCACGTACATCTGCTCTCACTCCATCCTCCCACCACCCCACTAGGAATAGGGTTCCCCTGGTCCTCACCTACCACCCCACCAGCCTCCGGGTCCAACATATTATTCTCCGTAACTTCCGCCACCTCCAACGGGATCCCACCACTAAGCACATCTTTCCCTCCCCCCCTCTCTCTGCATTCCGCAGGGATCGCTCCCTACACAACTCCCTTGTCCATTCGTCCCCCCCATCCCTCCCCACTGATCTCCCTCCTGGCACTTATCCGTGTAAGCGGAACAAGTGCTACACATGCCCTTACACTTCCTCCCTTACCACCATTCAGGGCCCCAAACAGTCCTTCCAGGTGAGGCATCACTTCACCTGTGAGTCGACTGGGGTGATATACTGCGTCCGGTGCTCCCGATGTGGCCTTTTATATATTGGTGAGACCCGACGCAGACTGGGAGACCGCTTTGCTGAACATCTACGCTCTGTCCGCCAGAGAAAGCAGGATCTCCCAGTGGCCACACATTTTAATTCCACGTCCCATTCCCATTCTGACATGTCTATCCACGGCCTCCTCTACTGTAAAGATGAAGCCACACTCAGGTTGGAGGAACAGCACCTTATATTCCGTCTGGGTAGCCTCCAACCTGATGGCATGAACATTGACTTCTCTAACTTCCGCTAGGCCCCACCTCCCCCTCGTACCCTAGCTGTTACTCATTTTTATGCACACATTCTTTCTCTCACTCTCCTTTTTCTCCCTCTGTCCCTCTGAATATACCTCTTGCCCATCCTCTGGGTCACCCCCCCCGTCTTTCTCCCTAGGCCTCCTGTCCCATGATCCTCTCGTATCCCGTTTTGTCTATCACCTGTCCAGCTCTCGGCTCTATCCATCCCCCTCCTGTCTTCTCCTATCATTTTGCATCTCCCACTCCCCCTCCAGCTTTCAAATCCCTTACTCACTCTTCCTTCAGTTAGTCCTGACGAAGGGTCTCGGCCTGAAACGTCGACTGCACCTCTTCCTATAGATGCTGCTTCGCCTGCTGCGTTCACCAGCAACTTTGATGTATGTTGCCTGAATTTCCAGCATCTGCAGAATTCCTGTTGTTTGTATTTAGAGGATACCCTTTTTAGTCACACTGAGTGTATGAAAGCTTGACACAGACAGTGCCACTGGTCCGGATTGAACCCAGGTCTCTGGCACCGTGAGGCAGCTAATGTAGCTGTACCACTGTGACAAACTTAACAAAAATGTACTCTGAAGAAAATAATTGCACCAAGTCATTTAATGAAGAAACCAAAATGTCAAAGTTTTTGCTGTGATGGAACTGCAAGGCAGTGAAAAATAACTTCAAATGTGTGTGTTCCTTCAACCTTACCACAGGGAATGATAATCAAGGCTACAAACAAAAACTTAGAACATTGAACAGTACAGCACAGTATGGGCCCTTTGGCCCATGATGCTGTGCTAACCTATTTAAAACTACTCCATGATCAATCTGACAATCTAAAACAAAATAACTTAATTGATTGACCAGTCATCTTATTTTGGCTTGTAGACTGGTTGCTAGGAAGCTCTTACGTTTATTTATTTTCATGAACGACCAGTAAGTATTTGATCGTCAGAATTGGAAATGCATAGTTTGTTCGTTCATAATCACCAACATTGATCTGATAGGAAGTGAGCATGATCTGGATCACATGCGGGTCCCAACAAACAATGGGTCTATTGAGTGACAAAGGTAAAGAAAGAAAGGTTAAAAAGATGGAATTGGAAGTAAGATGAATTAAAGACAATATAAAGACAGTAAGAGGGAATCATGGAAGAGAAAATAGATTCGGAAAAGATAACTGAAATGTATAAAAGAAACTTATTTACATTTGACAATTGCTGGATTGGTCCCTGAATTAGTGAACACCAGATGAGTTGTACAAAATGATCCATTGGGATCAGATTTGCTGACAATGAACCAGAGCCACAGGCAGCATTAGTGATGATGAGCAAAGATGAATTTATCCATGTGATTCAATTTCACCTGTATTTTTCACCATAATATTTTGCAAGATAAATTATGCTAAGTTAGCATCAGAACGAGTGACTTTAAATCATTGGTCTTTTGTTTTTGACTCCTACATAATGGAAGTGGGCATAAAATCCTTTCATCACTGCAAATTGCTGATATTTTTACAATAGGGAACGAACCCAATGACTTAAATTCCTAGTAAATTCTGACATAGTGTACGATTCCAAAAATACTTAATTTGTGAATTTTCATTTTATGCATTCATCCGAAGTCAGGAATTGAAAGGCTATAACTTGTTGGTCTAATGGAGCCGCCACCCATGGTTCTCGCACCCAGCCGGTCTAGAAACAAAGGGTCATCAACATTGGGTTGAGTAGAGCAGAATCTGACAGTCGGGTCTGAGTGGCTATAGAGCACCCTCCCCCACACCCCACCTCCCCACTGACAAATTGAGGACATCCTGGAACTATCCAGGAAACTTTTAATGTTAGAAAACCTGGACAATTTTGACAATATATTCACAATGTTCTGGGTGAAGAATTCCATACATTCCTATTTTTTTATGGCATAGAATAAGGTCTTTCGGCCTTTTGTGATGGTGCCAGCTCACAGAACAATCCTATCGCTCACTACTTTTTTTTGCCTGATTCCTATTGTCCCATCTCCCCATGAACTCTGCCCTGGATTCAGCCATTCACCTATACACTATGAATTTCCCTGACAACCTGCAAAACTTTGGGGGAGAAAAAAGATTGAACAATATCCATGCATTTCACCATAGGTCAGGATTGAAACCAAGGTGCTGTGATAGAGGGACAGCAACTCTACTAGCTTCACCACAGTGTTGGCCTATTTCTAATGGAATAATGAAGATCCATAGTCTCCAAAGACTCAAGTAGAGATTCTAACCTGCTGTTGTCAGCCTCTTGAATGGGTCTCTTTTAAGCTAAAGATGAGCTTTTGATCTCCAAATCTTCCCTGTTGCAGCCCGTCACTTTATTTGTCTACTTGTTGCCACGAGCTTCTGTTGAGGCCAATTCACTGGGTGTATTTAAGGCAGAGATAGATATGTTCTTGATTAGCCAGGGCATCAACAGGTATGGGGAGAAGGCAGGGGAGTGGGGATGAAGAAATGGATCAGCCCATGATTGAATAGTGGAGCAGACTTGATGGGCCAAATGCCCTACTTCTGCTCCTATATTTTATGGTCTTATGTACTGCATTATATTCTTTTTTGCTACCTCAATATACTTATTTATGGCATGATTTGCCTGGATGGCACACAAACAAGGTTCTTCATAGTATCTCAGTAAATGTGACAATAAACCAATACTTTTACCTCTTTAAGCCCTCAAAAAATTTTACATGCTTCAAACAGGATCACTTCCCATCAAAGTTCCCTTTAAGGTGTACGTGTGTGTGCGCCCACATCTTTTGCTACTAGTGCACAAAGGAAAGGAATTTAAACTGCGCACAGAAGGTTGTCACCGTCTACCTCATTGGCATATTATGTATATTTCAGGATCGTACTAAATCACATTTCCTTTTCCGGTTTCTGATGCAGATGATGTTGGCAACGTGGAATTTGTGATGATTTGTCTGCAGATTTTAGAACTGGCTTATTTATACTGTTTTTGTTGAAGAAATTATTGATTCACTATTCAAAATCCAAAGAGGCAAAAGGTGTGAAGCGCAAAAGAACTGCTAGCTCGTTTAAAGTGGAATGGCTTAATGAAACAGTAGAAACTGCTACACCCAAAGCTCATGAGGTCAGGAACATGCAACAATGAGAAATATTTATGTACAATACAAAATCTGGTGTTAATTGCATGTATTGTCACAATGCAAACGTTGTTGGAGAATTTGCAAATGGGAAGAAGTGGAGTGATATTTGTAAACCTTACTTTTTAAAGTGTCATTTAGCAAGCAAGTCACATATGGATGGTGTGCAAAAGCTCCAGCGAGAAAATCCTTCATTACTCACTACAGGCCGCTATGAGAAATAAGACTCATTGGTGTGTACTATTTTATTTCTTTTAAATAATGAACAACAAACTGGACTTGGTAGTTTATTATCCTTAGAATAGCTTCAGGTTTACTTCCACTTAAAAATTCAGTGCACACATGTTGTTGTCACTGGGAAAAAAATTGCACAGCACAAGATTTTTGTGCACACTGGTCATTACAAATTAGAGGAAACATTGCTTCCTAATCTTTTGCGCTCTAGAACATTTATGCAAGATGCATATCAAATATATAAAACTGTCTTCTGTGATTGTAAACCCTACATATCTCAAATCTATAAAAAATGGAACTTACCTTACAGATTACATGAGCAAAAATGTGATGTATAACATAGGCAACTAAGCAACTTCTACTCAGCTCTTGATCTCTGTGTAGGTGTTTCATGGAGATCATGAGGTGATGTTCATTTTTATTTAACAAAAATAGAAGAACTAAAATAGTAGACAAACCTCGTCTGCTACTGAGTGAATGTGTGACTTGGGGATTATCTAGTTTAATGAATACATTGATGCTCCGGACAAGATCTTGCAGTTGAGGAGGTTCTGGCTAGAATACAGGAAGCTAAGACGTGGAACATAATATAAAAAAGAACATTATTGATAGGAGCATTGCTTGGCCACTCTGTCTATTCCGCCTTGTAGCAAGATCATGGGTGATTTCCGTGTCTTATTTCCAGAACCCTTGACTATCCTAATATCTAAAAATGTATTGGTCTTTGTTTTGAATGCAGTGATGACTGAAGTTCTACAGGCCTCTAGGGAACAGAATGCCAAAAAATTACCATTCCTTGAGTAATGAAATTTATCCTCATTTCAGTTCTAAGTGGATTGCCCCTTATTTTGAGAGCCTGAACATCAGTGGTAGACTTTTTAATTAGGAAATTTGTCCTTCTTGTATCTATCCTGTTGGGTCCTGTTGGTATTTTGTTTGTTTCAATTCATTCACCTCACATTCTTCCAAAGTCTAATATACAGAGATATAGCCTACTCAATCAGTCCTCGTGTTAGACCCACTATCATAGGAGTGGGTCTGGTGAAACTTTACTGCTCTTTCCATATGAAAGTACATCTTCACTAAATTGTACGCAATAACCTAACAATGGGTTCACCTGTGCCCTATGTAATTGTAGCCCAATGTCCTTTATCTTATAGTCAAACCTTTTTGCAATAAAAGCTAGCATTTCCTTTGCTCTCCACCTGCATGTTACTTTGAATGACTTGAGCAATGGAACAAGCAACCATCTATCATTTAAGAAAAACTAAGTATTTTGCTTTTTCCTTCTGAGTGGACAACCTCATAATTCACTTTAATTTGAAAGCACTTCCTTGTTTCCGTTGTTTATTGTCATTTCCAACACTTTTCTTCTGCATTTTGCTATGTAGTCTGTAAATGCAGAATCTGAACAAACATAAAACTAGGAAGAGTGGAGATCCAAAAGCACTTTATGGATAGCAATTGCAACTTTCATTTACAGTTAAACTCCAATCATCCAGCATGCTTGGGACTTTGTTGGTGCTGGACTGGCAAACCTTCAGGACAATTTGTCTAGTTTAAAGAATGTGTTGGTGCTTTCAACCAGACCTTGCAGTTGAGGAGGTTCTGGCTAGAATACAAGAAACTAAAGCATGGAACATAATATAAAAAAGAACATTAATGATAGGAGCAGGGGTTGGCCACTCTGTCTATTTAAATACACCATGATTTAAATACATCAGCACATTTTAATTCACTTTAAAAAAAACATGTTACGCAATGGTATAATACATTTTCCAATGCACCTGGTAAGCATAAAGGGAGCATTGGAAACAGAACCCAGTGAGTCTCAGTGGAGAACAGAAAACTAGGCTGTGGTAAGTGTTGTAGAATCACACAAATGCAGAGCATAGAAATGGACCTTCCTCTCCCATCTCATCCTGTACTGACTACAATGCCTTTCTCTGTGAATCCTGCAATACGCCTGTATCCATTTATGCCCCTCTCCCCTTTTATCTTAAAACTATGCTCGTTAGATCTAAACTCCCCCGTCCTGATAAAAAGACTTTGACAATCTATCCTATCTGTGCCATTCATAATTTTATGAACCTCTATAAGGCACCCTTTAGTCTCCCATCTTCCTGTGAGAATAACCCAATATATTCAGTATTTCCTCCTAACTCTGATGATCTGATGGCATCCATCTGGTGCAAAGGAGTCATTTGGCAATGGAGTGACCTCTCCAAGGCACAAGCCTGGAGAGAAGGTATGGAGATCCTGGGATTTCCGGTCGTCAAGATCTCCCTCTTGGCCTCACTGATCCAAAGGAAAGCAAAGTACCAACTCGGCTGCAGGAGCTGCCAGAGGGTGTTCAGTGATGTCCAGCTGCCTTAGGGGCTCCACTTCAGATTTGCTGTCTGGGTTCATTCCCACAGCCTTTGTCTCTCCCAAGGCTGTCTGCAAGGCAGTGGAGCCATTTACATATAGGTGGGGATCTGGTTCACAAGCACCAGAGCGTATCCACACACTGATGGGTCTGCATGCTACGTATGCAGGGGCCAGGCCTCCTCCCTGTCCTCTGTAGTTCAGCCTGAGTCCGAAAGGACTTCATTTTCCGTGTGATGCCAGCGAGGAGGTACTACATGAGGCCTGCTGTTGGAGAGGCTACGTACCGGCAGGGAGAGACTTACGCACTCAGCTCTCCTTTTTGCAAGACTGCAAGCCAGTGGTGGAAGCTGAATGCAAGAGTGACAAGCACTACCTACTACACTACCACACTAGATGTGTCACAGCAACCATCTGACACATAACTACAGCCTTCCATTCCGGGTGACATCACGGTGAATCTCTTCTGTGCTCTCTCTATTGCTGCCTTATTCTTCCTTCCAGGATGCGATAACAAGTGACGGAGTACAGAACTGGTTTCAATAGAGCTGTACATAATACTACAAGCGTGGTCTAACCAATATATTTAACAACTGTAATATGGGATTAGTGGAAATGGGAACACAGTGAGTTTAAAGGGAGCAAAGAGAACACCACCCCTAAGTTAGATACTGAAACATAAGTAACTGTGAATAATTGGAGAACAAATGATTAGAATTTTAACTGCATAACAGAAACTGGGCTAAGAAACATTGGCTAATGATAGAGTGATTATAATTGAGAATAAATGGGAGAAATGAATATGAGGAATGTAGATATCTTGGTGGGTTATTGCATTGGAGGAAGAGACATTTTTACAAGGGAGGAAAATAACTGAGGCAGGTGAAAATAATGATAAGAATTTTAAACTTGTGTTTATGAAGTGAATTCAGTGAACACGAGGCCTGGGACATGGCACAGCTAAGTAACATGTTGTTCATATTAGGTTCATACATGACATTGAAATTTATTGACATCCAAAGTAGGTTTGACTTCAGATAATTGCCCGCAAGTGGGATGAAATTAGCATGTAAGGAGTGAAATTATTGATATGTCCCCAGACTACAGTATAGGCCATCTCATTATTTAGCTGAAGGACACTTCTGCATGGACAAGTAATCTGACAAGTCAAAGGAGTGAAAGAGTCAAGGGAGTTGGTGGTGAGTTAGAGCAGGGTAGTCTCCGCACACTTGTGGAAACTTATGGTGCGACTTCAGATAATATTGACAAGGGGCAGCATGTAGCTGAGAGATAGGATGAATCCAAAAACAGTTGACTGATGGCCAGAGATAATGATTAGGACTGGGAAACAAGACAATAACCTTCTCCGGCTAATGTTGTGCAGATAAGAAATGGGAGTGAGGATTTTCACCAGCTGGATGACATCAATGCGGCATTTGAGCAAGATGCAGTGATTACTTGTCGAAATGTATCAATAAATCTAAAGAGAAGTATATAACCTTTGTTAAGGTGTTGCAGAATGTTATTTCAGTACCTTGGCAGAGCAGAAACCCAAAGAGAGGTGTTCGAGTAAGGAGTTCTTCATAAGACGGCTATGGATTTGTGAAGCTAGGAAACTGGAGGACAGAGGGACATTGTAGACAGGGCAATAGTTGTCCATATTTTGTCATATTTTCTTACAGCATTGCATTAAAATTACTGCTGCACTAAGGCTCACAAATGAGGTACTGTAAACAGTTCTGGCAATGGCTGTGGTGGTCTCAGAAGGAGAGAAGAGCAAATTCACCGGGACAATGGAAAGCTTTCAAGGGTTAAATTATCAGGGGTGATGACATAGATCAGAATTTCTTTCACTGACATATAGACTTGTATAGGCAGATTGAAATCAGTGGCAGAGTCCTGGATAAAGGGAAATAAACTGAGAGCCAGGGAATTGAGGGAAAAGTCAAGAACCATTTCCTCGAACAACAGACAATAGACATGTAAAACAAAGTGGAATGGAAAAGAACCTATAGCAAGGTACAAATTGGCATTTAAGACACTTTTAGAGGATGGGAGGAAATAAGTTATAAGCAGGCAGAAGAGATTTAGCTTAAGTGGGTGTCATGTTCAGCACACACATATTGAGAGCTGAAGGTCCTGTTCCTGCAGAGTTCCTATGTTCTATGTTCTGTTAACAGTAGATACTAGCTCAGTTAATAACTTGAATCTGAGACTGCTAACCAGCAACATTAAGATATGTGGAGCCAACTTGGATGGATATAGTTAGGGTAGTGATTTATCCCGATTTACTGGGTACACTGGCTCAATGGTTCCAAAGTCTCTGTTTCTTGATCCTGCTGCAGCAAAGCAAGTCTCATCTTGATACTTGCAAGCTCCAAAGCAGCTCGCTGTGCAGGAAGCAGCCTCCTTTCCCTGTATAATTAGGTGGCAGATTGGAAATTTGCTTCTGAGCAGACAGATAGGAATCCTGCTGTCTTTCGCTCCCAGCTGGCAAAGTTGACAACAGACTTTGTTCTTTAAACTTATTCGGTGGATGCAGGGAGAATCATTGTTCCGTGACATGTTTCTGCGTTTTCAAAATATGGCATCTCACCAATAAAGTGACAAAATAATCACTTGTGGCTGAGGCCTGAGGTTAACTCAGTTCACTCATTTTCATTAACTTTGCTTACATTTGCGTATCACTTATATTTATGGGTCTGTGCAACAGTGGATTTACGACAGCTGTGCAAGTCCTGGGCAGCAGTGCTAAAACCAGGTGCGTGATTTGCATACGTACGTTTTTTCTTTCCTTTGAAGTCATAAGCAACAGATTAATTTCTATTGCATTTTTTACGCATCTGTCCATGTCCCACTTTACCCCCAAGCACTCTGCCAAGGACATTATTAGTGGATTTTGTAGCTGCGCATTTACTGGATCAGATTGTCCTTTGCCTAGGCAGCATTTATCGCTCGACTTTAACTGCTGTTAAATTGAATGTCTTCAGGAGTGCTTCAGGGTCAGTTCTGGCCCAGGGTGCGGGATTCTCTTTCTGAGACAATCGCCATGAGGCATTGCATTTCAGGATAATCCAGTAGTTTTATGATCACCATAAACGACACCAGCTTTTTTATTCCCGAGTTTCATTTTCCACGCATGTTCCATAAGTGGCTGAAAGTAAAAGAGCAATGATTCAGATTTTGCAGTGTTACAGAGCAGATCACTAGTACGTAACAGAGATAAATGCCATTCAGCCCATTAAATTCGTATCAGCAATCCCATTGCTCTGTTTATTTCCTTGCTATATGCTGTATCTTCTCAGCCATTCCCACCATGCACCTACATCAGAGGCAATAAACAGTAACCAATCAATGTAACAACCAGAATCATTTCAGTCAGAAAAAAACTCGAGCACACAGGGGAAGGCCTATGCATCCACAGGGAGAATGTGCAAACTCCACACAGACAGATTTACACCCAGGTTGCTGAGCTATGCAGCAGTTGCACTACCTGTTTCACCACAATGTCCCTGCAGAACTGAAAAGCCAAAGTCTTTTTTGATCTAGTCCCACTATCGTATAGCATAATTCTTATGCCAGGCTACATGAGGTTTATAGGCTTCTCCCCCGTTCTTTCCCATCCTGACGAGGGGACTCGGTCTGAAACGTCCTTTCCATAGTTCTGCTGAGTCCCTCCAGCATATTGTGTGTATTACTAAGAGATACTCACGTGAGATTTTAGTCATACTAAATTATTATCAGTTATCCAACTATCTGGTGCTAAAATTTAAAAAAGTTCCAATATGCATCTACAACTAACTTACATGAAAATTCCAAAACTTAACAGGCTGTGAAATAACATGTTCATCTATTGATTTTTTCCCCTTTCAATCCTATATGCTGTTTAAGAAATTAATGTAAAATACTTCCTGAATTTCTGTTTATGAGTATTCTTGAGGGTGCTCAACACTGGGCATGAGGGAAGGGACCATTTTAACAGATGCTTGACAGCAACAATTGGTAAAGGGGAAGTTTGAATGGAATTTTTTTGTGGAGAACTCTTTTCCAGGGCACTCAGAAATTGTCCCAAAGCAAAGTGTTGCAAGTGTTGGAATTCAGAAATAAGAACAGAAATTACTGGACTTTGCACAGCAGTTTAAAAGTGAGAGAATTGGGCTTTACGGTGACGACCCTCCATCAGCATGGGGAAAAGTTAGAGATAAAGAGAAATCTTAATTTGTAGAGAAAGGTGTGGAAGGGACCAAAGGGAAGTGTTTTCACTCCCTTCTCTAAATGTGCCAAGAACATTTATATTGGACGGACAACATCTCAATTTTTCAAGGCTATAAAAACCATCTTTCCCTATTACTCTAAAGCTAAGGATTCCTAGTTTCCTTCCTTGTTTCCAGCCACAAAAGTAAATGCTGAATGAAAATGTTTTTGTGTCAATTTGATCCATGTCATTAATAGTATATTTGTCATTAATCAACAAATCAACCAGCAAATTCAGGCACAGTTTTTGAATCCCAGAACTTGCTGTAAGTTCGTTCCACTCATTCCGTTATTTGCATCAGACAGTGTGCTATATATCACCTTCAATCTCCCTGCTGGTTTTAAAAATAACACATTTTCCATTTCATCAATTAAACTTGAACATTAAAGATAAATCTAGCAATTAAGAGAGTGTCAAGAATTCATCTTTATCTTTCTTCCTCTGAGCATATTCATTTCTTTCCCATTGTCCAGTTCTTTGTTCCCTCTCATTTTTGTATGATCCCTGGTGAAAGCCATTCTGGCCAGATTGTGGTTAGCTTTAAAGTTTAGCTTGATCGATTATTGATATTTCAGTTGTAGCACTGTGCTGCTGCCACAAAACCACAAATTTCATTTCATAAGACAGCGATAATAAATCTGATTCTGATTCTGATAAAGGTATTTCAGACTGTTTGCTCTATTCAAAGTATCCCATTTATGACTGTTATTGTCATCATTTCAATCACTTGCTGCTGGAAGAGCGCTTGGAATTGATTAGCAGAACAAAGCTGCTGTATGATAGTGGGAAAATAATCAAAATAGTTCCATAGTTAGTATCAATAAAGAACAGGTTTTGGATTGTTATCTAGAACTGAAGGTTTCTGTGTTTCAAAATGAAGACAGGGTGCAAAGGGAAGGGAGGAAAGGCGAGAAGGGAGGGAGCGAAGGAGTGAGGAAGCAAGGGAGTGAGGCTGGGAGTGATGAAAGCAGTGAGGGAGAGAGCAAGTGAGGTAGTGAGGGAGTGTTGATAGAGGGAGGGATTGAAGGATGGAGACAGAAAGAAAGGCAGAGAAGAAAGGAGATGAAAGAGGGAAAAAAGGGAGTGAGGGAAGGAATGAGGGATGGAAGGAGTGACAAAAGAAAGATTTAAAGAAAGGGGAGAGTGATGGGCAATGCAGCTGTTGTTTCCATACTCAAAAACTCACCCCGAAATTCAAAATTTGCAAAAATCCCCATGGAAGAATGTGCATTATTAATGCATCTTCCAGTGGAATCTAATTCTGCAGCAACTGTTTTGCCTTCACAGTTCAATTCTGAGTGACTGGACCATTTTCCCAGAACACCTCTGGACATGATGGATGTCAGATATGCAATATCATTGACAAGTGAATAAACACATTTTCACCAAAAAAAAACTGGTCACCTCAATACAGGAAGGATGTAGAGACCATGGAAAGGGCGCAGAAGATATTTACAAGGATGTTGCTGGATTGGGGAGCATGCCTTATGAGAATAGATTGAGTGAACTTGGCCTTTTCTCTTTGGGGTGACGGAGGATGAGAGGAGACCTGATAGAGGTGTACAAGATAATGAGAGGCATTGATCGTGTGGATAGTCAGAGGGCTTATCCCAGGGCTGAAGTGGCTAACATGAGAGGGCACAGTTTTAAGGCACTTGGAAATAGGTACAAAGGAGATGTCAGAGGTAAGTTTTTTATGCAGAGAGTGGTGAGTGCGTGGAATGGGCTGCCGGCGATGGTGGTGGAGGCAGATAAACAGGGTCTTTTAAGAGACTCTTGGATAGGTACATGGAGCTTAGAAAAACAGAGGGCTATGGGTAACACTAGGTAACTTCTAAGGTAAGCACATGTTCGGCACAGCATTATGGGCCAAAGGGCCTGTATTGTGCTGTAGATTTTCTATGTTTCTACGTATAGACAGATGCCTACTGCACCCAGCAGCATTTCTGAAACTATTCATCACTAAATCTTCGTTAAATGTTCTTCCTCATTCACTTACAGGTGTGTGTGTGTGTGTCAATGTTGATGCTGGGATTTGTGGACACTGTTCAGCTGAAAATATTGGTCTTGAATTTGCGGTCATTCAAATAGCTAAATCATCGTTAAGTTTAAACTTCTGAAGACATTTATCAGATAAAAAAAGGCAAAATGTTCACAGCAATCACTTGATCAGGCAGCTTCGGAGAAGAGATGTTGTTCGAAAACTACCCTGTTAGCCTTTGAGAGACGATAGGATTGGGAATGATTTAAAGGTTTCAATGGTACATTTAATGTCAGAGAAATGTATACAATATACATCCTGAAATTCTTTTTCTTCTCAACCATCCACGAAAACAGAGGAATGCCCCAAAGAATGAATGATGGTTAAATGTTGGAATCCCAAAGCCACCTCCCATCTCCCCCCCAACGGATAAGCAGCAGCAAAGCAACGACCCCCCCTCCCCCCACCAGCAAAAAAAGGCATCGGCACCCCCCACCGAGCACTCAAACATGCAGCAAAACATCAATAAAGACACAGACTTGCAGTATCCCAAAGACTACTTGTTCACCCAGTAATTCAACATACCACAGGGTCTTGCTCTCCCTAATAAGGGAAAAAGAGGTGTCCCTGTTTCACAGCGAGAGGGGAGACATAACAAACAACTCACAGATTTACGATGTTAAAAGTCTGTTGCGTCGCTTTTTCTGAGCTCTGTGCCCAAAGAACTCGGGTCTCTGGACGCTCAACTGTTTAGCCAGCTTGCTGCTTTCGATCTTCCGTCTCCCACGACACACCAATTACCTGTGGAGGCACCGACCTCGAGTCTGCCCACCTCCAGAGCCACAAAATCCCGAAACCCTGAAGGCGTGCTCGTGTTTCTAGGCCGCGTCCTTTAGATATCGAATAGCGGCCAGTCTTGAGACTCCAAGAGCGGGTCCCATTCCCACAAAGAACCGAATGTGGAGCTTTATGTAACAGTGTTAAACACCTTTGTTGGAACACTGAAAGGTGGTGACTGAGGATGATCATGGCAATGCTTTTCCTCTGGTAGACTTCAGGGATCTCCATCCATAGCTACCACATCATAAATGACCACATAAATTTTATTTATTTGGAGAAAAAGCATGGAGTAGGCTCTTCGGGCCTTTTGAGCCAGCCAAGCAGCCCCCGACCAAACCAATTAACCCTAACCAAGTCACGGAACAATTCACAATGACCAATTAACCCACCCGGTATGTCTTTGGACTGTGGGAAGAACCTGGAGGACCCAGAGAAAACCCACTCATTCCATGGGTTCTCTCTCAAACAATTGTTATGATTGCAAGGTCACTATGGTTTCCTGCGTACAGGCCATCTCAGGGAAACGAGTGCCTGACTTACAAACACCTCTACATACAAACACGTTCCATAATATTGTTAAATTCAACAGTTACCACACTGAATAATTTTGCGCATTTTCCATCTTATGGAGAAAATCAGCTTATGGACGTCTGTGAAAATGGAACCAATTTGTTACTTGCGATGGCCTGTATCTTCTGGGTATGAAAAGTGAGTTGTGGTTTTGTGACTGAAACTGCTCAGCGCTAAGATTTAGAATCTGATCAAAGATACAGCTCGCTCCCAAGAGCTTGTCGCTTTGGATTTGTCACTTTCAATTTCTTGTTCATTGAGGAATGGCTGCAAGCTGGACAGAAACAGATAAATACAAAACAATTGTTTACCATTTTCCTCTTAATATTCAAAGCCTAGCTGTGTAGACTTAAAATGGGTGAGGCTGATTCCTCAACGTAATTCCTGTATACTCAGCATAACTGCACGCAGTATGCCCTGGGATTACAGCCGGCCCAAGTTAGTTTGTGACTTTCTTATCGCAGAGTGGCTGAATATCAGCAGATCCCTACGGATTTTTTTTCTCTCTCTCAATACACAGGATGGACCAGAACACCGATTCGGATAAGGCAAAAGGTGAGAGTCTGTGTTTCATGTTGTGACGCGCAGGCACAGAGTTCTTGTCACACTCTTGTTCCTCCAACCTGGAACATCTGGAATACCATCATTCCCACAATCCTGACTGAGAAATTGCAGAACCCGGGCCTCTGTCCCTCCCTCTGCAATTGGATCCTCGACTTCCTATCCGGAAGACCACATTCTGTGCGGATCGGTGACAACATATCCTCCTCGCTGACGATCAACACTGGTGCACCTCAGGGATGTGTGCTTAGCCCACTGCTCTACTCTCTGTATACACATGACAGTATGGCTAGGCAAAGCTCAAACACCATCTATAAATTTGCTGACGATACAACCATTGTTGGTAGAATCTCAGGTGGTGACAAGAGGGCGTACAGGAGTGAGATATGCCAACTAGTGGAGTGGTGCCACAGCAACAACCTGGCACTCAACGTCAGTAAGATGAAAGAGCTGATCGTGGACTTCTGGATTGCGGAGAAGTAGCAGCTTCAAGTTCCTGGGTGTCAAGATCTCTGTGGATCTAAACTGGGCCCAACGTATCGATGTAGTTATAAAGAAGGCAAGAGAGCGACTTTATTAGGATTTTGAAGAGATTTGGTATGTCAATAAATACACTCAAAAACTTCTGTAGTTGTACTGTGGAGAGCATTCTGACAGGCTGCATCACTGTCTGGTATGGAGGGGCTACTGCACAGTACCGAAAGAAGCTGCAGCGGGTTGTAGATCTAGTCAGTTCCATCTCGGGCACTAGCCTACAAAGTACCCAGGAGATCTTTAGGGGGCAGTGTCTCAGAAAGGCACATCCATTGTTAAGGACCTCCAGCACCCAGGGCATGTCCTTTTCTCACTGTTACCATCAGGTAGGAGGTACAGAAGCCTGAAGGCACACACTCAGCGATTCAGGAACAACTTCTTTCCCTCTGCCATCTGATTCCTAAATGGAAATTGAATCTTTGGACACTACCTCACTTTTTTAAAATATACAGTATTTCTGTTTTTGCACATTTTTAAATAATCTATTCAATATACATAATTTATTTACTTGTTTATTTATTATTACTTTTTAAAATTTTATTTATTATTATTTTTTTCTCTGCTAGATTATGTATTGCATTGAACTGCTGCCGCTAAGTTAACAAATTTCACGCCACATGCCGGTGATAATAAACCTGATTCTGATTCTGATTCTGATGATTCAGTGCTGACCGTGCTACTTACCAAGGGAGCTCTCCTCTGTGATCCTGACCACAGTTTACATACCGCCAAAGGCCAATGTTAAACAGGCACTCGATGTATTGACTGCCAACTTTGGCAAAAAGAAACAGCCTACCCTGTTACCTTTCAAATCTCAAATCATTGTTGGGGACTTCAATCAAGCCTCTGAAGTTGGCAGAAGATACCTCTGCCCTATTATCATCAACAGATCACCTGCAGCACCAGGGGTCGCAGTACATTCGACCACTGCTGTACTATGTTTGGAAATGCCTACCGTTCCATACCCAAACTGCGCTTTGGGAAATCTGATCACTTAGCTGTCCTCCTCCTATTTGTATCCAGGTCATGGCTAAAGAGCAAGGCTCCAGAGATGAGTTAGACAAAGGGGTGGTCATGGGAGGCTGAGGAGTGGCTACAGGATTGCTTCAAGTCAGTGGACTGGGCTGTGTTCAAGGATCCGTCAGAGGATCTGAATGAATATACTACAGTTGTCACGGACTTTATCAAAACAGTTACAGATGAGTGTGTCCCCACAATATTATTCAATCTTCCCAGACCTGAAGCCCTAGATGAATCATGAGATCTGCAGTCTGCTGAGGGCCAGATCAGTGGCATTCAGGCCTGGTGACTAAGTAAAATACAGGAGGTCCAGATACAATCTCCAGAAAGTCATCGCACATACAAGGTGCCAATTCTGGACCAAGCTTGGGTCATTGAAGCTGCTCAACAGCTGAGGCAGATGCCATTTCCTACAAAGGGAAACCAAGTGACACAGGTGACAACAGGGCTTCAGTCCCAGACGAGTTCAATGTCTTCTATGCTCGCTTTGACTGTCATAACATGGAGGTACTTTCACAAACTCCCATGGCTCCTAATGACCCCGTGATTTCAGTCTCTGAGGTCGATGTGAGAGCATTCTTCATGAGGGTGAAACCACGGAACAGATCTGTGTGGTGCCTGGCCGAGTACTAAAGCTGATCAGCTGGCTGGAGTGTTCATCAATATCTTCAAAATCTCACTTTGTCAGTCTGAGGCACCCACGTGCTTCAGGCAGGCTTCAAATACACTGGTGCCGAAGGAGAGCGTGTAACCTGTCTCAATGACTATCCTCCAGTCGCATTTAAATCCATTGCGATGAAGTACTTTGAGAGATTAGTGATGAAACATATAAACTCGTGCCTGAGAAGCAAATTGGATCGACTCCAATTTGCTTGCCATCACGACAGGTCAACAGCATTTCATTGGCTCTTGACCTGAATACCTCCTTGTACAAATGGGTCCTCGATTTCCTCACTTGCAGACCCCTCAACATTTCCTCCACGATCTCCATCAGCACAGGTGCACCACAAGGCTGTGTGCTTAGTCCCCTGCTCTACTCGATTTACACTCATGGCTATCAGGCTAAGCACAGCCTCATTGCCATATTTAAGTTTGCTGAAGACACCTCTGTCACGGCTGAATCGAAGGTGGAGATGAATTGGCATATAGGAGGGGGACTGAAAATCTGTCTGAGTGGTACCATAACAACAGTCTCATACTCAATACTAGCGAGACCAAGAAGCTGATTATAGATTTTAGGAGAAGGAACCTGGAGGTCCATGAGCCAGTTCTTATCAGAGAATCAGACGTGGAAAGGGTCAACAAATTTAAATTCCCTTGTGTTATCATTTCAGAGGTTCTGTCCTGGGCCCAGTACGTACATGCCATTACGAAGAAATCACGGCTGTGTTTGTGGAGAGTAAATTTACTGGTTGCAGTGTGGATGGTATGGAAACACCAATGTTCTTGAATGGAAAAGCCTACAAAAAGTAGAGGATACAGCCCAGACCATGATGGGTAAAGCCCTCTGCACCATTAAGCACATCTACATGGAGAGCTGTTGCAGGAAAGCAGCATCCACTAGCAGGGACCCCTACCATCCAGGCCATGCTCTTTTCTTGCTGCTACCATCAGGAAGAAGGTACAAGAGCCTCAGGATCCACATCCCCGGGGCCAGGAACTGTTATTACCCCTCAACATTCAGACTCTTGAACCAGAGGGGATAGCTTCACTCAACTTCACTCAGCCCATCACTGATCTGTTCCTATAACCCATGGACTCACTTTCAAGGACTCCTCATCTCATGTTCTCTATTATTAATATTTCTTTTTTTTGTATTTGCACAGTTTGTAGTCTTTTGCATATTGATTGTCTGTCCTGTTGGGGGTGGTCTTTCACTGATTTTATTGCGTTTCTTGTTTTTACTGTGATTGACCACAAGAAAATGAATCCCAGGGTTGTATATGGTGACAAATGTACTTTGATAATAAACTTACTTTGAAGTTTGAATGTGTCAGCTGCAGCTCACACAATTTGGTTCATTGTTTCAGCTGCAGTGTTTTTTCATATCACCAGATATACTGCCTGACCTACTGAGTGCTTAAACCAGTTTTCTGTTTTAGTTCTGATTCCCACAGTCTACACCTGTTTAATCCTTACACTGATGAAGTTGGCATTTATAGTCTAATTATAATGTAGAGTCAGGAGAAAGGGTGCAGTGTGAGAAGCACAAATAAACTGGTGTGGCGGCTCACCCACGTGGCAAGCGAACCGGCTCCGGCAGTCGCGGGTGAGTCCACAGCCAGCGGCAACCGAGAGGGCTCTGAGTACGGGGCAGGTGTCGGCTCAGAAGCTGACGTCACTTCCACCCCTCAAAGAGCGGGGAATGCCGGGAGCGGCACTTAAGTGCGTGCGGATTGAAACAGTAAATGGTTTAACCAGACCCTGCTCGACTCTGTGTTGTTTTCACTCGTTGCGTATCGGCGCAACTACATTGGTGACCCCAACGGTCCAACGGCACTTGGACCCAGCATGAACGACTTGGCTCTGCAGAATGCAGTTTCCCTTAAACTGCCAACCTTCTGGGCCACTCAGCCCCTGGTCTGGTTCGAGTAAGCAGAGGCCCAGTTCCAGGTCAGGCAAATTGTCACAGACGCCTCCAGGTATTACTACGTGGTGGGCTCCCTCGACCAGGAGACAGCGGGCTGCATTATCGACTTTCTGCATCAGCCCCTGGCAGCAGCCAGGTATGAGGCGCTCAAGGCCCTGTTAATCTGCACATTTGGCCTCTCCCGCCACGAACGGGCCGTGCGGTTACTACATATGGACGGCCTGGGTGACCGCGCGCCATTAGCCCTGATGAGTGACATGCTAGCACTGGCAGACGGCCATAAGCCTTGCCTGCTTTTTGAACAGATCTTCTTGGAGCAAATGCCAGAAGACATCTGCCTCCTGCTAGCAGATGAAGACTTCAGAGACCTGCGCAGGGTGGCTGCCCACGCAGACGTGCTTTGGTGCACCAAAAAAATTGGCAGAACCACCATCGGAATTAGTGCTGCGGCACGGCCGAAAGCCCAGCCCTCCCACACCCCAGCAGCAGAGCACTGAACAACCACACCAAGGGACGGCACCGCTTCTGAGTCTTGGTGTTTTTATCATCAAAGGTGGCGTTCCGGGGCCCGCCACTGCCGAATGTCATGCTCGTTCCAGAGAAACGTCAGGACCAGCCGTCGCTGATGGCTACGGCGGCTGGTCACCGTCATAGCCTCCTCTACATTTGAGACAAGCACTCCGGGCGTAGATTCCTGGTGGACATGGGGGCAGAAATCAGTGTCCTACTCCCCTCGAGCCACAATACCTGAACTAGAAGAACAGGACTGGAACTTACGGCAGCCAACAGCAGCACCATCCGCACCTAAGGCACAAGAACCACCCCCTTGCAGTTCGGTTCCAGCCGCTTTACATGGACATTTACGCTGGCCGCAGTGTCACAGCCATTTCTGGGTGTGGACTTCCTCCGCGCGCACTGCCCGCTCGTGGATTTGAAGGGGTGACGACTGGTCGATGCGAAGATGTTCCAGACTTTCTCTCTCGGTGAGACCAGGTTACCGGCCCCGCACCTGGACTCCGTCACTTATTCCGACAACGAGTTCGCCAGAGTGTTATCGGAGTTCCCATCTATCATCACGCCGCAGTTTTCCACAACAGACCCCAAGCACGGCGTGATGCACCTCCCCCACAGGGAGCTCCCCTTCATGCCCGGGCCCACAGGCTACTGCCCGACAAGCTCCACCTCGCGAAAGAGGAATTCAAGAAGATGGGGATTGTGCGGCGCTCCGACAGCCCGTGGGCCTCCCCACTCCATATGGTGCCCGAGTCCGCGGGGGGGTGGAGACCGTGTGGTGACTATAGGAGGCTGAACGACGCCACCACGTCCGATCGCTATCCGGTACCGCACATTCAGGACTTTATGGCCAACCTGCATGGGGCACGCATCTTTTCGAAGATTGACCTGGTCTGAGGGTATCATCAGATCCCAGTCCACCCGGACGATGTACCCAAGACGGCCCTCATTACCCCCTTTGGCCTGTTTGAGTTCCTCAGGATGCTGTTCCGGCTCAGAAACGCGGCGCAGACGTTCCAGCACCTGATGGACGCAGTAGGGCGAGATCTGGACTTTCTGTTCATCTACCTGGATGACATACTTATCGCCAGCCGCTCCCGCCAGGAACATCTAGCACATCTACGCCTGCTCTGCCGCTGCCTAAGCGATTACGGCCTGGCTATCAACCCCGCCAAGTGCCAGTTCAGCCTACCCGCCATCGACTTCTTGGGACACCGGGTTGACCGCCATGGAGCTGTGCCCCTGCCGGCAAAAAGTTGAAGCCATCCACCAGTTCACCAGACCAAGCACTGTTAAAGGCCTGCAGGAATTTGTTGGAATGGTTAACTTTTATCACCGTTTCCTGCCCTCAGCAGCCCGGATCATGCGGCCCCTTTTTGGCTTGTTGTTCAGCAAGGTCAAAGACGTCACCTGGACAGAGGAGGCGACGGCGGCTTTTGAACAAGCCAAGAATGTACTCGCAAATGCCACGCTCCTGGTCCACCCCCGGGTCGATGACCCCACTGCCCTCACTGTGGATGCCTCCAACGCAGTAGTTGGCGGCATGCTCGAGCAGCTCATCGAAGGCCAGTGGAAGCCGTTCGCTTTTTCCAGCCAGCACCTACGACCCCCGGAACTTAAGTACAGTGCTTTCAACAGGGAGCTGCTGGCCCTGTACCCTGCCATTCGGCACTTCAGGTATTTCCTGGAAGGGTGGGAGTTCACGGTCTTCACAGACCACAAGTCCCTCACTTTCGGGTTTGCCAAAGTGTCGGACCTGTGGTTGGGCCGCCAGCAATGCCACCTGTCGTACGTCTCAGAGTTTACCACCATGATCAAGCACATCTTTTTTTTACTGTGCCCATGGTCTGCTCTTTATCAAATTATGGCATTGCTTTGCACTGCTGTAACTATGTGGTCTTGTCAGTGTTAGTCTTTGGTTTGTCCTGTTTTTTTTGTGATATCATTCTGGAGGAACATTGTACCATTTCTTAATGCATGCATTTCTAAATGACAATAAACGAGGACTGACTGTCCTCATAATCTAATCTAATCTCCGGGAAGAACAGCGTGGTAGCCGACGCGCTGTCACGCTCCTCCGTCCAATCAGTGCACTCTCTGTCTCCGGGGGTGGATTATATGGTGTTAGCTAAGGTGCAATGACTGGACAGCGAGATGCCGGCGTACCGAACCACAGTCTCAGGACTCTGCCTTGAAGACATACCCACTGGGCCCGAAGGTAGTGAGCTCCTTTGTGATGTGTCCACCGGGCAACCTCGGCCCATTGTCCTGACCTGCGTTTTCGACGCCTTGCAACGTTTAGCCCACCCTTCCATCCGGGCGACCATCCAGCTGATTGCAGACAGGTTTGTGTGGCACGGCCTATGCAAGCAGGTCGGGCACTGGGCCAGGACATGCACGCACTGTCAAACCTCCAAAATCCAGAGGCACGTGAGGGCCCCACTGCAACCCTTCCAGCCGACACATAGGAGGTTCGAACATGTCCACGTGGACATCGTCGGCCCATTGCCGGTTTTGAGAGGAGTGAGATACCTGTTCACCATGGTGGACAGGTTCACGAGGTGGCCGGAAGCTGTCCCACTCGCTGACACGGCCACGGAGACATGCGCCAGAACCCTGATTACCACCTGGGTGGCACGGTTTGGACTCCCAGCCCACGTCACTTCAGACAGAGGTGTGTGGTTCACATCAGCTTTGTGGTCTGCACTGGCACAACTCCTCAGAACCCAGCTCCACCGAACGACTGCTTACCACCCGCAGTCCAATGGCCTGGTGGAACGTTTCCACAGGCGCTTGAAGTCAGCCCTGATGTCACGCCTCTGAGGGCCAGACTAGGTGGACGAACTCCCCTGGGTGCTGCTTGGCATCCGCACGGCACCCAAGGAAGACCTGGCTGCATCATTGGCTGAACTTGTTTACGGTGCCCCGCTCACAGTTCCCGGTGAGTTTGTGCCAGCACCCCGTTGCCAGGAGGACACACCGACAGCGGTCCTAACTAAACTCCGGGAGCGGCTTGGAACACTTGCCCCAGTTCCGACATCCCACCACGGAACAACACCTTCTTTCGTGCCCAAGGACCTACAACAGAGCAAGTATGTTTTTGTTCACCGAGGCGCGTACAGACGACCCCTGCAGCGACCATACGAGGGACCCTACAAGGTGGTGCGCCATAATGGAGCGACCTGCGTTCTCGACGTCGGCGGTCGTGAAGAGACTTTTACCATTGACCGTCTCAAACCAGCGCAGCTAGACCTTGAACACCCAGTTGCAGAGCCACCCCCATGACAACGAGTCCGGCCACCTAAAAGAATTGACAGTGTGCACCTGTGTGGACTGGCGCCGGTTCTGGGGTGGGGGTGTCATGTGACGGTTCGCCCACGTGGCAAGCGAACCGGCTCCAGCAGTCGCGGATGAGTCCGCAGCCAGCGGCAACCGACAGGGCTCTGAGTGCGGGGCAGACCTCGGCCCGGAAGCCGACGTCACTTCCGCCCCGCAAAGAGCGGCGGATACTGGGGGCGGCACTTAAGTGCGCATGGATTGAAACAGTAAACAGTTCAGCCAGACCCTGCTCGAGTCAGTGTGTTGCTTTCACTCGTTGCGTATCTGCGCGACTACACTGGATAAATTGCAAGGGAAATTGACTGGCAAAAGGATTTAAAGGGCAAGACAAGAGTGTGGTGATGGTCGGTAAAATTAAAGATGACCAGTGTGGAGGAGCTGTAAGTAGGAGAAAATTTATTATCCAAAATTACAATTCTAATGTTATTGGAAGACTAAAATGAAAACAAAGAGCATTGTCAACGACCATAATCTGAATTTATTGAGATGCACGATGCTTGAATCTGAAATTATTGAATTTGATGTTGAGTCTGGAATCCTTATCTAACTTTCTAAGGATGACAGGAAGGCAAGTGCTATCGAAATTTTGTTCTGAGGAGAATATTGTTGCATTCATGTGCTTCAAGATGAAACAATTAGCAAGTCAATTGAATAAAACAATTGCTCTTGCTTGAATTCTGAATCCCGAAGCCTGGAAATTATTTATGGCTGTTTCTGAGAGATAGTTATCGACAGACTATGAAAAGCTAACAAAGCTGCAAGATTTAATTCTATCATTATCTTCATGGTCGCCTTCACTTTTAATCTTTCTTTTCCTTTCAGAATGTTTAGCAATTCATCAGTTTATTGATGTAAGTAATCAAAGAGTGGATTGTCTATCCTGATGTACCCAACCCTTGGAGCATGGGGACTGAGAGGTGATATTAAGAAGGTGTAGCAAATCATGAGGACCATAGATATGGTGAATGCATTGAATCTTTTTCCAAGGAAAAGGGAATCAAAAACTAGAGGATCTAGGTTTAAGCTGAAAGAAGAGTGGCAAGTTCTACATGCAGAGTGCTGTATACATGGAACAAGCTGGTGGAGAAAGTATCTGAGACAGGTACAATATTAACATTTAAAAGACACTTGGACAGGTACGTGGATAGGAAATATTTAGAGAGATTTGGGGCCAAATGTAGATAAATAGGATTAACTTAAATGGAATCTTAGTTGCTACTGACAATGGGTCCAAGGCCTGTTTCTGTGCCATGTTACTCTATGATGCTATCACCAAGACCTTCTCTGCTCCTCCACTTCTCCCCTTTTCTGCAACTCACAGCATGCAGTTTTCTCTTTCCCAATTCCGAATTTAAAGTTACATACGCATTGCTTAATATTCCAGAAGTGAGTTTCATTGCAACCAATAATTTCTATTTGTGCAGATGTGGCTGGATGTTTGAGATTCAAATTTGTTTTTCTAATCCTTTACTCTTCTATCTCTAACTGCCAGCATTTAAAGTAATGTTTCCTGAACATCTCTGGTCAACATTCTGTTACAGTGATTCCCTCTGTTCTCGCTGCCCATCTTCCTTTCCACAATGTATAATTTTCTTGTGTTTTTCATTTTACCAGTTCTTTTGAAGGGTCTTTGACAGCTGAAGAATTGACTCTGTTTCTCTCCCAAGGATGCTGTCTGATCTGCTAAGTTTACGCATCATTTTCTGTTTTTGCTTTTGGCATCCACTGTTTATTGCTCTAATTTTATAATTATTAGATTAGACTAGCTTTTATTTGTCACATGTTTATCGAAATGTTGAAACATACAGTGAGATGTGTCATTGAGTCCAATCACATCAACGAAGATTGTACCAGGCAGCTCACCATACTTCCCGATTCAACATAGCATGCCCGCAACTCACTAACCTAACCTCATTTTTGAAATATGACAGGAAACCTACATGCCACGGGGAGAATGCACAAACTACTTACACGCAGCAGTGGGAATTGGACCCTAATCATTGATCTCCGGCGTAGTATCATGGTATGTTAACCACTACACTACCATGCTGGTTAGGAAAGAATTTCTGATGGTTTGGTAGGAAGAAAAATCAGTAGCATTTTTAAAGAGGGCATTGAATAAATAAGGGAATAATGCACAGTGAACCTACGACAAACACATCTTTAGGATGTATGCAACACAGGGACAATGCAAACTCCAGATAGACAGTATATGTGATTTTGATGGTGTCAGAGGTTTTTGGATCTGGGCGACTTCTTCCAGTTCATCCCCAAAACAATTTAAATCTCCTGTTCTTATGTTTCTCTTTTCCTTTTCAAGGTGGCTGGGGTCCTGTCAGAGTCCCTGATCTATAGCCGCGCTTAAGCTACACTCTTCATGGGCGGTGAGTTCTTGCTCTCAGAACTCACCAAGCGGCCTACGTTTCGGGATCTCTAAGACTGTTGTGGAAGACGCGTGCCTTCGTGGTGTGACCCTGTGGATGACCCGATTCCTCGCTGGTGTCGCCAACTGAAGTATCATGGGAAATCGAAGCATTGAGACAGCGGATGCGGTTGTTGAAGGCCTCTGCAACTCTCCCTCTCTCTCGATGGTGAGAGACAGTCCTCTGGTTCTCTAGTGTGAGGAGTTAAAATAAGCAACACTGCAGACTGTAACATTGAAACAGCCTGTTCGAGATGTCAAAGTGTTGGGATGAACAGTAGTTCCTGATGGACTCTAGATGGTCTCTTTGGGGGGCTTGCTATTGCTTGTATGGTGAGTGGTGGGGGGGGGGCAGATGCTTTTACTGCTGCTTGTGAGAGGGAGGGGGGCTTTGGGGTTCTAATGTTTTTCTGTCATTCATTTTTGTGGGGTTTCTTCTCTCTGTTTTGTGGATGTCTGTGAAAAGTAAGAATTTCAGGTTGTATACTGTATACATTCTCCGATATTACATTGAACCGTTGAAGCTCGGTTGCTGGAATGGTGAAACAGCTCCACTGTCTTCTGTACCACTGTGCTTCCATGTTTCCCTAATTTGATGCAATAATGAAGAAGACACACTTATTGCACTTCATTAGGAGTTTGAGGAGAATCGATATACCACCAAAAGCTCATACAAATTTCTGTAGATGTACATCGGAGAGGATTCAGACAGGTTACCTCATCGCCTGGTATGGGGGCTCCAATGCACAGGATTGCAAGAGGCGGCAGAGGGTTATAGACACAGCCAGCTCCATCACAGGCACATGCACCTCACCACAGAAGACACCTTCACCAGGCAGTGTCTCACGAAAGCAGCCACCGTTACTAAAGATCCTCACCACCCAGGACATGCTCCCTCCTCATTACTCCCCTTTGGGGAGAAGGTAAAAGAGCTTAAAGACCCCACACTCAATGATTCAGGAGCACCTTCTTCCCCTCCATCATTAGATTTCTGAACTGTTCATGAACCTATGAACACTATCTCATTCTTCCTTCGTTTTGAACTACTGATTTTTTATTTTGTCATTTATAGTAATTATAAATCACTCTAGAAGTTTGATAATAGACTTCAGGAGAGGAAAACCAGAGGTCCATGAGCCAGTACTCTTTGGAGGATCAGAGGTGGAGAGGGTCAGTAACTTTAAATTCCTGGGTGTCACAATCTCAGAGGACCTGTCCTGGACCCATCATATAAATATAATTGCAAAGAAAGTATGACAGCACCTCTACTTCCTCAGGAGTCTGGGAGATTTGGCATGTCATCAAAAACCTTGGCAAATTTCTATAGATGTGTGCTGACTGGCTGCATTATGGCCTGGTATGGGAACACCAATACCTTTGAGTGGAAAATCCTGCAAAAGTTAGTGGATTTAGCTCAGTACATTACAGGTTAAACCCTCCTAACCATTGAGCACATCTACATGAAACTTTGCTGAAGAAAAGCAGCATCCATCATCAAAGATCCTCCCCACCCAGTCCATGCTCTTTTCTCTCTGCTACCATCAGGTAAAAGGTAGAGGTGCCTCAGGAGTCTCACCACCAGGTTCAGGAACATTTACTGTCCCTCAACCAATAAAAGGGGACAGCTACACTCATTTAAAGACTCTTTTTATCTTGTTATTTCATGCTTGTTATTTATTGCTATTTATTTATTATCTGCATTTGCAGTTTGTTTAAAGGTTACAGTTCCTGATGTCTACAGTTTACAGATCCTGTTTACAGTTACTGTTCTATAGATTTGATAAAACTGCTTGCAGAAAATGAATCACAGGCTTGTATGTGGTGACATGTATGTACTCTGATAATAAATTTTACTTTGAACTTTGAACTAAATATTAGGTCCTTGAACTGCCCTGCTGCTGCAAAACAACTAATTTCAAATAATATAAGTCAGTGATAATAAGATTGATTCTGATCCTCAGCTTTAGTTGTAAGATCATTCATCATTTTTCTTACTCTTGCCCCACCCCCTCCCCACTGGAATAATTAAAATTTTAGTTAGTAATCTGTTGTAGTCTTAAAAAAAATTGTATTCTATAAATAACAATTCCTTCAGACTCTAGAGCCAAATAACATTTACTAAGACAGACTGCACTCTATCCACACTGAGTCAGACTGTAAGTAGCTTTCCCTCATGAAGACAGACTGTACCTTATTTTCATCAGATCAGACTGTACTTTATCCTCATTGAGATGGATTGTACACTATCTTCACCTGGTTAGATTGTACCCAATCCTTACAACATAGACTGTACCCAGTTCTCACTGAGACAAGTATACCCAATCCTTAATAAAAGAGACTATTTCAATAGCCACTGCACAACCCCGCACTATGAGCATCGACTTCTCTTCATGCTCCGCCCTATCACCTCTCGGGTTTCCCTCAACCTCAAATCACACCTCTGTCCTTACTTCCCACAACTTGCTTTCTTCATTGATATCCTGTCATTTCCACGAGATCCTGCAAATGCTGGAAATCCAGAGCAACAAACACAACTTGCAAATGGCTCTGCTGTCAAACATCCAGATATTGTGAGAAGTGTAGCCATTGTCTTTAGCCTGCACCACTAACTCTCAGAGATCAATAGTTTAGCCCGAATTCCCAGACTTTATTTCCCTAATCTACATCACTTTGCCTTGTTCTCACATCCTTTAACACCTGAATTATTAATTCATACCAGGTTTATACTATGTGTTTCATGGGACTCAGTGATGTCAATGGCTTGGATGCGTGCAGCTGACAAACATTAACTCCCTGCATGTGTCTGAATGATAGTGAAATTTAGATATTCCACGGGCCACTTTGTGATGTGAACCAGATCTCCATGTCTTAAACATTTACTCCTTTATTTGCTCCAAGGTGGGTTGAGTTTGTACTCAGAGGAATGTTGTTTGGCTGGTATGCAAATTAATTTATTCCTTGTAGACAGAACATAAGGAAACACATTATATAATTAAATTTTATTTGATGCTATCCGCTTGGCATCTCTACTGTTATAAAGGGCATAAAGTGCACATCCACTAAACCAATCACAAATTCAAAATGAGAATAAAAAGTATTCAAAGCTCTGCCCTCAGTGATGATACTAGTTCTCGTCTGCATTTTTTTCTGGATTTATGATAATAGTGTTGATGCTTTACACAGGGAGAACAAGAAAGTTTGATTTTCCCCTCTCTTGATAACAATATGGATCTTCTCTTTCATTATAGATATCTCAATACAATTTACAGCAAATGAAATGTGGTTGTTATTGCAGCACAGATAACGTGTCAGCCAATCTGTGTTGAGCAAAATCCCACTAGAATAATGCTCATTTAGACTGTGGTTTAGAGATGAATATATGCCAGGACATCAGGCATAATTTCCCTCATCCTTCTCAAAGAACACAGCAGACACAAGAGACTGCAGGTGCTGGAATCTGGAGCAACACTCAAGATTCTGGAGGAACACAGCAGATCAGGCAAGCAAGTAGACAGTTGAATGTAAAGATAGGGTACATCCACATCAGAGAACGATGGGACCTTGTTTTGAGGTTTCAATAACCAGTTAGCTAAGAAAACCATGGTAACCATAAGATATTGGAGCAGAAATAGACAATTAAGTCTGTTAAATCGGAACCACTACGCAATCATGGTTGACTTGTTTTCTCAACCCCATTCTCCCCTCATCTCTGTAGCCATTACCTCCTTACTAATCAGTCTTTTCCCTGAATACACCCAATGACTTGACCACCATAGGAATGAATTCGACAGATTCACTATTTTTTTAGCCGAAGGAATTCTCCCTCTGCTCAGTTTTTTATTTATTTTTTCTCAGATGACCCTTTATTCCGAGGCTGTGTCTTCAAGTCCTAGAACCCCTCTACTAATGGAAACATCTTCCCTGTGTCCACTCTATCCAGGCTCTTCAATATTCAATTGGTTTCATTGAAATGCCCCTCATTCTTCTGAATTCTGTTGAGTTCAGGCTTAAAGCCATCAAATATTCCTAATCTGCTATTCTTTCAGTAACCCCCTCAATTACATGCCTAGATTTTTCCATTAAGTTTTTGTAGTAAGATTCGGAATCACAAGCATCTGCCTTAGTGTTAAGGGCAGTTGCCCACTGATCCACAACTCAGTTGGTGGGCTGGTCTGGGTTGTTAGCAAATGCAAGTGGCAAACTAAAGCTCTGATGATATTTTTCTGCAGGATCTATCAATGTCAAGCCATATTGTCCTTTCATTTGTTCTGTGTGTCTTGTTACAGTAAGTAGCGAGGATCCTAGCTGGTTCTTTATCAACTCTCAGCATTCAGGACCATGTTGGTGTCTTATACCAACAACTCTCAGTTGAGATTAGTGATGCACAATGAAGCTTTGTGGTGTCAATTTATATTAGTTCCCAGTTCAAAGCAAAGAAAAAAGGTAGATTTACCTGAACACAAGAGATTCTGCAGATGCTGTAAATCCAGAGCAACACATAGAATTACAAAGTGCTTTGCACAACTGTGAGATTTTGCCAAAGTATTTTATAGTTCATGAAGTATTTATCTGATGCTTAGCCACAGTTGTAATTTAGGAAATTAATTTTCACGGAACAAATATCCTGTGTGTATCCTGTCCAGCGGTATTGTAATGATTCCGTAATCTGTAGTTAGCTGCTGATTAAAGCATAAAAATGGCCCAAGATGGCACTACTGTGTATGATTTCTCCCACATGAGCCATTCCCCGCTTCTACTGCTCTGGTGGAAAGTAACCAAGGAAAGTTTAAAAAGGCTTTTCATTTTCAACTGTGTTCAGAAGCAATGTTCCCTCTAATTTGTAATGACCAGTGTGCACAACAATCTTGCACTGTGGAATTTTTTTGCCCGGTGACAAGTGCACTCTGAATTTTACACATAGAGATATTAATTTTAACAGCTCCAAAACACCGCCAATAAGAACTCTGCATTTGATCATTTATGCCCCCGTTCCTCTGCACTCTCACAAAGCATACACAGCAGGTCTGCAGTGGGTAATGAAGGATTTTCTCACTGGAGCATTTGCATACGGTCCATATGTGACTTGCTTGTTAAATGACACTTTAAAAAGTCAAGTTTCCAAATATCACTCCACTTCTTCCCACTTGCAAATTCTCCAGCAACTTTGCATCGTGACAATACACACAGATAACAGCAGTTTCTGTATTATACATAAATATTTCTCATTTCTCCTGACCCCATGAGCTTTCAGCGTAGGAGTTTCCACTGTTTCATTAAGCCATTCCACTTTAAATGAACTTGCTGTTCTTCTGTGCTTCATGCCCCTTGCTTCTTTGGAATTCGACATACTAAATCAATAACTTCTTCAATCAAAACAGTATAAATAAGCCAGTTCTAAAACCTGCAGACAAACCATTGCAAACTCCATGTTACCAACACTGTGTGAGTCAGAAACTGGAAAAAGAAATGTGATTGTGTACGATCGTGAAATATGCTTAACATGCCTTTTGTGTGCAGCTTAAATTCCTTTGTGTACTAGTGGCAGAAGATGTGTGTGAGCACTGTGATCTACAGCCTTCAAGATGAGGATAGTTCAGTAACATCCTCACAGACAGACACACCAGGGATCTGCACATCTTCCTACGCTGGTTGCCTGACAGAAATTCCACAGGCAGCACAGACTCCCAGAGCTTCCTGCCACCTACCACAGAGGTGTTAGGTGACAGCAAATGGAAGCGTTTGGACCAGTCACTGACCCTGGAGGAGTTCTCAGACTCCATTCGTGACATTAAGATGAATAAAATTCCCAGGAGCAATGGCTGATAAGCTGAATTGTACTTGGGAATGATAGGCCCAGACCAGCTGGAAGTGTCAGAATCCATACGAGGAGAATCATCATCCACATCTATAAGTAGAAAGGGAAGAGAGTGGATATCAGGAATGGATGACTCATCCCACTGATGAAGATCCAATCCAAGATCATCGCTAGTCAGTTCAAGTCCATTCTGGGACAGGTTATCCACCCGGAACAAACCTCTGCCGTACCAGGCAGGAAGATATCTTATAGCCTTGTGCTGCTCAAGGATACAATCCCCTATGTGTGGAACAGTGGAGTCAACTTCGACCAGAAGGCCCTTGACGGAATATTGCATACACACTTGACGGGTGTGTTCACCGAAATGGGTTTTGGGGAGGGAATCATGAATTAGATCCAACTTCTCTAAACAGACATCAGTAAAGCACAATAAATTCATGGGACAAAAACAAACAAATTTGCCATCAAGGAAAGATTGTCCAATCTTCTCCACCTTGTTTGTGTGCTGCATGGAAACCTTTGCTGAATTGATCAGTAAGTTGGTGTGTGTCCAAAGAACCGTGATGCACAGTTCTCCAGAGTATAGTTGAGATAGCCTATGCAACATTGTCCAGATGGCCACCTTTTTATGTGGCTGCATCAAACTCTTAGAACCAAAGCACACAGACACCAATAGACATTACTGGCTGATGTCTACCTGTCCCCAGTATTACATGGCTGTGCCATGTTCCATTCAGTTGGACTTTGATACACTACTTGTCCTTCATAGAGAAGTTTCTTCAGAAAAAAAATCATCCATGACAACAAGGCTATCAAGCATTGATCAACAATGTTTTCTGAAGGAGTATTTTGCAGACTCTGTGAGTGAAGGATCCCATGGAATGACTTCCTGATCAGACTGTCAAAACTGTTTGGCAGAATGCCTATTTACCAACATGGTTCAAGATCTCGCTTGGCTGTTAGGGAGAGGGGCCTTCCCTACCAGCTCCTTCCCACACAGCTGATCTCAATCCCATTGAATCCTGGTTATCCCTCAGGACCGTACTTGCAAAGTCTGCTTAGGTGTAAATTAATGGAGTGGATAGCTTAAGAAGACACTATGTTGGGGCTTTGGAATGATATATACATCCAAATGTTAAATGCTCTCCTCTCCATCAAGGTATCATTAGTGTGGAGATTTCCTGATGTTGCACTTGCGGTGGGAATGTTACCGACTAATTATTAGTTTATGTTCTTCCCTAGGAGAAGGAAAACTCTGATCTCATACCTTGCTGCCTTGTGGCTATACCCACTCATAGGGATGGCTTTGGGAGTAAACCTTGTGTCATAGTCCGGTCCGTGAAGTCCACATTCCAGTTCACTGTCTGGTCCATCGATCCTTATTTCAAGTTTTCCGGTTTTCCCTTGTCCTGTGTATGCCTTAATTGAGGCACATGATTCTCATCTTGGGCTGGCTCGTAAACAGCTCCTGGTTTCAGCTTCAGTTGCTGGACTGTTCCCTTCCCTTCCCTTCACCTTCTGCCTGAAGCCTGGCCTGAAGACTTGCCTGCAACCTCGTCTGCATCCTCACCTGTATCGTTGTCAAGTTCTACCGCCGGAATAAGACCGGACCAGAGCCTTGCTGTGCCTAGATAAGGAACTGTCTTTCGTTGTTTGGAACTGTCTCTGTGTCCACACCTTCGCTAGGTAGGTCTGGCCGTTTGCCGCTACCTTGAGTTAGGAACCGTTTCTGTGTCCACGCCTTTGCTAGTTAGGTCTGGCTGTTTGCCTCTACCTTGAGTTGTGAACTGTCTCTGTGTCCACGCCTTCGCTAGGTAGGTCCGGCTGTTTGCCGCTACCTAGTGTTGGGAACTTTCTTGTTGTGTTGAGCATTCTGTGTATGAGTCCCGGCCCTACATCCTGTTCCCTAGGAGGGGTCCCAGCTCTGTGTTCTATGTTCCTGTTCTCCCTCGACCAAGGCTCTGCATTCCTGTTCTCCCTCGACCAAGTCAAGGCTTCATGTTCTCGCCCAGCCCGGTGCTAGGGTTTCCTCATCCCGTTCAGGAGTCTCATGTCCAGTCCTGTTGCCACTCCTCGTCCTGTAGCCATGTCTTGTCCTCGCCTAGATCTGGGATCCAAGCTTGAGTCAAGACCCAGGTTCCGGGTCTCTGGCTCGAAGTCCTAGCCGAGGATCCTAGTTCCTAGTTCCTTGTCCTGGTTCCGCTTTCCTAGCCAAAGTCCTAGCCCAAGTCTGTGTTCTTGTCCCAGATCCTAGTCTGCATCCAGTCACGTCCCTAACTCTAGTCTTAGTCCTGTTCCTCGTACTTCAGTGTCTGTGTCTTGCATTTGGATCCGCCACCAACGCCTCTCTTATGACACCCTGAGGGAAAAATCCAGAGTTGGTCCCTAAGGCAGTCCTACATTGAGTGTTTAATGTTTGTTCTCCATATCGTATTGCCCAGGCTTGCATATCTAGACAGCCAGGATGCAACATCCACGGTCCACCCTGACCGACGGAGGCCTCATGATCTTCCCTTGTGGGATAATTGACTTTAGTTTTCTTCTTTCCTGCTCCATTGATCCTATTCCCACTAAAATTCTGACTCCCCTGTCTGTTTTCCTGGCTCTTATGTTAGCTAATAATTAATGGTTCTTTCTCCTCAGTTACCATTGTCCTCGCCTTTAAACCTGTCACTGTCTCAATACCTTGACCCGTCTGTCCTTGCATATAGACAGGCCGTCTTCAACCTCCCTCTCTTCAGCGTCACTGAATACGCTGTTGTCTCTCCATCCCTGGACCGTACTCAAAATGTGTCACAAGCTAATTTATGATTTGCAAGCATGAAGCTACAGATAAGAACCAGGACCAACATATCTCTGGTGATGCTTTATCTTTTGAACAAGGACATCATTATGTCTCTGAAGCAAGGAGGGATTCATCTCGTGCTTCATATTTTACATCTCATTGAGACTTGAGTTGATAAAATTGAGTTCAATTTTTGCAGTTGAAGAACTAAGTGCTGAAATGTATGCAGAAGTAAAAATATTTCAAATACTTCAGTCACTCATAAGATTTTATGTAGTTTGTGATTTATGCATGAATTGAGGGACAGCAAGCAGTTGAAACCATTGTTCACATGAATATGAAATGAATTAAATGATGAAAAGCTTATCAATTATGATTTTAATGATTCACTAATTAGACCAGGTAATTAGTCAAAATTACAATCAACTGCTGTTTAATTTCCTGGAATAAGATTAAAACTGCCAGTAAGCCTAAATGAACACCCTTCATCTATTGTCAAGACACTCGGTATCATCCAGCACAAAGAAAGGTGATGGATTGGCATTAACTATACCCAACCTATTGCAAAATGATGTGCTACCTACATGATCACTGTTTCCACTGACCAAGGCTTCTTCCACAGTGCCACGCAAAATCACAACCTCTACTGTGTTAAGGCAGCCGGCACCTGCAAAGGAGATTATCTACAAATTTGTCTCCATGCACAACTTTGAGACTTGAAAAGACATTGTTAATCCTTCATCATTGCTACATCAAAATCCTGGAACTTTTTATCTCAGCTCACTTCACCAGAAATATTGCCACAGTGCAAGAACATGCCCAAAAGCAATTAGGCATGAGGGACAAATAATGTCAACAGTACCCATCTCTGGCAGATGAACGAAGAAAAGGATGTCACGGCCATAAAATATTGAGTATGTGGAATAATTTCCACGGATGCAGATGACAAAATAATTGTAGGAAATCTTGGTTAAGAATTTATTGATTATGATATGAATAAATGCAATTGGAGATGATCTACATCCAACATGATATCTCCACCATTGATTGTTGTTTGCAAATGTCAAACAGTATAGTGACACCAAAAACTCAAAACAGATGTTTGAAATTCCTCTGACGTTTATCATTTGCGGAAGGTGCAGAGAAATGTAGTGCTCATTTTTCACTGGTGATATGATAGACAGATAGCAATCTAGAAGAGAATGTAATCTGATGAATGGTTGGTCTTTTTTTACATTCTGATATCTTCAGTTAGTTCCTCAAGGTTTTCATAGTTGGGGGAGGTGGTAGGGTCAAGCTCCCACTACCTATTAAGTGCTCCCAATGGCATGCGCCTCAAATAACCTCTGAATCCAAGTCCAGCTCTTGGCCTTCATGAGTGGATTAGCTACTAAGCCCTGAAGAGCCATTCCTACCAACAGGAGAAGGGACAAAGAATCATTAGTGGTGCCTGGTGCCCTAAAACCAGTCAATTTGGGCAGATGGGCCTTCTCAGCTGTCAGCTCATCCAGGAGAAGGAAAACTGTGATCTCAGCCTCTGCTGCCTAGCAGCTATACACACTCATGGCAAAGGCTTCGGAAATAAGCACTGAGGAAAAATCCAGATCTGGAATCCCTAAAGCAGTTCAACATTGAGTTCAATGCTGACTGGCAACTCCTGCAACGCTGTTGGTGCCAAACCTTATCAATCTCTGCTGTTCCTTTGGATTCATCTGCTGCATGGGCAACAGTTTGCTCTCCATGTCATACTGCCCTGGCTTTCTTACCAGCTTGTGTATCACATAGTCAGCTAAGATGCAATATCCGTGGTCGACCCTGACCAACAGAGGGCTTCTGACAATGAACTCCATTTTGAAGAGCTCTAAGCTGCAGGTGCTGGAAGTGGAACCAAGTTGAAAGCAGCGCAGAATCAATGAGCTGAATTGCCTCCTGTGTTGCAAGTGTTTTGAATGATTCTGATAGAGTGTGGCCTGATCAAGGGTACAATCAGCAGTACCAAGTGGATGCTACACAAAGTTTTTCCCATCTTTCAGCAAGCCAGTACACTGAATCCCTACCCCTCCCCCCACCCCACCCCAGGACTAGAAAGATTCCCACCACCTCTGCTGGGGGGAAAAGAGGTGAATTCTCCCAGTGTCTTTTGGCCAAAATTAATCCCTCAGCTGGCAGTACTGAAATGAGAGGCATTGATTGTGTAGATAGTCAGAGGCTTTTTCCCAGGGCTCAAATTGCTAGCATGAGAGGGCACAGTTTTTAGGTGCTTGGAAGTAGGTACAGAGGAGATGTCTGGTGTAAGTATTTTACGCAGAGAGTTGTGAGTTCTTGGAATGGGCTGCCGGCAACAGTGGTGGAGGTGGATACGATAGGGTCTTTTAAGAGACCTTGGACAGGTATATGGAGCTTAGAAAAGTAGAGGGCTATGGGTAACCATAGGTAATTTCTCAGGTAAGGACATGTTCAGCACAGCTTTGTGGGCCAAAGGGCCTGTATTGTGCTGTAGGTTTTCTATGTTTTCTATATCCTCAGTCAGACAATTCACTGGTGGCATTGATGGATCTGCCTTCGATTATTTTGCAAGATATCTATGAATAATTCAGTTTTCTTGCCTCAGTGCTGAACTGACTCCATGCCTGTGGCTGGCAGCTGTCAGGCTCCTGGACCAGCTGCACCACTGAACTGCCTACACGGCTGTGGATTCTGTATTATTTGCCTACTTATTTATTGCTTGCATGATTTGTTCTTTATTTTGAACATTTGGTGTTTAATGGTCCTTGTTGTGTAGGTTTTTTTAGTGGGTTCTATCATGTTTATTTGTTTTGCAGTTGCCTGCAAAAAGACGAATCTCAAGGTTTGTTATAGTACAGATACTTTGATAATAAATGTACATTGAACTTTACAAGCATGCAAAAGATCATAACTATAATGCTTTGAAAGCTACTTTGGATGAAAGACTAATTTTGTACGGTTTTCTGCCAAGATGTTAAACATGGGACTGATATAAAGAAGGTAGTCTCGTGATAGTATGTTGTGCATCTGATAACCCTTTTAAGGAGATTGACTAATGTTTGTTTCATCATATGCTAAACTTCTTTAACAAGTTACGACAATGGTTTTCTTTTCTAACATGCTTCTGCTAGATTTCATTTTGCACTTGAAAGCATGGATTCTTTACTGCAATATCTACCTAAAAGGATCTTGCTCGAGTGTGTGAACTTTGACAGAGAGAAAAAGTGCCTGAGCAGAGTCAGACTTGAGGTTGCTCTCGTCCTCATCGAATGCCTTCAAATATTTAACATCGCAAACACGAGGAAATCTGCAGATGCTGGAATTTCAAGCAACATACATCAAAGTTGCTGGTGAACGCAGCAGGCCAGGTAGCATCTCTAGGAAGAGGTACAGTCGACGTTTTGGGCCGAGACCCTTCGTCAGGACTAACTGAAGGAAGAGCTAGTAAGAGATTTGAAAGTGGGAGGGGGAGGGGGAGATCCAAAATGATAGGAGAAGACAGGAGGGGGAGGGATGGAGCCAAGAGCTGGAAAGTTGATTGGCAAAAGGTGTATGAAAGGATCATGGGACAGGAGGCCTAAGGAGAAAGAAAAGGGGGAGGGAGGAAAACCCAGAGGATGAGCAAGGGGTCTAGTGAGAGGGACAGAGGGAGAAAAAGGAGAGAGAGGAAAAGAATGTGTATATATAAATAAATAACAGATGGGGTATGAGGGGGAGGTGGGGCATTAGCAGAAGTTTGAGAAGTCCATGTTATTAATTTCCATGGAGAGAATAACTTTGTATGAGTCATGAGTGTTCTATAGTGCTGGCAGTGGGAGTTCGATTTCTTCGAGGATGTTATCTGAATGAGAAGTTTTATTTTTATATAGGCCACAGAAAATATCAGTATGGTAGCATGTAGTAATTAACAAACTCTTGTTGACTGCCTTGTCTTTCTCTGCTTGTACTTATTTTGCACTAAATAAAATTAGTAGGAATAACAGAGGAAATTTGAATTGAAGTGTTAATAACAGTATGTTTACAAAATCACCATTAAAATGCAAAGTAAAATATCTCTCACAGAACACACAAGGATGCAGGTTTGGCAACAGAAGGAAGTCAGCTGATGCAGTAAAACTAACCTGGGGCACGTATTCCTGTTCTCCAACCAGTCTGATCGCAAATGGAGAGTACTCATATACATAAACTAGCCTGCCTGATTTTCAATTCATTTGTGGAAAGTATATTTATAGAGCATCTTTCAACCTCAGTAGTCCCTCACACACTCTACAGGTATGTTTTAAAATACATTTACTCTTGGTAGGGAGCAGTCCCTTGGTAATCTTCAGCGCTTCTGCTTATGATCCGCTAATCAAGATTTTCCATAAACCGAGGGCAAGATGGTGCCGGGCAATCAGGTGGTGGGGAGCTCAGATAATTTCATTTTCCAACTACCTACGCATAACTGCCTGTGCTTGATGCTGAGGGTGGGCTGATAAAAGTGAAATCAGTTTCACTTCTCGTATCGATATCTTTCACCTTGAGAACAAAATTCAGTCAGTTTGTCTCTTCGAGACAATGTGTTCTGTCTCAGCAAAACATCACAGATAACACATGTACTGTACTTTGGAGATTAGGGACTACATGACTGTGGCTGAGAAACAGTGCTCCTTTTAGAACTGCTATCTACTTTAAGTGTTCATTTTAAAAGGGTGGTGGATTTGATGAATAGGATGTTTAGGAAGAGATATGGTGAAAATCACCCCTTTTTCCTCACCCTCCATAATATTGGTGGAAGACTTTTGGAATCTCTAGGAAGTGGAGACAGCAGCCTGTACACTAGTTTTCTGGGGTTTTCAAATCTCTTCAGATGAAGCTACATTGGACAAGCAGGAGAGCCCCGCAGATGAGTTTTTAATTTCATGTGACATCCGTAGGGACTCCTTAATTTCATTAGGCAGAAATCACCCAGACTGTTGAGGGTTAAGTTTGCCGTGTATGTAACGTGTTACATTGTACGTTATTACATTTTGGGGGCGGGGTTTTTTTCTTTTATATACATGACATCATCATTTGTTTGCTCTCGGAATAAAGTGTACATTAGAAGTAATTGCACTCGTGTCGATTTTTGTCGACACTTCTACACATGATTCTTTTTTTATATCAGGATTTGATTCATTAAGGCTTTGCAGAACTTGAATCACTTGAACCAAGCAAAGAAGAGGCAGATAAAAAAAAGGTGCTGGTTCACCCAGGGAATTTTCAAATCCCACGAGTATGAAGATAGGTGGAGGGGCAGGTAGTTTTGAGGAAGTAGAGAGCCTTGGACAGATTAGGAGAATGTGCAAAGCAATGGCAGATGGAATACAGTGTTGGGAAGAGTATGAGAAATGAAAGACTGGAGAGAACTGGAGAGAAGATACAAAAAACTGTGGTGCAAAGGAACTTGGGAGACCTTGAGCAGGTTTCCCCAAAGGTTAATTTAAGAATCTAAGACCAGAGGACACAGCCACAGAATAGAGGAGTGTCACTTAAGAACAGAAATTATGAGGAATTTCTTTAGCCAGAAAGAGGAGAATCTATGGAATTCTTTGCCACAGGCAGCTGTGGAGGCCAAGTCTTTATGTATATTTAAGGTAGAGGTTGATAGATTCTTGATTGATCAGGGCATGAAGGGATACGGGGAGAAGGCAGGAGATTGGAGCTAAGAGGAAATCTGGATCAGCCATGATGAAATGGCAGAGCAGACTCAATGGGCCAGTGGCCTAATTCTGATACCAAACTCTTGTGTTCATTATTAATAAGCAGGCAGAGTGTACTCCACTGGTCCAGCTCCTGGAAGCACACATATGGAGCAGATATTAGGCCATTACCTGCTCTGCTTTTACTCTGTCTTTGCCATCTGTCAACTAGATGGACACAAAGAGCTTACACAAGGAGGTTGATGTTCAGTGGACTGTAGGGCCTGTGTCTGTGCTGTATTTTTCTGAATCAATACAGGTCTAGTTCCTAAGACTAGCACAAGGTCAATAACAGCTTCTTCAACTACCTTCCCACCTGAGCGCAGTTCCATAACAGCAACAAGGAAGTAAAATGTGCAAATGGGAAACGCCCCTCAAATTTCTGAAGTCTCAGTTTACCGCTGACAGAATCTGTGTGGTTTGCACAATGTAACACTTTGTTCTCTTTGCTCTTTTGATATTGAATATAAAGCTCTATCTAAATGATTTCCTGCCACAGTACATACACTAATTCACTGTAATTTAAGGCAGTTTCCCAGAGCAAAATATTCTAAAATCAAAAATATGGCAAGAGAAACTTTCTTTAATAATGAGTCACAAGATAGACTTAGATTAAGTTTCCCACGCTGTTGAGATCATTCACTCACAGTAATCATTAGAAAACAGAATTCAATATTAAGGATTTCTTAATGTACAGAAATTATACTGATTGTCAACAGTCATTTAGTCCAGAGTGTTCCCAAGTAAAATGAAATATAAACAGTGGGAAGTGATCATAAATGAGTTAGATTGTTGCAGGACCATTGTGTGATCCAAACGAGCAAGATCTCAAGTCATTAAACAGTCATGGTTGAAAAAGGAGTGGGAAGTAACAGAAACAGAAAGGTCATGAAGAAAAGCATTTGAATTAAGGGGCTGTGGGAGATAAACAGAGCAGAAAGGAAGTCAAAAGGGACGCTAGTCAGAAGATGTGTTCAATAGAGGCTGCTTGTGATCTTTATGGTAAGTATTAAGGTACTTTCTGTACACCATGCACTGTCCACGTTTATTCCAAATCCAGGCCAAACCCCAGTGGTATGAACTTTAGTGACAATAATGGCATGTCAGAGGCAGGGCTTTCAAGGAGAGGTTACAGCAGTGATGAGAAATGAAGCTGCCATCTCAAAAGCTCCACTGATCTGAGTTAAATCCTGACTTCCGATACTGTCTGTGTGGAGTGCTTGTGACCCTCAGAGGGTTCCTCTGGGTGCTCCAGCTTCCCTTCACATTCCAAAGACTGGTTAAATGCATCTACCTGTGAGTGAGTGGGGTGTGGGGTGATTGATGGGAATGAGGGGGGAATAAAATTAGATTGTTGTAGGATTAATGGAAATGGGTGATGGATGATTGACTCTAGGATGACTTTTATGATCTCCGTTCACTGAGCACCAAATCTCTAACTTGGTCACACCCCCGGAATTTTAGTAATATTCATAAAGATCAAATTACATTAAAAAGCAATTTAAAAATATTGACCATTGACTAAAAATTTTAAATGTAATAATTAAAACATTTAACATTCTTAATACTTGTAAGTAATAAAGTTGAGCATTGATTCCCCTTCCCTCATGTAATGGTTCTTCGCCATTCAGTTCAGTGGAGTACCAGGCTTAACCTCACTGAGTTTCATCGAGCAAATTCTTCAGCTGATGGAAGTGCTGTGAGGAATCTGTGGTTAGCGGGCAGGTGGGAAATTGTCGGCAACTTTGAGACATTAGCACTGAAAGAGGAATTGGAAAACTGGCAGTAATTAAGCAGAGAATAAGGAATGTGCAAAGAATTTGAAAGGAATCAATGATATTGGAAGATCAAAGGTAGTTATAATAATGTCAGCTCTTTAAATACACAAGGATATTATGGTGAATGGTGGTAATGAAATATCATATCTGTGAATGATTAATTTCTGAATAATTATGTTTCCATCTTCACAGCAGAGGAAACAGATAACCCTGGACAACAATTTTTTTGAAGGTGTTGCTTCCTTAGAATTTTTTTTTTGTTTATGATAGACTGCTTGAAGCTGAACACAAATATAATGTCAGACTACCTGTAGGAATTCGGAGAAACAAGAAATTAACTTTCATTAATGTTTAATTGCATAATGATGCTGGTGCTTTGCAATAGTTCAACTAAGCTAACAATGTTTTGTTGATCATTTTATTTTATACTGACTATCTGAGACTTCTCACTTAAGTCTCTAACAATAATCAGCCAGCATTGATGGATTCCAGTGGCCCTGGTACCGTTTCTCCATGACCGCAGTGCCCTGGGGAAACCTTTCACCATGCTCATCACTGACAGCGCCAAGATTTGCAGGGAAGAAATCTAAGTAGGAATACAGAAAATGAATCTTTATTGACATGTTTATCTTCATGGTTTTGTGTGCTTGAATCATGTTGTCAACCAGCTGCACATAGTTTGGTGCTCTGTAGTTGCCAAGAAAATTTTCAAAGACATCCTTGAATGCTTTCCATGCAATTTTCTCCAGGCGCACTAGAAGTTTTTCGAATTGCCTGTCATTGATGACCTGCTTGATTTGTGGACCAATAAAAATGCCTTTCTTAATCTTGGCATCAGTTATTCCGACTTGAATTATGAATTGAAATAACAACTATAGGTGATTTATAAAAAATGGTGCATGATAAGGGAAATTTCATGGTGATTTTCATAAGCAGTCCAAAATCCATAATGTACATCCTGAAGATTTCAGGAAGCAAAATCTTTGTTCTCCAGTGAAATATACCTGAAGATGATACAATTAGGGAAAGTAAAATGGATTGAGGGCCAGAACTTAACTAAAATAAATTTAATTTAAACAAGTAAACATGTTTCGATGATTTAAATGTTGGGTAAGGTAGATTGAAAAGGCAGGGTGTCAGAACAAGAGGCGAGAGTTGGGCTAATTCTGCTTGCTGCTCCTTCACGTGTACTTGGCTCTGCACTGAATTGAGGCTGAGGCTGCGGCCTGCTCTGGGCTATGTGTCTGAAGGCTCCACGATGCTTACTCGGCTCTGTGCTGAACTGAGGCTAAGGCTGTGGCCTGCTCTTTCTGCCCTGGTCTTTGCATATATGGGCTCACTTTGTTCTGAATGCTACTTGCTTACTTTCATTGCTTGCACAATTTGCTTTTTCTCTCTTTGCACATTGGCTGTTTGACAGTCTTTTTTATTGCATGCAAGAGACTTTTAAGAGACTCTTAGATAGATACATGGAGCTTAAAAAATTAGAGGGCTATGCGGTAGGGTAATTCTAGGCAGTTTCTAGGGTAGGTTACATGGCTGGCTTAACACTGTGGGCCGAAGGGCCTGTAATGCGCTATAGATTTCTCTGATTCTATGAATCGTTTGGGTTTCTTTGTTTTGTGACTGCCTGTAAGGAGACAACTCTCAAAGTTGTATATTGTATGCATACTTTGATAATAAATGTACCTTGAACTTAAATAGTTCCAGTTCTTAAGACTGTAAAATCCCCAGAGCCTAATTTTTTCCATTTCGGTTTATAAATGGGAGCAGGTGCAGAAACTGTAGGTAGTTTAGCTAAAATCTTAAGTTCCCTCATTTCAGAATAGATTATAAAATTACAAATGTACTCCATTATTTATGAGAGAAAAGCCAGGAATATTATAAACTCTCAGTTACGTGTCAGGTATGAGAGAATTTTATGAAATATTCAATTAAGGACTAAGTGGTGTGTACTTTTAAATTGAATCCATTCATTATTTTCATATGTACCAAGCAGAGTGAAAAACTTGCTTTTGCATGCCATCCATGCAGATCATTTCATCACAGCGGTACATTGAGAGAAAAGCAGTAACAAGTACAAAATATTACAAAATTAAATTACAGAGAAAGTACAGTGTATGTAGACAATACGATGCAAGGTGAGGTCAAAAGTCCATGTTATTGCTTGGTGAGGTCTGTTCAATACTCTTGTAACAGTGGGATAGAAGCTGACCTTTCACCTGGCTTCCAGGTATTTGTATCTTCTGTTCAATGCGAGAAGGATGAAGAGAGAACATCCAGGATGGGAGGGGTCTTTAGAGTGTTGGCTGCTTTACCAGGGCAGCAAGAAGTGTAGACAGAGTCTATGGATGGAAAACTGGTTTCTCTGTGTCCTTAACTCTCTGCAGTTTCTTGTGGTCTCAGGCAGAGCAGTTGCCCTATCAAGCTCCAATGTACCTGGATAGGTTGCTTTCTTACAGAAACAAGAGCTAATTGTTGAGATCAACAACAAACCTTTTGAAGAAATGTAACTGAAACAGTCAGCAGGCAACTGTTTAAATGCACTTCCATTTAGGATTAAGGGGAAATTATTTACCTGGCCCAGTCATTAGATGGGATAAGTCAGAGAGTAATGCGAACAGCAATTTACTTGAATTGAAAATTCCTCAGGGAGCTCTGATGGTATTCATCTATTCACTCTCATCGTTAGTGACTTAATAATAATATTGAGAATATACATGTGAGTTTGCTTGTTACAGGAAGGTTAGCATCACAAGAGAAAGCATGCTTGGGGAAATAAAATTACAAAGAGATATACAGTAAGTGAGGAGGCAGATGAAGGGAAGTTGTTATGACAACTGTTGGACAATTTTTGTAAATTGTGAGCAATTGGTGCAATGGAGCTCCAAGGGAAGTTAGGGATGCAAGAAGATTAAAAGATAGATAAAAAGGGGTAATAGTAGGTTTTAGAGTTAGAGGGATGGAATATAGAGGGAAATATCATTACAACTGTAGACCATATCTAGGAAATACATCTGAAGAAACTTTTCACACTGAGTTTAGAAAGGAAATACAGGCTTTGTAAGGTGTACAGTGCGGATTCTTCAAAACATTGCCAGGTCTTTAGGTTTTAATTTACGGAGAGAAAAGATGCCAGTCTTCCCTGGAATATGGAACATGGAAGATTTTGAGAGGAATTTTGGGATAGATAGGAAGCTTGTCTTGTTGAGGAGAACTAGTGTAAGAGGTTATTCAGAGTAACACTCACAAAACACTGGAGGAACTTAGCAGGTCAGAGAGCATCTATTGAAAGGAATTAAGAATCGATGTTTCGGGCCGAGTCCCTTCATCAGGCGTGGAAAGTAAGGGGAAAGAAACCAAAATAAGAAGATGGGGAGAGGGGAAGGTGATAGGTGAAGCCAGTTGAGGGAGAAGGTAGGTGAGTGGAGAAGGGAGGATGAAGTAAGAAGCTCGAGGTGATGACCTTATGGTAGGAAACAAGCTGATTAGGAGAGCAGTTAGAAAACAAGCCCAGACAAATGTTGGCACTCTCTCTCCACAAGAAGCAATGGATTCTCACACAATTGATCATTTAAGATTTGAGATTGCTAGACTTTTGTTCAACCAAGTTTATCAGATATGAAGTCAAAGCTGGTGAGTGAAATTGGGATAGGGGCCTTCCCATGATCTAAATGAATGGCAGAACAATACAAAGAGACTGAATATCCTTTGTTTCTAAATCCCCTTGTGAAATACATCTCTTATGAATGCACAAACATCTTTTTTACTCTTGTGTTATTGCATAAGCTATAAAACACATATACATAATAAATATGTGTATCCTTAATGTAGCAAACAGCTAACTCAATAAAATATTGCTCAGAAACTGAATTACATAGCATTTTTGTCCTGGTACTCTGAAATCCAAACTCACTCATGTTAAGTCATGCCCACTACAAAGCAGGAGTGACACTTTCAGAAGCACTGCCTGTTAGCATGCCTGATTTTTTTTTGCAGTATTGGATATACATCTACAGATATCAATCACAAACACAAGAGATTCAGCAGATGCTGGAAATCCAAAGCAACACACACAAAACGCTGGAGGAACTCAGCAGGTCAGGCAGTATCCATGGAAGTCCATAGACAGTCCATGTTTTGCGCCAAGATCCTTCTTCAGGACTGAGAAAGAAGGGGGAAGATGCCAGAATAAAAAGATGGGAGAAGGGGAAGGAGGCTAGGTAGAAGGTGATAGGTGAAGCCAGGTGAGCGGGAAAGTCAAGGGTTAGGGACGAAAGAATCTGAAAAGAAAGGAGAGTGAACCATAGGAGAAAGGGAATGCTTCCTATTCCTTCCTGAATAAACTTAGGACCATCCAAACTTCTCTTACCTGACTAACTTTGTTCTTATTCTGTGATGGAATACTCAATACTGAACTCCAGTCAGCTGGTCTTTAAACAACTTCCACATGTCAAATGTGCACATATCTGACTGTAGTTTTCCCCCTGGTCAACACCTTTTGGCTCCTGTCTTATCCTGTGGCAATTTGCTCTTTCCCCAGTTTAATACAAGATCCACTGTTATCTTAACTCATAACTATCTTAAAACGTAACAATTTGTGGCCACTATTCCCAATATGTGCACCCACAATCTGGTCTGTAACCTGACCTGGATCGTTTCCCCAAACCAGATCTAGTGTGATTATTCCTCAAGTTGAACTCTCCATGTACTCTTTCAAGAATTTCGCTTGGCTCCTCTGAAGAAATCCTGCCTCTTATAAGCCTCTTATATTAAGGAAGTTCCAGATAATACTGGGGAAGGTGCTCTGTTGTTCCTGCACCTTTTCATAATCTGTCCATATATCTGTTCTGTCACCTCGTGATGAGTTTTGTGAGGCTTGTAATACAATCCCATCAGCCTAATTGTACCTTTCTTATTTCTGCGTTCCATCTCTGCATCTCTGTTCTAAATAGACGTCTTTCATTCCTGAAGTTGTGCCCTGAAGATATTCCATTCACATCCTGCTACTTCTGAATACTGTTGTGCCATTCTCCCATATCAGCAGTGAAAACCCTGCACCTTTTTATCCCTGCTGTCTATCACATCTGCACAAAACTTAGGAATGTTGAACTTCCACTCCTGATGCAACTAGGTCTCTGTAATAGCATCAATGCCACAATTCCATGTACTGATGCAGGTTCTGAGTTCATCCACTTCATCATAACACTCCTGGCATTGAAATAAACACACTTCAGCACACCACTCCCACTATGTATCTTAGCCTGCCCATTTCAATCCTTCCTTTCAGTCTTACTTTCATATTACAGGTGTCTCCCGCTATTTGAACGTTCACCTTACGAAACCACACTGTTACAAAAGACCTACATTAGTTCCCTGTTTTCGCTAACAGAAGGTGTTTTCACTGTTACGAGAAAAATCAGCACACGATAAAAAATCAGCGCGCGAAAAAACAGCGAGTGATAAAAGGCAGTGCGCCGCGCGCCCCGAGCAGCCGCTCTCCCCCGGATTCAGAACGGCATTCTCACCAGCATTGCTTAAACACGTGCCTATGAGCAGCCGTAAGCTAGATGAGTTCTAAGGTATTGGAAAAGCCTGAAAGAGCTCGTAAGGGTGTTACACTTAGCGTAACACTAGACATAATTAAGCTTTTCAATCGTGGTGAACGAAGTAAGGACAACATGAGTCTGGCTTGTGGAAGTTGACGAAGATGATGTTGAAGAGGTTTTGTCATCCCATGACCAAGAACTGATAAATGAACTGATGCAATTGGAAGAGGAAAGGATAATAATCGAAACCGAATGCAGTAGTGAAATGAACGTGAAGCAACTGCGAGAGATTTTCGCTGCAATGATAAAGTACGACTTTAATTTTGAAAGGGTACATAGGTTTAGGGGATATTTTCAGGATGGTTTGAGTGCTTACAAAGAACTGTATGATAGAAAAATGCGCGAGGCTCAGCAGTCAAGCAAGCTTTCCACATCAGCCACAGCAGATGACGAACCTCGACCTTTGATATCGAGGTGGGCAGTCATAGGAGAAGGTGAGCTGCCTGCTCTAATGGAAACAGACGATGGCAAGATGACACCCCAGTGTCCCACCACCCCAACCCCCAGGCCGCGGACAGATACCGATTTGCGGAGAATGCAGCGGTAGCCGGGAGGCATCCAGTACATCTTTAAGAAAAAAGCCGAAATAAACATGCTAATTAATTATGTGTCGGGCGGCACCTAATTAATTAGCATGTTTATTTTGGCTTTTTTCTTAAAGATGTGCTGTGTGCCTCCCAGCTACCGCTGTACCCCTGCATGCTTCGCAGATCGGTATTGGGTCGCTGCCCGGAGGGTGGGGGCCACTGCAACACCCCAGCCTGCGACGACTCAGTCTAACACACCACCATCAGTGTGCTCGGCGCTGTCCCAATTCCGGTAAGTGATACTACACTGTACATACATTATTTCTACTTTATATAGACTGTGTATTTTTATGTGTTATTTGGTATGATTTGGCAGCTTCATAGCTGAAAGGTTACTAGAGAGAGTGTTTTTGCCAACAGCGCTTGCATGAGATTTTCGCTTCGGAGAACAGTGCTGGCAATGATTGTGGAAAAGTATTTCTACTTTATATAGCAAACAACAGGAATTCTGCAGATGCTGGAAATTCAAGCAACATACATCAAAGTTGCTGGTGAACGCAGCAGGCCAAGCAGCATCTATAGGAAGAGGCACAGTCGACGTTTCAGGCCGAGACCCTTCGTCAGAAACGTCGACTGCACCTCTTCCTATAGATGCTGCTTGGCCTGCTGTGTTCACCAGCAACTTTGATGTATGTTGCTCTACTTTATATAGGTTGTGTATTCATCATATCATTCCTGCTTTTACTATATGTTACTGTTATTTTAGGTTTTATGTGTTACTTGGCATGACTTGGTAGGTTATTTCTGGGTCTGCGAACGCTCACAAAATTTTCCCATATAAATAAATGGTAATTGCTTCTTCGCTTTACGACATTCCAGCTTACGAACTGTTTCATAGGAACTCTGTACCTTCGGATAGCGGGGGAAACCTGTATCTTTCTTTCTTGTCCTCGACCCTACCACCTCTAGTCCTGCTGCTGTAGTTCACAACCCTTGCTTGTCGTCATTAGGTTGCATCTGGAATTTCCAGCTGGCGGATGATTTCCCTCCACGCCGCTCTGTTCTGACACTTGTCCACAACATCCCTAGTCTAGTCCAGCTTGGTCCAATCCTTGATGTTATCCAGCCATGTTGTTCTTTGCCTTCCTCTTCCTTTCTTTCCTTCCGCCTTCCCATATAGCAAGTCCGACAAGATGTTATCTCCCCACGTAACGTGTCCACAATAAGCAACTTGTAACTTCATAATCTTCTCCAGCAATGTCCGTGGTCTACCAACCCTTACTACTCGAGTGTAAAAACAAAATTAAAGGACATTGCAAAACTTTTTCATTATTGTACCATTGGAAACTTGACCCTGAGTAGGGAGGCAAAGGCAGAATGCCAGTGTTGGGGTGAGAATGTGTTGGTGTAGCAGAAGCTGCAGGATGTGAATGGAATATCTTCAGGTACAACTTCAGGACTGAAGGACATCCATTTAGAACAGAGGTGCGGAGAAATTACTTTCATCAGAGGGTGGAAAATCTGTGGAATTTGTTGCCATGAGCGGTTCTGGAGGTCAAGTCATTGGGTGCATTTAAGACAGAGATAGATAGGTTCTTGATTATCCAGGGCATCAAAAAGTATGGGGAGAAGGCAGGGGAGTGGTGATGACTGGAAGAATTGGATCAGCCCATGATTGAATGGTGGAGCAGACTCGATGGGCTGAATGACCTACTTCTGCTCCTATATCTTATGGTCTAATATATGCATTTAATTAACACCTTATGTCTTTATAAGAATTTGTGTGTGTGTCTGTGTGACTAGATGTATGTTGATATGAGAGAGCAAGTATCAATAGCAGCCAACTCATTGTTGAAAGTCATAAAATTGCTTTTGAGATTGCTCCATTGTGTGAAGGCTTGCAGTCCTGGAGACTACTAGAGCCACCTCGTGCTGGGCTCTTCCCATAGTGGGTTGCTGATGTCCCAGCTCCCCCCATCACAGTCCTTTCCCTGCACGGACCATCATCCTGAACGTATCTCATTCACAGCACTTTAAATTTCCTTCAGAATATCTGGAATCTTCCTTTCCCTCTCTCCCTCCCTTTCATCATTTCTCTTCCTCCATGGAAGCCACGGAGTGTGTGGTTCCATTGGAAGTGTGACTAAGGACTGACACCCTACTTTGACTGCTGCCCAGTGAGGTGTTGGCAGTTGTGATGAATTTAGCTTGGGCCTCTCTGGAGCCATACATGTCCTACGTTAGTTCTTCCTGGGAATGAGATGTACAAACACTGCCTTTGTCCAAATTCCTGATTATTCAAGGAAATGGGGAACAATCTGTAATAAAGCATTAGAGCTCATGAAATACGGCTTCTTGGTATTTATGATTTATATGGTACAAGGCCTCCATAACCTTGTAGTGCATGGATTTTCATTTAATTTACTGTTCCAAAGCCACAAAGCCTTATTTTATTGGATTAGTGACTTTTTCATTGCGATGACCACTTTGATGACTCACTACTGATTAAGTAATATTAGTAACATTTATTCATTTCTAAATTCCGTTTAAAAAAATCAACTGCCACAATCACTTCCCTCACATATTTTAAATACAATCTTAAAAGAAATAGTCTCCTGCAATACCAGACATTCATTTGTTCTTTATTTCATTGTATAATTAAAATCCATGCTATAAATCCATTTTCTAGCCAACAAGCTTTGGAGATAGAGATCATGGGAAATTATTTTTATTTGAATAGCTAAGATTTGAAGTTATTATTCAGAGTATAATTAGACTTCTAGTTAAAACCAATTTAAATGTACCTCACCGGATAATATCAGATCCCATACAGATGCCATATATATTTGCACAGAAAATTCAATGTTAACTAAGGTATCTGAATTCACAGTGATTACAAAATCCTTGTGATTTGCACATGGTGTTTATAATTAACAATAGTTTAAATAATGTGTGATTTTGTGCTACTCATGATGCAAAATGGGTTTGCAATAGTACGCAAAATGCTTCCACCTTTTGGACCTTATATAAAGCAACTCTTGACCTTGGCGTAGAATAGGTTGACCTTATACACTGATCTAGTAAAGTGCTTGCATTTCCAATATCTGCTGAACTCTCTTCCTATACAATTGTGCACTCCTTTTGCCACAGCCTTATTATGAAATCAAAACTTGAAATTGTACCAAATAAACTTCAATATAAAGCACTTACCCACTAACCCAGAACTAAATTGATCCCAGATGCTATCTTTTCATTACGTACTTGGAGAAAGTGCTTTTATAAAAATGTGTGTTGCTTAACCAGTAAATTCACGGATAGATCAGCATGTACTTTCACTATCTGAATCCTTTGGAAAGTTGCCAGAAAGACTTCATTCCTGGCCTCCCAAGACCCATAATGTCCTCAAGGGCAGACTACATGTCCTGGTCCCATGGATTTTTAAAATCAAGTTTAACACTTACAGTACATTGCAAACAAAATATATCATTGCTGAAGGAATATATTTCAACTGCTTAATGGATTGATGTGGCTCTCATCAAAATAACGGTGATGACCATTGCTTTATAAAAGCTGTAGTGTGAGTTAATGAAATCCTATCATACAAAGAAGTTATGGATGATTTTTTTTTGGGATGACAAGGTGACAGGGTGAGAGCATTGATCAACTTCAAGGACTCACATTTCAACTACTGCTTTATCTTCACTGTGAAACTGATACCGGTGAAGGTTTTACTATCAGCAACAAGCTAATAATATTGGGATTATAACTAGATACTTTAAACAGCAGTATCAGAAAGAAATACTTATAATTTGAAAGAAACTACGTGTGATGCCAGGCAAATTGCTGCTCTTGCTGGGCATAAAACCATCTTAGCAAGAAATGAATTTGTGATGCTCTTCTGTTCAAACCTGAAGCAATTGTCTTTGCAGCAGATCTCTGAAATAGCCATTGACATTTTCAAGGCATTTGAAAGAAAGCACGAGCAATGCTGTGAATGTGATTTTATCATGGTGTATCTGATGACCTGTTTCATTGAATACATGACTTCTTCAGAGATTTCCAACACCAGTGACTGATAAATTGATGTTCCAATTTATGGCAGTATTTATTCCGCGTTTCCTCCAGAAGAAATCTATTTCACCTCAATCATAAACTAAATAAATTTGTTCACAACAGGATGTTATTTTTGATGTGCTGTCTCCCACTAATTTCTATATTCTTATCTAGAAGCCATCAATTCATTGAAATGAATTATCTGTTCATATTTTTGCTCATCTTCCTTCACATATACGGCCACAACACTACTTTTATAACTGTCTGTTTAGATAATCATATTTGAGAAAAATTGCTGGAGGGAAGAGAACAAATATAGATCAAGCTCCTTGTCTTATGAGAGAAAGAGACAGTGATCCGAACCCCAATCCTACTTCCTCTGTAAGTCTTTGGTTGGTATTTCTGTGTGAATCCTCCAAATCAGTCCTTTAGTTTTAAGTGTTTCCTCACTTCCAGACACAATAATTGAATTGTCTTAGAGAAGATGTTTCCTAACTATGATGAAGGACATCATTCGGCACATTAGGTCAATGCTAAGTCACTCAACTATCTCATTCCCCCACTAAATTTTCCCTGCAACCTTCTCTACCGATGTACCCATCAATTTTCCCCAGATTCTATCATTCATATTAAGATTACCTTACACATAGATCAAACAAAGTTCCCCCACTTCCAATATCTGCTCTTTTCCTGCATACATCTAAGTAATCCCTTTGTGTCTTGAGACTGTCGCTAGATGTGAACTGTAAACAATGTTTGCCCAGTTCAGCACTAGCTAATATTTTGGCAATTAACATTCTCGCCACACTCGATCGACCATCCTAAGCATTCATTCCCTCCAGCACTGGTGCCCAGTGGCAGCAGTGTGCACCATCTACAGAAGGCACAGCAAGTCTTTGTCCAGGCTACTCCAATAGCAACTCCCAAAAACACAATCTAATATAGGGAGATGAGCTTTGGGAAAGTAGCTGATAAGTCAGTGGGGATGCATTATGGGTCCAGTGACCATTATTTGCTTAGATTTAATATAATCATGGTAAAGACAGGACTGGCGCACAAGTTAAAGTCCTAAGCTAGAGCAAGGCTAAGTTTAATGGCATTAGGCAGGAACTTGCAAAATTTAATTGGGAGAGGCTATCAGCTTGTGAAGGGATATTTGGCAAGTAGGAGGTTTTCAAAAAAGGGGTTAGGGAGAATTAGGGCCAATATGTACACGGACCAAGGCACACAGGGTCATGAAAATCCTACTTTTGGGAGAAATTGAGGCTCTCAGTTGGGAAAAGAAGGTGCAGATGTCAGTTATAGGCAGCTGAGAGTGAATCCCTAGAGGAGTATAAGAAATTTAGGAAGTTCACAGGAGTGAGATAGATCGGCTGTTTGAATAGTGTCACATCAAAAACCTCGCACTTACAGTGCCTACAAAAGATATTCACCCCCCTTGGAAATTTTGTTTTACAACACTGAATCACAGTGGATTTAATCTGACCTTTTTTTTACATTGATCGACAGAATAAGACTCTTTTGTATCAAAGTGTAACAGATCTCTACAAACTGATCTAAATTAATTACAAATATAAAACACAAAATAATTGATTGCATTAAGTATTCACCCCCTTTAATATGGCACACCAAATCATCACTGGTGCAGCCAATTAATTTTAGAAATCACATAAGTAGTTAAATGGAGATCATTGTGTGCAGTCACGGTGTTTCAATTGATTGCAGTAAAAATACACCTGTATCTGGAAGATCCAACTGCTGGTGAGTCAGTAACCTGGCAAAAACTACACCGTGAAGACAAAAGAACTCACCAAGCAAATCTGTGAAAAGTTTATTGAAAAGCACAAGTCAGGAGATGGATACAAGATACTTCTCAAGTCACTGAATATACGGTACCTTAGAGTACAGTTAAGTCAATCATCAAGAAATGGAAAGAATATGGCACAGTTGTAAATCTGCCTAAAGCAGGTCATCCTCAAAAACTGAGTGACCATACAAGAAGGGGACTCGTGAGGGAGGCTACCAAGAGACGGATGACAACTCTGAAAGGGTTACGAGCTTCTGTGGCTGAGATGGGAGAGACTGGGCATACGACTGTTGCCAGGGTGCTTCACTAGTCACAGCTTTATGGGAGATTGGCAAAGAGAAAGTCACTGTTGCAAACAACTCACATGAAATCTTGACCATAGTTTGTCAGAGGGTACATGGAAGACTCTGAAGTCAGCTGGATGAAGATTTTATGGTCTGATGAAACCAAAATTGAGCCTTAAGGCCATCAGACTAAATGCTATGTTTGGCATAAGCCAAACACCATACATCATCAAAAACACACCACCCCTACCATAAAACATGGTGGTGGCTGCATCATTCTCTGGGGATGCTTCACTGCAGCAGGCCCTGGAAGGCTTGTGAAGGTAGAGGGTAAAATTATTGCAGCAAAATATGGGGAAATCCTGGAGGAAAACCTGATGCAGTCTGCTAGAGAACTGCATCTTGGGAGATCTGTTTTCCAACAAGACAATGACCCCAACCATAACCCAAAGCTACCCAGGAATGGCTTCAAAAACAACAAAGTTAATGTCCTAGAGAGGCCAAGTCAGAGTCCAGACCTCAATCCAATTGAGAATTTGTGGCTGGACTTGAAAAGGGCTGTTCACTCATGATCCCCATGCACCTGACAGAGCTTGAGCAGTTTTGTAATGAAGAATGGGGAAAAGTTGCAGTGCCCAGATGTACAAAGCCGATAGAGACCTATCCACATAGACTCAAGGCTGTAATTGCTTTCAAAGATAGATTTACTAAATACTGAATTGAAGGGGGTAAATACTTTTTGTGTTTGCAATCATTTTGTGTTTTATATTTGTAACTAAATTAAACCAATTTGTAGAGATCTGTTTTCTCTTTGACACAGAAGAGTCTTTTTCTGTTGATCAATGTCAGAAAAGCCAAATTAAATTCACATGTTCAAAACATAAAACTTTCCAGTCAGGGTGAATACTTTTTAAAGGCACGGTAGCTTCAACAAGACTAAGGAATTGATTTTAGACTTCAGGAAGGGAAAACATAGGAGAACGTTGACCTTTCTGCCACTGACACCCCAAGGCTACAGGAGACAGATAAATGGGTGACTGTCAGGAGGGGAAAGGGAGAATGTCAGATAGTGGAGAACTTCCCTGTGGCCAATCCCTCAACAATAAGCACTCCATTTTGAGTACTGTTGGGGGAAGTAACAGTGGCTGTGCCTCTGGCACTGACTCTGGTCCAGTGACTCAGAAGGGCAGGGAACTGAAAAGGATGGCAGCAGTAATAGGGGACTCGATAGTCAGGGGGACAGACAGGTGATTTTGTGGATACAAAAAGGAAACACAGATGGCAGTTTGCCTCCCAGGTGCCAGGATCCATGATGTTTCTGGACGCGTTCCACAATATCCTGAAAAGAGAGGTGAGCAGCAGAGGTCGTGGTACATATTGGTAACAATGACACAGGAAGAGAAAGGGAGGAAGTCCTAAAAAAAGAATACAGGGAGATAGGAAGGAAGCTGAGAAGCAGGACCTCAAAGGGATTGATGCCTGTGCTGTGCAACAGTGACGATTGGAATAGAATAAGGTGGCAGGTAAATGAGTGGCTATAGAATTGGAGCAGAGGGCAGGGATTCAGATTTCTGAATAATTGGGAACTCTTCTGGGGCAGGTGGGACCTGTACAAAAAGGACAGGTTGTACTTGAATCTGAGGGGGACCAACATTTTTGCAGGAAGGTTTACTAGAGCTGTTGGGAGTGGTTTAAACTAATGTGGCAGGGGCATGGGACCAGTGTGATAGAGCTGAGGATGAGCCAGCGGGTTTACAAGTAGCTGATGGGTTTAATATGAATGTAAGGAAGGACAAGCCAATGACTGGGTACAAATGCAGACAGAGAAAGAGTTAAATTGTATCCCTGACAAAATTCAAAAGAGCGAAGAGTACAGGACTAAAAGTGTTGTATTTAAATGCGTGCAGCATTCAGAATAAAGTGGACAAACTCATGGAGCCATTAGAGATTGGTCGGTATGACATTGTGGGCATCACTGAGTTGAGGCTGAAAGAAGGCCATTGTTGGGAGCTTAACATCAAAGGATATACTCTATATTGAAAGGACAGACAGGATGACATAGGCAGTGGTGTGGCTCTGTTGGTAAGAGACGGAATTACGTCTTTAGAAAGAGGTGACATAGGGTCAGAGAATGTGAATTCTTTGTGGATGGAGTTAAGAAACTGCAAAGGTTAAAAAAAAACATAATGGGAATCATATATAGGCCTCCAAATAGTAGCCAAGATGTGTGGTTGAGACTGCAAAGGGAGATGAAAAAAGCACGTAATATGGGTAATGTCACAATTGTAATGAGGGACTTCAATATGCAAGGGGATTGGGAAAATCAGGTTGGTGTTGGATCGCAAGAGAGGGAATTTGTTGAATGCCTACAAGATAGCTTTTTAAAGCAGCTTGTGCTTGAGCCTATTTGGGGAAAGGCTTTCTTAGATTGGTGGTTGTGTAATAACCCAGATCTTATTAGGGAGCTTAATGTAAAGGAACCCTTAGGAGGCAGTGATCATAATATGATTGAATTCATACTACAGTTTGAGAGGCAGAAGCACAAGTCACATGTACCAGTATTGCAATGGAATAAAGGGAATTACAGAGGCATGAGAGAGGAGTTTGCCCAGGTGGATTGGAGGAGGATACTGGCGTGGATGACGGCAGTGCAGAGATGGCTGAAGTTTCTAGGAATAGTTCACAAGGCACAGGATAGGTGTGTCCCACAGAGGAAGAAGTTCCCAAATTGCAGGAGAAGGAAACTGTGGTTGATAAAAAAAATTAAGGACTGCATAAAAGCCAAGGAAAGGGCATATAATGTAGCAAAATTGAGTGGGAAGTTGGATGATTGGGAAGTTTTTAAAATCCAACAAAAGGCAACTAAAAAAGCTATGAGAAGGGAAAAGATGAAATATGAGGGCTGACTAGCCAATAATATAAAGCAGGATACCAAAAGATTTTTCAGTAATATAAAGAGTAAAAGGGAGGTGAGAGTTGATATTGAACCAGTGGAAAATGATGCTGGTGAGGTAGTAATGGGTGAACAAAGAAATGGCAGATGAACTTAATGCGTACTTTGCATCTGTCTTCACTGTGGAAGGCACTAGCAGGGTACCAGAGGTCTGTGATTGTCAGTGAGTGACATTGCTATTACGAAGGCAAAAGTGCTAGGTAAACTGAAAGGTCATAGGGTGGATAAGTCACCTGGACCAGATGGACTACACCCCAGAGTCCCGAGGGAGGTTGCTGAAGAGATAACGGATTTATTGGTCATGATCATTCAAGAATCACTTAATTCTGGCATGTTCCCAGAGGACTGGAAGACTGTAAATGGTGCTCCTCTCTTTAAAAAGGGAGGAAGGCAAAATAAGGGAATTATAGGCCAGTTAGCCTAACCTCAGTGGTTGGGACAGTATTGGATTCTATTATTAAGGATGAGGTTAAGGTTTCGAGATACTTGGAGACTAATGATAAAATAAGTCAAAGTCAGCATGGCTTCTGTAATGGGAAATCTTGCCTGACAAATCTGTTAGAGTTCTTTGAGGAAGTAACAAGCAGGGTGGACAAAGGAGAGGCAGTGGATGTCATATACTTGGATTTTCAGAAAGCACTTGATAAGGGGCCACGCATGATGCAGCTTAACAAGATAAAATCGAATGGCGTTACAGGAAAGATACTGGCATGGATTGCAGAATGGCTGACTGGCAGGAGGCAGCAAGTGGGAATAAAAGGGGCCTTTTCTAGTTGGCCGCTAGTGACTCATGGTGTTCCTCAGGGGTCAGTACTGGGACCGTTACTTTTCACATTATTTGTCAATGATTTGAATAATGGAATTAGTAGCTTTGTAGCAAAGTTTGCAGAGATAAGTGGAGGGGTAGGTAGTGCTGAGGAAGCAATGCGATTGCAAGCAGGACTTAGACAGATTGGAAATAAAGTGGCAGATGGAATACAGTGTTGGGAAATGTATGATGACGCATTTTGGTAAAAGGAACAATAGTGTGGACTATTATCTAAATAGGGAGAAGGTTCAAACATTAGAGGTTTATAGGGACTTAGGAGTCCTCGTGTAAGACTCCCAGAAGGTTAATTTACTGTTTGAGTCTGTGGTAAAGAAGGCAAATACAATGTTGGTATTTATTTCATGGGGAATAAAATATAAAAGCAAGGATGCTAAGATACTAGTCAGGCCGTACTTGGTGTGTTGTTAACAGTTTTGGGCCCAATATCTCTGAAAGGATGTGTTGTCATTGGAGAGAGTCCAGAGGAGGTTCATGACGATAATTCTCAGAATGAAGGGGTTAATATATGAGGAGCATTTGGCAGCTTTGGGCCTGTACTCATTGGAATTTAGAAGAGTGGGGGGGGGGGGGGGCGGGGAAGGGATCTCATTGAAACCTACCGAATGTTGAAAGGATAGTTAGGCTGGATGTGGGGAGGATGTTTCCTATGGTAGAGTTATCCAGAACTAAAGGCCACAGCCTCAAAATTGAGGAGTGACCCTTTAGAACGGAGGTAAAAAGGAATTTTTTTTGAGCCAGAGACTAGCAAATCTCTGGAATGCTCTACCACAGACTGTGGTGGAGGCCAAGTCCGTAGATATATTTAAGGTGTAAGTTGATAGTTTCCTGATCGATCAGGGCATCAAAGGATATGGTGAGAAGGCGGGTGGAAGAAAGGGTGAGCAGCTTCAAATTCCTGGGCATCAATGTTACAGATGATCTATCCTTGGCCAAACACATTGATGCAATCACGAACAAAGGATGCCAGCAACTCTACTTCATCAAGAGTTTGAGGAGATTGGGTATGTTACCAAAGACTCTTGCAAGTATCTATTGATGTACCGTGGAGAGCAATCTGACTGATTGTGTCACAGTTTGGTCTGCAGACTCCAATGCACAGAATCGCAAGAGGCTGCAGAGGGTTATAGACACATCCACCTCCACAATGGCACAATCCTCCCCTCCACTGAGGACATTTTCCAGAGGCAGTGCATCTAGAAGTTGACATTCACACAATCCAGTACATGCCCTCTTATCATCACTACCACTGACAAGGAGCTGCTCACTCAACAATTTAGGAACAGCTTCTTTGCCTTTGCCATCACTTTTCTCAACAATTCATGAGTACATGAACACTATTAATTTCTCTTTTTCCTGTATTATTTAATTTTGTAATTTAGTATGCTTTGCACTGTACTGCTGTTGCAAAACAACACACTTCATGAGTTTTAAGTCAGTGATAATAAATCAGATACTTATAGAGATAAATCAGGAGGGAGAAAAAGAGGACATGAAATAGCTTTGGCAGACAAGGTAAAGGAGGATCTTTAGAGATTCTGTATGTATATTAAGAACAAAGGAGTAACTCAGGAAGGGTAGGTCCCCTTAAGGATTAACGTGGTGGTCGATATGTGGGAGCAAGGGGAGTAAATGATATCTTAAATGAGTATTTCTTCTGTACTTACAACAGAGTAGGTTTTAGAAACTAATGAATTCAGGGAAGAGACCCTCTGTAAGAGATTAGTTTTTATAAGATATTAGTTTAGTTAGCCATTTGATTACTAATTTATGTGATTCGGCAGAACATTCTGGGCTGAGGGCCTGTTCCTGTACTGTACTGCTGTATGTTCTGATAGTGATGCTTTGAGATAACATCACATTACAAGAGAGGAGTTGCTGGCAGTCTTCAGTGCGTAAAAAAAATCTCCCAGGCCTGATCAAGTTTATACTAGGAGCTTGTGAGAATGTAGGGAAAAAATTGCTGGGGTCCTGGCAGAGAATTTTACTTCAATAGGCAAAGTACCGGAAGACAGAACGATGGCTAATTTTGTGCCTTTCTTTAACGGACACTGAAAGGACAAGCAAAAGGATTACAGGCTAGTGAGCCTAACATCAGTGGAATTTGGAAAGGCTGGAACTAATTAGAGGTATTCAGCATGGTTGAGTGTGGGAAATTTTGCCTTATGAATTTGAGTATTCTGAAGAGATGAGCAAGAGGATTGATGAGCACAGGATGGTAGATGTTGCCTACATGGACTTTAGCAAGGATCTTGGCAAGATCCCTCATAGTAGACTAGTTTGAAAGGTAGTTCACATGGGATCCAGGCTGAACTAGCCAATCAGATATAAAATTGGCTTGGTCATAGGAGTCATAAATTGTTAGTGGAGAGCTATTATCCAGATTGGAGGCTTATGACCAGTGATGTGCTACAAGGGTTTATGCTGGGTTCCCTGTTGACTGTTGGAACAGTCAAGGCTGGGATTATAAACACAAAATAATCTGCAGATGCTGGGGTCCTGACATAGGGTTCCGGCCCGAAACGTCGACCGATCTTTTCCACCGATGCTGCCCAACCTGCTGAGTTCCTCCAGCATGCTGTGAGTGTTGCCAAGGCTGGGATTATTTGTCTGTTACTGCTGCTTTTCAGAAAAAAATTACATGAAAACTGCATGTCCTCCTGCAACTGGTGAAACTCGCCTCATGCCTCTTTGGTGAAGAACATTCCACTGGATAACTTATCTGACTGACCCAGAAATCTTGCATCTAACAGAAGGAGCTCACATGGTGCAAGAGGGAACATTCCCATTAATCCTATTACTCTTCTCTTCATTCCCGTTACAGATTATGGGCCAAATGCAGGCACATGTAATCTGCTTAGATAGGTAACTTGATCTGAATGGATAAGTTGACCCCAAGGGCCTATTTGTTATGCCACAATACTCCACAATTCATTGACTACTCTGTAACATTCCCTCTCACCCCCTTGATTTGTAACTCAAGATGTTTTGTCATATACTTCTGGACCGAGGAGAGGGAAGAAAATGGTTTCTTTCAATCTTAATTACTGCCCCACTCTTTGTTTCTTTTATCCTGAGCTGGTGCTGCTCTATGGCATACAGTATCATAATTGCTAACAAGTAGCTGCCACTACAGGCAAGGATTAACTAAAAAATTAACAAAAGCCTGTGGTCAGAATAGACATCGTTATAAAAGGAAATTCCTTGGGTACAGACACGGCTGTTAAAATAAATAATTTATTCGCTAATCCTTGCCTCTGCTCACATTATACAAATCTTAGTTTAATTTACCTGTTGTTACCAGATCATATCAGGAGGCTCAGATCTTCTGCATCACTGACTCTCATTTTGCCATTTGTCTGGAGTTTGTAACTTCCATTAAATTTACTTTATTACTGAAGATGACATTTTTGAAGGGACATTAAAGGACTTGCTTTGATTAATGAGGACAGTCAGTTGTCAGCAAAACATTGTAGAAATTGTTCTTAATGAAAGCACTATAATTTTTTTATCATTTGCAGAAACCTTCAAGTATCCAAGTAAGAGTGATTCCAGTTTCATCTTTGTAAAGGTCAATGGCATAGGCTTTCACCCTGACAGCACTGCAACTACAGAATCCAGTAGCCTACAGTGCATTTTCTGCCGGATTTTCCTTTTGCCATTCATCTGCTTAAAATCTACAAGGTAATGTCATAAATCTACTATATTCTTTGCATTTTGGCAATTATAGCTTACTTCTGATAGATAATAGGCATTTTCTTAAAGGCAAATTAGAGTGTTTTCTAAATGATAATGAATTGTGTATGATCAGGGAAATTTAGGAAGCCCTGAAGATATATTGAGGAAAAAAACTAGTGAATAGCTGTAAAAAATAAAAATCAGTGTATATTGTTGTTTATTCCTGGTGTACATGGGGATGGAAGATAAAATGCTAGATAAATTATTCATGGAGAAATGTGTTTGGTTTTGGAAACTAGACATCAGGAAATATCTACTGATCTTCATTGGTTGTGGTACAGATCCATCAGAAAGATGCCAGAGATAAAATGATTGAACTTAAATGACAGATTGCACAAGGTGTTTAAAGAGGATATAAATAATAAGACTATAGACTCTAGTTGGAGACTAGACATGAAGGAAGTGTAATACCACAGATAAACCTATTGAAGGTGAAATCCTCAAAACTGAAACCAAATGATTTTGAGGATTATGAAACCAAAGTAGGCAAATGGAATAAAGGTACAAACACCCATAATCTAATTCAGTCAGAATATTCTGGCTTTGAGCCAATTTTGCATCACTTTTTCTATGAACTTAGATTTCTCCATGCTGAAACAATGAATGAATTTCACAGGACTACTATATATAGATATACTCACAGTATATAATCTTTGTAAGCTTTAAAAGTCATTACTAAAACTGATACTAAATTGCATATTCAAACTTCATTTAAAGCAAATAATTATACATTTTTAAAGTAATTTTGTTCAATAATTACAGAATTAACCACATAACAAATGTAATTCCATCTTTCGACATCCAGTTAGTCTTTTGCAATTTTATTCTACCAGTGGAGCTGGAACACAGAAAATTGAGCTACAAGGAATGGAATCCAATGCTTAATTGTACATTTCACCAAAAGTTAAAAATAACAAAAATGTGATATACTGTTCAAAAGAATAAACCATAAACATTAAAACCGATAAGGCAAATAAAAACATATTACTTTCTCATTTCAAACTAAGAATTAGAAAAATGCATATCCCATTACAAAAAGAACAGTCTCTATTTGTGAGTCAATGGCAGGCTCAAGTGTGCTTTCTAAGTAATTTTACAGAGACTGGGTTAAGGTGAAATTTCCATCATTCATGTCATGGTAATTTTTGCTTGTTCATACTTTACAATATGATGGCAGTGGACAAAGATCTGAAACTTTTTTTCAATTCTAATTTTTGATCTGCTTTGAACTTGCAATACAAGTAATTGATAAACTTGTGAGCAATATCTGCATTAGTGTCCTGCAAAATGGTTTGTGAAATATTTCTTTATGACATCTTTGACAGCTAAAGCAAGATCATCTAGCCTCCTGTATTAATAACCTGGACCAAATAGAAATGATGCTTTCAAACAATTTTATTTATCCATTGAAAAAAAACTTTGCTGCATGATGTTTTGAACTGATTTTGTATATTTCTAGAGAGAAGGCATCATATTAGCTCTAAGTACTTACAGACATACACCAAAGACTAAGGCAAGTAAAACTATGACCAACAAGTATGGCCTTTAAAACTACTGGAATTACTGAACAGAAGTCCTTGCTGACATCATTCTAGCTGATTCCATCAGATACATCCTGAGAGTAATCAGGAGTAGGAACTTTTAGCAATTTTTTTTCTCCCTTTGTTTAGAGACTTGGAAGTCACATTCCTATTCCCAACACAGGAGAGATTACCTCAGCAAGATTTGAACTGCTAAGTTTTCAGTCTGTGAGACATATCTATGACTTTGGAACACTATATGCAATGCAATATATTTTATCCATGAAATACAATTTAGTATACATTTAATGCAATACTGTTTATAATTTGCTTTTGTTGATTAAACTTTTGCTTTTTGAATTAGTTTTACACTCAACATACTTACACAATATTCTAGCATTAACAATTCAGGAAATTACAAATAAAAGATTAACAATGCCAGATGTCTGATATTTTCTATTGTTCTGTTGAACAAAGTAACAAGTTTATGTGAATTAATCTTACAATATTATACTGCAATCAGTCATGATTCACATTACCATCCCCTGCAACACTGGTTTTGGATTCATTGAAATGACAAATTCAGTTTGATAATTTTTACTACAATTTCCCTGCTGAGAAATAAACTGTAAAAAAAAAACAGAAATTTATTATATTAGCAGGTATGAATTCAGCACCACATTCAGAAATTAATATGACATGATTGGCATAGAAGGAAAAGTTGTCTGTACGATATTATCAGTCTTAACAATACCAAATGACCTACTTTAAAGTTCTTTAGTGAATACAAATAACATAATTTGATAAATTTGGATTAATATCTCGTTCATGTCTTTGTAGGCCAATGCTGGATAGTTTGTTCTACATTTGCATTTACAATGACATCATACTGAATAATGTTGTGTTTTTCCATTGTGAACATGAAATTCCCACCATTACTTTCTCATTTTAAGTTATAAGGAATCTTTTAGATCTCTTCTGAAGAATAGGCTGAAAAACCATTTTCATAACCAGCTATGGAACTATAAAGGGACATAGTTTGTAAAGATTCACATAATTAATAGCTACTAAATACAAGAACTCTTTCAGAAAAGTTACTGCACAATTCCAAATTGAATTAAAACAAGCAGTCCAATGGCTGTACAAGAAGATGTCTGCTTGATAAATGTCTAGCTGATCAGTTGTCCTTCAGTGTCTTTTCCTTTTGACGATATACTTCCTCTGTGAATGGCCTGTTTACAGAAAGAGACAGGTTTCACAAACTGTGATTAAGAGGAGTAATGATTTGACTGTTAGAATAAAGCATATACTGTATGTAATTGAAAATACTGCTCTATAGAGCTAAATTTCAGAAGGCAAAATAACATACTATTAATAGTCACAAGGTATGTTTATGAATACATACTCCAATGGCTAATATAAGAGGTCGCATTCCTTATAGTGAAAAGGTAAAATACTATTGTTTCAATGACAGACTTACATGATACTTTACCCTGTTTCAAAACTATTATTTCTAATTATTTTTAAAAAATTCTCTTTCTTGACCAGTTCCAATAGTTAATATAATCAGATAGTACGGAAAATAACACAATTTTTTTCTTTGCAATGTTTTCAAAATTTCTAGTTGTGTGAAGATACCCTCCAACTAAAAGTCGGGTTAATTTCCAACTACTACCAATAACTCACACAATAAAAATATTGAAAGAAATGAGTGTTTTTAAATACTTTTGCTTTGAGCAGTCTTACTTATAAATTATAACAACCTGGAGATCTTAAGAAATGCAGCTGACAAGGCAGTTGATGGTGAGATAGTGCTGGATGATGGCAAGATGATGCTGGTGAACTACGGCGACGTGTTGCAGGCAGCTTATAAAACTTCTAAATATACTTCTTCTGAATTACACTCACTGCAATCTGTAGCCTGTAATTTATCTTTAAGTAACGTACGTTTGAATCATCTAAACAAACTAGTGGTTTCATGATCTTCAGAAGGACTCGACGGACTTAACTCTCAAACAATGCAGGTATAGCATCTTTAAGAGGATGAAGTTATAACGCCATGGTCATAAGAGAGGGAGGACAGCAGGTCTCCAAGTCAGGCTAAAATGCTGAGGCATGAAACTACCTCTACCAAGTATCTTGTTAGCAAATGTCCAGTCACTGGAGAACAAGACTGAGGACCCAAGGGCAAGACTGCTGAATTGTTAATTGTTAGTGCTGAAATATTGCTGTATCGGAGGGAAATATATGGTGGCATACTGTATGTGTACATTGGTAAGAAATTTACTTTGAATTTTGATGACAGTTGGTCAAGCAACAAAACCTCCAGGAAACTTGATTCTTTTGGTAGAGACATAGAAAAGTATAGCACAGCAACAGGCCTTTTGGCCCATCTAGTCTGTGCTGAATCATTTAAACTTAGTAGTCCCATCGACCTGACTACTTGCATTGGCAGCCCATTCCACATTCCCACTACCCTCTGAGTGAAGAAGTTTCCCCTCATGCTTCTCTTTAATATTTCACCTTTCACCCTTGGTTGCAGTCCCACCCAACTTAAATGGAAAAAACCTGCTTGCATTTATCCTATCTATACCCCTCATAATTTTGTATACCTCTATCAAATCTCCCCTCAAACTTCTACGTTCCAAGGAATAAAGTTCCAACTTATTCAATCTTTCCTTACAACTCAGGTCCTCCAGTCCTGGCAACATCCTTGTAAATTTTCTCTGCAATTTTTAAACCTTATTTACATCTTTCCTGAAGGTAGGTGACCAATATTGAACTCAACACTCCAAATTAGCTCTCACCAATCTCTTGTATAACTTCCACATAGCATCCCATCTCCTGTGCCTAATGCCTTGGTTTATGAAGGCCAATGTGCCAAAACCCTTTCTTTACAACCCTATCACCTATGATACCACTTTCAAGGAATTATGGAGCTTTACTCCTGGATCCCTTTGTTCTATCACACTTCCTAGTGCCTTACCATTCACTGTGTAAGACCTACCCTGGTTGGTCCTACCTAAGTGTAACACCTCGCACTTGTCTGCATTAAATTCACCTACCATTTTTCAGCCCATTTTTCCAGCTGATGCATATCCTGCTGTAAACTGTGATAGTCTTCCTCGCTGTCCACTGTACCCCAATCTTGGTGTCACCTGCAAATTTGCTAATCCAGTTAACCACATTCACATCCAGATCATTGATCTAGATGACAAACAATGGACCCAGCACCAATCCCTGTGGCACTCCACCAGTCACAGGCCTCCAGTCAGAGAGGCAACCATCTACCAACACCCTCTGGCTTCTCCCACAAAGCCAATGTCAAATCAAATTTACCACCTCATCTTGAATACCAAACAACTGAATCTTCTTGAATAGTGATTCCCAAGGGGTTGGGGGGGGGGGGTGGCAGCTACGTGTCCTAAGGGGGGCGTGGGGGGTGTTCAAGATTGTGCGTGGGGGGAATGGTAAGTGGCACCCTAACTTTGGCACTATAATTTTGAGAACCTATGTGATTGGTCAATTGCTCTAACTGGAATAGTATAAGGATAGCTTGCTGAACACCAGCTCTTTCTTGGTTAACATTCAGATTCCAATCTGAATCTTTGTTAACATGATTTTCACTGTTGTAATAGCCTCGCTGTTTCTTTGCATGCCATTACCATTTTTCCACCCGTGTTAACTCGCTGCCGTCAGCAACATCCAATAGGCATTCCCAGTTTGTGTTTTTTTATTTTAATTTAGCCCCATTAATGATGGATAAATACGTACGGCACAATCTCTGGGTCTGAAGGCGGTGATGTCCTGAATTCTAATCCTGCTAAGAAACAGAAACTACAGACAGTGTGTCAATACAATGTTACATACCTGGAGTATGGTTTTATTCCATTCCTGTCAGATCAGTGACGCCCCATGTGTCTTATTTGTAACACTGTACTGTCTAATGAAGCCATGAAACCATCAAGATTACAGGAACACTTCTGTAAAAGACACCCTGAAAAGGCTACTTCTGGTATTACTTGCATCATACAACGTAGTGCTCTCTAGTTACCTGATGAGGTAATCGTAGCCTTTAGTCAGGAGTAGATGTTGTCAGGTGGTGCCCAACCTTCATAAAGTGTTTCAACCCTTAACCACTAACTGTCCAGTTGGCGGGTCAGCAATGGAGTCCATCCGCTCATGAATTCCAGCTCAATACTCACCTCCTCCATATCCAGCAAGAAGCTCTTTCTGCTTCCTTTCCCATCCTGTGAGCCGGGTGATTCTTGCTCCTTTCACCAAGGCCCAGTACAGAGAGCTACTTGCATGTTGACCTTGCTGGGATCCCTCCAGAGGGAATAGTCACGCCTGCCACCCTGTGTCCCTGCACTCCTGGACTAAGGACTGGTACTGTACTTCAGGGCCTTCCTCTGCTGAGCCTCCTCGGATCCTTTCTCCCATGGTACTGTGAGTTCCACCAGGATGATTTTCCTGTCTTTGGTAGACCACAATACGATGTCTGCTTGAAGTGTGGTTTGCACCACCTCTGGGAACTGCAGCTTCCTCCCCACATCGACCCTCATCTCCCACGATCTGGAAGTTTGTAGCAGATTGGACTTGGGCCTCTTTGATCTGACTGGTGTGACCCTCTCCTTTATGAAAATGACTGTCCTGTTTGCCTCTCTGCCAGCTGGTTTCCTTTACACCTCTCCCGCTCCAGTGTGTCACAGCAAGGGACAGCAGGACTTTGTTGTGGCACAACCTATACCATCCTTGTGTTAAAGCTGTTTTGCATCCTGACAGTATGCATGCCAGTGAACCCCGCTGACCACAAAGCTTGAAGTTAGGGTCCTCTCTCAGCCCCCATGTGTGTAGCTGTGACGGTGTAAGGAAAGTGTCATACACAGACTGCAGGAAGAAAAAAATGAGGAAGGATTCCAGTCTCCAAAGTTCTGCTTAAGTGATCTTGCGCTTGAGAAGATCCCATTTTGTCTAGAAGCCATGTGACCCAAACTCCAATGCCTTCAATAACCACCTTTCATCTTCATGGATCCATACCTCTGCCTGGACTATTTCACACCTATCCCTAGCACATACACTCCCCCGATGTTGGAAGTGTGTTGAGCTGAGGCCTTGCCATCCCAGGCATGGGTTGCCAATGATGCTTCCCAATTGCAGAGAGCTCACTGTCTGGTCTATGGCTGAGTTGGCAGCCCACTTTCGGTCCAATCCTGTTGTGACTTCTGCTTAGATTACAAGCTTGTCATCACAGCCCCTCAGTGTTTACATAACTCTACACTTTGCCACCTGGAACTCCTCTCCTACCGATGACAAGAGGGGTGTAGTTGGCCTGATTTTATGTAGAGCCCCACTGAAGAAAAACTTGGGGAAATCCACAGCCACCCCCGCAAGTGCTTATTGACTTTCCTGTCGATGCCTTCTACAGTGGTCATGGGGAACTCGTATGCCATGAAAAGCCAGAGCAGCCTTGGTAGAAGATCATGTTGGTACAACCACGTTTTAAATTTACCAGGGTGCCTGGTTTTGTTGATGTTCTTCAGCCACTCTTCAGTCTGCTTTACATTGTCAGTGATATTGGCACTGTCCGTCATTGCTGCATTAAACCAATTTCCCCTGTGGAATTACTTCTTTCTGTAATTGAAAACTGAACTTGCTAGTAAACTTGCCCTTTTTGATCATCATGCATCTGGATTTCCTGTTCTTGAAGGTCATCCTGGCCCAGGTAGCTACGTTGTCCAGGGTTTCTGATACCCATCTTGCCTGGACATAGGTCACAGTGGTTACTCAGCTCCAGAAGATGAAGGAAGCATTTGAGAAGCATTGACACTTGAGTCATTTGCCAAGAAAGCTAAAAATGATCTTGTTAGCAATCTCATAGTCATAGTCATACTTTATTGATCCCGGGGGAAATTGGTTTTAGTTACAGTTGCACCATAAATAATTAAATAGTAATAAAACCATAAATAGTTAAATAGTAATATGTAAATTATGCCTGGAAATAAGTCCAGGACCAGCCTATTGGCTCAGGGTGTCTGACCCTCCAAGGGAGGAGTTGTAAAGTTTGATGGCCACAGGCAGGAATGACTTCCTATGACGCTCTGTGCTGCATCTCGGTGGAATGAGTCTCTGGCTGAATGTACTCCTGTGCCCAACCAGTACATTATGTAGTGGATAGGAGATATTGTCCAAGATGGCATGCAACTTGGACAGCATCCTCTTTTCAGACACCACCGTCAGAGAGTCCAGTTCCATCCCCACAACATCACTGGCCTTACGAATGAGTTTGTTGATTCTGTTGGTGTCTGCTACCCTCAGCCTGCTGCCCCAGCACACAACAGCAAACATAATCGCACTGGCCACCACAGACTCGTAGAACATCCTCAGCATCGTCCAGCAGATGTCAAAGGACCTCAGTCTCCTCAGGAAATAGAGACGGCCCTGACCCTTCTTGTAGACAGCCTCAGTGTTCTTTGACCAGTCCAGTTTACTGTCAATTCGTATCCCCAGGTATTTGTAATCCTCCACCATGTCCACACTGACCCCCTGCATGGAAACAGGGGTCACCAGTACCTTAGCTCTCCTCAGGTCTACCACCAGCTCCTTAGTCTTTTTCACATTAAGCTGCAGATAATTCTGCTCACACCATGTGACAAAGTTTCCTAAAATAGCCCTGTACTCAGCCTCATCTCCCTTGCTGATGCATCCAACTATAGCAGAGTCATCATAAAACTTCTGAAGATGACAAGACTCTGTGCAGTAGTTGAAGTCCGAGGTGTAAATGGTGAAGAGGAAGGGAGACAAGACAGACCCCTGTGGAGCCCCAGTGCTGCTGATTCTTTTAACATTCTAAAATGATAACAAAGTGTGGAAAATCTTATACAATTGGTGAAAGATTAATAATACCGATTGTATAAGAAGTCTTCACCACTGTTCTCAAAATGGATACCAGTATTTTAAAATCAATTCCTCTGAGTCATAACTCTGTAGCTCGTTGTATTGACAAAACAAATGAAGACATTGAGAATCAATTATGCAACTGGATGAGTCAACTGTGCAAGACAATGGAGAATCAATCTACCACGAGCTCAAAATGTATATTGAGGATGAAAGTATTCCAATTAGGAACAAGATTTCATCAATATTTCACAGACAGTGAATTTTTGTCAAGCATGGTTCTTGTAATATCTGCTATCAACAGAATTAAAGCTCATCTATTAAATAGCAGAATATTTTGCCAGTTATTCCAAGATATTTTGCTTGAGGAGTATAAGAAGTGCAAGAAAATACTTAAGAAAGAAATCAGGAGGGCTAAAAGAAGACATAAAGTTGCCTTGGCAGTCAAAGTGAAGGATAATCCAAAGAGCTTTTACAGGTATATTAAGAGCAAAAGGATTGTAAGAGATAAAATTGGTCCTCTTGAAGATCAGAGTGGTCGGCTATGTGCAGAACCAAAGGAAATGGGGGAGATCTTAAATAGGTTTTTTGCGTCTGTATTTACTAAGGAAACTGGCATGAAGTCTATGGAATTAAGGGAAACAAGTAGTGAGATCATGGAAACTGTACAGGTTGAAAAGGAGGAGGTGCTTGCTGGCTTGAGGAAAATTAAAGTGGATAAATCCCCGGGACCTGACAGGGTGTTCCCTCGGACCATGAAGGAGACTAGTGTTGAAATTGCAGGGGCCCTGGCAGAAATATTTAAAATGTCGCTGTCTACAGGTGAGGTGCAGGAGGATTGGAGAGTGGCTCATGTTGTTCCGTTGTGTAAAAAAGGATCGAAAAGTAATCTGGGAAATTATAGGCCGGTAAATTTAATGTTGGTAGTAGGTAAGTTATTGGAGGGAGTACTAAGAGACAGAATCTACAAGCATTTGGATAGACAGGGACTTATTAGGGAGAGTCAACATGGCTTTGTGCGTGGTAGGTCATGTTTGACCAATCTATTGGAGTTTTTCGAGGAGGTTACCAGGAAAGTGGATGAAGGGAAGGCAGTGAATATTGTCTACGTGGACTCCAGTAAGGCCATTGACAAAGTCCCGCATGGGAGGTTAGTTAGGAAAATTCAGTCGCTAGGTATACATGGAGAGGTGGTAAATTGGATTGGACATTGGCTCAATGGAAGAAGCCAAAGAGTGGCAGTAGAGAATTGTTTCTCCGAGTGGAGGCCTGTGACTAGTGGTGTGCCATAGGGATCAGTGCTGGGTCCATTGTTATTTGTCATCTATATCAATGATCTGGATGATAAAGTGGTAAATTGGATCAGCAAATTTGCTGATGATACAAAGATTGGAGGTGTAGTAGACAGTGAGGAAGGTTTTCAGAGCCTGCAGAGGGACTTGGATCAGCTGGGAAAATGGGCTGAAAAATGGCAGATGGAGTTTAATACAGACAAGTGTGAGGTATTGCACATTGGAAGGGCAAACCAAGGTAGAACATACAGGGTTAATGGTAAGGCACTGAGGAGTGCAGTAGAACAGAGGGATCTGAGAATACAGATACAAAATTCCCTAAAAGTGGCGTCACAGGTAGATAGGGTCGTAAAGAGAGCTTTTGGTACATTGGCCTTTATTTAATCAAAGTATTGAGTATAAGAGCTGGAATGTTATAATGAGGTTGTATAAGGCATTGGTGAGGCCGAATCTGGAGTATTGTGTTCAGTTTTGGTCACCAAATTACAGGAAGGATATAAATAAGGTTGAAAGAGTGCAGAGAAGGTTTACAAGAATGTTGTCGGGACTTGAGAAACTCAGTTACAGAGAAAGGTTGAATAGGTTAGGACTTTATTCCCTGGAGCGTAGAAGAATGAGGGGAGATTTGATAGAGGTATATAAAATTATGATGGGTATAGATAGAGTGAATGCAAGCAGGCTTTTTCCACTGAGGCAAAGGGAGAGAAAAAACAGAGGACATGGGTTAAGGGTGAGGGGGGAAAAGTTTAAAGGGAACTTTAGTGGGGCCTTCTTCACACAGAGAGTGGTGGGAGTATGGAATGAGCTGCCAGACGAGGTGGTAAATGCGGGTTCTTTTTTAACATTTAAGAATAAATTGGACAGATACATGGATGGGAGGTGTATGGAGGGATATGGTCCGTGTGCAGGTCAGTGGGACTAGGCAGAAAATGGTGCGGCACAGCCAAGAAGGGCAAAAAGGCCTGTTTCTGTGCTGTAGTTTTTCTATGGTTTCTATAACAATGAAGAGTTTGAATGCTTGCTTCTTCACACTGAAGTGCATTGGCTGTCAAAAAGCTGCTGCTTTTCTTTGATATTTTTGACACCGCAATTAAATTTTTGTTCAAAGTCGACAAGAACTTGGGAAACAATATTGAACTTCTACATGGAGATGTGGCATACCTAGTCAATCTATATGACAAAATGAACATTCTATATCTGAAACTGCAGGGTGAGAATTCCAATCAGAAAGTTGGAAGTATACAAGCAAAACACTGGGAAAGAATGTTCTAACGGTTTCCCTGCATGGAAAGTATGGCACTCTCTTTCACAGGCGGTGATTTGCAAGAGTACTGCTTATACCTGCAGTCACTGAAGGAGGATTTTCAGTATTGATTCAAGGATTTGAACAACCTGGAAATCCTGGACCAGGTAATTAACTCATTTCTTTGCTAGGTAGAAGATCAGGGAGAGAGCTTGCAAGAAGATATGATCAAAATTCACAATGAAGAAGAAGAAAAAAAACTTCTCAAAAATGTTGGCCTTTGTGGCGTGTGGCTAAACTGTCATACAAAATTTTCTGGTCTTTGGAGAAGAGCCAAACTTCCCTTCACTGCACTTCCATCCTCCTATCTTATTGAAAGAGGCTTTAGTGCAGTGGACCACATACGCACAAAAAACAGAAACCACTTGGACATTGTTAAGTGTGGGTACTTCAGGCATTTGCTATCACAACTTGAAGATATTTCAACTCTTGCTAAAAACCATCAAGCTCAAGGATTACATTGATATTGAAGGTGCTGTACAGCGCACAGGTACCATGTAAACTAGGTTTAAAGACAAATAAAAATTTAAAGCAGAATTATTTTTCTCATGTTGGCATATGGTAGATATGTTTTTACAATATGGGGGTGCCGAGAAGTATATTGTGCCTAAGAGGGTTATTGGCAAGTATGAAGGTGCTTTATAGGGACATTGGCAAGTATGAAAGTGCTTTGGGAGGGGGGGTGATGGGCTAAAAAAAGTTGGGAAACACTTTTCTTGACCAACCTCTCATGCGGGACCTTTTCAAATGCTTGCCAAAGTCTATATACACAACACCCACTGCCTTGCCCTCACCAACTTTCCTAGTAACTTCCTTGAAAAACTCTTAAGATTGGTTCGACACGACCTAACATACAGAAAGCCATACTTACTATCCTAAATCAGTCCCTCCGCACTTAGAATAGCTTCCAAAAACTTTCTCACTCCTAATTTCTGTTTCAAAATTGAAAAACTGCTGTGGGTTGCCTATTTAAAGTGGGAGTTTCCCCTTTTTAGCTTTGCAGCAAAGCAGAGATGTAGGCTGTAAATCAGTATGAAAGGAAACGGACATAGAGTTGAACATTTAAATTTGAACAGAGTTAAGGTGCACCATATACTTCAGGCATACAGCAGAAGACACTGCTGGAAGCTAAGCATTACCATGCTCTTTTAAAATGTTGGGCTTATACAAAATATACGAAGTGTGTTAATTAACATATACAATCCAATATTTGATTCAGCTGAATATTTATAAAGTCTCTTTTGGGGGACATAACCATAAAGATTAATCCAGTGCGGACACTGGAATACAAACCTTTCAAACATAATGGCAACTTTGTATACTGCTGCAACCCAAGCGGTGAGCACGAAACCTGTTGGACTGGCATTCCTATTGATTTGCAAAGAGAAAAAGAGGTTTTAAAAAAGGGATATAAGTGCCAAGTTAATCATATTAAAATACCAGAAGACCTCTGAAATTAGATACGCAATAACACAGTTTTCTCAAAGAGTTCGGCCATCCACAATTAAACCTGATTCATTCGTGAGGCAGCTTCACCTTTTTCACTCTGGCAAGCCATACAGTAAGATTATTGGGCATTACCAGATAAACATTATTCAGGAAACAACTCATCCATTTTTGCAAGCTATTTTTTCCACTTGCATTGTGGTCAAGCCTCTTTTGAAATGCAAAATAATTGCAAGTTGGCCTCATTTATTAATTACATTCGGCTGCATAAATCTAAAACTATGTTGACTTTCCACTACCCAAATTCAATGAGTCAAAATTTCTTTCTGCAAAGATGATCTATTTTTGCCTCAGCACAATCTTACTCTTTTATCTTCAAAGCAATCATATGATTCTAATGCAACAAACTCAAAATTCTCGAGGAATGAATTCATAGAGGGGAGTAAACAGTCAAAATATCAGGAACCAAAGGCAGACATTCTAGAATGTTCAGGCTAATCAAATAATTATATACCCAAACTTGCCAGCAGAGCCAAAAATGTTATAAAAATGTTAACTTAAAGCAACTTAAGCTATTGGCCCATAAAAATACAGCAGCATTAAGATGCAAGTCATTCTACTCAGACTGGAATATTTTATGCTTATCCAACCCATTTAATTATTTGACCTGAACTTAAAAATACAATATCTTAAATGTCTGCAGCCTTACAATACTATATTATATATTATAAAACAGTTCAACAACACTTCAACAGGAAGACCTATTCTTACACCAGTCCCATTTTATTCTCCCCACATTCCCATCTACTCCCTCCAGATTCGACCACTCATCTATACAGCCAAAGTGGTCAATTAATCTACCAAGAGGTCCAAAAAAAAAAGATATGGGAGGAAACCAGAGCACATGGATGAAACCCACATGATCACAGAGAAAATTTGCAAGTTCCACATGCACACAGAGAACCAGATGTCAGGATTGAACGATCCTGGAGCTGTAAGGCAGCAACTGTACTAGCAGCATCACTGTGATAGCTGACCTGAATGATGTCAAAGTGCCTAAAGGAACCAAGGAAGTGATGTTACATTGTTGGTTTGCTAAGCAAAGTAATTATAATACACTTGCTTTGTGACAATATTAAGGCTTCACTGTCAAAAACATGCTGATGAGAGAAAGGAAAGAGAATCAGGGTTGTCACAGAGTCAGTAACTTTAGTATTTATTTAGTAAGAGGATCTCAATTAGTGACAGATGTCAAATTAAGTTGCCGATTACATGTATTTCAATGGCCCCTTGAGTTTTGATTTTAAATGGTAGGTATAATACTGGCTATCATTAATTCATTAAATTTTAAGAGTAAAATGACCATAATCAGAAATTGACAAAATAGAAATTTTACTACAAACTATCATTGATATTTACAATTTTTAAAAAAAGAGTACAGGAACTCACCCAGTAATTTTTTTTATTGGCTTATTACATGAAGTCATACAAAACTATCTTTATAGATCATGAAAAGCTTTGTCATAAGAGAGCAGAAGGAAAAATGCAGCAATTTAAAGGAGAATTTTTAAAAATATCCAATATAACAAGTGAGTGACATAGAGACTCAAGATGTGTGATTTGTCTCCTTTTGTGAACTGGGTGATACAGTGAAGACAGATATACTAGGAGGAAAATCTCCGCGGGTGCACCATCCAGAGACCACAATTGAAGAAAATCAAATGTGCAGCTACAATGTCATGCCTCAGAATTGTGAGAAACTGATGAGCGGAGACAGACTTGCATTAAAAAAGAGAAACCTAATGATTAAGTTGGGCATGAGATCAGCTGGGCTAATGATGCACAAGACAGCAAGTGCAACATTTCCAATAAAATAGTTGCAAGAAGGTCCTAAAATCTAAAGGTTTGTGTATCATGAGAACATCTACGGAAGCAGTCAATGCTTACATTTTAGGAGAAATTGGAGATGCCCATAGATCTTCTGTTTCCACCTCAAGCTCTCGTGGATTGTCAAAAAACTCACTTTGGAGACCACACCATTGGCTGCACATGCACAATGCAGCAACACATGACTCGACAACTGCCTTTTGTAATGCATTCTGTGGGTATTTGGATAACTGTTGCACCATGAAGTTTGAGGCCAGTGATAATATTAGCTGCCATCCAAAGTACCCGATGAATTAGCTCACCAATCACAAAGAAGATACGATAAATGTCTTTGATACACATATCACACATTGGTCCTTGATGTTCTGCCACATAATTATGTTGCCAATTCATTGTAAGCCAGTCAGTGGAGAAATTGTCTCATTTTCCAACTGAGAAAAATTCCCTCTACCAACACCAGTGATGGAAACACTCCCATTGTTGAATCAATCCAAGTTCGCAGTGTAATATTCCCTAGCTGGTAATTTTCCTTTTATCCTGGTTGACATATAAATGCAACACAGTGAAACCAGCCAAGGCATTGCGAGAATTTAATGTTACTAGTTAATATAAGTATTTGTTGAAACAACTTAGTTAAGTAAGACTAGCGATTTGCAGGTGAAATGACAGTGTCCGTCATTGAAAACGCCATCAGATATATACCTTAAGTAGCTCAAGAAACAATAATTAGAGCACCAGAAAATTTAAAATCTATTACCTGCCATTGAACATGGCAATCAAACCACCAAGTTAATCACTTTAATCATTTGCTTTTCAAATACTAACCTTAGGAAATTTTTGAATATCAGTGAAGATTTGTCGTGTGATAACAATCAGCAATATCAGTTTAAGAAAAGTAATTCCATTTCAAATACATTGTGATCTTATTCAGTGATTGTACTAAATTTGCAATTATATGAATACACGATATTTTCAACATGATAGGACAGAGTATAAATGCCAGGAACAGACTGGCATATTTCACATCTGCACCAGGTTGAGATTAACAATTAACATAGATAATGAGAAAAAATAAAACACCAATTTATCACCAGTTGATCAGCGAACTGAAGAGTGGAATAGTGCATTCAGTTACAATTTCATTATCTTTAGAGAGAACTGGAAGTACTGTATGTGAAATTGCTAGTAAGAATAAGAAACATAGAAGACATCAAAGCACATCCCAAGACTAAATCATATTTAGAACAATCATTAAGTATTATTAACAGTGCTGAATAAAACACAGCAAATTAACTTACAAAAGACTAACCTAAGTGAATATGCCACTGATTTGGCTAAAATCCTTAACTGCATTAAATCTTTACTTCAATTTTCTTTTTGCTTAAGTGATGCAAAAGTATGCACTTTCTGTCAGAATATAGTAGAACTAATCACAGACTATTTCACTCTTGACAGCAATTGAGTAAACTCCATTATGACCTCCACTCTTTAGATGGAATAGTTAATCACCTTGGTCAAAGCTGTGGAACCATATATTTGTTCTGAAATTTGGATGGAAAAGGAATTTATTCAGAAGATTCAGGATCAATTCAAGGTGGTTAAAAATAGTAAGGATGAAAAATCCTCAAGGGGGTTTGGGCTCAAGTGATGAATGAATTAGGTTCTTTGATGTACTAGCTCTTGACTGCATGTTTCCATACAAGTGTAGTATCAATGACTTCAAAAGTTTCAGGGAAAATAACAGACCTTTTGGCATAATGTTACAGTTCAATTGAGAGGTTACCCTGGTGCATACATGTCCCATGGAGCTGAACTGAGCATCAAAATCAGAATGAGATTTACTAATTTATCACTGATTATTGATGTGAAATTTGCTGTTTTGCAGCAGTAGTGCAAACACATTAAATTTCTATAAATTATAAAAATAAATGAGTACTAAAATACAAAAAGAATAATGAGGTAGCTTGGTATGATAGAGAAGGATTTGATAGAATATGATAGCTTGGTTCTATGAGAACTCACACAGGACAGTTCACATAACTCAGAATGGTAAGCCATGTAGGCTGATTCTTAGTCTAGCTTGACTGTATGAAAATGGACAGATAAATGTACAGCTGACTTTCCATTGTAACATGATCTGGAGTAAATATTTGCTATTCTATAAATTGGAACAATACTTTGAGTGGTGAGTAGGGAAAGTGATCAGCCTAAGTGGGAACTACCCAATTGTTGGATGCTGTGCTTCTTCTTCCTCAGCCATCACCCCGACCGGAGCATATGCTGCCGACAGCAGCTCGCCAGAATCCTCGGTCCTGAGCCGAAGGCTGACTGGCCCTGTGGCTTCTGCTTTCACCATATAACTTCATGTGTCTTCTAAGCAAAGATCTTTCTTCTCCCAAAACTGAGGCTTTTAAGCTTCTGTTGGCATTTCTGTAGCTCTGCCTTTTTACGGGATGGGGTTGCTAGCTTCATACCCAATTCTCCTCCTTTCCCAGCTGGACTTGAGACCACCCACAGTGGAGTTTAATCGTCTGCTGGTAAAGTATGTCATAACTTTTGATTCACGTTATTCTATTCATTCATTTATGAACAACTATTTTTTTCCCATTCGCTTAATTCTACTATTATGACTTAGTAACACAATGTTTATACAGAATTCTGCATCTTTTTTGAAGGTGTTATTTATCTCTCCTATTATTATAATTATTTGCGACAATATCTAGGAATCCATAGGTAAAACACAAGATATCGTTACATCTGTTGAGCGTTTTCCAGATGTTCTGTTTCCACTTCAGATTTCCAACTTCTGCAACATTTTTGATTCAGTAGGGATGAATGACAGAGATAATAAATTTAATGATGTAGTGATCCTTTAGGATAGATTAATGGCAGTGACTCAGATCGAAACAAGGAGTTGAGAACATGTAGGATGCTGGTTTGATGTCTTCATTCATTACCTATTCAATCTAGCTTGCTTACAGAATTTAACAGTATACAGATATTATTACTAAGGCTTACCTTAATGCTGCCCTCAACTCTTCCATTGCTATCTTAGATACAACTGTTCAAAAAAGTCTTGGTCTCTCCCTTGTGATATTTATTAACCTGGGGACACTCAAGATTCTGATATCTACCTTGCACTACAAGTTTATCCATCATCAATGTACTTAAAACCCTACAGCTTGCTCCTGGGTATGCAAAAATTGGCTTCAAACCACCTTCCTATTCTTTGAACATCCTTCAGTCCAAGAACTCTGAAATACCTCCGCTTATAGCCTCTCACTGTCACAGATGAAGATTGTTTTGCTGCCAGTGGAAAGCATCTTACACCCAATACAGATGTGTCAGTTGTGGATGAAACCATAGCAAGCTCCAGTGTATAACACAAGATATGAGGAGTTGCATTACTTGAGTGGGGACCACTTTTTCCTGTAACCATGGCTATTCCATGAAACTATATTAAATAGGCAAAAGGAGAAAAAGAGTTCCAACTACCTGTTCCTGAAACTTGATCGTTTTGAAACAAATTCCCTCCTTAACTCTGTGCTACAACTTTAGTAAAAGCCAAATATAAAAATCTAGGCAACTCAGTAAAAGTAAATAGGAGCTACCTTTAATAATTGTTCCTTGTCCTTCTTAAGGAATAAACATTTTCCACACTGCTAAGACAGAAAGTTGGAATATTTCATTCCCAACTATGCTCACTATTTCACATCATCAGCTTTACATGGGAGATTCCCACATTCATTTGCACATACCTGCTTGTAACATGAGTAACACACACAAAATGCTGGAGAAACTCAGCAAATCTGGCAGCATCTGTAGAGGAACCATCGACACCTTGGCTGAGATCCTTCATCAGGACCTTTTATCAGGAGGGTCAGTTTATTTGAGATTAGAGTCTCAATCTATTTGAGATTATGTCTGAAATTTGACAGCAATTATGGATGTGCTAAGATGTTGAAGGAATCTCCCCCAGCATCCTGCTTATTCCAGATTCCAGTATCTTGTATCTGATAAAGTCTATCAGAGCAACGGTTATTTAATATCCTGCCGTAAATCACTTTGCTTTCATATTTATTGTGTTGATTTTTGGAAGAAAAATGTATAGGATTGGAGTACAAGAATTCAACAGATTCAGCAATTGGAACAAACAATTGTTGGGAGCATTGCTCATTACTTTGAAATTTGTGCACAAATATAGATTGGGTAATTTTGACATATAAAAGGTGAGACAATCAAACCCAGAGTACAAGTGGACAATATTTGTTGTTAAGTGATTGTTTGAATTCTCTAATATGCAGGCCATGGCATTCACATGACACTGAAACTCTTTTCTGGACAATATTCAGGGATTCATCTTTGAATTTGAAAGAATATGCCACAACTGGCACTGACTTCATCAAGACCTGTGTGTACCTTTGAGTATATAGTGAACATACCCAAACCAAAAACCCTGGATGAACTAGGAGATTCATAGCCTGCTGAGGGCTAAATTTGTGGCATTCAAGACCAGAACTATACAATAATTCCAATCTGCAGAAGGCTATAAGAGCGAGAAAACAATTCCAATTGGAGTTAGAGATGGAATTAGATGTACGTCAGCTCTGGCAGGTTTTGCAGGCCATTTCACCCTACAAGGCAAAACAAACATCACAAATGGCTGTGAAGCTTCACTTTAAGATGAGCTCAATGCCTTTTATGCACCCTTGGAAAGTGAGAATAAAACTACACCTTGTGAATTCCTACAGCATCTAGTGACCCTGCAATCTCTGTCTTGGAGGATGACATAAGAACATCTTTCAAGAGGGTGAATACTTGCAAGGTGTCAGACCTTGATGGTGTACCTGGCAGGGTACTGAAAATCTGTGCCAACTAATTGGAGGGGGTGTGCATGGACATTTTCAATCTCTCATTGCTGCAATCAGGGGTTCCCACCTGCTTTACTGGAGCAACAATCATACCAGTGCCCAAGAGCAGTGACAGTTGCCTCAATGACCACAGGCCAGTTGCATTAACATCTTCTATGATTAAATGCTTTAAGCAGTTGGTCATGGCCAGAAATAACTCCTGCCTAAGCAAGGTCCTGGAGCCACTGTAATTTGCCTTTTGCCACAAAAGTTCGACAGCAGATGCAATCTCACTGGCTCTCCACTCGGTCTTGGATCACCTGGACAATAACAGTACCTACCTCAGGCTGCTGTTTATTGATTACCATTTATAAATTTGCTGATGACACAACTATTGTTGGCAGAATTTCAGATGGTGATGAGAAAGCATATAGGAATGAGATAGATCTGCTGGCTGAATGGTGCACCAACAACAAACGCACTCAAGGGTCAGTAAGACTAAGGAATTGATTGTGGACTTCAGGAAGTGGAAGTCAAAGGAACACACAGACCAGTCCTCATCGAGGGATCAGCAGTGAAAAGGGTGAGCAGTTTCAAGTTCCTGAATGTCAGCATCTCTGAAGATCTATTCTGGGCCTAACATACAAAGAAAGCATGACAGTAGCTATACTTCATTAGGGCTTTCAGGAAACTTGGTATGTCACCAAAGACTCTTGGAAATTTCTACAGATATATTGAGGAGAACATCCTAACTGTTTGGTACAGATGGGCCACTGCCCAGGTTTGGAAAAAGCTGCAGAAAGTTGTAAACTCAACCAGCTCCATCATGAGCATGAGTCTCCCTAGCACTGAGGACATCTTCAAAAGGAGATGCCTCAAAATGGCGGCATCCATCATTAAGGACTCACATCGCCCAGGACATGTCCTCTTCTCATTGGAACCATCAAGTTGGTGGTACAGGAGCCTGAAGAGGCACAGTCAACATTTCAGGAACAGCTTCTTCCCCTCTACCACAGATTTCTGAATGGACAATGAACCCATGTACACTATTTACTCTTTTTTTCTTGTTTTTGCTCTCTTTTTTGCACTACTTAATTTATTTTTTATATATATTTCTTATTGTTTTTTAAATTATGTATTGTAATGTATTGCTGCTACAAAACAACAAATTTCATAACATATGCTAGTGATATTACACCTGATTCTGATTCCTATTAGAGCCGGAGATTATCAGATGGACATAGTAAAAAACTTCTCAGAGCCTCTCAGGAAAGTATAACATCGTAGTGTTATTGAGAGTGATAGCACAAAAAAGGCCATTCAGACCCAAGTCAATGTCAGCTATCAAAAGCCTATCTTCACACTTTCCCTATCATAAACTATTTCTCCATCAGAGATTCATGGGATTTTCTGACCTCTTTCGCCTCAAAATTAGATGCTATTGATTTTTTTTTTGTTTGGAGCACACAAAACCCCAATTTAGATGGCAGATAGAGTGTACTCTCTCCCAAACTACCTAAACTTCCATCCATCATGTACCCCTGCCCTATCTGTGGCAGATTCTTAAGGTCCCACATTGGCTTCATTAGCCATTGAGAACCCATACAACTGGAAGCATACCTTCCTATCTTTCTGCTCCCTCTCCGTTAACTTTGTTAATTTGCACAAAAAGATATGCAAACTCTCTGCATTAAGTAGCCTAACCTTTGTTTAAACTATCTGTTTTTCCATAGTGAAGTCACTAATCAATATAATTTTACAGTTTTTACCTCTTCCCTCTCATGCGTCCCCACTGACAGTATGTTTCAAATGTGGCTAATTCACTTATTTGCATTATTTACCCTTGTAGCCTCCTGACACAATCTTAATTTTCCACTAGAAAATATATTTTTCCACTTTAAAACCCGTATTAAATTATGACTCCAGCACTTTATATGAAAGGTGTTTTATACTTCCTTTAAAAATCTGTTGAGTATTTTAGTGATTATCACAAGGTGGTCCTTTCCAATTGGTGTTGCAATAGCTGGTGGAAATAGATTATCCTTGTACTTGAATAATTTTGAATGTTGCTTTCTGACATTATGTAGAAAAAAAGCCTTAGTTTCTTAATCTCCATATAATTAAGAAATCTTTCCTATATTAATATAACCATATAACAATTACAGCATGGAAACAGGCCATCTCGGCCCTTCTAATCCGTGCCGAACTCTTACTCTCACCTAGTCCCACCAACCTGCACTCAGCCCATAACCCTTCATTACTTTCCTGTCCATATAGCTGTCCAATTTAACTTTAAATGACAACATTGAACCTGCCTCAACCACTTCTGCTGGAAGCTCGTTCCACACAGCTACCACTCTCTGAGTAAAGAAGTTCCCCCTTATGTTACCCCTAAACTTTTGCCCTTAACTCTCATGTCCTCTTGTTTGAATCTCCCCCACTCTCAATGGAAAAAGCCTATCTACGTCAACTCTATCTATCTCCCTCATAATTTTAAATACCTCTATCAAGTCCCCCCTCAACCTTCTACGCTCCAAAGAATAAAGACCCAACTTGTTCAACATTTCTCTGTGACTTAGGAGATGAAACCCAGGCAACATTCTAGTAAATCTCCTCTGTACTCTCTCAATCTTTCCTATAATTCAGTGACCAGAACTGTACACAATACTCCAAATTTGGCCTGTAATTCTTTCAGCAAAGTAATTCAGGAATATGTAGTAATTATTTTATGTTAACTTATCATTTAACTGAGGAGACATAGAAACTTAATGAGGTCAAGTCAGCATTCATAAACTTTCTCAAAGTAAAGTTAATGCTGATTTGAGAAATGTAAAAAGTGAAATCAACTGAGGGGCAGATAGCAAGAAAAAGAAGAGAATATATGGTGATTTTATATTTATACACTTACATGATAGCCAAGCCCAAGTAGTTTAGTGTACTCCCCCAATACATAGGGTTCTCCATTATATTAAAAGGAAATGTCAGCACCTTGGCCTCCATCAAAACTCCAAAGTAGTCTCCTGTGGAAAACACAATCTAATTGTAAGAAGTCCGTATAATCAGTGCAATTTGCTTTTTCACCACAGCTCAATTTGAGTCTGTTTCCATAAAACAGTATGTTATAACAGTGCCATTATCTAGTTGGCTTTATATGCCAGTTGAAAAAAAAATTACACAGGATTTTTATTATGACTAGAAAGGAAAGAACTCACATTAATGAAATGATGAATGCAAGGTAGAAGGTCAACATTCAAAAATGCTTTATAATCCAATAAATAGTTTTGGAGTTTAGTCACGATTGCAATAAAGGGAAACATGTCGGCCAATTTGTGCACAACAAGCCCTCAAAAAAAAAGATAATTGACCAACAAATCTGATTCAGTGATATTGTATGAGCTATAAATACAGGACCACACACCAGGAGCACTTAACTAGCGAACGAATGTCATGAATCCTGCGCAAATCTTGAAGGAGCTGACAAGGCCTGGAACAACTGACATGAAAATTCCATAGATATAAAACATACATATAATCAAAAAATTGGGTATTTGGCCAAGTATCCAGACAGGAAGATTTACTTGTGGTACACAAGTCAATATTTATCGATCTATATATTGGCATACTGCATGGAACAAGCCCTTCGAGCCATACCGCTTAGCAACCCTCTGATTTCAATCTGAGCCTAATTATGGGACTATTTACAATAAACAAGTAACCAACCAATCGGTACGTCTTTGGACTTAGGAAGAAACAAAGCACTCGGAGGAAACCCACATAGTCACAGGGAGAACATACAAACTCTTTACAGAAGTGGAGGGAATTGAACCCAGATCGCTGGTACTGTAAAGCACTGTGTTAACCACTATGCTCATGAAGAAACCCTGGTTCAGAGCTAGTAAAGAAAAAGATACCAATATATCTCAGTCACTATTACAATGACTTAATTTACATCAAATTATTTTTTCTATGCTTATTGCATTTTAAGTACATCTGACATTATGATTCTTTCATTAATTTTGCAGTGTTCATTTTAATTTGTTGTCAGACACAATTCATTGGCTCAGGGATAGAGTCTCAGCCTCATCAGTGATAGCTCTGTCAACGACGCAAAACCAAGGTAACCAAAAGTAAAATCGGACAGAGTTGTTGCACAGCTCCTTTACGATAGTAACCAAATTAATACCTATGTAATATCTGTCTACACCATAGCTTTCAGAAAATAACTACTCTCCACTCTTGTCTTAAGTAACATAATTATCATAGCCTCCTGCAAAGCTGTTTTCCATTTAAAAACAGGATTACTGACAATAGTTTTATATTAAAGAACTATGCATTAATATTACAAAAGGACTTTCAAGAAAAGGGCAATCAAAAAGAGGCAGGATAAAATTCACGATGGTAGGCAGTGCAACTGTAGTGAAAGATATTGGCAATGAATACTGAAAATGCTTACAAAAATTTGAAGGTCATTCACCTAAATTGTCAACTATGTAGCTTTCTTTCTCCATAGATGGTCTCTGATTTGTTGAGCATTTCCACATTTTTTGGTTTTATTTCAGATTTCCAACATCCAAAGGTTTTTATTTTTATTAAAATAGGCAGCTTGCTTTGTACCCTATCAGGCTTTTAAAAGACATCCCACCCTGCAAAAACTCATTTCAGGGAGGTCTCAACCGGCAGTCTCAACCTCATAGCAGTCTGTATCAATGAATTTGTTAATTTTGCAAGACATCAGATTCACAAGTGTTTTGTGAGACAGCTGACTTCTGAATTCTGTCTTAATGTGCCATGTTCACAATAGGTGTTGTCTTGGCTGCTGAGCAGGCGTAGTTTTTTTCTATTTCTGAATCAGGAAACATTTTCCTGAATAGCTTGCCTGTGTGCTTATACACCTGGAATGGCAGGTTATGCTCAACGATGAAAGATGTAAAGTACACCTCAGCTCTAGTGACCTTCTCTGTCAGACTTTGGTTTTCTGCTGAAAAGAACTGTGAAATACTTGAGTAGCCTTCCTTGCGCTTAGCCTCCCTAATATGTTGTGGTCCCTAAAAGAAAGCATAAGGTGTATCCTTATTACAGGTGTGCGCCGCTTAACGTCCATTCGGACAACGTCCGATCGCATATACGTCCGTAGTCACACACACACACACACACACACACACATTGCCTGCAAAAGTCGGGATCAGAACTTACTTTTTTACATCAAAATGGGGGGATTTTAAATGAGTGATTTAGGAGTTCTGTATCTTCAAGTTCAAGTTCATTGTCATCTGGCTGATTGTCCACAAATGAAACAAACTCTGTCCGGACCACGGTGTAGTTACAATACATATATCACGCACACCACATAAAACAATATATTACCATATTATTTAATAAAGTGTAACTCAAAATGCATTTAAAGTGCGCAGCACAGGTAAACAGTTCGCTGTCCTAATGACGAGACCTTGGTGGGGGCCGGGTATTTATTAAAATCTGTTTTTCTTCTGAAAACGGCTGCGCTTAAACTCAGCCCATCGCGGGCTTGATGTACCTGTAGGTGGAAGTGTTTCAGGAAAAAAACCCTGAAGAATTTGCTTGCGGTGAGTGCGTTTTTAAAGATGTCTTAGTGGACAATTTTGGAATTTCGCTCCAATTTAAACCCCGCTCTAATCCCCTTTAAGACGCCAACGTGCCCCGCCCGTATAGGACAGCCTCGCGTAGTCAGGTTGTCACCACCAGCCTTGGGAATTTCTTCGCCAGGCTTTTGTACTTCATCACCGACAGTCGTCCGGATGATTTCAGCGTCATTACAGACGGCAGTAACTGAACTGACGGAATATGGTGGGGGGGGGGAGAGAGAGAGAGAGAGGCCGACTGTAAAGCCCGCCCACAGAGAAAACTGATAGGTCTACTTAGCACAAAGAGAGATCAAGCAGGATTCATTCATTTTCTTTCTTTCTTTTTTTTCCCTCTCCTTCTCTAAAAAATAAATTTCCGGGATATTATATATAACCTGCAGGCATCAGGGAGCTGCTATTGATATGCGGGAGACTCCCGGAACTCCCAGGAGAGGTGGGATGTCTGTTTTAATAACAATCATTACTATCATCTGCACTTCTGTAGCATTCTTAATGTAGAAAAACACCCCAAGGTGCTTTAGAAAAACACAACCAAACACATTTTAACATAAGGACATTTAAGAAGATAAAGCATGGACGACCAAAAACTTCGAAGGTTTTAATGAATGTCCTGGAGAAGGAAAACAGAAGAGAGGTAGAATGTTTATGGAGGAAACACCATAGTTTAAAGCCTTTGTAGCTGGAAGTACACAAGCCAAAGGAGGAGAACCCAAATGTCGGGGTTATCCAATAACCATATTGGAGGAGGAGAACTGTTACAGGGTTCAAAGAGATCGTAAGAATGGGAGAAGAATTAAGAATTTAAAATCAAGGAGGAAATCTTTAAAATTGAGCTAATATAGGTTAGTAAAGGGACGAGTAAATGGAATTTAACATAAGTCTGGAAAGTATAGGTTTGGACAAGTGCCTGCTTATGGAAGGCAGAATGATTGAGACCAGGCAAGTGTCCATTGAGAAAAAAAATCAAAGTAACAAATGCATGAATGAGACTTTCAGCAGTAAAGGAGGGGGTGGAGTTGAGCAGGTGTACAAAAGTAGAAGTAGGCATCGGAGTGGACACATGGCAGACAGTACGTCCCAGAGTGTGATTTGGTTTCAGGCAGATGCTTGGAAAGAAAAAGAAATAAGTGAACAAAGAACAAAGTTTATTAGAAAATTTGGGCCAATAGCTCCAGGCACTGTAACATATGATTGTAGAAAATTTCAACCACAGCTGCCAATCTGTTATTGTCTATTGAGCCCAGTCACACTCAAAATATATAAAATCATAAACACAGCTCAGCAATAATGCTTCAGTAGAAATAAGGTCCTTCAATTTGATAAGCCTGCAAAATTACAAGTATTGCTTTTGGTATAGCTCATGGCAAAGCATAAATGGCACATAAAATGCACATGGATAACATTATTAACTGCATATCATTTAATCTGAGTCAAAATCAAGTCCTCTTATTGAATCGTAAAAATGTCATAGAAACATGCAGGTTTTATCACAGTACTTCATTCATACTGCTGACCTGCCACCTTCTGTCTTGTATGATATTCCATCCTTACTGATGGCAGAGTTTGAATGTAAATGCCAAAGCTAAGTCTTCAGTCAAAAGTATCATGAATGATATGTGTCAGCTTTATCCCAAGGTCTCAACCAGCAGGCAGCCAACCTTCAGCTAATTCAAATCTTACATGATATCTAAAAATGGCTGAGAGTACTGCAGCAAAGGCTACAGGATAAGCTAACAGTCTGGCTGCACTACTAAAGAAATGCACTGGAAAGCTAGCTGTACATCCAGTCCATCTGTGCTGGCATAGACACAACAATGAGGGCATCTGTGCAACAACACAGAAAACCATCCAGCATGGTGTAAATACTTTTAATAATCTTATAAATTAACACACAATCGGCGTAATACTATTCATCAGTAAAGTGACAGACAATTTAATTCACACAGCTATGAAGTAGTGCTTACTTATCAAAAACCTGCTCATTTTGGGTTTTGCCAAACTACTTGGCTCCAAAGCTTTTCATAGGCTTCATGCAAATGTGCTTTAAAGAGCTGAATTCTAGAAATAATCTGGAAATGACTGCCCTGATATTTAGGCAACAGCAGAACAAGTCTGGAATCAATATATTCTGGTAAAACTAATACTATGGGAAATTAGGAAAATAAACTTTCAAATAAAAGAAAAAAAATCTGTAGACGCTGGAACCCTGGAATGAAAACAGAAAATGCTGGGAAAACTCTGAAGATTTGGCTGCATCTGGAAAGAGAAACCATTTACATTTCCGGTTAAAAACTTTTATCAGAATTTTTTGATTTTCATTTACAAAATGAATTTCTCTGCTGACTGGAATCTTATCTCATACAAAGAAGGATGTTTATGATAGTTGGTCAATCATCCCAGTCCTAGATCATGACAATATTCGGCTAGTGTCCTAGAGCCAATCATCTTCAGCTTCTTCATTGATGACTTTCCTGCCATACTGGGGACATTATTATCTGCAGGTTTCTGTCCAATTCCACACCGTCCTGACTTAGTAATATATTACTAGCACTCCACCATTACTGGGTTGAACTGCTGGAAGTTCCCACCCAACAACACCGTGGGAATACCTTCTTTACAACTGCCATGGATCAGGAAAGCAGCATACCACCATCTGCTCTGCAACTAGTGAAAGGCAATGGCAGCAAAGTCCAGATCCCAAATGTCTAATATTTACGACACGTCCCAAGCAGTAACCATCTCCAACAAAAGAATATCTAGGGCCTACATCTGACATTTCTTTTACTTTTGTCATTATTGAGGTCTTCTGGGATTTTGAGGGGTGGGGTAACTACTGATCTGAAGTGCAAATAGGCTGATAACATACAAGTTTGACCACATGGCCCAGTCATTGTATTACTGTTCCATTGTTTTCAGGACACCGGAGACTTTCTCCTGGCTTTAATTTCCCTGAACTGATTCACCCGAACTCTGCTTGCTTCCTAGAACCGCACCTGGACCCGATCAGCAAGGCCTGGTCCCAGGCCCACCACGTTCCCGGAGACCCGCGGCCTGCTACCGTGCCGGAGCGCTTGGAGACGCGGCCCATTCCGACCAGCACCTCTCCAGAGCAGACGACCACACAGAAGTGACGTTGGAGACCTCAAGGTGCCCCAGATGCTTTCCCGGAGTGACCACCGTAAAGCCCCGTTGATGGCCATCCACAGCTGCCGGAAGTGAGGCCTCCGCCGCCGACCTCAGAAATTGAGCCCGAGGCTCGGCTGGAGCGGAGGCCTCCGCAACCATGACTCAGCTCACGGACTTGTTTCAGCCAGGAGCCCGGCCATCCGGGATTAAGTGTCGGCTTCGGGGCCTGACCCAATCGACAGCCCGGGCCCCCGGCAGCTGGAAGTGGCAGCGGAGCCTCCCCCGTTACTCGGCCTGAACGGGAGCACCCGACGACATGACCCGCCGATCGATCCCTGTGGGACGCATCCACCAACCTCAAAGAGCTGCCAACAACATACTGCATCAATGGAAACCTGGAAAGATGTACTATTTACCGAGGAAGCATGGGAAAAGAGCTGGGCTGCTGGTCAGATTGAAGCTGAGGGGCTTCAGGGTCCCTGTGCCCACCATCCTACCAGCTGATGTGCAAGCTATAGAGAACAAGGTGGATGATCTTAAAGGGAGACTCACTTACTGCAGGGAGATGCAGAACTTCTGTGTACTCTGTTTCACCGAGATCTGGCTCTCCCCTGCCACCCCCGACTGTGCCATCCAACCGGAGAGATTTTCGATCCATTGGATGGACCACACGGCATCTTCAGGCAAGACGAGGGGAGGTGGTGTCTACCTACTGATCAGCACTGCGTGGTGCTCTGACACAGTGGCATTGACAAACTCCTGCGACCTGGACCCGGAACACCTGTCGGTGAAGTGTCGTCCCTACTATCTGCCACGGGAATTCACCTCGGTCATACCATCAGCGGTCTACATTCCCCCCCAGGTGGACGTGGAGTGTGCTCTGAACATACTGTATGCCAACATCAATGAACTTGAGACCAGGTATCTGGAGGCTTTGCTTATTACAGCCGGGGACTTTAACCAGGCCAACCTCAGGAAGGCACTGCCAAAGTTATACCAACATGTCTCCTGCCTCACTAGAGGCCCGAATATACTTGACCACTGCTACACAGCAGTCAAGGATGCCTACCGTTCCGTCCCACGACCTCACTTCGGAAAATGGGACCATCAGGCTGTACTCCTCCCGGCTTACAAACAGAAACTGAAGTGGGAGGTCCAGTGTCAAAAGTGGTGTCGCGTTGGACGGAGGAAACGGATGAGGTCCTCCATGACTGCTTTGAATCGGTGGATGGTTAGTATTCAAGGACTCAGCAGCTAACCTTGATGAGTATGCCTCAGCTGTCACGGACTTTATTTGGAAATGCACAGAGGACTGTGTGTCTCGCAAGACAATCCAGGTATTCCCTAACCGGAAACCTTGAATGAATTATGAGGTCAAGTCCCTTTTGAAAGCTAGACTTGTGGCCTTTAGGTCTGGGGATACCAGTCGCTACACAGAATCCAGGCGTGAACTCCGGAAAGCCATTAAGGGCGCCAAGAGGCAATATCGAGCCAATTTGGAAGCCCAGGCTAACCAGAGGAATGCCAGTAGACTATGGCAGGGTCTAAATGAGATCACTGGGCGCAAAGAAAAGGCTGGGAATATCAATAACTGTGATGCTTCTCTTCCTGACGAACTTAACATATTCTGCGCAAGATTCGAATAGAAGAGGAGTGTCCCGCTCCGTCTGGATGTTATAAGAAAGGGAAGACAGCGGCTACACTTTATAAGGAGTTTGAAGAGATTTGGTATGTCAACAAAAACACTCAAAAACTGCTATACATGTACCGTGGAGACTATTCTGACACTGTCTGGTATGGGGAGGGGCTACTGCACAGGACAGAAAGAAGCTGCAGAGGGTTGTAAATTTAGTCAGCTCCATCTTGGGTACTAGCCTACAAAGTACCCAGGCCATCTTCAAGGTGTGGTGTCTCAAAAAGGCAGCATCCATTATTAAGGACCTCCAACACCCAGGGCATGCCCTTTTCTCACTGTTACCATCAGGTAGGAGGTACAGAAGCCTGAAGGCACACACTCAGCAATTCAGGAACAGCTTCTTCCCCTCTGCCATCTGATTCCTAAATAGACATTGAACCCTTGGACACTTCCTCACTTTAAAAAAAAAGTATTTCTGTTTTTTTGCACGATTTTTAATCTAGTCAATATACGTATACTGTACAAAGTATACTGAATAAGATTTACTTATTTATTAATATTATTATTTTTTCTTCTATATTATGTATTGCATTGAACTGCTGCAACTAAGTTAACAAATTTCACGTCATGTACTGGTGATAATAAACCTGATTCTGATTCCTACTATATAAAGAAAATTGTGCAATATAAACATAGCAGGAAAATAATGTTACTATAACTAAATGAGGGGCTTTTGCCTTCAACTTTCACCCTGCCCTCAAGTTTACCTGGTCCATTTTCGACACCTCCCTGCCCTTTCTAGATCTTTCTGTCTCTATCTCTGGAGACAGTTTATCTACTGATGTCTACTATAAGCCTACGGACTCTCACAGCTATCTGGCCTATTCCTTTTCTCACCGTCTCTTGCAAAAATGCCATCCCCTTCTCGCAATTCCTCCGTCTCCGCCGCATCTGCTCTCAGGATGAGGCTTTTCATTCCAGGACGAAGGAGATGTCCTCTTTTTTTTTAAAGAAAGGGGATTCCCTTCCTCCACCATCAACTCTGCTCTAAAACGCATCTCTCCCATTTCACACACTTCTGCTCTCACCCCATGCTCCTGCCACCCAACTAGGAATTGGGTTCCCCTTGTCCTCACCTACCACCCCACCAGCCTCCGGGTCCAAAATATAATTCTCCATAACTTCCGCCACCTCCAACGGGATTCCACCACTAAGCACATCTTCCCCTCCCCCCTCCCCCCGGCTTTCCGCAGGGATCGCTCCCTACGCGACTCCCTTGTCCATTCGTTCCCCACTTCCCTCCCCACCTTGTAAGCGGAGCAAGTGCTACACATGCCCTTACACTGCCCCCCTTACCACCATTCAGGGCCCCAGACAGTCCTTCCAGGTGAGGCGACACTTCACCTGTGAGTCGGCTGGGGTGATATACTGCGTCCGGTGCTCCTGACGCAGACTGGGAGACCGTTTCTCTGAACACCTACGCACTGTCTGCCAGAGAAAACAGGATCTCCCAGTGGCCACACATTTTAATTCCACGTCCCATTCCCATTCTGATATGTCTATCCACGGCCTCCTCTAGTGTAAAGATGAAGCCACACTAGATTGGAGGAACAACACCTTAATTCCGTCTGGGTAGCCTCCAACCTGATGGCATGAACACTGACTTCTCTAACTTCCGTTAATGCTCCACCTCCCCCTCGTACCCCATCTGTTATTGCCCATCCTCTGGGCTTCCCCCCTCCCCCTTTCTTTCTCCCTAGGCCTGCCGTCCCATGATCCTCTCATATCCCTTTTGCCAATCAACTGTCCAGCTCTTGGCTCCAACCCTCCCCCTCCTGTCTTCTCCTATCATTCTGGATCTCCCCTTCCCCCTCCCACTTCCAAATCTCTTACTATCTCTTCTTTCAGTTAGTCCTGACGAAGGGTCTCGGTCCGAAACGTCGGCTGTACCTCTTCCTATAGGTGCTGCCTGGCCTGCTGTGTTCACCAGCAACTTTTATGTGTGTGGCTTTTGTTCTGCCATTTTATAACAATCACTAAGTGACCTTGAAATCTGATACAGTTTAAAAATGTTTGAGTTATCAGAGAAGCAGAGAAAATTAGTCCATGCAATTATATATTGATCACAGTATCATGGAGTGTAGAAATAGTCCCTTCATCCCACTGAGTCTGCATTGACTGTCCAGCAACAATTTACACTTGGCATATTTTATTCTATCCACATCATCTGTCACGAGAACACATTTTTGAATAAAGCATAAGTTTAGAAGAAACAAATTAAAATATGTTTAAATATGTTTAAAATCTATAAAATACATAAACAATAGTATGCACAATGCCCTTCGTAAATGTGTAGAGTAGAGAAAATGTGAAAAGAGCTTAATGTTTACTGAATAGCATCACAATTTACATAATTGTTTTCATTATAACCAATAGGATCAAATGATTTAATTTCTGGGAGTATCTGGGTTTTCTTAGGGCAATTTGGCCAACTATACAAGATGAATATTGTGCTATGTACTCTTCAGATGCAGACAGAACCAGTATCAAATTGTTCCTGCTTTTCAATTGCATTGGCCTGTAGCTATAGTTGTACCAGCAAGATTACAGCTATGCAGATTTTCGTTTTCCAAAATTACACACGGTAAGATAAACTGACATCTTTTTCTGGGTTAAGTATAGTAATAAAATAATTTAGGACTATTGTGACACTTTATCAAGTAAAAAGGAATTGCAAGTATCTGGGTTTCTTCAACTACAACAAATTGTTGCTGCTTCAAGCAGTGATTTCTTGAGAGTTACAACAATTCAATAATCAAAAAGAATTCAAATTTATTCAATTCCCAGAATATTTGTTCATTTATCCAGCTATGTTTACAGTTAAACTGAAACTAGGTTGTTAAAAAAAAATGGGATGCTTGAGCACACAGTCAATTAACAGAAGTGTCAAGATTCTAGATATGGTGCTGATGAAAATTACGAGAGATTTCAATTGTGTGCAGAAATTGCCGAAGTAGCAGTGAAGTTTATGGAGCGTTAAAGATACATGTATTAAAGAGATTTGATTGAGTAAAAATGCGAGAAAATATCACTACTATCAGAAGGTTCAGTAACTGACAGATTCATAACTGTTTCAAAAAGCCTGGGGAAGAAACTGCACTGTACCTGAAAAGGTGCACTGGAGAGGTACTATATTGGGACTTGTGCCAATGTTAGTGCAAGGACAGAATCAGTGGGATTCCATTCTCTGCAAGGCCCAAGGTACAAATTGGCTTTCATCTTTGTCTGCATGTAAAATCAGTTCACTGTTGGGACTGGTTGGAGTGAGCTTCAGGTTTCTTGGTGTCAACATCTCAGGGATCTGTCGTAGGTCCAGTACATTGATGCAATCACACAAAGAGGGCATGTCCTGAATAGTGAAGGTCTTTAATGATGGATACCACCTTCCTGAGCCACCACATCTGTAAGATGTCCTCGACGACAGGAAGGCTTGTGCTTGTGATGGAACTGGCTTTGTCACCAGTCAGAATGCTCTCCATTGTAAGTACAACTATAGAAATTTGCAAGAGTCATTGGTTAACATACCAAATCTCCTCAAACCGCTAATGAGGTAGAGCTGCTGATATGGGTTCTCTGTGATTATATCAATGTGTGGAGTCCAGGTTAAATTCTTCGAGCTGCTAATGCCCAAGAATGTGAAGCTGCTCACACTTTCCACTACTGACTCCTCAATGAGGACTGGTGTGCTCTCCCCACTTCCCCTTCCTGAAGTCTGCAATCAATTCCTTGGTTTTGCTGACAAAGTGTAATGGTGTTTATAATACCACTCAACAAGCTGAACTATTTCACTTCTGTATGCTTCCTTTTTGCCATCCAAGATTCTGTCAATAACAGTGGTGTCACTGGTGAACAGCTTTTGAGTCATGCCTAGATACACAGTCATGAGTGTAGAGCAAGTAGAACACGCATCCTTGAGGTGCTCCTGTATTGACTGCCAGCAAGGAGGTGTCATTAACGATACACTGGCTGTAATTTCCCTATGAGAAAGTTGATGATCTGGTTGCGGAGGGAGGTACGAAGGCTCAGGTTCTGAGACTTATTGATTAGTACTGAGGGAAAGATGCTGTTGAATGTCAAACTGTAATTGATAAACAGCAGTCTGATGTACATTTTGTTGTTGTCTAGGTGTTACAAAACCAAGTGGAGAGCCACTGAGATTGTGCCTGCTGAAGAATTGTTGTGGTGGTAGGATACTATAGCAAGTCCAGGTCCTTGCTCAAGCAGGAATTAATTCCAGTTATGACCAACCTTTCAAAGTACTTCATTAATGTAGATAAGAATATTTGTGGAGGTAGCTCACTCTGCTCTTCTTGAGCACTGGAACGATGGATGTCCTTTTTAAGTAGGTCAGAAGCTCTGATTATAACAGTGAGAGGTTGAAGATGTCCTTAAACACTTTTAAGTACCCTGCTAGCTATACCATCACGCTCTGATTACCTTGCTAGGATTTAACCTCTTGAAGGATGTTCTGACATCAGCATCCAAGACAGAGAACACAGGGTTTCCAGACGCTATGTGTATTCACATAAGCATAGTGATATCTGCCTTTTAAAGCACGCATTAAAAGCATTGAATTTATCAAAGAGTGAAGCATCACAGTCATTTTGCTATTAGGTTTCCCTTATAGGAAATAGTATGTAAACCCCACCACAGCTGTCATGCACCTGATTATCTCTCTAATTTCACACGGGACTGCCTTTTCACTTTCATGATGGCCTTTCATAGGTAAGATCCAGACTTCTTGCAAGGCTCTGAATCATCGGTCCTGAATGCCACAGTTCAGACCCTCAGCAGATTGCTAATCTTTTGGTTTATGCAAGGCTTCCAGTTTGGGAAGCCCTGGTATGTCCTTAAAGGTATACACTCATCAGTGACCACTGTGGTAGCAGATTCACTCATATATAAAGATGTATCCCTGAACATAGTCTATAAGAAATGCTGTCTTGTAAATGTTCCTCTACCTCCTTTGACCACATCTTTGCTGTTCTCACTATTGGTGCTGCGGTCCTCAGTCTCTGCCTATACGCCGGGAATAGAAGTACAAACAGGTAATTGGACTTGCCAAAATGTAGGAACAGGGTGGCATGCTAAGTGTTTTTGATGGCGGTGTAACAGTGAAGAAATGTGTTGGGTCCTCTGGTTCCTCAGGTGACATGTTGGTGGTAGTTTGTTAAAGACTTCTTCAAGCAAGTCTGGTTGAAGTCCCTCGCAATGATCAGGATGGCATCGGAGCACTGTCTTGGGATTGCTGATTACAGTGCTCTGCTCCTCCAGTGCTTACTTGATATCTGCCAAGGATGGAATGTACACTGCTACCAGAATAGCCGCAAGGTTAGGATGGGCACAAAGAGGTGGACTACGCCTGAGTCAACGTGTGCATAGAGGGCTGCAACTAACATAGAAAGATTTTCAAAAATTATTTAACGTGGGAATGATAGGGAAAAGGTTGCCACTGCCATGCCTTTATACTGCTGGCCCCCTGCTGTTTCACATCACTTGCTCCTGCTAGTTATCCCTATTTTTTGGAGGGTAGCCCTCAACTTCCTGATCACCTATCACCACACTTTGGGTGCATCCTCTTCAATGTATCTGCTGTCAGCAGTGGGCTGAATTTAATGGCTCCATAAACAGACAAATCTTCAATTCAGAACAATTTCTCCAAAAATTTATATTTAAAAATTAACGGATTCATTAATTCTGTGCTTTCATGAGTAGCACACCAATTTTTGTACCTATCTCGGATCTGTGGTTTAATGAGACAGTCTCCTTAAATGATTCTAAGTTGATGCACTGAATTTGAGATGAAAATAATTGTTTTATTCTACCAAATTGCTGATTGTAAGAAGATAGCCATTTCCTGCACTTGGCATATATCCCTCTAACCATTCCCATCCACGTACATGTCCAAGAGTTATCCATCAACATGTCTTTTATATGTAGTTTGTGTGTCTGCCTCAACTACTCTCTAGGTTAAAAAAAGTGTCTTCATTGGTTCATATTAAATCTTTCCACTCTCATCCCAAACCTATACCCTCTACCTACCCCTTGATTCTCCAACCCCGTCTGCCTAGACAAGATTATGCCCCTCATGATCTTGCACAACTCTTAAGATCACCCCTTATTTTCCTATACTCTCAGTCTACTCAACCTCTTTCTATAACTCAGTCACTAGTTAGTATTATTTATACCCTTTTGTAATAATGTGAAAGAGATATCTTTGTTTTACTGAGTCATTAGTCATGGCCTTGTTGTAGAATGAATCATCTGCAGTGGGCAATCTCCAACTTAATATTGCAATTATAGACCTGGTGTAGGAAAACCTTGCACTTGTGTATTGATGACATTCGTATAAGATGATAAACTGAAGTGAAACCTTTCATAAAATAGCTTACAAAAGATGGTCATTGATGGCTAGACCACCATCACTAATTGACCATGAACTAAGTAGCTCTGCAAGTCCACTTTACAGAGCAGTGAAGAGTTAAACATACCGTATTGTGATGAAGTGCTTTGAGAGGTTAGTCATGGCTAGAATCAACTCCTGCCTAATCAAGGACCTGGACCTGTTGAAATTTTCCTACTGCAATTATATGTCTACAGCAGATGCAATTTTACAGGCTCTCCATCCAGCCTTGAATCACCTAGACAATAGCATTACCTATGCCAGGCTGCTGTTTATTGATTACAGCTCAGCATTCAACACAATCATGCCCTCAGTTCTAATCAACTAGCTTCACAACCTGGACTGTGCACTTCCCTCTGCTGCTGGATCCTTGACTTGCTCAGTGGAGGACCACAGTCAGTGTGGATAAGAAATAACATCTCCTGTTCTCTGTCAATCAACACTGGTGCATGTTTAGCCCACTGCTCTACTCTCTCTACACCCACAACTGTGTGACTAGGCACAGCTAAAACAGCATCTATAAATTTACTGACGACACAACTAGTGTTGGCAGAGTTTCAGATGGTAAACGAGGCGGTGTACAGGAGTGAGATGGATCAGTTGGTTGAATGGTGTCACAATAACAACCCTGTACTCAATGTCAGTAAAGACCAAGAAAATGATTGTGGACTTCAGGGTGGGGAAGTCGAGGGAACACACACCAGTTCTCATTGATGGATCAGCAGTGGAAAAAGTGAACAGTTTCAAGTTCCTGGGTGTCAACATCTCTGAAGATCTATCTGGGCCCAATATATTGACACAAATATGAAGGAGGCAAGACTGCCGCAATATTCCAGTAGCAGTCTTGAGTAGACTTGGCATGTCAGCAAAGACTCTCACAAGTTTCTACAGATGTACCGTGGAGAGCATTCTATCTGGCTGTATCATAATCTGGTATAGAGGGGCCACTGCATAGGATTAGAAAAAGCTGCAGAAAGTTGTAAGCTCAGCCAGCTCCATCATGGACACGAGCCTCCCCTGCATCCAAATACACCTTTAAAATGGGGTGATGCCTCAAAAAGGCCACATCCATCATAAAGGACACCCATCCTTAATGGATGGTAATACCAGAGCCTGAAGACATGCACTCAATGCTTCAGGAACAACTTCTTCCCCTTCACCATCAGCTACAGGGAGGTAGTCACCCCAAGGCTACAGGAGACAGTTAAATGGGTGACTGTCAAGGGACGGAAGGGAAAACATCAGATAGTGGTGCGCACCCCTGTGACTGCCCCCTCAACAATAAGCACTCCATTTTGAGTACTGCTGGGGTGGGGGTGGGGGTACAACCTAGCTGGGGGAAAGCAACACTGGCTGTGCCTCTGGTACAGAGTCTGGACCTGTGGCTCAGAAGGGTAGGGAACTGAAGAGGATTGCAGCAGTAATAGGGGACTCTATAGTTAGGAGGGCAGATAGGTGATTCTGTGGAGGCGAAAAAGAAACACGGACGGTAGTTTGCCTCCCAGGTGCCAAAGTCCACAATGCTTCTGAACATGTCCACAATATCCTAAAAAGGGAGGGTGAGCAGCCAGAAGTCAGAAGTCATGGTACATATTGGAACCAATGACACAGGTAGAAAAAGGGAGGAGGTCCTGAAAACAGAATACAGGGAGTTAGGAAGAAAGCTGAGAAGTGGGACCTCAAGGGTAGTAATCTCAGGATTGCTGCTTGTGCCACATGTGACAGCGAGGATAGGAATAGAATGAGGTGGCAGATAAATGTGTGGCTGAAGAATTGGAGCGGGGGCAGGGATTCAGATTTCTGGATCACTGGGACCTCTTCTGGGGCAGGTGTGACCTGTACAAAATGGACGGGTTTTCCTTGAATCTGAGGGGCACCAATATCCTTGTGGGCAAGATTGCAAAGCTGGTGGGAGTGGTTTAAATTATTATGGCGGGGGGATGGGAACCAGTATGATAGAGTAGAGGATGAGCCAGCAGGTTTACAAGTAGATGATAGGTTCAATATGAATGTAAGGAAGGACAAGCCAATGATTCAGTACAAATGCAGACAATGCAAAGAGTTAAGCTGTACCACAGAGGCAAAGTTCAAAAGGGTGAAGAATGCAGGGCTGAAGGTACTGTATTTAAATACACATAGTATTTGGAATAAGGTCAATGAACTCATGCGCAATTAGAGATTGGTCGGTTTCACGCTGTGGGCATCACTGAGTTGTGGGTGAAAGGTGGTCATAATTGGGAGCTTAATATCAAAGAATATACTTTGTATCGAAAGGACAGGCAGGAAGGCATAGGTGGTGGTGTGGCTCTGTTGGTAAGAGATGGAATTACATCTTTAGAAAGAGGGGACATAGGGTCAGAGAATGTCGATGCCTTGTGAGAGGAGTTAAGAAACTGCAAGTGTTAAAAAAAACATTATGGGAATCATATATAGGCTTCCAGGCAATAGCCAAGATGTGCGGTTGAGACTGCAAAGGGACTGCAAATGACACAATTGTAATGGGGGGGTGGGGGCTTCAATATGCAAGGAGATTGGTAAAATCAAGTTGGTGTTGGATTGAAGAGGGAATTTGTTGAATGCCTATGAGATGGCTTTTTAGATCAGCTTGTGCTTGAGCCTATTCAGGGAAAGGCTGCCCTAGACTGAGTGTTGGGTAATAATCCAGATCTTATTAGGAAGCCGAAGGTAAAGCAACTCTTAGGAGGCAGTGACCATAATCTGATTGAATTCATACCTCAATTTGAGAGGGAAAAGCCCAAGTCAGATGTATCAGTATTGCAATGGAACAAAGGGAATTACAGTGGCATGAGAGAGGAACTTGCACAGGTGGATCAAAAGATGATAATGGTGGGGACGACGGAAGAGATGAGGTGGCTGAAGTTTCTGGGAATAGTTCACAAGGCGCAGGATAGACATGTCCTACAGAAGAAGTTCTTCTCAAATGGCAGAGGTAGGCAACTGTGGCTGACAAGGGAAGTTAAGACCTGCATAAAAACCAAGGAAAGGGCATATAATGTTGCAAAAGTGAGTAGGAAGTGGATGAATGGGAAGTTTTAAAAATCCCATAAAAGGCAACTAAAAGAGCTATAAGGGAAAAGATGAAATATGAGGGCAAACAAGCCAATAATATAAAGCAGGATACTAATTTTTTTTCCAGTTATATAAAGAGTAAAGGGAGTTGATATTGGACCACTGGAAAATGATGCTGCTGAGGTAGTAATGGGGGTCAAAGAAATGGCAGGTGAACCTAATGGGTTCTTTGCATCAGTCTTCACTATGGAAGACACTAGCAGTGTGCCAGAGGTCCGTGAGTCTGAGGGACAGGAGAGAATGCCATTGCTATTACAAAGGAAAAAGTGCTAGACAAACTGAAAGCTCTTAAGGTAGATAAGTCACTTGGACCAGATGGACTACATCCCAGAGTTCTGAAAGAAGTTGCTGAAGAGATAGTAGATGCATTGATTATGATCTTTAAAGAATCATTTGATTCTGGCATGGGCCTGGAGGATTGGAAGATTGCAAATGTTACTCCATTCCTTAAGGAGAGAGGAAGACAAAAGAAAGTAAATTATATGCCAGCTAGCCTAACCTCAGTGGTTGGGAAAGTGTTGGAGTCTATTATTAAGGATGAGGTTTCAGGATACTTGGAGACTAACAATAAAATAAGTCAAAGTCAGCATGGTTTCTGTAATGGGAAATCTTGTCTGACAAATCTGTTAAGAGTTCTTTGAGGAAGGAACAAGTAGGGTGGACAAGGAGAGGCAGTGGATGTAATTTATTTGGATTTCCAGAAAGCACTTGATAAGGGGCCACACATGATGCAGCTTAAAAAGCTAAAATCGAATGGCGTTACAGGAAAGATACTGGCATGGCTAGCAGAATGGCTGACAGGCAGGAGGCAGCAATTGGGAATAAAGGGGGCCTTTTCTGGTTGGCTGCTAGTGACTAGTGGTGTTCCTCAGGGGGCAGTATTGAGTCCACTACTTTTCACATTGTTTGTCAATGATTTAGATAATGGAATTGATAACTTTGTGGCAAAGTTTACAGATGATGTGAAAATAGGTGGAGGGGTAGAGAGTGCTGAAGAAGCAATGCACTTGCAGAAGGACTTAGACAAATTGGAAGAATGGGCAAAAAAGTGGCAGAGGGAAGACAGTGTTGGGAAATGTACGATAATGTATTTTGGGAAAAGAAACAAAAGTGCAGACTATTATCTAAATGGGGAGAAAATTCTAACATCAGAGGTGCAGAGGGACTTGGGAGTCCTTGTGCAAGACTCCCAGAAGATTAATTTACTGGCTGAGTCCGTGGTAAAGAAGGCAAATGCAATGTTGGCATTTATTTCAAGGGGAATATAATATCAAAACAGGGAGATAATACCGAGACTTTTTAAGACACTAGTCAGGCCCCACTTGGAGTACCGTTAACAGTTTTGGGTTCCATATCTCAGAAAGGATAAGTTGTCACTGGAGAGAGTCCAGAAGAGGTTTATGAGGAATGAAGAGGTTAATGTATGAGGAGCTTTTGGCAGCTTTGGGCCTGTACTGATTGGAATTTAAAAGAATACAGGTGATCTCATTGAAACTGACCGAATGTTGATTGGACTAGATAAAGTGCATGTGAAGAGAATGTTTTCTATGGTGGGGTTGTCCAGAACTAGAGGGCACAGCTAGTGAGGGGGCGATCCTTTAAAACAGAGGTAAGGAGGAGTATTTTTAGGCAGAGAGTAGTGAATCTATGGAATACTCTGCCACAAACAACTGTGGAGGCCAGGACCATGGGTATATTTAAAGCCAAAATTGATAGTTTCCTGATTGGTTGGGACATCAAAGGTTATGGTGAGAAGGCAGGCGTATGGAGTTGAGTGGGATCCGAGATCAACCATTATGGAATGGCGGAGCAGACTTGATGGGCTGAATGACCTACTCCAATGTCTTATGGTCTTACTTCTGAATGGACAATGAACCCATGTACACTACCTCACTTTTTTTTGCGCTCTCTTTTTGCACTACTTAATTTAATTTTTATATACATTTCTTATTGTAATTTAGTGTATGTCTATGATTGTGTACTGCAATATCTCTGTTTGAGGCCTCCGTTGGTCAGGCTTGAACATGCTGCTGTCTAGGTATGCAAGCCAGGGAAGTAAAATATAGAGGGCAATCTGTTGCCCATGTAGCAAGCTCCCCCTCTCCATGCATCTGATGAATCCAAAGGCATGGCACAGGCTGATACAGTTTGGCAATGTACTGCTGCCACAAAACAACAAATTGCATGACATATGCCAGTGATAATAAACCTGTTTCTGATACACTGATGTTAGTCTGCTTCTGTCATCCCATTCAAGACAGCTCCTGCAAGGTCAGCAGATTATCTTTGCTGACCATAATAAAGAAAGGAATTCTCAATGGTATCATGTCCACTCCAAAAAAAAGTTATTTATTTTTCTACAGACCTAACACTAATATAGACTGGGTCAAATTAGCTGGCTTACTTGCAGGCCTAGATTCATGCAATTGCTTCTCATTGACTTTATAGGCTACAGGGATAATAAAGCTGTCAGAAGGCCATGAGTTCAAAGTGCCAAGACATTCTGTAGTCATTAAAAGCCAGTCTAGAGTCTGGATATTAGGCTGATGTTATTCAGAAATTAAAATAAAGCTCTCTGGTCTCTCTGGTCAATGGCTTAAATACTCAAGACATCGAGTGATCTCAAACAATGCATTTTAATTGTATTCTGAACAACAGGATGAATGGTTATACTCAAGCCATATTAGTCAACTCTTATGGATAGCCTATAATTTTTATGATTGTCTTTACATCACCCTGTTCTGTTGCTCTGCTGTTTCCATGGTAATCTGAAATCCTTGTCACTTCACTGACTGACAGCTCAAAGGTGGGACCCAATTAGCACTCACTCAATACACATCAAAGTTGCTGGTAAACGCAGCAGGCCAGGCAGCATCTGTAGGAAGAGGTGCAGTTGACGTTTCAGGCTGAGACCCTTCGTCAGGACTAACTGAAGGAAGAGTGAGTAAGGGATTTGAAAGCTGGAGGGGGAGGGGGAGATCCAAAATGATAGGAGAAGACAGGAGGGGGAGGGATGGAGCCAAGAGCTGGACAGGTGATAGGCAAAAGGGGATACGGGAGGATCATGGGACAGGAGGTCCGGGAAGAAAGACAAGGAGTGGGTGGGGACCCAGAGGATGGGCAAGAGGTATACTCAGAGGGACAGAGGGAGAAAAAGGAGAGTGAGAGAAAGAATGTGTGCATAAAAGTAAGTAACAGATGGGGTACCAGGAGGAGGTGGGGCCTTAGCGGAAGTTAGAGAAGTCGATGTTCATGCCATCAGGTTGGAGGCTACCCAGACGGAATATAAGGTGTTGTTCCTCCAACCTGAGTGTGGCTTCATCTTTACAGTAGAGGAGGCCGTGGATAGACATGTCAGAATGGGAATGGGATGTGGAATTAAAATGTGTGGCCACTGGGAGATCCTGCTTTCTCTGGCGGACAGAGCGTAGATGTTCAGCAAAGCGGTCTCCCAGTCTGCGTCGGGTCTCGCCAATATATAAAAGGCCACATCGGGACTCTGTCCGCCAGAGAAAGCAGGATCTCCCAGTGGCCACACATTTTAATTCCACATCCCATTCCCATTCTGACATGTCTATCCACGGCCTCCTCTACTGTAAAGATGAAGCCACACTCAGGTTGGAGGAACAACACCTTATATTCCGTCTGGGTAGCCTCCAACCTGATGGCATGAACATCAACTTCTCTAACTTCCGCTAAGGCCCCACCTCCTCCTGGTACCCCATCTGTTACTTACTTTTATGCACACATTCTTTCTCTCACTCTCCTTTTTCTCCCTCTGTCCCTCTGAGTATACCTCTTGCCCATCCTCTGGGTCCCCACCCACTCCTTGTCTTTCTTCCCGGACCTCCTGTCCCATGATCCTCCCGTATCCCCTTTTGCCTATCACCTGTCCAGCTCTTGGCTCCATCCCTCCCCCTCCTGTCTTCTCCTATCATTTTGGATCTCCCCCTCCCCCTCCAACGTTCAAATCCCTTACTCACTCTTCCTTCAGTTAGTCCTGACGAAGGGTCTCGGCCTGAAACGTCAACTGCACCTCTTCCTACAGATGCTGCCTGGTCTGCTGCGTTTACTAGCAACTTTGATGTGTGTTGCTTGAATTTCCAGCATCTGCAGAATTCTGGTTGTTTGCGTTTAAATTCACTACTGCGAAGCCTCTTCCAGTGATGCCTACACCGAAGAAGTTTAGATCCTCTCTTCGACGGGAGTACAGTGAAACCATCTCTCACTGCTCCCCATCTGTAATTTCTTCGGCTCTTCAACTTTTCGACCACACTTTGACTCAGACTCGCTATCACAGCCATATATCCTTTCTTGGAACTTGCCTCCGTCGCCAACTTACTCCAGTTGGCTTTAGGATTCGTTTCCAAGCCTCTCAATTTGGACCTTCTGAGGATCCCAGGTACTCACATTTTGTTGACTCTGCCTCTCGCCGCTTCTCCCGTCAAGCTCTGAAGGCGACTCTCTCCGCCATGAGGAGGTACTTGGTGTCCCTATCCCAGACCCTTCCACACCTTTGGGACACTTTCTTCGCCGTCTGTAATGGTCCTACCAGTTATTTCATCCTCCGTCGGATTCATGCCTGCAATCACCGTTTTTTTACTTTGTCATGTTAGGCAAAGATTGCAAGATCCTACATCTACGGACTCCAGAGCCTGCTGGCCCTGAAACTAGCAGGCATGAATTTCAGATTGCGGCGCTTGCCATTGATCTCGCCGGCTCCAACACCTCAGGACATATTCAAAACCCGGACTCCAGCAACGACCATGGACACCTTCACAGTGATTGCGCAACCACCAACTGCGACTCCAGCCTTGAACTCCAGGCCGGGTCTTTATGTGCTGCTATTGTGACTCCCGTCGCCAATTCCCCCACCACCACTCCGCAGCCCCGTCTTCCTCAGATCCCACCGTCAACTCCTGGGCCCTCAGAGGCTCCATCTTCCTCTCACCCCAACCCACCCCTCTCCACTGACACCACCAGCCTCCCGCATCCCCCCTCCCCCCTCTGATCCCAGCTCTCATCCGTGCCGGGTCTTTACCATCCCCTCCGACCTTCAACTGTCGGAGGCAGAACGCTCTGTTCTCAGTAAGGGCCTCACCTTTGTCCCCCTTCGCCCACACCTCAGCGAGTTCCGTGTTCGCCATGATGCGGAACTTTTCTTCCGCCATCTCCGTCTCCGAGCCTACTTCTTCGGCAAGGACTCTTCCACCCCCACCGATGACCCCTTCTCCCGTCTTCAACCCTCCTCTTCTTCATGGACACCCCGCTCTGGTCTTCTGCCTGCTCTGGATCTCTTTATCGCTAATTGCCGATGGGACATCAACCGTCTCGACTTCACCGCACCTTGTCCCCATTCCAACCTCACTCCTTCGGAACGCTCTGCTCTCCACTCCCTCCGCACTAATCCTAACCTTATTATTAAACCCACCGATAAGGGGGGTGCTGTTGTAGTCCGGCGTACTGACCTCTACCTTGCCGAGGCACAGCGACAACTCGCGGATACCTCCTCTTATTTACCCCTCGATCGTGACCCCACAAAGGAGCACCAGACCATTGTCTCCCACACCATCACCGACTTTATCCGCTCAGGGGATCTCCCATCCACTGCTACCAACCTTATAGTTCCCACACCTCGCACTTCCCGTTTCTACCTCCTACCCAAGATCCACAAACCTGCCTGTCCTGGCCGACCTATTGTCTCAGCTTGCTCCTGCCCCACCGAACTCGTTTCTGCATACCTCGACACGGTTTTATCACCCCTTGTTCAATCCCTTCCGACCTATGTTCGTGACACTTCTCACGCTCTTAAACTTTTCGATGATTTTAAGTTCCCTGGCCCCCACCGCTTTATTTTCACCATGGATGTCCGGTCCTTATATACTTCCATCCCCCATCAGGATGGTCTCAAAGCTCTACGCTTCTTTTTGGATTCCAGACCTAATCAGTTCCACTCTGCTCCGTCTAGCGGAATTAGTCCTTACTCTTAATAATTTCTCCTTTGGCTCCTCCCACTTCCTCCACACTAGAGGTGTAGCTATGGGCACCCGTATGGGTCCTAGCTATGCCTGCCTTTTTGTTGGGTTTGTGGAACAATCTATGTTCCGTGCCTATTCTGGTATCTGTCCCTGACTTTTCCTTCGCTGCATCGACGACTGCATTGGCGCTGCTTCCTGCACGCATGCAGAACTCGTTGACTTTATTAACTTTGCCTCCAACTTTCACCCTGCCCTCAAGTTTACCTGGTCCATTTCTGACACCTCCCTCCCCTTTCTAGATCTTTCTGTCTCTGTCTCTGGAGACAGCTTATCCACTGATGTCTACTATAAGCCTACTGACTCTCACAGCTATCTGGACTATTCCTCTTCTCACCCTGTCTCTTGCAAAAACGCCATCCCCTTCTCGCAATTCCTCCGTCTCCGAGGCATCTGCTCTCAGGATGAGGCTTTTCACTCTAGGACGAGGGAGATGTCTTCCTTTTTTAAAGAAAGGGGCTTCCCTTCCTCCACTATCAACTCTGCTCTTAAACGCATCTCCCCCATTTCACGTACATCTACTCTCACTCCATCCTCCCACCACCCCACGAGGAATAGGGTTCCCTTGGTCCTCACCTACCACCCCACCAGCCTCCGGGTCCAACATATTATTCTCCATAACTTCCGCCACCTCCAACGGGATCCCACCACTAAGCACATCTTTCCCTCCCCCCCCCCCGCATTCCGCAGGGATCGCTCCCTATGCAACTCCCTTGTCCATTCGTCCCCCCCATCCCTCCCCACTGATCTCCCTCCTGGCACTTATCCGTGTAAGCGGAACAAGTGCTACACATGCCCTTACACTTCCTCCCTTACCACCATTCAGGGCCCCAAACAGTCCTTCCAGGTGAGGCAACACTTCACCTGTGAGTCGACTGGGGTGATATACTGCGTCCGGTGCTCCCGATCTGTCCTTTTATATATTGGCGAGACCCGACGCAGACTGGGAGACCGCTTTGCTGAACATCTACGCTCTGTCCGCCAGAGAAAGCAGGATCTCCCAGTGGCCACACATTTTAATTCCACATCCCATTCCCATTCTGACATGTCTATCCACGGCCTCCTCTACTGTAAAGATGAAGCCACACTCAGGTTGGAGGAACAACACCTTATATTCCGTCTGGGTAGCCTCCAACCTGATGGCATGAATATCGACTTCTCTAACTTCCGCTAAGGCCCCACCTCCCCCTCGTACCCCATCTGTTACTTATTTTTATGCACACATTCTTTCTCTCACTCTCCTTTTTCTCCCTCTGTCCCTCTGAATATACCTCTTGCCCATCCTCTGGGTCCCCCCCCCTTGTCTTTCTTCCCGGACCTCCTGTCCCATGATCCTCTCGTATCCCCTTTTGCCTATCACCTGTCCAGCTCTTGGCTCCATCCCTCCCCCTCCTGTCTTCTCCTATCATTTTGGATCTCCCCCTCCCCCTCCAACTTTCAAATCCCTTACTCACTCTTCCTTCAGTTAGTCCTGACGAAGGGTCTCGGCCTGAAACGTCGACTGCACCTCTTCCTACAGCTGCTGCCTGGCCTGCTGCGTTTACCAGCAACTTTGATGTGTGTTGCTTGAATTTCCAGCATCTGCAGAATTCCTGTTGTTAGCACTCACTTAAGCAGCACTGGAGCCTGGAAGCTTTTAAATAATGTCAATCAAGGTAGTGTAGTATGTGGGGTGCTGCCTCATTCTTGGGCTGAAGCATTCTGTGGAGTTTTAAGTCAATGATGTGTTGCTCTGCATTCACAATACCAAATGACAATCAACAGAAAGACCGTCACCTCACTTAACCTTATAATTAACAATGAATGATTCAGTACACCAGGTTTCTTTAAAAAAGGGTACGCAGACTTATTGCAAGTTTTGATGGATACTGTTGTAACCTACGTACATTCAATTGTAAGGCTATATTTGCATCATATTGTGCAGATTTGTAGTTTTGTAACCAGAACTGTCTGTATCAGTGTGTTTCTCTAGGTCCAAGATGTTTCAGATACTCCAATTTTTCTGTCCACCCTTCCCTACAACTAAAAGAATGTGTATTTCATGACTGCCTATTCTGATGAGAAGGCACTGACCTGAAATAACTGTTTCGTTCTCCACTAAAATACTTATTCTAATTGCAGTCAGTAGGTGCTTCAAATCTTTCCAATCCTGCAGCGCAAAAAAAGATTTTCTAGGAGAGATTGACTATGTTTACCACTTTCCTTAACATCACTGGCCCAAAACTTGATGAGTTCACTTATCCAAATTAGACCCATTTCAGTATTTATACAAGGTAACTTTACTTAAATTTGGGGCAAAATAATAGTTTGACAGAGGTCCAAATAAAATAAGACCATAAGATCTTAAGATATAGGAGCAGAATTAGGCCATTTGCCCCATCAAGTTTACTCAGACATTTCATCATGATTGATCCAATTTTCATCTCGGCCCCAATCTCCTGCCTTCTCTCCATATCCCTTCACGCCCTGACCAATCAAGAATCCATCAACCAAATAAAGGCTTGGTCTCCATAGCAGCCTGTGGCAACAAATTCCACAGATTCACCACTCTCTGGTTAAATAAATTCCTCATCTCTGCTCTAAAAGAACGCCCCTCTATTTTGAGACTGTGTTCTCTGGTCTTAAGACTCACCCACCATTGAAAACATCCTCTCCACATGCACTCTATCAAAAGGCCTTTCACCATTCAATAGGTTTCAGTGAGGTCACCCCTCATTCTTCTGAATTCCAGTGAATACAGGCCCAGAGCCATCAAATGCTCTTCATATGACAAGCCATTCAATCCTAGAATCATTTTCGTGAACCTCCTTGGAATCCTCTCCAGTTTCAGCACATTCTTTCGAAGATAAGGGATCTAAAGTTGCTCGCAATACTCTTAGTGAGGCCTCTCCAATGCTTTATAAAATCTCAACATTACATCCAATATTTCAATCCGCTTGAAATGAATGCTACCACCGCATTTGCCTTCCTCACACACTCAACCTGCAAACTAACCTTTAAGGAATCATGCACAAGAACTCCCAAGTCCCTGTGTGCTCCAGTTTGTATTTTCTCTCCATTCAGAAAATAGTCAACACTTTGATTTCTTCCACCAATGTGCCCATTCTCCTAATCCAAGTCCTTCTTCTAGCCTCTATACTTCCTCAAAGCTACCTGCCCTTCCACTTATCTTTGTGTCATCTGCAAACCTTGCAACAAAGCCATCAGTTCCATCATTCAAATCACTGACATATAACGTAAAAATGATCAGTTGCAACACAAACCCTTGTGGAACACCACTCGTCACCAGCAGCCAGCTAGAAAATATCAAACAAAAATATAAAGTATCTTTTTATATCACAGTAAAAGTATATGGAATTAAACATCTTCCACCATTTAATGGAAATCACTAAACAAAATATTTCTCCAGTCAAGATTTGCTTTGCTGAGGGCAACAAGTCTTAATCGTGACAATAAATTTTCTGCAAGTGACATCAAAGCAATGTTGCTATGTACATATGGCAGCCCATATTCATGTGTATGTCACACTGAACACAGCCCAAATTAACAACGGACATAATTGGACTTCGGGATCTGAACTTAAATAAAATTCACTGCGGTAACACCAAAACATACCTCTTGGTTTGGGTTGATTTTGGATTACTGTCATTTTTCAAAATTTGCTTTCCAGTCACAATTGAATTTACAGTTATACTTTCATTAAGGGTTTCAGCACAACCTGATGCTTCACTTCATTTGTGTTCGTGAAACACTGCCAAATATACATGACTATTGTGCATTCAGTGCACAACTACAATTCAGCAATATTTGCTTGCTGTAAGATGTGGGAAATCAGTCATATTCAACAGAGAAAAATAATAAAGACAGGTTAGACATGGGATAGAGGGGTGGAGGACTGAGCATCACACTTTTATTTGGAGGATATGGTTCATTCTTTCACATTCTACAAATTTGCAGGATCCAAATTGAATTTTATTTTAATGTCATACAAAAAATAACATCCACCATTCAATTTTTATTTTCATCAGTCTATTTAAAGAGCAGCCAAGTTACTATAAGACAGGAAAAGATACAGGAGGATATGGTGACAGGGGTTAGATGAAGTGGAGTTAGTGAGAACTCATGTGGATTGTAATTATCAGCATAGTAGCTAATGTCCCATATCTGTGCTGTTAATACAACATACTATGACTGCGGTCTCACTTGTGGTTTCTTTCTCATCAGCCAAGCACTGCTGTGCACTGCAGGGAACCATTTATTCTAACAAAGCCGCATGCTGTCTCTTCTGAATTTGCTGTACATCAGCTGGAGGCTGTGAAATCAGGAGCAACATGACAGGTAACCGTGGATAAATACCACTAGACATAGCTACATACAAAAACAAGTTCAAAGGAAGAAAAAGCTCAGCGGTATGGTGGCTTTGTTGCTCTAGTTCAGGAAGCTAATTCTTTTTAAGTCTAACTAAAGATGAACAGTGAACGCCTGGTCTTATCAGGGATCCTACACTCCATAAAATAAGTGAAGTTAAAGCAACATCTGCTCTATGCCAACCGGAGATCAGAGCTTCAGCTCTGAAGATCAACTTAACTTGGAGCAAATTGCTCTGTACTCAACAAGCAGGATTTCCCATATTAATTCCAATCCCCATTCCCATTCTGACATATCAGAATGTGGCCTTCTTGACTGCCATGATAAGGCCGCTCTCAGGTTGGAAGAGCAACACCTCATATCCGTCTGGTAGCTGCTAAGCTGACAGTATGAACACTGGTTTCTCTAACTTTGGGTAATTTCTCCCTCTACCCCTTCTATCCTTTTCCATTCCATGTTCTGGCTCCCCATTTATCCTTTTTCTTCTCCTCACGTGCCTATTCTGGCTTCTTCCCCCTTCCTTTCCAGTCCTGAAGAAAGGTCTCAGCCTGAAACGGCAAATGTGTATTTCTTTTCCTAGATGCTGCCTGACATGCTGAGTTCATAGAAACATAGAAAAACCTACAGCACAATACAAGCCCTTTGGCCCACAAAGCTGTGCCGAACATGTCCTAACCTTAGAAATCACTAGGGTTACCCATAGCCCTCTATTTTTCTGAGCTCCAAGTACCTATCCAAAAGTTTCTTAAAAGACCCTATCATATCTGCCTCCACCACCGTTGCCGGCAACCCATTCCACGCACTCACCACTCTGCATAAAAAACTTACCCCCGACATCTCCTCTGTACCTACTCCCAAGCACCTTAAACCTGTGCCCTCTTGTGGCAGCCATTTCAGCCCTGGGAAAAAGCCTCTGACTATCCACACGATCAAAGCCTTTCATCATCTTTCCACCTCTATCAGGTCACCTCTCATCCTCCGTCGCTCCAAGAAAAAAAGGCCGAGTTCACAAACCTGTTTTCATAAGGCGTGCTCCCCAATCCAGGCAACATCCTTGTAAATCTCCTCTGCATCCTTTCTATGGTTTACACATCCTTCCTGTAGTGAGGCGACCAGACCTGAGCACAGTACTCCAAGTGGGGTCTGACCAGGGTCCTATATAGCTGCAACATTACCTCTTGGCTTCGAAATTCAGTTCCACGATTAATGAAGGCCAATACACCATATGCCTTCTTAACCACAGAGTCAACCTGCGCAGCTGCTTTGAACATCCTATAGACTTGGTTCCCAAGATCCCTCTGATCCTCCACACTGCCACAGAGTCTTACCATTAATGCTATATTCTGCCATCATATTTGACCTACCAAAATGAACCACTTCACACTTACCTGGGTTGAACTCCATCTGCCACTTCTCAGCCCAATTTTGCATCCTATCAATGTCCCGCTGTAACCTCTGACAGCCCTCCACATTATTCACAACACCCCCAACCTTTGTGTCATCAGCAAACTTACAAACCCATCCCTCCACTTCCTCATCCAGGTCATTTATAAAAATCACGATGGGTAAGGGTCCCAGAACAGATCCCTGAGGCACACCACTGGCGACCGAACTCCATGCAGAATATGACCCGTCTACAACCACTCTTTGCCTTCTGTGGGCAAGCCAGTTCTGGATCCACAAAGCAATGTCCCCTTGGATCCCATGCCTCCTTACTTTCTCAATAAGCCTTGCATGGGGTACCTTATCAAATGCCTTGCTGAAATCCATATACACTACATCTACTACTCTTCCTTCATCAATGTGTTTAGTCACATCCTCAAAAAAATTCAATCAGGCTCGTAAAGCATGACCTGTCCCTGACAAAGCCATGCTAATCATATTAAACCTCTCCAAATGTTCATAAATCTTGCCTCTCAGGATTTTCTCCATCAGCTTACCAACCACTGAAGTAAGATTCATTGGTCTATAATTTCCTGGGCTGTCTCTACTCTCTTTTTTGAATAAGGGAACAACATCCGCAACCCTCCAATCCTCCGGAACCTCTCCCGTCCCCGTTGATGATGCAAAGATCATTGCCAGAGGCTCAGCAATCTCCTCCCTTGCCTCCCACAGTAGCCTGGGGTAGATCTCAGCTGGTCCCGGTGACTTATCCAACTTGATGCTTTCCAAAAGTTCCAGCACATCCTCTTTCTTAATATCTACATGCTCAAGCTTTTCAGTCCACTGCAAGTCATCACTACAATCACCAAAATCCTTTTCCACAGTGAATACTGAAGTATTCATTAAGTATCTCTGTTATCTCCTCCGATCCCACACACACTTTTCCACTGTCACATTTGTTTGGTCCTTTTCTCTCACGTCTTATCCTCTTGCTCTTCACATACTTGTAGAATGCCTTGGGGTTTTCCTCAATCCTGCTCACCAAGGCCTTCTCATGACCCCTTTTGGCTCTCCTAATTTCATTTGTAAGCTCCTTCCTACTAGGCTTATAATCTTCTAGATCTGTATCATTACCTAGTTTTGTTGAACCTTTCGTAAGCTTTTCTTATCTTCTTGACTAGATTTTCAACAGCCTTTGTACACCACGGTTCCTGTGCCCTACCATCCTTTTCCTGTCTCATTGGAACGTACCTATGCACACACCACACAAATACCCCTTGAACATTTGCCACATTTCTGCCATACATTTCCCTGAGAATATGTGTTCCCATTTTATACTTCCAAGTTCTTGCCTGATAGTTTCATATTTCCCTTTACTGCAGTTAAATGCTTTCCTAACTTGTCTGTTCCTATCCCTCTCCAATGCTATGGCAAAGGAGGTAGAATTGTGATCAGTATCTCCAAAATGCTCTCCCACTGAGAGACTTGACACCTGACTAGGTTCATTTCTCAATTCCAGATCAAGTACAGCCTGTCCTCTTGTCGGCTTATCTACTTTGTACATAGTGTCAGGAAACCTTCTCGAACACACTTAACAAACTCCACCTCATCTAAACCCCTCACTCTAGGGAGATGCCAATATTTGGGAAATTAAAATCTCCCACCACAACAACCTTACACTTTATTATTACACCTTTCCAGAATCTGTCTCCCTATCTGCTCCTCAATGTCCCTGTTACTATTGGGTGCTCTATTAAAAACACCCAGTAGAGTTATTGACCCCTTCCTCTTTCTAACTTCCACTCACAGAGACTCAGTAGACAATCCCTCCATGACTTCCTCCTTTTCTGCAGCGTGACACTATCTCTGATCAGCAGTGCCATGCCCCCACCTCTTTTACCTCCCTCCCTGTCCTTCCTGAAACATCTAAAACTCGGCACTTGAAGTAACCATTCCTGTCCCTGAGCCATCCAAGTCTCTGTAATGGCCACCACATCATAGCTTCAAGTACTGATCCACGCTCTAAGCTCACAATACTCCTTACATTAAAATAGACACATCTCAAACCGTCAGTCTGAGCGCATCCCTTCTCTATCACCTCCCTATCCTCCCTCACATACTGTCTCCAAGTTTTCTCTATTTGTGAGCCAACCGCCTCTTCAGTTCGGTTCCCACCCTCCAACAATTCTAGTTTAAACTCTCCCCAGTAGCCTCAGCAAACCTCCCCGCCAGGATATTGGTCCCCCTGGGATTCAAGTGCAACCCATCCTTTTTATACAAGTCACACCTGCCCCAAAAGAGGTCCCAATGATCCAGAAATCTGAATTCCTGCCCCCTGCTCCAATCCCTCAGCCACGCATTTATCCTCCACCTCATTTTATTCCTATACTCACTGTCACGTGGCACAGGCAGTAATCCTGAGATTACTAACTTTGCAGTCCTGCTTCTCAACTTCCTTCCTAACTCCCTGTAGTCTGTTTTCAGGACCTCTTCCCTTTTCCTACCTATGTCATTGGTACCAATATCTACCACGACCTCTGACTGTTCTCCATCCCACTGCAGGATATCATGGACACGATCTGAAACATCCCGGACCCTGGCACCTGGGAGGCAAACTACCATCTGAGTTTCTTTCCTGCGTCCACAGAATCGCCAGTCTGACCCCCTAACTATAGATTCCCCTATCACTACTGCCTTCCTCTTCCTTTCCCTACCCTTCTGAGCCACAGGGCCAGACACTGTACCAGAGGCACGGCCACTGTTGCTTCCCCAGGTAGGCTGTCCCCCTCAACAGTACTCAAACAGGAGTACTTATTGGTCAGGGGGACAGCCACAGGGGCACTCTCTAGTACCTGACTCTTCCCCTTCCCTCTCCTGATTGTTACCCACTTGCCTGTCTCCCGTGGCCCCGGTGAGACCACCTGCCTATAACTCCTTTCTATCACCTTCTCGCTCTCCCTGACCAGACTAAGGTCATCGAGCTGCAACTCCAGTTCCCTAACACGGTCCTTTAGGAGCTGCAGCTCGACACACCGGGTGCAGATATGGCCATCCGGGAGGCTGGGAGACTCCACGACTTCCCACATCTGACACCAAGCACAGAACACTGGCCTCACACACACTTCTTTTCTGCAATTAACACAGGTAAACCTACCTCACCTTGTCCTGTTACCACCTAAGCCCGTTGAGCCACAGCCCTATCACTCTGCTGCTTGCTGGATATGGCGGTCTTCTTTTTAAACTTTTCCCACTCTAATGACTGATGTCACGCGCCTGCGCAGTCTTGCCTCTCTTTACCCTGAGTAGTAAAATGCCTTCTCTCTGAAAATCCTTAGCTGTTCCACTCGCAGCCTTCTTGTATTTGTCTCAAGTTCCTGGACAAATTACATCAATTGTGAAATTTGACTAACATCTCCCTGTTATGAGCAACTCCTACAAGATTTCTGCATCAAAGTTGTATTATAGGAGAATCTGGATCACATTTTTCTCAGTTGGAATTATATGCAGGCCTAGCTCTGACTTGTGATGCAAGTAAAACACCTGCTAAATCCTCGCAAACAACAGGAATTCTGCAGATGCTGGAAATTCAAGCAACACACATCAAAGTTGCTGGTGAACGCAGCAGGCCAAGCAGCATCTGATGCCGCTTGGCCTGCTGCGTTCACCAGCAACTTTGATGTGTGTTGCTAAATCCTTGAGTAGCTGCGGCTAGAGGACATCATCCTTGATATATTTTGTTGTATCATCAATATTCTGCAGTGATAAGGAAATATTAAGACACCAATTATTTATTATTTATTTTCTTACTGCAGAATCACATTCTATGATGTACAATGTTGGTGAATGCGAGGTCATCCACTTCGGAAGGAAAAATGAAAGAGCAGATTATTACTTAAATGGGAAAAAAATTGCAGCATGCTGCTGTGCAGAGGGACTTGGGAGTGCTCGTGCACGAATCACAAAACGTTGGTTTGCAAGTGCACCAGGCCATCAAGAAGGCAGATGGAATGTTGGACTTCATTGGTAGAGGGATTGAACTTAAGAGCAGGGAAGTTATGATGCAACTGTACAGAGTACTGGTGAGGCTGCACCTGGAGTACTGTGTGCAGTTCTGGTCTCCTTACTTGAGGAAGGATATACTGACTTTGGAGATGGTGCAGAGGAGGTTCATTAGGTTGATTCCAGAGATGAGGAGGTTAGACTATGAGGAGAGATTGAGTCACTTGGGACTGTAGTCACTGGAATTCAGAAGAATGAGAGGAGATCTTTATAGAAACATATAAAATTATGAAAGGGATAGATAAGATAGAGGCAGGAAAGTTGTTTCCACTGGTAGGTGAGACTAGAGCTAGGGGACATGGCCTCAAGATTCGGGGGAGTAGATATAGGACGGAGATGGGGAGGAACTGCTTCTTCCAAGAGAGTGGTGAATCTGTGGAATTTTCTGCTCAATGAAGCAGTGGAGACTACCTCAGTAAATATATTTAAGACAAGGTTGGATAGATTTTTGCATAGTAGGGGAATTAAAGGTTATGGAAAAAAGGCACGTAGATGGAGATAAGTCCATGGCCAGATCAACCATAATCTTATTGAATGGCGAACAGGCTCAACGGGGCAGATGGTCTACTCCTGCTCCCATTTCTTATGTTCTTATAATGACAAGATGACATGATCACCAATATTGAAGATCTTTCATTTAGGGCTAATTAACCTCTAGATTCCATAATTAAGCAAGCTACCGAAAAACTGCAACAGCCGCGGAACCAGCAGCCATACTGAGAAACAGGACTATATCAATATCGACTGCTTGCAATACCAATACCTAGATATTCTTAAATGTTTATTAGGTTACACAAGAATCAAGCAGGTGCAACAGACCAATGACAATCTCAATTACATGAGACATACAAGAGGAAATCTGCAGATGCTGGGAATCCAAGCAACACACACAAAATGGTGGAGGAACTCAGCAGGCCAAGTAGTATCTATGGAAAAGCGTATAGTCAACGTTTCGGGCTGAGACCCTTCCTTAGGACTGAATGTCACACTTAATTGGTGAGCAACATAAGAGTAAGGATAAGATAACCCAGGAATTGTTAAACGTCTCAGAGTGTTAGCTGATTTGATCGTAATAAATCATGTTTTCAACAGTTTTGTGGATAACTCTCTGCGAACTTAAAGGTGCAACAGAAAGACTAAATAAAAGGTCATGCCTTCAGATGTCCTGCTCCAAACAATTATACGCAAATATGCTTAAAAGCACACTACTCTGTAAAAAGAGCCTCAGAGGTGAACTTCGGAAATAAATGAAAATGTAAAACAAAATTGAAAAAGGGTGGGATCAAAAGAGAAACAAGAAAAAATTGGGAAAATTATTAACTTTGTTCCTTAATATTTGCAACACCACACTCCAATTCTTGCAACATACAGTAATCATCGATTCAATTTAATGTGGATACCTTGCTGCTGGTTTACTTGCTCAAAAGAAGTGATAGTGAATGTTGGTAAAGGCCAAAATACACAATTGAAGGAAGGGTGAGAGAAGTTGTAGCAAGGGCTTTTCAGAAAAGTGCCATGGGAGATGCTGGAGCAAGTTGTTATCTTTCTAGGAATCCAGAGAAGCAGAAGTAAACAAGGAGAAAAACAATTATTTGGTTCTCTTCACATGTTGAATCCTTTCCGACCTGGATTCAGATTAATACTATACTTGTTAAAACTACAGTTGGGGCCTTATGACATCAACAGGCAAATTTAAAGAGGGACAACCAACTTCAGTGGTCTTTGCAGTTTTCACACAAAGCATTATTATAGACATTGGAGTCACAACTGTAAATCAACAAGCTGATTTTCACTTATCACCAGTTTTGGATGACTAACATAAAATCACCCCTTATAAGTTTCAGATACCTTACGTAGAAGAGTAAATGAGCCAACAATGGGCAAGACAAGATCACAATCTGCTCCAAGATCTCAAATATTTGAATGATCTACCAACACTCATTGCCTCAGCTGATAAGTGAATATTGTTAGGCATTCCGACTAGGTACTGCTGGGAGGCTGACACCTACAAGAGGATGGTGCATTCAGGAAAGGAACAGAACAGAGCAAATTTCAGACCCAACAAAACAACTATATTTTACAGATCAAAGTTTCTACAGTAATTTCTTTTGGTCTGGAAATATACAAGATTGTAGATGCTAGAAAATGAAGCAAAAAAGTAGCAGGAAAAACTCAATGGGTCAAGCAGCATTTGCAGATGCAAAGGCATGTTTGTTTTTTCAGCTTGAGGCACTGTCCTGATGGAGTCTATATCCAAAGCATCAATCATCCCTTTATCTCTGTTGATACAGCTTAACCCACTTTATTCTTCTAGCATTTTACTTTTTATTTAGCTTCTTCCTTACATTTCCTACTGGATCTGTCTATAACTCTTGACGATTATCTTCTTTAAAACAAATAGAAATATGGTCTAGTGTGTAATAGAACCATAGAAAACCTACAGCACAATACAGGCCCTTCAGCCCACAAAGCTGTGCCGACATGTCCTTACCCTAAAAAATTACCTAGGGTTACCCATAACCCTCTATTCTTCTGAGCTCCATGTACCTGTCCAGGAGTCTCTTAAAAGACCCTATCGTATCTGCCTCCACCACCGTCACTGGCAGCCCACTCCATGCACTCACCACTCTCTGCATAAAAAACCTACCCCTGACATCTCCTTTGTACCTACTTCCAAGCACCTTAAAACTGTGCCCTCTCATGCTAGCCATTTCAGCCCTGGGAAAAAGCCTCTGGCTATCCACACGATCAATGCCTCTCATTATCTTATACACCTCTATCAGGTCACCTCTCATCCTCCATTGCTCCAAGGAAAAAAGCTATTATCTGAAATTTAGCACTAATATTAGTAATCAGTGTCAATTTAGAAGCAAACATTTAAAGGCTGACTTTTCTCCAATAGGTGCTAATGATGTGTATATACATTTGGAGAATGTCACTTTGGACATCTAGGCAAAAAATGTAGCGTTCATTTGACTTCCTCAAATAATCACGAGACACAACGTTGATTAAGAGCAAAGCTAAACTACAGCTGTCTCACCAGTTTCTTTATTCCTAAAAATACTGATTCCATGTTAGGCTATATTTCCAACAACACCATCTTGTATTTGTGATCACTCTTCAGTGCCTCAGATGCAAGAGTCACCAGGACACCTGATTATAGGCAACTTTGCAGCAATGTCTAGATCTACAGTCGACCTTCACTAATCCGACTACCTGTAAACCGGTTCCTTTGATAATCCGGCACTGATTATGCTTAATGTGATCCTTCTGTAATTCGGCATTTTCACTAATCCTGCACCTCAGGTCCCAGTGGTGCCGGATTAGTGAAGGTTGACCTATATAATAAGGTAAGCCATATTTTAAAATGCTGCAGTCCATCACTGGCACACAAAAGCAGCAGATCAGGTTATGTGCCAATTCCTGGCCAATAGCTGAACCACTACAGTGCACTGATTCAAGGGCAGATAAATACTGATAAATAAAATAATGGAATAAATAGTAGACTCTATTGATAGACACAGAAAAATCTTAATTCACAACTTTTAATAGAGCTTATATCAATTATACCAACCAACCTGTAAAAAGTATGGCAAGTTTAAGTCAGAGAAGTTAAACTTAATATTGAATCCCTGTATGTTTGGCTATTATCACAGCAATAGGAAAACATAATTGTCTCACCTAAAAATGTCCCAATGAATCCTAGTGCAAAGAAGCTGCTCAGGACAAAGAGGGTGCCTATCAGTAAAAAGCCAAAGCCCATGTAAAAAGCCGCAGGATTGTCAAGGAGTTGAAGTTTTGGCTGAATCTTCATTGCTTCCATGAAACTAAGGGAAAGATATAGAAGCCATTTGTTAAATGATAAATTTAAAGTGAATCAGCTTTGTTGCTTGGACATTATTTTCTTTTTAGTTTGAATTCTTTTACCAACTACAAGATTAGATCAGAAGCCACACAATTATTAATTGAAATAATAAAACCATTTTCTACATATGAATTCTGGGAAAGTGAAGTGCCAGCGAGATGAAATTAACAGTACAATTTAAACTTGAATTAATCAATATCTTATAAAACAACATATGCCATCACATATATTAATATAAAGGTGATTTTTAAATAGCATACTGAATCAGTAATTTGTGCATATTGCAAATTTTGGAAATGATACTGAACAATAAGATTAAGGTTGGGAAGCAAAAGGCTTAAATTTGTTTCACTTCAAAAATGAATGAAATTTTTAATAGCTTTCAGAGGTACAGTTCAACATCTATTTTTCAGGTACTTCACATAAAGCAATGATTATCAATGAGTTCTGGCCCAGTGGGTTAGTGGGTACTAGCCTCCGTTCTATCAAAGACATCTTCAAGAAGTGCTGCCTCAGAAAGGTGGCATCCATCATTAAGGACCCCACCACCCACATGCCTTTTCTTATTGTTACCATGAACAAGGAGATACAGAAGCCTGAAAGCACACAGTTAGCAATTCAGGAACAGCTTCTTCCCCTCTGCCATCTGATTTCTAAATGGACGTTGAACCCATGAACACCACCCCACTACTTTTTTTTCTAAATTTCTGTTTTTACATATATATTTGGTGTAATTCAGTTTTTTTCCTCAATATTTTATCATGTATTGTACTGCTGCCACAAAGTTAACTAATTTCACCACATATGCTGGTGATATTAAACCCAATTCTGACTTCAGTGTCCAGTGTAATACAGTACAGAAACAGTTCTTTCAGTCCAACCTAGTGTGTGGTATAAAAGCAGAAGATGATTAAAATACTCAGCAAGTCAGGCATCATCTGTGCACAGAATTAACATTTCTGAGCTGTGATCTTTAATCAAGGTGATTCATTCAGATGAGTGATCTTTGACCTGAAGCATTAACTCTCCACAGAAGCTGCTTCACCTACTGAACATTTCCAGCTTTTTCTTCCCTTCTTTTAAAATTTCAGATTTATGTCAGCTCCAGGTTTTTTCTACTTTTCTCATGAGTGGTAATGAAATCCATTAGTAGGAGGAAAATATCTTCAATGGCTCAGAGCATTTCAACTTCCTTCAGGAAACCTGTTTGAAGTTTAACTTGTTCCTTTTAAAGGGGAGATACATTGTAGTTGGAGTTGGTGTTGTCAGCTGAGCTGGAAAATTGTGAAGTATTTATAATAGATAATTTACAGAAATATATTTCTTTAAGACACAAAAAACCAAAGCAGAAAAGTAGAGCATTTTTGAAATAGTGAGAGCTTCAGTAATGTTTTGTTTTAACGGACCAAAATAAATGTACATAATTCGAGAAAAGCCAACATGCAATTACAACAAGGATCTCCCCCTCCCCCTCTCACTTTCAAATCTCTTACTAACTCTTCCTTCAGTTAGTCCTGACGAAGGGTCTTGGCCTGAAACGTCGACTGAAACTCTTCCAATGGATGCTGCCTGGCCTGCCACATTTACCAGCAACTTTGATGTGTGTTGCTCTATTATACAGAGGGGCTTTGAGGAAAGAGAAGCAGAATAAACGGTGTAAAGACAGTAAGGTAGAAGGGCTGAAATGTGTGTACCTCAATGCAAGAAGCATCAGGAACAAAGGTGATGAACTGAGAGCTTGAATACATACATGGAATTATGATGTAGTGACCATTACAGAGACTTGGCTGGCACCAGGGCAGGAATGGATTCCCAATATTCCTGGATTTCAGTGCTTTAAAAGGGATAGAGAGGGTGGAAAAAGGGGAGGAGGGGTGGCATTACTGGTCAGGGATACTATTACAGCTACAGAAAGGGTGGGTAATGTAGCATGATCCTCTTTTGAGTCAATATGGGTGGAAGTCAGGAACAGTAAGGGAGCAGTTACTCTATTGGGGGTATTCTATAGGCCCCCTGGTAGCACCAGAGATACAGAGGAGCAGATTGGGAGGCAGATTTTGGAAAGGTGCAAAAATAACAGGGTTGTTATCATGGGTGACTTTAACTTCCCTAATATTGATCGGCACCTGATTAGTTCCAAGGGTTTAGATGGGGCAGAGTTTGTTAAGTGTGTCCAGGACGGATTTCTGTCACAGTATGCAGACAGGCCGACCAGGGGGAATGCCATACTAGATCTAGTACTAGGTAATGAACCGGGTCAGGTCACAGATCTCTCAGTGGGTGAGCATCTGGGAGACAGTGACCACCACTCCCTGGCCTTCAGCATTATCATGGAAAAGGATAGAATCAGAGAGGACAGGAAAATTTTTAATTGGGGAAAGGCAAATTATGAGGCTATAAGGCTAGAACTTGCGGGTGTGAATTGGGATGATGTTTTTGCAGGGAAATGTACTATGGACATGTGGTCGATGTTTAGAGATCTCTTGCGGGATGTAAGGGATAAATTTGTCCCGGTGAGGAAGATAAAGAATGGTAAGGTGAAGGAACCACGGGTGACAAGTGAGGTGGAAAATCTAGTCAGGTGGAAGAAGGCAGCATACATGAGGTTTAGGAAGCAAGGATCAGATGGGTCTATTGAGGAATATAGGGAAGCAAGAAAGGAGCTTAAGAAGGGGCTGAGAAGAGCAAGAAGGGGGCATGAGAAAGCCTTGGCGAGTAGGGTAAAGGATGACAGGAGTGAAGGTAGGACTGATTAGAGATAAAGGTGGGAAGATGTGCCTGGAGGCTGTGGAAGTGAGTGAGGTCCGCAATGAATACTTCTCTTCGGTATTCACCAATGAGACGGAAATTGATGATGGTAAGGACAATATGAGTGAGGTTGATGTTCTGGAGCATGTTGATATTAAGGGAGAGGTGGTGTTGGAGTTGTTAAAATACATTAGGACAGATAAGTCCCTGGAGCCTGACGGAATATTGCCCAGGCTGCTTCATGAGGCGAGGGAAGAGATTGCTGAGCCTCTGGCTAGGATCTTTATGTCCTCGTTGTCACGGGAATGGTACCAGAGGATTGGAGGGAGGTGAATGTTGTCCCCTTGTTCAAAAAAGGTAGTAGGGATAGTCCGGGTAATTATAGACCAGTGAGCCTTACGGCTGTGGTGGGAAAGCTGTTGGAAAAGATTCTTAGAGATAGGATCTATGGACATTCAGAGAATCATGGTCTGATCAGGGACAGTCAGCATGGCTTTGTGAAGGGCAGATCGTGTCTAACAAGCCTGATAGAGCTCTTTGAGGAGGTGACCAGGCATATAGATGAGGGTAGTGCAGTGGATGTGATCTATATGGATTTTAGTAAGGCATCTGACAACGTTCCACACGGTAGGCTTATTCACAAAATTAGAAGGCATGGGATCCAGGGAAGTTTGGCCAGGTAGATTCAGAATTGGCTTGCCTGCAGAAGGCAGAGGGTGTTGGTGGAGGAAGTACATTCAGATTGGAGGATTGTGACTAGTGGTGTCCCACAAGGATCTGTTCTGGGACCTCTACTTTTTGTGATTTTTATTAACGACCTGGATGTGGGGGTAGAAGGGTGGGTTGGCAAGTTTGCAGACGACGCAAAGGTTGGTGGTGTTGCAGATAGTGTAGAGGATTGTCGAAGATTGCAGAGAGACATTGATAGGATGCAGAAGTGGGCTGAGAAGTGGCAGATGGAGTTCAACCCAGAGAAGTGTGAGGTGGTACACTTTGGAAGGACAAACTCCAAGGCAGAGTACAAAGTAAATGGCAGGATACTTGGTAGTGTGGAGGAGCAGAGGGATCTTGGGGTACATGTCCACAGATCCCTGAAAGTTGCCTCACAGGTGGATAGGGTAGTTAAGAAAGCTTATGGGGTGTTAGCTTTCATAAGTCGAGGGATAGAGTTTAAGAGTCGCGATGTAATGTTGCAGCTCTATAAAACTCTGGTTAGGCCACACTTGTAGTACTGTGTCCAGTTCTGGTCACCTCACTATAGGAAGGATGTGAAAGCATTGGGAAGGGTACAGAGGAGATTTACCAGGATGCTGCCTGGTTTAGAAAGTATGCATTATGATTAGAGATTAAGGGAGCTAGGGCTTTACTCTTTGGAGAGAAGGAGGATGAGAGGAGACATGATAGAGGTGTACAAGATAATAAGAGGAATAGATAGAGTGGATAGCCAGCACCTCTTCCCCAGGGCACCACTGCTCAATACAACAGGACATGGCTTTAAGATAAGGGGTGGGAAGTTCAAGGGGGATATTAAAGGAAGGTTTTTTTACTCAGAGAGTGGTTGGTGCGTGGAATGCACTGCCTGAGTCAGTGGTGGAGGCAGATACACTAGTGAAGTTTAAAAGACTACTAGACAGGTATATGGAGGAATTTAAGGTGGGAGCTTATATGGGAGGCAGGGTTTGAGGGTCATCACAACATTGTGGGCTGAAGGGCCTGTACTGTGCTGTACTGTTCTATGATTGTTCTTTGGCATGAGCTCACACCAAAATTTCTTTGTCATTTAGCACATAATTAAGAAGGTTGACACAATGGTAAAAGAAACTAAAAATGAACCATGCATGAAAACTGTGGATACCCTGCTGTTGTATGTTTAAGATGCATTCTTGTACTGCATGGAGAAAATTTTGCTCATTCAAAATTTTATCATTCAAGTTCTGCTGACCGTATCAGGTCTCTGAAAATTCAGAATCTTCTGGTTCGTTTCATTAATATACAATGCTTTGACAAATCCAAAATGAATACTAACACCGAGAAAACCCAAGTCACCATAATAGTTTCAAGTTCAGGTAAGACAAGTGAAGACGTACCACAATCAGGTTCAATGCTTCCGAATTAAAGACAAAAACTATTTCTCCAGCTTTTATCTGTGATGACTGCAAAATAAGCCACAGGAAATAATCAGGGGACCAGAAGTACTCATTAGTGAGACTCATTGTTAAAACAACACAAGATACTAGAGTTAAGAGGGTATATGATGCACTACCAAGCACAAAAAAACGTCAAAAGAGAGCTAATTGGGGCAAGAACAACACAATAGAAAAGAAAGCAAAAACTTGATTTGTTTTCTAAAGCATCATCTGTGTATTCAGCTTAAACTTTCAATCATATAAATTGTCTCTTGGGCTTTAGATAATTTTCTAGACAGTATGTGTCTTGTCCCTGTGGATTTGAAATATCAAGTCTGACGTCTGTTACTAAGAGAAGAAAACCAACTCCAGTGAATGCACAAATTCTACTCATTTTGAAGTTGCCTACAGATAATCACAGATGTCCAAGAAGTCAATCACTTCTGAACTAACTCAGCACTGCACAGCTGACCCACACCTACTCACACAGCAGTCTGGGGCATAATCCTCATCTAAAAATCAGAGATGCATTGCAGTATCTTCATTTGAGGCATGGAATTTAGCCCACTTGCTATCACTTCCCAGGTTAAAATCACAGTAGGGCTTTTCAGGCTAAGGATCCATGAAAGATCCAGTAGGTGATAAGAAGAGTTCCTCAGCAAGGGAGAACCATCATTGTGGTCATCCAAAAAGCAAAATTCAGCAGATACTGGAAATCTGAACCAGTAAAGAAAATGATGATATGAAAATAATGGTTAATGACCTAATGGTTATTAATCTGTAACATTATCCATCTGAAGAGCTGAAGGAAAAGCTGGGCAATTCCTTGCTCCATGGAGGGCAGATCCAGCCAGAACCACACTGAATAAAAACTGGCAGGAGGGATCCCGAGAACATGGAAAGAGAGATCATTTTGGTGGGTAGCAGCCAGGCCATAAAGCAAGAGATGCCACTTCCTCAGGAAGAAGAAAATAAACAGAGCCCTGGAAGAACTCCATGTCAAGGAGCATGATATTTTTGGGTTCAGATCTTGCATCAAAACTGAGAAGGATGAGGAAAGATTATAAGTATACAGCAGTATAAGTGGGAAGTTGGGGAGAGGTGGTTGAGAAAAGTGAGAGTGGAGAGTTGGATAGAAACTGGTAGGTGATTGAGGCAAGATGAGGAAGGGATGATGAGCAGGTGGAGGAGGGGGCTAGAAAAGATGAACAAAAGGAGAATATAATTAAGTGGACTGGAGACTGTGTGTGGGATAACAACACAGGTGTGGGTGAGCTGAAGTTGTAAAATGTAATGTTCTTTCCATTGTGTTGAAAGCTGCACAAGTGTAACGTGAGGTGCTGTCCTTCCAATTTACATTTGGCTTCTCCATAGTAATGGAGAAGTCCAAGGACAGATAGGTTGGAGTGGTAGCAGGAAGTGAAGTTGAAGTGATATGCAACTGGAAGCTTGAGCTGGCTATTGCAGAGAGTCTTGGTGCTCCACTAAATTGTTAACTAATGTACTCAAATGTGGGAGGTTACATCATGAGCAATAAATGCAGTAAACCTGTTTGGAAGTATTTCGTGGAAGGGCTGTTTAGGTCTTCAGGATGGTGGTGAGGGAGGAGGTGAAGGGACAGATGCAATACTGCCAATGGATGCAGAGAAAATGTCAGGAGATGGGGTGGGGTGTGTGGGAATGGCTGAGTAGAGCAGCAGAGAGAGGTTCATGCAGAAAGCAGGTGGGGGTAGGGGAAGATATGTGGGATGATTAGTGGTGGGATCACATAACAGCTGGCCAAAATGGTGGATGATGACAAGTTGGATGGAGAGCCTGTGGGGTGAAAGATGAAGGAACTCTATCATTGTTCTTTATGATGAGAAGACAGGGTAAGAAATGGAGAAAATAGTGTGAGGGCTCCATCAACCCTAGTAGAGGGTGGGCATCTTGAAAGTCCATCAGCTTAAGCTTCATCTGGACACTGGACATTGACTATATAGATAAGTTGGTTAGGAACAGGGAAGTAGATATCAAAATGATGGAGGGCATGAGAAATGCCTGGAATGCAAGTAAGAGGGGACTGGACAAAGGGAGATGGATAGAATTCGGGTATGAAGAAATGAGTTCAGTGGGATAAGAGCAGGCAGTAACAATGGGTCTACCAAGGCACTCCCATTTTTGATTCTTGGGCAAGAAATAGAATTAAGCAATGTAGGGTTGTGGCATCATGAGGTTGGAGACTGTGGAGGGGAGATCTCCTGACATCAAACAGCCTGGGAAATGTGGCCTGGTGTTATTTACTGCAGAGACTCTGCAAGTCAGTTCCAGATAGCAATAGCACACTATTGCCCAGCAGGTCTGAATGACAAGGTCAAATTTAGTTAGAAGTAAGTGGAGTGCTGCATGTTCCTAGGGGGTGAGATTGGAGAGAGCAAGGGAAGTAGACAGTCAAGGGGAGAGGATGCACATTAATGCTACTCCAATAGCTTTGATGATGCAGCACGCATGCAAAGAAAAAAAACAAATTGGGCAAATAAAAAAAATAATACACAGAACATCAACTGCAGGGTCCCCAAAATTGAGTTTACAGGCTGCAGAGTTAATTCCACGCTGAGGCGATTTAAGCTGGTTCAAGAGCCAGATAGCTGCAGGGCAATAACTGCTCCCAAACCAGGCGGCATAGGACCCAAGACTCCTGTACCTCCCGCCCAATGGTAGGAGTGAGGAGGACAAGTTAAACACGGGCAAATGGGATGGGCTCAGGTGGGATATCTTGGCTTGCACGGAGAACACGGTTCGTTTACCACTCTCAGTTCCCAAAGCTTTAATCTGGCTCGATGCTTTAATCAGCATGGAATTGTGTGGCTGAACATCGGTTCATTTTCCATTCTTCAGCCTTGACGCTTTAATCTAATTCAGTACTTTAATCGGCACGGACTAGTGGAGCTAAACACCAGTTTGTTTCCTGCTTTAATCTGGTTTGAAGTTTGACGTGCAAATAACAAAAAGTCACCCCAGCGATGGCTGCACCTGTATTCTCAAGGTCAAATTCAGGACATCGTAAAATTGCTAGTTTGTTTAGACAGTTCAAAAGCATGTATCTGAAATGGAAATTACAGGCTGCAGATTGCAGTGATAGTCATTCAGAAGGTATATACTCTAATAGAATATGACCCCACTCCACACCATCAGAAAACTGTCTCTGTGCACTGACCTCTATCTTGCTCAGACCAGGCGACAACTCTCAGACACCTCCTCATACCTACCTCCACACCACTGTCACCCCACCTGGCCTCTTCCACCAAGCCTCTTTCCCCTCACCCCATCTTTTTATTCTGGCATCTTCCTCCTTCATTTTCAATCCTGAAGCAGGGCCTTGGCCCGTAACATCCTCTGTTGATTCTTTTCCAAAGATGATGCCTGATCTGCTGAGTTCTTCCAGTGTTTTGCGAGTGTTGCTAATAGAATATCCAGTAATTTTATAAGCTGCCCACAAAATGTTGCTGTACACCACCAGCAGCATTTGATAGCGAACAAATCCAGACTATCCAGTTTCTCTTTATAACCTAAATGCTACATTCCAGGCAGTGCCATGGTGAGTCTCCTCTCCACCTTCAATCGTGCATTCACTTCCCTTTTAAGGGGCAGCAATCAGAAATGTACACAGTAATTCAGCTGTGACCAAACCAATGTTTTTTAAAGTCATGTAATAATAACCTCAGTCTTAAATTCAATGCCTCACCTAATGAAGTTTCGTATCCCATCTGCCTTCTTCACTATTTCATCTACCCACGTGCTGCTGCCAGGGACCTTTCATTTACAACCACAGACCGTCATTGGTAAATGAATTCAAGTAACCCATGAGCCAGCTATATCACTCACTTCCACACTTACAACCATTCTCTCTGTGGGCAGAACCTGTAGAAAATCATAAAGTGGTCATGTCTGCCTGTCCAGTATGGGCCTCCCTTCATTTCTAGCTGCCAGGAACATTGTCTTCTATGATCTGCTATCCACAACCTTATTGCTTCTCTTCTGTTCCTCTTGCAGGAGGATCTATGACAAGGGCTGAGCCTTCTGATGTTGTGCAAGAAGGATTACTCAATGATGATGTACGAAGGATGTCCTGGGAATACCGCAAGCTGCCCCTAATGTTGTGCATAAACTGGAGTTTAACTTTCAGGAACCTAATAAACCCCGAGTGATCTCACGACTTTCACAGTTGTGGTACTTCACTACACTCACTGGATTCATGTAACAAGGAGGAATCGATTTTTTTTTAAACTTTAAAATAAAATCAGTGCAGAGCCTGAACTAGACAGGAGATCACCACCTCCTCCCCCACCTCCGCCACCAATCCCCCAAGTTACAGCTCACCAGGTAATGAAAATTTACCCTAACAAAATTCACAAATCACTAGCCAAATCTTAAAATACATTTTGAATGCTTTGTTGTTAGTATTCCTTTGGCTTAATAAAAACACCTGAATCATGCTGAGCAAAGCAATAGGAACATTCTGGTAACACACATCAAAGTTGCTGGTGAACGCAGCAGGCCAAGCAGCATCTGTAGGAAGAGGTGCAGTCGACGTTTCAGGCCGAGACCCTTCGTCAGGACCTGACGAAGGGTCTCGGCCTGAAACATCGACTGCACCTCTTCCTACGGATGCTGCTTGGCCTGCTGCGTTCACCAGCAACTTTGGTGTGTGTTGCTTGAATTTCCAGCATCTGCAGAATTCCTGTTGTTTGGAACATTCTGGTGTTTATTTAATTTCTTGAGTGTATTAGTCACATTACAAATGTTATATGAAATATTGAGTTTCAACTAAATAAAATATAAAAAAGGAGTAAGAATTCCACGTTGACATTTATATTCCTTTTTGGCACTGAGGTCACCTAAAGATATCAAGGTTTATATCCAAATGTAAATTTATAGTCTCATTCACAAGGGAGACCTTTTCTAACTATTATTATTAAAGTTTATAACTTTTCATTATTATACCAAGCATAATTATGATTCACTCCATGTGGATAAGTGGAAACAGTAGTCTACATGCAATCTTCCACTTTAGAAAAGTTTCATAATTTGTTCAAGGCAAAATGAGTTTTATTTTACCTCTATTCTGGAACGTTGAAGTAGATCAACAGACCACTTGTAAGATGCACAATGGCAGAAATATTCCCGTATGCGTCATTAGTATCTCTTCAGGACCCTCATAAGAAACAGTTTGGCACATTTAACTTTAGTTAGATATATCTAGTAAACAAAATTCTTTCAGCAGTTTTGTTAATTTAGCCAATTTCCGGGTTTTAATAACAAATCCAGTGTATTAAATAGAATTCATTGGTCTGAAATCTCCCAAGAATCCACTTCCCCCGTGGCAGATATGCAAGCAGATTTGAGCAGCTTACTTGGAAATTCCTCTCTGGTTTCAGGATCAAGCTGTTGAGATGATTAAAAATCTTGACCCAGCTATAATATATCACTCTGTGGGTGGAACAGGAACAAATTCAGAAATTGTTGAGCTGATCTGGAGATAACAGTACAAAGACAATTTTGTTTTTTTGTCTAAACATAAGTGAGGATTTTCTTCTGGCTACAAGAAACTAAAGTACAACTAAACCTACAACGGAACATCTTATCTTCATTATTTATCCAGCAAAGGGAAATATGTAGATGCTTAACACTTAAAGTAACATTATTATGCTCAATCCCAGTCAATTAAAAACATTTATTTCTCAACTTAGGATGATGTAATTCAACCATTATATAAACTGGATCCAAAATCAGTATGTTAAGTAAAAGAAGGCAGAGGGTTGGTTTTGTGATTGGAAATTTGTGAGCAGTAGCGTACCACAGGTATTGTATTGGTAACAAACAAAGAGAAAATCTGCATATGTTGGAAATCCAAGCAACAGACACAAAATGCTGGAGGAACTCAACAGGCCAGGCAGCATCTATAGAAAAAAGTACAGTTGACATTCCAGGCTGAAACACTTCAGCAGGACTGGTATTATATTGGTGTTAGGTCTCTCATGTTTGTTATATACATTATCAGTTTGGATATGAATGTAGAAGATATAATTGGTCTGCAGATGACATGAAAATTGGTGTTGCTTATAGTGAGGCAGATAGTTGTAGGTGACAGAGTAATCAACAACAGATGGAATGTAATCTTGATAACTATGTGAAGATACCCTTACTAATAAACCCAAAGTGCAAGATCTGCACAATGAATGGTTGAGCAGCAGTGAATATTGAGGAATATAAGGAAAATAACATACAAATCCAAAGATCTCTAAAGGTGGCAGATAAGGTGGCTAAGAAGGTATATAAAATATTTATCGTTAATAGCTGAGGTAGATTATGGTACAGCTTTCTAAATGTTAATTAACTACACACAGTTCAGATTGGCACAAAATAGGAAGGACACAAAGGCACTGTAGACAATGCACAGGAGATTCACCAGGACGTTCCCTGAAACAGAGTAGATCAGTTATGTGAAATGACTAGATAAACTGGATTTTGGTTCTTATGGAGTGCAGGAGGCTCTGGGTGGACGGGATGGGGGCAACCTGATAGATTTACAAAATTATGGGGGGGAATAAATAGGGAATATTTTCCCAATAGCAGAGTTATCTAAAGCTAGAGGCTATAGACTTAGGGTAAAATGTAAAAGATTCAGAGAATCTAAGCAAAAGTTTTTTTTATCTTCAGGGTGGCTGGAATCTGGAATGGTCTGCTAGAGAAGACGGTGAAGACAGATACTAACACAACATTTAAGTATCAAGATGGCAGCTGACTCAGCAAGGTATAGAAGGCTGCCGACCCAATGGAATTAATAAAGAATGACTTGATGCTCAGCATGGACACAAGAGATAGGGAGCCTGTTTTTATGCTGTATTATTCTCTAATTTTAAAAAAGCAACAGAAAAAAATTGGGAGAAAAGAGTAATATCTTTAAGACAGATAAAGGGCAAGGTTAAGTTTCTTGGAATTAAGGATTTTTTAAAAATATATTTAATTATTGACTGCATATAATAGCACAAATCTCAGCCAACAAGGAGGTGATGGGATGTCTTCTTCATCAATTTGCTTAAAGACCAAAATACATTTAATTGACCAGGATTTACCTCATGGATGTAATTTATCCAAGTAGGTAATCCTATATTCACTTTAGTTTGTGAGATAATTAACCTAGATAAAATCTGTCGCAAGCTTAGTTGTATATTTGTCTTCCATTTCTGGTTGAGAATCTGCTAGACTATATAAATTATCAATCCGCTGTAGATGGATACCACTGTAAGTCCTGCCATAACACATACCTTGTCTCCAATTTGCGGCCAAAAAGTTCCATTCAAAAGGTTCAAAGGAACATCTAAACAAGCCCGATGCATTTTGGAAACAAGCCCTGTGGACTGATGAAGTTAAAATAGACCTTTTTGGTCACAATGAGCAAAGGTATATTTGGAGAAAAAGGGGTGCAGAACTTCATGAAAAGAACCCCTCTCCAACTATTAAGCACAGGGGTGGATTGATCATGCTTTGGGCTTGTGTTGCAGCCAGTGGCACGTGGAACATTTACCGGTAGAGGGAAGAATGAATTCAATTAAATACCAGCAAATTCTGGAAGCAAACATCACACCGTCTGTAAAAAAGCCGAATATGAGAAGAGGATGGCTTCTACAACAGGATAATGAACCTAAACACACCTCAAAATCCACAATGGGCTACCTCAAGAGGCACAAGCTGAAGATTTTGCCATGGCCCTCACAGTCTCCTGACCTAAACATCATCGAGAATCTGTGGATAGACCTCAAAAGAGCAGTGCATGCAAGATGGCCCAAGAATCTCACAGAACTAGAAGCCTTTTGCAAGGAAGATTGGGCAAAAATCCCCCAAACAAGAATCGAAAGACTCATAGCTGGCTACAAAAAGCGTTTACAAGCTGTGATACTTGCCAAAGGAGCTGTTACTAAGTACTGCCAAGCAGAGTGCCCAAACTTTTGCTTCGGGCCCTTTTCCTTTTTTGCTATTTTGAAACTGTAAAAGATGGAAATAAAAAAAGTTTTCTTGCTTGAAATATTAAAGAAGTGTGTCATCTTTAACTTTATGCCTTTTGGAAATCAGTTCATCTTTTACTTGCTTAGCTATTCACAGTAACATAAATTTTGACCGGGGTGCCCAACCTTTTGCATGCCATTGTATGTCTGTGGCACTTTCAAAGCAATCTTGAACTTCCGGAGTTTATGTTGTTCATCAATTCCTTTCATTATCACATAGTGAAAACCAAAAGAGAGTTTTGGTGTTAACTTTTTTTCCCGAATTAAAAGCTTTTTTTTACAGAGGAATAAGCCAAGGTCCTGTAAATTAATTACCTTGAGGCTTTATTGTTTTCAAAGATGTCTTGAATCAATCCATTTTGCTTTCATATTTTAGTTTAGTATAATTTTACTGAGGGTTTTAGAGTGAGCATGAGTGCTTATTAAATTTTATATAATCTGTAGTGCCTCAATTTCAATCTAATATTCCAAATTACTGTGTGTGCAAGGTCACCTTTATTTCATTGGGGAGTAAAGATTACTTAATGAAAATGGCTTTTTGCAATGGGAATTAGGAAAGGTAGATCAGGAGGCAGTTCACATTGTCATAAGTTTGCTAAGAAATCAATCTTCAGTGAACAGTTTACAATTGAATTCTGCATCTATTTTAGTCATTCCCACAAATGCAGAAACTAGCAATGGCAAAAAGGGCCAAATTAAAAATTAACGCCAGGAAATGAAGGGGGATGGGAACCAGAGTGCCAGAACGGTTAGTGAAGTTGTCAAAGCAGATGTTGGTAAGAACTTAAAAGTTAGGAATCAAAAGGTTGAGCATAATAAATGAATAAGTAAATCAATTACAGTTTACCTATATCGAATAGATTAAAAATTGTGCAAAAGAACAGAAATATATATTAAAAAAGTGAGGCAGTGTTCACAGGTTTAACGTCCATTTAGAAATCGGATGGCAGAGGGGAAGAAGCTGTTCCTGAATCACTGAGTGTGTGCCTTCAGGTTTCTGTACCTCCCACCTGATGGTAACAGCGAGAAAAGGGCATGCCCTGGGTGCTGGAGGTCCTTAATAATGGATGCTGCCTTTCTTAGACACCGCTCCTTGAAGATGTCCATTGAGGGATGACTTCATTGAAACCTATCGAATGGTAAAAGGACTTGAAAGAGTGGATGTGCATAGGATGTTTCCTATGGTGGGAGAGTCTAAGACCAGAGGACAAAGCCTCAGAATAGAGGGGCGTCCTTTTAGAATGGAGATGAGGAGGAATTTCTTTAGCCAGAGAGTGGTGAATCTGTGAAATTGTTTGTCACAGGCAGCTGTGGAAGCCAAGTCTTTATGTACACTTAAGGCAGAAGTTGATAATATTCTTGATTGGTCAGGGCAGGAAGGGATACAGGGAGAAGGCAGGATATTGGGACCGACAGGAAAATTGGATCAGTCATGATGAAATGGCAGAGCAGACGATAGGCCGAATAGCCTAACTCTGCTCCTTTGCTTGTGGTCTAGTGGAAAGCACCCGCTGAACCTCCACTAAACCCTCTAGCCCCATACTCATCCATCTGCTTTCCTACACCGGAGGATCCTGAACTGTTTATATCTGCCTCCTGAGCAACCACTTACAGAATATGTTTGAAAATCCATCACTCTGTATTCTGTTTCAGGGTGTAGCCAGCATTTTGGCACATAAGGATACTTTTGTTCATAGATTTAAATCTTACAAAAGTGTAATAACGTGGTATCCCAGTTATACTTAAAGTACCTGACTGAACCTCATAAACATTAGAGTTTGATTTAAAAATGTGAATAATGTTTATTCTGACTCTTTCGGCCATCAGTCTCCGCTTGCTTATTTGATGACCGATGCTCCTCATACTGAGCACGAGCTTTCTTTTTCATATTAGGTAGAAGCATTTTTTCTTTTTGTTGATTGAAAATCTAAGTATTAGGATGTTAACTATTGGAGAAGGTGCTATACAAAATTGTAATACACAGTGGATAGAATATGCATAGTTTTTCTAACCTTTTCATCTTTTCCTTCCTCTAGTTTAATTTTGTAATCATTTTTCACAGCTTACAATCTTTATGTTCCAGAATTATCATTCCTGTTGACTCTGCACTCACTGATCTCCGATTATGGCACAATAAAGGAAACAAAAACTTTTAAGTTACACTTTCTGATTCTAGGTATCCTAGGCTAATGACCCAGCCACCATAATCATGAATGAAACTTAATTCTTTTCTTAATCAAAGCCCATTCTTCAGATCGCACCAAACTTCACCTTTACCCTGATGATTTATCAGAAGCCATGCACATAGCTGAACAACTGTTATTAATTAATGACCAAAAAGACAAAAAGAAATAGCATCATGTTTACTGAAAAGTGAATTTTCACATTATTAGTACTTCTAAATAACCGTGATGCCAAAAGCAATGGATTTGAATAAAATTCAGTTATCTAGATGGCATCCATTAGTCTCGCGAAACCATGGATCTGCGCCTGGAAAGTCTTGCTTCAGTCTCTCCAGGGCACAGGCCTGGGCAAGGTTGTATGGAAGACCAGCAGTTGCCCAAGCAGCAAGTCTCCCCTCTCCACAACACCGATGTTGTCCAAGCGAAGGGCAAGGGCCGATACAGCTTGGCACCAGTGACATCACAGGAGTTGCCAGAGGGAGGTTGAAAACAACGTCGGACTGCCTTAGGGACTCCAACTCTGGATTTGTCCTCACGGTTTACTCCTGAAGCCTTCCCCATGAGTGGGTATGGCTGCAAGGCAGCAGAGGTTTGAAATCAGAGTTTTCCCTCTCTTAGATGGACTGCCTTCCCAGACTGACGAGCTCCATCTACCTGAAGCACTGGTTTTATGGCGCCAGGACCCGCCTTCGCCCCTTCTCCTGTCAGTAGAAACAGTTCCGCCGGGCTTAGAGGCTAAGCCACATGAGAAGGCCAGGAGATGGACTTGGTTGTCAGAGGCTATCTGAAGCACATGCCGTGAGGAGCACTTTTAGGTAGTAGGAGCTTGTCCCCACTACCACTCCTCGGCTTGACAACCTTTATCTAGCATCCTATTGTAACCCGATTTGCTAATCTGTTTGGTTTAGTATATAATGAATTGTGACTTACAGGAAATCCATACAAGTATTGCTGTTTTTCATTCTGCGCAGAAATTTTAACTATGGGGGAAACTATGTGTGACCTTGTCAAAGGCACTGATTAAGTCTAAATAGACAACATCCACTGCACCACCTGATACATCCTCAAATTCAAGTGTCTCCAAGCAGATCAGGAAAGAACTTATCCTTGTAAGCAGAAGAAGTGCTACACATGCCCTTACATTTCCTCCCTCACTACCATTCAGGGCCCCAGACAGTCCTTCCAGGAGAGGCAACACTTCACCTGTGAGTCGGCTGGGGTGATATACTGCATCCGGTGCTCCTGATGTGGCCTTCTATATATTGATGAGACTCGACGCAGACTGGGAGACCGTTTCACTGAACACCTACGCTCTATCTGCCAGAGAAAGCAGGATCTCCCAAAGGCCACACATTTTAATTCCACGTGCCATTCCCATTCTAATATGTCTATCCACGGCCTCCTCTACTGTAAAGATGAAGCCACACTCAGGTTGGAGGAACAACATCTTATATTCCATCTGGGTAGCCTCCAACCTGATGGCATGAACAATGACTTCTCTAACTTCTGTTAATGCCCCACCTCCGCCCCGTACCCCATCCGTTATTTATTTTATGTATATATTCTTTTTCTGTCTCTCTCTCCTTTTTCTCCCTCTGTCCCTCTCACTATACCCCTTGCCCATCCTCTGTGCTTCCCCCCTCCCCCTTTCTTTCTCCTTAGGCCTTCTGTCCCATGATCCTCTCATATCCCTTTTGCCAATCAACTGTCCAGCTCTTGGCTCCATCCCTCCCCCTCCTGTCCTCTCTTATCATTTCAGATCTCCTCCTCCCCCTCCCACTTTCAAATCTCTTACTAGCTCTTCTTTCAGTTAGTCCTGACGAAGGGTCTCGGCCCAAAATGTCGACTGTACCTCTTCCTAGAGATACTGCCTGGCCTGCTGCATTCTCCAGCAATTTCTATGTGTGTTGCTACCAATATCACCTGTTTGCAACATTCCTAGAGAAAACTGATATCCCACTAATAATCTAGGGCAGAATGAAAGAAAGAAAAGACTAAAAAATAAGTATTATTCGTTTGGACACAAAAGCTAAGACCTCGGGTATTTCAATTTCACGTACAAGTTTGTCTCCCTTGTGAGCCGATCTGCCCACATGCTTGATACTAAATTACTGATAAAGTCACTCTAGTCAATGCTCCATCATGGCAAGGGGATACCAACGGGATGGAAGAAGTAATTTTAACAACTTTTTAAAAGCTACGTTTATAGCCATCTGACTGTACATACATACAACCAAACAACGCAATGCTCCTCTGGCCCACAGTGTAATGAAGTTTAAGGGAATGGGGGATTCTCAGATTCCTGTAAACAATGGATTAAGTACTGACTATGTCTGTCTATGACTGTAGCGTGTTTGAATAGTGTCTCACAGCTGCTTTCTTTGGAACTAGATAAGGGATAAAGTTCACCCAGTTCCACATAAGATGTCTTCTGGCTTTTCACACCTTTTGATTTTGACAAAAGGCAGTACCTGATGGAAATTAGACAGAACATTCCTTTCTTAATTAAAGCATAAATTTGACGGATGTTCTTATCTTTGTAATTAAGTTGTGGCTCCAGCAAACCAGGTAAGACATTCTTTTCTTTAATTAAGGTGGCTGGAATGGTTATCAAACTGATTGTTCTTTTGCATCAATAGTCCATTGACTTGGCCGGAATGCTTATCAAACTGATTGTTCTTTTGTATCAGTGGCCTTATATCTTCTAACAATTCTGACATCAGGCAGTGAACTTGTTGAACCACCAGGGAGATGAGAATGTTTCTCTCCCTGATGTCGGGTCCAAGTTCACTCACCGGCTGAGCTTGAAGAAATAAACGGGTGAAAAGATAAGTAGCGATCCTTTTGTGCTGTTGTTACTTGATCCAGCAAATTTATGTTACAAGCGCACCCACAATACATATATCACACAACACACAAAACATTAGTACAAATAAGTTAATAAAATACAATTCAAAATGCGGGTGAAGTGTACAGCATAGGTAAACAATAAACAGTAAACAGCATGCTGTCCTAATGATGAGACCTCAGAGGTGGCAGAGTATTCATGAGTCTCACAGCCAGGGGAAAAGCTGTCATCTGGTCTGGCTGTCCTAGTCCTGATGCTCCTGCATCTCCTTCCTGATGGTAGTTGGTCAAAGGGATTGTAAGATGGAATCCTCAGCAATGTTTTGGGCCCTTTGTATACAACGCTTACCAGGAGAGTTGTATACGAAGGGCCCAGAACATTGCTGAGGATGATTGGGGAGGGGTGAAATGGGGAGGGAGGGAGAACCCGGTGATCCTCTCAACAATTATCTTCCGTAGGGTCTTGCAGCTTCCATACCACACAATGATGCAGCCAGACAGAAATCCTCTCGAAGGTGCTCCTGCAGAAAGTTGTTAGAATGGAGACAGAGAGCCTCAATGAGGCAGCTTTGCATGCCTCAACTTTTTTCAGGAAGTGCAGCTGCTGCTGTGCCTTCTTCAGTGTAACATTCTCACCAACTTGTTAATTTTTAGTTCATGTCTGTGCAAAATCAACTTGAATTACTGTGAGCTTTAAGTATCTGCATCAGCAGCACACATGGGCCCATCTAAAAACACATAAGCAGCACACCACAATGCAAACTACAACCAAGATCTCTGTCATACCTCCTTCCCTTCCTGTGTGCAGGTCCCACATTATTCTAATGAGCCAATTCAAAACACACATAAATGAAGTGGAGGCAAACAATCCTCACCTTTGAGGAACAGATTTAAAAAAAATACAGGTCACTTCAAAAGCAAATCCTGCTGATCATATATTCAACATGCTGTATTTCAGGTCCTCCAAAACCCCTCTCCCCCCTAACACACAAACAAACCAGTTTTGGTCCTTTAACCAGATTGCTGAGGCTTTATAAGGCACTGGGGAGGCCTCACCTTGAGTATTGTGAACAGTTTTGGGCCCCTCAGCTTAGAAAAGATATGCTGGCATTAGTGAGGGTCCAGAAGAGGTTCACAAGGATGATTCCAGGAATGAAAGGGTTATCATATGAGAAACATTTGATAGCTCTGGGTCTGTACTCACTGGAATTCAGGAGGATGGGGGGGGGGGGATCTCATAGAAACCTTTTGAGTGTTGCAAGGCCTAGACCAGAGTAGATGTGGAAAAGATGTTTCCCATGGTGGGAGAGTCTAGGACGAGGCGGCACAGCCTCAGGACAGAGAGGTGCCCTTTCAAAACAGAGGTGCATGGAAATTTCTTTATCCAAAAGGTGGTAAATTTATGGAGTTTGTTGCTACATGCAGTTGTAGAGGCCAGGTCATTGGATGTATTTAAGGCAGAGATTGATAGGTTCTTGATTGGACATGGCATCAAAGGTTATGGGGAGAAGGCCAGGAACTGGGGTTGAGGAGGAGAAAAAAGGATCAGCCATAATTGAATGGTGGAGTAGACTCGATGGGCCTAATTCTGCTCCTATGTCTTATGGTCTTTACTGCCGTAACTGTAAACAACAACTTCCAGCTCAGTACTGCAGAGGATCTACTGGATTTTCCTGTTCCTCTGCCTTAACAACCAATCACTGACTTCTAGTTATTGCTTTTTGACATCTGCATTTTGCTAATAAATTCCCTTCAAATTTTTTTAAACAAATGTAGTCTGAACCTTTAACCAATTCTAGTTAAATGAAAGCAAATAGATCTTCCATATAATGTGCACTGAATTTGAAAATAAGTCTCTATAATATGAACAGAAAAAATAATCTCAAGATTCAATTTTAAGTAGACTGCAGCTGCAAAAAGTTCTGAATTTTATCATTATTCTAAAACCTAATTAATATGTATATTAGGAGTCTTTATCAGAATACAAAAGTTTTGCTTTATGCAATCGTACAAGGTAGTATTTTACGAATTCTATACAACTTAGAGCGGAATATGAATGTTAAAATAAATTCTTTGTGAAAAGAATTAAGGAAAGTAAACAAAAGATAGTACGCAAAATAAAAGTGTTTTTCTTTAATCTCTTATTGATTGACATTGAAGTAGATTACTGGTAACATTATATCTGTACTCTTAATACTGACTGGTTGCATTCTTATTGCTGCAATAGCAGGGACCATAATCATTTGTGCATATTGTTAATGAGTGCTACATTATTGATGATTTTATAGCATCTTTATGCAAATATGAAAGAAATGGGTCCATTTAACATAAAACTGAAGCACAAAATGTTTATTTTTATTTGATTTGAACAAGACTGGTTTTAAACAAAGCTTGAAGGAAAAAAAATACAGCAATCTGCTCTACTATGCTTTTGAACATTAATTTAGGAATGGATGGCAATTCTCTTCCAAGCCCACCTAATGATTTTAAACTCTATAAATCATATCAGTATACAACAGGGCAAAGCAAAACCTAACACATCAACTAAATAATGTTTTCAAATGAACAATCTTCCCAGCTAGTTACCAACTACAATTATGTAGTTGCACTACTACACAAGTAAAAGAGCTGCCAGGCAATTTTTAATATTTGAGCAAATCAAAATTGGGTCAACTTCAACTTCATGATTGAATTTACTTTGCCACCAAGGGGAGACTGATTCAAGATATGCAAGTAATAAGTACTCAAGTATTCAGTACAGAATATATCAAGCTGCCTATGAAGTACGACATTGTTGAAATTTTCAAAGGTAAATACATTATGAAAACTTCACTGTGAATCGAACACAATAATATTAAATTTGCCACCAGCAGTAACAACTGAACATACAACATTAAATTTGTCATCAGCAAATTTGCCAATGACATACAAAGGACAAGGGGTTGGGTGGCGGTAGACAGAAAAGAGCGGTGCTTAGCTTGTATGGTTATAAATAGGTTAAGTTACTCAGGAGTAATACCTTACTGAGCGGTAAGGCCTTCTGATCATAAATCCTACCACAGAAAGGGTGGGAAGTCAAAACAAGGCCCAGTCATGATAATGGTGGAAACAAAATTGATTTGTTTGACAATTAAAAATATGCCTTATTTGTGACAATAAAATGTTTCTTTAGTAGTATTTAAACAAATAATGAGACCTCTGCGTCTTTTGTTACAATTTCTATACCCTGTTAATATTGCAACCATTTATCTTTCACATTCATTAATATTAACTTTTTTTTGGAAGAACATGCTATTTACAATTTTATAAGTAACTGTGGATTACTATCTCACCTGTAACTTCTGTAGACATTCAACAGTAGAATGACAACTGCTACAGAGTAACATGCAGTGAAAGGGGAACCAAACAATCTAGTGAGAGACCTTGTTCTGTGTTCCCAACGACCTACCTGTCAATTTAAAATAGAAAGGCAAAACATCAGAAATATATAAAGAAGCAAGGATCCAAAGATCTGCTGTTGTTTGTCCACAATATACAGTAACTTGTGAAAAAAAGAAATTTCCATCAATATACATTTTGGATACTGAAACAATGCTGATTTATTTCCTGTAGCATTCAATGCTGATCTTAGATGAAATTCACCTTCAGTGACTGTCAAAAGTAATTTCTTCAACTCAAAAGCCATAGCTGGTTTATTTGTTCAGCTACATAGACTCAGAGAAAGCAAATTGCAATTTTAATTTACATATTCTTAATTAACATCGCAGAAAACTTGAGTTAAAAAATGTTTACAGCATATGACTTTAGGCACAAAATCAATGGTAATTCCTGATGGAAAAATACTTTGACACTTCCTACAATTAAACCTAGCTAACTGTTTTTTTTTAAACACAATTCAGATCTTGTTCTTGAATCTATGACCCTAGTATTTGCAGAGACCAAAATTCTTTGGAAATTGTATTAATTTTCACACATTTCAGTTTTTACTTTTGAATAATGTAGACATTGCTATTGGCCTTAGATGCTCCCAACAGAATTGTAAAAATAAGGTCCCAAATCAGTATACCTTTCAATAAATTTTCCTAGAGCAGCTTTGAATGAATCAAAGGTAAATATCACTCACCGTTGATTCATACAAATATCACTATGCAGAATATCAATCAGTAAGTAATCGATATTTATTCTCGAAATTGAATGTTCCTTTAACAGGGAACTGATCCCATGCTTAATCTGGAATATGATGCCTATAAAAATTGCTTTCATCCAAACTTCATAAACTTTACCACAAAAACAACTAGTTTCAAAGTGATAACACACTGTTATCTTTGTACCTTACTAGGAATATATTTTTACAAATCAGTTAACTAAACATGATAAAGTCTTGGCTAAGGATTTTCTTTAGTTTCATTGTTCATCCATCCAAGCATCTTCTGCTTCCTTTTATAGAGCCAGATTTCACTACAGCTAGTTCATTTCAGAATGAAAACTTATAGCTTGAGGTTTATCAAATACCTGATGATATTTTGTATTCTCTGGACTTGACTATTCTATTGTCCTCCACTCCAGCACCAATTTTTCATACAGCTTAAAGTCCAAAAGTGTATTATCATTAATAATACACTAGTGATAATACACTAACGTGCTTTACACCAATTTCTATTCCCTTATCACTACTTGTCTATGTCTACTTATCTAGCTTGTCATTAGGTCCACCTCACATTTAAAATTCATATCCTTGTGTTCAATTGCTCACCATCTATTATCGACAACCTTCATCTCCACATTGGAAACCTGCTCCAACCCTACAAAGAACTGTACCCTGCGGATGGAGGCCTCCTGCGCCTCCGACATGGTTCTCCTCCTCCCATACCTATCTGATCAACTCAACAAAAGATAGAGGGGGGCGCGTCTTATGAGACTGTCGGAGGCCCCAAGCAATCAGGTCCTGGGACTGGGCACCCCTGGCTATCTGGTTCACTCTTAACTGATCCACATCAGCAGCCTGAATGACCCCGCTGCGCTGCAAGCAATTTAGCTGCCTCTCCAGCCGAAAAATAAAAGCAGAAAGCTTCTCCCCCTTCTCCTGAAGCATGTTCTGAAACCCCACCATGAACTCCATTGGGCTTCCTGTCAGGCCAAAAGCATGGTCCAGTGCTTGCATGTAATTGACAGCTGTCGCTATGGGATACCGCAACCCAATGGCTCTCACAACATCGGCAGCCCACCCAGTCAAACTCTCAACCAATCTCTGTCGCTTTACGTCATCAGAGCACTGTCACTTATCTAACCACTGAGAGGTCTGCTCTGCCGAAGCGTCATACCCCTCTTCCCCTTTAGGGGTGGGCGTTATTCCAGAGAATAGCTGGAGTCTACCATAGCTGGGACTTTGAACCTGGGCATTTTGACATTTATTCGCCAGAGAGGTAAGGGCAGATACTAACTCAGAATTCTCACTCTTCAATGGGGGACATGGACTAATTAGACATTCCAAATCTGACTACTCCTTCCCCTCCCTCCTCAGAAATGATAGAACCTGGTCTTTGAGATCCCCGCCTCTAGTTACCACTATGTCAACGCTGGTCTGCATTAAAATGAGAGCTGTGCCAGCCATTTTATCAAACCTCCGCCCTGCAATTGCAACTTTAACAGTACTTAACAAGCGAATTAACAATTCATCCGGAGTATGAATACCTACCCCTGGTTCAATGCTCAGGGTAATCACAGACCATCCAACGAAATCGACCCCTGACAAGCCCCCACAATTGTAACTTTCAGTTCGGCTCACGGCTTAATCTAGGGGAAGACAGCCCTTGGCCCTGCCAAATTTAAGAAATCTTGTTTGGGTGGATGCTGCGCGATGTGTCCTGTTACAAATCAGTACCATGAAATAACAAACAGTACACAATATGTGATTAAACAATTGAGCTTTATAATTCTTAATTTGACTATATGGTTAGTAAAGAAAAGGAAAAAGAGCCCATTCTCATGAAACAGTCTAATGTGCAACGTTGGAGCTCACGGATCAGTCCACTGGTTTCCCGTCGACCTTCTCCGAGTGCAGCCGACCCTCGTTCCAAGTCCACTCCATCCAGCAGTCTACCAACTCTCTCCATTTGCGTCTTTTCTCCTCATCTCTCCCCGGCAAAAGACCGCAAAATCCCTGGTCCCAGACCCACAAGAAAGAACAACATCCGTCTCATTTTATAGCCCCACATTCCAAAGCCCCGTTATCCCTAGTCATAAGCCAAACATTGCTGCTACAGAGAAACCATTGCATGAGCAGTGAAACCTTACAGCGTGTTACAGGAGAAAAGATAACTCCGATGAGAATTACATTCATAACAGTGAAATACAACCAGCAAGCCACACTGGGCTTCTTTGTGGTAAAAATAGGAGGGCCAGCATTGTAGAACTGTGATTAGCTGAGACAACTACAACTTGCTTGGAGATCCATCCACAATTTGCATGCTACATCCCCTGCAACAGTCAACTGAAAGCGAATTAAGGAAGGTACTGGATGATGCCACAACAGTGTTCAAGGAATGCATTGGAAAACTCAAACATAAAGGCGAAATAGTGTAAAAGGAAATTGCCACACCCAGCCAGTTCCTTAGACCATCCGCGATAAAGTAGCTAGTGAGCTAGATCGCATGGAGGCTGAAGGACTCCTTTCCAAGATTGAGTGGAGCCCATGAGCAATGCCAGTGGTCCCACTAACCAAGAAGCATGGGTCTCTCAGGATCTGTGGTGATTTTAAGGTCAGACACTGTACTCACACATTATGATCCGCATCGTCCAATGAAGCTTTGCCTTCTGGTATAGGTATAGTCATGTCACATATTGAGTGACGGAAGTGAATGCCTTTGCATCATGTTCTCTTACTGCTGCAGAGAAAAAAAATTACGCACAGATTGACAGAGAGGCCTCGAGTCTAGTTTGGGGTGTTAAGTGTTTCAATCAGTATCTCTATGGCAGAAAGTTTACTTTCATTACTGATCTTCAACCACTAGTGTTTATTTTCAATGCACAAAAGGGTGTTCCACTAAAGCAGCAGCATGAATGCAGAGATGAGTTCTGTTTCTTGGAGAACACAAATCAAAGATCAAATTCAAGAGTACAACAAATCAGAAATGCTGATGGATTGTCTGTTTACCCTTGGAAAAGGAAACGCTTGAAAAATTTACAAAAGGGGACACTCCTCTTGATGTATTCTCCTTAAAGCAAATCAAAAGTATCCCTATAACGGCAGAGATGATCCATAGGCAAACCAGAAAAGTCCCCGCACTGTCTCAGGTATACATTGCCACCCAAAATGGCTGGAGTGTGTTGCAGAAATCCCAGTTTCCCCATTTTTGCCAGTGTGGGGATGAACTTGTCCTTAACGGGGTTTGCGTTATGTTGGGAATAAGAGTTGTTGTACCATTCAGGCTGAGAGCTTAAGTGTTGGAGGAGCTGCAGTACATGGTGATCATCTAGGCATAGTCAAAATGAAAGCGCTGGCCTTAGGTTTCCTCTGGTGGCCTGGGATAGCTCAGCAGATCATGCAGCTTGCCATGCACTGTTCAGAATGCCAACACATCCAGAAGATGCCAACAGCAGCACCTCTCCATCCTTAGGAATGGCCTGCATTGCCTTGGCAGAGGATTCATTTGGATTTTGCTAAACCATTCATGGACACAGATTTCTTGGTAGTAGTAGATGCAGCTACAAAGTGCCTAGAAGTGTTCCCAATAGCTTCCACTACAGCTTCACACATTGTTGATCTATTGACAAGCATCTTTTCAAGGACTGGTGTTCCAGAATACTTAGTGACAACGGATCACTCTTTGTTGTGGAACAGTTTCAGTCATTCCTGAAAATAAATGGTCTAAGACATATTACATCTGCATTGTATCACCCAGCCACAAACAGCATGGTGGAAAGGTTTGTCCAGAGTCTGAAGAACTCTCTGCCATAAAGTCAGCAAAACACACTACACTAACACTGAATCAGAAGCTCGCCAATTTCCTCCTTGTACATCGCAATGCAGCACACTCGACATCCAACAAATAACTCACCAGCTATGCTGTTCCTAAGTCATCCCTTGCGTTCATTCTTGGATCCCCTCAGATCCAACCTCAGAAGGATGATGCTGGACAAACAGCTGAGACAAATTGAGGGCAACTCAGACAAGAAGGTTTGATCTTTTACTCCTGAACATGCAGTTCTGGTGAAGGATTATAGAGGTGATAAAAAGTGGGTACTTGGAAAGATTAGGACAGAAATGGACCACTCTCCTACACAATTGAGGTTGCATCTGATGTCATCTGGAGACAACACATTGATAAGTTGAAGAGAGCTAAGTTAAAGAAGAAAAGCATCCAGAGCTGTCAAAACCACTTCCTGCAGTCCCAGAGTCAACTCCTACAACCTCCACAGAGGAGGCCCCAGAACATGAGATTGTTTCAAAACCACATCTTAACTGCCAAGCAGAGTGACCAACCACCACCCACACTGCCTCCCCCCCCCCACCCTGTCGGTATATAAGATGACTAGAGAGCAATATGTTACATACTTCAGTAATATTTGACTTTGATTAAGCATCCTTATTTGTTTACATAATTCATTACAGGTTTTATATACAAATAATGCATGAATGGCATATTGCATTATGCCACCATATCATACGTGTACACCTCACTAAAGAAAGGGAAAGTAAAAACAAAGTACATCTGTTTCCTGGCTCCTGTTTTCTTAAAACTAATTTCTGGAGTTACAAAACAACAGTTTCAATTACATTCTGTTCACAGCTGGAAAATAGAGAACTAAATGAGTGTTAGCTAAACAGACATTTTTCACTTTGTTCTACTGTGTGCTACACTGGTTTGGACACAGCAGGTAGCTAAAAAGTGGTTCTGCCACAGTGAGTGACATGGTCAATTCTCCAGCAGTTAACTCTTTGCTGCAACGGGGATCCAACTGGATGTACTGGTACAAGTTGTAACTAAAGGACAATCATCAGAGATAGGGTTGACAAGCCCCCATTTGCAGTCGAATGGCTACCCCTCTGTATCCAGACAGCCATGCCTGTCACGACTCAGCACTGCCCTCCGCCTGGTCAGAAGGCACACCACATGCTATTCAACATTTCACCCCTCCCAAATAACCAATGCACACTTAACCACTGGCCACCTTAATTGGATTAACCCGTCTAGCACCAAGCCATTGCCCCCCCCCCCCCCGGTGAATCACCTGGGCTGGACCCTCCAGCCCCCTGACCCATAAAGGGTGCTACATGTGCTTGGCTCGCTCTCTTTTTTGCCATCCTCGAGGGATCACCCTGCTTCACCCAGGCTGAAGACTGCAGAACAGCACTGGAGACACGTGGTGAGCTGTGCATTGAATAGAGTTTTGGAAGCATTTATTGTTTTCCCTGTAGCAGAGAGCTGTGCCTGCCCATAGTCAAGGGGGGGGGGGCAGGTATCGTGGTTACTTTTCCCTTGCTTGTATATTCAATTCAATTCAATTCAAATTCAATTCAATTCAAAAAACTTTATTGTCATTCTAACCGTATATTAGCTCGGCAGGGCAGAATGAGACAGAGTTTCCCAGGAGCAGTGCAATCATAACGTAACAAATGCAACACTAAATAATAAACATAACAATAAATAGTAAAACACAACAGCCACATGTCAAGTTAAAATCAAGTTATAAGTGTCCAGTGCAAGTTAAAAGTGTCCAAAGCAGAGTCAGGAAGAGCAGCTATTTAGCAGTCTGACTGCCTGTGGGAGGAAGCTGTTTAGTAGTCTTGTGGTTTTAGTTTTGATGCTCCTGTAACATTTGCCTGATGGCAGAAGAACAAACAGTTCATGGAGAGGGTGTAAGGGGTCTTTAATGATGTACCGTGTCTTCTGGAGGCATCGACTCTGAAAGAGGTCTTGGACAGAAGGTAGGGAGATCCCAATAACCTTCTCTGCTCCCCTAACCACCCTCTGCAAGGCTTTTTTGTCGACAGCCCTGCAGCTGGAGTACCAGATTGTGATGCTAAAGGTCAGCACACTCTCAACCACGCCTCTGTAGAATGTAATTAAGATGTTAGTGGGGAGTGATGCTTGTTTAAGCTTCCTCAGAAAGTGCAGTCTCTGCTGGGCCCGTTACACAATCCCAGTGGTGTTCCTGGACCAGGTGAGATTGTCCGAGATCTGCACCCCAAGGAACTTGATGTTCTCAAGGAACCTGTACTCTGTCCCCACACCGTTTTCCCGTGTATTGTACTGCCGACCCGACTTTTCCCACACTCGTCTACTTTAAGCGCATTCGAGCGAATATTGTAGCTGCTTGTGTTGTCCCCAAGCTCCTCTCCCCTTGTAAATAAACTCCTTATTGTTAAAACTGTTTCCAGAATCCTTGCCTTGAGACCCAAAGAATCTGTCTCATTTCTATCACAACACCCTCTAAAAATATACAGATCACTTCTGCCTCCAACTCTCCATGCAGCAATGAAACTAGAAGCTAAGTTTCAATTGTAAAGGTGGCAGAGATCAAGAACCTTCAATCTGCACAGCACCAGCCTACATAAATGGATAAATATTACGATTAATCAAAATTATGATCACTCAGATGACAAAATCAGCAGATTAATATCACACATTCTAATTTTCTGCTCATTTCACTATAACATTTACGAGGTATTTAAATCTCTACACTCACAGAAAGGGACTTAACCTTTTGTTTCTTCTGCACAGAATTACATGAAGTGTGCTTGCAGATTTGTGAAGATCAAAAGCATCCTGAACATGATAATGGTGCTTAGGGCTTCCTTTGAAAATTCAGAACTTTACATGAATCAAAAGAACAATTAGATTCGCCACAGTCTGTGATTGAAAAAAAATTCTCAATCAATTTCATATATCCATGGAATTCAGATGACTTATTTATGTTTAGAGGCCATAATGACCACTATATCTTCTTTAATCAGGACAGTCAGGTACTCCAATGATAGATTTATATCCTGATAGTCCACAGTGTGTTGCCAAGAATAGCTTCTTTATGAAGTAGGAAGCTGCCTACTTAGACATAACACATTGGGCACTCCTGCCAAAACCAAGTGGCAAAAATTGGTAAATTGATTTATTAACGTCACATGTACTGAAGTACAATGAAAAATCTTATTTTGCATTCCACCCATACAGATCACTTAACACGTGAATTGAGGTAGTACAAGGGAAAACAGTTAGAAAATACAGAATAAAGTGTTACAGCTACAGAGAAAGAGCAGTGCAGGTAGACACTGTGGGGGGGGGGGGCAGAACAAGGAGGTAGGGAGAGGAGCAGGAATACAAACCAGAAGGTGAAAGGTGAAGCCAGGTGAGTGGGGAAGGAAATTAAGAAGCTGGAAAATGATAGATGGAAAAGGTAAAGAGCTGGAGAAGAAGGAATCTGATCGGAGAGGAGATTGGACTATGAGAGAAAGGGAAGAAGGAGCACCAGGGGAGGTCTGTCTTATACTAGGGGATTGTTCAATAATCTTAAAACAACAGAACAGAAGTTGTCCTTGAGTGCAGTGGTACGTGCTGTCAGGCTTTTATATCTTCTGCCTGATGTGATGGAGAAAAGAAAACGTCAGAAGTGGGTGGATTCTTTGATTATGTTGGCTGCATAACCAAAGCTGTTTTGGACAAGAAACTGCAGGGAGTTATGGTTGCTATACCAAGCAGTGATGCATTCAGACAGCATATTTTCTATGGTGCATCTATAAAACATAGTGATGATCAATGGAGACATGCCAACTAACTTTATCCTCCTGAGGAAATAGAAGCACAGGTGCGCTCTCTTGGCAATGCATTACATGGTTGGACCAGGAAGGGCTATTGGTGATGTTTTCTCCCAGGGATTTGAAGCCCTTAACTTTCTTGATCTCCGCACCATTGATATAAACAGGAGCGTGTGCACTAACCCCCTTCATGAAGTCAATGACCAGCTTTTCTGTTTTGCTGGCATTGGGAAAAAGGTTGTATAATGACACCATGCCACTAATCACTTTAATTCTTTCCCATACTCTAAACCATTGTTATTTGAGATTCAGGCCATTACGGTAGTGTCACCCGCAAATATGAAGATGAAGTTAGAGCAAAATCCAGCCATGCAATTGTGAATGTATAGGAAAGTACCGTAGGGGGACGAGGACACAACCTGGTAGAGCATCAGTGCGAGGATAATCACGGTAAAGGTGCTGCTTGCTGATTATGTTGCACTGGCCAGGACATCAACAATCCAATTGGAAAAGGAGTTAATTGTTGAAACCCAGGTTGAGGAGTTTGGAGATGGGTTTGATTGGAACTATAGCAAATAAAGTCATAGCCAAAGTCAATAAACAATAACCTAAAGGAGGTGTCCTTATTGTCCAGTTGCTCCACAGATGAGTTTAGGGCCAAGGAGACAGCAACCTCCATGAACCTGTTTCAGCAGTAGGTGAATTGCGGTAGGTTAAGGTTTTCTGGGAGGATAGAGTCGACGACCATCCCTCAAAGTTCAAAGTAACTTTTTTCTAGAAAATCAGAGTACATACATGTCACCACATACAACCGTGAGATTCATTTTCTGTAGGCATATTTAGTAAATTTATAGAACAGTATCTAAACAGGATCAATGTACAACAAACTATACAAATGTAAATACAATAACAATAAATAACGCGCAAGAAATAACAAGATAAAGAGCCCTTAAAGTGAGACCATTGGTTGTGGGAACACCAGAAGTAGAATGAGTGTAGTTAACCCTTTTTGTTCAAGAGCCTGATGGTTGAAGGGCAGTAACTGTTCTTGAATCTGGTGGTGAGGGTCCTGAGGCACTTGTACCTTCTACCTGCTGGCAGCAACAAGAAAAGTGTATGGCCTGGCTGGTGAGGATCTTTGATGATGGATGCTGCTTTGCCACAGCAATGTTTCATGTATATATAATCAATAGTTGTACTTTATAGTCGCCAAACAATTGGTACTAGAACGTACAATCATCACAGCGATATTTGATTCTGCGCTTCACACTCCCGGATTACAAATATTAAATATTAAAAATAGTTAAAATTAGTAAATATAAAAAATTTAAATTATAAATCATAAATAGAAAATAGAAAAATGGGAGGTAAGGTCGTGCAAAAAAACCGAGAGGCAGGTCCAGATATTTGGAGGGTACGGCCCAGATCCGGGTCAGGATCCGTTCAGCAGTCTTATCACAGTTGGAAAGAAGCTGTTCCCAAATCTGGCCGTATGAGTCTTCAAGCTCCTGAACCTTCTCCCGGAGGGAAGAGGGACGAAAAGTGTGTTGGCTGAGTGAGTCGTGTCCTTGATTATCCTGGCAGCATTGCTCTGACAGCGTGTGGTGTAAAGTGAGTCAACTGATGGAAGATTGGTTTGTGTGATGTGCTGCGCCGTGTTCACAATCTTCCGCAGCTTCTTTCGCTCTTAGACAGGACAACTTCCATACCAGGTTGTGATGTATCCTGGAAGAATGCTTTCTACGATGCATCTATAAAAATTAGTGAGGGTTTTAGGGGACAGGCCAAATTTCTTTAGTTTTCTCAGGAAGTAAAGGTGCTGGTGGGCCTTCTTGGCAGTGAACTCTGCTTGGTTGGACCAAGTCAGGTCATTTGTGATACTGACCCCGAGAAACTTAAATCTTTTGACCTGTTCCACTTGCGCACCACCGATGTAAATTGGGTCGTGTGGTCCGCTACTCCCTCTGAAGTTAACAACCAATTCCTTTGTCTTGCTGACATTGAGGGATAGGTTATTGTCTTCACACCATGCCACCAGGTTCTTAATTTCCTCTCTGTACTCAAACTCATCATTACCCAAGATACAGCCTACAATTGTTGTGTCATCAGCAAACTTATATACTGAGTTTGATGGAAACTTGGCTACACAATCATGGGTGTACAGTGAGTACAGCAGGGGGCTGAGTACACAGCCTTGTGGGGCACCGGTGCTCAGAGTAATTGTAGAGGAGAGCTTGTCCCCTATTTTTACAGCCTGGGTCCTGTCTGTGAGGAAGTTGAAGATCCAGCTGCGGATCTGAGTGCTAAGGCCCAGGTTCCGGAGCTTAGGAATCAGTTTATTTGGAATGATGGTATTAAAGGCAGAGCTGCAGTCGATGAAAAGGAGCCTTACATATGCGTCTTTATTCTCCAGGTGTTCTAAGGAGGAATGTAGGGCCAGAGAGATGGCATCTGCTGTTGACCTGTTGCACCGGTAGGCGAAGTGCAAAGCGTCGAGGTTGACCGGTGGTAGGCTGTGGTTGATGTGTGCCATAACCAATCTCTCGAAGCACTTCATAGCAATTGATGTCAGAGCCACAGGTCGATAGTCATTCAGGCATGCCACCTTGCTCTTCTTCGGCACTGGGATTATCGTTGCCTTCTTAAAACATGAGGGGATCTTAGACTGAAGCAAGGAGCAGTTGAAGATGTCAGCAAACACTCCAGCTAGCTCGCTTGCACAGGCCCAGAGAACCTGTCCTGGGACACCATCTGGGCCCGTCGCCTTTCTTGGATTTATCTTCAGGAAGGCTCTTCTAACGTCCTCCTCGGTGATAATGAATCTCGATGCCACCAGGTCTGGTTCATCCGGAGGGAGCGGGACGCTCCTCTTCTGTTCAAATCTTGCGTAGAATACATTAAGTTCATCAGGAAGAGAAGCGCCACAGTTATTGATATGGTTAGGAAGGTTTTATATGAGTACTAAGCCGAATCCACTATCTTTTGTAGGATTTTCTGCTCAAAGGGCACCGGTGTTCCCATATCAGGCCATAATCCAGTCAGTCAGCAAACTTCCCATCACACTTCTATAGAAGTTTGCCCAGGTCTTTGATCACATGTTGAATCTTTGCAGATTCCTGAGAAAGTGGAGGTGATGCCTTACTTTCTTTGCAATTATATTTATATGATGGGTCCAGGACAGGTCCTCTGAGATAATGACACACAGGAATTTAAAATTACTGGGCCTCTCCACCTCTGATCCTCCGATCATTACTGGCTCATGGACGTCTGGCTTCCCTCTCCTGAAGCCCACAATCAGTTTCTTGGTCTTACTGACATTGAGTGAAAGGTTGTTGTTATTACACCACCTTAGCCAAATATTCAATCTCCATTAGCATGTTGATTCATCACCATCTTTGATGCAGCCCACAACAGCGGTACTATCAACAAACTTGTATATAGTGTTGGAGCTGTACTCAACCACACAGTCATAGGTGTAAAGTGAGTAGAGCAGGGGGTTAAGCAGACATCCCTGTGGGGCTCCTGTGCTGATGCAGATACTCTCGAAGCACGTTATGATGGATGATGTCAGAACCACCAGGCAGCAGTCATTAAGGCACATTACCATGTTTTTCTTAGATACCATGATGATAGTGATATTCTTAAATTGTTTGGGGACCTCAGATTGAAATAGGGAGAAGTTAAAAAATGCCTGCAAATACTCCAAACAGCTGATCTGCTCAAGACCTAAGGATATGGTTGGGGACATTACTTCATTACTTGATCAAAGTTTCACCACTTAACAGCATAAAGACCGAAGCTCAGAGGCTGCAAGCAAATAGGCTCAGAAGATAGTCTTGAAGATATTCCCATTATATTATGAAATGATGGTAATCCAAGGACAAGGTCAGTCAAAAAAACCTCATCCATTTATTGAAATTATTTTTTCTCCCAAGTGCAATATAAATTCAAATTAGCTGATGAAATAGGCCCTGGAAATATCCACCATAAAACTATTAAAGGATACATGCATGTCATTATTTACCCATTCCATCAATCACCTGATTAGATAAATGGTTTATGGTAATCCAGTCTATACATCTAGTGGTTATACTAGACATGCACATTGACACAAAAGCAGGAAGTAATTATGAATTACTTTTGTCAAAATGATCATGAATACATTGCCAGTATCCTCTCCCGCTCTCAGAGGAGTAACACTATCTATGTTCCCTCCTAGTCTGTTCATCACACAGAGATACAAGAACCAGCATGTTGACCTGGAAGCTTTAGTGACCAACAAATAAACTGTATGGCCAGAATATTCTAGTTACAGACATCAAATAAATATACACAGGCTACAGTTTCCAGACAAGTGCTCAACCTCATGAGAGACAAACAACTAGAATAATTTGCTAGGAATTAAAGTGACCTTCCAAGTCAAAGCAATATATACAGCAGCTGAGTATTACACTTGTTGGCAGAATTGTACCATAGCTTGCAGACTGCTACTCAGAAACGGATTCCCACCATGTCACATGGCTACATTCACTCAGAAGTATCACTCTTGTGCAACGACTCAAGAATATCGACAGATTTTCTAGTTTTGTTCCAGGTTCGGCTTCTAAACATTTTGTACCAAGACAGCCATACCCTATTTCAGAACTTTTGGATATCCATTCATTGTTTCCCTAACACTGATGTACAATCTAACCTGATGGTTCTCAAACACCAGTTATTTAGAAAATATTTCTAGATGCATCATGGCACATTTACCCTTTCTCCCTAAAGTACATACATGATAAATGATTTTGGTAAATGCTTGCATTGAATATTTAAATACTTCAGAAGGATGAGCCAATGTGCAAAGCATATCAACGTGCATTCATAGCAGCTTTCTTTTGCAAGGGTGCAGAACGGATATACTGTATGTCCTCACCTGCCGGGAAGTTGACACAATAACCTCCTGAGCTGTCACACCTAAATATAATATAGCCCAGCATTTCTTGGTGCCTTCCCACAAAAAAATGTGCAACTCTAGATGTTTCTTTGTTTGAGCTGTTAAAACATCAAAGGTGCTGCTTTGGATGAGTGCAAGGATTCACTGAACCAATGGAGGTAAAGGATCATATAACCAACTTGAATAACAAAGTGGTTGTGAAAATTTTGCACCATAGTGCACAAGTCCTTGCAGAGTCAATCCTGAATGCAATTTTTCTAACCACTTCCTGCCTGTTCAGCTTCAAGTCCAAGCTACTTGTTTGCCCTATCCTAGTCACTCGAATCCTGGAATTCTTGTGCAAGATTTCCACCAAGATATTGAACTCAGTATGGCTGAAGCTAAGAGGAACCCCTCCCTACTCAGGCGAACATCACAGACACACATTTTGATCCATAAAAGGCAGCAGTAAAAGGCAACATTTCTAGCAGTATCAAGGTGCAATGTCAGGTGTTCTTGATAGTCATAGTCATACTTTATTGATCCCGGGGGAAATTGGTTTTTTTTACAGCTGCACCATAAATAATAAATAGTAATAGAACCATAAATAGTTAAATAGTAATATGTAAATTATGCCAGTAAATTATGAAATAAGTCCAGGACCAGCCTATTGGCTCAGGGTGTCTGACCCTCCAGGGGAGGAGTTGTAAAGTTTGATGGCCACAGGCAGGAATGACTTCCTATGATGCTCTGTGTTGCATCTCGGTGGAATGAGTCTCTAGCTGAAGGTACCCCTGTGCCCACCCAGTACATTATGTAGTGGATGGGAGACATTGACCAAGATGGCATGCAACTTAGACAGCATCCTCTTTTCAGACACCACCGTAAGAGAGTCCAGTTCCATCCCCACAACATCACTGGCCTTACAAATGAGTTTGTTGATTCTGTTGGTGTATGCTACCCTCAGCCTGCTGCCCCAGCACACAACAGCAAACATGATCGCACTGGCCACCACAGACTCGTAGAACATCCTCAGCATCGTCTGGCAGATGTTAAAGGACCTCAGTCTCCTCAGGATATAGAGACGGCTCTGACCCTTCTTGTAGACAGCCTCAGTGTTCTTTGACCAGTCCACTTTATTGTCAATTCGTATCCCCAGGTATTTGTAATCCTCCACCATGTCCACACTGACCCCCTGCATGGAAACAGGGGTCACCGGTACCTTAGCTCTCCTCACGTCTACCACCAGCTCCTTAGTCTTTTTCACATTAAGCTGCAGATAATTCTGCTCACACCATGTGACAAAGTTTCCTAAAATAGCCCTGTACTCAGCCTCATCTCCCTTGCTGATGCATCCAACTATGGCAGAGTCATCCGAAAACTTCTGAAGATGACAAGACTCAGGATGCAGTGGTTAAAGTCCGAGGTGTAAATGGTGACGAGAACGGGAGACAAGACAGTCCCCTGGTCAAGCACACGTACTGTGGTCTGCCAGTCAGGTAATCAAGAATCCTTTTTATGCTAAAGCTGTGATGTTAATTAGTAAAGGATCTGATCTGCAGGTTTGCAGTATACTAACCCAGAAAGGTGCTTATGTAACAGTAACAAAATAGACAGAATACTCAATACATTGAAAATGCATATAATCTTTTACAACAGGAACATTGTAATCCTGATCATTGTAAACCTTGCAGTACCAGCATGCAGAGCAGGCTTTGTTTCTTCTATTTAATGTAAGGAGAAACTTGGCCCAGGTTATGACATTTTAGGTACAGGTCCTCCCTAGTATAAAATGTCCAACGTATATACAACCCATATACAAACAAGCATTCAAAAGACTACGGAGGTGGATTTGCCAGCTCAGTAGTGCTGCAGGCATCTTCAGCCATGTGGAAATTTGGGTTATAGCTGTATTTCTGACTTGAGAATTGTCTAAGTTACGAACAGTTTACAGGATGGGATAACATTGGGAGGACTTGCAATACTTCTCTCAGAATAAATTGAAAGGAAACATTCTAATTACACTTTAAATGAAAAACAGAAGGAAAGTTGATCATTAAAATGATTCACATCTCACTTCACATTTCTGTGAAAAATCAGAAAACTGCAAAAAACTAAAATGCAGGAAACACTCAGTAGATCAGGCAGCTTCTGCAAAAGAGAGACAGAATTCACGTTTCAGGTCAGAAACCCTGCCTTAAAACTAGGAACAAAAGAAAACAAGTTGGTTTTAAGCAGCAGAAATATTGGGAAATAATGCAAAGAACAAAATAAAACATCATTTGTGAAAAAGAGAGACTGGGATTGTTGTGGGGATTAGCTGTAAATAAGCTTATCTAACCAATGTATCAATAGCGGCCTTTAGAGAACGAATATGAAACAAAGAACGTAGTTTCTCTGGGAGGACAGCAGGCAAAAACAAGTGTGCAGTCAAGGGTCTTTTTCTAGGATTTCCTCTTTTTTAGTGCCATGTTATCATCCTGCTGAATTAAATATTAGAGAAAAACGTGTTCAAATCTAATATGATTTAATAATCAACTAAATAAACTTAATGAAATAGACAGTGCCACACTTTGTTGAGCAATTGATACAGATTTATTCTTGAAACCCATACTCAGTATCTAAAGAGTTTTCAGAGTCAAAGGCACGCCTGGATTTTTATTTCTGCAAAAAAATTGTTTCTGTGTATGTCAGCGGTCTCCAGCCATCAGGCCGCAAAGCATGTGCTACCGGGCCGCGAGGGAACGATATGAGTCAGCTGCACCTTTCCTCATTCCCTGTCACGCACTGTTGAACTTGAACATAAGGTTGCCAACTGTCCTGTATTTGCCGGGACATCCCATATATTGGGCTAAATTTGTCCCATATGGGACCGTCCTTGTCCCGTATTTCCCCCGCTAAGGTAGAGCGTTTCTATGAAACCTTTCATGCCGAAATGGCGTGAAGCGAAGAAGCAATTACCATTAAATTATATGGGAAAATTTTTTGAGCGTTTCCAGACCCAAAAAATAACCTACCAAATCATACCAAATAAAACCTAAAATAACTCGAACATATAGTAAAAGCAGGAATGATATGTATGATAAATACACAGCCTATATAAAGCAGAAATAATGTATGTACAGTGTAGTCAGAAGATGAAGGCAAAACTGATTTGTGGAAAAAAAGATCGGCATGTACGCGTATGCACACGTCATGCATGCGCACACAGGTGCCTGCGCAAGGCTTCATGGTCCTGGTAGTCTTTCTCGGGATAAACACAAGTGTCCCGTCAACACACAAAAAGTACTGGTGAATGCAGCAGGACAAGCAGCATCTATAGGAAGAGGTACAGTCGACGTTTCAGGCCAGGATCCTTCGTCAGGATTTGACTGCTACTGTTCTCCCTTATTTGGGAGTGAGAAAGTTGGCAACCCTAACTGTAAAAGACATGTTGAGGTGAGGTTAAACCTACTTGAACACACTCCCCGCCCCCACCGGTCAGCTGGTCCATGGTGCAAAACAGGTTGGGGACCCCTGGTGTATATGTATATACACACTATATTTCGCAATTTTCTAAGTTCCTTTGAACAAAGGTACTGCGCTGAGAGTGATGCACATTCACTATATGAATTCAAGAATTCAGCTTAATTGTAGCTTATTTCAATTATACCCAAAATAAAATTTTAGGCAGCATTCATCTGAAAATTCAGGACAGAGAATCGTTATATAATCATAATGAAATACTGTCAAATACAAACGAACACTAACATTTAGGAGGTATTGTGGATGACTGTACAGAATTATTCTTCAGAACAGTAGAGAAAAATCAACACAGAATGAAGTCAATGTATGTTGTCTATGCTAATTGTCAATCTCTAAATTGGCTGCCCTTTAATCTACAATGTTAACTGTACTTATGAAAAGGGCTTGCTATGATTATGGCTTGTTCAAAATTACACAATGCAGGAGGGATTTTTCAAGTTTCAGTATAGGGCTTCATTTGAGAACACTAGCAGGAAATTGAAAGTAGAGTGTGTTGCAGGCTAGCCCAACAAGAGATACAGAGAGTAGAGAACTTGGGCAGATGTGGCAATGTGACAGGAAGCTTTCTGAAATAAAAAGTGTGAAATAAATGCTTAGTCATCCAATTGGTAGATTAACTGTCAACACCTTCACACTTCAAATTAAATGGCTTTAAATACATTTTTAGTAAATTTCCAACTGTGCAAAACTCTTTGTGTTTATGAGTTTACGGAAGTCTTTCTATATTTTAGGCCCTTTAATTTCAGGTAATTCTAGATCAATATTTTTCCATTAAAGCATGAACATTATTAAAACTATGATCTCTGAAATTCATTCTGCACAGGACTGGATACATTTTCCCCTACTCCAGTTAGAGGGGGAAACGTTGCAACATTCAAGGAAGTTTTTCAATAGGCATCAAATTAAATACCATTTTTAAATGTTTTTGATTATTTCATTAACCACAGACTATTACCATCATATGCTTGAAATGAGTAAAGTAGCTAATGCAATGCTTCTCTCCATAATTACTCATGAAGACTGATTAACTGCATAGATTTTGAACAAAATTTCTGTACTAAAAAGAGTTACATGGATGCAAATTCACTAATTATTATAAACTATGCAAGTCCTAAGGACAATCTGCATTAATTGCTCAGTCAATATGCATAATTCAATTCATAGAAAAGTGTAAAATTTCTTAAAAGACATTAGCCTTTATTTCACTGAGCTGCATGAAAACAATCTCTGCAGAAGCAGGGCTCCAAAAATGATCAGAGTTGATCAGTAAATGACTCCCCTACCAAGTGCACAATAAAACAAAAGGCTGTATTTAAATCACATGATATCAGTGAAGAGGCTCCAAATACGTTTTGCACAGGAATTTAGATTATTACGCTTTAAGAACTGTAGACACAAATGTGCCAGCAAAATAAATGAAGTAATTTTGGCAAAAGCAACCAGGGTAGTGCAATACATGATATGGTCCAACCTGAATAGTTATATCAATTTTGTGTGGCTATTCTAGTACAAGGACCTGGAGAGAGTGAAGTAGTGGATGAAGTGCAAGAAGAAAAAAAAGATGAGAATAAAAGCTTGCAAAGAAGCCTGCTTTTGGGTGTGACTGTTCACTGTCTTTTTTGGCATCCCTTCAAAGCAACACCTGGCTGCTTGAAATTGTCATTGAAGCCCTGGAGAAAGAAGGTAGGAAGAAGAATGCAAGTGACGGAGCATATAAAAAGGTCTTCAAATGGCTTCACAAGGCTGAAACACTTGAAGGCAAAATGAATTAGCTGAGAATAGACTGGGAGAACTGGAATAGTGATGGCGGTAAAGGGGTAATTGAAAGACAAAATAAAAATAAGTGGAGACAAAAACACAGGCTCAGATGGAGAATTAAATCACTGAATAAATAGGAATTCTTCAGCGACCAAGGGAAAAGTAAGTGAATGAAGATACTTCAGTGAGAATTTGAGGTAGCGCCCAAGTTGCTTAAAGGAGATGGTGCATGAGGATTACAGAGAGATCAGAGTAAGATTAGGGTAAAAAGGATAATACCCTGTCTCTGCAAATTCACAGGTCATCTAATTCTAGCAATTGCATTTAATTCCATCAATTCCTGCAATCTGTTCCTGCTTTACATCCCAGCATATCGCCTTTAATGATCTGGAAATGGACTCCTTAGCGTCCTCTTACATAGAAGAACTGTCTTTATTGTCCAATAGTCAAAATACAATATGAAGGAGGTCAAAATGATGTGTGCAAATTACTAATTAGGCTAAAGCTATAGCATTCTTTGGCAGAAAGAATGTAGTAATACCATAGAAAGAAACCATAGAAACCATAGAAAAACTACAGCACAGAAACAGGCCTTTTGGCCCTTCTTGGCTGTGCCGAACCATTTTCTGCCTAGTCCCACTGACCTGCACATGGACCATATCCCTCCATACACCTCCCATCCATGTATCTGTCCAATTTATTCTTAAATGTTAAAAAAGAACCCACATTTACCACCTTGTCTGGCAGCTCATTCCATACTCCCACCAGTCTTGTGTGAAGAAGCCCCCCCAAATGTTCCCTTTAAACTTTCCCCCCCTCACCTTTAACCCATGTCCTCTGGTTTTTTTTTCTCCCCTTGCCTCAGTGGAAAACGCCTGCTTGTATTCACTCTATCTATAGCCATCATAATTTTATATACCTCTTTCAAATCACCCCTCATTCTTCTATGCTCCAGGGAATAAAGTCCTAACCTATTCAACCTTTCTCTGTAACTGAGTTTCTCAAGACCCGGCAACATCCTTGTAAACCTTCTCTGCACTCTTTCAACCTTATTTATATCCTTCCTGTAATTTGGTGACCAACACTGAACACAATACTCCAGATTCAGCCTCACCAATGCTTTATACAACCTCATCATAACATTCCAGCTCTTATACTCAATACTTTGATTAATAAAGGCCAATGTACCAAAAGCTCTCTTTATGACCTTATCTACCTGTGATGCCACTTTTAGGGAATTTTATATCTGTATTCCCAGATCCCTCTGTTCTACTGCACTCCTCAGTGCCTTACCATTAACCCTGTATGTTCTACCTTGGTTTGTCCTTCCAACATGCAATACCTTACACTTGTCTGTATTAAACTCCATCTGCCATTTTTCAGCCCATTTTTCCAGCTGGTCCAAGTCCCTCTGCGGGCTCTGAAAACTTTTCTCACTGTCTACTACACTTCCAATCTTTGTATCATCAGCAAATTTGCTGACCCAATTTACCACATTATCATCCAGATCATTGATATAGATGACGAATAACAATGGACCCAGCACTGATCCCTGTGGCACGCCACTAGTCACAGGCCTCCACTCGGAGAAGCAATTCTCTGCTACCACTCTTTGGCTTCTTCCATTGAGCCAATATCTAATCCAATTTACCACCTCTCCATGTATACCTAGCGACTGAATTTTCCTAACCTCCCATGCGGGACCTTGTCAAAGGCCTTACTGAAGTCCATGTAGACAATATCCACTGCCTTCCCTTCATCCACTTTCCTGGTAACCTCCTCGAAAAACTCCAATAGATTGGTCAAACATGACCTACCACGCACAAAGCCATGTTGACTCTCCCTAATAAGTCCCTGTCTATCCAAATGCTTGGAGATGCTGTCTCTTAGTACTCCCTCCAATAACTTACCTACTACCAACATTAAATTTACCGGCCTATAATTTCCCAGATTACTTTTCGATCCTTTTTTAAACAACAGAACAACATGAGCCACTCTCCAATCCTCCGGCACCTCACCTGTAGACAGCGGCATTTTAAATATTTCTGCCAGGGACCCCCGAAATTTCAACACTAGTCTCCTTCAAGGTCCGAGGGAACACTCTGTCAGGTCCCGGGGATTTATCCACTTTAATTTTCCTCAAGACAGCAAGCACCTCCTCCTTTTCAATCTGTACAGTTTCCATGATCTCACTACTTGTTTCCCTTAATTCCATAGATTTCATGCTAGTTTCCTTAGTAAATACAGATGCAAAAAACCTATTTAAGATCTCCCCCATTTCTTTTGGTTCCGCACATAGCTGACCACTCTGATCTTCAAGAGGACCAATTTTATCCCATACAATCCTTTTGCTCTTAACATACCTGTAAAAGCTCTTTGGATTATCCTTCACTTCGACTGCCAAGGCAATCTCATATCTACTTTTAGCCCTCCTGATTTCTTTCTTAAGTATTTTCTTGCACTTTTTATACTCCTCAAGCACCTTATTTACTCCCTGTTTTCTATACATGTCATACAACTCCCTCTTCTTCTTTATCAGAGTTGCAATATCCCTTGAGAACCACGGTTCCTTATTCCTATTCACTTTGCCTTTAATCCTGACAGGAACATACAAGCTCTGCACTCTCAAAATTTCTCCTTTGAAGGCTTCCCACCTACCAATCACATCTTTGCCAGAGAACAACCTGTCCCAATCCACGCTTTTTAGATCCTTTCTCATTTCTTCAAATTTGGCCTTCTTCCAGTTCAGAACCTCAACCCTAGGACCAGATCTATCCTTGTCCATGATCAAGCTGAAACTAATGGTGTTATGATCACTGGAACCAAAGTGCTCCCTTACACAGACTTCTGTCACTTGTCCTAACTCGTTTCCTAACAGCAGATCCAATATTGCATCCCCTCTAGTTGGTCCCTCTATATATTGATTTAGAAAACTTTCCTGAACACATTTTACAAACTCTAAACCATCTAGACCCCTAACAGTATGAGAGTCCCAATCAATATATGGAAAATTAAAATCCCCTACCACCACAACTTTATGTTTCCTGCAGTTGCCTGCTATCTCTCTGCAGATTTGCGCTTCCAATTCTCGTTGACTATTGGGTGGTCTGTAATACAATCCCACTACTGTGGCCATACCTTTAGTCCACCCATAAGGACTCAGAAGACAAGCCCTCTAATTTGTTCTGCCTGAGCACTGCTGTAATATTTTCCCTATCAAGGAATGCTACTCCCCCACCTTTCATTCCTCTGCCTCGATCACATCTGAAACATCGGAACCCTGGAATATTAAGCTGCCAGTCCTGCCCCTCCTGTAGCCAAGTTTCACTAATTGCTATAATGTCATAATTCCACATGTCAATCCACGCCCTCAACTCATCCGCCTTCCCCGCAATACTCCTAGCATTGAAATATATACACCTCAGAAGATTTTTACCACCACTCACAACCTTTCTATTAGCAGATTTGCTTGAACTTTTAACATCATTTATTTTCATCCCAGCCACACTGTCAGCTCTGGCACTCTGGTTCCCATCCCCCTGCAAATCTAGTTTAAAGCCTCCCCAATAGCACTAACAAACCTCCCTGAAAGGATATTAGTCCCCCTGTAGTTCAAGTGTAACCAGTCTCTCTTGTACAGGTCCCACATGCCCCAGAAGAGGTCCCAATGATCCTGAAATCTGAAACCCTGCCCCCTACACCAGTTCCTCAGTCACTTGTTCATCCTCCAGAGCATCCTACTCTTACCCTCACTGGCAGGTAGCACAGGTAGCAATCCTGAGATTACCACCCATGAGGTCCTGCTTTTCAACTTCCTACCAAGCTCTCTATACTCACTCTCCAGGACCTCCTCACTCTTCCTTGCTATGTCATTGGTACCAATGTGCAGCACGACATCTGGCTGATCACCTTCCCACTTCAGAATGTCATGCAATCGATCAGAGACATCCTTGACCCGGGCACCCGGGAGGCAACAAACCATCCTGGATTCTCTGTCACGACCACAGAACCCCCTATCTTCACCTCTAACTATCGAGTCCCCTATCACTACCGCTCTCCTCTTTTTCCACCCTCCCTTCTGCACTGCAGAGCCAGACTCAGTGCCAGAGATCCGGCTACTGCAGCTTGTCCCAGGTAAGTCATCCCCCCCCAACAGTATCCAAAGCGGTATACTTGTTGTTGAGGGGAATGGCCACAGAGGAACCCTGCTCTGCCTGCCTTTTCCTCTTCCCTCGCCTGACAGTGACCCAATTTCCTGTCCTCTGCTCCTTTGGCGTAACTAACTCCCTGTAGCTACTATCTATAATCTCCTCATTCTCCCGAATGATCCGCAGGTCATCCAGCTCCTGCTCCAGTTCCCTAACACGGTTTGTTAGGAGCTGCAGCTGGATGCACTTCTTGCAGGAGTCGTTGTCGGGGACACCGGAGGGCTCCCTGACTTCCCACATCCTGCAAGAGGAGCATTCCAACATCCTGCCTGGCATTCTCTCTACTCTAAACAATCTGAACAAAAAAACTTACCGGAACCTACCCTGGCCTCTGCCTGTTCTCGCTGAAGCCTGTTGAGCCAAAGCCATCCCACTCTGACTCAGTCCACTCCGACGATGGCCGCTGTATATGGTGGTCTGCTTTTAAACCTTTGCGCGCTACGTCACGCGCCTGTGCAGTGCAGACCCTTCTCTCCGAGCAGTGTTTAAAAAAAAACAACTTTTTCTACCCGATTTCTTCACTCCCTTCTTCTCAGCTGCTTGCTTCGACTGAAACAAGAACTGTTGAAAATTTCTCTTTTTAAACCTTGACGCGCTATGTCACGCGCCTGCGCAGTGCAGAACCTTCTCCCCGAGCAGTGTTTAAAAAAAAGCGACTTTTTCTACTCGATTTCTTCACTCCCTTCTTCTCAGCTGCTTGCTTCGACTGAAATCAGGAAAGTTGCTGAGGAGATTCACAAGGAATGATGCAACTACGACTGGTAAAATGGTGAGGTGAGGTCACATTGCTTTTCCCAATGTGTTGCTTCACACTGTACCGACTATAGACTCAGCCTAGTTACACACAACAACAATTCAGCAGCAGCATAACCAACTTAGTCTTGTTGGTGAATACTGAAGATTCCCACTAAGGGTACAAATCATGCCCTTGCTACACTTAGTCGCTGCCTACTGATGTGCTAGTAATATTTATTCAATAGTTAAGAAAGTGGTAGGTGATAATCTGCAATAGAATATGTTCCACATGGTTATCCTACATAATGTTCAACCACATGACTGATCATTTACCTTAAAAAAAACAATCTTTATGTTAAAAAAAAGAAAAAAAGAAAAAAAACAATCTTCATTAAAATAAGAAATTTTAGGAGAATTGTATATACTAATCCACAAAAAAGACAAGGATATAGAAATCAGTGGTAATAAAGGCAGAACTAAATGTGTCCTTTGGAAAAATACTGGAATACTTAAAACTTCCGGTTTAAGATGGTGCTACCGAAGACATGCGAAAGCTGACTGGTAGTTCGAAAGCAAAGGAATTTGATTAAAAACATGATTAATAATACATTTTCTGAAATAGATTGTGGTAAACTATCACCGCAAATGATGAAGAAACAAGCAAAGGCAAAGCAAGTTCATGAGATGTGCCCTGCTAGTCCACTGCAAAAACAATACAGTTGGAGTTGGATTCGTGCTGGCTGGAGTAAATGATGCAAGTTAAGTGAAGTTTATTGTCATTTAACTACATACATGTATATAACGTATATAACCATATAATGTACGTATATAGCAACGAGACAACATTTCCTCAAGCCAGGGTGTAAGCATATAACACACGATAACTTATGAAGGCAAGGATAAAATCCACACATGAATCACACATAAATAACACATTAAAGTGCATTAATATTAAATATTGTAAGGTATGGAACAGGTTAACCAGTGACACTTCGAACACGATGTGGCCGAGAGTTCAGAGCCTTAATGGCCTGAGGGTAGAACTGTTTCTCATCCTGACCATTCTTGCTTTTATGCATCATAGTCTCTTGCCCGATGGTAGAAAGTCAAAGAGGATGCTGGATGGATGGGTGGGATCCTTAGTAATACTAAGGGCCTTGCTTATGCAGCGCTCCTGATAAACGTCCCGGATGGCTCATTGAAACCCATCAAATATTGAAGGACTAGATAAGATAGATGTGGGCAAGGATGTAGAGAGGATGTTTCCTATGGTGGGGGTATCCAGAACTAGAGGGCACATCCTCAAAACTGAGGGGTGACCTTTTAGAACAGAGGTAAGGAGGAATATTTTTAGTTGGAGAGTAGTGAATCTGTGGAATGCTCTGCCACAGACTGCGGTGGAGGGTAAGTCCATGGGTATATTTAAGGCGGAAGTTGATCATTTCCTTATTGGTCAGGGCATCAAAGGATATGGTGAGAAGGCAGGTGTATGAGGTTGAATGGGATCTGAGATTAGCCATTATGGAATGGCAGAGCAGACTCAATGGACTGAATGGCCTAATTTTGCTCCTTTGAGACTTAAGGTCTTATGGATCATAGGGAGACCCCCATGATCCTCTCCGCTGTTCTCACAGTCCTTTGTAGGAACTTTTGGTCTGATGCTCAACTACTCCCATAGTAGGTGGAGATGCAACTTGTCAGGATGGTGCTGCTGTAAAACACAGTTAAGATGGGGGTTGGGAGCCTTGCTTGCCTCAATCTTCTTAGGAAGTGGAGGTTGTTCTTTTCACACCAATCCACCAGCCACTCCACTTCCTCTCTATATTCCATCTCATCATCGTTTGAGCTGGATCCTGTGGCAGTCATGTGCCAGTGTGAATAGCAGCAAGCTGAACACACAGCTTTGGGGAGTGCCAGTGCTCAGCATAATAGGACGAGAGATGTTGCTGCCCACACTGACTGTGGCCTTACTGTTAAGATGTCCAGTATCCAAATGCAGAGAGAGGTGTTGAGACCTGGTAAGGCCAGTTTTCGCACCAGTTTCTGGGGTATGATGGTGTTAAATGCGGAACTGAAGTTGATGAGCAGCATTTTGGCATACAAGACCCCATTTTCCAGGTGGGACAGGACAGTGAAGGGCAAAGGCTATTGCATCATCAGTGGATTGATATGACTGATAAGCGAACTGGAAAGGGTCCAAGTGTAGCTGGGAGAAAGGCTTTAATATGCTCCATGACCAGCTGCTCAAAGCATTTCATACTGGTTGATGTTAATGCCACCGGACAATAGTCATTTAGGCAGGTTACTGTCGCCTTCCTTGGCACTAGAATGACAGCTGATGCCTTGAAAACCGAGGGAACAATGGATTTTCTGAGAGCGGTTGAATATATCTGTCAGCAGGGCTGTGCAGTCTTTCAGAACCTGACATGATATATTATTGGGCCCTGCAACTTTGAGTGGGTTGACTCTGGCCAGGGTCTTCCTCACCACAGCTTCAGCCATACAGTGTCTGCTCCCCTGGGGGCAGGGGGGGAGAGGAGGGGCGCCTTCCTCATCAGCACTTTGTTCTGTGCATCAAACCAGATGCAGAAGATATTCGGCTTTCCAAGGAGTGAAGTACCCTGGTCACTAACGCATAGGGTAGACTTGTAGTCTGTAATCCTCCAAATTTCCTAACACATGCACCTCACGTCTCTGGTATCGCAGGAGTGACTCTGAATTCTCTGAGAATGTTGCCATTTCACCTTCCCGATGGAGCAGGAAAGCAGTTCTTGCTTCCCTGAGAGTTGTCGCGTCTTCCAATCTAAAAGCAGCATCATGATCCTTCAACCTGGCACGGACCTCTATAGTAAGCCTTGGTTTCTGATTTGTCCTCACCTGGCTGTGTTTCGTGATGGTAAGATCCTCAGTACACTTCTTTAAGTAGCTGGTCACAGAATCCATGTATTCCTCAATCTTGCCATAGGTAGCAGCCTCTTTGAACATTTTCCAGTTCATACTATCAAAGCAGTTTTGCTGTGCAGAGATTCCATCCTCAGGATTGCACCCTCTTTACCACCTTCAGGATTGGTTTGAACTGTTTGATCAATGCTTTGTATGCTGGAATTAACATTACAGTTAACTGGTTCAGAATGTGGTTGTTGTTGCTGCTCACTGTTATTTGCGTGTCTTGCTTTGTGCTTTTTCCCCCTCTTTCTCTGGAGGCACTGGTGGTTGGTTTGATTTTATTTCTTTTTTAATTGGATTCAGAGGGGAGAAGACGGGACAGAGGAACCCCAATGCCCATCCAGTTGGCACATGTGTGAGGGTGGATCGTTCTAAGTGCCAAGCCGATTTGGAGAGGTCAAGAACAGCTTCTTCAGCAGCGAAATCCAGGCATGAAGTGGATTGGTGGGTGGCGTGTTCTAGGCCCGAAGTGATTCGCCACTTGAGGCCTGGGTCCAAATACAAGATATAATCACTGTTTGGACAGTCCAAATGCCAGCCTAGATAGACAGGAAGCCTAGGCGTCAGGTGAGGTTAGATCGCTTTGGGCACCAAGCCAATTTGGAGAGGTCAAGAACAGCTTCTCCAGTAGCAAAATCTAGGCCCAGAGCAATTTGCCAGGATGGGACAGGGTCCTGGTGTGTAGTTTGGAAATTTAAGTGCTAGCCCAGATAGTCTGGGGGCTTCTCTCTCCATGACGTCAAGGCTGTGAGATGGCCTCTGGCTGCTGTGCTTTGTGTCTGCGAACTTTGTGGGGATTTGCCCCGCTAATATGATGAACTGAATACCGAGGCTATGGGCCTACTCCAAGCTGCTCTAGGGATTTGGATCTAAGGATTCAGTTTGGTTCGGAATTCTGTTGTTGTTGCTCGCTTCATTTCTATGATTTGCTTCATGTTTTTTTTCCTCTTTCTCTATGGGCACTGGGGGGTGGGGCTGGTCTTATTTTTTTTCCTTTTTAATTGAGTTCTTTGAGGTTCCTTGCTCTGCAACTACACAGATCTCAAGGTTTTATAGCCTATACATTCTTTGATAATAAAAGTACTTTGAATCTGCAAATGCCAATTTAAACAAACACCAGTGTTACTACCAACAGAATTAGTCTCTTGCTTTTCACCTATGAATATTTAGGCTGGAGAATTTGAAGCACATTGATGGCAAAGCAGTAAATCAGAATGAAAAAAAACACACACAAATTCATTAAGAGTCACTCAAACCATAAAAAAGTGTCATTAGGCTTAATGACAACGTGGAACAAATGTAATCAAAGGACGTGACATCCATACAGTTAACAAATGCACGCTGCAGCATTGAATAATATTAAACAGAGTTAATTCTGAAAATCCGCCTTAATCCCTGCTATTAAACTGAATGACAACATTCGAGTAATAACAGTAAAACATGCAAAATGCTTGCTAATGCATAGTCCAGAAGCAATCCACTCTTAAAACATTTAAGGACAATCACTCAGAGGCGAATGAATACAGCAACATCCTTACCCAAATGAGTGATTTTATAAATTCGCTGGCATTTGCTCAATCACAAGTGATATTTCACTTTTTTTTCAAAAAACTATTAGTGACGAGTGTATTTTCTTTGATCTCATATTCCTTTCTCCGAATTTTTGGGGAGTTCAAATTTTATCTGCTTTGTTTCTCCAACCTAATTGATTTGATTTTCTCCGCCCAAATAGTTAAAACATATGAATTCAAACCCTCACAGGTAAGACAGTGGGTATTATTTTTCAGTCCAGTTGACTTGGCCTCTTAAAGCATTACCCTGACAAGCAGATATACTGGGAAAATGCCCACTAAATGAAGAGTAGACAATGACATCATCATCATCATCATCCCGTGCCGTGCCCAGTTTGAGCTTTGACTCCTGCTTCGGGTCAATACATTGGTATTCATTTCCAGTTCTCTGGCTGCTGTCTCCATCATCATGTCTTCCTCTTGCTTTCTTCCCTTCAATCTTTCCCATAATTACCGTGCATTCTAACTCCTCTTTCCTAGTCACATGTCCAATGAAGTTACGTTGCCTTTTCATGATCCCATACAGTATTTCTTTTTTGTGTTTGCTCTGTTCATGACATCCTCGTTAGATATTCGTTTCGTCCATGATATTCTTTGCATCCTCCTCAAAAACCACATCCCTGCTGCTTCAATTCATTACCTCATATTACTAGATATTGTCCAACATTCTGAGCCATATAACATAACTGGATAAACATAACATTTCAGTACTCTGAGGTGGGTTGTCATGCCTAGTTTAGTATTGGTCAGTATATTCTTCATTCTCGTAAAGGTGTCTTTTGCCATCCCTATTCTTCTTTTGATGTCCTTGTCGCACCTGCCATCTGATGTCACCCAGCTTCCTAAGCAGCAAAAGTTCTTTACTTGTTTTATGTCTTCCCCATTTATTCTCAGCCTGCAGATAGGATTCTCCTTCTTTTTGGATATCACCATAGAATTCTGTCTTTTTGCAATTGATAGATAGACCCATTTTTGCACTTTCTTTAACAACTATATCAATTAAGTTTTGTAGTTTTTCCTCCGTACTTGCAATTAGCACAGTGTCATCTGCATATCTGAAATTATTGATGTTTTCACTGCCAACTTTGATTCCCAAGATGTCTCTTATTTTCTGTAATATTGCTTCACTGTACACAGTAAATAAATCGGGGAGAAAACACACCCTTGCCTAACGCCTCTCTTGATTTTCGTAAATTGGCTCACTTCTCCATCTATTCTTACAGTGGCAGTTTGTTCCCAGTACAGATTTCTGATTAGGCGGAGTTCTTTTGAATCTAGATCTAGAGTTTTCTGTAATATTTCAAATAACTTATTGTGCTTCACTTTATCAAATGCTTTTGTGTAGTCGATAAAACAAACAAACCTTTTTGCACTGGAATAGCTTGTACTGATAGTATCCTTAACATCAATATCGCATTTCTTGTACCTTTGTCTTTCAGAAAACCAGATTGTTCTTTACCTATTTCAGTTTGTATCTTACTTTTAGCTCTTGTCATCAAAATTCTTATAAGTATCTTGTGATATGACTCATTAAATTTATGGTCCTATGTAATACACATTCTATCGCTCCAGGCTTCTTAGGAATAGTGATAATACTGATTTTTTGATCTCTTCTGGTATTATTCCAGTCTCATAAATGTCATTGATTAAATCAGTAAGTTTTTCAATTCCATAATCTTCAAGGGCGATAATTTGTTCTATTACTAATTCAGCAGGACCTGCTGCTTTTCCTTTCTTCATCTTATTTATTGCATTATGAACTTCAGATTTTAAAATACTTGGACCTTCAATGCTTTTCTTAATTTCTGGTTTTTCACCTCGATCGTCTTCAAACAATTCCTGAATATACTCAGTCCATCTGTTCATAATCTCATCTTTTTCCATGATAATGGTACCATCCTTTGCTTTCAAACATCCACCTGAAGAACAGAGATGCTTTTTACCAGTGATATTCTTGATATGTTGATGTAACCTTTTTGGATCAGTAATAGGGATTCTTTCTATTTGCTCACCTTCCTGGTTTAACCATTCTTCTTTGGCTTTTTGACATAAGCTTTTAACTTTTTTATCTAAGGACTTATACTCTATAGGATTTCCTTTCTTCCATCTCCTTTCTTCCATTAGATTTTTGATTTCATCTGCAATCCATTTATTCTTTGTGCTTTTTTCATTTTTAGGAATCACTGACTTTGCTGATTATACCAAGGCATCCTTTAGAGAGTTCAATTTCATTTCTACATGATTGCTATCATCTTCAACAGATTCTATTTCTAGACTTTGAAACCTATTCCTTACTTCAATTGTAAATTTTTGTCTTAAGTTTTCTTCTTTAATTAACTGCAAGTAGTCAAGGGATTGTTCAGGTATTTGCTTCTTTAGTTTTTTTAAGTTTTACTTTAGCATGACATACTACTGGGTTACGGTCATTATTACAGTCTGCACCTGGATATGTTTTGCATTGAGTCACTGAGTTTCTAAATCTTTGGTTTATAGTAATAAAGTCAATTTGTTTTCTAGTGTTATCACCTGGACTCTTCCAGGTCCACAAGCGTCTTGGATGGTTTTTAAAGTAGGTATTCATATTGACCTGATTATTCATCTTGCACCATTCTACCCATTTCACTGCAGTTGGGTGGGACTGCAACCAGAGGTGATGGTTTGAGGGTGAAAGGTGAAAAGTTGTACCTTTCAACCTTGTTTACATCTTTCCTGTAGGTAAGTGCCCAAAACTGCACACAATACTCCAAATTAGGCCTCACCAACATCTTATACAACTTCAACATAACATCCCATCTTCTGTACTCAATACATTGAAGACCAATGTGCCAGAAGTTTTCTTTATGACCCTATCTAACCTGTATTCCCAGATTCCTTTGTTCTACCACATTCCTCAGTGCCCTACAGTTCACTGTGTAAGACCTAGCCTGGTTAGTCCTACTGAAGTGCAAAACCTCACACTTTAATTCCATCTGCCATTTTTAACCTATCTTTTCAGCTGATGCAGATCCCTCTGCAAGCCATGATAGCCTTCCTTACTGTGCACTACACTCCCAATCTTGGTGTCATCCATAAATTTGATGATCCAGTTAACCACATTATCATCCATATCATTGATAAAGATGACTAACCACAAAGGAACCAGAATTGAACCCTGTGGCACATCACTAGTTACAAGCTTCCAGTCAGAGTCAACCCTCTACTACCACTTTCTGGCTTCTCCCACAAAGCCAATGTGCAATCCAATGTACTACCTCATCCCGAGTGCCAAGCGAATGAACTTTCTTGACCAGCCTCCCATGCGGGACCTTGTCAAATGCCTTACTGAAGTCCATGTAGACAACATCCACTGCCTTGCCTTCATCCATTTTACTGGTAACTTTCTTGAAATTATCTACAAGATTGGTTAGACATCACCTACTATGCACAAAGCTATGCTGACTATCCTTAAATCAGTCCACATCTACCCAAATACTTATATATCTGATCCCTTAGAATTCTTTCCCCACTGACGTCATACTCACAAGCCTACAGTTATAAATTTCCTAGTTTCTGTTTGGAGACTTTTTTTAAACAGCGGAACAACATTGGCTATCCTCCAATCATCTGGTACCTCTCCTGTCGCTAAGCATGTTTTAAGCATCTCATCTATGACCCTGGCAATTTCTGCACTCACCTCCTGTAGTGTCCGAGAGAAAATCTTGTCAGGCCCCAGGGGTTTATCCAACCTGATTTGCCTCAGGATAGCAAACACCTCCTCCTCTGTAATCTGTACAGGGGTCATGAAGTTGATGCTGCTTTGCCTCATTCTAGATTCTATATCGTCTCCAGAGTAAATACAGATACAAAAAAAATTAATTCAACACATGGACTACCATTCTGGTCTTCCAGAGGACCAGTTTTGTCCCTTGCAATCCTTTTGCTCTTAACATACCTGTAGAATCCTTTAGGATTCTCCTTCACCTTGTTTGCTAGAGCAACTTCATGTCTTCTTTTAGCCTTCCTGATTTCTTTCTTAAAAGTATTCTCTTGCATTTCTTGTACTCCACAAGCACCTCATTTGTTCCTGCTTGCTTATACCTGCTATGCACCTCCTTTTTTCTCATAACCAGGACCTCAATTTCTCTTGAAAACCAAGACTTACACTTCTACACTAGTTCCATACACTGATTATCGTTATCTTTTATTCTGAAAGGCACAGACAAGCTTTGTACTCTCAAAATTTCATTTTTGAAGGCCTCCCATTTTCCAGGCGCACTTTTGCCAGAAAACAGCCTGTCCCAAACCATACTTACCAGGTCAGTTCTGATCCCATCATAATTGACCTTTCTCTTATTTAGAATCTCAACCCATGAACCAGACCTATCTTTCTGCATATTTACTTTGAAACTGGACCTGGCTGGTGGCGTGGTGGCATCAGTGCCGGACTTCGGGACGAAAGGTCCCCAGTTCGAACCCAGCCGGCTCCCCTGCATACTTTCTATCCATGCTGGGTTACGAGCTGGTGATCTCTTTGGAAACTCACCCAGCAGAAGGCAATGGCAAACCACTGCTGTAACTTGACTCGCACACAATTCCCCACTACGTCAGAGAGGTGTGGAGGAAAATCATCTGCTAATCAGAGAAACTCTGGATGCGATGTACCTTTCCCTTTTACTTTGAAACTAATGACAGATGCAAAGTGTTCCCTGACAAATTTCTGTCAGCTGCCCTGTCTCATTTTCTAATAACAGATCTAGTATCATACACGCTCTCTCATTGGGACTTCTACGTATCGATGAAGGAAACTTTCCTGAACACATTTGACAAACTCTGTCCCATCTAGTCCTCTTACAGTATGGGATTCCCAATCAATGTGGAAAGTTAAAATCACCTACTATAACAACCTTATGTTTCTTGCAACAGTCTGATCTCTTTACAAATTTGGTCCTCTAAATTTCTAGGACTGTTGGGTAGTCTGTAATATAGCTCCATTAAAGTGGCATTACCTTTCTTATTTCTCATTTCCACCCATAACACATCACTAGTTGAGTTTTCCAGTCTGTGTTGACGGAGTACAGCCGTGACAATTTCCCTGCCTAGTCGCGCCACCTCTTCTCCTTTAATCACTTTCGTTCTGTCACGTCTAAAACAATGGAATCCAGGAATATTGAGCTGCAAGTCCTGCTCCTCCTGTAACCAGGTCTCACTAATGGCTACAACTTCATAATTCCAGGTGTTAATCCGTGCCCTGAACTCATTCACCTTTCCTATGATACTTGCATTGAAATATGCGCAGCTCAGGACACTCATCGCATCATGCTCAATCTTTAGATTCCTGATTTTGTCTGAGGTATTACCAACATCAGCCTCCACAACCTCTCTAATAAATGTCCTGGCACTCTGTTTCCCATCTCCCTGCAACTCTAGTTTAAACCCCACCGTACTGCATTAACAAACCTTTCCACTAGGATATTAGTTCTCATCCAGTTCAGGCGCAAACCATCCCTCCTGTACAGGTCCCACTTTCCCTGGAAGAGAGCGCATGATCCAAAAAATCTTATGTCGCCCCTCCTACACCAATTCCTTCGCCATGTATTAAACTGTTTAATCTTCCTAGTTTTGGCCTCACTAGCACATGGCACAGGAAGTAACCTGAGATCACAACCTTGGAAGTCCTGCCCTTTAACTTAGTACCAAACTCCATGAAATCCCTTTGCAGAACCTCGTCACTCGTCCTACACATGTCATTGGTACCTATATGGACCACGACCTCTGGCTGATCTACTTCTCACTTAACAATGTTGAGGACTCCTTTGAGATGACCTGCATCCTGGCGGGAAAGTTTAATAGAGCTGTTAGGGAGGGTTTAAACTAATTTGGCAGGGGGATGGGAACTGGAATGACAGAGCGGAGGAAGAGGAAATAAATCTAAGATAGTGAGCAGTAAAAATGTCAGGAAAGACAGGCAGGTGATGGGGCAAATTTGCAGCCATTGGGATGGGTTGCAGTGCAATAAAGTTGCAGTGAAATCAAAGCGAAAAGTATCAAATACTGGTCTTAAGGTGTTATACTTAAATGCACGCAGCATAAGGAATAAGGTGGATGATCTTGTCGTATAGCTACAGATTGGCAGGTACGATATTGTGGCCATCACTGAGACGTGGCTAAAGGATGCATGTCTCCGGGAGCTGAACATCCCAAGGATACACGGTGTATCGGAAGGATAGGAAGGTAGGCAGAGGGGGAGGCGTGGCTCTATTGGTAAGAAATGATATTAAATCATTAGAAAGAGGTGATATAGGATCAGAAGGTGCAGAATCTTTATGGGTTGAGCTAAGAAATCGCAGGGGTAAAAGGACGCTGATGGCAGTTATTTATAGGCCTCCAAACAGCAGCAGGGATGTGGACTACAAATTACAACAGGAAATAGAAAAGGCTTGTCAGAAGGGCAGTGTTATGATAATTGTGGGGGATTTTAACATGCGAGTGGATTGGGAAAATCAGGTCAGCACTGGATCTCAAGAGAGAGAATTTGTAGATTGTCTGCGAGATGGCTTTTTAGAATAGCTTGTTGTTGAGCCCACTAGGGGATCGGCTGTACTGGATTGGGTATTGTGTAATGAACTGGATGTGATTAGAGAGATTGAGGTGAAGGAAACCTGTTTATACTCCCTCACAAAATGTTCCTGAGTGTGTTATTTCTTTAGATGCCGAGAAAGCTTTTGATAGAGTAGAATGGCCTTATTTATTTAAGGTGCTTGAAATGTTTAATTTTAGCTTGAAATTTATATCCTGGATTAAACTGTTATATCACTCCCCTGTAGCCTCGGTTCGTACTAACTCCTTAAACTCACCTTTTTTTCCTCTCTTTCGTGGTACTCGACAAGGCTGTCCTCTTAGTCCCCTATTATTTGATATTGCATTAGAACCTCTTGCAATTGCTATTCGAGAATCTTCAAATATTACTGGGATAACTCGGGGATTAAAGTCCCATAAATTATCACTCTATGCTGATGATTTACTTTTATATATTTCTAATCCTGAGAGATCCATTCCTGCTGTTTTAGAGTTATTAGCACAATTTGGTCTTTTCTCAGGTTATAAATTAAATCTTAGTAAGAGTGAACTTTTTCCGATTAATAAACATCTTCCCTTATATTATAAATTTCCATTTAAATTGATTAATAATTACTTTTCATATCTTGGGATTAAAATTACTTGTAAACATAAAGATTTATTTAAGACTAACTTTTTACCATTAATAGACCATATTACTCAACTTTCATCTAAATGGTTTCCCTTATATTTAACTTTGATTGGTCGTATTAATGCAGTTAAGATGTTTTTTTTGCCAAAATTTTTATATGTGTTTCAGGCATTACCAATTTTCGTTCCTAAATCTTTTTTTGATAAAGTTGACTCTAAAATTTCTTCATTTATTTGGCAGAATAAGAATCCGAGACTGGGTAAAATACATTTACAGAAAGCTAAGAGAGATGGAGGTTTAGCATTACCTAACTTTAGATTTTATTATTGGGCTATTAATATTCGACATATGAAATTTTGGTTACTTGACCGGGACATACTATCTATTCCTAAATGGGTAGCATTGGAATTACAATCTGTTCAGGGTTATACACTTGGTTCTATTTTAGGTTCCTCTCTTCCTTTTGATTCAAAACGTCTTAAGCAGGTCTCTAACCCGATAGTTAAATATGCTTTGCGCATTTGGTTTCAATTCAGAAAATTTTTTGATCTTAATCAATTCGGGTTAGCGATTCCTATTTTAGGTAACATATTTTTTCCTCCCTCTTTTACGGATCGCGCTTTTCAAACTTGGAAGACTAAGGGTATTTTACGGTTTTTGGATTTATTTTTAGATGGTTCCCTTATGTCTTTTGAACAATTATCTAATAAATATAACTTATCAAGAATACATTTTTTTAGATATTTACAAGTTAGAAATTTCCTAAGTACTATACTTTCTTCCTTTCCAATGCTTCCTCCTATATATATTTTAGATTCGATAATTAACCTTAATCCATGTCAGAAAGGTGCATCGGCTATGATTTATAATATTATTATGAAACTTAGGAAAGCTCCATTTGATAAGATTAGGGTAGATTGGGAACAGGAATTGGGGCTTACCATTTCTGTGGATGATTGGGGGCAGATTTTACAATTAGTTAATACTTCCTCTATTTGTGCTAAACATTCCCTAATTCAATTTAAAGTGGTTCATAGAGCACATATGTCCAAAGATAAGTTAGCGCGTTTTTACTCGCATATTAATCCTTTCTGTGATAGATGTTCGGGGCAGATAGCCTCTTTAACTCATATGTTTTGGTCTTGCCCTACTTTGGAAACTTTTTGGAGAGATATTTTCAATATTATTTCTAAGGTATTAAATATAGATATCTCTCCTCACCCTATTACTGCTATCTTTGGACTACCTAAAATTTCTAGTAATCTTTCCCCTTCAGCCCGTAGAATGATTGCATTTCTTACTTTAATGGCGAAAAGATGTATTTTACAACATTGGAAAGAGCTTAATGCTCCAACTACCTTTTTTTGGTTTTCTCAGACGATTTTATGTTTGAATCTGGAGAAAATTAGAAGTAACCTTTATGATTCTTCATTTAAATTTGAACAGATTTGGGGACCTTTTATTCGATATTTTCATTTAATGTAATATTTACCCTTCTTGTTTTTTCTTCACTGTTTTAATGGAGGTCGGGATTGAGGACGTGATTTTAAGTTTAACTCTGTTTGGTTTCAAGTTAGCCCATTGCTTTGCTTTGCTTTTAGTTAGTTGCACGGTGGGTTTTTTTTTGGGGGTTTTTTTTCTTTTTTTTCCATTGATATATATAAAATCTAGTATACTATTATGTTATCTTGGTTTCTTATGCTTAAATTACATTGTTTGTAGTATTTTCTTTTTGGTATTGTTATCTTTTGGAATTTTATTATACTTTAACATTGTATTAATGTTTATATGGCTTACCTTTTTTGTATACTTACTCAATAAAAAGATTTAAAAAGAAAGAAAGAAGGAAACCTTAGGAGGCAGTGATCATAACATGATTGAGTTCACTGTAAAATTTGAAAAAGAGAAGCCGAAATCTGATGTGTTGGTATTTCAGTGGAGTAAAGGAAATTACAGTGGCATGAGAGAGGACCTGGCCAAAGTTGACTGGAAAGGGACACTGGCGGGAAAGATGGCAGAGCAGCAGTGGCTGGAGTTTATGCAAGAAGTGAGGAAGGTGCAAGACAGGTATATTCCAAAAAAGAAGAAATTTTCAAATGGAAAAAAGATGCAATCATGGTTGACAAGAGAAGTCAAAGCCAAAGTTAAAGCAAAGGAGAGGGCATACAAGGAAGCAAAAATTAGTGGGAAGACAGAGGAATGGGAAGTTTTTAAAACCTTACAAAAAGAAACTAAGAAGGTCATTAAGAGGGAAAAGATTGACTATGAAAGGAAGCTAGCAAATAATATCGAAGAGGATACTAAAAGCTTTTTCAAGTATATAAAGAGTAAAAGACAGGTGAGAGTAGACATAGGACTGATAGAAAATGATACTGGAGAAATTGTAATGGGAGATAAGGAGATGGCAGAGGAACTGAACGTGTATTTTGCACCAGTCTTCACTGAGGAAGACATCAGCAGTATACCGGACACTCAAGGGTGGCAGGGAAGAGAAGTGTGCGCAGTCACAATTACGACAGAGAAAGTACTCAGGAAGCTGAATACTCTAAAGATAGATAAATCTCCCGGACCAGATGGAATGCACCCTCGTGTTCTGAAGGAAGTAGCTGTGGAGATTGCGGAGGCATTAGCGATGATCTTTCAAATGTCGATAGATTCTGGCATGGTTCCGGAGGACTGGAAGATTGCAAATGTCACTCCACTGTTTAAGAAGGGGGCAAGGAAGCAAAAAGGAAATTATAGACCTGTTAGCTTGACATCGGTGATTGGGAAGTTGTTGGAGTCGATTGTCAAGGATGAGGCTACAGCGTACCTGGAGGCATATGACAAGATAGGCAGAACTCAGCATGGATTCCTTAAAGGAAAATCCTGCCTGACAAACCTATTACAATTTTTTGAGGAAATTACCAGTAGGCTAGACAAGGGAGATGCAGTGGATGTTGTATATTTGGATTTTCAGAAGGCCTTTGACAAGGTGCCACACATGAGGCTACTTAACAAGATAAGAGCCCATGGAATTACGGGAAAGTTACATACATGGATAGAGCGTTGGCTGATTGGCAGGAAACAGAGAGTGGGAATAAAGGGATCCTATTCTGGTTGGCTGCCGGTTACCAGTGGTGTTCCACAGGGGTCCGTGTTGGGGCCGCTTCTTTTTACATTGTACATCAACGATTTGGATTATGGAATAGATGGCTTTGTGGCTAAGTTTGCTGACAATATGAAGATAGGTGGAGGGGCTGGTAGTGCTGAGGAAACGGAGAGTCTGCAGAGAGACTTGGATAGATTGGAAGAATGGGCAAAGAAGTGGCAAATGAAGTACAATGTTGGAAAGTGTATGGTTATGCACTTTGACAGAAGTAATAAACGGGCAGACTATTATTTAAATGGGGAAAGAATTCAAAGTTCTGAGATGCAACGGGACTTCGGAGTCCTTGTATAGGATACCCTTAAGGCTAACCTCTAGGTTGAGTCAGTAGTGAAGAAGGCGAATGCAATGTTGGCATTCATTTCTAGAGGAATAGAGTATAGGAGCAGGGATGTGATGTTGAGGCTCTATAAGGCGCTGGTGAGACCTCACTTGGAGTACTGTGGACAGTTTTGGTCTCCTTATTTAAGAAAGGATGTGCTGACGTTGGAGGGAGTACAGAGAAGATTCACTAGAATGATTCCGGGAATGAGAGGGTTAACATATGAGGAACATTTATCCGCTCTTGGACTGTATTCCTTGGAGTTTAGAAGAATGAGGGGAGACCTTATAGAAACATTTCGAATGTTGAAAGGCATGGACAGAGTGGATGTGGCAAAGTTGTTTCCCATGATGGGGGAGTCCAGTACGAGAGGGTATGACTGAAGGATTGAAGGGCTCCCATTCAGAACAGAAATGCGAAGAAATTTTTTTAGTCAGAGGGTGGTGAATCTGTGGAATTTGTTGCCACGGGCAGCAGTGGAGGCCAAGTCATTGGGTGTATTGAAGGCAGAGATTGATAGGTATCTGTGTAGCCAGGGCATCAAAGGTTATGGTGAGAAGGCGGGGGAGTGGGACTAAATGGGAGAATGGATCAGCTTATGATAAAATGGCAGAGCAGACTCGATGGGCCGAATGGCCGACTTCTGCTCCTTTGTCTTATGGTCTTATGTCCCAGACCCTGGCACGCAGGAGGCAACATACCATCCAGAAATGTCGTTCTCTCCCACAGAACCACCTGCCCGTGCCCCTAACTAACGAATCCCCCATCACCACAGCATGCTCTTCTCCTCCCTTCCAAACTTCTGAGTCATAGAGCCACAGACCCAACAACTGTGACACTCATGTGTTAGGTGAACCGCCCCAACAGTATCCAAAATGATATACCTGTTGTTGAGGGGGATGGCCACTCTGCCCTGGCTCCTTAACCCATTTCCCCTTCCTGACAGTCACTTAGTTTTCTGTGTCCTACACCTTGGGTTTAACTACCTCTCTATATGTACTACCTATCACCCCTTCAGCCTCCCGAACGATCCAGAGTTAATCCAGATCCAGCTCCAGCTCCTTAACGCCGATTATTAAAAGCTACAGCTGGATGCACTTCTCGCAGTTGTAGTCATCAGGGGCACTGGGCATCTCCCTGCCTTCCCATATCCCGTAACGGGAGCATTCAACTATCCTGTCTGGCACCTCTCCTGTCCTAGCTAAGCAGATATAAAGAAAGGAAGAGGGCGGTGGGGGGGTGGGGGGGGGAGCTTAACCCAGCACTTTTCTTTTCTTTGCTTTCTGACTGAAACCTCAAAGTGTTAAAGCCTCAAGATCACCACTCTGACAACAGCTGCTGCACTTACCTCTGCCTTCCTTTAATTTGCCCTTGCTAATCAATCTCAAGTGCAGATTGGTTGCTGGTCATAACATTATTACGCTGCCGCAACCCACTGCTGCCTTTCTCGACTCGGGCAGTGGACTTCAGTGAAATTCCCACCTCTCAAACTTTCGATGTCCAGATTGGTCACTGGTCAAAACTCTTTTACATGTGTCAACTATCTCGGAAGTATTCCAAAATCTTATTAACCACCATATCGACTTGGCCTTCACGGGACTTTGAATGTGCTCTGTTCCTTTATACTTCCCAAAGTTCAATCCTTTTCAGTGTATTCCTTTGCTATATTTACCATCTCAAAATGCAGTATTCCACATTTCTCTGGATGGAATACCGTTTACTGCTTTAATAGCTATCTAATAATTCCAGTGACACTTCCAACATTCTCTAGCATCATGCACATAGACAACATACGAATCATATGCAAATTTTCTGAAGACCCCTTGCATTTATTCAACACTTTTCACTGCCCCTTCAGGATATCCTGAAATAGATTACATCAAAATAGATACTCATGGAAGAATAATCATTGTAATGTAGAAAATCACAAGATCACAAGACAAAGGAATAGAAGTAGGCCATTCGGCCCATCGAGTCTGCTCCGCCACTCCACCATGAGCTAAACTATTCTCCCACCTAGTTCCAATTTCCGGCTTTTTCCCCACATCCCTTGATACCCTGACTAATTAGATAGTTATCAATCTCCTCCTTAAACGCCCTCAAAGATCGAGCCGCCACAGCTGTATGTGGCAACAAATTCCATAGATACACGACCCTCTGGCTAAAAAATTTTCTCCTCATCTCTGTTTTAAATGGGTACCCTCTAGTTCTAAGACTGTGGCCTCTTGTCCTGGACTCACCCACCAAGGGAAACAGCCTTTCCACATCTACTCTGTCCAACCCTTTCAACATTTGAAATGTTGAACGTAACCAACCTGTAAGAATTACAAAGAACTTTGTAATAAGGACAAAGTTATACTTCAGTGATATTGACTGATAAATATTTGCCAGAACACTGCCTCATTCCCCATATTTCTTTGAAAAAAAAATGCCATGGCTTATTTAAATTTAGCTGAGATCAAAGGTTTCTGTTTAACATCACATTCAAAAAACAAATTTTCCAATCATACAGCATTACCTTGGTACTCATGTTAATCTATGACTTTTTGCACTAGTCCTCAAACTAAGAACTGTCCTAGTGCAGGGTCTTAACCCAGATTGTTGATTATTCCTTTACCTCCACAGATTCTGCCTGACCCAATGAGTCCCTCCAGAAGCTTGTTTTTTTTTGAATTAAGCACCCTTACCTATGAGGCAGAAGGTTCCAGCAAATGCTTACTTGGTTTATCATTCCCAACAATTACTTTATCATAAATCAATGTGAGGCCAAGACTATGAAATCTGATGCATGAAGTAGATAAAACAATGGGCATAGCAAATCTGTAGCCGAGAAGTCGGACATTGTGCTTTTTGGCAGCTTTCATGTCAGTATGGAGATTATTACATGATGTCTTGTCATTAACTGATAGTGAGTTGTTATGAAGAACATTGCATGTTGATGCTCCTTGGAATTGATCCTGACCGACTGCTCTTCAGGTTATCATTAAAAGTCCTGAATGGATGCTCTTTTTTCATTTCTCCAGTTAAGAATGATTGAGAAAAAGAGATCTCTCCATTTTAAGTCCAATTTTTGTTTTTCTCTATTGAGCAGTTTCTTGCAATCCTGGTCCCTCAATGTGCAACAAAAATCTGGAGTTGACTAATCTTAATGTTGGACTTCAAACAAAACATTGTATAAAAATAACATCACCTGAGTTCACTTTCAAAGTGCTCAATCAAATGTCCAAAGAAATGAGAAATGAAGCAGAAATGCTGTGCTTTGCCTAAAAAGCATTTTTAATTGCAGAATGGTAAAACAAACAACATTGCATAATTAAACATCTTCATTATAAGCTTTTAAACTTGAAAATAAATTTGACTGGGTCATTGACTTATTAATAATACCTTGGTATGCAAAAGTAATTAGACAAGTCTGCTTAATCATTAAAAGTCCAATGGTAGAGAGAGATTTCTGATTTGTCTCTGCACATGCTTTAGAATATCTTAACTTCATAATGAGGAGACATTGATAGTAAAGCAACTTATTTCCATCACTACTTAAATAAATGGCACTGTTTGCTATGCAATTAACAGATACTATTAAACAATTCCTTTTCTTTAACTCTTTGTAATGCCCTGAAACAGAAAGTTAGACAGAAGGACTACATTATTATCTGCAGTATAAGCAAAGGCCAAATTAAAACTATTAGATAAGCATCAAGGAAACGGCTGATAGGGATTTAGAAAGGAATTAAAGAAAGACAATATTTTTCTAATCTTTTAATATTCTCCCTCACTTTAGTTTTAATAGATTTACTTTCAGATGTTTGTCTTTGTTAATATTGATTTAATTTTTTGTTTTACCATATTTTTTTCCTTTCTGCACTGTTACATGTTTTTTTTAAATTCTGTACTCTATTTAACACTACGAGTGCAAAAATGCTTTAGTTTTCTGCCAAAACTGAATTGCTGCGAAGTGCAGGCACTTTAACCTCTTACTGAAGTTGGAGGAAAATGTTTACATGAAGCAGAATCTCAGATTCAAAGTTAAGGTAATAAAGGCACTTGAGCAGAGGTCCCAGAAATGGTGGGACCCTATGTTTCAACAACTGGGACAGATTTGAGGCACCTGACAAAAAACAGAAGTTATTGATAAGCAGGAGTGAGACATTATAGTAATTTTATTTCTCTAAACTTGTTTTATTCTTTATGTCATTATCACTACAATAAATTGCATCTGCACAGTATACAGTTGGAAAATGAGTGTCAAATGGTCTCGAGAATGACTTAAAATGCATTTTCAGTGAACTGACTTATCAGTTTGTAGTTGTTAATTATTCATATTTGGATAGGTACTCGATGAATTAGATGACAAAATGTTCAAATAAAAATGCAAAAGTGTGAAGCAATATTTATACTCACAATATTCCAGAACAATGGGTTGAAAGCAACAGCCAGAATAGCCATTTTAAACTTCAAGTTGGTCCAATCACAGTAGCTGAAAATATCTGCCATTATTGAGATATCAACCTGAAAGAAATAATTTTTAAAATTCTATTTCCAGTAAAAGACAAATATTTCAATTTATTCTTCTTAAAGGATGGTAAAAAAAAAATCATTAATAATAGAGCTTACAAAAGCAATAAGCACTACTGCCAAAGAGACAAGAAGCACCACTGGTGAGATCCTTTGCCTATGCCAAGTTATTTAATCTTTGCCAAAGCAAGGATAGTATGTTTGAAAAAGAAAGGAAAGTAATGGTTCCAATTTCTAAACAGCAACTGGCAACTCTTACCAGAGTACAAATATCAAATAAGATGAGGATTGGCCAAGGATATTTTCCACAATTATGCCAAGTGAATGAGGTAATGATACTTTTAGTCAATATGCTCACAAAAAGGATGAATTATTATTAAATGGTGAACATAATGAAATTAAGAGATATTCCCAAAATAGATTACTTTTTCTAAACTTTCCTCAAAGGTTAAAATCATCAATCTGGAGAACATTTGCTCCAATTTTCCTATTACAAGTATTTCCTTTCTTAGCTAGGGGTAGCAGGCCTCTGCATAATACCCAGGTGCAATCTAACTGTGACTTTCCACAATTCCAGTTCAGATGCTTTTACTTCCATTTATTAAGGTGCTTTTTCCCTTTCAGGTCAACATATTGTTTGTTTTCCTAATTACTTGGTGTACCAGACATTAATTTTTATTGATTATGTACAATGATAGTCAGGTGGTTCTTGATTCCTCATTCTACTAAACACCTCATTAATAACACTTTATTAATAATGACCACCACGAACAATGGAAAGGCATGCAGCGGTGAGGCTAGGCGAGCAGAGGTGGGAGCAAGGAGTGCCTCAAAGTCTGATCAATTTAAGCGCAGGGCTGAATTGGAAAGGTCAGGTACGGGCCAAATCATGGCGGAGAGGTCCAAGCCCCAGAGCTGTCTGAGAGCATGGAATGACCTGATGTTTGGACCGGGCCAGAAATCAGGGTGTCGGAACCAGAGGCAAGAAACAGGCCATTTCTGCTCGCTACTCCATGACATTTACAGGCGTCCCCGCTTTTTGAACGTTCGCTTTACGAAACTGCACTGTTACGAAAGACCTACATCAGTACCCTGTTTGCGCTTTCAGAAGGTGTTTTCACTGTTACGAAGAAAGGCAGCACGCATCCCGAGCAATCGCTCTCCCCTGGATTCGGAACAGCATTGCTTAAACACGTTGCATTGAGCAGCCGTTAGCAAGATGAGTTCTAAGGTATCGGAAAAGCCTGAAAGAGCTCGTAAGGGTGTTACACTTAGCTTAAAACTAGACATAATTAAGCGTTTCGATCATGATGAACGAAGCAAGGACAAAGTGAGTTTGGCTTGTGGAAGCTGACGAAGATGATGTTGAAGAGGTTTTGGCATCCCATGACCAAGAACTGATAGATGAAGAGCTGATGCAATTGGAAGAGGAAAGGATAACAATCGAAACCGAATGCAGTAGCGAAAGTGAAGCAACTGCGTGAGATTTTCGCTGCAATAATAAAGTACGACTTTAATTTTGAAAGGGTACGTAGGTTTAGGGGATATTTGCAGGCTGGTTTGAGTGCTTACAAAGAACTGTATGATAGAAAAATGCGCGAGGCTCAGCAGTCAAGCAAGCCTTCCGCATCAGCCACAGCAGACGACGAACCTCAACCTTTGACATCGAGGCGGGCAGTCATAGGAGAAGATGAGCTGCCTGCTCTAATGGAAACAGACGATGAGATGACACCCCCGTGTCCCACCACCCCAACCCCCGGGCCCCAGACAGATATTGTACCGATTCGTGGAGAATGCAGCGGTAGCCAGGAGGCACACAGCACATCTTTAAGAAAAAAGCCGAAATAAACATGCTAATTAATTAGGTGCCGCCTAGCACGTAATTGTCAGCCTAGATCAGAGGTGATGCAATTGGCAATCGCCTCTGATCTGGGCCGACATTTACATGCCGGGCAGCACCTAATTAATTAGCATGTTTATTTCAGCTTTTTTCTTAAAGATGTGCTGTGTGCCTCTCGGCTACCGCTGCGTTCTTCGCAGCAATGTATCGGTCGGTGGCCTGGAGGGTGGGGGCCACTGCACTACCCCAACCTGCGACGACTCAGTCTAACACACCATCATCAGTGTGCTCGGCGCTGTTTTCCCAATTCCGGTAAGCGATACTACACTGTACATACATTATTTCTACTTTATATAGGCTGTGTATTTTTACATGTTATTTGGTAGATTTGGCAGCTTCATAGTTTAAAGGTTACTGGAGAGCACGTTTATGCCAACAGCGCTTGCGTGACATTTTCGCTACAGAGATCTGTGCAGGCAATCGTTGTAGAGAAGTATTTCTACTTTATATAGCCTGTGTATTTATCATATCATTCCTGCTTTTACTATATGTTACTGTTATTTTAGGTTTTATGTGTTATTTGGCATGATTTGGTAGGTTATTTTTGGGTCTGTGAACACTCACAAAATTTTCCCATATAAATAAATGGTAATTGCTTCTTCGCTTTATGGCATTTTGGCTTACGAACCGTTTCATAGGAACGCTTTACCTTTGGATGGCGGGGGAAACCTGTACTCGGTTCTGCGCTGAACTAAGGATGTGATCTGCTCCAGCTGCAGTGATGCCTGGCTTCATGTTTGTGGTCCCGTGACATTTACTTGGTTCTACAATGAACTGAGGCTGTGGCCTACTCCAGCTGCAGTGACACCTGGCTTCATGTCTTTCATAAAACTTCAATTCTGAATGCTGTTTACTTATATTTTTCCTCTCAAGGTTTTATAATGTGTACATACTTTGATAATAAATACACTTTGAAATTTGTATACCTAGGTAGTTGAGCTCTGTTAGAATCTAAGTTTCTTGACAAAGTATAAGCCTAATCTACTCAATAGCTCCTCATTTAGCAAACCTGACTTCTCCAAAACTAGAATGTGAACCACGATTAGAAATTCACCCATCTCAGTAAGGGACTGACACAAATCCTCACTAATCTTTTCCTTCTTACATACCCATAGAAGCTCATACACTTCTTACAATATCTTGAGTTTACTCTCCTATTCTGCTTTGCCTTTCCTCATGCCTAGGTGACATTACAGCAAATGAAAATGTAAAAGTGTCAAGCTTTATAACACCTGTGACATCTTTATGAACGTCTACAGATTTCCAAAATTCATTAGGCCCACTGATATATTTGCTAACTTAATAAATCCTAGACAGTTTTATAATGATATGTTTCTCTTGCCAGAGTGTTAACAATTGCCAGAGACCAGTATGAATTTGCAGACTTCAGTTTGTGAAAAAAAAACTGGTATAGAATATGCAATAATAACAGGGTTGTCGTGATGGGAGATTTTAATTTCCCCAATATTGATTGGCATCTCCCTACAGCAATGGGTTTAGATGGGGTGGAATTTGTTAGGTGTGTTTAGGAAGGTTTCCTGACACAATATGTAGATAAGCCTACAAAAGGAGAGGCTGTACTTGATCTGGTATTGGGAAATGAACCTGGTCAGGTGTCAGATCTCTCAGTGGGAGAACATTTTGGAGATAGCGATCACAATTCTATCTCCTTTATTGGAAAGGGATAGGAACAGAGAAGTTAGGAAAATGTTTAATTGGAGTAAGGGGAAATATGAAGCAATCAGGCAGGAACTTGGAAGCATAAATTGGGAACAGATGTTCTCAGGGAAATGGCAGAAATGTACGGCAGAAGTGGGGCAAATGTTCAGGGGATATTTGCGTGGCGTTCTGCATAGGTACGTTCCAATGAAACAGGGAAAAGATAGTAGGATACAGGAACCATGGTGTACAAAGGCTGTTGAAAATCTAGTCAAGAAGAAAAGTTTATGAAAGATTCAAAAAAACTAGCTAATAATAGAGATCTAGGAAATTATAAGGCTAGCAGGAAGGAGCTAAAGAATGAAATTAGGAGAGCCAGAAGGGGGAGATGAGAAGGCTTTGGTGAGCAGGATTAAGGAAAACCCCAAGGCAATCTACAAGTATGTGAAGAGCAAGAGGATAAAATGTGAGAGAATAGGACCAATCAAGTGTGACAGTGGAAAAGTGTGTTTGGAACCGAAGGAGATAGCGGAGGTACTTAATGAATTCTTTGCTTCAGTATTCACTATGGAAAAGGACCTTGGCTATTGTAGGGATGACTTACAGCGGATTGAAAAGCACGAGCATATAGATATCAAGAAAGAGGATGTGCTGGAGCTTTTGGAAAGAATCAAGTTGGATGTCACCAGGACCAGACGAGATACAGTGGCATGCAAAAGTTCGGGCACCCCTGGTCAAAATTTCTCTTACTGTGAATGGTTAAGCGAGTAAAAGATGACCTGATTTCCAAAAGGCATAAAGCTAAAGATGACACATTTCTTTAATATTTTAAGCAAGATTACTTTTTTATTTCCATCTTTTACAGTTCCAAAATAACAAAAAAGGAAAAGGGCCCGAAGCAAAAGTTTGGGCACCCTGCATGGTCAGTACTTAGTAACACCCCTTTTGGCAAGTATCACAGCTTGTAAATGCTTTCTGTAGCCAGCTAAGAGTTTTTCAATTCTTGTTTGGGGGATTTTCACCCATTCTTCCTTGCAAAAGGCTTCTAGTTCTGAGATTCTTGGGCCGTCTTACATGCACTGCTCTTCTGAGGTCTATCCACAGATTCTCGATGATGTTTAGGTCAGGAGACTGTGAGGGCCATGGCAAAACCTTCAGCTTGCACCTCTTGAGGTAGTCCATTGCGGATTTTGAGGTGTGTTTAGGTTTATTATCCTGTTGTAGAAGCCATCCTTTTCTCATCTTCAGCTTTTTTACGGACGGTGTGATGTTTGCTCCCAGAATTTGCTGGTATTTAATTAAATTCATTCTTCCCTCAAGCAGTAAAATGTTCCACGTGCCACTGGCTGCAACACCAGCCCAAAGCATGATCAATCCACCCCCGTGCTTAACAGTTGGAGAGGGGTTCTTTTCATGAAATTCTGCACCCTTTTTTCTCTGAACATACGTTTGCTCATTGCAGCCAAAAAGTTCTATTTTAACTTCATCAGTCCACAGGACTTGTTCCCAAAATGCATCAGGCTTGTTTAGATTTTAACTGATGATTTTTTTTTTAAAACAGAGTGATGAGTGCATGGAATGGGCTGCTGGCGACAGTGGGGGAGGCAGCTACAATAGGGTCTTTTAAGAGACTCCTGGATAGGTACATGGAGCTTAGAAAAATAGAGGGCTATGGGTAACCCTAGGTAATGTCTAAAGTAAGCACATGTTTGGCACAGCACTGTGGGCCGAAGGGCCTGTATTGTGCTGTAGGTTTTCTCTGTTTCTATGTTTTAATATAATTTGTAGAAACTGCAGGAAGTGTAAAGAAAAAGTAATCAAAAAAGTGAAGGAAGTGTTGTAGATTGCTCTTGGATCAATTAAGCTGTGAACAGAGCTCTGATAATGGAATCAACCGAGGGACACTTGTTTTCTACACTATAGAAAAGGTTCTTATTCAGATCAGGGATTGCTTAGTTCTCATATCATTTTGTACTATATCACAGCTTGTACAGAACCAATGAAGGCAGATTCTACCTTTGAATCTTTATATGGCAAGCACAAACTAATTGTTCTCTTATGTTTATAAATATACCGCTATATACAAAAGCATGATTCATACAGGTCTAAAATATGGTATTTTGGCACTGTAGATTACTTATTGTAATCCAGCCAATTATTTTTTAAAAGAATAAAGGATGACTTAAATATTTTGGGGAAAATAACAAGGCTTGAGTGTACTAATAATAATTTCAATGATAAAACTTAAGGGAACGAGCAGGCTAGAGAAGCCATAGTTCTTTATTTAGTACTAGGCAATGAACATGGTCAGGCAACAGATCTCTCAATGAGTGAACATTTCAGAGACAGTGATCGCAATTCCCTGACCTTTACCACAACATTGGACAGGGATAGGAGCAGAAAGTATGATAAAGTATTTAAATAGGGGAGGGCAAAATTGGGAGCCTAATTTGAGAACAGATGTACCCAAGGAATGCATAACGGAAATGTAAAGGTTGTTTAAGGAGCACAGGGTTCTAATAAGTTTGTCCCATTGAGGCAAGGAAAGAATGGCAGGGTGAAGGAGCCATGGTTGACATGAGAATTGGAAGATCTAGTCATGAGGAAGAAAGAAGCATACTTAAGGTTTAGAAAGCAAGGTTCTTGAGAGTTATACAGCAGCCAGGAAGGAGACTGAAAAAGGGACTTAGGAGAGCTAAGAGATACAAGAAGACTTTGGTGAGTAGAATTAAGGAAAAGCGTTCTACACATACATCAAGAACAGGAGGATGAATAGTGTCAAGGTAAGATCAATCACCAATAAAAGAGGAAACATGTGCCTGGAGCTGGAGAAGGCACAGATGGATCTTAATGAATATTTTGCTTTAGTATTCACCAGTGAGGACTGCGTAGAACAAGCTAAAATGATGGAACATGTTGACATTAGGAAAGAAGATGCGTTGGAACTTTCTTTAAAACATTAAAATAGATAAGATGCCAAGACCAGATAGGTTGTACCCCACGTCTCATATGCCTCCGCCCTTTAGGGGTGGACAATATCCCAAAAGCCAAGCGAAGCCTGCCATAGCTGGAACATTTATTCGCAGACACTACCTCCAAATCAGACCATTTTTTCCTCCCTCTCCTAACAGTATGGACAGCCCATGGTCTGCCTCACCTGGGGCACCAACAGACACTGGCAGCCCCACCACCAACTCGTCAGTGCTAGTCTGAACTCGAACAAAGACCCCACCCAACACGCATGCAGTAATAAGCAGCAATCACACAGAGACACACATTACTAACCGCAATCTCACAGAGACACAGCAGCACTAATTTAAACAGGGCAATCACACAGCACACCACTAAATCCAATCCCGGACGAGCCCCCAAATGGAGCCCCCTGGAAAGCCTCAGGCTCGCTCAACTCGCTTTTGTCTAGGGGAAGCGGCCTTCGGCCCTGTCAAACTGGGTAATCAAGTTTGTGTGGATGCTGTGTGATGTACCCCACCCCGTCAAATAACAGACAATACACCACATGCGATAAATGATTACACTTTATAGATCTTACTGGAACTATGTAATTAATAGAGATAAAACATAAAAGGAAAGTAAAAGGCGCCAAACTTATCAAAGTTCAACCACTTCGTGCACAACAGTTGGAGCTCAAGTAACAGGGTCCTCTTTCCACCATTCGATCCCCTCCGACCACCTCAACCCGCTGCCTGGGACCAAACACGGTGGTCAACCAGACGCTCCACACGAGTCTGTCTTCGTCTCTTCTCCTCGCCGAAGACCCTGGGCCTTGGACTCCCGCTTGGGGTCCGTCCTGTTGGCCAGCTTACAGCGTCGTGTCTCCTCTCTCTCTCCCCATTGTGCTTTCTGCCTCAAAGCACACGCAAACAATAGCTTACAGACACATCTATCCCAATTGGTTCATTCCTTCTCTTATCAGTAATATAACCCAAACAAGCAGAGAGAGAGAAACACTCCTTACATCGCAGTTATTATTACAGAAAAGCTATTTTTAAATTACATAACAAAGAAGCCATTTTATGAGCCTTCACAGTAACATAAAAGAAAACCCTTACAGTAGCAATGTGGATTTTTGCCAAAAATGTCTAACTTCTGTCTCATCTGTCCACAGAACATTGTCCCAGAAGTGTTGTGGAACAGCCAGGGGGTCTTTTGCAAACTTGAGATGTGCAGCAATTTTTTTTTTTGGAGAGCACAGGTTTCCTCCATGGTGTCATTCCATGAACACGATTCTCGTTCAGTGTTTTTCTTATTGCGTACACATGAACAGAGACTTCGGCAAATTCTAAAGATTTCTACAGGTCTTTTGCTGTTACCCTTGGGTTCTTTTTGACCTCCTTCAGCATTGCACATTCTGCTCTTGGTGTGATCTTTGCAGGACACCCACTCTAGGGAGAGAATTTCCTCCATTTGTGGACAATTTCTCTTACTGTGGAGTGATGGACATTCAGGTCTTTAGAAATGCTTTTGTAGCCTTTTCCAGCTTCATGCATCTCTACAATTCTTCTGAAGTCTCCCGTAAGTTGTTTTGATCAAGGCATGGTGCACAGTAACAGATCCTTCTTGAGAAGAACAGACCCTGTCAGTAACCTCACATTGTGTGTCTTTTTTACAGGGCAGGGCACATCTACAAACCACACCTCCGGTCTCATCTCATTGATTGATACAGCTGACTCCAAATAGCTTCTGTATTTGTTCGTGTGTTACTAGCTTAGGCAAAATGTGTTTGTCTACTATTGTGCCTTAGATGAAGAACAGATCACAATTTATGAGTAATTAATGCAGAAAACCAGGCAATTGCAAAGAGTTCACAAACTTTTTCTTTGCAACTGTAGATTAGATACATTAGGGACACTTACAGACTCTTAGAAAGGCAGGTGAAAAAAAGGCTACCGTATGTGGGAAGGAAGCATTAGATTGATCTTGGAGTAAATTAAAAGGTTGGTACAGCATTGTGGATGGAAGGGCCTGTATGGTGTACTATGTTCTAAAGTTAAACACACTTAATGTTTAACATGTATGAATTAAGTTCATTCCAATCCAAATAATGCTGCAGTAAAAGCACATTTGCTGGAAATTCTCATGAAATCTAATAGCATCTGAGAAAAATGGAATTAGTTTCAGGTCACTGACCTTTCAGAACCAAAGTATACTAACATAGTGATTAATCAGGGACAGAGACTTGGCAATAGTAACACAAGCAAAGTAACAGAAAGGAAGTACGCAAGGGTATTAAATTATCACAACCCCCCCCCAACCGCGCCCACCCCCACCCAAGAGAAAAGACTTCCATGAAATCATCCATTATAAACACCTTCAAATCTCAAGGGGATTGAGCAAGTATAAGAGGCCAAATAGCCTACTGTCCATGTTCTATTTTTGCAATATTAGCAAACTTGAACAAGTGGTCTTTTGTTTTCATCTAAATATATATTTTTTAAATTTTTGCACCATTCTCTGTAAACTCGAGACACTTGTGCATGAAAATATCAGATCCGCAGTTTCTGAGATACTCAAAAAACCTTGTCTGGCAGTAACAATCATTCCATGGTCAAAGTCACTTCAATCACATTTCTTCCTCATTCTGCTGTTTGGTCAGAAAAGCAACTTGACCATGTGTTTGACAGAGAGCACTTGGTAAGCACTCTTTACACACGCACACAAACATTGCCTTGTCATTCGGCTGATGTTGCACTGAGTGTATGCTCTTCAGTGTCTTCTCTGGTATATTCTCATAATGGGCTCTAAATGGAGTTGATGCACTCAGGTTTGGATGGGAGGGGGAAGAAAGGAAGGGGAGAGAGGGAGAGTGTGTATAGTAAATATTTTGAGACCCCAATACTAGCAGGACACCATTAGTCACATCTTGCCAATTAGAGGATCCACTCATTGAACATACTCTCTCCAGTTAATTGTATTTGCTTCTGCCACATAAAACACAGTCATTATTTGCCATCAACTGGGCAAGCTTCCAATGCACTTTTAATAGCATTCTCATGAGGGACCTTGTAACACCCAAAAGCATTCTAATTTGTTATACATGTGGTTTTCATCCATTTCAGTCTAGACTCCAATAACTATCTGACCAAGATATTGGGCTAACTTGTCTGTAACTGCTGATTTTCCACCTCTTACATTTGTTAAATAACAGACTAACACATGCAATTTTCAAACCACAGGAACAAATTAAAGAAAGCATTTATTTGGATGACAGGTGTCTCCAATGATTAAATTATAAGGAGAAATTACATAACTTTGGTCATGGCCTTTGGAATTAGGATGTTATAGGAATGCATAAAATTAAGAAGATTCAGAAGATTAAAAGTGAAGCTAGGCATCATAATGCTACCAGTTTATATATAATACAGCGTAAATACTTCATGTGAGGATAAATAATTTACAGTATTACAGAGCTAGCTCCCAAAAATCAAAATTGGATCTCATGAAAAAGGCATGGATTGGAGTTTTTGTTATCATTAATTTCATCCAAATTAATAAACTACATTTAATTAAAAGCATAGTAGCCAACCTCTGTTGTGTAAGAGAACTGTTGATGGTTCTTTTGTTACTTTTAATCTTCATTCACAGTTGCAATGTACTGCATACAAGGCTGAAGTTAATTATTACAATACAAGAGTGCAAGTGCTGTTCAGACAAATGAGTGACCTTGGTTTTGGAGTGCAGGTATTCACTCCAGCTGGAACCAAACTGCAATACGGCAGCAAGAAAGATTTGGATCAATATTGGGAGTGATGACACAATTTTGCATGACTCTAGCTTGCATTATGACTGATTCAAGAGAGAAACAGCCATAAATAATTAATTCAGAAGGAAATCAAATGGCTCCCTTTTCACAACAGTGCATCGCAGCAGAATACAGGTCCATTACAAGACCCTGGAAACGTGGGCCACTTTCTATACTCCCATCTCTTCAAGAAGATATAAATCAAATATGACTTCAAGCCAGCTAACACAGTCTAAGTACAAGTGTTCACAAAAAAAATCTAACATCTGGCATTAAGTTCATGGCCCACTGCACTGCAGTGACTGTGGAAAACAAAAGCTTGTGGTGTGTGAAGTAGCACACACAAAATGCTGGAAAAGATCAACACATCAGGCAACATCGAAAGAAGAAAATGAAGTCAACTGAATAACGTCAAGCCAAGACACTAACTATATCAGAACTGGAAAGGGTGGGGGCTGAAGAAAAGGTTTCAAAGCGATGCAGTTTAAGGGAAGGTGCAGTATGCTTTAATGGTAAGAAAGTGGCCAATTCATTTGTACAAATGATTAAATTAGCAACATTAGTGATATAAATAACACAAATATATAGACATCTGTTAGTCTCATAAGACCATGGATTTGCGCCTTGAAAGGTTTCCAGGGCGCAGGCCTGGGCAAGGTTGTATGGAAGACTGGCAGTTGCCTATGCTGCAAGTTTCCCCTCTCCACGCCACTGATGTTGTCCAATTAGGACCCATACAGCTTGGCACACAAATAAGAAATGAAAATTACATTCATCCTTGCATGGGGGGAGAGTTTACCAGTAGGCAACAATATAGAATTGTGGTTACTATCTGATTAACCATATATTGAACGTGAAACAGGCTCAAAGAAGGGAGCAGCCTACTCCTTTACCTAATCCACATGCTCAAACCACATAGGATGCTGCATACACTTCATAATCCACAGAATCAGAGCAGAAATACAATATCCTAAACCACGAGGTCCAACATTCTGAATTCAATTGAGAACTGCCAAAGGGCTAACTGATTCTCCTTCTAAAGATGCTGATTAACCTGATAAATTCTATTTTCTGTTTTATTCCTTCTATATGTGGTTGCTTGGGCATTTCCTTACAAATTCCTTTTTTCATTAAAAATGAATTTCACACCATACAGTGAGAGGAGAAAATCATATCTTGTTAATCCTCCAAAACAGTTAAATATTATAGCAGGTGATGGGGGTATCTTGATTTAAACGGACCAGGTTACAATGTCAAAAAAAAACCATCTTTATACGTCAGTGGTAAGCACATTTCCAACAATTTAGACTATTTAATTCTTTATCGGCCACAATGGAAAACATGATTAAAAGACAGACGAACAGACACACACACACGAGTTCGAGGTGATCTGGGATTTAGTGAACAGACACCCAAGCTAGGTTCAGCTGTTCTGCTTCAGGGTTGTCCTAGTCCCTCTGCTCTTTTCAGGCCCAATACAATTTAGCGAGGCAACCATGGCAACCACGCGGCCCGCTCGCTTCAGGCTAACAAGTGATACCTTGCTGTAGTCCAGATTCGCCAGGCCTCCACAACACCCTACTTCCAACAAGCTCTCACCCGCCAGAGTATCTCAGTGCCCTGACGCGTTGGACAAGCTACAACCTCCCCGTTACTACAACTTTCATTTCCTGCCTTCAGCCAGCAAACGTAATGAACACACGTTAACATGAACTGTACACCGCGTGTTCGTCGAGAGATGCACGCTGGGATTTGTAGTTTTCCATCTTAAGTCAGCTCCGAAACACTCGAGAATGTGTGAAGTAACGAGCTGTGTTTGTCCACTTCAAGATTTTCTAAAGAGATTTAGTTATAACCCTGGGAAGCAGCATAGCCAATTTGTGTTGGCGAAATTCCTCAAGCTGTAGGAAGATAAAAAGCGTCACAGAAAATCTTACAAATTCAGAACTCACAACATGTTACAAGATCCTTCTTAATCGTTGACTTCCGAGCATATATACATTGAAATGTATTTCTCAGTGTTGTTCTGGCATCAATTTACATGCTGCACTGAAACAAAAGGTGATTATGTTAATTAGCATTGACGCTAGGATTTTTGCCTATAAAATATCTGAATCTCTTGTGCTTTATTAAAGAACAAAATCCTATGAGATCTTCTGAGTACGCTCAGAGCACCTGAATTCAACGTGGAATCACTGAGCACTACGGCACAGAAACAGGCCGCTCACCCTATGTAGTCCATGGCCAACTGTTATCCACAGGATAGCCCTCCATAAACATCCCATCCATGTACTTATACAAACTTAATTTAAATGTCAAATTCAAACCCGCATCTATCATTTTGCTGGCAACTCATTCCACGCTCACGCTGTAATGTATTAAATATTTGAGTAATATTGTGTTTGTGTGTATATATAGTTTGATTAAGCATTCTTTGTTTGGTAATGGGTTATATGTAAGAAGTATGTGAATGATATATATCATTATGCCACAATGTCATATGTGAAGACCTCACTTGGAGAAGAATCTTAGCTCCCGTGTTTTTCTTTTGATTAGTTTCTGGAGTTACAAAACATAACAGTAGCGACAAGGAAGTTTTGAAACAAACTCAAGACGACTACCTACAAATTGAAGCGCAGCATGTTTTTCTTCAGAGGGAGAGAGAGATATTCAAGTTTTTAAAAAGGCAGAAAAACAGACGAAATTAACAAGCAATGTGTACGGCCACAGGTTCATAAACAGTGAATACCGGGCAATCACAACAATAAATTTTAAAAAAACAGTAAAGGCTGGCTAATTTGGAAGGATAGACGCATTTGTTTGACAACAGATAACTGGATGATGTATACCGAACAAACTGAGCAGTACTTTCAAGCAAATGAAATAGCTGATGAACAACGATTGCCAATGTTGCTGAGTGCAACGGATGGAAAAGCAGAGAGTTTGCTTACTCCAGTCAAACCAGCTGAAAATAACTTTGCTGATATCATGAATGTAAAGCAAGAACGCTTAGAAACAAAACCATTGTTGATTGTAGAACACTTTAGGTTTCATAAGCAGAATGAAAAGAAAGGGGAGTCCATTTAAGTTTATGTAGCTGAATTGAAGAAATTGTCTGAGCATTGTTGGTTCAGTGATGGGCTTAATAATGCACTGTGAGATTGTTTCGTTTGTGGAATATAACAAGAAATCATTCAAAAATGGCTCCTACTTGAAGCATAACTCATGCTTAAAACATCAGTTGAAATCGCTGAATCAGTGGAAAAAGCAGCCAGAGACATAGCTGAGCTGCAGTCAGGAATGAAAATGAGCATAAACAAAACTGCCTGGCCTAACAAATTGTGTTACCGTTGTTGCAGGGGCTCACGTACACCAGACCAATGCAGGTTTAAAGAGAAAACTTGCAAAAAATGCCACAAAGTAGGACACATACAAAGAGTATGTTGGGCAGACAAAAGTAGATGGACTGCACTAGGAAGAGAAAATGCTAAAAAGTCAAGTTCCAGTTTCAAAATATTCACTAATCTGCTTGTTATTGATGAAAAATCTGATAATGATGAGAGTGACACCGAACTGCTTAGCCTTAGGATTTACATGTGAAAACTAACAAGAGATTAGCATTATGGCTTATACCAGAAGAAAACAGCCAATTAATTAAAATGGAATTGAACATGGGCTCAGCTGTTTCAGTCATTCCACAAAATGAGTTTGATGGCATTTCAAAGATACTGAACTGAAGCCTACAGATATCCAACTAAGAACTTGTACTGGAGAAAAGATAACTCCTGTGGGAATGACATTCATAACAGTGAATACAACAACCAACAAGCCACATTTGGCTTCTATGTGGTAAAAACAGGAGGGCTGGTATTTTCGGGCCATTACTGGCTGAGTCAACTACAACTTATTTGGAGGTCCATCCACCATTTGCATGAAAAACAGTCAATTGAAAGTGAATTTAAAAAGGTACTGGATGATGCCACAGCAGTGTTCAAGGATGGCATTGGAAAACTCAAACACATCAAGGGTAAAATAGTGTTAAGTGAAAATGCCACTTCCAAGTTTTACAAAGCCTGTCCGGTTCCTTATACCATCCACGATAAAGTAGCCAGTGAGCTAGATTGCATGGAAGTTGAAGGAATTCTTTTCAAGATTGAGTGGAGCAAATGGGAATAATAGTGGTCCCAGTAGCCATGAAGAATGTGTCTGCCAGGATCTGTGGTGACTTTAAGGTCACCATCAACCCAATACTGGAAATAGATCAATACCCTCTGCCCAGGATAGAGGATATCTTTGCAAACATTTCTGGAGGAAAACACTTCAGCAAAGGAGGCGTAAGATCATAAGGCCACAAAACATGGAGCAGAACTAGACCATTCAGACCACTGAGTTTGCTCTGCCATTTGATCATGGCTGATTCCTTTCCCTCTCAACCCCATTCTCTTGCCATCTCCCCATAACCTTTCATGCCCTGACTTATCAAAAATCTATCAAACTCCACTTTAAATGTATTCAATGTCCTGGCCTCCACAGCCACCTGTAGCAATGAATTCCACAGGTTCACCACCCTCTAGCTAAAGAAATGCCTCCTCATCTCCATTCTAAATGGACATCTCTCTATTTTGCGGTTACGCCTTCTGGTCCTAGACTCTCCCGCTATAGGAAATATTTCTCCGCATCCACTATATCCAAGCCTTTCAACATTCAACAGGTTTCAAGGAGATTCCCTGTTCTTCTTCTAAATTGCAGCTTGTACAGGCCCAGAGCTATCTAACACTCCTCATATGATAAGCCCTTCAATTCCAGAACCTCCTTTGAACCCTCTCCAGTGTTAGCACATTCTTTTTTAGGTAAGGGGCCAAATCTGCTCACAATACACCAAGTGTGGCCTCAACAATGCCTTATAAAGCCTTGGAATTACAAGCTTGATTTTACATTCTAGTCCTCTCGAAATGAATGCTAACGTTGCATTTACCTTCCTCACCACCAACTCAACCTGCAAGTTAACCTTTAGGGAATCCAACATGAGGACTCCCAAGTCCCTTTGAACCTCAAACTTTAGAATTTTCTTCATTTAGAAGATAGTCCATGCTTTTGTTCCTTTTGCCAAAGTGGATGACTATGCACATCCCAACACTGTATTCCATTACCATTTCTTTGCCCATTCTCCTAATTTGTCTAAGTCCTTCTGCATCCTCCCTGCTTCCGCAACATAATTTGGCCCTCCACCAATCTTTGTATTGTTCACAAACTTAGCCACAAAGCCATCAATTCCATCATCCAAATCATTGACATAAATCACTGACAAATCATTGAGCGTGAGTGGGCCAGTGAAGGAGCGGAGCTTTGAGGCTTTGACTCGAGAGGCTTCGACGAGAGGAGGTGGAGGACAAGCTAGCTCGCAATTAGTTTTTACAATGTCTCCTGAGACGGTGATGTGCCTCTCATGTGAGATGTGGCAGTCTTGGGGGAACGCCCCTCTCCCGCAGAGTCACATCTGCCAGAAGTGCATACGGCTGGGCGATCTGGAAGACCGTGTAAGGAATCTGGAGCAGCAGCTGGATGACCGTCGACTCATAAGGGAGAATGAGGTAGTCATAGATGAGAGCTACAGGGAAGTAGTCACACCTAGGCTGTCGGAAGCAGGTCGTTGGGTGACAGTCAGAGGGGGGAAAGTGAAGGTGAGCAGACAAGTAGTGCAGAGCACCCCTGTAGCCGTTCCCCTGAACAATAAGTTTACCGTCCTGGATGCTGTTGGCGGGGACGACCGACCAGGTGTGAGCCACGGTGGCAGGGCCTCCGGCACTGAGTCTGACCCTGTGGTGCAGAAGGGCGGGACGGAGAAGAGGAGAGCTGTCGTCATTGGAGACTCTATAGTCAGGGAAGCAGACAGGAGATTTTGTGGACATGAGAAAGACACCCGCATGGTTTGTTGCCTCCAGGGTGCCAGGGTCCGGGATGTCTCTGACCGGGTGCACGACATCCTAGTACAAGAGGGAAAGCAACCAGAAGTTGTGATACATGTTGGGACCAACGACATAGGCAGGAAGAGGGATGAGGTCCTGAAGTGTGAGTTTCGGGAATTAGGCAGAAGACTGAAGAACAGGACCTCAAGGGAGACGTTCTCAGGATTGCTGCCAGTGCTACGTGACAGCGATGGTAAGAATTGGAGGAGATGGCAGTTGAATGCGTGGCTGAGGAGTTGGTGCTGGGAGCAGGGTTTTAGATTTTTAGATCACTGGGATCTCTTCTGGGAAAGGTGGGACCTGTACAGATTGGATGGGTTACACCTGAACTCGAGGGGGAGCAATATCCTTGCAGGGAGGTTTGCTAGCATGGTTCGGGAGGGTTTAAACTAATTTGCGAGGGGGATGGGACCCAGAGCGATAGAGCAGTGAAAGAAGTGCATGGAGTAAAGCCAGATCTAACATACAGAGAGGCTTTGAGGAAAGAGAAGCAGAATAAACGGTGTAAAGACAGTAAGGTAGAAGGGCTGAAATGTGTGTACCTCAATGCAAGAAGCATCAGGAACAAAGGTGATGAACTGAGAGCTTGGATACATACATGGAATTCTGATGTAGTGGCCACTACAGAGACTTGGCTGGCATCAGTGCAGGAATGGATTCTCAATATTCCTGGATTTCAGTGCTTTAAAAGGGATGGGGGCGGTGGTAAAGGGGAGGAGGGGTGGCATTACTGGTCAGGGATACTATTACAGCTACAGAAAGGGTGGGTAATGTAGCAGGATCCTCTTTTGAGTCAGTATGGGTGGAAGTCAGGAACAGGAAGGGAGCAGTTACTCTACTGGTGGTATTCTATAGGCCCCCTGGTAGCAGCAGAAATACAGAGGAGCAGATTGGGAGGCAGATTTTGGAAAGGTGCAAAAATAACAGCGTTGTTATCATGGGTGACTTTAACTTCCCTAATATTGATTGGCACCTGATTAGTTCCAAGGGTTTAGATGAGGCAGAGTTTGTTAAGTGTGTCCAGGATGGATTCCTGTCACAGTATGTGGACAGGCCGACTAGGGGGAATGCCATACTAGATCTAGTGCTAGGTAATGAACCGGGTCAGGTCACAGATCTCTCAATGGGTGAGCATCTGGGGGACAGTGACCACCGCTCCCTGGCCTTTATAATTATCATGGAAAAGGATAGAATCAAAGAGGACTGGAAAATTTTTAATTGGGGAAAGGCAAATTATGAGGCTATACGGCTAGAACTTGCGGGTGTGAATTGGGATGATGTTTTTGCAGGGAAATGTACTATGGACATGTGGTCGATGTTTAGAGATCTCTTGCGGGATGTAAGGGATAAATTTGTCCCAGTGAGGAAGATAAAGAATGGTAGGGTGAAGGAACCATGGGTGACAAGTGAGGTGGAAAATCTAGTCAGGTGGAAGAAGGCAGAGTTTGAGGGTTGGCACAACATTGTGGGCCGAAGGGCCTGTACTGTGCCGTACTATTCTATGTTCTAATGTAAAAATAATCACTCCCAACACAGACCCCTGCAGAAAATTTGGGAAAACATTAATTTGGGGTAGGGGAAATATAATGCTGTTTGGCAGAGACTTGGGAGCATAAATTTTGAGCAGATGTTCTCAGGGATATGCGGGCAGAATTTGCTCAGGGAGATTGCTGAGCCTCTGGTGATGATGTTTGCATTATCAATAGGCACGGGAGAAGAACCAGAGGATTGGAGGGTTGCAAATGTTGTTCCCTTGTTCAAGAAAGGGAGTACTGATAGCCCAGGAAATTATAGACCAGTGAACCTTAATTCAGCAGTGGGCAAGGTGTTGGAGAAGATCCTGAGAAGCAGGATTTATGAGCATTTGGAGAGACATAATCTGATTAGGGATAGTCAGCATGGCTTTGTGAAGGGAAAGTCATGCCTTACAAGCCTGATTGAATTCTTTGAGGATGTAACGAAACACATTGATGAAGGTAGAGCATGGCTAAATAGTATATGGATTTCAGTAAGGCATTTGATAAGGTTCCCCATGCAAAGTAATGAAGCATGGGATTCAAAGAGACCTTGCATTGTGAATTCAGAATTGGCTTGCCCACAGAAGGCAAAGAGTGGTTGTAGATGGTTCATATTCTGCATGGAGCTCGGTGACCAGTGGTGTTCTGGGACCCCCTCCTCGTTGTAATTTTTATAAATGACCTGGATAAGGAAGTAAAAGGGTGAGTTAGTAAGTTTTCTGATGACACAAAAGTTGAGGGTGTTGTGGATAGTTTGGAGGGTTGTCAGAGATTACAGCGGGACATTGATTGGATGCGGAACTGGGCTGAGAACTGGCAAATGGAGTTCAACCCAAATTAGTGTGAATGAGTTCATTCTGGTAGGTCAAATTTGAAGACAGAATGTAATATTAATGGTAATACTCTTGGCAGTGTGGAATATCAGAGGGATCTTGGGGTTTGTTTCGATAGGACATTTAAAGCCGCTGTGCAGATTGACAGTGTTAGTAAGAAGGTGTATGGTGTGTTGGCCTTCATCAACCATGGGATTGAGTTCAAGAGTCATGAGGTAATGCTACAGCTATATAAGACCTCAGTTAGACCCGCCTGGAGTACTGTGTTCAGTCACAACACACTGGAGGAACTCCGCAGGTTGGGCAGCATCCGTGGAAATGATCAGTCAATGTTTCAGGCCGGAACTCTTCGTCAGTTCTGAAAAGGGAAGGGGCAGAGGCCCTATAAAGAAGATGGGGGGAGGGTGGGAAGGAGAAGGCTGGTAGGTTCCAGATGAAAAACCAGTAAGGGGAAAGATAAATGGGTGGGGGAGAGGAATCAGGGAGGTGATAGGCAGGAAAGGTGAAGAAGGAATAGGGGAAAACACAATGGGTAGTAGAAGGAGGCGGAACCATGAGGGAGGTGATAAGCAGCTGGGGGAGGGGGCAGAGTGAAATAGGGATGGGGGAAGGGAGGGGGAGAGAATTACCAGAAGTTGGAGAATTCTATGTTCATACCAAGGGGCTGGAGACTTCCTAGACGGTATATGAGGTGTTGCTCCTCCAACCTGAGTTTAGCCGCATCTGGGAGATCCTGCACCAAACAGTCCTTCCAGGTGAGGCAACACTTCACTTGTGAGCCTGTTGGGGTCATCAATTGCATCCGGTGCTCCCGGTGCGGCCTTCTCTACATCGGTGAAAGCTGATGCAGATTGGGGGACCACTTCATCGAGCACCTTCACTCCGTCCACCATAACAGACAGGATCTCCCAGTTGCCACCCACTTCAACTCTGCTTCCTATTCCCATTTGGATACAATAGCGTCTTTTAAGAGATTCTTAAATAAGTACGTGGAGCCTAGAAAAGTAGAGGGCTATGTGGTAGGGAAATTCTAGGCAGTTTTTAGAGTAGATTACATGGTCGGCACAACATTATGGTCTGAAGGGGCTGTAATGTGCTGTAGATTTCTATGCTCTATGTTCTATGTTCTATTTTACCTGAAATCATTAATATAGATGACAAACAACATCAGACCCAGAGCAGCAGGCCTCCAGTCAGATAGCCAACATCTTCTCTCACTCTCAAGCTTCTTCCACTAAGCCAATGTTGAATCCAGTTTACTACTTCGACTTAAATCCCAATTGATGGAACCTTCTGGACCAGACTCCCATGTAGGACCTTCATCAATATTCCTGATACCTCCTCAAAAAAAAATTCTATAAGATTGGTTAGACACAATCTCTCACTCACAAAGCCATATTGACTATTCCTAATCAGGCCCTGTATATCCAATATCTCTCTTCGTTCAAAGGATATTGAGGTTGACACCGAAATTTACATGTGTTATATCTCTTTTCCAAAATCAACTTGGCTTTGCTATAAATCTTCAGAGTTAAATATTCTAATATTTGGATGGTTATGATTGATAGTTATGTAAATAAATTAGCACTTTGTACTCTGCTTTGTGCCTTCGGCTTTCAGTTATTCTAAAGTGCATACTTAAGTGTTTGCTGTATTAGTTAGTGTCATTAAATAATAATCTTTCGTAGTACTAGGGATACTCTTTGTCAATGGGCAATGGTTCTTTTCTCCAGATTTGTATGCTAAGTGTTGGAGGCCCTGGCAAAGCATACATTAATAAAATGACCAAACGCTGCTTTGTGAATTTAACAAGCAAACAGTGCAAATGAAGTCATCAGTTATAACATGCACCAAATTTTCCAAGTTTTCTTTCAGTAATTACATATTTATCAACTTTTTTAACCAATTATCAGAAGTAATATCAACTGCTCCTGAAAACTCTCATTTGTGCAAACTTGCATGAACTTCTTACCTTTAAGGACTGTAACATTTTTCAGCAATAAAAAGTACAGTTATTTCAGCAGAATGTCACAGTTTAATCTAACTGTAAATGGTATCTGTTCAATGAGAGTGAGCTGGATGGGCTTTACTCCTTCTGAGTCCATCAAAGTTCTATCTCTTTGTCGTGAAGGACACATTTTTGCACTTCAGAATCAGAATCAGATTTATTATCACCAACTTAGTGTGGAAGAAAATTAAATTTTGAATTAAATTTTGTTGTCCAGCTTGACAAGCTAAATATTGCTCAAGATTTGGGTCATGAGTGTGACAGGATAAGATGCAGACACTGCCTTCCTAACGTTAACGAACAATAGCTAATAATAGAACATGCCAATAATGAGGTATCGTTAACCTTTGTCTGAGACTGTCTAGCCAATAGAGGAACTGACTGTAGACATGCAGTTCTGATTTTATGTATCGCGCAGGAACACTTCTGAACTGTCTGATACCTAACGAGTGCTTCTTGAAATCGCTGACTAAGTACGTTTATCAGTTGGCTACTCCCCAAAATCTACTGTATAAATTTAAGAAGTAACCTGACACTGGCAGAGTCATAAGGCAACGGCTCTCTGCGATCGTGTATTAAAGGTTTAACCGTATACCAAGGTCTGTGTTTTTATTTCTATTTGATAAATGGGTAAATTCTCTTACAGTAAATACAGTAAAACAGGGTAGATTCTTCGATACTTAGATAATATATTCGTTGTTTTCTGGCACTAGTACAGTGAAAAGACATAAAATTGCTATAAATTACAAAGTACGGAGTAAATTACAAAACAAAAAAAAAATGAGTTAGTGGTCCTTGTGTGCTCAGAAATCTAATGGCAGAGGGGAAGACGTTTCTCTTAAAATGCTGACTATGGGTCTTCCGACTTCCACTTCCTCCCTGATGGCAGTATCCAGAACAGGTCATGTTCCAGAGGGTGAGGATTCAGCCCTCTCGAGGCACTGTCTTTGAGATGTCTTTGCTGGTGGTGAGTGTTGAGCCTGTGATGGAGCTGGCTAAGTTTACAACCCTCTGTGAACTCTTACAATCCTGTGCACTGGAGTCTCCATACCAGGCTGTGAAGCAACCAGTCAGGATGCTCTCTAGAAATTTGCAGACGCCTTTGGTGACATGTAAATCTCCTCAGACTCCTAATGAAATACAAATCGCTGTCATGGTTTCTTCATTATTGCTGGGCCCTCAATAGATATTCTGAGACGTTGACACCCAGGACCTGAAACTGCTGACCCTTTGCACTGCTGACCCCTCAATGAGGACTGCTGTGTGTTCCCTTGACTTCCCTTTCCTGAAGTTCACAATCGATTCCCCGGGCTTGCGGATGATGAGCATGAGGTTGTTGTTGCAATACCACTCAACCAGCCAATCTATCTCACCCCTATACTCCTATCACCTTTATCTGAGACTCTGACAACAATAGTGGTGTCATTCCTAAATTTTCCAGGAACACTCTTAGCTGGCTTCAAAATACAGTTGATTCTGGTTAATTGGGCCATCAGTTAATTGGAACAGCCACTTATATGGGATAACACATAAAGAACAAAAATGAATTGAGAAAATAGCTGGTATTCCCTTCATTTACTTGGAACACTATGCCATTTAATTGGAACAAGAGACTTGCTGAACAGTTTATAACTAACACCATTTGTGTGCACTTCTGTGGCCATTAGACACTACACTGTGCTTAGAGTGAACAGTTTTAAAGTAGCGTCAGTTGCATGTGTTCAAAAAGCTATGATTTTTATCATTGATAGTTCACAAGAAATAAGCAGTAAGACAATTCAGAATTGTTTTGCTCCCTGCAGTTTCCAGCATTCGGGCTTGGAGATGCCAGAAACAGCCAGGAATGAAAATGAAATGATTTCACGACTGCAACAAGTTAGGAAATACAAAGAATTAGAAGGTATCAACAGCCATCTTGAATGTTACAATGAAAATGAAAAGTTGGAAGATGCAATCATTGATGGCATTGCATGAAGGCAGTCAATATCTGGACTAGGTGTCCGTGCTGATTTTGTTCAGTTACAGTCAATCAAAAGAACATGTCAGCATACACTGGATGAATTCCTTTGTTGATAACTTTGAGGAACTAATATACAATTTTATAGTACTGTCGTAGTACTGGTAGTGCTCTAATTTGTTCGATATTTTGTTTAAATACATAGTTTGTTACTCAGTTAAATGGCAGCATATCTTTTTTATACTTTTTTAACTATTTCCACAAAACCAGTTATTTGGGGAAGCAGCTTAATTGGGCTGAAATGTACTGGTCCTGATGTGTCCCAATTAATCAGAATCCACTGTACTTTGTGCCCCCAGATCCTAAGAACTTCCTACAGGGGTACAATGGAGAGCATCCTGACTGGCTGCATCACTACCTGGTATGGGAACTGTACCTCCCGTAATTGCAGGATTCTGCAGAGAGTGGTGCGGACAGCCCAGCGCCTCTGAAGTTGTGAACTTTCCATGACTCAAGACATTTACAAAGACAGGTGTGTAAAAAGGGCCCGAAGGATCATTGGAGACCCAAGTCACCCCAACCACAATATATTCCAGCTGCTACCATCCGGGAAACGGTACCACAGCTTAAAAGCCAGGACCAACAGGCTCCGGGACAGTTTCTTCCACCAGGCCATCAGACTGATTAACTCATGTTGATTTGAGTGTATTCTATGTTATATTGACTGTTCTCTTTATTATAAATTATTATAAATTACTATGATTGCACATTGCACATATTGTACATTTAGATGGAGACATAATGTAAAGGTTTTACTCCTCATGTATGTAAAGGATGCAAGAAATAAAGTCAATTCAATTCAATTCAACTTAAGAGATAAATATAGATATTTTGATCCTGCAGTTCTCTGACTCATGGCTTGTCTAAGATCAATTCAAACACATCATTCTGTTAATGAAGATATGTACATAGAACATAGAATAGTACAGCACATTACAGGCCCTTCGGCCCACAATGTTGTGCCGACCCTCAGACCCTGTCTCACATATAAGCCCCCACCTTAAATTCCTCCATATACCTGTCTAGTAGTCTCTTAAACTTCACGCGTGTATCTGCCTCCACCACTGACTCAGGCAGTGCATTCCACGCACCAACCACTCTCTGAGTGAAAAACCTTCCTCTAATATCCCCCTTGAACTTCCCACCCCTTACCTTAAAACCATGTCCTCTTGTATTGAGGAGTGGGGAAGAGGCGCTGGGTATCCACTCTATCTATTCCTGTTATTATCTTGTACACCTCTATCATGTCTCCTCTCATCCTCCTTCTCTCCAAAGAGTAAAGCCCTAGCTCCCTTAATCGCTGATCATAATCCATACTCTCTAAACCAGGCAGCACCCTGGTAAATCTCCTCTGTACTCTTTCCAATGCTTCCACATCCTTCCTATAGTGAGGTGTCCAGAACTGGACACAGTACTCCAAGTGTGGCCTAACCAGAGTTTTATAGAGCTGCATCATTACATCACGACTCTTAAACTCTATCCCTCGACTTATGAAAGCTAACACCCCATAAGCTTTCTTAACTACCCTAACTACCTGTGAGGGAACTTTCAGGGATCTGTGGACATGTACCCTCAGGTCCCTCTGCTCCTCCACACTACCAAGTATCCTGCCATTTACTCTGTACTCTGCCTTGGGGTTTGTCCTTCCAAAGTGTACCATCTCACACTTCTCCGGGTTGAACTCCATCTGCCACTTCTCAGCCCACTTCTGCAAGCTATCAATGTCTCTCTGCAATCTTCAACAATCCTTTACACTATCTACAACACCACCAACTTTTGTGTCGTCTGCAAACTTGTCAACCCACCCTTCTACCCCCACATCCAGGTCGTTAATAAAAATCATGAAAAGTAGAGGTCCCAGAACAGATACTTGTGGGACACCACTAGTCACAATCCTCCAATCTGAATGTACTCCCTCCACCATGACCCTCTGCTTTCTGCAGGCAAGCCGATTCTGAATCCACCTTGCCAAACTTCCCTAGATCCCATGTCTTCTGACTTTCTGAATAAGCCTACCGTGTGGAACCTTGTCATATGCCTTACTAAAATCCATATAGATCACATCCACTGCACTACCCTCATCTATATGCATGGTCACCTCCTCAAAGAACTCTATCAGGATTGCTAGACACGATCTGCCCTTCACAAAGCCATGCTGACTGTCCCTGATCAGACCATGATTCTCTAAATGCCCATAGATCCTATCTCTAAGAATCTTTTCCAACAGCTTTCCCACCACAGACGTAGGCTCACTGGTCTATAATTACTCAGACTATCCCTACTACCTTTTTTGAACAAGGGGACAACATTTTCCTCCCTCCAATCCTCCGGTACCATTCCCGTGGACAACGAGGACATAAAGATCCTAACCAGAGGCTCAGCAATCTCTTCCCTCGCCTCGTGGAGCAGCCTGGGGAATATTCCATCAGGCCCCGGGGACTTATCCATCCTAATGTATTTTAACAACTCCAACACCTCCTCTCCATTAATATCAACATGCTCCAGAACATTAACCTCACTCATATTGTCCTCACCATCATCAAGTTCCCTCTCATTGGTGAATACTGAAGAGAAGTATTTGTTGAGGACCTCGCTCACCTCCATAGCCTCCAGCCACATCTTCCCACCTTTATCTGTGATTGGTCCTACCTTCACTCCTGTTATCCTTTTGTTCTTCACATTATTGAAGAATGCCTTGGGGTTTTCCTTTACCCTATTCACCAAGGCCTTCTCATGCCCCCATCTTGCTCTTCTCAGCCCCTTCTTAAGCTCCTTTCTTGCTTCCCTATTTTCCTCAATAGACCCATCTGATTTGCGCTTCCTAAACCTCATATATGCTGCCTTCTTCCACCTGACTAGATTTTCACCTCACTTGTCACCCATAGTTCCTTCACCCTACCATTCTTTATCTTCCTCACCGGGACAAATTTATCCCTAACATCCTGCAAGACATCTCTAAACATTGACCACATATCCATAGTACATTTCTCTGCAAAAACATCATCCCAATTCACACCCGCAAGTTCTAGCCTTATAGCCTCATAATTTGCCTTTCCCCAATTAAAAATTTTCCTGTCCTCTCTGATTCTATCCTTTTCTATGATAATGCTAAAGACCAGGGAGCGGTGGTCACTGTCCCCCAGATGCTCAACCACTGAGAGATCTGTGACCTGACCCGGTTCATTACCTAGTACTAGATCTAGTATGGCATTCCCCCTAGTCGGCCTGTCCACATACTGTGACAGGAATCCATCCTGGACACACTTAACAAACTCTGCCCCATCTAAACCCTTGGAACTAATCAGGTGTAGAGAAGAAGGTACAAATTACTGATAACCACAGATAAAATAGTTGGCTGTTGAGATCCTAATGCACTTAGTCATTAGATCTTTCTATAAAAGTCAAAGCAGACGAGTCTGCATGAAAGCAGCACAATGTGCAAATAAAGACTTACTTCAATGAAGATTGCAATGTCTGAAAGCTCAACAAACTGTGAGTGAAACAGTGATGCAATCTAAAGCACTTAATCATTTCAGTATGGTGACAGCAATGAGGGGACAGGAGATCATCATGTAACCACTGATGAAATGCAGTGGTTTGGGAGAAGTAAAATTGAACAGCTTTTTCATCTGATAAGATTGTTCTGGCATCCTGGTAGGTGGAATGGCAGAAGACAAAAGAACAGGCATTGCACCTCCTGCCATGGCCAAGAAATCTAATGTTAGAAGACAAGCAGTTAGTAAAGTTGGAAGAGTGGACCAGTGACCTTTGGAGTGTTGAATGCTGGAGGAATAAAAATGTGGATTGAAATAGGATTGGTGTAAATGGTGGTTGATTGTTGGCACAGATGAGATGGGTCAAAGGGCCTTTCGCTGGACTCTTTGACTCTAATATTAGGTGACCTCACCAAGGTCAAGGCTGACGTATAGTTTTTAATGTATTGCAGCTTACTGCACTTAAGGAATCTGTAACGAGGAAAAGAAGGGATGATCTGTCGAATATGGAGGCTGAACGCAAGAGCACCTTTCTCCTTGCATTCATTGGGTATTGGGGGGAACGTGGAGAGAGCAAAGGTTCTTGAAATATATGAGGAACAATCTAGAATACTGTCAGTTATAATTGAGTGGAAGTCATGATTAAGGTGAGCAGACAACATCTCAGAGACAACTTATCATCAGAGATGAGTTGACAAGAGCTGGAAGAACTGGGTCATTGGAATGGAATCCCTACAGCTGGCTGGGTGACAGACACTAGAGTTGAGATAGTTGGGCTACGTAGCTTTCTTGAGATTAACTCTTTCTCTCTATGATGCTACTTGATGTTGTGATTTTCTTCAATTTTTTTTTTGTTTTAATTCAGGTTTATTTGGGGATATTAGAAATCACATTGATACTCCAAAGTAGGATTTAAGCAGCATTCTAAGGACCCCACCTGTTGGAAACTTGTGAGCAGCAACCTTGAAGTGCAGAGGTAGAGAAGGAGAATCTCATGTTGAGAATCAGGCAGCTCTGCCATCAATGACACTATCTGCTTCACCAGAGTAGACTCAGACCATAGAGAGATCAGGTCCCAAGACCAGTGTATTCGTGTACTCATGCCTTGACGACGTTAGGTCAGAGTAACTGACCGTTGTAATATAACTTTAGATTTTATATTTACAATGCAATTGGTTTAAAGATAGATCCATCAATTGTGATGTGTTGTTGATGAGAATGTGGAGAGAATAAAAATGTGGATTAAAGTAGGATTAATGTAAGTCGGTGGTTGATGATTGGCACAGATGAGATGGGCCAAAAGGCCTGGCTTCATGCCCTTTGATCTTTAATTGTTTTTTTTTGCTACGGTCAAGGCTGATCTGTAGTTTTTTTTATGCATTGTAGCTTACTGCACTTAAACAGTGCATGACATTTAAAGACCAAAGATTAAAGATGAGCTTTATTTGTGATATATACATTGAAGCATACAGTGAAGTGCATCGTTTGCATCAATGACCAATACAGTCTGATGATCGTGCTGGGGACAGCCCACAAGCGTTGCCACATTTCCAGCACCAACATAGCATGCCCACAACTTACTAACCCTAACCCTACCCATACATCTCTGGAATATGGGAGGAAATAGGAGCACCTGGAGGAAACCTACATGGTCATGAAGAGAATGTACAAACTCCTTACAGAGAGCAATGGGAATAGACGCCCGATCAGTGATCGCTGCTGCTGTAAAGCGTTGTGCTAACCGCTACATCGTTGTGGCTGTGGTTTCAAGGGCAATCCATGTAATTCAGAGGCAACGATTGCTACTTCCCTGCTCTGGGTATTCTGGCTGTACACTCGACTGGCAAGATATCTTCTAGCATCTGCCCTCTGCCAATGTGGTCGCTCATGGTTCCACAGATCATTGTGGGCAGAGTCTTCAAGTGCACCTTCAAAAGAGCTGGGCAAGCCAGCAGAGCCAACAACAAACAGAAGCTTGGAAAGGGAAAATGGAAACTGCACTTAGAACTGATAACCGTGAAAACATCAATTGATTTAAGTAGAGTAACACATGTAATGTTCAAAATCCCTTTTTGATTTCTTGATGCAGTTTTGGGAGGTATCAAGACAAATGTCAGGGGCTATCCACCATTGGATGTGTCCAGAAAGTGAAAAAGAGTGTTTCCAGGACTCCAGGAAAGCATGCAGAATACATGAGCACAACTGGCATTTTCCTCCCACCAGCAGAAGAATGATCACCTGCAGCTGTAACATGATATCAAGTAATATATGAGTGAATCTGGAAGCAAACTTGTTATATCCACTCCCATAAATGGGAGTGGATATAACATGTTTGCTTCCAGATTCACTCTCTTCTGCAGTGTAGTCTGCCCCAGAGATCATAATACATGCCTCAATATACCTTTTAGTACCTAAGATTAAATTGATATGTGCACATTACTACAGTATGCCCTAGTTGATCAGGAAACAAGGAGCTGCTAGGTTAACTGAGCATGTGTTACATTCCCTTCAACAAGTGAAGTCAAGTTCAAGTTTATTATTACTCAGCCATATACATGTATATGAATCAACATTTTCCTCCAGATCAACGCAGTATATATAACTCATACACAACACATAAGGTAATTACCACACATAAATTAAAAAATAATAAGGTGCATTTACGACACAAGTCAAAAAGTAAACAGTATAGTGCTACTTGTGCTTCATATGTGGTGAAACCTGGGTGGTGGCAGGGAGTTGCCTGAGGGAAGAATCTATTTCCCATCCTAACAGTCCTTGTCCTAACACTACAGTACCTCCTGCCTGATGGTACGGGGTCAAAGAGAAGAGGTGGCCTGTTGAAAAATATTGTGTATTTCTCTTGCTGGTTTGTCCCACTCTTTCCCCTCATTTCCCTTTTACTCTCACCACCACCCCTACCCATCTCCCGATTCCCTTGCATCAAGCAGATCAGTAAGTTAAAAATCCCCTGCACAAGATTACAGGCCAATAGAGCTATTGAAAAGTAGAAGAAAAGGGTAAAAAAAATCAATAATCAACCATATACATATAAATATGCAAATAAAGTAAACAAGACATAAATTAATGGAAATGCACATCTATTGATATGTTTACCTCAGACACAGCGGCTTTTGCTGCAATGGGATGGATCAGATAATGTTGAGCAGAATGTTGTTTATTGACCAGTAACATGGAACTTAGGGAAATGACCTTACGTTACTAAGGTGATTTCTAATTAGTTTTAAACTACCATGGTGATAGTAATGTTATGAAAACTATGACAGCAAACTACTATGCCAGGCACAAGGACTAAAGACAGAGTGTATGTGATGGAGAACAAAGAGAAGAATTCTGCATCACTTTAAAGGTCCAGGTAACCTTATTACACTGGACAACAAAGATTTTGCTTCTTGTATATGTTTGGGTGTACCTAATTGATTTTGGACTGCTGATCATGAAAATAACCACAAAATTTCCCTATCACACACCATTTCTTTCAACTCGTCTATATTTGTAATTTCAATTCATAATTCAGTCAATTAAAAAGTTGTCCACAATGTCAGCTGAAAAGTTTCCTGTCTTGTCCAGGAATACCTGGGCATGCTCAGGCAGGGAGGATGCTGCATGGCAGGATAGGTCTTAGAAAGGCTATAAAAGCATCACACACACACCCTTCTATGCATTGCGTTTACACGTATATCGGTCTGTGATCAAATTGATGCGCACACACTTCACGCAAAGTGCATTGTGTATATTCATTATTATATAGTAATTGATTTTCAGGAGTATTTGTGATAGCAAAATGCTTCGCCAATGTTGCAAAAGCTGGGATACTTTCTGTTATGTTTGTAGTGAGTAGACGCTTACATCGCAAACACGGAGTAAGACTCCTCTTATTAAGAAAGCCTATGAGCTCTTGATTGGGTGTGAAATTGACAACCAAGACAAAGCCTGGACTCCTTAAATTTGTTGCTCAACATATGCTGTCAATCTAAGAGCTTGACTCAGAGGTACTCAGAAGTCAGTGGCATTCACTGTCCCTATGATATGGTGAGAGCAGAAGGATCATGTGACAGGCTGCTACTTCTGCTTGACTAGTGTGTCTGGTTTTTCTGCTAAAAGCAGGAAATCCATTCAATACCCCAATCTCCCCTCAGCCGTGAGGCCTGTGCCACATGAGGATAGTCTTCCAGTACTAAAGCCATTAGAGACATGGAGTCTAGAGGAGGAAGATGAAGAAGCCATGATGTAGGAGCCAGGAATGGAAATCGACACTGCTACTGATATAGATTTTGAACCCTTTATGTTGAGTGAGCCTCATCTGATAATTCAATCTGAGTTAAGTGACCTGGTCAGAGACTTGAGTTTGAATTACTGTGCTCAGGACTGTAAAGACGGAATCTGTTGTCACCAGGCACAAAAATTTCCGTGAAGGATTTCAATATTTGAGAAAGATATTCCCTAGAATGACTAGTGCCAAAATTAAAGGAGGCATTTTTGTAGGCTCACAAATCTAAAAGTCAGTCATCAATGGCAGGTAATTAGATTAGATTAGATTATGAGGACACTCAGTCCTCGTTTATTGTCATTTAGGAATGCATGCATTAAGAAATGATACAATGTTCCTCCAGAGTGATATCACAAAAAAGGACAAACCAAAGAATAACACTGACAAGACCACGTAATTATAACATATAGTTACAGCAGTGCAAAGCAATACCATAATTTGATAAAGAGCAGACTATGGGCACGGTAAAAAAAAGTCTCAAGTTGCAATCGACTCTCGATAGTCCCGATAGCAGGCGGCAAAAGGGAGAAACTCTCCCTGCCATAAACCTCCAGGCGCTGACAACTGCTGATGCATTGGAAGCACCCAACCACAGCCGGTTCTGAGTCCGTCCAAAAACTTCGAGCTTCTGACCAGCGCTCTGACACCGAGCAACCGAGCTCCATCTCTGCCGAGCGCTTCGACCCCGCCCCGGCCACCGAGCAACAAGCAAAGCCGAGGACCCAGGGCTTTCCCCTCCGGAGATTCTGGATCACACAGTAGCAGCGGCAGCGATAAAGGCATTTCAGAAGTTTCTCCAGATGTTCCTCCATTCTCTCACGTCTATCTCCATCAAATCAGGACTGTGCACGGCACCCTACTTGACAGATTACAGATATCTAGAAGAATTTCTAGTGGGACTGGAGAAAATCACATAGAAGGCATTCAAGCATGTTGTCGGAAAATTTTCTTGGCAACTACAGAGGACTAAGCTCTGTGCAGCTGGTCGACAACGCGTTTCAAGCATACAAAACAATGAAGTACAACATGTCACTAAAGAGTAATTTTCTGTATTCCCATTTAGACTTCTTCCCTGCAAATCTGGGCGCTGTCAGTGGTGAGCATTGTGAAAGGTTTCACCAGGACATTGCAGTCAGGGAGAAATGCTATCAGGGCAACTGGAATCCATCAATGCTGTCTGATTATTGCTGGACACCTAAGTGAGAAGCCTCAGACACTGAATACAAATTAAAATCATCAACGAAACATTTTTAGCTTAGTTGAACTATTGCAAAGTGTCAGCACCATTATGTAATTAAATGTATTATATTCAATGAGTTCATTTCTAGTTTCATCAAATTTCTACATGATACAATTAACCTGATATTATATTTGTGTTCATCTTCAAGTGATCTATCGCAGCCAAAAGAATTTATGAGGAAGCAATATTTTTGGAAAAAAATTGCTGTCCAGTGTTAATTATCCCTTTACTAAATATATTTAAGTCTTTTGTGAATCTCACCTTCCACATTCTAGGCTGAATTGATTGCCCCTCTTTTATAAGACAATAACAGGAAGAAACTCCCTTGTGTGACATCATTTAAGTACTGAAGCCACAGGAAAATGTAATTAGCTACAGATTGAGATTCAGATTAGTTTATTAGTATATACACTAGGATGAAAGAAATTGCTTGTTTGCATGGAGCTCACAAAGTAAACATGGTTTAAGTAAATAAAGCAATAGGTCACAAGATCACAAGACAAAGGAGCAGAAGTAGGCCATTCGGTCCATCGAGTCTGCTCTGCCACTTCACCATGAGCTAAACTATTCTCCCATCTAGTTCCAATTTCCGGCTTATTCCCCATATCCCTTGATACCCTGACTAATTAGATACCTATCAATCTCCTCCTTAAACACTCTCAATGATCAGGCCTCCACAGCTGTATGTGGCAACGAATTCCATAAATTCACAACCCTCTGGCTAAAAAAAAATTCTCCTCATCTCTGTTTTAAATGGGTACCCTCTAATTCTAAGACTGTGGCCTCTTGTCCTGGACTCACCCACCAAGGGAAACAGCCTTTCCACATCTACTCTGTCCAACCCTTTCAACATGCGAAATGTTTTATGAGATCCCCTCTCATTCTTCTATACTCTAATGAATACAGTCCAAGAGCTGACAAACGCTCCTCATGTGTTAGCCCCTGCATTCCAGGAATCATCCTCGTAAATCTTCTCTGAACTCTCTCCAACATCAGAACATCCCTTCTAAGATAGGGGGCCCAAAACTGCACATAGTATTCCAAATGAGGTCTCATCAGTGCCCCATAGAGCCTCATCAACACCTCATTACTCTTATACACTATTGCTCTTGAAATGAATGCCAACATAGCATTCGCTTTCCTTACTGCCGATCCAAGCTGGTGGTTAACCTTTAGGGTATCCTGCACGGGGACCCTCAAGTCCCTTTGCACTTCCGATTTTTGAAGTTTCTCCCCATCTAAATAATAATCTGCCCGATTATTTCTTCTTCCAAAATGTACAACCGTACATTTCTCAACATTGTATCTCATCTGCCATTTCTTTGCCCATTCTCCTAAACTGACCAAGTGTCTCTGCAACCTTTCCGTTTCTTCAACACTTCCTGGTCCTCCACCTGTCTTGGTGTCATCCACAAACTTAGCCACAGAACCATTTAATCCATAATCTAAATCATCGATATACATTGTAAAAAGAAGTGGCCCCAACACCGATCCCTGCAGAACACCACTAGTAACCGGCAACCAATCAGAATAGGATCCCTTTATTCCCACCCTTTGCTTTCTGCCTATCAGACAATGCTTCACCCATTCCAATATCTTTCCTGTAATTCTATGGGCTCTCATCTTATTAAGCATCCTCATATGCGGCACCTTATTGAAGGCCTTTTGAAAATCCAAATACACAACATCTACAGCCTCTCCCTTATCAATCTTATTTGAGATTACCTCAAAAAATTCCAATAGGTTGGTGAGGTAGGATCTTCCCTTCATGAAACCATGCTGGCTTGGGCCTATCTTGTCATGCACCTCGAGGTATTTCATAACCTTGTCCTTGAGGATCGACTCCAATAACTTTCCAACTACTGATGTCAGACCAATAGGTCTGTAATTTTCTTTTTGCTGCCTCCCTCCTTTCTTAAACAGCGGAACTACACTTGAAACCTTCCAGTCCTCCGGAATCATGCCAGAGTCTATTGATTCCTGGAAGATCATTTCCAATGCCTCCACAATCTCCAAAGCCACCTCCTTCAGAACCCATGGGTGCACCTCATCTGGTCGGGGAGACTTATCTATTCTTAGTCCATTTAGCTTCCCAAGCACTTTCTCTCTAGTAATCTTGACTGTACCTAATTCTATTCCCTGAGACCTCTGGCTATCAGGTATGTTGCTAATGTCTTCCACTGTGATGAATGATGCAAAATACTCATTTAGTTCTTCTGCCATCTCTTTGTTACCCATTATAATTTCTCCAGCGTCATTTTCAATCAGTCCTATATCTACCCGTGTCACTCTTTTATTCTTCATATATTTAAAAAAACTCTTAGTATCCTTTTTAATGTTAATTGCCAACTTCTTTTCATAATTCATCTTTTCTTTCCTAATTACTTTCTTAGTTACATTCTGTAAGTTTTTAAAAGTCATCCAGTCCTCAGTTTTCCCACTAATTTTTGCTTCCTTGTACGCTGTCTCTTTTGCTTTTATTTTAGCCTTAACCTCTCTGGTTAGCCACATTTGTGCCATTTTTCCATTCATGACTTTCTTTTTTCTTGGAATATATTTTTCCTGCACTTTCCTAATTTCTTGTAGGAATTTCATCCAATTCTGCTCTACCGTCCCTCCATCTAGCTTACTTTTCCAATCAACTTGGGCCAGTTCCTCTCTCATACCACTGTAATTTCCTTTGGTTCCACTGAAATATTGATACACCTGATACCAGCTTCTCCTTTTCAAATTTGAAACTGAACTCAATCATATTATGATCACTACTTCCAAGGGGTTCCATTACCTCCAGCTCCCTAATCACCTCAGGTTCATTACACAGCACCCAATCCAAAACAGCCGATCCCCTGGTGGGCTTATGGACAAGCTGCTCCAAAAAGCCATCCCGTAGGAATTCTACAAACTCCCTCTCCTGAGATCCAGTACCTTCCTGACTTTCCCAATCCACTTTCATATTAAAATCCCCCATAACTATCTTGACATTTTCCTTCTGACACGCTTTTTCCATTCCCAGCTGTAACTTGTAGCCCACATCCCGGCTGCTGTTTGGAGGCCTGTATATAACTGCTATTAGTGTCTTTTTACCCTTGCCATTTCTTAACTCGACCCATAAGGATCATACCTCTTCTGATCCTATGTCCCTTCTTTCTAGTGATTTGATATCGTTGCTTACTATCAGGGCCACCCCACCCCCTTTACCTACCTTCTTATCTTTCCTATACGCTGTGTATCCTTGGACATTCAGCTCCCAATCACATCCATCATTTAGCCATGACTTGGTGATGGCCACAATGTCATATCTTTTAACCTGTAGCTGTACAACCAGGTCATCCACTTTAAATTTCTAATGCTGAATACATTTAAGTACAGTACATTTAGATCAGTATCTGTTACCGATTTTGCTATTTTTCTATCGCACAGCAAATTATCCTGTCTATTCACCTGCCTGCACTTCTTGCCATCTTTGCTGCACAGTATCTTCGACTTATTTCTACTTTCCTCTTCCTCAACCCTAACACCCTGGTTTCCTTCCCCCTGCCAACTTAGATTAAACCCTCCCTAACAGCTATATTAAACAATCCCACCAGGATATTAGTACCCTTTGAGTTCAGGTGTAACCCATCGTTTTTGTATAAGTCATACTTCCCCCAAAATAGATCCCAATGATCCAAGAATTTGAAGCCCTGCCCCTTGCCCCAGTTACTTAGCCACACATTCATCTGCTTAATTCTGCTATTCTTACCTTCATTAGTGTGTGGCTCAGGCAGTAATCCCAAGATTATTACTTTAGAGGTCCAGCTTTTCAATTTTCTTCCTAACTCCCAGTAATCTTCCTTCAGGACCTCCTCTCTTTTTCTGTCTATGTCATTGGTACCAACATGTACCAAGACTTCTGGCTGCTCACCCTCTCTCTTCAGAATATTCTGGACCCGATCTGAGACATCCTTTACCCTGGCACCAGGGAGGCAACACACCATCCGGGTATCCTTGTCCAGCTTGCAGAATCTCTTGTCTGTTCTCCTCACTATGGAATCCCCTATAACTACTACATTTCTCCTTGCTTTCTTGATCACGGCACTGGGCAGAGTGCCAGAGTCCCGTTTGCTGTGGTCTTCCTCTGTCAGGTCAACCTCTCCAACAGTATCTAAAAGGATATATTGATTTCTGAGGGGGGCTGTTACAGAGGTGCTGTCCACTATCTCTCCATAGGTATTATCAATCACCTCCTCACTTTCCCTAATTAGCTGTAGGTCATCAAGCTGCAGCTCCAGATCCCTAACATGGTCTTTAAGGAGCCTCATCTCAAAGCACCTGGTGCAGACATAATCCTTGGGGAGGCTGGGAGTCTCCCAGGGTTCCCACATCTGGAACTCCAAGCACAGCGCTAATCCTAGATGCATACCTCTAATGCTACTGTTATTACTAAATAAATAAACTTGTAACTTACCCCTTTACTCTGAGACTCAATGGTCGCAGGAAGCCTCTTCCCGTTTCTGCCTAAGCCCTATCACTCTGCACCCTCTCACTCCGCTGCCCGCTGGATATGGTGATGTTCTTTTTAAGCCTTCTGCGCTCTGAGGTCACGCGCCTGCGCAGACCCGGCCTTACCTCACTGGGAGCAAGCTTGTCCTCAGCCTCTGCTCGCCGAAGCCTCTCAAGCCAAAGCCTTCCTACTCTGTAAGTACAACAATGAGCACAAAACAACGAATGGTGCAAAATATAGTGTAACGCTCAGCTATATCGGCTCATATTTATCTCGGGGAAACCCCATCTGCTGCCCAACCGTGTCTCCCAGTTGTGTCGGTTGCTGTGCAATGCCACCTGGTACGACCTCAAACATCAGACTGCACACAATGTACACTTTACAGATTACACTTTATAAATCTTACTGGGACTATGAGATTAATAGAGATACAATATAAAAGAAAAAAGAAAAAGGCGCCAGACTTATCAAAGTTCAATTTCTTCATGAACACAGTTGGAGCTCAAATACCCGGGGTCTTCTCTCTTCACCCTGCGATCCGCTCCGACCCCCTCGACTCGCCACTCGGGACCACCCAAGGTGATCGAACAGAGGGCTTCCAGCACGTCCGTCTTACTCCCGGTCTCTCCTCTAAAAGCCTGCCAAACACACTAGTTCCCAGCCATATGAGACAGAATATCACCCCAAAAAAAGAATAACATGGACACCAATCGGTTCATTCTCTCCTTATCATTAGTGATAACCCAAACAATCTGCTAGCTGCTAGATAAAGAATCACTGTCTCAGCAGTTAACATCACAGAGAAGCCATTTTAATTATAACATAACAAAGAAGCCATTTTGATTAACATACACAGTAACATAAAAGAAGAACTCCCTTACAATAGTATTGGAAACTAAAGTAATTCTAAAAGAACTGCTAACATGCCAATGAAAGAAAAGGTAGTATTAAGGATTTGGGAATGTGGCTATACAGGTGGAAATGAGGTGATTGAATCCAGTCTAATTGCAGTAGTGAATAAGCTTTTCTTGAGTCTGGTCATTCAGACTCTTCAGCTCCTATATCTTCTCCCATAAAGTAGAAGGGAGAAAAGAGTTACAGCATTTTTGATGATACTGTTAGTCTTCCTGATACAATGCACTGCGACGATGGACTGGATGGAAAGCTGACATGATCTCTGGAAGATCCTATGGTCACTCTCATTGAGGTGGACATCTGCTTTGGGGAATAGTGGAAAATGATAATTAGCTGTGGAGAAGAACAGGCTACAGATCCACAATGCTCTTCAAAAGCTACCTTGAAAGCAGTTCTGTATTCTAAAGTGTCGATGAAGATTCATCTTCAATGCAGAGTGTCCTCAGTTTCCTAAAATGACCTTTCTGTGTACACATAGCACCCAAGCAAACAATGGTAAATGTGCAAATCCAGATTACAATTTATAGAACTTGATAAAGTACAGTACATGACATGTAGCATTGAATATTGTGTTTTCTGTTGTTTTATGGAAGGAATTTGACAACATGAAAGGAATAGTGCTGAAATTCCTTACAGTTGGAATAAAGCTTAAACACTTTACATAAGTTTTATATCATTAATTCTATAATTGAGTGTATGAGGAATGGGAATGTACTGTAATTTGATTAGGAATTCTACTTCTACCCATAAATTTTAACCCAAACAAAAAATTGTTTGTCAGTGATGGACTCTCCAAAAATACAGACAGAAAACACAATAGAATTTCAGCAACACTCGGAATTATTCCGATTATGTTTTAAGAAAGGGCTAGAGGGATGAATAATGCTAACATTCAGTGCCAGTTGTATCATCCAAAATTATAAAATCTAAGCAACACACACAGAATGCTGGAGGAACTCAGCAGGCCAGGCAACATCTATGGAAAAGAGTACACCCGACATTTCAGGCCAGAGTCCTGATGAAGGATCTCGGCCCGAAGTGTCGACTGTACTCTTTTCCATAGACGCTGCCTGGCCTGCTGAGTTCCTCCAGCGTTCTGTGTATGTTGCTTGGATTTTCAGCATGTGCAGAATTTCTCTTGTTTATAAAATCTTACTCATCTTTTAAAGTGGGTTCAATATGTGCATAGAACAAACATTCAATAGGTTAAGGTTCATGAATTATAAGTATTGATTTGAAAATGGAAATTGGCATTAAAGAACTTACGATCTTCTCAAACGCTAAAAATGAAAGTATTCTGAAGATATGATTACAAAATAAGCTTGATAGTGTTTTAATATACATTGCTGTCTCAAATTCCTAAATATACTTACTTCAACTGAAAGACAAATGAAGGTGTGCAGAATTAAGTGGGTACAGTAAATACAAAAGAAACAAACAAATTAAATTTGATTATTTTATTAAACAATATAAGTCTTTCCAGATTTTAATCACACTTTTTCCCTCATCTTTCATTTTATGCTGGCCAAACTGGAACCACAACAGTAAAATCCCTTGAAATATTTTGCTATGGTACAGGAATGACAAAAGTGGAACAGAAGTGCCATCATGTTCACAAGATCAGGGAGCTTCTTTAGAAATAACAACAGAATCAACGTTTCAGATTAATGATTCTTCATCATAACTAGAAAGTGAGAAAATAAGGGCATTTTAAATTGCAGATTGTTGTAGGGTTAGAGTGTCACAAACAAGAAAGGCCAACTACTTGAAAATGCAGAATTCAACATTGCTTCAATAACTTCACTTGCAATTGTTTCAGTTACACAAATGAAAATTGACAGGCTTTATATATTTTTGATTTTATAATTATTCTCATCAGTCTCCACCCTATTTTTATAGCATGATGTCAAATGGTAGAGAAAACCAAGGACAGAGTTAATTTTTAAGAGGAGATGGGAATGGATTGGAAGGTAAGAATGGTAAAAAGAGTATCATACTCAGATTATGATGGGAATGTACCCCAGATGCTACTGTCTAGTAATAGCATAGTAGGTGGTTTTGTACACATTGTGGCTTGCACTATTCTACATCCTAGTCCTAAGAACTGAACTATGATGTGAGGCAAATCAGTAATGAGAAATTATCTGCAGATGAAGAGGTGGATGAAAGCAAGACAAACTCAGAGGAAGAAGAAGTGTTGCATATAAGCAGTGTAATGTAATGTTTCTTCTTCATCTGGTTTTCTGGCTGGTTCACTTGAACATCATGATCAACATTTCTTTCCCATTCAAATATTTGGCCTGAGCAACTGAACCTCTTGACCATGTCTACATGTTTTTATGCATTGGGTTGCTGCCACAATATTAACTGATTAGATATTTGCATTAGTGAGCAGGTTTACAGGTGTACCTAATAAAGTGGCCACTGAGTGTATGTAATTTATGAGATTACCATTTTAAAAAAGAGCTGTTTACTGCAATGACTTCATTCTGAGGATCTCACAGCAGAACATAATGATCTAATCAGCAAAAAGTCCACGTAATTAATGTGAAGGTGGTCTGTAACCTTCGCAAGAAAAAAATAGGTCTAGTTTATTCAAAAATCCCAGAAAAGCTTTAAGACTGCTTCTAAGGCAACCCGCTAAGATGTTGAACTTTGATCTACCATGGCAGACCCTCTCATAGATTGAGTTCAGAAATCACTATGTCAACTTTCCAGAACTGAGGGGTCATAAAACGAAGACAAAACATATTTAGAAGGAAATGGCTGTCTTGAAGTCATGATTCCACAGTCTAGACTAACCCAGAATCACCATCCAATGCAAATGTAGGGGTGCAAAGATAACTAGTAGCTTGTATCATGTTAATTGACCTTGAACTAGTGTAAGGTCAGGTCTTGTCAATAGCTGGGCAACAGGTGGAATGAGTGGAGTGACAGGAGAAGGGAGACCAGAAGCAATTTTGGCAACTCTTCTCTGACCATGTAGGCAATGCAAGAATTTTTTAAAAAACAGAAGAAATATTGATTAAACAAAGAAAATGCTGGAAATTCTCAGCTAGTCAGGCAGCATCTGCAGAGAATGGAATGGAGATAATATTTTAGGTTGAAGACATGTCTGGTCAATAGTAAGATAGTAAAGTGATTTATTATTGTCATATGCACTGAAGTACAATGAAAATCTTTGTTTTGTATCCACCCATTCAAATGGTTTAGTCACATCAGTGTATTGAGAGTAATATGAGGAAAACGACAGCAGAATGCAAAATAAAATGTTACAGTTGCAGAGATAGTGAAGTGCAGGCAGACAGTAAACTGGAAGGTCATAACAAGGTAGATGGTGAGGTCAAGAATCTATCTTATCAGACTAGGGGAGAGGAGAAAGAATGTGGCTCTATTGTGTTCTATAGTGGTTCTAGAACAGGGGTAGGCAACCTTAAGCACAAATGATTTTCTAGCATGCGTTATTCATTAATTTGAGGCCAAACATAATTAGATGTATTTAAACGGATAATTCCCATATTTCGTTTTTTAAGGCATTTATCTGGCCCACAGAGGCAAAAAAGGTTGCCGACACCTGTTCTAGAATTTTGACAATGTGGAAGTTAATGATAATAATAATAGTTTTGAAGGTCAATTGTAGAGACATCAACCTGAAACATCAATTTTATTTCTCTTATCATGAATGTTGCCTGATCAACTGAATGTTTGCTGTATTTCCTACTTTTATTTCAGATTACCAGTACTGGCAGGCCTTCAATTTTCAAAAAGCTGTAAATGTCTGGAAGACAAAAATAAAATAGACAATGCTGGAAACACTCCACAATTTTTGTTCCTATTTCAGAATTTCAGTGTCTGTGTCAGCCTGAAATAACTAGGGAAGATGGATTGGCACTGTGTGAATAATTTTTAAACTATTGTCATTATCATTTATTCTTGAAACAACATACAATGCATGGCCTTTGATTAAAATCATAGAAAATTACAAAAGACATATTTTTACTTCTATGTATCTCAAAGATCATCACCACATCAGCTTATCACTCCTACACCTTCCATTACTGGCGGTTGTTTAACCTTGTCCTTGTGCTTTTTGCTCCCTTCATATTGGTGGTAAATTCTCAGTGAAGCAGGCTGCATGACTTTGCAGATCACCCCAACTAGCTCTGGACCAAGACGGTTTGGTTTTGAAGGGCATCATTCTAATATGAGGGAGAATAATCAGATTGATTGCCAATGGTAGAACACCAAAAGAGGCAAAAGGAGAGAAATAATGTTATTTCTCTGAATAACAACAGTCAGTTTACAATCTTTGGAATCACTATTACTCCACTAGGTTCTAGGTTCTAGTTCTAGTAAGTAATTGGAGGGCATATCTTTGTACTGCTGACACAGGGACCAAGAAGAAGAGGGAGAAGAAAAAAAGGTGTGAGAGGAATAGAGATATTTTGTGCAGACATCTCCTGTAGAAGCCACAAGGAAAAATGTTGGCCTCTGTTGTTCTCAATTCACAACGGAACTATGTTTCTAATTCTTCATCATACCTTCTACCCCCATCAATTGAATTTTTCATAGTGTTAATGAGTGACCTACAATTTTAAACTGTCTCGTGAATATTTTGGCATACAATTGACTGGTAAAGTATGAGTGAGAAAATAGTTCTTGTTTCAAACCCCATTTTCCTAAGTCCAACTTCCAGATAACCCACAGTCTCCCTCAACTTTTTTAGTCAAACTTAATTTTATTTTGTATGTTCAACACATGGAATAAAGGAAAATGGTAAAGGAAATGGGATTGAAGAGTTCCAGAAGCACAATGTATACTAAATTTTAAATTAAAATTTAAAATGGTGCTACATAAAATTACTCAAAGCAAGCCAGATATTATGCTCACCATGGACAGTCCTTAGCCTAACTGCGAAAGGAAAAGGATTGGGCATGGGGATAGGAACCCCATCCCATAAAAAAAACCAGCACTACAGAAAAGCCAATAGAAGGCCCAAAGGTCACATCCCTGGAAGAGGAAGGGTCTTCGATGGGTTACACCTCGAAAGACTGAAAGAATGGCCCAGGATGGAGGACTCTGGTGAGTTTCTACTGGTGGCCTATGCTCCAGTAGGTGTGATGAACTTAAGGAAAAGAAGAAGAAGAAAAAGCCAGATATGAAAAATATAAAACACTTCAAGGCTTCGTATCCTGGAGATATGACTCAGTCCTTTATAGCTTAATGTGCTTCAGTCATGGTAGATGTTTACAAGGTGTTGAATTAAATTCTATCATTTATTTAAAACCAAGAGTTTTTGGAATTTCTTTTAAACAAACTCTCATTTGAAAGGTCAATACACTTAACAGATTAAATTGAAATAAATATAATTTATTGACTTTCAAACTTTAGAATAGAATGAAACAAAAATGTTAAATGTACTTTTCCTGACTAGTATAACTTGGAACATGATAATACTGTATCATCTGACATTTTCAATAATATTCTTGCCGTGTTTTTGTTGGGGAATAGTGGTAACCAATTGAACCTTGCATGACTCATTGTCAGAATAATGGCTTTGAAATTGTCATCATGTTGCACCTACAGTTTGAGGAAGAACACTTCACCATTGAAAATCAAGGAATCTTGCCCACAGGCCCATAAATAGCCCTGATATTTAAGAGGTTTCATGGATCTGTATATGATGTTTTTGGTATACTATACAGTATATGGCTTTCATGCAATGTTTAAAGATATTATTTTTGAGAACCTTAGGCTGAATTCAGATCCAGTGATTATCTAAACAGCAAAAGATTTAGTGATAAAGCATTTGAGTTCATGAGAGGGATAACTGTTCCTCTTCAGTATTCCTGGCAAGCTTTGACTGCAAAATATTCTCTGACCCAGAGACCCAGCCTAAGATTATATATCTCTCCCAAATTGGTGATTAGAAGCAACTTCTGTGCCTAACTGTTTCTCTTTCTACAGATGTTGCCCGAGTTTTTACCTGCATTCTTTGGAAAAAGTGGTTCTATTCTGCTACCATAGACTGTTACCAACGACCTCTAAAGCTGATAAGACTTTACTTCTTACCAAAGTTCATACAAATTACTCAGGAATTTATGGAAATCACAATACTTAAATAAGCCATTAAACTCTATTTGCCAATGCCTGAATCAAGCCTCTTTGTATAAGAACAGGTGATTATAGAAACAAAATTAATTCTCATCTCATGAACATAATTTTCTGTTGCTTTCAAGTTTCTCCTGAACTGCTTATGAACTCCATGGTTCAGCAAGTTGCACTGTATTACATTTCCTCAGAATCATAGAACCACGTGAGATTTTCAACATAGATTGAGGCCACGACACCCATTCTGTGTCTGTTACTTTCTCATTTCTTTGATAAATTTGATCTTTCTGTACTTTCTATGGATTAATTAATAGATATTTTGTAAACCTGAGTACCAGTTTTGAACTCTCCAACAGTGGCAGCATTTTTATATCTATTATCTAAACTTCTTCATTTTAATGCCATCTATTAGTCTTACATTTTCCACAGTCATAAAGTCAAAGAGCTACACAGCACAGAAAACAGGACCGGCAGCAAAAATCATCCTTGCCACCTAACCTGGGCTACTCTTTGTCTTAAGGTGATGGCTGGGAACGGACCCAAGTGCAAGACACAGACACTGAAGTACTAGGGACAGGACTAGGATACAGGGTGAGGGCTAGGACATGGACACGAAAACCGGGAACCCGGAACAGGACTGGACAAGAGAGCTAGGAGCCCAGGCTTGGACTCCGAGCCAGAGACTGGACAAGGACCGAGAGCCTGGGTCTTGCTTCTGGCTTGGACCCTAGAACTAGGCAAGGACGTGACTTGGCTGGCAGGCAGGATGAGGCTGAAGTCTTCAGACTTGAGGTGAGGCTGGAGACCAGAGGCTTGGGACTAGAGACTTGAGGCTTGGGGTCTTGAATCTTGGCTTGGGGCGAGGCTCGAGGCTTGGGGTCTTGAAGCTCCTCCTGGCCAGGGTGCAGATCACCTGGACAGGGCACAGTACTCCACCCGACGGAGGCAAGGGACAGGAAGGGACGGAACCAACCGCAGGGTAATGGCAAGACGACCTGACTTACCCAGCGGAGGCAAGAGACAGGAAGGGACAGAACCAACCGCAGGGTAACGGCAAGACGGCCTGACTTACCCAGCGGAGGCAAGGGACAGGAAGGGTCAGAACCAACTGTAGGGTAATGGCAAGACAGCCTGACTTACCTGGCAGAGGCAAGGGACAGTAAGGGAGCTAGGTATAGGGTGGCTCCAGGACAAGACTTCAGGCGAGACAAGGTGAGAGTTACCAGCAAGACAAGGCAAGGCCTCAGGCAATGTAAGGTGAAACAAGAACTTCAGGCGAGGCGAGAGTTACTGGCAAGACAAGGCAAGGCTTCAGACAATGCAAGGTGAGACGAGAATTTCAGGTGAGGTGAGAGTTACCGGCAAGACAAGGCAAGGCTTTAGGCGAGGAAACAGAAGGCAGGGGAAGGGATACAAGGAGTAAGGACAATAACAATCTAGCAGCCACGCCCTGGTCTCTGGAGGTATTTATGCAGCCAGCCCCAACAAGCATCAGCTGCCTCAATTAGTGCTCAACAGGAACAGAAACAGGGTAGACAGGAAAACCTGGAGCAAGGGTCAATGGACTGTACTGTGAACCGGAATGCAGACTTCACGGACCAGACCATGACACTCTTTGCCTGTGTTCAGTCTAGAGCCTTCAAAACCTTTCTATCCATGTAACTGTAAAATATCTTTTAAACATTGTAATTATATCTGCCTCTACCACCTCCTCATCTACTTCCCATACTTGTTTCACTTACTCACCAACTTCCCCTCAGGCCCCTTTTAAATCTTTCTCCTCTTGTCTTAAATCTATGCTCCCCAGCTATAGACTTCCCTACTCTGGGAAAACTACTGTGGTTCTGATTATCATTGCTGCAAGTATGGAAGACAGGTTTTGGATATTAGTGCAAAGGATTGAGGTTAAAGGTTCTCCCATGCAAAATACTTACTCAGTTTGTCCTCCATTTCCTTGTCCCCCATTACTAATTCTCCAGTGTCATTTTCCAGTGGTCTGATATCTACTCTTGCTGCTCCTTTACTCTTTATATATCTGAAAATAATTTGGTATCCTCCGTTAAAAATTTACCGATCCCCTAACTTCCTATTAATTTTTGCTCTATTGTACAAACGTATATCCTCTTTTTTGCTTTTATGTTGGCTTTGACTTCCCTTGTTGGCCATGGTTGCATCATCCGGCCTTTAGAATACTTCTCCTTTAGGATGTACCTATCCTGCGCCTTCCAAATTTCTCCCAGAAGCTCCAGCCATTGCTGCTCTGCCATCATCCCTGCTAGTGTCCCCTTCCAATCAAATATGACCAGCTCCTCTCTCATGTCCTTGTAACTCCCTTTACTCTGCTGTAATACTGCTACATCTGACTTTACCTTCTCTCTCTCAAATTGCAGGAGGAATTCTATCATGTTATGATCACTGGCTCCATAATCAAATCCGGTTCAATACATAACGATCATCCAGAATAGCGGATCACCTACTGGGCTCAACTACCAACTGCTTTAAAAAGCCATCTTGTAGGCATTCTACAAATTCTTTCTCTTGGGAACTAAAATCAGCACCAACCTGATTTACTAAATCTACCTGCATATTGAAATCCCCCATGACTATCACATCATTGCCCCTTTTACATTCCTTTTCTATCTCCAATTTTAATTTGTAGCCCATATCCTGGCTACTGTTCAGAGGCCTGCCTATAACTCCCACCAGGAGGGTCTTTTTACCCTTGCAGTTTCTTAACTCTACCCACCATGATTCTACATTTTCCAATCCTGTCACTTGTTTTAAAGATTTGATTTAATTTTGTTACCAGCAGATCTATGCCACCCCCTCTGCCTACCTGCCTATCCTTTTGATAAAATGTACATCCTTGGACATTAAGCTCCCAAACTATAATCCTCTTTCAGCCATGACTCAGTTTTGCCCACAATGTCATACCTGCCAATCTCAAACTGTACTACAAGGTTCTTTACTCTGTAAACTGCATGCATTCAACTATAACACCTTCAAGACCTGTATTCACAAACCCTTTCCAATTTTGTCGCCCTTTTACACTGCAACTTATTCCACTGACTGCAATTCTGCCCTGTCATCTGCCTGACCTTCCTGACAGTCTCACTACACTCTGCCTCTGCTTGTCCTGTCCTCAGCCCTATCACTCCAGTTCCCATCCCCTTGCCAAATCAGTTTAAACCCTTCCCTACAGATCTAGAAAATCAGTCCACGAGAGTATCGGTCCCCTCGGGTTCAGATGTAACCTATCTCTTTTGTACAGATTTTACCTTTTCCAGAAGAGATCCCAATGATCCAGAAGTCTGAAACCCTGCCCTCTGTACCACTTCCTCAGCCACGAATTCATCTGCTAAATCATCCTATCCTTAACCTCACTGGCACATGGTACAGACAGCAATCCAAAGATTTGCTACCCTGAAGGTCCTGCTTTTCAGCTTTCTACATAGCTCCCTAAATTCTCTCTTCAGGCCCTTCTTGTATTTCCTACCTATGTCATTGGTGCCAACATGTACCATATCTTCTGGCTTCTCACCCTCCCCTTTTAGAATGCCATGGAACCAGTTTGATGCAAGATTTTGCAACACTTAAGAGTTCATCTTCAAAAACAGAGGGATATTCCTTTGGAATTGTCTTACAACCTAACAAATCTCCTCCACAATGTTAATGAACTTGGTAAGGTCATCCATCAGTTCTCTCATTCCCTGGAAGTAGAATCTCAGTATGTTCAATATTTCCTATCAGTTAAAATCAACTCCTTCTTCAAGTGGCAGACTTGCAAATCATTTTTTAAGACAGAGACCAAAACCATACCTTGTGCTCCATGTGGCTCAGCCAAGGCTCCATTTAAATTTAACTGAAGTATTCAGATTGTGATAGGATACTTCAGTTTAGAGATGGAAATAGGGAGGAGCTGAGGGCAATACAGAGGGACCTGAAAGCCAGGATCAGGGAGGCTAAAGACAGGTACAGGAGGAAGCTTGAGTGGAAACTCCAGCAGAACAACATGAGAGAGGTCTGGAGGGGGATGAGGACCATCACTGGGTTTCGGCAAACTAGCAACAGAGGAGCTGAGGGCAGTGTGGACAGGGCCAACGAACTTAACCTGTTCTTTAACAGATTTGACATTGTGGCCCCTGCCCATCCCCCACATGAGCCATCTGTTGTCGGCCCCCAACCAACACATATTCCACTCTCCCCTCCTACCCCTCCTCACAGTCCCCCACCCTGTTCTCATGACTATACCCCTTCCCCACACAATACCACCATGGTGGGCTTCACAGCTGAACAGGTGAGAAGACAGCTGAAACGTCTCAACCCAAGCAAGGCTGCAGGACTGGATGGTGTCAGTAACAGGGTGCTCAAAGCCTGTGCCCCTCAGCTATGTGGAGTACTTCGCCATGTCTTCAACCTGAGCCTGAGGCTCCAAAGGGTTCCTGTGCTGTGGAAGACGTCCTGCCTCGTCACTGTGCCGAAGACGCCACGCCCCAGGGGCCTCAGTGACTACAGACCGGTGGCATTGACCTCCCACATCATGAAGACCCTGGAGAGACTTGTTCTGGAGCTGCTCCGGCCTATGGTCAGGCCACACTTAGATCCCCTCCAGTTGGCCTACCAAATCTGACTAGGAGTTAAGAATGCCATCGTCTACCTGCTTGGCCGTGTCTACGCCCACCTGGACAAGCCAGCAAGCACTGTGAGGGTCATGTTTTTTGACTTCTCCAATGCGTTCAACACCATCCGCCCTGCTCTGCTGGGGTAGAAGCTGACAGCAATGCAGGTGGATGTTTTCCTGGTGTCATGGATTCTTGATTACCTGACTGGCAGACCACAGTACATGTGATTGCAACACTGTGTGTCCGACAGAGTGATCAGCAGCACTGGGGCTCCACAGGGGACTGTCTTGTCTCCTTTTCTCTTCACCATTTACACCTCGGACTTCAAATACTGCACAGAGTCTTGTCATCTTCAGAAGTTTTCGGATGACTCTGCCATAGTTGGATGCATCAGCAAGGGAGATGAGGCTGAGTACAGGGCTATTTTAGGAAACTTTGTCACACAGTGTGAGCAGAATTATCTGCGGCTTAATGTGAAAAAGACTAAGGAGCTGGTGGTAGACCTGAGGAGAGCTAAGGTACCGGTGACCCCTGTTTCCATGCAGGGGGTCAGTGTGGACATGGTGGAGGATTACAAATACCTGGGGATACGAATTGACAATAAACTGGACTGGTCAAAGAACACTGAGGCTGTCTACAAGACGGGTCAGAGCCGTCTCTATTTCCTGAGGAGACTGAGGTCCTTTAACATCTGCTGGACAATGTTGAGGATGTTCTACGAGTCTGTGGTGGCCAGTACTATTATGTAAGATGTTGTGTGCTGGGGCAGCAGACACCAACAGAATCAACAAACTCATTCGTAAGGCCAGTGATGTTGTGGGGATGGAACTGGACTCTCTCACGGTGGTGTCTGAAAAGACGATGCTGTCTAAGTTGAATGCCATCTTGGTCAATGTCTCCCATCCACTACATAATGTACTGGATGGACACAGGAGTACATTCAGCCAGAGACTCATTCCACCGAGACGCAACACAGAGTGTCATAGGAAGTCATTCAAGCCTGTGGCCATCAAACTTTACAACTCCTTCCTTGGAGGGTCAGACACCCTGAGCCAATAGGCTGGTCCTGGACCTATTTCATAATTTACTGGCATAATTTACATATTACTATTTAACTATTTGTGGTTCTATTACTACTTATTATTTATGGTGCAACTGTAACGAAAACCAATTTCCCCCAGGATCAATAAAGTATGACTATGACTATGACTATCTGCAACCTCTGAAGTAGAAGAGATATCAGTGGATCATGGCTTTTTAATGTAATGATATTATTGTTTGCAAGCAACATACTATAGAAGTTGGAAATTTGAAACAAAGCATACAAAGCATACAATCTTGCTTTGCAGATAACGACTATGTAGAGAGAAAAGAGATATTGGGCAGGCAATGCACATATCAGCCCATTCCGGATTGTAATGGAGCATGGGAATATGAAACAGGCTGGAGGCAACATTCAAATTCGAAGTATCAGAGGCATGAGAAAAGATCTGGCCAAAGCTGATTGGAAGGAGGCACTAGCAGGGATGATGGCAGACTTTCTGGAAGCAATTTCGAAGGTGCAGGATAGGTTCGTTTCAAAGAAGTATTCTAAAAGGAGGATGAGGCAACCATGACTGATAAGGGAAGTCAAAGACAGCATAAAAGCAAAAGTGAGGGCATACTATAAGGCAAACTTTAATGGGAAACTAGAAGATTGGGCATGTTTCAAAAACTAATAGAATGCAACTCAAAAAACAAAGAAGGGAGACTGCAGAAGGACTTAAACTGATTAGGAGAATGGGCAAAGAAGTGACAGATGAAATACAGTGTAGGGATGCGTATGCTCATGCATTTTTGTAGAAGGATAAAGGCATAAATTATTTTCTAAACGAGAAACAAATTCAACAATCGGAGATGCAAAGAGACTTGGAAGTCCTCATGCAGAATTCCCTAAGGGTTAACTTACAAGTTAAGTCGATGGTAAGGAAGACAAGTGCAATGTTAGAATGCATTTCAAGAGGCCTAAAATATGAAAGCAAGGCTTAATACTGAGGTTTTATAAGGCACTGGTCAGACCACATTTGGAGTATTGTGAGTAGTTATGGGCTCCATATCTAAGAAAGGATGTGCTGGCGTTGGAGAAGGTCCAGAGGACGTTCAAGAGAATGATTTCAGAAATGAAAGGGTTAATATACAATGAGTGTTTGATGGCGCTGGGCCTGTACTCCCTATTGAAAGGACTAGATAGTGTGGTTCATGGAGGATATGTTTCCAATAGTGAGAGAATCAATGACCAGTGGGCACAACCACAGATGTTCCTTTAAACAGTGGTGATAAGTAACTTGGAGCTAGAGGGTAGCAAATCTTTGGAATTCATTGCTGCACGAGGCCATGGAGACAAAGTCATTGGGTATGTTTAAAGTAGTGGTTTATAGGTTCTAGTTTAGTAAGGGTGTCAAATGTTATGGGCAGAATGCATGGGAATGGGGTTGAGAGTGAAAATTAATCAGCCATGCTGAAATGGTGAAGCAGACTAGATGGGCTGAATGGCCTATTCTGCTCCTACATCTTCTGGTCTCTGTCTACATTTTATGTTTTTAATTAACAGGAATGATGCATTTGTAAATAAGTATATTCTTTTCTAACTTTGTCAATTATTTAAGTTATTTTCAGTTGTCTTCTAAATGACCAATGTGGGAGATGTGGTCACCTCTCAGTGTTCTTGTGGAACCATGGCATTGAGGTTGATGGTCACAAAAGGCTGAAACAACCACAGGACTCTAGTGGTGGAAGAGCACAGGCACTGGGTTACATCAACACAACCCAGCATAATATTTCAGGTCAAAGATCTTTCACCAGCTGCTGACATTGCTCTTGATCAAAGTCTGATCTGAATGATTTATTTTGGCAAGTTATAGGTTTTTCAATCAACAAATAAACTACAGCATATTTACAGCAGCAAACAACTGCCCTGTTGGAGTAAATGTACCTTACTTGGTAATTACTGTAACTAATTCAACACTTACCAGGGCCTGGTTCCATTAGTTAGAATATGTTAACATATAGGTTTTCAATATCGGTGAATCTTTCATTGACTCAAGTCAAAGATGGTCATTCTCTGTAACAATCCAATTAATTCTAGTTGCTTACCAACAAGTATTGTCAAGAGCTGTTCAATATGATTTACTGTTATTATTTCAATTAAAACATTTCTTCCCATTTTTGAGTGAAATATGAAGATAAAATATATCTGATAGCATTGATGAAAGCGAATATGACAAAGCAGAAATAAAACTGCACACTGAGGCAAAATCCATGTGTTCTTTACGTGCCAAGAATAAGCAGCATTACAGCACTTACATCAACTCTTGTTTTTCTAAAACACCAGAAAGTCTGCAGATGCTGGAAATCCAAGCAACACACACAAAATGCTGGAGGAACTCAGCAGGTCGGGCAGTGTATATGGAAAAGAGTGAACAGTGTATGCTTCAGGTCGTGACTGTTCTTCAGGACTGAGAAGAAAGGGGGAATATGCCAGAATAAAATGGTGGGGGGAGGGGGAGAGGCTAACTGGAAGGTGAAAGGTGAAGCCAGGTGGGTGGGAAAGGTCAAGGACAGGAGAAGAAGGCATCTAATAGAAGAAAGGGGAGAAGGAGGGGACCCAGGGGGAAGTAATAGGCAGGTGAGAAATGGTAAAAGGTCAGAATGGGGAATAGTGGGGGTAATTTTTTTTACCGGAAGGAGAAATTGATATTCATGCCATCAGGTTAGAGGCTATCCAGATAGGATATAAGGTGTTGCTCCTCCACCAGGAGGGTGGCCTCATCTCAGTCGTGAAGGAGGGTCTCGGCCCTAAACATGGATTATCTATTCATTTCTATAGATGCTGCCTGACCTGCCGAGTTCCTCCAGCATTTTGTGTGTGTTGCTTGTTTCTCTTGTATTGACACACAGAGTAAAGGCACAAGGGTTTTTCATAGTGGCTAGCCCCAATTTCCTCTATCAGTCTTTCTTGGTCATTTGCTTCTGTCTACCATATTAAGTACAGGCATTTGTTTAATTCCACCTATAACTAAAGATTACTTTCCTTAGTACAAAACATAAAATAAGTTATTGGCCACACATGTCTATGCTTGTAAGCTTCCTCTGTTTCTGCTTAGTTTTACATGGTATGTTTGTACTGGCACGAATACAGGGGAAAGAAGGAGCTGTCCCACTGGAATGGGTTCAGCGTCCCAGCAAATCAAGTAACGAGGCTGCAGATAAAGGTATTAACTAAGAAGCTGGGATGAGGATTTTGGAAAAGGGAAAAGTTAGAATTTAAAGCAAAAGGAAAAAAGATAGTGAGAGAAGGAAAAAAGAAGAATCAGGTTTAATATCTCTGGCATATGTCAGGAAATTTACTGTTGTGCCGCAGCAGTATATAAAAATACATAATAATAATAAAACTGTAAGAAATGTGTAATGATAGCCATTGATTATCAGGAAGGGGTGAAGCATACAAACATAAAAAATCTGCAGTTAGAGTCAGAACAGAAGAATTGGAGTTCTTTTATCAGAATGCATACAGCATTTATTACAGAATTGATGAATTAATGGCACAAGTAGAAACAAATGAGTCTGGTCTATCAGGGAATTGATGAAGCTGGGAATTAACTATTCCAGGAACCTTAGCTTTTGGAAGAAATAGGCAGAGTGGAAGTAGGCCTAATACTAATAATAGTGCTGGGTGTGACAGTAAGCGAGCCACTAGTGGCACACTGCTGAATAGGCAGGAAGGCACCGGGGAACCCCGAGAAGATATTGCCAGCATTCAAAGTAGCCCACCAATACCATAGGTGGCACCTGGTGCAGGTGTTTCTCAAGTGAGCAGTTAACTTACGACTGAGATCAGTTAAGCAGTTAGGAGCCGCATTAAATGGTCAGTCAAAGTAAACGCAATCTTAAATGTGTGTATATTGTCTAGTAACAGAACTTGGAGACTGCCATGACAACGTACAGGGACTAATGTCATCAACAGTTTATAGCACAATATCTCTCCATGCAAGTAAATGCACAATGAATAGCAGATCAACGTAGAGTGATAATAAAAAAATAACTTATTCCCTATGGACATTTTAAACCAAATAAAACACGAAGGAGCACACAAGCTAGAAAGAAACCAATCTAAAGACCACAGCAATATGATATAGAATGCCATCCTGAAGCACTGATGAAAATAGAATAACTTCAACAACTGTTCCACAACCTGATAGTAATAGCAACAACACAGATGTAGCCTCCACAGAGTGCTGATGAAGTAGCTTAGCTTGTAGACAAAATTATCCTTACACCATACTAACAGAATGTATGGGCACTGACACAACAAAAAAAACCCTTCATACCAAAACAAAACCCATCATCAAAACTTGCAAAAATTGTTAATCCTCCAAATAATATTATATTATCACAATATTTAGGAAAATTTGAAACATCTGAAGAACTACACACAAACATCATAACATACTGTGCTACATTGACAGCAGTGCCGTACAATGACTCCAAAATAGAGGCACTCATTAATAGAAACCCAAAACTGAATAATGAATTGAGAATGCTAAAATGGCAGAAGAGATTAAGAAACAAAATTGAAACCTTAAGAGCAGAAAGAGTCCGCCTAATGGAGTATAAAATGGATAACCAGAGCAAGAAAGTCAAGAGAAAAGCTAAGGAAATATAAGGTCCGGGATACGATCAACCTAACAAAAGCATTGTAGATTTTATTGATAGTCTAAAACAAAAGCCTGGTGCATACAAAGCCAGAATAAATTGATGCATGAAATATGCCAGATGAAGAAAATTATCAGTTCAGGAACAATGGAAAGGGTTTATACAGGATGTTAGAACTACATTTGATGCACCAAAATGTCACCGTCTCCAGCACAGAATTACCAACAAACACGGAGATAATTAACTTCTGGGTTAATATCTGGTCAAAGAGGGAGACACACAATCAAGAAGCAAACTGGATTAGGGAGGAAAAAGAACACACTCACACAACTGAAAATATGATAACACCTGAAGTTACAATGGATTTGCTAATAGTGTTTCTAAAATATGCCCACTACTGGAAAAGTGCCAGCAGTGATAATATTCCTAATTATTAGTATAAAAAATTTATTTGCTTTCATCCAAACCTATTAATATATATCAACAACTTTCTTAAAAATCCTGAAAAAGTGTCTGAGTTTCTGACAGAAGGTAAAACATATATCTTACTTAAAGGGAAAATCACAAATGATCTATCAAAATAGCATCAATTACGTGTTTACAAACTATATATAAAATTGTAACATCGTGCACCTTGTAACTAATCGCCACTCATTTAGATAGCCACAATAAACTTACAGAAGTGCAGAAGGATGCTGTAAGGATATGAAAGGGCATAAGGAATAACTGATATTAGGTTCTATAATTCTAAATCAAGCCCGGTGGAAAAGCTAAAATCTTCATGTTGTTATATTGACTACCAAAAAGCATTTGATTCTGTCCCACACTCAATGTTCTTGGAAAATTGAAAGGTCTGAAGGTAGATAAGTCACCAGGACTAGATGGTGTACACCCCAGGGTTCTGAAAGAGGTGGCTGAAGAGATCATAGAGGCATTGACATTGATCTTTCAGGAATCACTAGATTCTGAAATGGTTCTGAAAGACTGGAAAACTACAAATGTCACTCCACCATTCAAGAAGGGAGAGAGGAAGAAGAGAGGAAAGAGAAGAAGAAGAGAGAAGAGAGGCCCGTTAATCTGACCTCAATGGTTGGGAAGATGTTGGTGTCCATTATTAAGAACGTTGTTTTGGGGTAGTTGGAGGCACATGATTAAATAAGTCAAAGTCAATATGGTTTCCTCAAGGGAAAATCTTGCCTGACATATCTGTTGGAATTCTTTGAAGGAATGATAAGTAGGATAGACAAAGGAGAATTGGCTGATGGATTTTCAGAAGGCCTTTGACAAGGTGCCACACATGAGGCTGCTTAACAAGCTATCAGCACATGGTATTACAGGAAAGATTCTAGCATGGATACAGCAGTGGATGATTGGCAAGTGGCAAAGAGTGGGAATAAATAGAGCCTTTTCTGATTGGTTGCCAGTGATTAGTGGTGTTCCACTGGGGTTTATGTTGGAACCGATTTTTTTTACGTTATATATCAATGATTTAGATGACAGAAGTGATGACTTTATTGCAAAGCTTACAAATTATTCAAAGATAGGTGGAGGGGCAGGTAGCTTTGAGGAAGTAGAGAGGCTGTAGGAGGACTTAGATAAATTAGGAAAATGGGCAAAGAAGTGGCAAATGGAATACAGTGCTTGGAAGTGTATGATCATGCACTTTTTAGAAGAAATGAAAGGGTTGACTGTTTTCTAAATGGAGAGAAAATACAAAATAACTGAAGTGCAAAGGGACTTGTGCAGGACTCCCTAAACATTAATTTGTAGGTTGAACCTGTGGTGAGGAAAGCAAATGCAATGCTAGCATTTATTTCAAGAGGACTAGAATATAAAAGTGAGGATGTAATGTTGAGACTTTGTAAAGCACTGGTAAGGCCTCACTAGAGTATTGTGAGCAGTTTTGGGCCCCTTATCTGAGAAAGGAAATTCTGAAGCTGGAGACAGTTCAAAGGAAGTTCATGGAAATTATTCCAGGATTGAATGGCTTGTCATATGAAGAACATTTGATATCTCTGGACCTGTATTCACTAGAATTCAGAAGAATGGGGGGTGACCTCATTGAAATCTATCGAATGGTGAAAGGCCTCGATAGACTGGATGTGGACAGGATATTTCCTATGGAGGGAGAGTTTAAGGTCAGAGGACATAGCTTCAATATTTAAAGGTGTCACTTTAGAATGGACATTAGGAAAAATTTCTTTAACCAGAGAGTGGTGAATCTGTAGAATTCATTGCCACAGGCAACTGTGGAGGCCAAGTCTTTATGTATATAGAAGGCAGAGCTTGATAGATTCTTGATTGGTCAGGGTTTGAAGGGATACAGGGGGCAAGGGTAGAGGGGAAGTCAGGAGATTGGGGCTGAGAGGAAAAGTGGATCAGCCATGATGAAATGGCAAAGCAGACTCAATAGCTAAATGGCCTAATTCTGCTCTTATATCTTATGGTTTTATGGTTTTATGATCAATAGAAGCTCTTAATATATATATACCTGTAAGCTACACCCAATCATCATCATCATCAGGTGCCAGGCCCAGTTTGAGCTTTGACTGCCATGGCCCACACACTCCTGTTTCGGGTCAGGTGGATAAATTCATTGGTATTCTTTTCCAGTTCTCTGGCTGCTGTCTCCATCATCATTTGTCTTTGCCTTCCTTTTGCTTTCTTCCGTTCAATCTTTCCCATAATTATCGTGCATTCTAACTCCTCTTTCCTAATCACATGTCCAAAGAAGTTACGTTGCCTTTTCATGATCTCACACATTATTTCTCTTTTTGTGCTTTCTCTGTTCATGACATCCTCATTAGATATTTGTTTCGTCCATGATATTCTTTGCATCCTCCTCAAAAACCACATCTCTGCTGCTTCAATCCATTTCCTCATGTTACTAGATATTGTCTAACATTCTGATCCATATAACTGGATAAACGTAACATTTCAGTACTCTGAGGCGGGTTGTCATGCCTCGTTTAGTACTGCTCAGTATACTCTTCATTCTTGTAAAGATGTCTTTTGCCATCCCTATTCTTCTTTTGATGTCCATGTTGCACCTGCCATCTGATGTCACCCAGCTTGCGAAATAGCAAAAGCTCTGTACTTGTTTTATGTCTTCCCCGTTTATGCTCAGCCTGCAGATATTATTCTCCTTCTTTTTTGGATATCACTATACATTCTGTCTTTTTGCAATTGAGAGATAGACCCATTTTTGCACTTTCTTTAACAATTATATCAATTACGTTTTGTAGTTCTTCCTCCGTACTTGCAATTAACACAGTGTCATCTGCATATCTGAAATTATTGATGTTTCACCACCAACTTTGATTCACAAGATGCCTCTTATTTTTTGTAATATTGTTTCACTGTACATATTAAATAAATCAGGGGAGAAAACACACCCTTGTCTAACGCCTCTCATGATTTTCATAAACTGACTCAATTCTTCATCTATTCTTACAGAGACAGTTTGTTCCCAGTACAAGTTTCTGATTAGGCAGAGGTCTTTCGAATCTAGATCTAGAATTTTCTGTAATATTTCAAATAACTTATTGTGCTTCACTTTATCAAATGCTTTTGTGTAGTCGATAAAACAAACAAATGTTTTTGCACTTGAATAGCTCGTTCTGATAGTATCCTTAACATCAATATCGCATTTCTTGTACCTTTGTCTTTCAGAAAACCACATTGTTCTTTACCTATTTCAGCTTGTATCTTACTTTTAGCTCTTGTCATCAAAATTCTTAGAAGTATCTTCGTGATATGACTCATTAAACTTATGGTCCTATGTAATTCACATTCCTTTGCTCCAGCTTTCTTAGGAAGAGTGATAAATACTGATTTTTTCATCCTCTTCTGGAGGAGAAGATGGCGGCGCGACAGTAACGTGCGCGGCCTCTCCAGTGAATGATATGTGTAATCTGTCAAGTAGGGGACCGTGCACAATTCTTATTTGATGGAGACGGACGTGAGAGTATGGAGGAACATCTGGAAAACTACTGAAATGCCCGCTTCGCTGCCGCTGCTACTGTGTGGTAACTGCAATCTCCGGAGCAGAAGGCCCCGAATCCTCGGCTTTGCTTGTTCCAGTGGCTGGGACGAGGTTGAAGGCGCTCAGGAGGCTGTACCGGAGGGGCTGGTCAGAGGCTTGAAGTTTTCGGACAGATGGACTCAGTGTCGGCTGTGGTCGGCTGCTTCCAAGGCATCGGCAAGTTGACGGTGCCTGGAGGTTTATGGCAGGGAGTTTCTCCCTTTTGCTGCCTGCTATCGGGGACTCAGGAGTCGATCAACTCGGGGACTTTGAGACTTTTTTTTACCGTGCCCATGGTTTATTCTTCATCAAATTATGGTATTGCTTTGCACTGCTGTAACTATATGTTATAATTATGTGGTTCTGTCAGTGTTAGTCTTTGGTTTGTCCTGTTTTCTGTGATATCACTCCGGAGAAACATTGTATCATTTCTTAATGCACGTATGCATTTCTAAATGACAATAAAAGAGGACTGAGTGTTCTCATAATCTAATCTAATTATTCCAGTCTCATAAATGTCATTGATTAAATCAGTAAGTTTTTCAATTCCATAATCTTCAAGGGCGTTAATTTGTTCTATTACTAATTCATCAGGACCTGCTGCCTTTCCTTTGTTCATCTTATTTATTGCATTATGAACTTCAGAGTTTAAAATACTTGGACCTTCAATGTTCTTCTTAATTTCTGGTTTTTCACTTCGATCGTCTTCAAACAATTCCTGAATATACTCAGTCCATCTGTTCATAATCTCATCTTTTCCATGATAATGGTTCCTGGTTTAACCATTCTTCTTTGGCTTTTTGACCTAAGCTTTTAACTTTTTTATCTAAGGACTTATATTCCATAGGATTTGTTTTCTTCAGTCTCCTTTCTCCCATTTTTGATTTTTGATTTTTGACAGATTTTTGACAGAGTTTCGATTTCATTTGTCATCTATTTATTCTTTGTGCTTTTTTCCTTTTTTAGGAATCACTGACTTTGCTGATTCTACCAAGGCATCCTTCAGCGAGTTAAAATTCATTTCTACATAATTGCTATCATCTTCAACAGATTCTATTTCTAGACTTTGAAATCTATTCCTTACTTCACTTGTAAATTTTTGTCTTAAGTTTTCTTCTTTAATTAATTGCGAGTAGTCAAGGGATTGTTCAGTTTTTGCTTCTTTATTTTTTTAAGTTTTACTTTTACATGACATATTACTGGGTTATGGTCACTACTACAGTCTGCACCTGGATATGTTTTGCATTAAGTCACTGAGTTTCTAAATCCTTGGTTTATAGTAATGAAATCAATTTGATTTCTGGTGTTACCACCTGGAGTTTTCCAGGTCCACAAGTGTCTTGGATGGTTTTTAAAGTAGGTATTCATAATGACCTGACTATTTATCTTGCACCATTCTACCCATTTCTCACCTCTTTCATTTCTTTCCCCTAGTCCAAATTTTCCTATGGTATTTCCGTCAGCACCTTGTCCTACTTTAGCATTTAGATCTCCCATGACAATAACAATATCTTGAGATTTGCATCCGTTCTTTGCTTGTTCAAGCTCTTCATAGAATTTATCTCTATCCTCATTTGTTCCATCTGTTTTTGGTGCATATACCTGTATAATTGCTAAATCAAATGGTTGTCCTCTGAATCTAACAAGGAGCACTCTTTCTGATATTGCCCAATGTCCTAAAACACTTTTTGCCATGTTTTCATCCATAAGAATTCCTACTCCATTAGTATGGGATGTTCCACAAAAATACATCAGTGTTTTATTTCTATTCTGACATGTTCCAGCACCTGTCCAATGAACTTTGCTAATTCGCATGATGTTAATTTTTAGTCTCTCCATTTCATTTATCACATTGTGCAATCTTCCTGCTTGATATAGGTTTCTTACATTCCAAGTGTACACCCAATACTTGTGAAATTCCTGCAATATCTGCTGAGGCATTGGTTTACTATAATCACCCTATCTACAGTATTAACAACCAAAAAAGGACAACTATCATTATCAAAATAAACAGGTATTTTCCAGGGCAACTCCCCAAACCACTTCATTTTTTTCTAGCTTTTAACCCATACTCTAATTTACTGAATCAGACAAAAATAGGGAATCAAATCAGAGACAACCAAGTGAATTATACCTTGACACACCTTCTATACATGTATGATTTGAAATTCTACACTCCTTCATCAGTAGAGCGAAAGCAACTAATTCAAGCCTTTGAACTATTTTCTAAAGGTAGAAACATGAACTTTAGACTAGATATGTACAACACATTAAACATAAAGAAAGGTGCAATTGAGCTAGTAGAATATAAAACAGAGCAGCAGGATACAATACAACTGTTTAATTAATATGAAACATAAGTATGTGGAATATCAACAAGCACAGAAATAGACCATAGAGCAATAAGGGAAAACTTCTGACAGAATTTACTTCGAGGATTAAGAAAATCTGCCAAACTGAGCTCAACAGTAAAAATATAACAAAGGCAATAAACGCTTTAATAACATACTCTTTTAGTATAGTATCTTGATCTGAAACCAATATGGAAAATTTACAAAGAAAAATAAGAACTGAAATGACAAATTTTTGAAAATACTATGTACACTCGAAATCACTTAGATTAACACTAACTTGGGCAGAAGGAGGAAGAGGAATAAATAGGCATAAAAAATTTACATAACAGTCAGATAAAACCTTTAAGGTTATATTTTCATCAATGAAAACAGGATTCAGCATTCCATGTGAGCATATGCAATTATGATAAGAAGTACACACCATTAAACTTAAATGAAAGCACAACCTCGAAAAATGAAGAAATGATCACTATAGAATAAAAAGTTAACCAATGGAAGAGCATTTCCCTCCATGGAAGACATCCCCATAATCTGAGCAGACTAGATGTTGACAAACGACTGGCTCAGAGTTGGAGACCTATTCCAGAAACAGAAGTGGCAATGTAGGACCAGGTGGTTAACACAAAAAAAAACCAAAAATACGTAATAAAAGACCAACAAATTCAAGATGATAAATGCAGAAAATGCCAAAGAAAACCAGAAATAATCCAATGCATTACAGGATCTTGCAAAAGGATAACTCAAGGTGATTACTTACACAGGCACAATCAAGTGGCAAACATCATTCACCAAAATCTTGCTTTAAAATACAAATTCATAAAAAACACCACATCTTACTGTAACTACAAACCTGATCCAGTTTTAGAGTCAGAGTCCAAAAGTTATATTACGGTCGATCCATTATTACAGACAGGACAATCCATAAGAACCATCTGGATATAATATTACAGGATAAACAAGCAAGAACAACTTACTTAATAGTTACAGCCATTCCAAACACACATAACATACTTCATACTTTATTGTCGCAAAACAATTGATACTAGAATGTACATATAGAAATCAATAAGTGAAAAATACCAGAAATATGCTGAATTAATAGAGGAAATAGAAAGACTATAGAACATGAACAGGGTATACAACCCTTAGAACTTCTAGTAAGATGGCGGTGCATTTGATCGCAGAGGTTTCTACAGGGTCAACAAAGGGTGCTACCACCCTTTCTAAATATGGTATACAATGGTATAATCCTGCTAGACATTAAGAACTTAAACTACTACAGGTCTACCTCATCAGCCAGTTGTTGGTTGGTGGAGAAACTGAAGGAGATGGACTTGGTGCAGATCATGTTGTTGCTTTCATCAGAGAGGCTTCGGAGGAATCACTGCATGAAGGAGGTGTGCAGTCTAATAGCAAGAGACTATCAGTCACTTCTCTTGTGATCGCAAGGCTCTTTTAGGCATTGTTAATGTGGAATGCTGAACGTTTGATTCACTGATTTATTGGTGGATAGCAGGGGGAGCTGTGTGGCCTCAGTCATAGCAAGGAATAGGCCTCAAGCCGCAGTGTTGACTGTTTACAGCCGCCAGAAGAGAGATGTTGAAGCCGGTGCATTCCACCCAGGGCGATGTGACTCAGCTTCCAGGCTGGAGTCAGTGCTGCCCTCCCAGTGTTTGCTTGGCAGAGGACAATCTGTATTGTAGTCCATTGCAGATCTCAGGGCTTCAAACTGCAGTGTTGTCTGTTTACAGTTGCCAGGAGAGAGATGTTGGAGCTGGCCTCCAGGCTGGAGTCAGTGCTGCCCTGCTGTGTTCACTTGGCAGAAAGCAAGCTGCATTGTGGTTGACTGCAGATTTCTCTGGTATTCATGGATTCAAAGTTTGGACTTTTTTTTTGCATGGTTGTATTTTACTGATATCTTCCATGTGCTTTCTATTTTGTATTTGCTGTGTGTGCTTTGAGCTCTGTGTGACTGTTGGTACTGTGTTTTACACTGTGGCCCCAGATTAAGCTGTGTTCAAGAGTATTCATGTATGGTTAAATGACAACTAAACTTGAATTGAATTGTCTCGTTAATCATATCAGATCAGGTATCATCCCAAAGACACTACACAATAGCATTAAACAATAGGGGCTACACAGCAATATCTACGTAAATGTCCAGAAAGCCTGTTACCATATACTACCTTGAGATGCATTTTCTTGCAGGCATTTACAGAAGAAAAATAAATACAATAAAATTCATGGAAAACTGTACATAGACAAAGACTGATAAGCACCCCCTTCATAACAAGAAAATCCTTGTTCAGCTTTCGAGACCAAAGTTTCACAAAGTACTTAAAGTGCAGCATTGTAAAGGCATATGCAATTGCAATACAGAGTTCCACTCCTATACTAAAATCCTCTTTCTGTGAAGGCCAACAAGTGTGTAGCCCTTATTGTTTAATGCCTGCTGCATCTGGATGCTGACTTTCATTTGCTGATGTACGAAGGGTACCTTGCTTTTATTGCAGCACCACTCTCCCCTAATGGCCATTCAGAAACTAATCTTCCTTCTTGTTTTTGCCTCTTCACGTATGCCGACATTATGCTGCATCTGTCATGCATTTTCCCACTCACTCAAAGCATCCAAATTACACTGGAGCCTCTATGTATTCTCCACACAGCTCACTCTCCCATCCAATTTTGTGTCACCTGCAAACTTGGAGACATTACGTTTAGTTCCCTCTTCCAACGTATTGCTGGATAATGACATTCCTGAAAAACACATGGGTTCTGTTCCTGTGAGTCACAAGCCAATTTCTCCGTAAATCAAAAATGTCTATTTTCGATAGCTATATCATATTGTTCTGTGCACATTTGCTATAATTATTTCATTTCATTGAATGATTCCCCCTAACACTACCTATAATAACATTAATGGAATGCGATACATACTGCATTCAGGCATTAAAGGATGCCATGAAATATTTTATCATTACTATTCACTTAAAAAGTGATATAAAATATGTGGGAGAATTTGTTTAAAGTTGGAATTCTGTATGTAATGTCAGGCTTTACTTGTAGAACACCAGCAATCATTGCCTGCAATTCAGAAACAGATCTGTTTCTTCCTATGCTTTATTTCCTGTCTGCCAATCAAGTTTCCACCAATGTCAGTACATTAGTTCTGATGTGTTTTAATTGTCATGCAGATCTCTTCTACTAGATGTGGTTTGATCATTCAAGTGAGATTAAACAGTCTGGGCCTTGACTGTTAAATTAAAAAGAACAAAAGATGCTCTTATTTAAGTATGTAAATTTCTGACAGGGTTTACCCCGAAGGATGCAAGAATGATTATTTTATTTCCTAGCTGGACTGACAAGGATATTGGCCCCAAGCTAAAGGATCAGCCTATCTGGATGGATATGAGATCAAATGTTCCAGTGGGCAGTGAATATTTGAAATTGTCTACCCAAATAGTCTGTAGGGGCAGAAATGTTTCAGGAAGATGGCCAATAGATATTAAGTTATGAAGAAAGTTAAAGGATGTGGATAGTACAGGTAAGCAGTGTTCAGGATTAAGTGTCACTACCATCTTATTGAATGGCAGAGCAGACACATAGGGCTGAATAGCTAATTCAGAGTCAAAATCATGCTTAATATCTCCGGTATTTATGTCGTGAAATTTGTTGACTTGGTGGCAGCAGCACAATGCAATCCGTGATAATATAAAGAAAAAAATAAATAAGTATATTAAATAGTTAAATTAATAACTGTGTAAAAACAGATTTTTAAGCTGAAATCTCTCACTGGACACTGAAATTTAAAATTGCTTGAAAACACTATTTATGTGAATAATATTTTATATTATTTCACAAATGATTCATACTAACAGATTTAATTGAGAACTAAACATATTATTTCTGCCCTGTGTACTGATGTGTTGTAAATTAAATTGAATAAGTGATCTGTGTCTGGTTTCAGCCTGACAAGTGATTTCTTAGTTTACTTTCAAAGTGATTAGAGAGGCCCATGTAAGGGCATCTACAAAAGATGTATGATGTCTGGCTCAAATTACAAAAAGGGGACTGTTACTCTCCATTGTTTATGCTGTCTTTAACTTAAGTTACAATCTTAAAAACAGAATATTTAGAATGCTTATAACAGTTTGAAGCCATGAGACTGCAGGTGCAGGAACCGAGAACAAAACACAGAACACTGAGCGGGTCAAGACCCAATGAGTTCTCCCAGCGTTCTGTTTTTTGATGGTCATGGCAGTGGCTGGCTTGCTGGTTCTGTGAACCTGAGGTAATGTTCCAAATTTTCAGCAAGGTCATCTCCAGCCTACAACGTAAACTGTGATGAGCCATGGCTAATCTTTGGCTCTGTTTCAGAAGATTTGAGAGGAATTCCTGGAGCATTTTGTTGCCCAACATTTAGACTCTCTTATGATGGGAGAGTGAATTATGTGGTTTTATAATGGATATGCTGTCCTTGAAATGCCCACAGAATAGATTCTAGGACTTTTTTGTATATTTATGTGCACAATAATTAATGTAAATCCATAAATAATTTTATAAGTTCACACAGTATTCATATGTTAACATTCAAATCTGACATGGAATCTTCCCCACAGCTAAATCAGAAGCATTCACATTCTTGATCACTACTATTTATAAAGGTTTTAAAACACAGTTTAAAAATGTATATCCAAAGACGAACCTATGATGAGTTTTAACATTAAAAAAAGAAAAATAGTTTATTTGAATTTGAGAAGGGTGGCTCAGTGGCACAGCTAATAGAGTTACTGTTTCACAGCTCCCGGAACCCAGCCTCATTCCTGACCTCTGTGTTATCTGTGTTGTGTGTATAAGCCAGGAGAAATGAAGCCATGATTGCCGCTACTACCACCATTACCACATATATATATATATATATAAAGCTTTTATAGATATGTAAAAAGGAAAAGACTGGTAAAGACAAATGTAGGTCCCCTACAGACAGAAACAGGTGAATTGATTATGGGGAGCAAGGACATAGCAGACCAATTGAATAATTACTTTGGTTCTGTCTTCACTAAGGAGGACATAAATAATCTTCCAGAAATAGTAGGGGACAGAGGGTCCAGTGAGATGGAGGAACTGAGCGAAATACATGTTAGTAGGGAAGTGGTGTTAGGTAAATTGAAGGGATTGAAGGCAGATAAATCCCCAGGGCCAGATGGCCTGCATCCTAGAGTGCTTAAGGAAGTAGCCCAAGAAATAGTGGATGCATTAGTGATAATTTTTCAAAACTCGTTAGATTCTGGACTAGTTCCTGAGGATTGGAGGGTGGCTAATGTAACCCCACTTTTTAAAAAAGGAGGGAGAGAGAAACTGGGGAATTATAGACCGGTTAGCCTAACGTCGGTGGTGGGGAAACTGCTGGAGTCAGTTATCAAAGATGTGATAACAGCATATTTGGAAAGCGGTGAAATCATCGGACAAAGTCAGCATGGATTTGTGAAAGGAAAATCATGTCTGACGAATCTCATAGAATTTTTTGAGGATGTAACTAGTAGAGTGGATAGGGGAGAACCAGTGGATGTGGTATATTTGGATTTTCAAAAGGCTTTTGACAAGGTCCCACACAGGAGATTAGTGTGCAAACTTAAAGGACACGGTATTGGGGGTAAGGTATTGATGTGGATGGAGAATTGGTTAGCAGACAGGAAGCAAAGAGTGGGAATAAACGGGACCTTTTCAGAATGGCAGGCGGTGACTAGTGGGGTACCGCAAGGCTCAGTGCGGGGACCCCAGTTGTTTACAATATATATTAATGACTTGGATGAGGGAATTAAATGCAGCATCTCCAAGTTTGCGGATGACACGAAGCTGGGTGGCAGTGTTAGCTGTGAGGAGGATGCTAAGGGGATGCAGAGTGACTTGAATAGGTTGGGTGAGTGGGCAAATTCATGGCAGATGCAATTTAATGTGGATAAATGTGAAGTTATCCACTTTGGTGGCAAAAATAGGAAAACAGATTATTATCTGAATGGTGGCCGATTAGGAAAAGGGAGGTGCAACGAGACCTAGGTGTCATTATACACCAGTCATTGAAAGTGGGCATGCAGGTACAGCAGGCGGTGAAAAAGGCAAATGGCATGCTGGCATTTATAGCGAGAGGATTCGAGTACAGGAGCAGGGAGGTACTACTGCAGTTGTATAAGGCCTTGGTGAGACCACACCTGGAGTATTGTGTGCAGTTTTGGTCCCCTAATCTGAGGAAAGACATCCTTGCCATAGAGGGAGTACAAAGAAGGTTCACCAGATTGATTCCTGGGATGGCAGGACTTTCATATGAAGAAAGATTGGATGAACTGGGCTTGTACTCGTTGGAATTTAGAAGATTGAGGGGGGATCTGATTGAAACGTATAAAATCCTAAAGGGATTGGACAGGCTAGATGCAGGAAGATTGTTCCCGATGTTGGGGAAGTCCAGAACAAGGGGCCACAGTTTGAGGATAAAGGGGAAGCCTTTTAGGACTGAGATTAGGAAACACTTCTTCACACAGAGAGTGGTGAATCTGTGGAATTCTCTGCCACAGGAAACAGTTGAGGCCAGTTCATTGGCTATATTTAAGAGGGAGTTAGATATGGCCCTTGTGGCTACGGGGATCAGGGGGTATGGAGGGAAGGCTGGGGCGGGGTTCTGAGTTGGATGATCAGCCATGATCATAATAAATGGCGGTGCAGGCTCGAAGGGCCGAATGGCCTACTCCTGCACCTATTTTCTATGTTTCTATGTTTCTATATACATGTCCCACCTGCAATAGAGCTTGTGGGTCCAGGATAGGACTGTAAAGTCCTCAAAGATCTCACCATTAAAGGAGTGGACATCGTCATCGGATTTCGATGGACAACCGAAGAGAGAGAGAGAGAGTATGTGTCTTCACTGTGATCAAGTGGATTTCCTTTCATTTCCCAAAGACACGCAGATTGATTGGGCACTGTGAAGTACCCCTTGTGTGCAGGTTAGCGGAAGAATGTCGGGGAGGAGATTTTAATGGAATCTTGGGGAAATAAAAATTTGAAATGGTGTCTGAATGCTCAAAAGACTGAAGAGCTTATTTTCACCAGTCACTCGTTGTCCATGGGAATCGTACCGGAGGAATGGAGGGGGGCGAATGTTGTCCCCTTGTTCAAAAAAGGTAGTAGGGATAGTCCGGGTAATTATAGACCAGTGAGTCTTACGTCTGTGGTGGGAAAGCTGTTGGAAAAGATTCATAGAGATAGGATCTATAGGCATTTAGAGAATCATGGTCTGATCAGGGACAGTCAGCATGGCTTTGTGAAGGGCAGATTGTGTCTAACAAACCTGATAGAGTTCTTTGAGGAGGTGACCAGGCATATAGATGAGGGTAGTGCAGTGGATGTGATCTATATGGATTTTAGTAAGGCATTTGACATGGTTCCACATGGTAGGCTTATTCAGAAAGTTAGAAGGCATGGGATCCAGGGAAGTTTGGCCAGGTAGATTCAGAATTGGCTTGCCTGCAGAAGGCGGAGGGTGGTGGTGGAGGGAGTACATTCAGATTGGAGGATTGTGACTAATGGTGTCCCACAAGGATCTGTTCTGGGACCTCTACTTTTTGTGATTTTTATTAACGACCTGGATGTGGGGGTAGAAGGGTGGGTTGGCAAGTTTGCAGATGACACAAAGGTTGGTGGTGTTGTAGATAGTGTAGAGGATTGTCAAAGATTGCAGAGAGATATTGATAGGATGCAGAAGTGGGCTGAGAAATGGCAGATGGAGTTCAACCCGGAGAAGTGTGAGGTGGTACACTTTGGAAGGACAAACTCCAAGGCAGAGTACAAAGTAATGGTAGTGTGGAGGAGCAGAGGGATCTCAGGGTACATGTCCACAGATCCCTGAAAGTTGCCTCAGAGGTGGATAGGGTAGTTAAGAAAGCTTATGGGGTGTTAGCTTTCATAAGTCGAGGGATAGAGTTTAAGACTCGCGATGTAATGATGCAGCTCTATAAAACTCTGGTTAGGCCACATTTGGAGTACTGTGTCCAGTTCTGGTCACCTCACTATAGGAAGGATGTGGAAGCATTGGAAAGAGTACAGAGGAGATTTACCGGGATGCTGCCTGGTTTAGAAAGTATGCATTATGATCAGAAATTAAGGGAGCTAGGGCTTTACTCTTTGGAGAGAAGGAGGCTGAGAGGAGACATGATAGAGGTGTACAAGATAATAAGAGGAATAGATAGAGTGGATAGCCAGTGCCTCTTCCCCAGGGCACCACTGCTCAATACAACAGGGCGTGGCTTTAAGGTAAGGGGTGGGAAGTTCAAGGGGGATATTAGAGGAAGGTTTTTTACTCAGAGAGTGGTTGGTGCGTGGAATGCACTGCCTGAGTCAGTGGTGGAGGCAGATACACTAGTGAAGTTTAAGAGACTACTAGACAGGTATATGGAGGAATTTAAGGTGGGGGCTTATATGGGAGGCAGGGTTTGAGGGTCGGCACAACATTGTGGGCTGAAGGGCCTGTACTGTGCTGTACTATTCTATGTTCTATAGCCTTGTCATAAACTCAGTCTCAATTTGGAGTCAGTTAGCTTCATGCTGTATTTACTGGAGAAACTCCACGGCACTAATACAGTGGATGTTGTTCAGGGAGAAGACACTGACATTTGCTTGGAGGGTTTTTGAGTAATTTTGTTTTAATTAGAGATATAGCATGGTAACAGACTCTTTCAGCCCAATATACTGGTGATAGGTAGGACGTAGAGAGGTAGTTGCACCCAAGTTGCAGGACACAGGAAACTAGGTGACAGTCAGGAAGGAGAAAGGGGTTAATGAGCCAGGGCAGAGTACCCCCGTGGCCATCACCCTTATCAATAGGTATATCACTTTGGATACTGTCGGAGGGGATGACCTAACAGAGGAAAGTCACAGTGATCAGGTCTCTAGCACTGAGTCTGCCTCTGTGACTCAGAAGGGAAGTGGGGAGAAGAGGCACACTGTGGTGACAGGGGATTCATTAGTTAGGGGAATGGACTGGAGGTTCTGTGGGCGAGAACGAGATTCCCTAATGGATTCCGGACATCTTATCTGACCTGCAGTGGAATGTGCAGTGGGAGGGGAAAGATCCAGTTGTCACGGTCCATGTGGGTACCAATGACATAGGTAGAATGAGGAAGCAGGTTCTGCTGAGGGAATTTGAGCAACTAGGGACTAAATTAAAAAGCAGAACCAAAAAGGTGGCAATCTCTGGATTACTACTTGCGCCATGTGCAAATTGGCACAGGGTCAAGAAGATTAGAGAGTTAAATGCGTGGCTCAAGGATTGGTGTGGGAGAAATGGATCTGAATTCATGCGAAACTGGCACCAGTATTGAAGAAGGAGGCTGCTGTTCTATCGAGACAGGTTTCACCTGAACTGTGATGGGACCTGGATCCTGATGAACTGCATAACCAGGGTTGTGGATAGGGCTTTGAGCTAAGTAGCAGGTGGATGATTCAACAGATTGGAGAATTACGGATAAAATAAAAGAGAAAAGTGTGGATATAAATAAACTGAGCAAAAGTTAAAAAAGAGAAAGAGGATGGAATGCAGAAAAGTCAAGTGCAAAAGAAACAAAGATTACTAGAATTTAAAGGCACAATGAGTGTAAGCGCACTTCATCTGAATGCTCATAGTTTTCGTAACAAGGTCAGTGAACTTGTGGCACAAATCAGTATAAAGAGGTTTGATTTCGTGGCCATTACAGTGACGTGGTAGCAGGGTGGAGAGGACTGGGAATTAAGTATCGAAGGATATCAAGTAATATAGAAGGATAGGCAGGAAAGTAAGGGAGATGGGGTGGCGCTCTTAGTTAAGGATGAGATCAGGGCAATAGTGAGAGATGATATAAGATCTAAGGAGCAGAATGTTGAATCCACCTGGATAGAGATTAGGAAAAAAAAATCACTGGTTGCAGTTGTCTATAGGCCACCGAATAATAACACTGAGAAATATCTGAAGCATGTAAGAATGGAACAGCAGTTATCATGGGGGACTTTAACTTGCACGTAGATTGGGGGAATCAAGTTGGTTGAGGCAGTGTTGAGCAGGACTTCATAGAATGCATATGTGATAGCTTTCTTGAACAGCATGTTACTGAACCTACAAGGGAACATGCTATCTTGGAGCTGGTCCTGTGAAATGAGACAGGTAAAATTAACAATCTTGAAATTAGGGATTGTCTTGGAAAGAGTGATCACAGTACGATCATACAAATAGGTGGTGCAATAGGTCAATCTAAAACCAAGTATTAAGCCTAAATTAGGGAGACTACAACGGAATGAGTGTAGACTGGGAACACAAGCTATATGGTGGGATGGTTGAGGAACAGTGGAAGACTTTCAAAGAGATTCTTCACCGTGCTCAACAAATGTATATTCCTGTTAGAAGCAAGGACAGTAAGGGTGGGGAGAGCCAGCCAAGGATAATGGGAAACTGGAAGATTGGGAAAACTTTAGAAAGCAACAAAGAACCACTAAGCAAGCACTAAAGAAAGGGAAGATAGATTATGAAAATAAACTAGCACAAAATATAAAAAAACAGTAGAAGTTTCGATGATTATATAAAGTGGAAAAGGGTGGCCAAAGTGAATGTAGGTCCCTTAGAGGACGAGAAGGGGGAAGTGATATTGGGTAATGAGGAAATGGCCGAGGCTTGGATTGATTAGTTTTTGTGTCATTTTTTATGGCGATCGACACGGCAAACATGGCGAAGAGAGATGATATGGATGAGATGGGAGGTGAGGACCTTGATACAATAGCTATCATTAAAGAGGTAGTGCTGAGCAAACTTGTGGGACTAAAGATAGACAACTCCCCTGGTCCTGATGGAATGCATCCCAGGGTACTGAAAGAAATGGCAGAGGTTATAGTTGAGGCTTTGGTGATAATTTACCAAAATTCTCTGGACTCTGGGTGGGTCCCAGCAGACTGGAAGAAGGTGAATATCACACCTCTGTTCAAAAAAGAATGTAGGTGGCCCATTGCACTACTAAATTATGATCTGAAAATAATTACAAAAGTGTTAGCAAATTGGCTTGGTAAGCATATAATAAACACCATTCACCCAGAACAAACGGGATTTATCCCAGGCAAGTACTCCTTCTGTAATGTCCGCAAAATTCTCAATATTTTGTATGCTGATTATGGGAAAGATGATAGAGCTGCTATACTGTCTCTAGATGCCCACAAGGCATTCGATATGATAGAGTGGCCCTATCTAATTGCAACACTCAAGAAGTTTGGATTCGGCAACACTTTTATAGAATGGGTCAAAATATTATATACTAATCCAAAATCCTTCATTCTCACATTTGGGGATAAATGGTGTTCGCCAAGGGGATCCATTGTCTCCCCTGCTGTTTAACATAACGCTGGAGCCCCTGGCAATTGGCATTAGGGGCAACACACACATTAAAGGTATTAAGTTGGGCAATATTGAGACCCATGTGACTCTGTATGCGGACGACCTCCTTGTCTGTATAGCCGACCCAGCAGTCTCTATTCCCATCCTACTAGAATACATAAATTCCTTCGGGAGTATTTCTGGCTATACCATAAATTGGGGAAAGAGAGAATTCATGCCCTTAGTGGATTATTCACTGAAGACTTCCTGAAAAAGTTGCCTTTTAGAGTAGAGAAGGACTGTTTCACCGACTTGGGGATTAAACTGACTAAGTACCCAAAACATCTTTTCAAATTTAATTTTATAGAATCATTAGAAAAACTCAGAACAAATATTGAGTCCTGGAGGATACTGCCCTTATCCATGATTGGACGGGTAAATGCGATTAAAATGGTGAGCCTACCCAGGTTTCTATATCTTTTTCAAAACCTGCCTACATATTTAAATGCATCCTTTTTCAGGAAACTTGACTCTATCATTTTGCCCTTTGTGTGGGGCTACAAATCACACAGGATATCTAAGGCTCACCTACACAAACCTCTTAAGAAGGGCAGTCTTGGTCTGCCAAATTTCAAACATTACTACTGGGCAGCTACCTCCAAGGCTCTTACATACTGGAAATGTGGAGGTGCTGAGACCCAAGAAAAACCTTTATGGCTACAGCTGGAAGCCTCTGTTGTTAAATATTCTTCACTTCCTGCTCTCCTGCTTTCCACTTATGCCTCAACAGACAAGCTAATCTAACAAAATTTTACCTTAAAGAATTCTTTACGAATACTAAACCAGATAAAAGTGGCCCACCAAACTCCCAGTGTTTCCATACACGCTCCCATTTGTCAAAATCATTTATTCAAGCCTGGATAATTAGATGGGGTATTTGCAGTCTGGAGAGAGAGGGGTATCAAAACTTTCTTAGATCCGTACATTGACGACCAGTTTGCATCATACACACAATTAAGCACTAAGTTTAACCTTCCAAATTCACATTTTTTTCACTATCTCCAAGTCAAACACTACATTAAGGAAAAGTTCCCACACTTCGAGCCTACTTCCACCACCCATCCCTTTCTTGAAAATCTCTTGCTCCCTCCAGCCTCCAAACAGTTAATACCAAAATTTGTGAATTGCTTTACTCCTTTGGATTCTACAGATTTTATTAGGGAAGCCTTGGCCAGGGACTTGAACTCAGAGATATCGGCAGAAGTTTGGGAGGAGGCAATGTCCCGAGTTCACTGTTGTTCTATTAATTCACGCTACAGATTAATCCAGTACAAGGTGATGCATAGATTGCATTATGCAAAAACAAAACTTAATCGCATCTACCCGTCTGTGTCTCCTGAATGTGATAAGTGCCACTCTGCTGCGGGCTCACTAGCACATCTTTTCTGGTTTTGCCCTACACCAGGGGTCTCCAACCTTTTTGCACTGCGGAACGGTTTAATATTGACAATATTCTTGCGGACCGGCCGACACGGGGGGGTAGGGTTGCCGACGGACAAGAGTAGCCGTCAAATACGTTCGGTTTACCCCAAAAAAAGAATGACCATGAGGCCATGCGCGGGCACCAGTGAGCATGCGCGTACATGTAACATGCCGAGTTTTCTCTACAAATCTTTTTTTGGCGATTCTGTCGGGCGGGGTGGGGGGGTGTTAATCACAACCGGAATATAGGTGATAAATTGCTAATACACTCAATTTCGTTTCTAAAAGGATTTATCTAACGAATTTAATATTAAACACGCAGTGCATATTTTCCTCGCATGAATATAGTGATAAGTCAATCATTAGGGGAGGACAGGGGAGCTTGAAGTAAATATTGAACGAACTTACATTAGGAGTGGTAGAGGCAGGTTCGATATTATCATTTAACGAAAAATTGGATTGGAAGGAATGGAGGGTTATGGGCTGAGCGCAGGTCGGTGGGACTAGGTGAGAGTAGCGTTCGGCACGGACTAGAAGGGCAGAGATGGCCTGTTTCCGTGCTGTAATTGTTATATGGTTATATAAGTAAGGCAATAGCATCGTAACATTTTAAGTAACGTTTGGATATTAAACACACAGCACATATTTTCCCCGTATGAACATATAAAATCATTGCAACACCCCAATATCGCTGAATAGCCCTGGGCTTGTTTTCCTGCAACAAGACGGTCCTATCGAGGGGTGATGGGAGACAGCGATACTCGAACGGGGTTCCTTATGTCCAGTCTATTCCGCAATTTAGTTTTCGTTGCATTCATTGCAGAGATACGTTGGAAATGGAAGCAACGTTTTCAGTGCTTTCGTGGCTATCTCAGGATATTTAGCCTTGACTTTGATCCAGAATGCTGGCAGAGATGTTATGTCAAACATGCTTTTCAGCCCGCCGTCATTTGCAAGCTCGAGAAGTTGATCTCCTTCCCGCGCTGACATGGATGACGCGCGGGTAATGACCTCGCGTGCGTAATGGCTCAACAGTGAGTGACAGGGAATGAGGAAAGGTGCAGCTGACTCATATCGCCAAATCATATCGTTACCTCATGGCCCGGTACCACATGCTTTGCGGCCCGGTGGTTGGGGACCGCTGCCCTACATTATACAACTCTTGGACTGCAATTTTTGAGTGGCTCTCAAAAGTCTATTCTAGAGACATTCAGCCCAATCATGACCTCGCCATCTTTGGACGCTCTACAGAGACTCTTGAGTTGCCACACGACATGCAGATTGCTCTGCATCTAGGAATGGTGGTGGCTAAGAAACTTATTCTTGTGACTTGGAAGTCTACTACTCCACCCACCTTCGCACACTGGCTCAAGGAGATGTTGTCTATTATACAAATGGAAAGACTGCATCTGCACAAACCCAATACACAGAATACATTTGAGAGAATATGGGGACCCTTATTGGCTCAGTGTCATATTACCTCACATACATAGTGACCTTGACCTGTCTAGTCTCATGAGTGGGTGTGGTGCCTAACAAGATTTCTTTATTTATTTTACTTCACATTGCTTCCGTGATGTCACTATTATGTCAATTCTTTATCTGAAAGTTTATTTATGTAATCTTGTAAATTGTCTGGCAGCCTTTTTGTTTTTTTTTGTTCTTGATTTGTTTTGTCTGTGCTCCACCTGGAGCTGTATTTCTTTTGTATTGTTTTGAACGTCTTCAATTTATTTTGTCTTTGTAAAACTGAAAATTGTAAATAAAGTATCAAAAAAAAGAATGTAGGCAAAAGGCAGGTTACTATAGGCTAGTTAGTTTAACATCTGTAGTTGGGAAAATGCTTGAAGTTATCACTGAAGAACAAATAGAGAGACATCTGGAAAGAAATGGATCCATCAGGCAGATGCAGCAAGGATCAGCAAAGGCAGGTCCTTTGACAAACTTATTGGAGCTCTTTGAGGATGTAACCAGCACAGTGGATAGAAGGGATTTACTTGGATTTCCAGAAGGCATTCGATAAGGTGCCACATAAAAGACTTATCCATAAGACAAGGATGCATAGAGTTGGGGTAATGTATTAGCATAGATAGAGAATTTGTTGGCCAATATAAAGCAGAGAGTTGGAATACATGGATGTTTCTCTGGTTGACAATCAGTGGTGAGTGGTGTGCCACAGCTGGGCCTGCAACTGTTCATGATATATATTAACAATCTGGAAGAGAGGACTGAGTGTAGTGTATCTAAGTTTGTTGATGACACTAAATTGAGTGGAAAATCAAATTGTGCAGAGGATATGGAGAGTCTGACGAGAGATATAGATAGGTTAAGTGAGTGGGCAAGGGTCTGGCAGATGGAGTACAATGTTGGTAAATGTGAGCTCATCCACTTTGGAAGGAAAAATGGAAGAGCAGATTATTATTTAGAAGGTAAAAGATTCCAGCATGCTGCTGTGCAAAAGGATTTGAGAGTGCTTATGCATGAATCGCAAAAGGTTGTTTTGCAGATGCAGCAGGCTATCAAGAAGGCAAATGGAATGTTGACCTTCATTGCTAGAGGGATTGAATTTATGAGCAGGGAGGTTATGCTGAACTGTACAGGGTACTGGTGAGGCCATAACTGGAGCATTGTGTGCAGTTCTGGTCTCCTTACTTGTGGTTTTGGAAGTGGTGCAGAGGAGGTTCACCAGGTTGATTCCAGAGATGAGGAGGTTAGACTAGGAGGAAAGATTGAGTTGCTTGGGACTGTATTCACTGGAATTCAGAAGGAGGAGAGGAGATCTTATAGAAACATAAAATTATGAAAGGGATAGATAAGATGAAGGCAGGAAAGTTGTTTCCACTGGTAGGTGAGACTAGAACTAGGGGACATAGCCTCAGGATTCAGGAAAGTAAATTTAGAACAGAGAGGAGGAGGAACTGCTTTTTCCAAACAGTGGTGAATCTGTGGAATTCTCTGCTCAATGAAACAGTGGAGGCTACCTCAGTAAATATATTTAAGACGAAGTTGGATAGGTTTTTGCATAGTAGGGGAATTAAGGGTTATGGGGAAAAGGCAGATAGATGGAGATGAGTCCATGGTCAGATCAGCCATGATCTTATTGAAAGATTGAACAGGCTGTATGGGCCAGACAGCCTACATTGCTCCTATTTCTGATGTTCTTATATATTTTGCTTCCCGGGTGCCAGGGTCCAGGATATCTTCACCATTCTTCAGTGCGAGAATGAACAGCCAGAAGTTGTGGTCCATTTGGGTACCAGTGATATGGGTAGGATGACTGATGAGGTACTGCATAGGGAGTTCAGGGAGTTGTGTGCTAAGTTAAAGGGCAGGACCTCCAGGATTGTAATCTCAGGATTGCTACCCATGCCACGTCATAGTGAGGCCAGAACTAGGAAGATTATACAGTTAAGTATGTGGCTAAGGAGTTAGTGTAGGAGAGAGGGCATAAGAATTTTGGATCATTGGGCTCTCTCCGGGGAAGGTGGGACCTATACAGAAGAGACAGTCTGCACCTGAACTGGAGGGGAACTAATATCATAGTGGGAAGGTTTGTTAATGCTGCATGGTGGAGTTTAAACTAGAGTTGCAGGGGGATGGGAACCAGAGTGCCAGAACAGTTAGTGGAGAGGTTGTGGAGGCAGATGTTGGTGACACCTCACGCAAAGTTAGGAATCAAAAAGCTGAGTATGGTGTGACTAGTTTCCTGAGCTGCCTGTATTTCAAGGAAAGAAGTATCGTAGGAAAGGTGTCTAATAGTGCTGATGATGAGGTAGCTGGTTTACAAACAGAGGCAATATGCAGTGAGGAGAGGCTGCTGACAAGGCAAAATTACAGTCAACAGGATGGGTTGCAACGTAAAAGGCAGACAAAATTGAAAAGGGTGAATACAGGGCTGATGGTATTGAATGCGCGCTGCATATGGAATAAGGTAGATGAACTTGCAGCACAGTTGCAGATTAGCGGGTATGATGTTGTAGGCATCACTGAATCATAGCAGAAAGATTATAGCTGGAAGTTTAATGTCCAAGGATACACATTGTATCAAAAGGACAGGCAGGAAGGCAAAGGGACAGCATTACTCTGTTGATGAAAAATGCAATGACATCATTAGAAAGAGGTGACGTAGTGTTAGTAGGTTCTGAATCATTGTGGATAGAGCTACTGAACTGCAAGGGTAAAGAGAGCCTGATGGGAGTTGTATACAGACCTGAAGACAATTCTGAAGATGCTTCGCTCGGTAGGGTTGATTCTGGGCAGCAGGGGATTTCCGACCGTCATCAAGCTACTGCTCATAAAATTCAAGTAACACAAAAGAAAATTATTGCCACTTGGGACGTAAGAACCCTGTATCAAGCAGGAAGATTGGACAATGTGATAAATGAAATGGAAAGACTAAAGATTAACATCTTGGGAATTAGTGAAGTTCATTGGATAGGTGCTGGAACATGTCAGATTAGAAATAAAACACTAGTTTATTCTTGTGGAACATCCCATACTAATCAAATAGGAATTCTTATGGATGAAAACATAGCAAAAAGTGTTTTAGGACATTGGGCAATATCAGAAAGAGTGCTCCTTGTTAGATGCAGAGGACAACCATTTGATTTACCAATTATACAGGTATATGACCCAACAGAAGAAACAAATGAGGATATAGATAAATTCTATGAAGAGCTTGAACAAGCAAAGAATGGATGCAAATCTCAAGATATTGTTATTGTCATGGGAGATCTAAATGCTAAAGTAGGACAAGGTGCTGATGGAAATACCACAGGAAAATTTGGACTAGGAGAAAGAAGTGAAAGAGGTGATAAATGGGTAGAATGGTGCAAGATGAATAATCAGGTCATTATGAATACCTACTTTAAAAACCTGAGGACTGGGAGAAATTCAGAGTTCAGCAGAGGAGGACAAAGGGCTTAATTAGGAAGGGGAAAAAAGATTATGAGAGAAAACTGGCAGAGAACATAAAAACGGACTGTAAAAGCTTTTATAGATATGTAAAAAGGAAAAGACTGATAAAGACAAATGTAGGTCCCCTGCAGACAGAAACAGGTGAATTGATTATGGGGAGCAAGGACATGGCAGACCAATTGAATAATTATTTTGGTTCTGTCTTCACTGAGAATTGGTTAGCAGACAGGAAGCAAAGAGTGGGAATAAACGGGACCTTTTCAGAATGGCAGGCGGTGACTAGTGGGGTACCACAAGGCTCAGTGCTGGGACCCCAGTTGTTTACAATATATATTAATGACTTGGATGAGGGAATTAAATGCAGCATCTCCAAGTTTGCGGATGACACGAAGCTGGGTGGCAGTGTTAGCAGTGAGGAGGATGCTAAGAGGATGCAGGGTGACTTGGATAGGTTGGGTGAGTGGGCAAACTCATGGCAGATGCAATTTAATGTGGATAAATGTGAAGTTATCCACTTTAGTGGCAAAAATAGGAAAACAGATTATTATCTGAATGGTGGCCGATTAGGAAAAGGGGAGGTGCAACGAGACCTGGGTGTCATTATACACCAGTCATTGAAAGTGGGCATGCAGGTACAGCAGGCGGTGAAAAAGGCGAACGGTATGCTGGCATTTATAGCGAGAGGATTCGAGTACAGGAGCAGGGAGGTACTACTGCAGTTGTACAAGGCCTTGGTGAGACCACACCTGGAGTATTGTGTGCAGTTTTGGTCCCCTAATCTGAGGAAAGACATCTTTGCCATAGAGGGAGTACAAAGAAGGTTCACCAGATTGATTCCTGGGATGGCAGGTCTTTCATATGAAGAAAGACTGGATGAACTGGGCTTGTACTCGTTGGAATTTAGAAGATTGAGGGGGGATCTGATTGAAACGTATAAGATCCTAAAGGGATTGGACAGGCTAGATGCGGGAAGATTATTCCCGATGTTGGGGAGGTCCAGAACGAGGGGTCACAGTTTGAGGATAGAGGGGAAGCCTTTTAGGACCGAGATTAGGAAAAACTTCTTCACACAGAGAGTGGTGAATCTGTGGAATTCTCTGCCACAGCAAACTGTTGAGGCCAGTTCATTAGCTATGTTTAAAAGGAAGTTAGATATGGCCCTTGTGGCTACAGGGGTCAGGGGGTATGGAGGGAAGGCTGGGTTCTGAGTTGGATGATCAGCCATGATCATAATAAATGGCGGTGCAGGCTCGAAGGGCCGAATGGCCTACTCCTGCACCTATTTTCTATGTTTCTATGTTTCTAAACCATCCAAGGCACTTCTGGACCTGGAAAAGTCCAGGTGATAATACTAGAAATGAAATTGACTTTATTACTACAAACCAAAGATTTAGAAACTCAGTGACTCAATGCAAAACATATCCAGGAGCTATCATAAGGCGGTGGCTAGGAATGGACCCAAGTGCAAGACACAGACACTGAAGTACTAGGGACAGGACTAGGATACAGGGCGATGGCAAGGATATGGACAGGAAAACCAGGAACCTGGAACAGGACTGGACAAGAGATCTAGGAGCCCGGGCTTGGACTCCGAGTCAGAGACTGGACAAGGACCCAGTACCTGGGTCTTGCCTTTGGCTCGGACCCCAGAACTAGGCAAGGATGAGGCTAGGTTGGCAGGCAGGAGGAGGCTGGAGTCTTCAGGCTTGAGGCTAGAGACTAGAGGCGAGGATTAGCAGGAGGCAGAAGGTTGGAGTCTACAGGCTTGAGGCTAGGCAGGAGGCTGGAGTCTTCAGGCTTGAGGCTCGGCAGGAGGCTGGAGTCTTCAGGCTTGAGGCTCGGCAGGAGGCTGGAGTCTTCAGGCTTGAGGCTCGGCAGGAGGCTGGAGTCTTCAGGCTAGAGGCTAGAGACTTGAGGTGAGGCTTGGCAGGAGGATGGAGACTTGAGACTTGAGGCGAGGCTTGGCAGGAGGCTGGAGACTTGGGAACTGTGGCGAGGTGAAGCTGGAGGCAGGAAACTTGAGGCGAGGCGAGGCTGGAGGCTGGAAGTAGGAGACTTGAGGCAAGGCGAGGCTGGAGGCTGGAGGCAGGAGACTGGAAGCTCCTCCTGGGCAGAGCGCGTATCACCACCTGACAGAGGCAAGGGACAGGAAAGGAGCTAGGTACAGGGTGGCTCCAGGACAAGACTGCAGGCGAGACGAGGCGCGAGTTACCAGCAAGACAAGGCAAGGCTTCAGGCAAAGCAAGGCGAGACGAGAACTTCAGGCGAGGTGAGAGTTACCAGCAAGACAAGGCAAGGCTTCAGGCAAAGCAAGGCGAGACGAGAACTTCAGGCAAGGTGAGAGTTACCAGCAAGACAAGGCAAGGCTTCAGGCAAAGCAAGGCGAGACGAGAACTTCAGGCGAGGTGAGAGTTACCAGCAAGACAAGGCAAGGCTTCAGGCAAAGCAAGGCGAGACGAGAACTTCAGGCGAGGTGAGAGTTACCAGCAAGACAAGGCAAGGCTTCAGGCGAGGAAACAGAAGGCAGAAGAAGGGATACAAGGAGTAAGGACAAGAACAATCCAGCAGCCACGCCCTAGTCTCTGAAGGTATTTATGCAGCCAGCCCCAACGAGCATCAGCTACCTCAATTAGAGCTCAACAAGAAGAGAAACAGTGTAGACAGGAAAACCTGGAGCAAGGGTCGAAGGACCGGACCGTGAACCGGAATACGGACTTCACAGACCGGACCATGACAGGTGCAGACTGTAATAGTGACCATAACCCAGTAGTATGTCATGTAAAAGTAAAACTTAAAAAACTAAAGAAGCAAAAACCTGAACAATCCCTTGACTACTTGCAATTAATTAAAGAAGAAAACTTAAGACAAAAATTTATAATTGAAATAAGGAATAGATTTCGAAGTCTAGAAATAGAATCTGTTGAAGATGATAGCAATCATGTGGAACTGAAATTGAAATCTCTAAAGGATGCCTTGGTAGAATCAGTAAAGTCAGTGATTCTTAAAAAAAAAGCACAAAGAATAAATGGATGACAGATGAAATCAAAAATCAAAAAGAAAGGAGACGGAAGAAAGCAAATCCTATAGAATATAAATCCTTAGATAAAAAAGTTAAAAGCTTATGTCAAAAAGCCAAAGAAGAATGGTTAAACCAGGAATGTGAGCAAATAGAAAGAATCCCTATTACTGATCCAAAAAGGTTACATCAACAAATTGAGAGTATCGCTTCCCTCCCCTTTCTAGATCTTTCTGCCTCTATCTCTGGAGACAGCTTATCTACTGATGCCTACTGACTCTCACAGATATCTGGACTATTCCTCTTCTCACCGTGTCTCTTGCAAAAATGCCATCCCCTTCTCGCAATTCCTCCGTCTCCGCCGCATCTTCTCTCAGGATAAGGCTTTTCATTCTAGGACGAGGGAGATGTCCTCCTTTTTTAAAGAAAGGGGATTCCCTTCCTCCACCATCAACTCTGCTCTCAAACGCATCTCCCCCATTTCACGCACATCTGCTCTCACGCCATTCTCCCGCCACCCCACTAGGAATAAGGTTCCCCTGGTCCTCACCTACCACCCCACCAGCCTCCAGGTCAAATATATTATTCTCCCTAACCTCCGCTACCTCCAATGGGATCCCACCAATAAGCACATCTTTCCCTCCTCCCCCTCTGCTTTACACAGGGATCACTCCCTACGTGACTCCCTTGTCCATTCATCCCCTCCATCCCTCCCCACCGATCTCCCTCCTGGCACTTATCCTTGTAAACAGAACAAGTGCTACACATGCCCTTACACTTCTTCCCTTACCACCATTCAGGGCCTCAGACAATCCTTCCAGGTGAGGCGACACTTCACCTGTGAGATGGCTGGGGTGATATACTGTGTCCAGTGCTCCCGATGTGGCCTTCAATATATTGGCGAGACCCGACGCAGACTGGGAGATCGTTTCGCTGAACACCTATGCTCTGTCCGCCAGAGAAAGCAAGATCTCCCAGTGGCCACACATTTTAATTCCACGTCTCATTCCCATTCTGATATGCCTATCCATGGCCTCCTCTACTGTAAAGATGAAGCCACACTCAGGTTGGAGGAACAACACCTTATATTCCGTCTGGGTAGCCTCCAACCTGATGGCATGAACATTGACTTCTCAAACTTCTGCTAATGCCCGACCTTCCCCTCGTACCCCATCCGTTATTTATTTATATACACACATTCTTTCTCTCTCTCTCCTTTTCTCCCTCTGTCCCTCTCACTATACCCCTTGTCCATCCTCTGGGTTTTCCCCCCCTCCCCCTTTTCTTTCTCCCTGGGCCTCCTGTCCCATGATCCTCTCATATCCCTTTTGCCAATCAACTGTCCAGCTCTTGGCTCCATCCCTCCCCCTCCTGTCTTCTCCTATAATTTTGAATCTCTCCCTCCCCCTTCCACTTTCTAATCTCTTACTAGCTGTTCTTTCAGTCAGTCCTGACGAAAGGTCTGGGCCCGAAACGTCGACTGTACCTCTTCCTAGAGATGCTGCCTGGCCTGCTGCGTTCACCAGCAACTTCGATGTGTGTTGCTTGAATTTCCAGCATCTGCAGAATTCCTTGTGACTGGTAAGAACCATTATCATGGAAAAAGATGAGATTATGAACAGATGGACTGAGTATATTCAGGAATTGTTTGAAGACGATCGAGGCGAAAAACCAGAAATTAAGAAAAACATTGAAGGTCCAAGTATTTTAAATTCTGAAGTTCATAATGCAATAACTAAGATGAAGAAAGGAAAGGCAGCAGGTCCTGATGAATTAGTAATAGAACAAATTATTGCCCTTGAAGATTATGGAATCGAAAAACTTACTGATTTAATCAATGACATTTATGAGACTGGAATAATACCAGAAGAGATCAAAAAATCAGTATTTATCACTCTTCCTAAGAAACCTGGAGCAATAGAATGTGAATTACATAGGACCATAAGTTTAATGAGTCATATCACCAAGATACTTCTAAGAATTTTGATGACAAGAGCTAAAAGTAAGATACAAGCTGAAATAGGCAAAGAACAATGTGGCTTTGTGAAAGACAAAGGTACAAGAAACACAATATTGATGTTAAGGATACTATCAGAACGAGCTATTCAAGTGCAAAAAGAATTGTTTGTTTGTTTTATCAACTATACAAAAGCATTTGATAAAGTGAAGCACAATAAGTTATTTGAAATATTACAGAAAACTCTAGATCTAGATTCAAAAGACCTCCGCCTAAACAGAAATCTGTACTGGGAACAAACTGCCACTGTAAGAATAGATGGAGAAGTGAGTCAGTTTACTAAAATCAAGAGAGGCATTAGACAAGGATGTTTTTTCACCCCTGATTTATTTAATGTGTACAGTGAAACAATATTACAAAAAATAAGAGACATCTTGGGAATCAAAGTTGGCGGTGAAAATATCAATAATTTCAGATATGCAGATGACACTGTGTTAGTTACAAGTACGGAGGAAGAACTACGAAACTTAATTGATATAATTGTTGAAGAAAGTGCAAAAATGGGTCTATCTATCAATTGCAAAAAGACAGAATGTATGGTGATATCCAAAAAGAAGGAGAATCCTATCTGCAGGCTGAGAATAAATGGGGAAGACATAAAACAAGTACAGAACTTTTGCTACTTAGGAAGCTGGGTGACATCAGATGGCAGGTGCGACTTGGACATCAAAAGAAGAATAGGGATGGCAAAAGACACCTTTACGAGAATGAAGAGTATACTGACCAATACTAAACTAGGCATGACAACCCGCCTCAGAGTACTGAAATATTACGTTTATCCAGTTATGTTATATGGCTCAGAATGTTGGACAATATCTAGTAACATGAGGAAACGAATTGTAGTAGCAGAGATGTGGTTTTTGAGGAGGATGCAAAATGAACAGAGGACGAAATGAATATCTAACGAGGATGTCATGAACAGAGGAAACTCAAAAAGAGAAATAATGTATGAGATCATGAAAAGGCAACGTTAACTTCATTGGGCAAGTGATTAGGAAAGAGGAGTTAGAATGCACGGTAATTATGGGAAAGATTGAAGGGAAGAAAGCAAGAGGAAGACAAAGACAAATAATGATGGAGACAGCAGCCAGAGAACTGGAAATGAATACCAATGAATTGATCCACTTGACCTGAAACAGGAGTGTGTGGGCCATGGCAGTCAAAGCTCAAACTGGGCCTGGCACCTGATGATGATGATGATACAGACCCTCAAACAGTAGTAAGAATATGGCCTACAAATTACAACAGGAGATAGAAAGACATGCCAAGAGGTCAATGTTACAATACTCATGCAGGAATTCAATAGTCAGATAGATTGGGAAGATCAGGTTGGTGCTAGATTAAAGGAAAGGGAATCTTTAGAGTGCCCATGGGATGTCTTTTTAGAGCAGCTTGTAGTTGAGCCCACTAGGGATCAGCTATTCTGGATTGGATCTTGTGCAATCAACCAGAATTGATTAGAGACCTTAAGGTAAAAGAACCCTTTGGGCAAGCAATGATAATATGATCAAATTCACTCTGAAATTTTAGAAGGATAAGTTAAGTTCAGATGTATCATTATTACAATGGAGTAAAGGAAATCTCGGGGCACAAGAGAGGAGTGGGTCAGAATTGATTGAAAATAAACACTGGCAGGGATGACGGTAGAGCAGAATTGGCTGGAATTTCTGGAAGCAATTTGGACTTATTGACTATACCCACAAGAAAATGAGTCATAGTGTTGCATACGGTGACATATATGTACTTTGATACTAAGTTTACTTTGAATTTTGAACTTGTGATTTTCAATAATACACCTGCTTCAGAGAAGCAACATATTAATTTATGGTCCAAAATTATTATTTTTTCTGTGTTGTTTAAAAAGCTGATTCCAAATATTTATTGATTCCCAGGACACAGGCTTCCCCCAGTCTGATGTTACTTGCCATTTGGTATCAGTTCAAAAGAATCCAAGGAAGCCATCAGCTGTGATGTCATCAAATTGACTGAACAGTTACTCATGTTAAAGGGTTCCCAGGCAGAAGAGAAATAACAAAGCGATTTTTAAAAATAATTTTTAACTCTTAGACTGAAGGCAAAATAAAGACATGAAAATGTACACAAGATGAAACTGTAAACTTCCACTTTCAAATAAACATTTAAAAGTATTAAACATGCATTTTATTATTTTGTAATTGTTATGTACAGGAATTACAATGCATATGCATAGTGAATTCTCTCCTTAAATCGCTCTGCTTGTTTTTCTCTCCTTCTTTACATTGCCCTTTAAAACCTGTTCAATCCTTCAGTCAACTACCGGACTATTCATATGTCTGAGCATTGATTTCTGTTTGATAGTCCGTTCGTTCATTACGTCCCATGCCATATGACATGGACGATCAAGGTCTTTCCATGACTATGATGGCCTTTGACAAATTTTTCTATGGAAGTGGCTTGCCCTTGCCATCTTCTTGGCAGTGTCTTTATAAGACGGGTAACCCCAGCCATTATCAATACTCTTCAGAGATTGTCTGCCTGGCATCAGTGGTTGTATAAACAGGACATGTGATATGAACCAGATGCTCATAAGACCATCTGCCACCAGCTCCCATGGCTTCAGGTGACCCTGATCAGGGAGCTAAGCAGGTGTTACACCTTGACCAAAGGTGACCTGCAGACTAGTGGAGGGAAGAAGTGCCCTACACCTTCTTTGGTCAAGACGTATCTCCACCCTGCCACCCATTGACAGTACTATTACTATTTATTGCAATATATTTTGCTGCTTCAAGATCCAATGTAAATGGAAATTGTTGTTAATGTTACAGCTTAACCTTTTTGCAATTTTCTGATTCTCCTACATATTTTTTTCAGATTTATGTAGGGGAAATAAATCAAAGGAGAATTATTCTTTAGTCCAGATGAAGGATTTTGAAACTTTTCCTCAACAGATGCTGCCTGAACCAATGAGTTCTTCTGGTAGTTTATTTGCTGCTCCAAATTCCAGCATCTGTGGTATCTTGCATCTTTAGAATTATTCTTACCTGCTTTATTTTGTACATTTTGTGGCATAGATGTTTCACTGTGATGTGGCATTGGAATGTATATATGTTCGTCAAATTAACACCTGTTCCAGGAACCTGTGTGTCAATATACAAACACTTGCTATAGTTCTAGCAGGATCTCTCTGGATCCTTGTGGAAATAACATGATTATATCTGTAGTTTTTCTTCCAGGTTTATACCAACACAAGCAGAAGTTCCAATTTTAGATCAAATTGTAAGCTTGTTTGCGTGGTGAATATAGGAGTGAGAAATAGTTAAACAGGGAGCATTGGATTAAAAATTATTGGAGCAGTTGTGTTGCGCACTAAGAATTGGATATTTCACTCATCTTTCTGATTATTGTTATGAGATGCACCCAACCGCACCAGTTTCTGGTATATTAACGCTCTAACTCTCGGAAGTATGGATAGTTGTCCTGGCACCTTTAAGGATTCAGGACCATCCGGATAATTAGCTGCCATGTTTTGGCGCCAGGATTTCAGTATTTAAGGAGCACCTGAATGGAGATCCAGTGCTTAATCGTATGCTCAACTTGGGTGATTGTCTAGCGTCTTGTTTCGTGCTCAGATCTTGTTTCAGTCTCGTACCATGTCTCCATCCTAGCCTCAGATACTCCAGAACTTGGGTCCTAACCATCCGTGTCAAGGTCTTTCATCACAATTATATTATTTTATGTACTGCACATTGCTGAAGGTGCAGTGATGTTAATCTAAATAATGGATTCAATGGCCTCTTTTGTGAAGAAATTGAACATAAGGATTAAGACATACTGAGATATGAAAAAAGAATTGCAGTCAGAAAAAGAAGCAGTAGAAGTTTGGCTTAAAAATGACTAAGAGACAAAAGAGCATCATTAAAAATAACCTCAAAAATCTGAAAGAATCATTTACCATCTGAAGATGTGAGATGCCACAATTTGTTGTTCCCTTTCGGATTGAGTTTCATGTTGGTATCACACAATTGTCAGAATCTTTCTGTCATAAAAATGTATTCCAAAGTACCAGCCACAAGATTCATTCAAAATCTGACACCCTCAAATCTGCATTTGTAAGGACATTGATGGAGTGTCGCAAATCATCCAGCAATTTGTGACAATTTGTAATTCAAGGTGTTTATCTTCTTCATCACAAATTACTGGATAATTTCGATTTTAATGTCTCTTAAATACTAAAAGAAACTGCCATAGTTAATATCATTATTTTTGTGTGATTGTTGGCGAATTACAAAGCAATCCCGAATAGTCTGGCAACAATGAACTGAACCAGCCCAGATGTCTCCTTTACAGTATGACCACTGACTAATACATTATTCTAAACAGAATGTTTCTGTTGCCTGCCTCAGTCCAGTCACTAACAGCTTTTTTATAAATATGCTGAAATCAGCAGAAGGAAGAGAGGAAATGGAATCAGGCAAGAGATCAGCAAAGAAAGACATTAATGGAAGTAGGAAAGACCATCCATAGGTGACACTTATCAGACTCCTAGTTACCAGTATTGATGGATGAAATGATTGAAGTGTTTTTTTTTTGTGAACCATGTGCAATATTCAAGGATATAACCTACTAAAAAAAGAAGCGTTTTCTAATCTACTTCCATTTGTAGGTGACACTGTTGTTCCCTTTCATCAGGGAGCAGTTCTGATAGAGTTGTTGACCCTACATTACCTCACTCAAGATTTCATTAGCCAGCACTGAGGTATGACATTGAACAACAGAATACTGAAAGGGGGTGTCCTTGTCCAGTGAGTCAGGCATTTATTGTTTACTGTAGCTTAAACTTAAACTCTCTCCCATTAGCCCTGCAATATTGTTTCTTGCCATCTTTATCTAAACAAAGAGCTACAGAACAGTGATAGAGACATAACTGCCACCAATTGCAAGATTAAAAAGTAATAACTCTGAGTTGCACAATTTTCATCACAATAGAACTCCTATTCTTAATTCTATGTTCATATTTTTGTGTGTTTGTGTTGCTTTTTGTACAATTAAATTTGTCATGCAGGGTTTGCCTTTAATAAATCCATGCTAGAGCTCTACAAGCAATTTGCCAAGTTGCTGCGCATTTTTGCCATTAAAAGTTTTTCTACTAGGCTGACTAGTCTGCAAATAATGGGTTTAACAATTTTCCACACCTTTTAAAATGGAGTATAATAGGACAGCACTCAGTTCTCCTGATGCTACTCCAGATTCCACGCTGATAGATAATGGTCAGCTAACTCTCCATCTGATCTTCACTCAGCAAGTTCAGAATGCATCATGTGGGCTGGGCAGCCCATCTATCTTGAACATCGATAGTCTTTAAGTACCTCTTTATTTTTACTCCATTCAGTTTTCAGCCTCTTTTTCTGTGACCATGGCAGCAACATTATGAAGATGATGCAATATATTAATTTAGTACCTCAGGGATGAAGTCTGGCTCCAAGGACAATAAACTTTTTTTTTCCCAGTCCTTCCTTTGTTGCTATTTTTTCATCTGCATGTTTCTAAAACACTTCAGCATTCTCTATACATATTGTACTTGCATAGACTGTCTTTGTCTTTGTTTTCAGTTTATTCATTACACTAGATTTATTCTGCTTTATTTTCTGCAATAGTAAGAAGGTTACACTTAGAACTTCCTATTTTAAACTGCCCTTTCTTTTCACCTCTAATATTTTATTTAACTGTTCCAAAGATCTGAACAGACACGAATTCACAATATTATATGTTTATATTGTGATAATAAAAGCTAATGTTAGTCAGAGAGGCCATAAAAATAGAAAGTGAAAATGTCACACTGTTCCGCTGGAGTACTCTCCAAAGACAGGTATGTATTGATAGATCACAAAAAAAGTCAATTTGTGCTGCTTTTTAACCATGTTGCACTTCATTTTTGTCTTGACCGGAGCAAGGGCACCTCCACTTACTGCTGATGGGCCCATGTTGCTGAGTTCACCCCTTCCATGCTTTTAACTAGAAGACAGGATTTACTATACTTCAATCATCTGTCACCAAAGGCGTATTGTAGTTGGGGTTCATTCTTGCTTCTAATGTTCCTTTCCTTCCTGATTTAAGGTACAGTATGTCTCGTAACAATTTTATCAAATATATTACTGTTTCTGGCAGCAAATGCCTGCAAGTCTGCTCATAAGGAGCGGGGTGGGGTCAAAGCACTCAGAAGAGGATGGTGCTCGGTGTCGAAGGGCTGGTCGGAGGCTCGAAGTTTTCGGACGGACTCAGAGTCGGCTGTGGTCGGGTGCTTCCAATGCAACGGCAAGTTTGCAGTGCTTGGAGTTCATGGCAGGGAGAGTTTCTCCCTTCTACTGTCTGCGTGAGATGATGGGGCTATCGGGACTTGAGACTTTTTTTTACCGTGCCCATGATCTGCTCTTTATCAAATTACGGTATTGCTTTGCACTGTTGTAACTATATGTTATAATTATGTGGTTTTGTCAGTTTTAGTCTTGGGTTGCCCTGTGTTTCTGTGATATCTTTCTGGAGGAACATTGTATCATTTTTTAATGCATGCATTTCTGAATGACAATAAACAAGGACTGAGTGTCCTCATAATCTAAATCTAAAAAAAAGTCTGCTTGCAAGGAGCAACATTTGTCATTTTAATGGCCAGAATGTGGGATTCCCATGTCATTGCAGAAGGTCTGATCTTGCTGATCAATCTTTGCTGCCAATTTCATATTTATGGTACATTTTTATTCTGAGTTTTTGTAATTTGTTTCTCCATTTGAAGGGTTTAAAAATGTTGCTGCAATAGTCAACGTTTCACCCTCGTCACTCTTGACCTCTATACCTAATGAATGGTAGTCTTCTCAGCTCAGAGAACTGAATGAATTAGCTTCCAGTTACCTATGATATAATACACAGGAATAAGAACAGAAAATGCTGGCAATATCACATATCACAGACTGTCTGTGGAGAGAGAAACACAGTTAATGTTTTAGATTGACAGTTATCAGAAAAATTACTGACACAAAATATTAATTGCATTTCTTTCTCCACAGATAATTTCTGACCTGGTAGGTAACCTCTTTGCAAGAATAATACAAATTAACTTTTCATGTTGATGATCAGCTGACTCATGTACACCTTGATATTCTGTACCTTTCCTTCATCTTTTTTCTTTTTACTTCACTTAATTATACCTGCAATTATATAAAAGAAGAGGAACTGCACAGTTAATTATTCTTTTTTTGTGGAAATAATTTCATGAAATTTGACATCTGTATTAATATCCACAGGCAGCAGAAATACTAACCAAAATACAAATCAAATAGGTATAACAATAGTCAAAAATCAGATGCAAATTATGACTTTCCAGCTGAGATCCAATCTTAGGAACTCAGGGCAAAGCTACAAACTGCCTGAGCTTATGATTGTTCTTTATATTATCAGCCACAATCATTGATTCTGTTTAAATATTCCACTGGATGTACTTAATAATATGGAGTTTTGTATGTATGAGTATAAAACAAAATGGTACCCCAGTAGGCTAGTGTGTCATCTGCCATTTAACCCTTAACAGGCAGAAACTGTGAGTGATGTTTCAAAATTAATTTAGGTACCTTTTGGCTTGGGCTTTAGAGGACACATTTTTAACTTTAGATGACACATTCCCAAATATCTAGTCCCCACCCTGCTCTTAAGCACATTATTCTCACAAACTATAAATTTCAATGAGTAAATGAGATATTAAACGGCAGCACTAATCATGAAATCTTTCCATTCTGTTCTTTGATCCTGTTTCTTTATCATTCAAAATGCTTTCTACAATAACTTCATCATACCTCCCTTTTTTTTTTGGCTGAATACATTATTGCTGAGGATACCAATAACTTAATCAAGAATCCTTCAGTCCATGTTAGTGGACCAGTGTTATGTATCAACTCAAAGTGGGGTTCTTCAACAATACTAGCATTGAAAAATCATTTCCAAGGATGCACTGGCGAACTGTTAATTGCCGAGCACTGAAGCTGACAGATGAACGTATTATGCAGTCAGCATTACCGAGTTAATGCTTGTCTTGTCCAAAGTGACATCTGTAATGTAACATGCTCCATTTCTCTTAAATACTCTAATGTGTTCAAATTTCAAAACAGCAGATAAAATACTGACTGAATATAAATTTTGTCATTTAACCCAATTTTCAGTTGCAGTTATCATACATCATAATTCTTCTGAAAGCCCTTAACAGAAATGAATCAAGGTTTATTTATTCCATGTTTAAAACGTCTCTTAATAATATTTTTCTTACTTGCCCATCTCATTTATTTGGTGGTACTCACCCTGTTTAATGCAATTGTTCAAATACGGAGGATTGAACTGTGGAGCTGTTTTATGCTCTTCCCCTCTCCAAGTAGTTATTCCTCCCACCAGTCCCTGCTTCCCCATGGCAAAAGGTAGGCTATGAACTCTGAATGCGAATATTCCCAAGGCTGATCATGTATATAAATTTGCTGTGGCTTTGTATATGGAAATGAATAGTCAAATAATTAAATATACAAAAATGGAACCAGATGTCCATTTGACATTTTGCTTAATAGACCTATATTCATTTATTAGCCTTTTAAATTACAGTAAATATCAGATTGTGTACACAATTAGTATTGCAAATCAGAGTGGTATTGAGTAAAGAATGTGAACAATTGCAACAATTGATGGTTGGCATTAACCCAAGCACAAAAGTGAAATTTATAGTAATTCAAATTTGAATAATCATAACTATTATCTAGAGAAATTGGGAATGAAAAGACAACAATTAAAATAGAACAAATATGTTACAAACCAAGGATGCAACAGACTGATAAATGAACTAAGCTAATATATTGATAACTGAGCTAATATATTCATAATAACAATATTTCAAAGAGCTAACAATTTCCATGGCTAGCTTGATGATACTTCATCCTACCCCATCTCCTGTAAAAATGCCACTCTTTTTTCTCAGTTCTTTGTCTCTGCCTCATCTGTTCCCAGGATGAAGGTTTCTTCTCCAGGATATCAGAGATGTCTTCCTTCTTCAAAGAATGGGGTTTCGCTTCCTCCACCATTGATGCTGCCCTCACCCTCATCTTCTCTATTTCCTGGACATCTGCACTCACCCCACCTTCCTGCTGCCTTAACTCCTCTTGCCCTCACCTGCCAACCCATGAGCCTCCACATCCAACATATTCTGTGCAACTCCCGCCATCTTCAATGGGATCCTACTACCAAAACACAACTTTACCTAGCCCCAGTTCTCAGTTTTCCACAGGGATTGCTCCCTCCTTGATTTCCTTGTCCATTTGTCCCTTGCCACTAATCTCTCTTCTAGCAAATAACCCTCCAAGCGAGGGAACTGCTACACCTGCCCATTCACCTCCCTTATCTATATTCAGGGATCCAATTGGTCCTTCCAGGTGAGACAAAACTTCACCCATGAATCTGTTGGGGTCTTCTATTGTATCAGTGCTCTTGTTGCCGCCTCCTCTACATTGGTGAGACTTACTTTGCCGAGCCCCTCAGCTCCATCTATCAAAGGTAGAATTTCCCTGGGGCCACCTATTTTAATTCCTATCCCTGTTCCCATTTCGACATGTCAGTCCATTGCCTCCACTTTTGCCCCAGTGAAGCCACTCTCAGGGTGGAGGAATAACACCTCATATTCTGTCTAGGTAGCCTTCAACCTCATGGCATACTCATCAGTTTCTCTTTCCAGTAATTTGTTTTCCTCCCTCTTCTCTCTTTTATTCCCTACTCTAGCCGCTTACCCTTCCCATCACCTGCCTGTCACCTCCCCCTGGTGCCCCTGCTCTTTCCCTGTCTCCCATGGTCCACTCTCATCTCCTATTAGGTTCCTTCTTCTCAAACCCTTTCCCTTTCTGCCCATCTGCTTCATCTATCACCTCCTAACTAATTTTCATTCCCCTCCTTTCCTGACATCTTCCGCCTTCCTTTCCTGTCCTGAAGAAGGGTATCGGCCCGAAACAATTGGTTGCTTATTCATTTATGTTGATGCTGCCTGACCTGCTGAGTCCCTCCAGCATTTCGTGTGTGTTGCCTTGGATTTCCAGCATTTGCAGAATCTCTTGTATTTATCTTAAAGAGCTATACAATTTTCTCACATAGAAATACAGCACCTCAGGATCAATCAAAGAGGATGGAAGTGCTGATGTGACAATTAATCAAATGCTAAATTTGGTATCCTGCCTGTTGTACATCTGCTTCAATCTACTTTGAGGTAATTAACTTTTATTGTCTTGTGATATCATATCACTTACAATTGTAAGTGAATATTTGTTCAGTACTGATGCTGAAATAATGAAGGTGCAGTTTCTAGAACTGGCTAAAACCCGTCTACACCAGTCTGAATGCACATCAGCTGTGAAATGAGCTGTGAACCTTCATTCCTAGTTTTAGTCACTGCCATTTTATCGGGTAGAATTAAACTGTTTGATAGTGTTAAATATGTTGTTTGAGCTGTTACCTGAAATACAAGAATAACATCATGTAATCTCCACCATTAAAAGGTCAAGGAGATTTGTTTGTGCAGAATAATACAGAAGAGAAAATTATACGACAAAAATAATTTACAGATAAGAGTAGGAAGTAGCTGAGGCTAACTGATATTTGTGGAACATATTCTGTTAAAGCAAGAGGAGATAGAGAGGTAAAAATAATGAAGGCTTGGATATCAAACTGCGCTGCTGTTGATAGATATATGCGGAGATCTGTGACGTTGGACATGGAACAACGGAAAGCTGGTGCTCACTGTGGTATTGCTAGCTGCAGGTGAATGTGATTCAGCCAATTCAAAAACTGTTTTAAATAAGTTCAAAGAAGAATAACAAGTAATGTTGCTGCAGCATTACCTACCACCCCTATGAGCTTCCTCATCCATCATGCCATCCTTTGCAAATTCTGCTATCTTTAATAAGATCCTACCAGCAAACACATCTGTACCTCACCCCCCTCCCCACCCCCCATTCTCCACTTTCTGCAGGAATTGCCCTTTCTGTGATTCTCCTGTTCACTCATCCCTCCCCACTATTCTCACCTGCAAGTGGAGGAAGTGCCACATCTGTCCATTCACCTCCTCCCTCACCTACTTTCAGGGCCAAACACTTCCTTCGAGGTGAGGCAACACTTCATCTGCAAATCTGTGGGGGTCATCTACGTATCCAATGCTCCCGATGAGGCCTCACCTACAGAACGGATATTCTCCCATTGTCGACTTTTGTCATCTATCAGATTCCTTCTTCTGCAGCTCTTTACCTTTTCCACCTATCACCTTCCAGCTTTTCACTTCATCCCCCCCCCCCCCACCTACCAGGCTTTACCTAACACCTTCTAGTTTGTACTCCTTCCCTTCCCCAACCATCTTCTTATTCTGACCTCCTCCCCCTTTCCAGTCCTGACGAAGGGTCTTGGCCCAAACTGTCAACTGTTTATTCCTTTCCTCAGACACTGCCTGATCTGTTGAGTTCCTCCAGCATTTTGTACGTGTAATGCTGATGGAGAGCCATTTGTCAAATGGTAAAGTCAATAAATATCAAGTGTAAATGGTTGGTTTATTTCTTCAACATTTTGTTAGGTGGTCTTCTCCTGTGGGCTACAAATTTTACTTGCAGCTTATCAGTCCATACCTGATGCGGCTGCAAACATGCCTGGATTGCCTCATTTTCTGAAGATTTACAAATCAAATTGAACATTGTGCAATCATCATCAAAATCCACATTTCTAACATTACCGAAGAAGAAAGAACTAATGAGGAGTTGAAGATAGCTGGACCTAGAATGTTTTTCTTAACTACTCCTGCAGTGATATCCTGGGTATGACTGACCACCAACAACCACGACCACCTTTTTACATGTGAGGTGTGGCTTCAATTAGTGGAGTGTTGTTGCCTTAATACTCTATCACTTCAGTTTGATAGAGCCCCTTGATGTTACATTTGGTCAAATCCCACCTTGATGTTAAAGCTGTCACTCTTTTATTACTTTTGTCAGTGTCTGGATAAAGGCTAATATGAAATCTGAAGTTAGGTGATCCTGGTGAAACCCAAGCAAAGCACAGGGTTAACAAATTGTTGGTGAGGACAGTGTCATTTAATATCACTCTGAAAAAATATTTACCATTATTCTGCTTATGATTGAGAGCAGACTGACCAAATTGAATTTGTCTTGCTCCTTTTGTACAGTGCACACCAGGTCAATTTTCCACACTGTCAGACATATGTTAGAATCATAACAGTCTGGAACAGCTTGGTTAGAAGTGGAGCTGGTTGTTAACTGTTCTAACTATCTCAGCTCCAATAGTGTCCTCAGCCCTTTGCTATCTTTTGTTTTGTTTCATGTTGAGTGAACAAAGTGGCTGAAAAATGGTATCTGTGTCAGAGAGCTCAAGAGGAAGCTAGGAAAGTTCATCCACCTTGCACTTCTGCCTGAAAATAATTGAAAGTTCTTCAGTCCGTTCTTTTGCATCTACCTGTTAGCTTTCATCATAATTACTAATATACTGTAATCCTGTTGAAACTTTCTTCTCCTCTTCCTCCTCCTAAAATCTGTTTAATTGTCCACCACCATTCATAAGACCATAACCATATGACATAGAAACAGAATTGGGGCCATTCAGCCCATTGAGTCTGTTCTGCTATTTGATGACGGCTGATTTATTTTCCCTCTCAACCTCATTCTCCTGCCTTCGCCCTGTAACCTTTGACACGCCTACTAATCAAGAACCGATCAATCGCCACCTTAAATGCATCCAATGACTTGGCCTCCACAGCCATCTGTGGCAAAGAATTCCACGCATAGACTATACCTTCTCTGGCTGATGCCTCAGCTATAGGGATACTCTGTGCTATCACTGACATATTCTTTCTCATGAAACAAAGAATATATAAGAGAGAGGCCCTATAGTTCCTTGATCTTCAATAAAATTCCAGGTATGGTTAGACCTCTGAGTTGGTAGTAATGGTAGCTTGACCATAAACTAAGTTTCTGGCCCACATCCAATTCATCACTTCCGTCTTGGCAAAATTCAAGCCTGTCTTCTTCCTTGAAATTGTACAGAATCTTTCTTCTTTGTATGTTAAATTTAAAATGGCTTCTTTGTTATGTTATACTGGGGAATGCTTCTTTGTTATGTTAAATGCTGAGAAAATCTCTAGCTAGACAGTTGCTTGGGTTAATACAGACAGCAGGGTGCTATTAGCCAATGGGTGGTCATGTATCGTTTTGTTTTTGGATGATAATGCTGTATCATATGACTGGAGACGGGGTTTTGACGAGGAGTCGGAAGAGAGACGGGGAGTCGGAGGAGAGACAAGGAGGACAGCGGACGTGCGGAGAGGCTCCGGTCGATCACTTCGGGTGGTCCCGAACCGTGAGTGGACACGATTCGGGTGATCGTCAGGAATCGATTGAGCTCCAACAGTTGCGCGCGAAGAACTTGGACTTTGATAAGTCTTGGTGCCTTTTTTTCATTACTTCCTTTTCTGTATCGAATTTATATTAATGTCATAGAATTAGTAATATCTATAAAGTGTACTTGGTAAAACGTACTGGGTGTGCTGGCTGATGATTGATGTTTGGGATTGATTCAGGCGGCAACCGACTCCGTAGGAAGCATTGAGGCAGGTGCTGGGTGAGATTTCCCCTAGACATATATGAGCCAATATAACAGAGGGTTACAAAATTAAAACTTCATTTGTGTGTTGTTTGTATAAATTCAACTGTTCTAATGTTTTATTGGCATCCTCTGTACATCTAGTTGATCAAAACTCTTCCAAACACTTCCCCATTCACTCACCATATTAAACAACTTTGATCCAAAAGTTGCCACAAACTAATTCTTGGACCAGCTGCATCCTATTATGTGGATTGTCTTTCTGTGACTGCATTCCACCATGGCCAAATTAATATATCCATTAATTTAGGTCCTTGTGATCCTACAATTTCCTACCTAAATTTATTTCAGTAATTACTCAACCTGAGTAATGCTACCACAGATCTTCCTTTTTTTTCCACCTTTTTGATGGTCATTCAGTATTTTGGGATTGTAGTCTGTCATTTTATAAGCGTCATCTCCATTTTGCAGAAATTGGGATGCCCCTGTAGTGAATGTACTTGTCCAAATTTTTTATGCATATTAAGTGATCCCACTGAATCCCATCTAAAGAGGTCAGGAGATTGCACCATTTTGCCAGTGTGTTTAGTCTGGTCGCATATCCATTAAGAATTCGCTTGTGTCAAGCTTGCAGCTCTCAAACTTTAAATCTTTATTCCACTACTAATTGGACCCATCTGCCTTTGGCCTCCTGAACAATTCCAATGACGGAAATAGGAGCTTGAAGAACAGCATTTATCCTCTATATGGACATATTGCTGATATTGAAATTCAATATCAAATTCAGTAATTTCAGATAATGTGTATTTTCTCTTTGTGTCAGTACTTGTCATTTCTGCTATAGTTCACCCATCTGTAATGTTTATTCAGTTTTTCTCTCTCCACTAACAATGCCTTCCCTATTGGGCATTTTCTACAGCTTGGACCAGTATACTTTTTACATTCCTCTTTGCTTATTTTCTTCTCTCTCTGACTTGCTGCATTAATCTATCAACCAGAAGCTTCACTAACAGCGTTCAACAAACCAATCCTACCCTCACCCTATCAGATATATTTCCTCTCTCCTATCCATCTTTTAGCTATGTCCTGTTTTTTCTCTCTTTTTCAGTTCTATTGTAGGTTCTTTGATCTAAAATGTTCTACTCTTTCCCCCTCTCCAGATGCTGCCTGATCTGCTGAGTGTTTCCGCATTTTCAATTTTAATTTTAATTGAGGCAGTGTTGGATTAAAATGTCCTTTCAGGTTTGCAGCATGTTTGCATATGAAATCTGTCTGTAGGCTGTGGATTAATATGCCCACCAATACCTCTCTTATAGAGATACTCTCTTTTCTTGTATGTGACCATGTTTTCCTGTTATGTGTCCAGTCCCTGTACCTCAAAATGTCCGTTGCCTTGTGGAATGTTTTCACATGTGCTCTACTTAGAAGAAGTGGCTGAACCCGATGTACTTGTGAACGCACCAATGTATCTGACACATTCATTGCCTGTCATTATCATTGCAATGTCCTAAATTCAATGCTATAGAATTATCTTCGGGGATATTCTGTTTTGCTACTTTGCATGAGGAAATAAACAGTGGTAGAACTGAAAACAGGACGTCTTTTACTAGAGGGAGTCAATCTCAACCAATAGCAGTGTATGGTATAACAGGGTACTGACGGGGACCCCTGATGACATACTGTACGTATCCTTACACATACATACAATACACGCATAATATTCTTTAGCAGCATGTGATCTGATGTAAATGACAAAATCTAATTTTAAAGTGTAGTTGAGAGGTTTGCAAATAGCAAAACATAACGTGATCATTGCGAGTTTTGCAATTTCCCCAATTTCAGAAAATTGGCATTTCTGGCATATTTATTTCGAACTTCACTTTTTTCCCGATAACCTCAGATGATTACTCTGCAATGATATCATTTATTTACAGAGCCAATTCTTACTGCCCATCTTTGGTTATTCTTGAGAAGGCAGCGGGGAGCTTCTTTTTTGAACTGATATGTTCCATAAGGTGAGACTACTCTCACAATGATGTTCAGTATAATGTATGAAATTCTTCTTGTTCGTCCATTGTCGACGTCAATGAAGACCTCGACACCATTATTGATGGTGTCGAGACTAGCGCGTGATTTGGATTTAAGTGAGGGAGAGTTGCACAGCGTCAGCCTCACTCTCTCTTCCCAATTCCTATCTGGATCCAGTGGCAAGACAGTCGAGACGGCTGGAGATGGGACTAGGCGCAGTGGATGACCAGGACGTCTTCTGTGTCTTGTCCAGCTCTACACGTTCCATGATGCTTGCAGAGACCGCCTTCTTGACCATTGGACCTTCCATTGGTCTCGTCCGCTCAATCTGCCGGAGTCTGTCTTCACATGCTGGGATAGACAACTCCCTATCACACCGAGGGTTTGAGACCCGTTGGCTACCCTCACCTGGTTTAGCCGGCTTGTCGAAGGCATTGCCCGGGGTGTGGCCGTTGTCGCATGCAAACAGCTATGGGGAGCCACAGGTGAGAGCTGAGTGCCAGGTGGGGACCAAAGGTGGACTAACTGCCCTGAAAAGGACGCAACATGTTCCCCCACCAGAGGTGCTACCCCTCCCTGACACCCCATACACCCGCTATGTATGAAATATAGGAAAAGTGGCAGGAGGAAAATGGGACATCTTTTCAAGTCAAGGTAGTGTGTAATTTGGTGAGGAACCCACAGATTAAAGCCTTGCTTCATTCCTCCTTCTCATTGAATTTAAGTTTCCCTACAACTTTCTTTTACCTTTGTTTATTGAATTCCTCCTGCGTTCACACAATCCAGACATCCCACTTCTCCTGGAAGTTCCGCGAGTCTCCCGCATATGAATAGTGGCTTCCTGATGCCCGCAAATTATATACAATATCACGGAAATCTATTTTTTTGAGAGCGAGCGAGGGAGAGAAAGCAAGAGAGCGAGAGAAAGCAAGCGAGAGAGAGAGAGCACGAGAGAGAAAGCAAGCGAGAGAGAGAGAGAGCACAAGAGAGAAAGCATGCGAGAGCGCGAGAGAGAAAGCGAGAGCGCGCGGATGAGAGAGCGAGCGCGAGAGAGAAAGCAAGCGAGAGAGAGAGCGCGAGAGAACAAGAGAAAGCAAGCGAGAGAGAGAGGGTGCGAGAGAACAAGAGAGAAAGCAAGTGAGATCAAGCAAGTGAGAGAGAGAGAGAGAGAGAGCGCGCCATGGCAGCGTGTTCCAAAAAAATATAAAACGTACGTCACCCCAGACTACAATAAAGTGTACCCCTGCCTAATAGGGGTCAAAATAATGACAGTGTTGCTCGCTGAACTGTTTGCAACAGTGACTTTTCTATTGCCCGTGGTGGGTTAAGACTGTAAAAGACATGTTGAGGTGAGTTTAACAGGTGTCATTCATTCATTAGCATAGCTAACGTTATTTAAACTAGCTGGCTAGCTGCTAAGGAGCTACTCTATTACAGACATTCCACCTCTCCCGGAAGTCTCCCGCAAATTAATGGTGCTACCTCCCTGAAATGAGTTTTTGCAGGGTGGAACGTCTGCACAATCACAGAGTTTCCTTTTTATTCTACGAACAATTCTCCAAGTCTTAAAACTTGCTTTCTTTGATTATTCCCGGTTTTGATGAAACAACATCAATTGGATTTGTTTGCTCTATTTTTCTTTTCTTTAAGGTGCTGACTGACCTTTGAAGTACTTCCAGCATTTTCTGTTTTTCCTTCAGATCTGAACTTCTCCAAAATTCTGCAAATGCATTACTGGTCATGCAGTGTTTGTGCTTTCTAAATATTTAATAATGCAAGCAAATGGAAAATTGTGTTCAGTGCTCAACCGAATTTATGGGATGCATAACCAATGGAATATAAAGTAAGGACAATTACATTGGTAAAATTTTTCATTTAAATGTTAAGATATCCTCTGTAGCAGGGTGATTGGATTCTTCAAAGTCTCCTTGCTACAATAAGGTTGCAACAACATTAACATGTGTAATTTTCAGTAAGGAGATTGTTTAGAGGGAACCAAGGTGAAGCTTGCTTTCTAAAGCCTGTTCTCCGAAAACCTTAGTTCAACCCAGTGCAAATACAGCCTGCCATTTCAGGTAAGTACCTGTTTTTGTTTTAACCATCCTTCTAATATTTTCCCCTAATAATATTTTCAGTACAGTTAATACCATTCTGACCCTCAGATAAAGAAGATATTAGTCCCAGAACACTACCAGAGGGGACTGAGGACACAGATTTAATTAGCAGTATTCTGCAGGAGTATAGTCATTCATTCCTTGTACTTTGCCAATTAAATGCTATCAAATTTACCTGTGTTGTTTGCTACTTGTACAATGCAGCTGCCTGTGTGGGTGTGCACTTCCCCTACATAAACCTCCATAAAACAAATCTTATTATAAACGAAGAGACTCAAATGTGACTTATTATAATGCACTAACAGCTGGTGTTATGCATCCTTAAAATGGAAAATGTCATTTGTGATACAGTAACAACTTACAGACATATTTTTAGGAATAAATTCCCTTTTAAAACAAATTTTGTTGGCCCATCTTGTCTGCTCCCTCTCCAAAAGCTGCTGACGTATTCTAGGTGTATTTTCTATGTGCTGCCAGCTCACAGGTATACCCCTGTAAGTGCCCATTCTTCAAAGCCAAATTGAATAGCTAAGTTATAGACAAGGGAAATGAAGAGGTGTCAAGCAGAACCCCAAGAGAAATCAAATGAAAACAAGTTTTGCTGTAATTAAGTTAATTTTGACATCAAAGAAAAAGTTCTTTGGAAAAAGATACCCTTACCTGTACATCTGTGGTATTCATCATTTGCTTGCTTGCCCTAGGGGCAAAATAGAGAGACAACCTAGCTCAGATTGTCTAGAACTTTTCTTAAAGCTGCTTTTACTTTGCATTTGTAACCTATTACAAAGGTAGAAACACAGCTCTTGAAATCTTGTAATGGTTCATAACATTATTCGCCACCTTGCGACAATACAGTATCTTTAATAAAAAGGCCAATAACTTTGTTTTGTATGTCAACAACATGTATCTGGATTCTCAATCTGGATCTTCTATGGTAACAAGAAACATGGGCAAGATGGGTGCAGAGAATCCGGAATACCAAGAACATCCAAACCTCACCTTGGCGTCATTTGCACTAAATACAATTTTGCAAACAGTGTTGATCTCAATCCTGACCTCCAGTGTCCTGTGTGAAGTTTGCATATTCTACTGATGACCAAATGGATTTCTCTTTTTTTAAAAATCAGTCACGAGCCATGTGGCCCATCAGGCCAGTGCTTATGCCAGTTTCCAAATGGATTTCTCTAGCTTGCCGCAATTTCCTCCCACATCCCAAGTTTATGTGCATTGATAGGTTAATTAGCCAACGTAAATTGTCCCAGAATGTAGATAATAGACAGTGGACAATAGACAATAGGTGCAGGAGTAGGCTATTCAGCCCTTCGAGCCAGCACCACCATTCACTGTGATCCTAGCTGATCATCCATAATCAGTACCTTTTTCCTGCCTTCTCCCCATATCCGTTCACTCCACTATCTTTAAGAGCTCTATCTAACTCTTTTTTGAAAGAATCCAGAGAATTGGCCTCCACTGCCTTCTGAGGCAGAGCATTCCACAGAACCACAGCCCTCTGTGTGAAAAAATTTTTCCTCAACTCCGTTCTAAATTGTCTACCCCTTATTCTTAAACTGTGGCCTCTGGTTCTGGACTCCCCCAACGTCGGGAACATGTTTCCTGCCTCTAGCGTATCCAATCCCTTAATAATCTTATATGTTTCAATCAGATCCCCTCTTACCCTTCTAAATTCCAGTGTATACAACCCCAGTCGCTCCAATCTTTCAACATATGACAGTCCCGCCATCCCAGGAATTAACCTCATGAACCTATGCTGCACTCCCTCAATAGTTAGAATGTCCTTCCTCAAATTTGGAGACCAAAACTGTACACAATATTCCAGACGTGGTCTCACCAGGGCCCTGTACAACTGCAGAAGGACCTCTTTGCTCCTATACTCAACTCCCCTTGTTATGAAGGCCAACATGTCATTAGCTTTCTTCACTGCCTGCTGTACCTGCATGCTTACTTTCAGTGACTGATGAACAAGGATAGATTGAGTGATTGGGTGAAAACCTAACAATGGAATTTAATGGAGGGAAGTGTGAAGACTTGAAGATTAATAAGAGTATTTGAAGCTTTGAACATTACCGTAATGGAGAGACACGACAGATGAGTGAAGTTCAGACGGATACAATTGTTCAAGTGCATGAATCACAAAAAGTTAATATTATATCCAACAAGTAGTTGAGAAGGCAAATAACATATTGGCTTTTATTCCAAAGGAATTGGAGTTTAAAAAAGTAACAGAAGTCGTTTTTGCATTTTTACAGTGTATTGGTGAGGCCACGCCTGGCATACTGCCTACAGATTTGGCCACTTTACTTGAAATAGGATAGAGTAGAATTGGAGACAGTCCAAAAGAGATTCCTGGGATGTGAGGTGTGACTTATCAAGAGAAGCCTTGGAGAAGTGAAGGTTTGTATTCCTTGGAGTTTAGAAGAACGAGGGATGACGTTATTGAAACATTTAAGATCCTGAGGAGCGTCAGCCGCGTAGATATTGACACCTCCATGAGTGGATGAGTCACAAACAAGGGGAGGTGGGCTGCAAGGAGCCAGTCAATTAATATTGTGAGGTACAGAAATTTCTTCTCTCAGAAAGCAGTAAATATTTGGAATTTACTGCCCCTGAGAGTGGTGGAAGCCAGGTCCTTACATATAGTTAATATGGGCAGTCCCAGGGTTATGTACTGGTTCCATTCTCCAGCACCATCTGTAAAGCAAGTTCTCCATAAGTCAGAGAGAACAGTTTTCTGTAGTTACCCATATCATATTGCTTTACATATGATTGCTGTAATCCTTTCATATCATTGAATAATCACCCTAACACTACCATAATTACATTAATCAAATCAATTCAAATCAAGTTTCATTATCATTCAAACTATACTTGGATACAGCTGAACAAGATAACATTCCTCTGGGGCCAAGGTGCAAAACATTCAAAATAGCAAGTAACATAATTCAAAATAGCAAGCAAAGAAGCATATTCACTCAAGAAAAATCATATATGTAGACCAAGACCCTGAGCAGCAATATCTGGCAATCAGTAGTACATTCTCCCGGCATTGTGCAGACGCACCCAATCCAGCCTGTCATTCCACTGCTCGAACACAGGAGGGCAGTACTAATGGGAGAAGGCAGGCCTCAGCCGAGTGTGAACGCCGTGCCGTCACGCTTCCACATCTTTTCATCTGGTCTACAGCAGCAGGCAAGCCTGAGGCTTGAGGTCTAGACCTCGCTACATCCAAGACTACACAGCTCCCATGTCATTTGTACCTCCACCACACAAGGGTAACAAGCTTGCGACAACTTACACTGTCACCGGCCAACAGAGTCTTGCAATTGCAAGTGAAATGTCGGGGACAATCTCCCATGGTTATACTGCATCAACTCCGATGCTTCTGCGTGGGCAGCAACAGGATCTGCAGCCAGATCAACTCCTCTGATATCCTGATCGTCTCCTTTCTCAATGCTTCAGCCTGCTCCTTCTCCAACATCCTGGCCGACCCCTAGGACACCTCGGCCGGCTCCTTCTGGCCAGCCACCTTGACACCTCGACCAGCTACTCTGATCAACGAGCTGCTCACTGATGGAGTAGCCTTGGAATATTCAAAGTTCTTGAAGTAGGATTGTCTTTGGGTTGTAAAAATCAAGTTTTACAAAGGAGAAAGCATGTTTGGTTGGCCCCCAAGAGGCCGCTGTGTTCAATGTGCCACCATCTTACCAGATTCACCATAAGAATATATACTGAATGGGGTACATCTAATGGAATATATACTGAATACAGTCATTAATGAATACCATAAAGCATTTTATTGTTATTATTACTGTCTTGAAAAAATTCTTTAAAATTGCATGGTAGAATTTATTTTAGTTAGGTTTTTTGTAACCCAGGGAACTCCTGAGTTTGAAGGTTGAGGAATTGGGGATTTTGGGGGACTGGTAGAGAAGGGGAAGTGAGGCTAGAAAAGATCAGCATTGGTCATAATGGATGGCAGAGCTATCTTGAGGGGCTGGGTGGCCTATTTCTACTCCTATTTTCTTGTGTTCTTGTGTTATGATGTATAGGTTAGTGATAGAGTCTGCTTTGGAGAGGCATTGATGGGACTGTGGGTGAGATAAAATGGAAATATCATAAATGTATGCTTGCTTACTATGAACTCGGTTGGTGAAAGGGTCTGGTTCCATACTCTGTAACCCTATAAATATGTGCTTGTTGGTGTGGACTCGGTGAGTGAAAGGGTCTGATTGCATGCTCTGTAACACTATGACATTCAGGAGAGAGTTCAAAATTTCCACCAGCCTCTACAAATAGAATTATTTCCTAACTCCTCTCTTTAATAGCCTGGCTCTTTAGCCTCTCTCTCTCTCTGTACTTAGATTCCCAGCTAATAGAGGTGACTATCCTCTATCTTATTAGTTTTGCTTGGAACTTATGTCAAACAGTCCCTTTATCTCCTATTTTTTATGAAATATATTTTTAGTTTATGCCCTTGGTTTGTATTTCCCCTTGAAAAATTGACTTTAGATTCTAACCAATGCTCTGGTAATCTACACTGCACTCCTAAGGCAGGTATATCCAGCCTCATTACAGTGCCCCGAACAGAATTTGTTACTCCTGGTGTGGGCTTCGTAGAAATGTATTTCAAACTCCTTGCATCTTAGTTTTCTTGCTATGAAGGCCAGTATTTTAGTGGCCTTTGTGATTACATTTTTGAATGTCAATATTGTTATATTAACCTTTGTACAAAATCCCTCTAATTTTATTTTTGGATTTCCATTTAGAAAATCCAGTCTATGTCATACTGGCTAAACCTGTTAGCTTATTCACTTAATCAACTAACACAATTTTCTAATTTTATATCTCACCTACCTCACCTTAAATACCTCCTCAAACACGCGAAAATTTGCAGATGCTGGAAATCCAAAGCGACACATCAGGACCTGGTCCTGATGAGGGCTGTTGGCCTGAAGCATTGACTGTTTACTTTTCCATAGATGCTGTGTGGCCTGCTGAGTTCCTCCAGCATTTCGTCTGTGTTAAAATGCATCTATTTTGTATCACCTGCAGCCAGGGTATGTAACTTCGAATCACATCATTTTCTTTTAAGGCACTTGCTTGAGATTGAGGATGATGTAATTTCATTTCACTTCTGTAGATTCTGAATTGACCAATCAAACCAAGGTGGATCTGCAGACTCTGCCAAAAATAGGACAAGAAATAGTGATGAGGTATGCGGGTGGGCAATTTGAGAAATGGTGCTTTCTTTCCTTTTCATAGTCATACTTTATTGATCCTGAGGAAAATTTGGTTTTCGTTACAGTTACACCATAAATAATTAAATAGTAATATGTAAATTATGCCAGGAAATAAGTCCAGGACCAGCCTAATGGCTCAGGGTGTCTGACCCTCCAAGGGAGGAGTTGTAAAGTTTGATGGCCACAGGAAGGAATGACTTCCTATGACGCTCTGTGCTGCATCTCGGTGGAATGAGTCTCTGGCTGAATGTACTCCTGTGCCCAACCAGTCCATTATGTAGTGAATGGGAGACATTGTCCAAGATGGCATGCAACTTGGACAGCATCCTCTTTTCAGACACCACCGTCAGAGAGTCCAGTTCCATCCCCACAACAACACTGGCCTTACGAATGAGTTTGTTGATTCTGTTGGTGTCTGCTACCCTCAGCCTGCTGCCCCAGCACACAACAGCAAACATGATCGCACTGGCCACCACAGACTCGTAGAACATCCTCAGCATCGTCCGGCAGATGTTAAAGGACCTCAGTCTCCTCAGGAAATAGAGACGTCTCTGACCCTTCTTGTAGACAGCCTCAGTGTTCTTTGACCAGTCCAGTTCATTGTCAATTCGTATCCCCAGGTATTTGTAATCCTCCACCATGTCCACACTGACCCCCTGGATGGAAACAGGGGTCACCGGTACATAGAAACATAGAAACATAGAAAATAGGTGCAGGAGTAGGCCATTCGGCCCTTCGAGCCTGCACCGCCATTTATTATGATCATGGCTGATCATCCAACTCAGAACCCCGCCCCAGCCTTCCCTCCATACCCCCTGACCCCTGTAGCCACAAGGGCCATATCTAACTCCCTCTTAAACATAGCCAATGAACTGGCCTCAACAGTTTGCTGTGGCAGAGAATTCCACAGATTCACCACTCTCTGTGTGAAGAAGTTTTTCCTAATCTCGGTCCTAAAAGGCTTCCCCTCTATCCTCAAACTGTGAACCCTCGTTCTGGACTTCCCCAACATCGGGAACAATCTTCCTGCATCTAGTCTGTCCAATCCCTTTAGGATCTTATATGTTTCAATCAGATCCCCCCTCAATCTTCTAAATTCCAACGAGTACAAGCCCAGTTCATCCAGTCTTTCTTCATATGAAAGTCCTGCCATCCCAGGAATCAACCTGGTGAACCTTCTTTGTACTCCCTCTATGGCAAAGATGTCTTTCCTCAGATTAGGGGACCAAAACTGCACACAATACTCCAGGTGTGGTCTCACCAAGGCCTTGTACAACTGCAGTAGTACCTCCCTGCTCCTGTACTCGAATCCTCTCGCTATAAATGCCAGCATACCATTCGCCTTTTTCACCGCCTGCTGTACCTGCATGCCCACTTTCAATGACTGGTGTATAATGACACCCAGGTCTCGTTGCACCTCCCCTTTTCCTAATCGGCCACCATTCAGATAATAATCTGTTTTCCTATTTTTGCCACCAAAGTGGATAACTTCACATTTATCCACATTAAATTGCATCTGCCATGAGTTTGCCCACTCACCCAACCTATCCAAGTCACCCTGCATCCTCTTAGCATCCTCCTCACAGCTAACACTGCCGCCCAGCTTCGTGTCATCCGCAAACTTGGAGATGCTGCATTTAATTCCCTCATCCAAGTCATTAATATATATTGTAAACAACTGGGGTCCCAGCACTGAGCCTTGCGGTACCCCACTAGTCACCGCCTGCCATTCTGAAAAGGTCCCGTTTATTCCCACTCTTTGCTTCCTGTCTGCTAACCAATTCTCCACCCACACCAATACCTTACCCCCAATACCGTGTGCTTTAAGTTTGCACACTAATCTCCTGTGTGGGACCTTGTCAAAAGCCTTTTGAAAATCCAAATATACCACATCCACTGCTTCTCCCCTATCCACTCTACTAGTTACATCCTCAAAAAATTCTATGAGATTCGTCAGACATGATTTTCCTTTCACAAATCCATGCTGACTTTGTCCGATCATTTCTCCGTTTTCCAAATGTGCTGTTATCACATCCTTGATAACTGACTCCAGCAGTTTCCCCACCACCGACGTTAGGCTAACCGGTCTATAATTCCCCGGTTTCTCTCTCCCTCCTTTTTTAAAAATTGGGGTTACATTAGCCACCCTCCAATCCTCAGGAACTAGTCCAGAATCTAACAAGTTTTGAAAAATTATCTCTAATGCATCCACTATTTCTTGGGCTACTTCCTTAAGCACTCTAGGATGCAGACCATCTGGCCCTGGGGATTTATCTGCCTTCAATCCCTTCAATTTACCTAACACCACTTCCCTACTAACATGTATTTCACTCAGTTCCTCCATCTCACTGGACCCTCTGTCCCTTACTATTTCTGGAAGATTATTTATGTCCTCCTTAGTGAAGACAGAACCAAAGTAATTATTCAATTGGTCTGCCATGTCCTTGCTCCCCATAATCAATTCACCTGTTTCTGTCTGCAGGGGACCTACATTTGTCTTTACCAGTCTTTTCCTTTTTACATATCTATAAAAGCTTTTACAGTCCGTTTTTATGTTCTCTGCCAGTTTTCTCTCATAATCATTTTTTCCCCTTCCTAATTAAGCCCTTTGTCCTCCTCTGCTGAACTCTGAATTTCTCCCAGTCCTCAGGTGAGCCACTTTCTCTGGCTAATTTGTATGCTACTTCTTTGGAATTGATACTCTCCCTAATTTCTCTTGTCAGCCACGGGTGCACTACCTTCCTTGATTTATTCTTTTGCCAAACTGGGATGAACAATTGTTGTAGTTCATCCATGCAACCTATAAATGCTTGCCATTGCATATCCACCGTCAATCCTTTAAGTGTCATTTGCCAGTCTATCTTAGCTAATTCACGTCTCATACCTTCATACCTTAGCTCTCCTCAGGTCTACCACCAGCTCCTTAGTCTTTTTCACATTAAGTATGCAGATAATTTTGTCATTTGGACTTAACTTTCTACGCCCGATGAAGAGACTTAAGATTGTTAGTGCCATTCCAGATATACCTTCTGCACTCTGAGTGGTTATGGGCCAGAGATTCATATGAGTTAGTGAGTGTATGACATAATTCAAGGAGGTTTATCCAGTTAATTGCTAGTGACCAATGGTGTTCCCCAGGGGTCAGTGCTGGGACCGCTTCTTTTCACATCAGATTTTAATGATTTGAATGATGGAATTGATGGCTTTGTGGCCAAGTTTGCAGATGATACGAAGATAGGTGGAGGGGCAGGTAGTGTTGAGGGAGCAGTGACTCTGCAGAAGGACTTAGCAGATTAGAAGAATGGGCAAAGAAGTGGCAGATGGAATACAGCATCAGGAAGTGTATGGTCATGCACTTTGACAGAAGGAATAAAGGCATAGATTATTTTCTAAACATGGAGAACATTTAGAAATCAGAGATGCAAAGGGACTGTGAAGTCCTCATGCAGGATTCCCTGCATGGGTAACTTCCAGGTTGCGTCATTGGTAAAGAAGACAAATGCAATGGCAGCATTAATTTCTAGAGGACTAGGATAAGAATAAGGGGTAGACCATTTAGAACGGAGTTGAGGTAAAACTTTTTCACGTAGAGGGTTGTGGATCTGTGGAATGCTCTGCCTCAGAAGGCAGTGGAGGCAAATTCTCTGGATTCTTTCAAGAAAGAGTTAGATAGAGCTCTTAAAGATAGTGGAGTCAAGGGATATGGGGAGAAGGCAGGAACAGGGTACTGATTGTGGATGATCAGCCATGATCACAGTGAATGGCGGTGCTGGCTGGAAGGGCCAAATGGCCTACTCCTGTACCTATTATCTATTGTCTAAAGGGAAGGATCTGATGCTGAGGCTTTATAAAGCATTGGTCAGACCGCACTTGGGGTATTGTGACAGTTTTGGACCCTTTATCAAAGACAGGATATGCTGGCATTGGAGAGGGTCCAGAAGATGTTCATGAGAACGATCCCAGGAATGAAAGAGTTAATGCATGAGGAACATCTGATCCTGGCTCTGGGCCTGTACTCACTGAAGTTTAGAAGAATGAGTGGGAATTTCATTGAATATTGAAAGGCCTAGATAGAGTGGATGTGGAGAAGATGTTTCCTATCATGGGGGTATCTAGGATCAGATTGCACAGCCTCAGAATAGAAGGGCATCCCTTTATTTATTGAGATATAGTGTAGAGTAAGCCCGTCCGGCCCTTCAAGCCAAGCCACACAGCAATTACCCTATTTAATGCTAGCTCAATCACAGGACAATTTACAATGACCAATTAACCTACCAACTGGTATGTCTTTGGATTGTGGGATTAAACCAGAGCACGCAGAGGAAATCCACGCAGTCACAGGGAGAATGTACTCACTCCTCACAGGCAGCATTGGGAAGTGAACCCGGGTTGCCTGTACTTTAAAACGTTGCGCTAACCACTATGCACAGTGCTGCTTAGAACAGAGGTGAGGAAGAACTTCTTGAGCAAGAGGGTGGTGAATTTGTGGAATTCATTGCCACAGATAGCTGTGGAGGACAAGTCATTGGGTATGTTTAAAGCAGGTGTTGATAGGTTCTTGACTAGTAAGGGTGTCAAAGATTACAGGGAAAAGGCAAGAGAAATGGGGTGAAAGGGAAAATAAATCAACTATATCAAATGATGTAGCAGACTTGATGAGCTATATGGCCAAATTCTGTTCCTGCGTCTTTGGTCTTAACATTGATGAAGCATTTCAAAGTTCAAATACTCTCACCATATACAACTCTGAGATTGATTTTCTTCTGGGCATTCACAGTAAATACAAAGAAACTAATAATAATAATAATAATAATAATAATAATAATAAGAAGAAGAAGAAGAAGAAGAAGATCTAGTTTTAGAGTCAGAATGTCAAAAAATTATATTATGACCAATCAGTTATTACAGATTGGACAATCCATAATAACCATCTGGATATCATAACACAGGGTAAACAAGCAAGAATAATTTATTCAATAGACATAGCCATTCCAAAAACACATAACTTACAGAAATCAAAAAGGGAAAAACACCCAGAAATATGCTGAGTTAAAAGAGGAAATTGAAAGACATTGGAACATGAACATAGTATTCATTGTCCCAATAGTAATATTTACAACTGGTGTCAACCCAAAGGCACTGCACAATAGCATCAAACAATCAGGGCTACACAGCAATATCTCTGTAAATCTCCAGAAAGAGTCCCAATACTAAACAACACAAGGCTAGCCCAAAAGTTTCTAGCAATTGACAGATGAGCATGCTTGATTATGCCTGTATCTCAGGTTTTACCAGCTTGAGGTGAGAAAAAAATAAATAGAAGTAATAACAATAATAATAAATAAGCAATAATATTGAGAACGTGAGATGAAACATGAGATGTCCTTGAAAGTGAATCTATAATTTATGGGAACAGTTCAGTGTAGGGGTGAGAGAAGTTGAGCTCTGATTCAAGAGCTTGATGGTTAAGGGGTAATAAATGTTCCCTAACCTGGTGATGTGGGTTCTGAGGCTCCTGTACCTCCTTCCTGATGGCAACAGTGAGAAGAGAGCATGGCCTGGATGGTGGGGGTTGTTGATGCTTTCCTGCAACAGCACTCCTTGTAGATGTGCTCATTGGTGAGGAGAGCTTTTTCTGTGATTGACTGGGCTGTACCTACTACTTTTTGTAAGCTTTTCCATACAAGGGCCTTGGTGTTTCCATACCTGGCCATCAGGTAACCAGTCAATATACTTTCCACCATACACCTATAGAAGTTTGTCAAAGTTTTAGACTGCATGTTGAATCTTCGCAAACTTTTAAGAAAATAGAGGCACTTTTGTGCTTTTTTTGTATTCTTGGACATCACCTGGGCTGGTTTCACATGTCTCAGGTAGAGCATAAATTGGAGCTGAACGAGTGTAATTGGAGCCTGAATGGAGTTCTCGGACCATGAGAAGATGCAATTCCTGTCAGGGATTTGAAGGTGATACAGAAATAGTACAGATTTTACCTCTCTAAATCTTGAAAGTGTCTGATGTAGCTGATCCATATTATTGAAGTGTACAAGAGACCGGGATTCACTTCTACCTACCAGACTATGCACGTGGTGTAAGGTTTGGGGCTTCAATCTTTAGTTGATCAAAAAGGTTGCATTGATACACAGGAGGAGATGATATTTAATTTTCAACTTCACCACAATTCAGTGGTGTTGAATATATTGCAGCACCACATTTCTGTTAATACCATATCCCTTCCTTTGCTTAATTTTTAAAAATATCTATTGATCGTGTCTTAAATAAACTCAGCAGCTATGCTTTTGCAGACTTTTTGAGTGGAGAATTCCAACGATTTGCCACTTGCAGGGTGAAGAAATCTCTTCTCTGTCTTGAAAGGCTGACCTCTTAATCTGAGACTGTGATCCTTAGTTTATGTAAAATCTTAATATGTACAAAATCTTCTATTAGCTTTGTCATTGCAGTTGGCTGAGGAAGAAAAGGTTGAGTGGTTAACTTAGATAGTCATAAATTGAGTCGATGGTCTTTTGACAGTAGACAGTGCTAGATGGGAGCAATGAATATCTATTGCCACTTGTTTTGGAGCTTTGTTGATGGAAAAAAGAGCGGATTAGAGAGAGCTTAATCTAATAGTCTTTGGCACCAGATGGCAAAATCTATACGGTCTCTCCCTAGAGAACTAGTTAATGAAATATAAGATTGTTCTACCCAATGGTAACAGAAAATGCATACTTCTCAAACCTAACTGCTTCCAATTACTCCTCTTAGGGAAGAAGATAGTTGATGGATAATGCAGCCACAGAATGATACAGGAGCAGAACAGACCCTTCCACCTATCGAGTCCGTGATCACCATCAACCGCACATTTACATTAATCCCATTAGATTTTATTTTTACTTAGAGATGCAGCAGCCTAACAAGCCCCAGCCATCTTTGGGATGTGGGCGGAAATCAGAGCACCCAGAGGAAAGTCATGGGAAAACATGCAAACTCCTGACAGACTGGGGTAGGAATTGAGCCCTGGTCGCTGGCGTTGTAAAACAAAGCGCTAACCGTGCCACCCCATAAACATTCCTCTCAACAAATGTTCCTGCCTCTAGATTCTATCACTCAACCTACACACCACGGCTAACTTACTTTGGCCAATTAATCGACCAACACGCGCGACCCTGTGATGTGGAGGAAAACTGAGAGTGCTTGGAGGAACCTCATGCCGTCATAGGGAGAGTGTGTAAACAGACACACATGATTAAACCCAGGCCACTGAAGCCAGAAGCAGCAGCTGTACAAGCTGCGTATCAGATCTCAGAATTCCTCATAGACTTCGCCAAGACGTACTTCTCCAGCCCTAATCTTGCCATACTGCTAAAGGCTGTTAGAGCTGTCCTAGGTTTTCATGTCTTGGTGGTTGAGTTAGAGTGACATTTAGAGGACATATTGCAACTGTATATTGCAATTGTATACCCATGACTGTGTCGTCACCCACAGCTCCAATCTGCTAATTAAATTTGCTGATGATACTACACTGATTGGCCTAATCTCAAATAATAATGAGGCAGTCTGACACAGTGGTGTCAAGAAAACAACCTCTCCTTCAATGTCATAAAAACAAAGGAGCTGGTTGTGGACTACAGGAGGAATGGAGACAGGCTACCCGTATTGACATCGATGGATCTGGGGTTGAGAGAATGAACAGCTTTAAACACCTCGGCATACATATCACCGAAGATCTCACATGGTCTGTAAATAATAGCTGTGTGGTGAGAAAGGCACAACAGCGCCTCTTTCACCTCGGACAGTTGAGGAAGTTTGGTACGGACCCCCAAATCCTAAGAACTTTCTACAGGGGCATGATTGAGAGCATCCTGACTGGCTGCATCACTGCCTGGTATGGGAACTGTACTTCCCTCAATGGCAGGACTCTGCAGAGAGTGGTGCAGACAGCCCAGCGCATCTGTAGGTGTGAACTTTCCACCATTCAGGACATTTACAGAGACAGGTGTGTGAAAAAGGCCCGAAGGATCATTGGGGACCCAATCACCCCAACCACAAACTGTTCCTGCTGCTACCATCTGGGAAGTGGTACCGCAACATAAAAGCCAGAACCAACAGGCTCCGGGACAGCTTCTTCTACCAGCCCATCAGACTGAATAATTCAAGCTGATACAACTGTATTTCTATGTTATATTGACTGTCCTGTTGTACATACTATTTATTTTAAATTGCTATGATTGCACATTGCACATTTAGACAGAGACTTAATGTGACGGTTTTTAGCTCCTCCTGTATATGAAGGATATAAGTAATAAAGTCAATTCAATTCAGTTCAACCTGCCTCCATCTCCTAACTCCAGCCATCCCCTTCCCCACCTGCCCATGATCCTTCACACCTCCTTTCATCTGCTCTCCTTCCATCTCATCCCTCCCTCTCTCCACTTCCCATTGGCTGTCCTCCCTCTCTACTCTCAGTCCTGAGATAGGGCCTTGACCCAAAACTTTGACAATTTCTCGCTCGCCCTGCCGCAGATGTTGCTTGACCCACTGAGTTTCTCCAGCAGTTTGTTTTTTGCTCCAACTTCCAGCATCTGCAGTCTCTTGTGCTTCCACTTGGAAGACACACACTGGAATTTTTAAAAAAAATCACCTTTTATGCAACGCCAAAACAGTTCAATGATCAAAAGAGGATTTGGAACCATTCACTTTCATATTCCAATTGTTCACGATTTCCACAACAGAGTTTCCCAACACCAATACAGCCTTGACTTGGACAAAGTGCCTTTACCACTTTGCTTTAGAAGGTTGTAAGACCATTTTCAGCCCATAATCCAAGCTGACCATTCTGTACTGGGTGATTGCTGCACTATACTTCAGAAGCAACATAAAACCATGTCTGACCTTTCAGATGAATATACAAGATCACAAAAGTATTTTGCAAAGAAGAGTAGGAACATTTTCTTTGTTCCTTGGTTGATATTCCTTTAACAATTAAATCAAAGATAAGGGTTCAGGCTTGTCAGACACAATTATTATCCTTGCTGTGTTACCATGGCAACTGCCATCCCACACTTTCAGAACAATGGACTGGTACATCACCAGCACATCACAGAAATCGACCAATAATTTCCAACATAATGGATCGTTTTATCGAAGAAACATTGTAGAGTATAAACATTCAAGTCAAATTCCTGCTTGTTTGTTTTTTTTATTGCTTATGTTAACTTATGCTAGAAAAGACATCCAGCCCATTGAGTTTCTGCTGCTGTCATCCCCATCTAATCCATTACTCTACTTATTCTCCTATATCCTTGGCTTTCCTTACATTGTGGACAATTTACAGAAGTCAGTTAACCTGCAGCACATCTTTGAGATGTTGGAGGAAACCAGTGTATCCAGTGGAAACCCATGAGGTCACAGAAAACAACTTTCATTCTGTAGTGTTTGTCCTCCAGTTTTCCAGCATTGAGCAGCTGAATGCAAAATACTATGGTGAAATTTCCCATTCTTGTAGTACCAAGCAGTTTTTTGCCACACAGAAATGAGGGCTGATTCATGCCTGCTCACTTGCAGCACTTCCATCTTAGTATAATGTTTTCTATGTCTGCAGATATTTGTCTCCATCAAGCAGTAAAAAAAACCGATCCATATGCAGTATTAATTTTCCACAGGCTCCAGCCTAATTCATGTCTTAGAACATAGAACAGTACAGCACAGAAAGAGGCCCTTCAGGACACAATGTTGTGCTGAAACAATTAAGTTACCAATCAATTGCACAACTAACCTAATCTGTTATGTCTAAACAATGCCCATAACCCTCCATTTTCCTCACATTCATGTACTTATCTAAAACTCTCTTAAAAGTCCCTAATGTATCTGCCTCTACCACTACCCCACCAGTTCATTCCAGGCACCCACCACTCTCTGTGTAAAAAAAATTCCCCCCTCACGTCTCCTTTAAAATTACCCCCTCTCAACTTAAATGCCTGTCTTCTGGTATTAGGCATGTCAACCCTGGCTTGTCTACTCTGTCTATACCTCTCATAATCTTATAAACCTCTGTTAGATCACCCCTCAGCCTTAAAAGTTCCAGAGAAAACAACTCAAGTTTGTCCACCCATATGTCTAAAGATAAATTAACCCATTTTTGTTCCCATATAAACCCTATTTGTGACAGATGTCACTCTGAGGTGGCTTCTTTAACTCATATGTTTTGGTCCTGTCCTCTCTTGGAAAAATATTGGAAAGATATTTTTGATATTATCTCAACAGTTCTATGTTTTGATTTTCAACCCCATCCTATTACGGCAATTTTTGGATTGCCAATGGTAGAACATAGATCTTTGTCTTCTTCAGCCTGTCAGATGATAGCATTTGTTACTTTAATGGCCAGAAGATCTATTTTATTGAATTGGAAGGAAACCAATCCTCCTACTACATTCCAATGGTTTTCCCAAACTATATTAAGTTTAAATTTAGAAAATATTAGAAGAGATATTTTTGATCCTTCGGTTAAATTTGAAGAAACTTGGAAACCTTTTATGTAACATTTTCATATGATGTAATTTGACCTTTCCGAATATTCTTCATTAACTTAAAACATATGAATAGAGGAGCGGAGTTGACGACATTACTGAACGTGTTTGATTCAAGATATTGGTCTAGCCCTGTTTTGTTCCGTTTGGTTTTTTTGGCTTTAGTATTTAGTTCCTTCTTTTTTCTTTTTTTTTTTGGAGGTTTTTCTTTGTATTTTTTTTCTTTTTGTTTCTTTTTCTTCTTTATGATTAATTTCATCATGAATTTGGAAGTCTATTATACCTATGTTATTTGAAATCTTTTTTGTATTTGTTTATTAATGATAAGATTATTCCAATCTCTTTGTATCAACATTGTTATTGTGTTTATAAGTTTGAAAATTAATAAAAAGATTGAAAAAGACAGAAAGTTTGTCCAACCTCTGGTTATCACACATGCTGAGGCTCAAAGTGACTTGAGAGTCCTCGTGCCGGATTCCCTAAAGGCTAACTTGCAAGTTGAAGAAGACAAATGCAATTGTAGCACCTGTGAAGTGATTGCTTTGTCTCGTCTGACTGGTTGCTGTACTCTTTATGAGGAAAGTAAATTACATAGTACCACACTAGGTGCTAGTAGGCCATCAGAAGCTCTAGGTATCAGAAAGAAACAGTGAATAGAAAACACACTTTTCTAGAGGTAAGTATTGTTTATAAAAAACAGCAATATATAGAAAATATTTACATGAGTAAGAACAATTCAAATTCCAATATACTGCTTAGGTTCCAAATCACAGATATCAAACTAAGACCAATTTCCTTGTTAGTTAGAATCAGTGAGTTTCATTAGAATAACCTTCATTACTCCAATCTCTCTAACTAATTTCAGATGGCTTTGCTGCCTCTTTGCATTCTGCCTTGCCTGAGAAATTGGACTGTCGAGTCAACTGACTCTGAAGACAAGTGGTATTCGTTTTATTCTTAGTTGTTCTTTTCACCTGCAGTGTAGGCCTCATTTTCCATTCGAGAGTTCTAGTTAACAGCCTTGTTTGGCCTAGCGTTTATTGTTTTCTTTTCCCTTTAACACTGTTCATATTAAAGTCTGTGAACTATCGACCTGCTTCAGTGTCTCTCACTCCGCACTTGAGCCGTATTCAAACCACGGTGACAGCAGGTGACCAGCTCTAGATGATTCCATTCTCTGAGAAGGTAGGGTAGTCTGGGGATTGTGTTTCTCACTGAAGGGGATGGTTTTGCTCCAGTTTCCATTTGCCTGATGACTTCCCTAATACAAGGATCAGCTAACTCGGAGTCTGTAATCTCAGCATCAGAGAGATGAGAAGTGACTGGTAATCCCCCACACTGATCTTCTTGTGCGTAACTGTCAGGAATAGCACTTGAATGCATCATTAAGGATCGAACATATGCAATGGCAACATCTGTGGCAGGTCCTGTTTGTTGGATAAGACGACTCTCATATACAGCTTGCACAATGTCCACTCTAACTTCAACCACGTCACCTGAGTTCACCAGATGACTTTCAGTAAACTTCAAGATGTGTTGCTCTCTGCTGTTTTGTAGCTTTGTACACAATGTTAGCATTTTCTTTCAAGAGGACTAGAATATAAAAGCAAGGATGTAATGTTGAAAGCACTGGTGAGGCTTCACATGGAGTATTATGAGCAGTTTTGGAACCCTTATCTTGGAGGATAAGCATAAGAAATAGGAGCGGGAGTAGGCAATCTGACCCATTGAGCCTGCTCTATCATTCAATAAGATCATGGCTAATCTGGCCATGGACTCATCTTCACCTACCTGCCTTTTCTCCATAACCTTTAATTCCTCTACTATGCAAAAATCTATCCAACCTTGTCTTAAATATATTTACTGAGGTAGCCTCCACTGCTTTATTGGGCAGAGAATTCCACAGAATCACCACTCTCTGTGAAAAGCAGTTGCTCCTCACCTCCATCCTAAATTTACTCCCCTGAATCTCAGGACTATGTCCCCTATATCTTGAGGTGATGTGTTGAAACTGGAGAGGGTTCAAATGAGGTTCACGAAAATGATTCTAGGATTGAATAGCTTACCACGTGAACAGCGTTTGATGGCTCTGGGCCTGTAATTATTAGAGTTCAGAAGAATGAGGAGTGACCTCATTGGAACCTATCAAATGGTGAAAGGACTTGATTGAGTGGATATAGAGAGGGTGTTTCTTGTAGTGGGAGAGTCTAAGACCAGAGGACACTGTCTCAGAATAGAGGGGTGACCTTTTAGAACAGAGCTGGTGAAGAATTTCTTCAGTCAGAGAGTGTTGAATCTGTGGAATTTGTTGCCACAGGCAGCTGTGGAGGTCGTCTTTATGTATATTTAAGGCAGAGTTTGATAGATTCTTGATCTGTCAGAGCATGAAGGGATGTGGGGAGAAGGCAGGAGACTGGGGTTGAGAGGAAATTTGGATCAGCCATGATGAAGGAGCAGAGCAGACATGATAGGCAAATGGCCTAATTTTACCTCAATATCTTATGATCTTATGCCCTCTAATCTAGGTGCCTTCACCTTGCATAGTTGAGCATGCACTGACTGAAATATCAGCTCTGTTTGCAAATAACACTTAATGTTCTAGGATGATTAACAGGATTTTTTTCTATCCAATTATCTATAATTTTGGAGATTTCTGTTGCTTGCCTAATTTTTGAATATACTACTGGAAGAGGTCTGGCTGGCGTGCTGTTTTTTGACGATAAAACAAGTTCTTCTGACAGGAGGAGCAGGAGAGGCTCCTGTAGGAGTTGACTGTGACTGGAAAAATGAGGAGTGACATTATAGGAGCCACTACCAGAAGAGAGCATTGAGGGAGAAGAATGTTCAATGTGATGCCATACCTGACAAGAGTCTTCAAGGAAGAATCATCTTTCCTCAGCCAAAATGAAAATCTGTACCGTGGTTGAAAACTGCCAACTGTTGTAGTCTCAGTTACATCCTCGGTTCAAGGACAGCATTGTTCTTGTTTCTAAGCTGATTATATTTCTGCAAATATTATACAATTTGCAGTTTGAGTAAGTAATATATTGCAGGGTGCAAGTATCCACATCACTTATTTCTGGACTAAACTCAAAATATCGCACTGAAGATGTACTCTATCAGTCAGCCAACACACGACATGAAGTATAGAAGAATAAACATTTTGTTGAATCATAGATCTGAGGCTGGAAATTTAATTAGAAACTTCACTGGAATGGAAAATATTGGCAGTTGTATTGTGAGTAAAAGGAATGGTGAGTAAAATGAATTGAAGGTAACTATGACAATCAACAATACCCACTGTGAATAGGATTCTGCACAATTCCAACCTATGATAATCTGGCAGACTAGCAATGTTGTAAAGGTGGTCAGAAAAAGCAATAGTGGTTGGACTGAAATAGGGTGGAGGGAGATAGAATAAGTCTGAGAGATCAAGTCCAGAGGCAAAAAGGCTGATAAAAACAAAGTGATGCTAAAGTTAGTTCAGTATGAGACTTCCTGACTCAAGGGACAAAGTACAAGGCAGTGTCTACTTATCTTCCTGAGAGATAAAGACAAGTAAAGTTACCATGAGCTGTTGAAACAAAGAAAAAAAAAACACACAAAACTAATGTTCTTGATGGTGACCAATTGATTAGACTAAGTAGATGTGAGACACTTGTGAAATCTTCCAGTAGTCAACTTATATCATTGGGATATAGAGTCATATAGTCATAGGAAAGTACAGCACAGAAGCAGACCCTTCAGCCTATCTCGTCTGTGCTGAACCATTTAAACTACTGACTCTTATCAATCTGCACAGGGTCCATAGCCCTCCATAGCCGAACCATCTAAGCTTCTCTTAAACGTTGAAATCAAGCTCACATTCATCACTTGTGCTGGCAGCTTATTCCACACTCACACATCCCTTTAAGTGAAGAAGCTTTTCCTCATGTTCCCCTTACATGTTTCATCTTCCACCCTTAAACAATGACCTCTGGTTGTAGTCCCACCCAATCTCAGTGGAAAAAGTCTGCTTGAATTTATCCTATCTATACCCCTTTTAATTTTGTATACCTCTATCAAATCTCCTCTCAATCTTCTCCGTTCTTTGGAACGGACAGTAAGAAGGTCAAGGACTGATCACACAAACTGCAAACTGAAGTGGTGTATAGGAAAGGATACCTCTGAGGTGATAGCTGGCTAGCTCAGGAACAAAGTCCAAAACATCTACTTGTATGGCTTAACAGTGTCATGGTCCGGTCCGTAAAGTCCGTATTCCGGTTCATGGTCCGGTCCATCAACTGTTGCTCCAGGTTTTCCTGTCTACCCTGTTTCTGTTCTTGTTGAGCTCTAATTGAGGCAGCTGATGCTTGTTGAGGCTGGCTGCATAAATACCTTCAGAGACCAGGGTGTGGCTGCTGGTTTGTTCTTGCCCTTATTCCTTGTATCCATTCCTCTGCCTTCTTTTTCCTCGCCTGAAGCCCTGCTTTGTCTTGCCAGTAACTCTCACCTCGCCTGAAGTTCTCGCCTTGCTTTGTCAGAGACCTTGCCTTGTCTTGCCGGTAACTCTTGCCTCATCTCGCCTGCAGTCTTGTCCTGGAGCCACCCTGTACCTACCTCCCTTCCTGTCCCTTGCCTCTACCCAGGTAAGCCAGGCTGTCTTGCCGTTACCTGTGGTTGGTTCTGTCCCTTCCTGTCCCTTGCCTCCGTCGGATGGTGATCAGCGCCCTGCCCAGGAGAACCGTGCCCTGCCCAGGAAGAGCCTGCCTAGCCTCAAGCCTGAAGACTCCAGCCTCCTGCCAAGCCTCGCCTCTGGCCTCAGGCCTGAATGCTCCACCTCCTGCCTAGCCTCAAGCCTGAAGGCTCCAGCCTCCTGCCAAGCCTTACCTCTGGTCTCTCGCCTCATGCCAAGCCTCGCCTCTGGTCTCTAGCCTCAATCCTGAAGACTCCAGCTTCCTGCCAAGCCTCAAGCCTGAAGACTCCAGCCTCCTGCCTCCTGCCAAGCCTCGCCTCAAGTCTCCTAGACTCCAGCCTCGTCCTGCCTGCCAGCCAGTCCTCATCCTTGCCTAGTTCTGGGGTCCGAGCCAGAAGCAAGACCCAGGTACTGGGTCCTTGTCCAGTCTCTGGCTCGGAGTCCAAGCTCAGACTCCTAGCTCTCTTGTCCAGTCCTGTTCTGGGTTCCCGGTTTTCATGTCCATGGCCTTGACCTCACCCTGTATCCTAGTCCTGTCTCCAGTACTTCAGTGTCTGTGTCTTGCACTTGGGTCCGTTCCCAGCCACCTCCTCCCTATGACAGAACAATTCAGCCAACCATGGACCCAGCGACACAGACACTGTCATTTTCCTCTTGCCACCCGGGGTCCCTTTCTGTTAAATATGCTCCCACCCGCCCAGGTTGTCCATAGTCTGGATACCCTGTTTGGTCCCCAGGAGGCTCCCGTAGAGGGGGGGACTGCCATGGTCCGGTCCGTGAAGTCTGTATTCCGGTTCACAGTCTGGTCCATCGACCCTTGCTCCAGGTTTTCCTGTCTACCCTGTTTCTGTTCTTGTTGAGCTCTAATTGAGGCAGCTGATGCTTGTTGAGGCTGGCTGCATAAACACCTTCAGAGACCAGGGCGTGGCTGCTGGATTGTTCTTGTCCTTATTCCTTGTATCCCTTCTTCTGCCTTCTGTTTCCTCGCCTGAAGCCCTGCTTTGTCTTGCCAGTAACTCTCGCCTCGCCTGAAGTTCTCGTCTCGCCTTGCTTTGCCAGAAGCCTTGCCTTGTCTTGCCGGTAATTCTCGCCTCACCTGAAGTTCTCGTCTCGTCTTGCCTTGTCTTGCTGGTAACTCTCGCCTCGTCTCACCTGCAGTCTTGTCCTGGAGCCACTCTGTACCTAGCTCCCTTCCTGTCCCTTGCCTCTGCCCAGATAAGCCAGTCCGTCTTGCCGTTACCTGCGGGTGGTTCTGACACTTCCCGTCCCATGCCTCCGTCAGGTAAGCCAGGCCATCTTGCCGTTACCTGCGGTTGGTTCTGACACTTCCCGTCCCATGCCTCCGTCTGGTGGTGATCCACACCCTGCCCAGAAGTACCGTGCCCTGCCCAGGAGGAGCCTGCCTAGCCTCAAGCCTGAAGACTCCAGCCTCCTGCCTAGCCTCAAGCCTGAGGACTCCAGCCTCCTGCCTAGCCTCAAGTCTGAAGACTCCAGCCTCCTTCCTCCTGTCAAGCCTTGCCTCTGGTCTCCAGCCTCAATCCTGAAGACTCCAGACTCCTGCCAAGCCTCAAGCCTGAAGACTCCAGCCTCCTGCCTCCTACCAAACCTCGCCTCAAGTCTCCTAGACTCCAGCCTCGTCCTGCCTGCCAGCCAGTCCTCATCCTTGCCTAGTTCTGGGGTCCGAGCCAGAAGCAAGACCCAGGTACTGGGTCCTTGTCCAGTCTCTGGCTCGGAGTCCAAGCTCAGACTCCTAGCTCTCTTGTCCAGTCCTGTTCTGGGTTCCCGGTTTTCGTGTCCAGGGCCTTGACCTCACCCTGTATCCTAGTCCTGTCCCTAGTACTTCAGTGTCTGTGTCTTGCACTTGGGTCCATTCCTAGCCACCTCCATATGACAAACAGATGAATGACAATCCACTCCCATCCAGCCTTTGGATAAATACACACAACCAGGTCAACTATCCCTGCGAGTATAATACTCAGTACTCATATACTGTACCTTCAGCAACACACACAGGTGCTGGAGGAACTCAGTGGATCAGGCAGCATCCAGGGAGGGAAATGGTCAGTTGACATTTTAGGTTGGGACCCTTCATCTGGACTGGAAATAAAGATGGGGAGATAGCCAGTATAAGAAACAGTGTGGGGAAGGGGAAGGGGGTGGAACAGTGAGATATGATGTCCTGTACGTGTGGCATTCATCACTTACCTCTGGACTGTACTCTTAAGTACTGAGGACATGCTGTAATCAGTCAGCCAGCACATGGCATGAAGTCTAAAAGAACAAACATTTTCGTTGAACCATAGATCTGAGGCTAGAAATCTCAGTAAAACCTTCGCTGGAGTGTTAAATAGTGGCAGCAGTATGATGAGTAAAAGGGAAAGTAAAGGATTTATTGAATGGTGTGAGGTTTGACTTGAACATAAATTGAAACTGGCATTGTGTTCTTGCTCAGTACTCCCTTTCTGCAGTGAGTTCTGCATGGTCACTCCTCATTTTCCCCTCAATCTGCTGTGTAAAAAAAAATATATAAATCAGTAAAACTGTTTGATGTGGTCAGACTTGGTAATCTTGGTTTGTTGATAGCAAGTATAAACCTGACAAGCACGGTTTTAAACAAAGCCATCTGTGTCTTCAAAATGCGTCTTTTGCCTGAGCCTCTCTGGCAAAACAATCTTCAACTGAGCAGGTGTGAAAGATCTGTGTGAGCATGCTGTATTCTGTTTTACCACTACACGAGAAAAGCCCATCAGATCAACATCTGAGGAGTAGCATGGGAAAGCAAAAGGAGGAGCAGGTGGCATCTGCTCTGCCCAAGACTGCAAGGAATTGCAGAGGGTTGTGAGTACAGGCCAGTCCATCACACTAATCCTGCTCTTTTCCATTGACTCTCTCTGTGCTTCATGCTGCGTCAGGAAAGCAGCCAACATAATCAAAGACCTCCCCCACCCCTCCCCACCCACACACACCAGTAATTCTTTCTTCTTAGTCTTGCACTCCACCACCTCTCCCTGGTGGGCAGTAGATACAAATGTTTGAAAGCATGTACCACCAGGCTCGAGGACAACTGCTGTCCCGCTGTAATCATCTGTTGAATGGACCTCTCGTATGCTGAAAGATGAAAAGGTGAACACTTAATCTCCCAATCTACCGTATGGTGGCCCTTGCAACTTTATTTGTCCTCCTGCACTCTCTTTCTCTATATCTGTAAGACTTATATATTCTGCTTTCACGTTTCCTTTTTACTGCCTTGATATAGAATGATCTGCATGTATCGCACACAAACAAAAGCTCTATATTGGTTTATAAGACCATAAGACACAGGAGCAGAATTAGACCATTTGTCTCATTGAGTCTGCTCTGCCATTTCATCATGGCTGATCCATACTCCCTCTCAGCCCCAATTCCCTGCCTTCTCCCTGTATCTCTTCATGCCCCAACTAGTTCAGAATCTATGAACCTCTGCTTTCAATATACCCAATGACCAGCCTCCACAGCTACATGTGACAATGAATTCCACAGATTCACAACTCCTTGGCTAAAGAAATTCCTCCTCAACTCCATTCTAAAAGGACGCCCCTCTATTCTGAGGCTGTGTCCTCTGGTCATAGATTCCCCCACCATAAGAAACATCCTCTCCACATGTGCTCTGTCGAGGGCTTTCAACTGTATTATGAAGTGTTAATAATAAATTAATACCGGAAGTGGAGGAACTGCAACAGGGTTTAACTGTGGATTTCTGCACACACTTTACATAATCAAATAACACATAAACTATACAGGTAAATTAAAGCACATCTCCCCATGACCTTTTCCTGGTTCAAACAGGTTTTATTGGGCTGAATGATGTGTTATTCAGAAGGAAGGGAAGAGGTGAGTGGTGGAAAGGGAGGGAAGAGATAAGCTCTTGTGAACTGAGAAACAGATGTTGTGGTGTGAGCTGTTTGGAGTGCATACAGGATGGGGTGGAGGGTTGAGTATTCTTGGCTACAGTTGATAATGTGGTTAATGTTGAAATGTTACTGAGAATCTTTCTCAGCTGAAAAGTCATTCAATGCTGTAAGCAGTCCTTGTGAAAACCACTCTTGAAAAACCGTGCCAGATTCAATGGAAGTCAAACCTCAGGCCTGTCTTCTAATGCTCACACAGACACCAAATAAACTTGTTGATGTTTTTGTATGCATTCAAGTTTTCCAAACAAGAATCAGTCTTTCTTCTCCTCTTACCAGTTAAAATTGTTTTGTGATATAGGTTTTGTCAGAAATGAGAACAAAAATGAAACGTACAGGACTTTATGTTTTTACTGCATTACACTACCAACATCAAAGATCCACAGTTGTAAGAGAACATACAGTTCTTTCCAATGCTGATTCAACCTTAAAATGACATTTTTTTTTTGGCTTTGCTGCCATTTTACTGACATTTAGATCAAACAAGATTATAGCTTTTTCCCCACAACTATAAATAGGTTTCAGATAGAATTAGTTATTTATGTTTCACTGACAAATAATTTCTCTCATTTTTGCCAATGAACCGCTAACAGGTTTAAAGAGGGGTTCAATTGGCTGGGCTTACTGTTTGAGTCAAGGATCAACCATTTCTGACATCCATGATCATTCTTTACCGAACCGGCCTCTCTGATACTAAGTCGCTCCAGTAAAAGTAGGAATCCCTGACACATCTCTTCGGAGTATAACTGTTCCTTACAGACACTCAATTGGCAACCTAATTCATTTTGGCCAAATAGAAATGTTATCATGGTTGAACTGGGAAATAACTTTTCAATTTTCTGCTAAGGGGATGGGATGCAATTGAATTTTGGCACACTCCTGGTGAGCTATTCCACAACTCTCGAAATATTGTTCTGCTATGCAAACACCACAAACAAATGCTTTTATTATCAATTGCTTACGGAAATGTTAAATTTCCTAACACTAGATTCAAAAACACAAGATTGCCAAAAGCATTATCACAATACCAGTGAAGTTTATTTGTCCCAGGTGGATGCATATCTTAAGGGTTTGAAAATCCCCTGAAATGTCATGCACCCCTAAGTTCATCGAGCTCTGGGATGACAAGGGGAAGGGTGAGTAGGGCTTGTGAGTTGTGGATGATATTCAGAAGATGGATTGCAGTATGCAAACATCGAGTATAAAGAATTTTCCCCTGCCTTTCTACTAACACTGACATTGGCAATGTTCTTAACTTTCATTTCTAGGGTGGTAAGTTGACAGGCTAAATTCTCCATCTCTTTTAGAACTCATCAAATTTCCAATGGAAAAATTGTGGGACTGTTTGCTATAATGAATGTCAATCCGCTCTGTTAGTTCCTTTAACTTACTGAGTAGAGAACAGAAAAACATACTAACATAGGAACATCAGATTAGGAGGGTGAGTAGCAACTTGCCCACTTAATCTTGTTCCAACATTAAATTACATCATGGTTGATCTGATTGTAACTTCAGAAATTAACCCCATCAAAGAATATTATCATCAAAACAGAGTGGAACTCTTTGGGTTATCCCCGCCGGAGGCTAAAGTCCAATGCAAATTGAACATTAATGTTATAAAATATATTGGTTTATGGCAGTTGCAGATAGGGCTTATAGTTGTGTCCAGTTGCATTTTACAACACACAGTGACAAAACTGCACTGCGATACTAGATGGCTTGCCATATTAAAAATAAAAGCCAATTGTCCAGGAAATTTAGCATTTGTAGTTTTTAAACTGTAGCCAATTGTAAACCACTGTCACCTAAAATAATTTCTTTATCTAATATTCACCAGATTCTTTAATCGTTGAATAAATTGGTCAACAGGAAGACTCCTTTCCAAACAAATCATGAAAGTTCCTGAGAAAAGGAAGCATTTTCCGCGACTGAGATTAATTAGTCAAGTCTTACTGGGATAGATTAATTGCTTTATTTGTTAGAGAAGATTTTCATCAAATTCTTGGCCATGGTTCAATGCATCCAAGGGATGCTCAGGCAAAGTTACTTTGTTAGTAGGAAGTAATTACTAGGTTTGTTGGACATATCCTGCCTGTAATTTTGTATATTGCTCTTTTGCAAAGTCATGCATATGACATATATTAAACTTACACTGGTTACATTACCTCTGCCTGCCACATCTCTTCCCCTTTTAAACTGATGCCTATTATTTACACATATGATACATCAATTTCATGCACTTAATAGTTTCCATTTGTACAAACCTACTCCAAATTGTTGAGGTGTGGTGACAGGTGAGGTAACGGACAACTGGAGGATAGTTAATGTTGTTCTACTGTTTAAGAAAGGCTCGAAAAATAAACCAGGAAATTATTTGTGTGAACCTGACATCAGTTGTGGGAAAGTTATTGGAAGGTATTCTAAGGGATCAGATATATGAGTATTTGGATAGATATGGACTGATTAGGGATGGTCAGCATGGCTTTGTGTGTGGTAGATCATGTCTAATCAACCTTATAGAATTTTGTTTGGAAGTTACCTGGAACGTTGATGAAAGCAAGGCAGTGGATGCTGTCCACATGGAGTTTAGCAAAGCCTTTGACAAGGCCCAGCTTGGGAGTCTGATCAAGAAGATTCAGTCGCTTGGCATTCAGGATGAGGTAGCAAATTGGATTAGATATTGGCTGTGTGGGAGAAGCCAGAGGGCGGAAGCCTCTCTGACTGGTGGCCTGTTACTAGTGGTGTGCCACAGGGATCTGTGCTGGGCCCTTCGTTGTTTGTCATTTATATCAATGATCTGGATGATAATGTGGTTAACTGGATCAGCACATTTGTGGATGATACCAAGTTTGGGGACATAGTGGACAGTGGGGAAGTCTATCATGGCTTGCAGAGAGATCTGCATCAGCTGGAAAAGTGGACTGAAAAATGGCAGATGGAATTTACTACAGTTTTCCACTTCAGTAGGACCAACCAGGGTAGGTCTTACACAGTGAACAGTAGGGAACTGAGGAGTGCAATACAACAAAGGGATCTGGGAATACAGGTCCATACTTTGTTGAAAGTGATGTCACAGGTAGAGTTGTAAAGAAAGCTTTTGGCACATTGATCTTCATAGATCAAAGTACTGAGTAGAGGTGATGGGATGTTATGTTGAAGTTGTATAAGATGTTGATAAGGTCTAATTTGGAGTATTGTGCACTTTTGGTCACCTACCTACGGGAAAGATGTAAATAAGATTGAAAGAGTACAGAGAAAATTTACAAGGATGTTGCTCGGACAGGAGGCCACAAGTTATAAGGAAATATTCAATGTTAAATCTTTATTCCTTGGAAAGTAAAAAGTTGAGGGGAGATTTGATGGAGGTTTATAAAATTATGAGGGGTATAGATAGGGTCAATGCAAGCAGGCTCTTTTCACTGAGGTTGGGGGGACAACAACTAGAGGTTGTGGGTAAGGGTGAAAGGTGAAAAGTTTAATGGGAACATGAGGAAGAACTTCTTCACTGTGAGAGTGTGGAACAAACTGCCAATGCGTACATGCAAGTGGTGCATGTGAGCTTGATTTCAACACTTAAGAGAAGTTTGGATGGGTACATGGATGGTAGGGGAATGGAGGACGTGGTCCGGGTGCAGGTCGCATGGGCTAGAGAGTTTAAATGGTTTGGCACAGACTAGATGGGCCAAATGCCCTGTTTCTGTGCTGTACTGTTCTATGATTTTATGACTCTAAATTCTCGCAGAAATAAGGAACAAAGTTTCTTTCTTAAGTTCGTCAGTCCACACTGAATTTGGCCCCACCATAGATACAACTTGCGAACAGAAATTGCATTGAAGAGCCTCAGATTAAAATCTGCTGGCTGTTAGGGTAAGCTCGCTATCTTCAACCAATTTTAGGGATTAAGGGGTAGAGTATATTAATTCAACTTGTCCAGGACTAGCTGGGCAGTCCCTGTAAAACTATAATAGAATAGTTCTGAATTGAAACTCCTTTAATATCCTAAGGTTGCCTTAAATATTTTGCCCTCCCCTGCTCCAATCAATACGTCAGCTACCACTTTTCATTAATTCTATGAAGCACTGAGTGGGGTCAAGGCTGTGCTCACTGAACCTACAGTGCTCCAACCCCAACACTCACCCAGTGCATATTCTAACCACAGTACATGATCCCTGGTCATCTGCTGATCACTCGCAACCCCTCCAGTACTTGAGTGTCAAAGATCACCCATGCCTGTGGCAGGGCAGGAACCATTACACATCCAGCCCTGTTCTCTGCATGTAGGTTTTGGGGAGATGGAGTGGGGTAGGAGGTTTCCTGGATGAAATCCTTGAAGGGGGGAAGAAAGTCACATTGGGTAAAACCTCTAGAGGAAGGGAGGTTGCATGGAGTGAAAGCTCTGTCTGTCTTAAACAGTACACCCACATCATCCAGCGCCTGTGCAGAGCTGTGCAAGCTTGTTCGGTGTCCACAGCCATTATCATGATTCCTCTCATGTGTACCGTTCCCACTGCTCCATTTGATAATGGCGCACACCGTGAATTTATTTATTTTGTGATGCTGTTCTGTACTTTTTCGTTTATTCTATGCCTATTTTCTGTTTATTAACTAATTTACTATCATCAGATGAATGTGGCTTCATTACAATTTTGTGTGTTTCTGGGTGTCTGATCCTGGATGTTGTCTCTGCGTTTAGTTTTCTATCTGCAGCTGTTTAAGTTCGGTGCATTGGTTTGTAATTGTCATATATACCAATGTACTGTGAAAAACTTTGTTTTGCATGGGTGTCAATATCTCTGAGGACCTAATCTGGATGCAACATATTGATGCAGCTATAAAGACGGCAATATAGCAGCTATATTTCATTAGGAATTTGAGGAGATTTGATTGTCACCTTAAACTTCTACAGATGTACTGTGGAGAGCATTCTGTCAGGCTGCATCACCATCTGGTATAGGGGAGGGTGGGGCGCTACTGCACAGGATCGAAAGAAGCTACGGAAAGTTGTAAAATGAGTCAGCTCCATCATGGGCACTATCCTCTGTAGTATCCAAAACATCTTCAAGGAGTGGCATCCTCAGATAAGCGGCATCCATCGTCGCCCTCCACAGGTCATGCCCTCTTCTCATTGTAACCATCAGGAAGCAGCTACAGACCCTGAAGGCACACACTCAGCAATTCAGAAACAGTTTCTTCCCCTCTGCCATCCGATTCCTAAATGGACATCGAACACTACCTCATCACTGTTTTAAAATTTATTTCTGTATTTGCTCTGCTTATTTTAACTACTTAATATACTGTACATATATATACTTACTGTAATTCAGTCTTTTTTCTATAATTATCATGTATTACACTGTACCGCTGCCACAGAGCTAACAAATTTCATGACATATGCCTGATTCTGATTCTGATCGATACAGATCGCTTCATCACAACTGTGCATTGAGGTAGTGAAAAGGAAAATTATAACAGAAGGCAGAATAAAATACGACAGCTACAGAGAAAGTGTGATTCAGGCAGACAGTAAAATGGAAGTGCATAATGAGGCAGACTGTGGGGTCAAGAGCCATTTTTATTGCAATAGGGGATTGTTCAATCATCTTATAACTGGGTTAGAAGCTACTCTTGGGCCTAATGGTCTGTGCTTTCAGGCTGTTGTATCTTCTGCCCAATGAGAGGTGGGAGAAGAAAAGATGTCTGGGGTCTTGATTATGCTCGCTGCTGAACACTATGTTCAATTAAGAGCAAATGGGAATAGTATTTGGGATTTATTATCATCTCTTACTCTGAGACCCTTGAAATAAAAATATTTGGAATTGCGTAGGATATATCTGTATGGAATTAATTTTCAACTTTTAGCAAAAGCGGTTAGATTGTCTATACTCCAGAGCCAATCACGGTGTTGCAAGACCTGGATCATTATCAGCTGCAAGTCTCAATAGGATGATGCAAGCATAAGTGATTTCGGTACTGGGTCAAGCAATTGAATCATACAACAGGACGCTTTGAAGCCAAATCCAAAAGAGTCAACAGCTCCTTCAGGAAATTTTCATTGCTGAGTAACCAAGATGACTCATTAAGATCTGTCAGGTAAATAAACAGAGTGTAAGGCTGACCCTGTGCTAATTGTGGCTGCAGATTTACACTGTGGCCTTCAGAGATGGGCAATCACTACTGCTCTACTAGTCTTGTCCAAATCCCCAAAAAATGGCATAGTCAGTGCTGGACTCAGTCTGCAGGAAGGCGTTTTACTCCTGGGTATCTCTAGGAATCAGACTTGCATGAACAATGTGAATTGAGTACAAGCACAGCAGATTTTCCTGATGCTTCATTGTGTTTGATGAGGTGTTACTGAAATCCTGGTTACAGAGGTGCTAGTCCACAGACTACATTGGGTAGACATCCTTGTCAGGTATAAAAAGCTCTTCATTAGCAGTCCCAGAGACACTCTAGAAAGTTGCTCTGAAGCTATAAACTCAAGAAGAATTAAATATGTGTTTGCAGATACATACATCTTTCAAAGACAGGGACGTATTTCAGAAAGTGAAGTAGATGTTACATGGGAACCAGCCATGCCAAATTCCCAGACAGAAAATCATCTTTAAAATACGTGGATTCATGGACAAATGTAGTCCAGGATGCTCAGGTTGACTTCTTCGCCCTCCTTCAGGGTAGAGCCTTGGAGTTTTCATTTTAAACATTTTCTTCAGGGAACTTAAGTTTACCTTTTCATCAAGAGCATCTCCAAATGTGCCGGACTTCCTCCCAGCTTCACTTTCGTGCAAATTCCAGTTAGTATGAGGAGGAGAAGATGGCGGCGCGACACAGCTTGCACGGCCACTCCGGTGAATGATATCTGTAATCTGTCAAGTAGGGTGCCGTGCACGATTCTAATTTGATGGAGACAGATGTGAGAGAATGGAGGAACATCTGGAGAAACTTCTGAAATGCCTTTTTCGTTGCCGCTGTTACTGAGTGATCCTGAATCTCCGGGGGGAAGGCCCCGAATCCTCGGCTTTGCTTGTTGCTCAGCGACTGGGACGGGGTCAAAGCGCTCGGCAGAGATAGTGCTCGGTGTCGAAGGGCTGGCTGGAGGCTCAAAGTTTTCGGACGGACTCAGAGTTGGCTGTGGTCGGGTGCTTCCAATGCATCGACAGTTGTCAGTGCCTGGAGGTTTATGGCAGAGAGAGTTTCTCCCTTCCGCCTCCTGCTATCGGGGACTATCGGGAGAAGATCGGAACTTTGAGACTTTTTTTTACCGTTTCCATGGTCTGTTCTTTATCAAATTATTGTATTGCTTTGCACTGCTGTAACTATATGTTATAATTATGTGGTCTTGTCAGTGTTAGTCTTTAGTTTGTCCTTTTTTTGTGATATCACTCTGGAGGAACATTGTATCATTTCTTAACGTATGTATGCATTTCTGAACGACAATAAATGAGGACTGAGTGTCCTCATAATCTAATCTAATATTCACAGTCTAGGGCCAGGGGATCTTCCTTTTTCTGCCAAACTCAGCTTTCCAATATAGCAGCTGAAATTTCTAGAGATCAAAATGTTTTTTTAAGGAAGATAAGCTTCCAACCAATATTCTTTTTGCACTTCTTCTCATAAACAAGAGCCGATCTTCAGCTCTTAATATGAATCACAAGTTAAAAGGACAGTATTGCAAACAAACACACTGTCTATAGAACACAGGTGCCAGTCACAGCACCTGGACTGTCTTCTTAAGAGTTACAGTGTGGGACAATGGGGTTATTTTATTGGGCTTGTTTCAAGCCAGATGATGTGGCTAAGTTATGTAGTTCAAGAAACCTCTTATACCAGAATAATACTATCATTTAACACATCAAATAGCTGATCTATTAATAGTTGGAAAGTTTGTGTGCTCAGAGAGTCAGCTTCACAGCATTAATTGTCGGACCTGGAAACTCTATCTGCAGAAGCTTTTAGCTTGTTTATATCTGGAAAAAAATCATATATGTGTGAAGTCACCCAAGTGGCAGAAAAACAGTATAAATGTAGAGAGCAGTTCAGCTTATTAGGAATGGTCCAGGAACATCAGGAAGAATGACAGAAGTATAGGGTGAACTAGAATCCATTCCTCTGCCTTTGATTTCTGGGATGAATAATTCGTTCGCCTGCATCATTGCTGTCTTTTTAGCTTATTAGAATTGTATCTCTATTTTGGAAATCCTTTGTGTTTTAGAAATTGTTTGTAATTTGGAAATCTTATTTTTTTAGGAGAGAAAACCTCTGAGTTTTAAATGTGCTTTGAGAATTTTGTCTGGATTTAAACGTGTATCACTAAAAATAAATGAACTGTATTTAGCCTACTTTGTTAGCTGAAAATATTTCCTGCTTGGTAGAGGAGTGACACATTGCTCAAATAAGGGGTATAGGCAATTAACCTCGCCATAGAGGTGTGGAAGAGTAAAGGATTATTTATCTGATAGTGTCAGAATTGCTAGTAGATTTCCATTATGACCCTTAAAGTTAGGAAAATATGAGACTTCCCGATTCTTCAAGTGTTGCTAAAATTTTGCATGTAGTCAGCCATAACATCTGGCCTAAGGATCAGCAAAAAGCTTAATGAACTAAGTAACTAACTTGCATTTTTCTATTTGAACTTTGTAACCTAATAAACTAATGTCCCAAGTTTACAGCAGTCTTTCATAATCAGAATGTAGCCCTAAGTGCAGAGAAGAGAAACATATGACTTAGTTACTGTCTGTTCTATAAGTAAAAACACCTTGTGCTATGGATGTACGTATTTACTCCTGTTTTTCTGTGCGGCGAAAGTGTGATTAAGACTAAAATTAAAAACATCTTGATTCTGGACTGTATAAATGAATAAAAGGAGGAACTTTCCACTGCTTATTTGGAGTCCAGAATGCCATGATTGTGAGATGGACTGCATCTGAAAACCTAGCATCAGATTCTACCTGCAGTGTCTTGTAAATAAAGTGAGTTTGATCCTAGTCTTCCTGGACTCTGTGTTTATTTGTTCGATCAAAATAGTTAGATTTGCAAACAATTTGGTGATGAGGATGGGATCCCTTTTATATGGGGTCCAGCGAAGCGTTATACTGTGAATTACTGTGATCTTGAGAAGCAAGGTCAGTGAACAAGACTAGTAGATGAGGAGAGAACCATTATACTGTGAGTTACTGTATTCACTGGAATTCAGAAAAATGAGGGGTGACCTAATTGAAACCTACCAAATGTTGAAAGGCCTCGATAGAATGGATGTGGAGAGGATGCTTCCTATGGTGGCAGGGTCTAGGACCAAAGGACGCAGCCTCAGAATAGAGGGGCATCCTTTTAGAACAGGGTTGAGGAGGAATTTCTTCAGCCAGAGAGTGGTGAATCTGTAGAATTCATTGCCACAGGTGTCTGTGGTGGCTAAGCCTTTATATATATTTAAGGCAGAGGTTGATGAATTCTTGATTGGTCAGGGCATGAGGGGATACGTGGAGAAGGCAGGAGATTGGGGCTGAGAAGGACACTGGATCAACCATGATAAAATGGCAGAGCAGACTTGATGGGCCAAATGACCTAATTCTGCTCCTACATTTTATGGTCTTTTGGTCTATTGGATTACCCAACTGTATAAAAATTGTGTTTAAGCTGTTGGCAATGTGAAAGCTCCACTGAAATCTGAAGGTCATTCCTCCATAAAATCATTAGCTGGCAGCCTCTCTCTACTGTTTGGTAAATATTGCTGCATAATCACAAAATGTTCGTCATAAATTTGTTTGAACAGACACATTCTGCTGATAGACGTACAGATGTGGCCTTATGAGTGCTGGAAGTAACTCCCAATGATTAATCTGTTGAAGGTCATTTCAAAGCAATGACTAATCCATTTTGCATTTCACACCAAGTTCTTCATTACCAGGTCAAACAACTCCTGAAATAAGGCTGTCTTTATTCAGGGAATAGGAATGCATTTATCATTCTTCACCATTATATCACGGGTATAAATAATGCTATCGTCTTTACTGTAAAAATAAGCAGCTTTGTGGAGCTGTTAATCTTTACAATGCAACCAGAACACAACATCAGGCCTTTTGCTGAAAAAATAAACTTAAAGGCACTAGATTTCTTTTACAGCCAAAATATATTTATTTGCGCGCATCTTTAATATAATAACAAAGCATAATGGGAAGCTTGGTTGTTTCTTTCATATTTAATTATATATATAAAATTAATTTGCCACTGATACCCAAAAAGATCCTTGAAAAAGCTGAATTTAGGTAAAAAAAACATTAAGAGTGCTATGCGTTTTATTCACAGAATCATTCTCTTAAATGGGATAATAAAAAGTCAGACTGATGGAAAGAGCATCAGACCTGAAAGAAAATTTGTTTTACAATTACAAACAGCTGCAGAAAAGTCTGGTGCAAAAGTGAGGGGAAAAGTAGAGGAGGGGCAAGAGCCCCCTCCTGTATGCCTGGCTGGACTCTTCCTACCATACTGAGATAATGGTCTGGACAAAGCGATTCCTGATTCCGGTGTCAAAAGGGATCCCAGTCACAAGGTGTGGATCCCTTGAGGCAGTCAGTGAATGCAATATGCAATATGTAACATTTCTGAATATTTGGCGCCCTTATTTACAAAAGATAGGATGGCACATTTAAGTGCTCCGATAAAGATCTTGGTCCCTTGGGGAAAGTAACGAATAAGTATACCAAATTTATTTCGAACTCCATGGAGCATGTGGAAACCTTCCAATACCCAGGTGGTTCTTCTTTTTTTTCTTCTTCTTTTTTAGGTAGGACTATATATGGGAGGGGAAGGGTTAAGGGGAGGGGGGAGGGTAGACTCTATCTTTTCATGTATTCATTTTGAAAATTCAATAAAAATTATATTAAAAAAAAGAATTGATTTACACATGAAGCCACAGTAATTTCTGCACATGTGACCATTGGACATCAATGCTGTGCCACGATATAAAAACTTTAATTGCTTCCTCATTGTTTCTCCCTGCGTGATGTGTTCCTTGTGTTATCGTGAGCCACCAACAAAGGTGCAAGTTTCCAGTCACAATGTCCAATGCATGATGGCAGTGGAGGAAATTTGCAGTGTGACACCTGTGACATCATCAGGTACCTGACTGATGGAACAAAGGCAGCATAATCAGATCTTCCCAGTCCAATTTATTCTTCACACCCTGTAAAGAATTAGGGTGTGATTTAAACCTACGTACAGCTAATCTAATGCATGAGCTACACATGGAAAACACGTGGGAATTGATTATTTTTGGGCTATATTCTTTTTATTTCTGATGACTGATGACTAGAAACATAGAAACATAAAAATAGGTGCAGGAGTAGGCCATTCGGCCCTTCGAGCCTGCACCGCCATTTATTATGATCATGGCTGATCATCCAACTCAGAACTCCGCCCCAGCCTTCCCTCCATACCCCCTGACACCTGTAGCCACAAGGGCCATATCTAACTCCCTCTTAAACATAGCCAATGAACTGGCCTCAACAGTTTGCTGTGGCAGAGAATTCCACAGATTCACCACTCTCTGTGTGAAGAAGTTTTTCCTAATCTCGGTCCTAAAAGGCTTCCCCTCTATCCTCAAACTGTGAATCCTCGTTCTGGACTTCCCCAACATCGGGAACAATCTTCCCGCATCTAGCCTGTCCAATCCCTTTAGGATCTTATATGTTTCAATCAGATCCCCCCTCAATCTTCTAAATTCCAATGAGTACAAGCCCAGTTCATCCAGTCTTTCTTCATATGAAAGTCCTGCCATCCCAGGAATCAATCTGGTGAACCTTCTTTGTACTCCCTCTATGGCAAAGATGTCTTTCCTCAGATTAGGGGACCAAAACTGCACACAATACTCCAGGTGTAGTCTCACCAAGGCCTTGTACAACTGCAGTAGTACCTCCCTGCTCCTGTACTCGAATCCTCTCGCTATAAATGCCAGCATACCATTCGCCTTCTTCACCGCCTGCTGTACCTGCATGCCCACTTTCAATGACTGGTGTATAATGACACCCAGGTCTCGTTGCACCTCCCCTTTTCCTAATCGGCCACCATTCAGATAATAATCTGTTTTCCTATTTTTGCCACCAAAGTGGATAACTTCACATTTATCCACATTAAATTGCATCTGCCATGAGTTTGCCCACTCACCCAACCTATCCAAGTCACCCTGCATCCTCTTAGCATCCTCCTCACTGCTAACACTGCCGCCCAGCTTTGTGTCATCCGCAAACTTGGAGATGCTGCATTTAATTCCCTCATCCAAGTCATTAATATATATTGTAAACAACTGGGGTCCCAGCACTGAGCCTTGCAGTACCCCACTAGTCACCGCCTGCCATTCTGAAAAGGTCCCATTTATTCCCACTCTTTGCTTCCTGTCTGCTAACCAATTCTCCACCCACACCAATACCTTACCCCCAATACCGTGTGCTTTAAGTTTGCACACTTATCTCCTGTGTGGGACCTTGTCAAAAGCCTTTTGAAAATCCAAATATACCACATCCACTGGTTCTCCCCTATCCACTCTACTAGTTACATCCTCAAAAAATTCTATGAGATTCGTCAGACATGATCTTCCTTTCACAAATCCATGCTGACTTTGTCCGATCATTTCTCCGCTTTCCAAATGTGCTGTTATCACATCCTTGATAACTGACTCCAGCAGTTTCCCCACCACCGACGTTAGGCTAACCGGTCTATAATTCCCCGGTTTCTCTCTCCCTCCTTTTTTAAAAATTGGGGTTACATTAGCCACCCTCCAATCCTCAGGAACTAGTCCAGAATCTAACGAGTTTTGAAAAATTATCACTAATGCATCCATTATTTCTTGGGCTACTTCCTTAAGCACTCTAGGATGCAGACCATCTGGCCCTGGGGATTTATCTGCCTTCAATCCCTTCAATTTACCTAACACCACTTCCCTACTAACATGTATTTCACTCAGTTCCTCCATCTCACTGGACCCTCTGTCCCTTACTATTTCTGGAAGATTATTTATGTCCTCCTTAGTGAAGACAGAACCAAAGTAATTATTCAATTGGTCTGCCATGTCCTTGCTCCCCATAATCAATTCACCTGTTTCTGTCTGCAGGGGACCTACATTTGTCTTTACCAGTCTTTTCCTTTTTACATATCTATAAAAGCTTTTACAGTCCGTTTTTATGTTCTCTGCCAGTTTTCTCTCATAATCTTTTTTCCCCTTCCTAATTAAGCCCTTTGTCCTCCTCTGCTGAACTCTGAATTTCTCCCAGTCCTCAGGTGAGCCACTTTCTCTGGCTAATTTGTATGCTACTTCTTTGGAATTGATACTCTCCCTAATTTCTCTTGTCAGCCACGGGTGCACTACCTTCCTTGATTTATTCTTTTGCCAAACTGGGATGAACAATTGTTGTAGTTCATCCATGCAACCTATAAATGCTTGCCATTGCATATCCACCGTCAATCCTTTAAGTGTCATTTGCCAGTCTATCTTAGCTAATTCACGTCTCATACCTTCAAAGTTCCCCTTCTTTAAGTTCAGAACCTTTGTTTCTGAATTAACTATGTCACTCTCCATATTAATGAAGAATTCCACCATACTAGTTGTGTTATGTTTACAAACCAAGATTCATTAATAGTTGTGAGTGGACTGACATCTCCAGCTAGTATTGCACAGAGGGTTGGGATCTGTTGTCATGTTCTCTCATATTGATTTTCACCTGTTTCTATTCATGTCAAAATCCTCTCTATTTTTGAAACCAGTCATTAATCTAAAAATAACTTACTAGAAACACACTGGTGAGAGAAGAAACAACAAAAGTAAGTAAGTCCAAATTTACTAGTATATTCAGGTATAAAACAATAATATCACTGGTACATCATTCACTGAATCCAGACAATGACTCTTCTTCCTCAAACACTGCTCCATTGTCGTCCTGCTGGCTGGAATACACTTACCAGGTTCTAGTCTTATTTATCTAATTTCAGTTACCAGGAATGGCATTTTTTTAGATTATGAGAACACTCAGTCCTCTTTTATTGTCATTTAGAAATGCATACATGCATTAAGAAATGATACAATGTTTCTCCTGAGTGAAATCACAGAAAACAGGACAAACCAAAGACTAACACTGACAGAACCACATAATTATAACATATAGTTACAGCAGTGCAAACAATACCATAATTTGATGAAGAACAAACCATGGGCACGGTAAAAAAACGTCTCAAAGTCCTGGACTGAGCCTGTCTGTCCGAAAACTTTGAGCCTCCGTACAGCCCCTCTGATACAGCCTCCCGAGTGCCATCCTCTGCCGAACGCCTTTGACCTCACCCCGGCCACTGAAACAAGAAAAGCCGAGGATTCGGGGCCTTCTGCTCCGGAGATTCCAGTTACCACACAGTAGCAGCGGCAGCGAAGCGAGCATTTCAGAAGTATTCCAGATGTTCCTCCATACTCTCACATCCGTCTCCATCAAATCAGAACTGTGCACGGTCCCCTACTTGACAGATTACAGATATCATACACTGGAGAGGCCGCACGCGCTGCCGTCACGCTGCCATCTTCTCCTCTTCTCTTTCATAGAGTTATAGAAAGATAAAGCATAGAAATAGGTCTCTTGGGCCCAAATACCAACAGTCAACTGCCTATTTTTACAGTCAACCACCCATTTTTATATTCATCCTACCCTAACCTATTCTATTTTCCTGTCAACTCCCTTGCTGATTCTTCCATACTCCTCCACACTGAGGCAACTTACAGTGGTCAATTATTATACAAACCTACACATTTTTGGGAGGTGAGAGGAAAATGAATCACCTGGAAGAGACCTGTGCAGTCACAGGTAGAACTTGCAAACTCCACAAGGTCAGGACAAGAGGTCAGGATTGAGTCTGGGTCAGAAGAGCTGTGGTAGCACACTACTAGTTACGCCTCTGTTTCTGTTCCCACACCAGAAGTTCTCTTTTCCCAAAGGATCTATCCAATTTCTAATTTAAATTCTGTGCCTCAGAATCTGCATCTGGAAGCCCAGCATCAGGTTCTACCTGCAGAATGACGAACCCAGTTCTCTTTCACCCCACCTTTCTCACCTTGCTTGTTGACTGTTAAGTTATTGAACATTCTGTCCTTTATCTTACACTGGAAAATTAGAAATTTCCTCCAATTTAATTTGAGGAAGACTGAGGTGAATTCTTTATGTCACAAACTATAGAGTAAATTCCATTCCTTAAATGTTGCCCCTTTTCCATTCTCTAGCAACTGTCTGAGGATAACTTGGGTAATATGACCCCACAATAGGCTTTCAAGATACCCACAGCTTTAGAACTGCTATTTCTGTTTCATTTAACACTATCTATCCCTGGCTCTTCTGTTCCTGAGATCCTTCTTCATTGTTCTGTAATCTTAAACTTTCATTCTTCCACTGTGTCTTTGGCTGACCTCACAATATGTCACACACATTCTTCACTCCATAAAGAGGAGCTATCCATTATAATGCTGCCCATGCCTTAAATTTGATCAACCTCTGTTTAATTACCACCTGTAAGCACTTTCCAAAATATTGGCTCTCAGTTAAACAGAAAAATAATTTTTGTTGTCCTATGCTGGGTCTAGACCCAGAAACATCAACGATCACTGTCAATATATTATAGGTTCATTCCTCCCTATCAGTGGTAATATGTACATGAAATGCTGCCTCGAGAAAGTAACAGTTATCATCAGAGATCTTCACATAGCTACCATTGGGCAGGAGGTAAAGGAACCTAAAGTCTCGCACCACCTGTTTCAAGGGCAGAAACTTTTCAACCTTCCAGTCCTTGAACCAACTTGCACAACCCCAATCCTACCTCAGTACAATCACTTTGATTATTTGTTCAACTTGTGCTCTTACTTGTACAATATATGTTGTTAATTTATGTTTTTGTTCTGGACATTATGTATCTGATAATAACATCCAGAACAAGCCCAATAAGCTGATGAATATTAACAAAATCTTCTGTTGATAAATTAAATTGCTGCAAGTCAGTTTATCATTGCATCTATGCATAAGTGTACTTGTTCTATGAAAACAAATTGGACTTTGACCCTTTGCCTGCAAAGATGCTGCTAGACTTACAAAATACCTACAGAAGTTATTTGCTGCAGATTTCATCATCTGCTTTCTCTTGTTCCAACACAATTTAAAAATTTTCATTCTTATTTCCATTTCTCTTCTTGTTCATCTATTTCAGTGTTAATGTTAAATCTCTTAAAATTCAGCTGCTATGACCTTTAGATCTTGAATTCTGTCCATAAACCACTGCACCTCTCTATTTCAGTCTGGTCCTTGAAGATCCTTCTTAAAGTTTACCTCAGGTTTAATATCTCCTATGCACCCAATTTTCAGATGTTGGCTAATAACTACCTACTTTGAAAATGCAATATAAATACAAGCTTCTGTTAAGAACTAATTCAAACAATTAAGTGCAAGATTGAGAACAAACTCTGTATTAAATAAAAAGGAGATAAAATAGAAGAAATAAGTCAGCAGTGATCAAAAGCATCAAATATAGCTCTTGAAATCTATAGGGTGGCTACTTTGTGTTGATATCTTCAATATTTTCTGCAATATATTCAACAATCACAGCTCTCTGTGCAGAAAAGAATAACTTTAACTGGGTTATTTTGGTAAGTTTAACTTATCAACAGAAGGTTTTGTAAATATTCATCAGCTTATTAGGTTTACTAACACATCACAATCTGCCTGGTTATGATAAAAGTAGATTTTATAATTAATTTATGACACAACCGAGACATGTATCAGTCATCTCTTTTTATGCTAACTTGAAGGATTTGCTCTCGATGTGTCATAAAGTTTCTTTCCTCTGAGTCTTTCTGACGAGTTTTAACCTGGAATCAGGTCACCTGGATATATTTCTAAAATGAAGGTGGAAGGATAAAAAAGGAATTTAGATATTAATTGTAGTTCTGAAAATATCAAGCATTTATAGCAGTTAAACATTAATAATTCTTGCATGTCTGCTTTCGTTTCATGTTAAGTAATATGGCTCCAATCCGACTTTATATTAAACTGTTTCTAGCATTAAGATAAGATGTGAGATATTTACTTTGAGATCAAAGCCCGCAATTCTCCGATCCTGTAAAATAAACTTTAAAAAAGACTTAGCATTTGAAATAAGGCCACAAAACTTTTCTGCAACCATGGTTTTTCTGGAGATGGGTTGTTATACCTGCTAAATCACTGGGAATTTAACCTTTCATATGACATAGATATATTTCAAAAGTACATTTATAAGCAGAAATAAATCAACAATATGAATGCAAACAGAAATGCTTCATTTTTGTCTGATCCACATGAGCGCTGTGCACATAAAAGCAAAATATAAAAACTACTTGGGAGCACACAGTTATATTTTCCTCCAAGTTTGAAAGAGTTCCACATCAACATATCAATCCTATTAAATTGTCTGTTGACATGATTTCCCTGAATAAAAGAGCTCTGACTGTAGTTCAGTGAGGCTTGAAGTCAACAAATGACTAACTTTGATGACTCTCAATTGGTGGCATTAAGTTTAGAACCGTAAATGAAAATTAAACTGTTGTTAAATATTATCTTGATAATTGCTGATTTTCTGTAGTACAATGAAGGCCACATATATTTTGCAATTTTATAAATCACTTCTTTAAAAAAATCATAAAAATACAAGTTGAATTCAAGTTTTCATTTTAAAAATCAGATTCTTATGAACTAATATTATCAGTCTGCAGGACTTCTTTGAACATTATCTTGTTTTTTTTTCACACCATGTTACAAATACTGTATAAAACAAGTATTTATTTGTATAGGCTACTGGCATGCACAACTTGTGACTTCAGATGATATACACATTTTGATAATAGTCTCACAAGTTCAAATAGTCAGGAAGCTGAAGGGTGGGCCTCTGACTCAATGTTCAAGTGGTAGTCAAACAAGGTGGCTCATACTTAATATTTATATGGTGAGGCGTTAGACAAGGGTGTGTTTTCTCTCCTGATTTATTTACTGTGTACAGTGAAACAATATTACAAAAAAATAAGAGACATCTTGGGAATCAAAGTTGGCGGTGAAAACATCAATAATTTCAGATATGCAGATGACACTGTGTTAATTGCAAGTACGGAGGAAGAACTACAAAACTTACTTGATACAATTGTTGAAGAAAGTGCAAAAATGGGTCTATCTATCAATTGCAAACAGACAGAATGTATGGTGACATCCAAAAAGGAGAATCCTATCTGCAGTCTGAGAATAAATGGGGAAGACATAAAACAAGTACAGAACTTCTGCTATTTAGGAAGCTGGGTGACATCAGATGGCAGGTGCGACTTGGACATCAAAAGAAGAATAGGGATGGCAAAAGACACCTTCACGAGAATGAAGAGTCTACTGACCAATACTAAACTAGGCATGACAACCCGCCTCAGAGTACTGAAATGTTATGTTTATCCAGTTATGTTATATGGCTCAGAATGTTAGACAATATCTAGTAACATGAGGAAATGAATTGTAGCAGCAGAGATGTGATTTTTGAGGAGGATGCAAAGAATATCATGGACGAAACGAATATCTAACGAGGATGTCATGAAAAGAGCAAACTCAAGAAGAGAAATAATGTATGAAATCATGAAAAGGCAATGTAACTTCATTGGACATGTGATTAGGAAAGAGGAATTAGAATGCACGGTAATTATGGGAAAGATTGAAGGGGAGAAAGCAAGAGGAAGACAAAGACAAATGATGATGGAGACAGCAGCCAGAGAACTGGAAATGAATACCAATGAATTGATCCTCTTGACCCAAAACAGGAGTGTGTGGGCCATAGCAGTCAGAGCTCAAACTGGGCATGGCACCTGATGATGATGATGATGATGGTGAGGTACAGATAATTGTGACAAATTATGGAATCAGTACAACAGGGACAGTAAAAGGTCTACAAAGCAAATCTGTTCACTAACTGAGTGAGTGAGTGTCACGTGACCAGCAACAATGAATACAGGTTTCCCCCGCCATCCGAAGGTAGAGCGTTCCTATGAAATGGTTTGTAAGCCGAAATGTCGTAAAGCGAAGAAGCAATTACCATTTATTTATATGGGAAAATTTTGTGAGCATTCGCAGACCCAAAAATAACCTACCAAATCATGCCAAACAACACATAAAACCTAAAATAACAGTAACACATAGTAAAAGCAGGAATGATATGATAAATACACAGCCTATATAAAGTAGAAATACTTTTCCACTAACATTACTGCGCTGCTCTCTGTAGTGAAAATCGCATGCAAGCGCCGTCGGCAGAAAATCTCACGCAAGCGCTCTCGGCAGAAACATGCGCAAGTGCTCTTCAGTAACCTTTAAGCTATGAAGCTGCCAAATCATACCAAATAACACTTAAAAATACACAGCCTATATAAAGTAGAAATAATGTATGTACAGTGTAGTATCACTTACGGGAATCGGGAAGACAGTGCAGAGCACACTTATGATGGTGTGTTAGACTTGTCGGAGTTTGGGTGGTGCAGTGGCCCCCACGCTCCAGGCTGCTGAGCGATACATTGCCGCGAAGAACGCAGGGGTCCAGCGGTAGCCGGGAGGTACACAGCACATCTTTAAGAAAAAAGCCAAAACAAACATGCTAATTAATTAGGTGCCGCCCGTAATTGTCGGCCCAGATCAGTGCTGATTTCCAATTGCGTCATCTCTGATCAAGGCCAACAATTACATGTCGGCGGCACCTAATTAATTAACATTTTTATTTCAGCATTTTTCTTAAAGATGTGCTGTGTGCCTCCCGGCTAGCTTTGCATTCTCCGTGAATCAGTATCTGTCCGTGGCCTTGGGGTTGGGGTGGTGGGACACTGGGGTGTCATCTCGTTGCCTGTTTCCATTAGAGCAGGCAGCTCATCTTCTTCTATCTCTGCCCGCCTCGATGTCAAAGGTCGAGGTTCGTCGTCTGCTGTGGCTGATGTGGAAGGCTTGCTTGACTGCTGAGCCTCGCACATTTTTCTATCACACAATTCTTTAATAAGGACTCAAACCATCCTGCAAATATCCCCTAAACCAACGTACCCTTTCAAAATTAAAGTCGTACTTTATCATTACTCATTCAGTTTCGATTGTTATCATTTTTTCTTCCAATAGCATCAGCTCTTCATCTGTCAGTTCTTGGTGATGGGATGTCAAAACCTCTTCAACATCATGTGCGTCAGCTTCCACAAGCCAAACTCACGTTGTCCTTACTTCGTTCACCACGATCAAAATGCTTAATTATGTCTAGTTTTACACTAAATGTAACACCCTTACGAGATCTTTCAGGCTTTTCCGATACCATAGAACTCATCTTCCAAATGGCTGCTCACAGGCACGTGTTAAAGCAAAGCAGTTCCGAATCCGGGGGAGAGCAGCTGCTCGGGGCACGCTGCCTTTTATCGTGCGCTGTTTTTTTCGCGTGCTGAATTTTTTTTTCGTAACAGTGAAAACACCTTCTGAAAGCGAAAACAGGGTACTAATGTAGATCTTTCGTAACAGTGAGGTTTCTTAAAGCGAACGTTCGAGAAGCAGGGGACACCTGTATAGAATCGAGTAAGGTTTTATAAAAACAAACAAACATTTATTAGACTCTACTCAAAAATAGTGAAATGTATTTAAATGACTAACTGCAACTCTGGAACAGTTCATAAAAGGATAAATGCGAAAACAGTTCTTAAAGTGGTAAATTCAAACACAGTTCTTTGAATGGTAAATTCGAAAGTCCAAGAGATTTATATAGTCAATTAGGAGAGACTTTCCTGAAGTAAAGAATCCCTCGAGAACGTGATGTTACTGCTGATCCAAGCCAGAACCTGCCTTGTCTGCAGGATTCACAATGATGGAAATAAAACGGTTTAAAGGAACTGACCTTTTCCTCTGGAGAATAGATACTGCGCAATCCCTCTTGCTTTAGCAGAGGATATCTCATGCAAGTCACTATCTTTTGAACAAAGATTCAATAAAGATTGATCCTCTCCAAAACCGCCAAACGATATCAGCTTTAATCGACTCGGCGAATTGCTGTACTTTGGTAAGGTCTTCACTCTCCAATACTACTTACAATAGAAAGTAGAACTCCACTTTAAAATGAAACTGCATCATAAGACAAATACGCAGCAATACGGAGTAATTAACTCAAAACTAAACTGAAAACTCACTGCATCACACCAGGGGTCTCCTTTATATACCTGTTGAGAACAGGTCATCATGTGACCTCATTGGCAGGAAATTTGTATCATGTGACCTCCGCAAGACCATTACTTCATGCTCATAAGATAGTCACAAGACATCCATGAGGTATGTAACAGTGAGAGAATAACAAAGGTCAAAGTTCAAAGTAAATTTATTATCAAGTAGATACATGTCACCATATGCAAACAGAGATTAATCTTCTTGCAGGCTTGCACAATGAATCATAATAGAATCAATGGAAGACTACAGCAACCAGTGTGCAAAAGACAACATATTGTACAAATTCAAAAAAGAAAGATAGAAAGAAATAATAATCATCATAATAGTAATAATAATAAACATCCCTACAATATGAGCAGACTTGAGGTCGACAAGGAAGTGTCGAATGCCTGGTTCAAGAGTTGGAGACCTCTTCTCAGAACAGAAGATTTCTTTGTGGCAATACATAACCAGGTGGTTAACACAAAAAATTATCAAAGATACATAACAAAAGATCAACAAACTCAAGATGATAAATGTAGAAAATGCCGAGAAAAATCAGAAACAATCCAACACATTACAAGATCCTGTAGCAGTTTAACACAATCTGATTACTTTCACAGACTCAGTAAAGTGGCAAACATCATTCATTAAAGTCTTGCTTTACAATAAAAACTCTTAAAAGAAATCACACCTTACTATAAATACAAGCTTGATCCAGTTTTAGAGTCAGAATATTTTATGCTTTATTGTCGCCAAACAATTGATACTAGAACGTAAAATCATCACAGCGATATTTGATTCTGCGCTTCGCGTGCCCTGGAGTACAAATCGATAGTAAGTATTAAAAATTTTAATTATAAATCATAAATAGAAAATAGAAAATGGAAAGTAAGGTAGTGCAAAAAAAAAAACAAGAGGCAGGTCTGGATATTTGGAGGGTATGGCCCAGATCCAGGTCAGGATCGGTTCAGCAGTCTTATCACAGTTGGAAAGAAGCTGTTCCCAAATCTGGCCGTGCGAGTCTTCAAGCTCCTGAGCCTTCTCCCAGAGGGAAGAGGGATGAAAAGTGTGTTGGCTGGATGGGTCGTGTCCTTGATTATCCTGGCAGCACTGCTCTGACAGTATGCGGTATAAAGTGAGTCCAAGGACAGAAGATTGGTTTGTGTGATGTGCTGGGCTGTGTTCACGATCTTCTGCAGCTTCTTCCAGTCTTGGACAGGACAACTTCCAACCAGGTTGTGATGCACCCTAGAAGAATGTTTCCTATGGTGCATCTATAAAAATTAGTGAGGGTTTTAGGGGACAGGCCAAATTTCTTTAGCTTTCTCAGGAGGTAAAGGCGCTGGTGGGCCTTCTTGGCAGTGGACTCTGCTTGGAAGGACCAAGTCAGGTCATTTGTGATATCGACCCCGAGGAACTTAAAGCTTTTGACCTGTTCCACTTGTGCACCACTGATGTAAATTGGGTCGTGCGGACCACTACTCCTTCTGAAGTCAACAACCAATTCCATCGTCTTGCTGACGTTGAGGGATAGGTTATTGTCTTCGCACCATGCCACCAGATTCTTAATTCCACAAATTATATTATGACCAATCAGTTGTTACAGATAGAATAATCCATAATAACCATCTAGATATAGCAATATAGGATATACAAACAAGAACAAATTGTTCAATAGATATATAGCCATTGCAAACACATATAGCTACTGCATGATAGTCACTCAGGCAAATTACCATGGTCTTTTTAGGCACAGGTATAAGTGAAGCTTACTTAAGACAAATGGGTACCTTAGACTGCTGAAATGAGAGATCTTAGTGAGCACGCCACCCAGTTGATCAACACAGGTCTTTAATACTCAGACAGGTATCCCATCTGGACTAGATGCTTCTCGTGGGTTCACTCTCCTGGGCAATGCTCTCATGTTGGACTCAGAGACTGAAATTACAGGGTCATTGGGGCTGTGAGAGTTTGTTGTGATTCCTCCAATTTTTGATGGCCAAAGAGAAGCATGGGAGGCATTGAGCTTATCTGGAAGTGAAGCCCTGTGTTGCTCGATTTCACTTTGTAAGAGCTGATCGTATTCAAGCCTTGCCACAGCTGTCGAGCATCTCGATTAATTCAAGTTCAGTCCAGAATTGTCACTTCGCTCATGAGGTGGCTTTCCAGAGATTGAACTTGGACCTCTTGTAACTTTCTTGGTCACCAGACTTGAGTGTCTCTGATCTGGCCCTCTGAAAATTGTGGATCTCATGGTTAATCGAGGGCTTCTGGTTAGAGAATACCCTGAATGATTTTGTGGGGACACTCTCATCTAAAGCTATTTCTATAAAGTTTGTGACAACCGTGGTGTATTCATTCATATCCACAGTTGAGTCCTTGAACATGGCCCAGTCCATTAACTTGAAGCAATCCCATAGTTGCTCCTCAGTCTACTGTGCCCATCTCTTTGTTGCTCTAATCTCTGGAGCCTTGCTCTTTAGCTTCTTTCTATATGCAGATAGGAGAAGGACAAACAAGTGATCAACTTTCCTGAACAGAGGAAGTGTCATCAAATCAAGATGCACTATGCTGAGTTAAGAACTAAACTGGAAGAGTATCAAAAACACAGCAGGACCCTCAAGGCCTGTGACCTTCCTTCTTCGGAAATATCCCTGTGTTAGGCAATACTCTGAGGCAGCACCCACCATTTGAACTCATAGGAACTGAAGGATGAACATGACATGGACTTTATAATGACCTCTAGCCTCCACAGACACTGGACATCCTATTTCATTATCCTCTGCTCTTTATGTACTTATAAAATCCCTACAGATTCTTTTTGTTTGTATTTCCTAGTGTTTTTTCATACTTACACTTTGCTTAATTTTACTTATAACCTTTTTTTTAAGCATTTGGTTGTGATGCAAGCTTCCCTTTTTGTTTTACCACTTTGCCATCAAGATTTGCGAGTACCACCACTTTATTCATGAAAACATGTTCACTTTAAATCTCTTAAATTTGCTTCCAATTGCCTTGAGACAATGAAAAATATTTTCAAACATAACTACATTGAAAAACAACAGCTGTTCACACTTAGTAAAAATGTTTTATCCAATTTGTTGCGCTCTCTTGGATTCCACGACTCAAATTCCATGGCAACATTCACCAAGTGCTTCATTTCTCACAGACATCCTTGAATCACATAATGATCTGCAGATTTGTGCCTCCTAGCCATCGACTGGGGGTAGTGAGAAAGTTTATAATTTGAAAATGCTGTGTCCTTAAATAATTTAAATATCTATTGAGCTGAGGGAATTTCAAATGAAGGTGAAGTAAGTATTGGTTATCCGTGGATTACATCCAGCTAGACTGAGAAGTAGAGCTGCAATAAATTGGGATAACATCTAGTGGAGAAAGAGAAATAAGGAAAAACATGAGAAAATTCAAAGACTTTACACATTTTACACTAGAGAGTCATAGAGGCAAAGCACAGAAGCTTTGTTGAAGATGAACTTTTCTGACAAGCTCTACAATATATAAAGCATTGCTTATTAAGCAGTACTTAATCTCTAAGAGCCAGCCTGATCAAAATCTTGTCATCCACAAAATGTGGATCTATAGAGCTGCAGACTTCAAATCTATGGAATTGACATCACTTGGATAAAAATATGAATTTAAAGAAATACAAACCTTAATCAGGGATGAGAAAGTATGGTGGAGTAGTAATGCCGGAAGAATAGTCTTTATCTGTATATGCTATATTTGGCCACAAAGAGCGGGTTGTTCTCCCTGCCAAGTGCTACTTCAGAGTTTGAGAATTTAACCTTCCCTGATTTGTTGAGTGATCTCTAATCCATCTCTGAAGATTTTGCCAATGAAAATCCCAGAGCTCACTAGCCTGAGACTAGAATAAAAATGACCAAACACAAAATAAAAGCTATAAAATATGTTGATGAACTACATAAATTGTTTATTGGTTTAAGGTGGTGATTGCGTTTGTATCTGAGGTAAGAACAAACTAAGAAGAAACTGTTTCCACTGACCAGTGACCAGTCAGAATGGAGAAGAGGGCAATCCATTAACACAAGTTGTTGTAATGTAGAAGGTACTGCCTGAAAGGGTAATTGAAAATGGAAGTTTGGAAACAAATCTGCCATCCACACATCCAATCAGATCATTACATTGTCATGTACAATATCAAAAAGAGAAGGGTTACCTATACTTCATGCCCTACTATGAATTCATCATGTCTCAATGTGGTATTACAAAAAGCCTGTTGAGCTTTTTCAAAGAGACAAAGAAATCTCTTTGAAAAGTGACCAATCACTGTTCCAACGTTACAGTGGCTACTTTGCTATAAAAATACTTGACTGGGAATGAAAGTGCTCACTTGAGGTATTTAATTGAATCCAATTCTGAAAACCTGGAACCCAGCCAACATTTTCGATCAGGCTGAAAGCTCAGTGTTTTACTTTAGAGATGATTCCTGCCAGTCATCAGAAATGGTAAAGCAAACATTTTGAGGACCCACACCAGCAAAAATGAGTGTGATGGAGATAACAGGCACCAGATCAACAACACAACACATCATTTCATTGCTCAGAAAGAGACACCATCCAAGCCCATAAGATCTTAGCACCTGAAAAACATTGTTAAGGATGCTGTAAGAAACATGATAAGTAGTAATAGTTTATAAGTTTTAAAATAGATCAAACTTTTAAGAGAGCAAAGAGAGAAGAACATAGGATGTTCTATATTGCAAGGGATCCATTTTGTCACACATGCAATTTGGATCACTCATTTATGCACTATATTTTGTGGAGAAATCTCACATGTAAAATAATTAGACAAATTAGCTTCAATTATTAATGTGCAGATCATATACAAATGCAACTTAACCAGGCTTGGCTCATGCTTGTAATCATTTAAAATAAATTGTAGGGGGGAAGGTAGGTTGAACAGTTTGGAAAAGTGAGGATAAAGTAAAGGGGAAAGAGAGTGCAGGAGAGATTACAGAAGTCTCCAGAATAAAGAAAAAGACAAAAAATTTAAAAAGGGATCCATAAGAATTGAACTTCTCGTAACATGAAGACAAAATTGAAAGACCAAGAGTGAAAGGGGAAAGGATGTTTCTATAATGGGGAAGTCTAGCACAGCCTCTGAATAGAAGGATGTCCTTTCAGAACAGAGATGAGGAGGAATTTTTTTTCTCTGAATCTGTGGAATCGATTGCTATAGATGGCTGTGGAGGCCAAGTCATGAATATACTTAGAGCGGAGTTTGTTAGGTTCTTGATTAGTTAGGGCATCAAAGGTTATGGGGAGAAGGCAGGAGAAAGGGGTTGAATCAGCTCTGATGGAATGGCAGAGCAGACCCAATGGGCTGAAAGACCTAATGCTGCTCCTGAGTTGTGTGGTCTCACACTCTTTTTCCAGGTGAAATCATCCTGTGAGGAAAGTGGCCTGGTTTTCTTCCTTGCGATAGATATTGGAACATTTATATGAAAATTACAACTTCTGTTGGAAATTCATAGTAGAAGCATACTGTATTACTTTGTTGCATTTGTGTCTGCTGACATCAAAGATACGTGACTGGACATTTTCAGAACTGACTGCATGCTTTCGAAAAGAAAGACTCGGTTTAAACTAATCAGGAATGAGTTTTTTTAGGCATATAGATGCTGTCATTTCATTTCAGAACTGTCTCAGATGTGACACTATTGATAACAATCCATTAACAACCCAGGTGAGGTAAGGCAGGATCAGTAGAAATGCCAGCAGCTGCCATCTCATATCATTTGTCTCCATAATTAATAAATATCTTATTGCACTAAATGAGAATGCTTTTAAATCATGCTGTTCCTCTCAGAATTCATTAAGCAAACTGGACCATTAATAGAACTCATAACGTATGTAGCCAAAACGTACCTGTCTAAATTCAGTTTCAGTTCCTATCTTAATAATTTTGTTCTTCATTTTCTCTTCTTTGGTTTTCTCTTCTGTTCGAGCCAAATTAGTTATCAAGAAGTTCACCCTTGGTTATTAGTTAAATGTGGCAACACATACTACTTTGAATTTTGAAAATTGCAACCTAAAGCACAGTGTTAATCACTTTTATGTAGCTCAACATGCACAACTATTTGGGAATGAACTTATATTTCTTTGTTGCTAGGAAGAAACTTACACTGGATCACAATGAAGTTGGCAAAGAAAGAATATTTACCCTATTGAGCCTGTGACTTCTTCCCAGTTTCATTTTGGAAAATGCTGAATTTGCTTTAATTGCCCTCTTTTGTTCATTATGTGCCATGTTGTAAGACATGGGTGATCATGGTCTTTCCATGACTATGATACTTCTTGGCAAATATTTCTATAGAATTGTTTTGACATTGCCTTCTTCTGGGCAGTGTCTTTACAAGACGGGTGACCCCAGCCATTATCAAAACTCTTTAGAGATTGCCTGGTGTCAGTGGTCGTATAACCAGAAATTGTGATGTGTACCAGCTGCTCATAGGACCATCTGCCAGCTGCTCCCCATGGCTTCATGTGATCCTGATTGAAGGCTGGGGGGCGGGGGGAGCGCTAAGCAGGTGCTACACCTTGCCCAAGGATGACCTGCAGGGAAGCGGAGGGAAGGAACATTTTACACCTCCTTTTTTAGAGACATGTCTGCACTCCGCCACCCTATTAGAGCATTTTAGATACTTACTATCCACTTTGCCATTTTCCTCATTTCCTTCTCACTTTTAATTCTTACTTCAAATCAGTACCATTTGGTTAATACGTCCAATGACACTGGTAAGCATATCAGAATTCGAACAACCCACTCAGTCATTCCTGTTTCTCTATACACTAAGGAGAACACCTGTTTCCTTCATCATTCCCTGACCGAACCTCTCATCTCCTGAACCAATTGAACATTCAATTAAAGCTTTGGCACTCAAAATCTAAATTGCAACTCAACAATGACTAGAATTTTTATATCACGTTTAACATAGTAAGCTATCTCAAGGCATTTCACAACAGTCTTATTGAACAAATATTGCTACTAATTCACAAAAGTTTTAAGATAGGTGATTAAAGCTTCAGGACCAAGCAGAGAAAGGCTGGGACATCTGGGTGATACTGTGGAACAGCCACTGGAGCTGCTGCCTCACAGTTCTAGTGATTCAATCCTGACCTCCGATGTCATCCTTGAGGAGTTTGCACATCCTCCTTTTGACTGTGTCAACTTTCTCTAGGTGCTCTGGTTTCATCCCAGTTGCAAAAATGAGGCATTGTAATTGTCACTAGTATTTGGGTGAGCTGCAGAACCTAGAGGGAGCTGACTAGAAAGCAGAGCAAAGAAAACAGTTCAGAATAAGATTAGTGTAAAAATAATGCTTGATGGTTGGCCAGACTGTTGCCTGAAGGATCTGTTTTCCTTATGAAATTTTGCTAGGCTTCAATGAGAGACAAGAATTGGAGAATTACTTAGATATTACATGATTCTCGTCACAAAATGTGCTGGCAATATTGGAACCCACATGTGAAGGAGATACAGACTTAGATGTAGAGACGGTGACTGGAGTTTATTCATAATAATTCCAAATGAAAATTGGTGACTTGACTGAGAGATATCACGAGAGGTAATATTCCCAAAACTAGGACCCCTTGATTAGAGCTAATCTGGTGTCTGCTTAAATAATACAAGCGACATGAAATCCCAGATTAAAATAAACTTAACAAGCTTAAACAGAGAGCACCAGGAATCCATAATTACAAAGCGTGAAGTACTCAAGAGAAAAAAACAAGGAACTCTAATTTATTAACAACCTTCATTAAACAACAATTAATGAATTCAGGTGCTCTAAAAACCTTGGAGCCCAACATTCTCTGCTGCCCTGCACAGACCCAAAGAGCTCCTTACAATTCTGGAGATTATTGAATTAGCAATAGACCAGGAAATCAGAAGGATTTCAAAAAACAGATAAAACTTATGAAGTAGAGATCTCCTGGACACATGGAAAAGGTACAATTATTTTATATTAGTTAGAGTAAGGGCAGCAGAGTCAAAAATAAAGAATCATTAACAATATTGTAAGTCAAAGATGACCAAAAGGCCAATGGATAACCTAAATACACAACAGCAGGGTTGAAGTTTTCAAAGGTAGATGAGTCGAAATGGCAGACAAGATGAAATAAGGTTGTAGAAGTACAAGAGGCCAGTCATGGGGGCGAAAAGAATTGTGTGTCGGAAGCTAAAATAAGTACTTTAAATAGGTTGATAAGATTACAAACAATCTAGATTCTGAGAGTCAGGGGAGAGTTGGTAGCCAGGCAATAGAGTGAAACTCCATTGTGATGTAAGGCACACCTGGTCAATGCAACTAAATGCTAATAAGTGAGTCCAATCCAGCAGCCTCTATTATACAGATAATATTAATGACTAAAAATGGTTTTCTTATCCTCCTTTCAGAAAATAGTTGATGAATATTAATTACGCACTTTTCGTCTATTTTCTATTGTGCCACTGTGTAAGGAACATATGATTGAAACAGAAAGTTTTCCTATTATGTAACTTAATGTTTGAGGGCAGTTTGATGTTTCTTGGGATAAGGCCTTTTTTTGGTTCTGGTGAAGTAGTGATACTTTTTGAAAGCTCCTCTGGAAACGCTGCAATGACAGACATAAGTAATCAGCAGCTTCACTTTTAATCCATTGTTGAATATAAAGGGAATGCAACAAATCCAAGTATTCTGTTGTTAATTTCATCCCATGCTGGTGAAATAGCATTTTAGAGTATTTTTGCTCAGTAACACAATAAGTTATGTGGTTGGTTAAAAAAAAAGTTGTTATGTTATGTTATTCAGCAAAAAAAAAGCTGTTACACTTCACAGCATTTACAATATATAAAAAAGGCTAGACTATCTCTCCAACAACGCAAACAACAGGAATTCTGCAGATGCTGGAAATTCAAGCAACACATCAAAGTTGCTGGTGAACGCAGCAGGCCAGGCAGCATCTCTAGGAAGAGGTACAGTCGACGTTTCAGGCCGAGTCCTGACGAAGGGTCTCGGCCTGAAACATCGACTGTACCTCTTCCTAGAGATGCTGCCTGGCCTGCTGCGTTCACCAGCAACTATCTCTCCAACAAGTAACTTTTGTAACTGAGTTATCATTCAGGGATCTATTTTATACTTTTCCAAATGGACAGTAGCAAAGGAAAATTCTGTTTTGGTCTTTATTTCTCTCACTCACTGCTCCCAAAGCACTATTTCTTAATTACACTTTAAGACTTTAAGCTGTAGCTCAAATCATGTGTTTCCTCAAACTAAAAGCTATTTGCTACCAAGGGATATAATTATCTAAAAATAAAACTAATGTTAAAGTAGTGCAGAGTGGATGATAACTCCCTGAAGAAATTCAAGAAATTGGCTTGAAATCTATTTGAAAAGATGTTAGAATGGTTTGCATTAAAAAACACCTGCCAAAACGCAGCACACAATCTCTAACAAGTTCTCAGCCCTTAAAGGCACAGTCCTCACAGCAGCAAAACAATATATTGCCTGCAAAGCAGCGTGGTGATACTGTTGAGCAAGAGGGGAAAAGGGGAAAGTCGGAGAGGGAGATTAGATTAGATTATGAAGATACGTAGTCCTCTTTTATTGTCATTTAGTAATGCATGCATTAAGAAATGATACATGATTTCCTCCGGTGTGATATCACAAAACACTGGACAGACCAAAACTGATAAAACTGCATAATTATAACATATAGTTACAACAGTGCACAATACCATAACTTGATGAAGAAGTCCATGAGCATAGTAAAGTCCAAAGTTTCTCAAATGTCCCACATCTCACGCAGACGGGAGAAGGAAAAAAAACTCTCCCTGCCATACCAACCACAATCTGACTCTGAGTCATCCGAAAACTTTGAGCTCTGATCAGCTCTCCAACACCGAGTACTGAGAGCCATCTCTGTCCGAATGATTTGACCTCCTTCTCGGTCGCCAAAAGCAGGCAAGGCCTGGGATTTTGAGGCCTACCCTCCGAAAAATTCCCGAACACACAGTAACGACAGCAGCGAACGGGCGTTTCAGAAATCTCGCCAGATGTTCCTCTGTGCTTTCACGTCCATTCTCCATCAAATCAGAATTGTCCACGGCCCCTATTTAACAGATACAATATCATTTTTTCACATGCAGGCTCGCCGCCATTTTCTCCTCCCGTGTCATCCAGCAATGAGAATAATCACATAATGGAAAAATATTGAAACAAGTTACAGAATTTTACAGAATTACAAGACCACATCCTTCCTTTACCTCAGGTTGACATTCCAACCCATTCCACCATTTGCACTGAGATCCAGTAGACAGAGAGACAATAATGAAAAACTTTCTTGTTACCCTTTATCTCCCTTATAGCAACATCTGAAGTTTTGTGTGCAGTATTGGCTCCTTATTTAAGAAAGAATGTTTATGCATTAGAAACAGTTCAGGTCAAGATTACAAGACAATATTTGGAATGGCTGGGTTGCCTTATAAGGAAGGGTTGATCAGACTCGGCTTGTATCTGCTGTAATCTAGAACGGCGAGAGGCAGCCTGAATTAAAAATAGAGAATCTTCAGAGTAGATGTAGTGAAGTGGATGTTTCCCCTTTTGGGAGAATCTAGAATCACTAACAGAATGTAATTTAAGACAGAGAAAAAGAGGATTTCTCAGGTCTGAAGTTGGAAGACAATGCCAGAAATTGCCTGTGGCATCTTGGCCAATTATGAGTCAATGAAGATAGCCATGGCCCAAACCATATTACTGGTAATGATTTCTCATTGTTGCAGAATGGAGGATGGCCTAATGCTCACTTCATGAAGCAAACTAGCAACACAAACATCCTAGATGGTACACGGACCCTGAATACTTAACAACTACCAATTTCTGTACTGTGGCAAATGTTAACTATTCATTTAGGGACACACGTTAGCCTCAGGAAACAGAATAGAGTTTACAACTATCATTGTAACTATATATTAAAAATACAAGCTACCGGAACAAGTTACAGCAGACAGATTTATAGATATCTATTTGTTCGATGGTGTCATTCTTAATGTCAGAGTAACCACAGCAATGACCCAGTTTTTCTAAACTTAGATTACATATATTCAAGCTAGTATTTCAGTACCATAATAAGCATAGAAAAGAGCCAAGCACAATGCAAAATGATTCACAATCACGGTTGTAGGCTCTGGAAAGTCTTCAAGTGAATATGGTTTGAAAGTCTACAAAAGTAATCTTAAATGATATTGCAATAAGTGAGCCAAATTGATTATTAGTCCCAAAACAACTAATAAAATCTGCAATGAAAAGAAGTCAATTTTGTATTCAGCTAAAAAGTTTACAAATTATAAATTTTAAGAAATAAAGTTTCAACGTTTTGTGTCTTGACCTTTTGTTTCCAGGTGCTGCCTGACCCGTTGAGTTCCTCAGTTTGTTTCACCATTAGGAAGGTAAAACAAACACGAGAGATTCTGCATATGTTGGAAATCCAGAGCAATACACACAAAATACTGGATAGAGCTGAAGTGCTTGACAAAGTGGATTGTTATGTTGGGTCTTACCAATATAGAGGAGGCTGCATCAGGAGCACTAGATACAGTAAGCAACCCCAACAGTTTTGCAGGTGAAGTCTGGCCTTATCAGTGTTGGTGTGTGGCCAAGTGGTTAAGGCGTTGGTCTAGTGATCTGAAGGTCGCTAGTTCGAGCCTCAGCTGTTGTGTCCTTGAGCAAGGCACTTAACCACACATTGCTCTGCGACGACATCGGTGCCAAGCTGTATCGGCCCTAGTGCCCTTCCCTTGGACAACATTGGGGGCGTGGAGTGGGGAGACTTGCAGCATGGGCAACTGCTGGTCTTTCGTACAACCATGCCCAGGCCTGCGCCCTGGAAACCTTCCAAGGTGTAAATCCAGGGTTTCACGAGACAAACGGATGCCTACCTGGCCTCACCTGGAAGGACAGTTTGGGGTCCTGAATAGAAGTGAGGGATAAGGTGAATGGGCAGGTGTAGCACTTCTGCCACTTGCAGGGATAAGTGCCAGGAGGAAGATTAGTGGGGAGGGACAAATGATCACGGGAATCATGGAGGAAGTGATCCCAGTGGAAAGTGGAAAGTGGCAGCTGGGCGGGGTGGGTGTTTCGGGGGGGGGTGGGGAGAAGGTAAAGATGTGTTTGGTAGTATGGTCCTGTTGAAGATGGGGGAATGATATGCTGGATGCAAAGCCTTATGAAATGGTAGGTGAGGACAAGAGGAACTCTATCCCTGTTAAGGTGGCCTGAAGATGGAGTGAGCACGGATATCCAGGAAATGGAGCAGATGTGGACGAGAGCAGCATCAATGTTGGAGGAAGGGAAACCCTCTTCTTTGTAGAAGGAGGATATCTCTGATGTCCTGGAAAGGAAACACTCATCTTGAGAACAGAATGGGCAGAGAGAAGGGAACTGAGAAAAGAGAATGGTATTTTTACAGGAAACAGTGCGGGGTAAGAGGTATAGTCAAGATAGCCATGAGAATTGGTGAGGTTTCTGGCTTGTGAATTTATGAATGGGATCTTGAATGCAGAAAATATGGACTGTGTCAGTGGACTGCACTTCACTATATCTGTGAATGATTAAGTACAGTATGTCAATACCATAATCATTTCAATGTTGAGAAGTTATTTAATCATTGAATGAGTTACTTAATCGGATTAGCTTATATATGAACCTAAACCTGAATGATTTGCCTTCTCCTTGAACATACTATAGCGGGAATAACATCAGCAATAGTTAAGCATGGCCCGCTACTGGTAATGAAGAAGAAATTCAGCGACTTTGACGTAATTAAATTGCCTGCTGCAGTTTTTAACTGTAGCAATAACTGTACTTCCCAACTACATTGTTACAACAGTCCAGCAATAGTTTACATAAAGCATCTTACATCCTCAGGCACATTCAGAAATAGCTGCAGCAACAAAACTAATTGCAAAGCAAAACACACAAAATTCTGGAGGAACTCAGCAGGTTGGGCAGCCTCCAAAATGAATTAACAGTCAATGTTTCGGGCTGAGATATTTCTTCAGGACTGAAATGGAAGGTGGAAGACGCCAGAATAAAAAAAAAAGTAGGGGGAGGTGAAGAACGCTAGCTGGAAAGTGATAGGTGAAGTCAAGTAGGTGGGAAAGGTCAAGGGATGGAGAAGAAGGAATCTGATACGAGAGGAGAATGGACCATAGGAGAAAGGGAAGGAAGAGGGGACCCAAGGAGGAGGTGATAAGCAGGCGAGGAGAGGTAAAAGAAATAGAAGAAGAGGGGAGGTGAAGGGAAAAATATATAATTGCGAGGAGATCAGGTTGGAGGCTACCCAGATGGAATATAAAGTGTTGCTCCTCCACCTTGAGGGTGGCCTCATCTTGAGACACGAGGAGTCCAAGGACCAACAAGTTACATTAGGAATGGGAATCAAAATTAAAATATTTGGCCACCAGGAAGTTCTGCTTTTGGCGGATGGAGTGGAGGTGTTCAACGATGTGGTCCCCCAATTTACGACGCGTCTCACCAATGTAGAGGAGAACTGACCGCCAAAGGACTTTGTTGACTTCCAAATTGATAAATACAAATGATTTTTAAGTTGTTTTTGGCACATTTATTGCACAGAGCTAGTAAAAATGTATGTTCTGTTCAGATTGTGGTGATGAAAACTCGAGGCTCTCTGTATCAATGCTCTGCCATAATGTGCTTCTGGAATAGGGGAGCAGAATTTGCTGCCTCTTCAGAAATTAACAGTAAACCACCTACTTTATGGCCCTTTGCAGCTTTCTTGTGAAGGGCTCATGACAAAGATATGAAACTATAAAACGATTCTGCTTAAAGATAACAGATATCCTGAAGAAAATGTCACACTCAGTTTCCTAGGTTTCCCTGTTATTCGGAGGGCAGGCTTTGTGGGGTGGGGGGGGGGAGTGGTTGAGTTCTTAAAACTATGGTTCTCTTTTGGGAATTTCCACTTCATTATTGAGGCTGAATCTGCAGACCAAACCTAGGATGACAGGATGGAGCAAGATACATTCTTAACGTGTGGGGAACATAGATATGTAGATTTTTTTGACGTCCCTCATAAAGATTAAAGCCATACATGGAGCATGCAGAGATACTTAGCTGATTGGAGAAGATTCCATGACTACCTATAGCAGTGGGCTGCTTAACATCAACTCAGGCAAGAACTGCCAACTAGATTTTATAAGTCTTAATCAGCTTTAGCTCTACACTTGTGGTTCAGACCCACAGTAATTCTTCATTGTATATGCATGCTGGACATTGCAGCAGTAACATCAAGCCAATGACAGTCACAGATACTCATCTTTTTATACTATTGAGATACATTTTACCATCAACAATATCTAAAGGAGATGTTCTCAACATCTGTATTGAGAATAGGTTTATTGGCTTCTTGGATAGTTCCGAGTATAACTGCCGCTTCCATTAAATTGATAGGAGCAGAAATAAAAGAAGGAAGAGTGGAAAAAGGGAGATTTTATGTGACAAAAGTTAAAGTGTTGGTAGGGGGAGTAGGGGAATATGAGAGCGGTTAGCTTGGAGGGATGGAGAGAAGTGATCTAAAGTGGAATCCCGACCACCCAGAAAAATATGTTGAAGGGTAAAATTTTCTGACTGTCAGTAAAAAGATATGACTCCATTATAAATTACCCATCTCTCAGATGGTGCCCAGGGGTTTTCAGATTCTATTTGCTTTTTACCGCATGATAATTTGTGTTAAAAGCTGTGCACAGTGAGCTCAGCAATGATCAACTTGTGATTTGCATTATGAATGCTACATTTGATAAAATGCATAAACCCTGAAATCAAATTAGGTCAGATGTGTTGTAACACTGGTTTGATCTCAGGGTGGTGGGATGATTACCAAGATTAGTGAAAATTTGTGCCTCATACTCATGATGTCTGATTATCAGGGCAATATGAAATCCTCCAGAGATAGAGTTAAATGCACCATATTCCTGGGAGTTCACATTATGGATGACCTCACCTGGTTCCTTAATATCACCTCCCAGAACAAGGCACAGTCGTGCCTCCACTTCCTAAGAAGATTGAGGTAAGTAAGACTCCACACCACCCCCCACTCTCATCTTAACTATGTTTTACTGCAGCACCACTTGCCGTGTCCTGACAAGTTGCATCTCCATCTGGTGTGGGAACAGCCAAATGTCGGACCAGAAGTCCATTTACAAAGGACTGTGAAAACATCTGAGAGGATCTCATAGGGCTTCCTACCATCCATCGAGGACATTTGTCAGGAGCGCTGCATATATAGCGAGAGGATTCGAGTACAGGAGCAGGGAGGTACTACTGCAGTTGTACAAGGCCTTGGTGAGACCACACCTGGAGTATTGTGTGCAGTTTTGGTCCCCTAATCTGAGGAAAGACATCTTTGCCATAGAGGGAGTACAAAGAAGGTTCACCAGATTGATTCCTGGGATGGCAGGTCTTTCATATGAAGAAAGACTGGATGAACTGGGCTTGTACTCGTTGGAATTTAGAAGATTGAGGGGGGATCTGATTGAAACGTATAAGATCCTAAAGGGATTGGACAGGCTAGATGCGGGAAGATTGTTCCCAATGTTGGGGAGGTCTAGAACGAGGGGTCACAGTTTGAGGATAGAGGGGAAGCCTTTTAGGACCGAGGTTAGGAAAAACTTCTTCACACAGAGAGTGGTGAATCTGTGGAATTCTCTGCCACAGCAAACTGTTGAGGCCCGTTCATTAGCTATGTTTAAAAGGAAGTTAGATATGGCCCTTGTGGCTACAGGGGTCAGGGGGTATGGAGGGAAGGCTGGGTTCTGAGTTGGATGATCAGCCATGATCATAATAAATGGCGGTGCAGGCTTGAAGGGCCGAATGGCCTACTCCTGCACCTATTTTCTATGTTTCTATGTTTCTATGTTTCTATATACAGGGCCCTTTGTATTACTAAGGATCCCACCCATCCATCCAGCGTCCTCTTTGACTTTCCACCATCAGGCAGGAGACTCCGTTGCATACAAATAAGAACAGTCAGGAGGAGAAACAATTTCTTCTCCTTGACCATTAGTGTTCTGAACTTACTGCCACATCATACTCAAAGTGTCACTGGTTAATCTGTTCCATACCTTACAATATTTGATATTAATACATTTTAGTTTGTTGTTTATGTGTGATTCATCTGTATCCTTACCTTCATAAGTTATCATGTGTAATGTGTGCTGTGCGTGTTACGTGTACTACTGTGCTTTACACCCTATTTCACAGAAACATTTCCCTCATTTCTATACATTATATGGTTATATACATTATATACATGTATATAGTTAAATGACAATAAACTTGACTTGACGTGGCTTGACTGCTCAGCTGCGTTTAATGGTTTCTCCAACTGCCACTTGCATTGCACTTACTGTTTCAAATCAATTCACATCCAAGCAGCCATGCCATATGCTTCTAATTACATCCATAACCTTTGATTCTGCTAGGATTTTCAAAAGCAGACAAGGCTATCAAAGTCCAGTGAAGGACTCTTGAATATCAGTGAGTGTACCACTGAGTCTAAACATCAAGAACAAAATTGAAACCTTGATAGTTTGCAGAAAATCCATTAAGATATGATAATTCTGTTTCTCCTAGAAACTAAAAAAGAATGCAGAGCCTGCGTATTGCAAAATGCTATATGGTAATAATAAAGATTATAATGACACTGATACATTCCAGTCTATTGAAATCACCACCATAACAAGGAATCTAGGTTGACAAAACTGGAAGCATTCTACATTTTTGGAGGTGAGATCTCTTAGACGAGATGTTAAATCATCTGCCTGCCAGATGGACAGAGGGGACTTGCAGCATTTTTCAAAGCAGTGTTCCCAGACCTATACCTCAAACATAACAGTCACCAAACCAGATTATGTGGTTGTTTATTCATTTATTTTGTTGGGTTTTGCTATCTGGAACTGTGTTGTTGCTTATCTTTACAAACAATTAGAGAACAAACTTCAAAAGTATTCAACAAGTTTGTTCAAGATATGATATGGTGGATGAGATGTTATAAAAAAGGCTTTGTCAGCTGAATGTAAATGGCCCAGTCATTAATTCAGAGAAGGGGAGAGCTGTGGCGTTGTGTTCAACATAAAGCACTTAACACCATTAAGCAATTTTATCTGGCTTCTTTGCTCATTGTTGTTTGTGGGGCTTTCCCGTACAAATTTGTCTTCTATTATCTGCATTTCAACAAAGTGTCCTGATATTCCTATGAATAGAATCAGTTTGTCTTTGTGCTTGTATATGATACACTACTAAGTTGAGTTCCACTGCACTCGAAACATATGCCTAAAGTTAAAGAATTACAATGCAACCCAGCAGCCATTGATCATAGAACATATGTCGCTCTTTTACAAGCCATGCTGCAGCCTCTGGGTACAACTCAGAAGAGCGTAATGATGGTCAGAAACACATGGAGACCAAACAGCGGGCTGGCTGATTTATGTGCAACATGTTATCAGAATCAGGTTTAATATCATTGACATAAGTCATGAACTTTGCTGATCTTGTGGCAATGGTACAATGCAATACATAATAGCAGAGAAAAAACTGTAAATTACAGTAAATATATATGTTAAATAGTTAAATTAAACAAGTAGTGCAAAAGTGGAAATAAAAAGGTAGTGAGGTGGTGTTCCTGGGTTCACCCAGAAATCAGATGGCAAAGGGGAAGAAGCTGTTCCTGAATTGTCGAGTGTCTTCCTTCAGGCTTCTGCACCTCCTTCCTGATGGTGGCAATGAGAACAAGACATGACCTGGCTGCTGGAAGTCCTTAATAATGGACACCGCCTCCTTGAAGATGAATATTGTTTGGACTGTAGAACTTGTGCTGAGCTTTAAATCTTCATTGTAGCTAGGAATATAACTCTTTATGCATTCATTTGGGGGCGGGGGCGCAGAGAATACAAGACCAAGATAGGACAAGCTAGAATAGCTTCTGCATCATGCTAATCCTCTGTGTTCCATAACCTCTGTAACATGTACATTACATACAACAAGAAGACAAGTGATTAGCCTGTGGTGAGCTGCTCAGTGATCAGCCCACCTGGCCGTTCTCTTTTTTACAAATATCCCCAAGTTTTGAATCAGCCCATGAATACCCAAACATTTGACTTGCAGCTTCACTCGGTTACCAATCATCATAATTCGAGCACCCTGCTTACTTTTCAAGGAGGTTTTCTGACACCTCTTCCCTCCCCGCCCCCCATCCCACCCCATTTCTCAGAGTCCAATCTGTGGAAATTCCAACATCCAAATATTCCTTTCTGCTCTGTGTATCCCCTCTTGATTGTTCCATCATTGGGATCAATGTGAGCTGAAATTGATTTGGAGCTGCCATACTTCCTTTAAGATCTATCTCCTTGCATGTTCTATCTGTCTCTCCCTTTACTCACAGAAACTAATAGCGACACTAATAAATCAATCTTTTCTTTATACATGTAATTACTCTAGTTAACTTGTAACTTGCCAGCCTTAGTGACTCAAACAACTCATCTAACATGCCTCTTCAATGTTTATCATTCCAAATTTCCCAAAACAATAGCGAATTATAGTATATAATTATTTCTTTTCATACAAAAGTTTGTAATTTTGAAAGATTAATGTGCAATTATTATTATGGATTCCACATAACTTTTGTGGACCTCAAAGTCTTATTTATTCCAATATTAATTCAGATTTAAATTGTATTAATTAAAGCACAATAGAAGAGTTACCAGAACAGAGAAAAAGAATAGAAACAAAATATTAAAAGCTTTCTTTTCCTTTAAGTACCATTGCAAGCAACTGCAGCATTTTTAAAAAGTTAATTTCCATTATGGAATAAACCTTGAATATTCATATCAAAAATTAAAAGTAAGGAACAAATGTGGAATAAAGATTCATGCAGCATTCACATTCACTCAAGCTTTTTAAAGCACTAATCTTGGTACATCATAATGCAGAAGTTAAACAACTGATTAAAAATCAGAGTTCTGGATGATTAATTAAGACACATGTGTTCAAATCTCACCAGTGTGAGTTTAATTGTAAATGTAGATAACTAAATGTATTTAGAATTTTTAAAAATCTAGCTTGTAACGGGACCCATAGAAGTACCATGTTACTGTAAAAACCCATTTTGTTCCTTCTTGCCCTTCATGGAAGATAAATCTGCCATTCTTTCCTGGTCTGATTCTGTGTGACTCTGGATTCCAAGATGATTAACTTTTCAACTACCTCTGGGATGGACAATAAAACTGGGATTGTCAGTAATGCCCACTTCTTATGAAGGGAATAAAAATAACTGCCTCTTAAAATAGAAAGTGTTCAGTACTTTTTATTTCTAATTATATAACACAGTAACTCCTGTCCAGACTAAGTTACAGCTGACAAAAAATTTGCCAAATCACATTCAACTTTTTACAATACACAAAACATTCACCAGTGCAGGTCCAAAGTATGATTCCCTCTGAAGGTTTAAGCAGACTGTAATAGCGTAAGTACATAACATAGATGTTTCAAGCAACACACCTCAAAGTTACTGGTGAACGCAGCAGGCCAAGCAGCATCTCTAGGAAGAGATACAGTCGGCGTTTCAGGCCGAGACCCTTCGTCAGGACTAACTGAAGGAAGAGCTAGTAAGAAATTTGAAAGTGGGAGGGGGAGGGGGAGATCCGAAATGATAGGAGAAGACAGGAGGGGGAGGGATGGAGCCAAGAGCTGGACAGGTGATTGGCAAAGGGGATATGAGAGGATCATGGGACAGGAGGCCCATGGAGAAAGACAAGGGGGAGGGGAACCTAGAGGATGGGCAAAGGGTATAGTCAGAGGGACAGAGGGAGAAAAAGGAGAGAGAGAGAGAGAGAAAGAATGTGTGTATAAGGAAGATGTTTCAAGGAGAGTCTACAGCCAATTTTTTGAATGGGCTATACCAACACACTTAAACATTTTGATATCAATCAGAAGTCCAGTGACCTCCAGCTTCTTAACTTTCTGATCTCTGATTTCTGACCGAATCATTCGCCACTGACTCTTGAGAACCCATGGTCTTCAACTTTTTTAGCAGTCTGTCATGACATGCCTTTTATTAAAAGCCTTGACAATTAATCAAATGTACCAGTTTCATTGACAGCCACGTTAACTCGGCAAATGCTTCAGTCTAGTTAACTAGGCAAAACTCTCCCCTGCTCATTGTCCCTGATTATGCCCTTCTAAATTTCCTTGGGATGGCCCAGATAACTTGACAACCTCACTAAATACAGCTGAACATCAGCAGTGTGTACAGGTTGAACAGAAAAACCCAGAAGGATGCCGGCCAATGTCGTTTATTGTGGGAATCAGACAGCTTCAGTGCTTTCTCCTGAAAACTAGCCTCTGTATCCATGAAACAGCAGATCTACGGTCTGGAAACTTTACAAGTCAATTATACTGAGTGCTTCTGATCTATCACTGACATTCACTTGGCTTTATTTTCTTCAGTGGATTCTGTTTGAATCATACAGAAGCGCTTTCATTTTGTGTTTAATATCTGTCAAATTCACACATTGCAACGCTGGAAAACAGTTAGTAATTCAAACTGACTCTAAGCTACTCTATGAAACTGAACTGGCATCCCTCATGGTAGCCTTCTTCCACAAAAGTTGGCTGAAAACCTTTTAAAAATACAATTTTGCAGACTGGAGATGAGTTAGTCATACAACACAATCCTTAAAAGGACAACTTTTAAGCCAGAAATGTAGTCACAACCTACTAAGCTTATGTTACATAGTTATTCATTTCTTTTTTTCTTTGCTTTGTAAATGATGTTATTCACTTCCTTTAACGATACCTATCTAGGGCAAGTCCATTAACGCTAGTAAACAACGGGTAAATGTCAGTGCTTACACATTAGAAGTTGCACAGAATCAAATAATAAAATATCAGCTGACATAATCTTCAGGAATGCGTCAATCCAGAGATGGTAATCGGGAATGACAGATAGCCCTCAAGAGACACATATTAAGCGAAAACAACAGGAATTCTGCAGATGCTGGAAATTCAAGCAACACACATCAAAGTTGCTGGTGAACGCAGCAGGCCAAGCAGCATCTATAGGAAGAGGCGCAGTCGACGTTTCAGGCCGAGACCCTTCGTCAGGACTAACTGAAGGAAGAGTGAGTAAGGGATTTGAAAGCTGGAGGGGGAGGGGGAGATGCAAAATGATAGGAGAAGACAGGAGGGGGAGGGATGGAGCCGAGAGCTGGACAAGTGATAGGCAAAAGGGGATACGAGAGGATCATGGGACAGGAGGTCCGGGAAGAAAGACGGGGGTGGGGGGTGACCCAGAGGATGGGCAAGAGGTATATTCAGAGGGACAGAGGGAGAAAAAGGAGAGTGAGAGAAAGAATGTGTGCATAAAAATGAGTAACAGATGGGGTACGAGGGGGAGGTGGGGCCTAGCGGAAGTTAGAGAAGTCAATGTTCATGCCATCAGGTTGGAGGCTACCCAGACGGAATATAAGGTGTTGTTCCTCCAACCTGAGTGTGGCTTCATCTTTACAGTAGAGGAGGCCATGGATAGTTCATCTTTACAGTAGAGGTCAGCTTTTAAAACTTTGGACTTGAAATGTTAACTGTTTCTCTTTTCCCAAATGCCACACAACCTGCTGAGTGCTTGCAGCATTTTCTGCTTCCATTTCAGATTTTTAGCACCGGAAGTTTTGTTAAAAGTTACCGAGCTGAATGTGGAGTCAGCAGCAGGCTGCTCCTTCCGACTCACATTCAACAGGTATAAAATTCCACAAACACGAGGAAATCTGCAGATGCTGGAAATTCAAGCAACACACACAAAGTGCTGGTGGAACGCAGCAGTCTAGGCGGCATCTATAGGAAGAAGTACAGTCAACGTTTCGGGCCGAAACCCTTCATCAGGACTAACTGAAAGAAGAGATTTGAAATTGGGAGGGGGACGGGAAGATCTGAAATGATAGGAGAAGACAGGAGGGGGAGGGATGGAGCTAAGTGCTGGAAAGTTGATTGCCAAAAGGGATACAAGGCTAGAGAAGGGAGAGGATCATGGGACAGGAGGCCTAGGGTGAAAGAAAGGAGAAGGGGAGCACCAGAGGAAACTGGAGAGCAGGCAAGGAGTTATTGTGAGAGGGACAGAGAGAGAAAAAAGAGTGAGAGAAAAAAGGGAAAAAATAATAAACAAACAAATAAATAATTAAGGGATGGGGTGAGAATGGGAGGAGGGGCATTAACAGAAGTTAGAGAAGTCAATGTTCATGCCATCAGGTTGGAGGCTACCCAGACGGAATATAAGGTGTTGTTCCTCCAACCTTAGTGTGGCTTTATCTTTACAGTAGAGGAGGCCGTGGACAGACATATCAGAATGGGAACAGGAAGTGGAATTAAAATGTGTGGCCACTGGGAGATCCTGATTTGACATATCAGAATGGGAATGGGATGTGGAATCAAGACATATCAGAATGGAAATATTTATTATTTTTTCCTTTTTCTCTCTCTCTGTCCCTCTCACAATAACTCTTTGTCTGCTCTCCATCTTCCTCTGGTGCTCCCCTCCCCCTTTCTTTCTCCCTAGGCCTCCTGTCCCATGATCCTCTCCCTTCTCCAGCCTTGTATCCCTTTTTCCAATCAACTTTCCAGCTCTTAACTTCATCCCGCCCCCTCCTGTCTTCTCCTATGATTTTGGATCTCCCCCTCCCCCTCCCACTTTCAAATCTCTTACTATCCCTTCTCTCAGTTAGTCCTGACAAAGGGTCTCAGCCCAAAACATTGACTGCACTTCTTCCTATAGATGCTGCCTGGCCTGCTGCGTTCCATCAGCATTTTGTGTGTGTTGCAGGTATAAAATTCTCCAACTTCACTTCCAGCTTATTACTAACCATCTGTCTCAACACCTCACACAATCATTCCCAACCCTGCCACCACTGACATGATTCCAGCCCCATTCACTGCTCTCCCACTCTGATTAACTAATTCATAATTGGACTGAAGGCCACTGATCATGTCGTGATTATCCAGCTTCAAGACCTGGTGACTCTCACCATTGGGTAGGAAGTGAGGTTTGAGGTCCAGTGCTGGGCATCTTTAAGAAAAGTGGTTAAGGTGCAAAAACTGAGGTGGAAGGTATAATCAGGGTGTTTTGGGCCAGATACTAAAGTCTTTGAACAGGACAATATGAAAATGTTAGCACACCATGTCACCCTAATATTTAATATTTCACTTGTATTTGTAAATTCTTGACTGGAAACACATATTTTCATGTTGTTAATTAGGATTCATGCTCACATTTATAAAGCATCGTTAAACCAAGTACCAACTATATAAGACCTTGGTCAGTCCCCACTTGGAGTACTGTGTTCAGTTCTGGTCACCTCACTACAGGAAGGATGTGGATACTATTGAAAGAGTGCTTAAGAGATTTGTAAGAATGTTGCCTGGATTGGAGAGTGTGCCTTATGAGAATAGATTGAATGAACTTGGCCTTTTCTCCTTGGAACTTCGGAGGATGAGAGATGACCTGATAGAGGTGTATAAGATGATGAGAGGCATTGATCGTGTGGATAGCCAGAGGCCTTATCCCAGGGCTGAAATGACTAACACAAGGGGGCATAGTTTTAAGATGCCTGGAAGTAGGTACAGTGGGAATGTCAGGGGTGAGATTTTCTCACAGAGAGTGGTGGGTGTGTGGAATGCACTGCCAGTGATGGTGGTGGAGGCAGATACAATAAGGTCTTTTAAGAGACTCTTAGATAGGTACATGGAGCTTAGAAAAATAGAGGGCCATGCGGTAGGGAAATTCTAGGCAGTTTCTAGAGTAGGTTACATGGTCGGCACGACATTGTGGGCCAAAGGGCCTGTAATGTGCTGTAGATTTCTATGTTCTATGTTTTTCGGGCAACAATATTAATGTTCCACAAATTATTGGCATTGGAAAGATAAAAGGCATGCAAGCTTTTGGGGGGAAAATGCCATTTTTATTCTGAATTAACATCGGTTAATTAGTTAAATCATAGTGAGGTGTCAGATGAGAAGTCAGCACGAAAAGTAAAAGACAGTAAACTGTAATGGCTAGAAAGCTGAAATTAAAACAGAAGCTGTGGAAAACCTTTGCCAGGTCAGGCGACAACGGCTCAAGGAGACCTGGAATGTTAACATTGTGTTGTTTTCCACAGATGCTGCCTGACCTGATGATTTTTCTTTCTCTGGAATTTCATGTTGCATAACATTTGAAATTACATCACTTGCTTTAACCTAGCAGTTGAAAATGAGTGTGGACTCCAAGTGTGTTCTTACGAGCTCCCTGTAATGTTACAGCAGAACTACTTCTATATTCCTTGCAAAAAAAAAGGCCACATCCAATTATCTTGCTTAATTACTTGCTGATCCTGCATGCTAAAGTTTGGAGTTTGATATTTTTGATCACCTGTATCACAACATTTTGAGGTCTCACGCCATTCATTCGGCCTGTCAAAATAGATGACCTTACATTCTTCAAATTATACTCCATCTGCCAGCTTTTTGCCCATTCACAAAATCTATCTATAACTCTTTGTAGGTTCTTTGTGCCCTCCTCATCACTTGCTACCCCTCCTATTTTTGCTTGATTGGCAAATCTGGAGAGAGTACACTGAGTCGTCATCCAAATTATTACTACAGAATGTAAATAGATGTGGTCCAGGCGGTGGTCATTGAGGCACAGCTACTGTCTGGCAATTTGCAAGTGATTTATCATCCTGACAACACACATCAAAGTTGCTGGTGAACGCAGCAGGCCAGGCAGCATCTGTAGGAAGAGGTGCAGTCGACGTTTCAGGCCGAGACCCTTCGTCTTTCCTGACTCTTTCTTTACTACTAGTTAGCCACTCTCCTCATCCAATACAAAATAATAGCTCTACCCATTGTATTCTTATTTTGTGCAGTAACATTTTATGTGATAGCTTAATGAATGCCTTCGGGAAGCCATGGAAAGAACTAGTCTACTCTAACCTCAGACACGCAAGAGGTTCTGCGGATGCTGTAAGTCATGAACAAAGCAGACAAGATGCTAGAGGAGCTCAGCAGCTGAGGCAGCATCCGTGCAGGTAAATGAACAGTTGATGTTTTGGGTCAAGATTCTTCATCTGGACTGGAAAGGGAAGGGCCAGAAGCCACAATAAAAAAAGAGGTGGAGGCGGGTAGGGAGAGGATTACAAGCAAGCAGATGATAAGTTAGACCAGGTGAGGGTGGGGTGACATGAGAAGTAGGAGATGCATTGTAGGAAGAATCAGATAAATTGGAGAAGCAATGAAGGCAATGGACTGTTGCATTACTTAAGTGGCTTAAAACTAGCTGGTGATCAGACGGTGACATTAAACTAGAGAGACGATGATGAATATTACTGATTTCCAGCTTCACTGTATCTACATATAAACTAGCAGTCCCCAAGCTTTTTACTAAATAAGATGTTTCAGACATAGTTTTAGTTGTTTGTGAATAAGGAGGGTCAGTAATATTTGACTTTAATGTATATAAGGCACTGTATTTGCACACAAAACTGTCTTTTGGCATGAAATCATGATCAACGTTTTTGAATTTATACTGTAAGATAGAAGTCATTGTCAATGCAATAGAAATGAAATCGAACCAATGGTCAGTAATGAAGAAGAAAATCATTTGGTATTAAAAAAGTACTGTTACATGGTGTTCCTCCAGGTTCAATGCTAGGATGATTATTATTTCTTATCTATATCAATGATTTAGATGAAAATGTGCAAGGCATGGTCAGTAAGTTTACAGATGACAACAAAATAAGTGATGTTGTTGACAGTGAAGATGTTTATCAGGATTTTCAGAGAGATCTTGCTCAGCTGAGGAATAACAAATGGTATTTATTTTGGATAAGTGCGAGATGTTGCATTTTACAAAGACAAACCATGCATGACATTCACAGTCAATGGCATGGACCTAGGAATCAGGTAAGTGGTTCCCTGAAAGTGGCATTGCATTTACGCAGGGTGGTGAAGAAGGCTTATGGCATGCAGGCCTTCATCATTCCCTGCACTGAGTATCGAAGTTGGGATGATATATTGAATATATTGCATTTGGAATATTGCATCCAGTTTTTGACCCGTGGTATGGAAAAGATGCCTTTAAGTTAGAAAGAGTGCAGCGCAGATTCACAAGGATGCTTAAGGGATTGAGTCCTGGAGAGAGGTTGAGTAGTTGGGATATTTTGCATTGGAGTGTAAGCATATCAGAGGTGATCTTACAAAGGTGTGTAAAGTCATGGGGGGTATAGGTAGGGTGACTGTGCATGATCTAGTGAATCAAGAGTGAGATGGGAAAGATTTCATAGAAGCCTAAGGGCATACTTTTCATCCAGAGGTAGTCAGTATATGGAATGAGCTGCCAGAGGAAGATACAATAACAACATTTAATATTACATGGATGTGAGATGTTTCAAGGGATATGGGCCAAGTACAAGCAAATGGGACCAGTTTCAATGGGAATTGGCTTGGCATGGACCAGTTGACTGAAGGCTCTTTGTTCATTCTATATGATTCTTACTGACTTACTGTCCATCACACCGCTGGCATTTAGGGCAACAATGAAGGTCCCCCATCTCTGGCGGTGTTCAGGCTTTCCTCCACTGTGTCAGTAGCTTCCTCTCAGTTTTCACTACTGTCAGTCATGCAAGTCATGGGCGGAGACTCAGGGATACCAACGCACTCAGATGTAGAACAATTCATCATTGCTGCTTCCATAACAATTTGGCTTTACCAGTCAGGGTCATTTGCCCTGAGCAGAACCCCAACCCTGGAGGACCGGTGGACCACTCTTAGTCTGTCCTCTATCCTTTAACCTGTCTGGCATGGGTGACCCTGCCAGGAACCAAAGTGTAAAGCCCAGACTCTGGCCAGCATAGCTCTCTGGGTCAAACCTTCAAACCACGACAAGGTTGTGGTCCCCTTGAAGGTCTGTATGACATGATGACTCTATAATTTAGTGACCTGACAAGCTCAAAAGAAGGGAGTGCATAATCATGAGCTTTCCTTGGACTGAAAACATGTATAAATGGATTGCAATTAGTTAATAAAACATGGAAGCCATTGTGATAGCAAAGAGAGCTGACACATTTCACAGTGTAGATAATTATTAGGCATGATGCAGTGCTAGACATGGTTTAACTAGATCTTGCTACATTACTGACACCAATTCAATAGTTACAAAAGGAAGACAAAGAAACTGAGGTTAAAAAATACAAGTAGAGTTGCAGGCGTCAGTTCACTGCAGTGAAATACTGTATGTATAGGTAATTGAACATATACTTAATGAATCATCACAACAATGAAGACATTTATTTTATTTAATTTGTTGTTTAACGAAGTATTATTTGCTTGAAGAAAGCATTTTAAGCCGGTCTTTCAAACACAGGTCTGTAATGGCTAACTACAGCTAACAGTCCTTTTTTTAGCAAATAAATGGGGAAGAATCGGAAATGAGTAACTTTTTTTAAAATAGAGCCTGTGCACTTTCATTTGGCAACCATGGTCATTGGTGAATGATGTATGTGTTTCAGCTTGTCAACGTGAGCATGACTTGGTTTTGCTTTACTGCATAATTACTGGAAGAGGTTGACTAACTTCTGACGTTTTTCCTATTACCCTTCTTCACTGGTATTCCCTGCAAAGGTTAAGAGTTTATCATACTACAATTTTCATGTAATAAGGAGTTGTTTAACAAACTAATTCCTTCACTAACTGATGAAGAACTGGACATTGAATCTTATGTGCAATGCTTTGCTTCATAGAATAGGAGCTGTAATTGATCACATAATGGATAAAGTTAAGTACTGTAAAAGCTTTTGGATTCACACAATCTCATTGATGAAAACGGAGAGGAAGTTAGATAAAATTGGCATTAGCAATTGTTTTTGGAATGAAAATGTTTCATGAATTGCTCTTGGGTAGACCTTTTACCTTGGTTACAAGTAATAACCCTTTTAGAAAATAGAACATAGAATAGTACAGTGTAGTACAGGCCCTTTGGCCCATAAAGTTGTGCCGACTTTTTAATCTACTCCAACATCAGTCCCACCCTTCCTGTCACATACCCCTCCATTTTCTATCTTCCATGTGCCTATCTAAAGCTGTCTTAAATGCCCCCAATGCAGCTGCCTCTGCCACTACCCCTGGCAGCGTGTTCCACTCACCTGTCACTCTACGTAAAAATAAACTGCCGACGTCCCCCTGAACCTTCCTCCAATTATCTTAAAATTATGCCCACTGAAATTCACCACTTGCACCTGGGAAAAAGGTGCTCTCCACTCTATCCATGCCTTTATCATTTTACACATCTCTATTAAATTGTCTCTGATCCTCCTTTGCTCCAAAGAGAGAAGCCCTAGCTCTCTCAACCTATCCACATTAGACATGCCCTCTAATCCAGGCAGCATCCTGGTCAATCTCCTCTGCACCCTCTCTAAAGCTTTCAGATCCTTTCTATAATGAGGCAACCATAACTGAGCACAATATTCCAAGTGTGGTTTAGCTAGTATATTATAGAGCTGCAATATTACCTCCTTGTTCTTGATCTCAATCCCCTGACTAATAGAGTCCAACAGACCATATACCCTCTTGACCCCCCCCCCATCAATTTGTGCAACAACTTTCAAGGATCCATAGGTGTGGACCCCTGGGTCCCTCTGTTCCTCCACAACACTAAGAATCCTGCCATTAACATAAATTCAACGGTAGGTCATTCCTTACCTTAAAATGATTGTAGCATTATCTCTGGAAGTATGAAATAAAATTCCATGGCAGTTGCAGTGCCCTAGGAAAATACCAAATTTGGAGTGGAATCTTCCTGGCAAAAAAGGTAGGTTATGATTTTTCACTTACATTAAATGCATTTTAAAAAAATCTTTTTCAAGTAGGCAGACTGATTTGGAGTATTGTGTGCAGTTTTGGTCACCTACCTCCAAGGAAGATGTAAATAAGATTGAAAGAGTTTACTAGTATGTTGCCAGCTCTGGAGGACTGAGTTATAAGGAAAGGTTGAATAGGTTAGGACTGCCTTCCCTGAAATAGAAGATTGAGAGGAGATTTGATAGAGGTACACAAAATTATGAGTGGTATATATAGGATAAACGCAAGCAGGCTTTTTTCACTGAGGTTGGGTGAGACTACAGCGAGAGGCGGTTGTTAAAGAATGAAAGGTGAAATGCTTAAGGAGAACATGAGGTGAAACTTCTTCATTGAGAGGATGGTGAGCATGTAGAATGAGCTGCCAATGCAATTGGTGGATGCGATTTCGATTTCAACATTTAAGAGAAGTTTTACAGATGTTGTTGCACTTTTTTAAATTTAAGCATTTAATATGCATATATATACTTACTGTAATTGCTTTACTTTTTTTTCTATAGTATCATGTATTGCAATGTACTGCTGTTGCTAAATTAACAAATTTCACGACATATGTTGATGATATTAAACCTGATTCTGATTCTGAAGTCTGGAGAGCTATGTGCAGGTCGATGGGACTAGGCAGTTTAAATGGTTCAGCACAGACTAAATGGGCTAAAGGGCTTGTTTCTGTGCTACGGTTTTCTAAGACACTAAGACTGCCAATGGGACAAGATTATGCTAAAGGGGAACACAGAACTGTCATGCAAATTGATCATGTAAGAGTTTCATACTGAATAGTGAGTGTGAATACAATTGTCAGAAGTTTTATATTGGTCTGGATCTGGGTTTGGGTCAGTCAAAGAGGGTACGAGACTTTCAAAGGGAAGGGTAAGATTGGTCTTAGAGTTGTTTAAAAGGTAGGCACAACATCATAGGCTGAAAACCTGTACCTTATTGAACAGTTCTATGTTTTATGTTCTATATTCACACATTACATTAAATAGGCGATACTGTGGACAATGAAGAAGATTATCAAAAATTACAAGAGAATGTGGATCTGAATAAGCACAACCGTCTGAGGAATGGCAAATGGAGTTTAATTCGGATAAGAGTGAGGAGTTTTATCTTTAAGTCTATTAATTCTAGAAAGTCAAATCCAGGTAGACTCACAATGAATGGCAGGACCCTGGGGAGTATTGAAGAACGGAGGAACTTTGAAGAAAAAGTAAATGGTTCACTGAAGTGGAGTCAGAGGTAGTCAGGGCATTGAGTATAAAAGTTGGGAGGTCCTGGTGTGGTTGTGCTGGACAGTGGTGAGGCTGTACTTGGAGTATTGTGTTCAGTTTTGGTTGCCCTATTATGGGAAAGATGTTATTAAACTGAAAAGACTGCAGAAAAGACTTAAAAGAATGTTGCCGGGACTTGAGGGATTGAGTTTATAGGGAGACGTTCAACAGCAAACGACTTCATACCTTTGAGCATAGGAGACTGAGAGGTGATCGCGTAGAGGTGTATAAAATCATGAAGGGAATAGATTGGGTGAATGTACTAAATCTGTTTCCCAGATTTGGGAAAAAAATTGGAGAGGATAGCTCAAAGGTGAGAGGGGAAAGATTTAAGAGGAAGTTCAGAAGTAACTTTTTTACACAAAGAATGGTACCTACGAGGAATCAGTAGCCAGAGGAAATGGTTGAGGCAGGTACAATAACAACTTTGAAAAGACAGTTGGACAGGTAGATGAATGGGAAAGGTTTAGAAGGTCTGGGCTAAATACTGGCAATTGGGATTAGCTTGGATAGGCATCTTGGTTGACCAGGTAGGCTGAAGGGTATGATTCCCTGCTTTATAACTATGAGCCTGTGTCTCTATGACTTGACTATGACTCCAAACTCTCATAGTGATGAACTGCTCCTTTAGCCCAATACCCCTAGTCCAACCTGTGATATGCTCAACTCATATCTGACCCTTCTTGTTCAGCAGACACCTTTCCCCATGAACCACCATCCAGACCCACAACCCTCTGGCGGAATGGCCTTGAGCGGAAGGTGATGCTGGTCTCACCTAACCCCTGCCAGCTTGTACTTCTTCATCTGTCTCCACCTTCTCATTCTGACTTCCGTCCCGTTCCTATCTGGTCCTGGTGAAATGTCTTGGTACGGAATGTAAACTGTTTGTTCTTATCCATAGGTGCTGCCTAATTTGCTGAGTTCATCCAGCATTTTGTGTGTGATGCAAACTCTAGGTCTGAATTCAGCTGAATTAGATGGGGCCGTGGGAGAAATCAGCACTGCCTACAGTTAGCAGCTCAATCCGTGTGATTATGGCCTCGGCAGGCACATTCACTGATTTTGGCCACACTTGCGAACTCGTTGAACTTCTTCCAGCCTAGAATGCACTCTTTGCATTGTTCTCAGTGTGCTGGCTGCCTGACATTTGCTCACTTCAGTCACAGAACGTCTCTGTTTCCTACAGAGAGCACGGCGTTTGGAAATTGTGTAGTTCACCCTCTGCTGTGTTGTACTGTTCATTGTCACCCTCACTTGCAAAACTGCTCATGCACGTCCCTTTATGGAAGGCAGGCTAGCTTTTAGCAGTGGTGGTGAGTTTTAACTGGTGTTTGTGAAAGAAGGCCATTGACCAGCACAAATAGCACTAGCAATCATTATAATTAGCAGGCATTAACTGTACAGGTAGAAATTAATCATGCGTTGCGGTCCCTAGGGACTATCAAATTTACACCTATTTCACGTTTTGAGCTGTGCAGAACTACTTCTGCCTAACCCGTGAGCTCCACCTAGTGGATAATGAGAGCATTGCGGGAGGAGAAGGCTTGTTACTTGTGAAGTGGTCTGGGTATAACTGAAATAGGAATTGCTTAGAAATTGGATTTCAACGATTTACAGCGTGTTGAAAGTTGATTGCTTTTATCAGTAATGTCAAATTGACCTGTCGCATAAATAAATCACAAGTGTGTGCAAAATCCTGTGTGAAATTGGGATTTCACAGCGTTAGGATAGTTTGCACCCAAAAACAAGAGCTCAAGTGAGACTTGACAATTCCCAGCAGAATCTCATTGAATTTGGTGCAGCTCTCTACTTTACCTTGCAGCATTCAGAGAAAGCACACTCTCCCTGGCACTATGATTGCCATCGAGAGAGAGAGAAGAAAATGAGGGATTTTCAAATGCCTGTTTGATTTCTCCATCCAATTATTGATGTATAATGTTGGATGTAATAATAGGAGTGGGTAGAGATTGTTACTTGGGACTATAAATTTGTGGGCTACTTGTAAGAAGTGCCTCTCCATCAGTAAGTCAATTTTTGATGGGGCTGCCATTACTTCCTTCCTCAGCACAGCTGGTGGATGCAGAGCATCTCAGAAGATAAATGCTGGAGACAGCATTCCTTGATAGTAGTAGCTCCTTCTGTGGGGTTAGTGTTTTAGTAGCTGGCAGTGAGACCTAAAACTGCCCAGTCAGGTGCAAGTGCGGAAAGCAGCCTACATAAAACACACACAAAATGCTGGAGGAACCCAGCAGGCCAGGCAGCATCTATAGAAAAGTGTATGGTTGATGTTTCAGACTGAGACCCTTCATCAGGACTGGAGAAAAAAAGATGAGGAGTCAGAGTTAGAACACCCTGGCCTGCTGAGTTCCTCCAACATTTTGTGTGTGTTGCTTGGATTTCCAGTGTCTACAGATTTTCTTTTGCTTGTGATTATCTTACATAAACACTGTTTACCTAGTTATACTGAGATTGTTCCATGATATAGTGTGTACCTTGGAACTCCCATCAATGTTGTTACCTGAACTGGACATGATATGAATAAAATAGCTTGTGCAAGAAAATGCCTCGTCCAGTTTCATCATTAGTGTAAATTCCCTTGGATATGAGGGCCAGAACTATCTGCTGCAGGTAAATGAACATTTAGCACCTGAAATACAGGTGTAATTCTAGTAAATTCCTTGGCAACTTTTTTTTAAATGAATGAAATACACTCATTATTGCATATGTTGGATGAGAATTATTATCTGCAGCAAGATATATAATTTCTGTAATTATACATATAAAATTGAAAGCATGTTCTTGATCAGAATCGGAAACAGGCTTATTGTCACTGACATATTCATGAAATGTGTTATTTTGTGGTACGAGTACAGTGCAGGTGTATAAAGTTATCATAACAATTAAAGAATATATAAATAGTGCTCAAGTGGAACAGCGAGGTAGTGTTCCTGGGTCTCTCAAGAAATCTGATGGTGGAATGGAAGAAGCTGTTCCTAAAATGTTGTGTGTGGTTCCTTTACCTCTTCCCTGACGGTAATAATGAGAAGAGAGCATGTCCCAGATGGTGAGGATCCTTACAGATGGTGCTGCCTTCCTGAGGCAGTGCGTTTGGAAAATGTCCTCGATGATGGGAAAAAATGTTGGGGGAGATAGTTCTTGTCCTCCAAGTCAGCAGAGATCATAATGCTTTTGGAGTCTTATCTTGTGACACTTTGATCTTTGATAACATCATTTTTTAGCTGATCTCTGTAACAGCACATGACTGGAAGCATTGGCTATCAGTACACTTGAGAAAAATTAATGGATTGAAGGATAAAACTCAGTCTCCACATATTTGCATACTAAAATATAACATCATCTATTAACTGGCTCCACCTGATAGAAGCTATACTGATGCATGCCCCTCAGTCAGACTGGAAACTATGCATAGGCATCTCCAAAAAGCTTATTGATCAGGTTAGGAGAGCACAGGTGGTAGGTATCTTGCTCCTCTCCCAATAATGTTTGAACAAATTTTCTCAAAGTCACTAAGTAAATGAGCAATAGAAAATGTTGGCGACATCAGCAAGTCAGGCAGTATCTATGGAAACAGAAGTATTTCAGAAATGGGAAGAGAGTAAGGTAATTATCAGTTTTAGGGAGGTGGGGGAGAGATAGGACAAAGGAGAAATCTCTCAAAAGGTGAGGCCAGATTTGCTATGGGGTTAACCTGTAGAAGTCCTCTGATATATAGATTTATGGGACATTTGGAAGGTGATAATACAGACAAAGATTATTGCAAGGAGTGGACTGAAGATTTCTCCCAGCAGGTTTAGTAGAGAGAGAAGAACAGAGGCCATATCTCAGCTACCTGAAGTTAGAGAATTCAATATTGAGAAGGCTGTTACATACACAGATGAAAGGTAAATTAGTCCTCATGCTTGCATTGAACCTCATTAACAGATACTGAACACAACAGGAACCAAGGTAACTGAACTTTAGGAGTAACTCTTTGAGGCTAGACTGTGGATGAGAGCTGGGTTCTAATAGGCTGCAGGTGATGAGGTGGAAATGAGTGGCAAGTGACTCCTGTTAGCTGCATGGAGACTAGGAAGATGTCTGTGCAGCCCGAAAGGGCCCCTCCTCTAGCGGCTGGCACCCGATGGCTCAGGATGATCCAGTAGCACTCCTCAATCAGCAATGGATTCAAGATGAAACTGTACAGCATCCAAGACTTCTCCTCTGGGCCGTACCCTTCCCAGTTGACCAAGTACTGCATATCCCATCTACAATGATGTGAATCCATCAAACTGGTGAACCGTGTACATTGGACCACATTCACCATCCTGGGTTCCAGAGGTGCAGGCTCTGGTGGATTGAGTGGTCCATGGGCAATAGGCTTAAGGCAAGACACGTGGAAGGTAGGTGTAATCCTGAGGGACAGTGGTAGCTGTAGACAGTAGGTAACATGATTGATGAGATGGGTGATCTTGAAGGGACTAATGAAATGAGATGAGAGCTTGCGGGCATCAGTGCACAAGGATAAATCCTGAGTGGACAGCCATACACAGTCCCTAAGCCTGAGTAAACTGAATGGGCACCGTCAGCGATTGGACTAGCAGCAGAAGGCACAATTAACAGCTAGAAATGGCTCTCCATGCCTGCTTCCAAGAATTCCAGCAATTCCAACCTTGGCAGTCAGGACTTCCACCTTTGGCTCCTCTGCGGTGATCAACTGGGGTTGGTAGTCATGATGTACCTCAAAGTGTGACATACCCATGGCAAAAGAGGTGTGTAGATCATGAGGCAGCTTGGTCCAGACCAGATACTTCTTTCATATAGAAGGGTTAGCGGCAGCAAAGTATCACAGAAACTTCTATACCTGCATATTGGCTCTTTGTGACTGACTCTTGGTCTGTGACTGGTAAACTCACTGAGCTACAGGGGAGGGAGCAGAAGGCTTGCCCGAAGCAGGAGACAAATTATGTGCCCTGGTCCGAAACAATGTCTTGGGGAAATCCTAGGTGGCAAACTAAATGGGCCTCTCTCAGCAGCTGATGGACATTTGAGGAGGGCAATGAAGCGGACCTCCATGGAGAACTAGTCCACCAATGTCAAAGTCACTGTGGCCTCCATTGGGGTGGCAAACCAGTGATGGTGTCTATGGTGATGTGGGACCATGGGCATCAAGGGACCGGTAGAGGCCACAGGAGCCCCGGGGGCTACTGGTTGGGGCAATTGGACTCAGCACATTGAGGCAGGCAGTGATGAACTGACATACATTTGTGATCATTGTGGACCACAAGAACTGGTGTTGCAGAAAATCCTGGGTCTGTCATGAGCCTGTAGTGTCTCAGAGCACATCACTGCTGACACGTATGTGCAGTTGTAAGGTGCATTGCCCAGAGCAGGCTTGTGCTGTAGGGCCTGGCAGATCTAGTTCTCAAGATCCCAGACAATCAGAGCAAGGAGCTACAAGGATGAAATCATGGCCTGAGGGCTGATCTCTGTTTCAGCTGGGTTGAACTGTCGTGACAAGACATCTATCTAAGCATTCTTGGGAGCAAGTCAGTAGGAGATTGTGAAGCTGAATTGCTTGAAAAAGAGGAACCAGTGAGACTGAAGTGGGTTGAGTTGGTGACTCTGTTGGATAGATGAGGTTCTGCTAGCCAAGTCAGGAAGTGCTTGTTTTTCCTATCAGCCAATGTCTCCATTACTCCAAGGTCCATTTAATGGTGAGTAACTCCCTGTCTCCTACTCAATAACGGTGCTGTGTAGGGTTGAACTTGCACAAGAAGAAGGCACGTGTGTGTCTTCCCATCCAGTCCTTGCTGGCAGAGGACTACCCTGGTGCCTGTGATATAACAGAGAGTGGGAGTGGAGATGAAGTGTCGCTTGAGCTCCTTGAAGGCATGTTCTGCAGCGGAGGACCAGGTTGTCCGTGAGGTGGCTGGCTTGGTGAAGGAGGTGAGAGGAGCAGTGATTTGGCTCTGGTTTCTGATGAACAAGTGGTATCCGGTAAAGAAGCCCAAGAAGCGCTATATCTGTTTGAGGGAGCTCGGTCGTTGCCATTCATCATTAGCTTGTTCTTTCTCTGTCCATGGTTATGCCTTGGGGTGAAAGGACGTAAGCCAGGAAGGAAATGACGGGGGGCAGGGGGGCGGTGGAGCTGGCAGTTTTCTAGCTTTCAGTACAGTTACTTTTCAAGGAGACTAAGGAGACAGACATGGTCTTGGGGGTCCTTGGAGCAGATGAGGCTGTGATCAAAGTAGATGAACACATACCTGTGCATCATGTCTCGGAGGATCTCATTGATGAAGGCCTGGAAAACAGCTGGATTATTGGAAAGTCCAAAAGGCATCAGCAAGTATTTGTAATGGCCACTGGGTGTTATGAATGCCATTTTCCACCCATCCCCCTAAGAGATGTGGATCAGGTTGTACACGTTCTGTAGATCCAGTTTGGTGAAGATCTGAGCCACATGGCGTGTTTTAAGTGCACTATCCATCAAGGGGAGAGGGTAGCGTTTCTTAATGGTGATTATGTTGACTCCATAGTAGTCAATCCAGGGACAAAGTCCCCTATCTTTCTTTTGACAAAGAAGGATCCTGCACTGACTGGCGACTGGGATGGATGAATGAATCTGTGCTGCAGTGAACTTGGCAATGTAGTCATTCATTGCTGGTGGTCTCAGGAGGGAGAGGGAGAACAGACAACCTCGGGGAGGTGTGGATCCTGGAAGTACATTGATTGCACAGTCATGTGATCTGTGAGGCGTTGGCCCCCTTTTTACTGAAAGCAATGGCTAAATTGTGGTACCTCTGGGAGTTTGGTGAGGTCAAGGGTTTCCTCAATCTCCATGGATTTTTAGGGTGAGGTCAACTGAGGCTCTAGGCAGCTAGGTCCCCAACTCAGCAGTGAACCGGATAACCAGGTGAAGTGAGGATTGTGAGTAGAGAGCCAGGGGTAACCCAAGATGAGAGGAGTGTTGGGTGAGTTGATCAGGAGGAATTGGATGGACTCCAATTTCCAATGCTTACGTGCACATCCCAGACCCTAAGGGACATCTGTCAATGTAGAAGGGTTAGAGCTAGGCTCGGTCAGAAATCTAAGTTGTACACACATAGTCCAGACAAGAAAGTTGTCTGTTGTGCCTGAATGAACCAGAGCCTTCTGTGTGTGTAGAGCCGTCAGGGTGTAGAGGAGGACAGAGGGAGAGAGTTGGGCTATGGTGCTGGAAGGAAGGGCGGGGAGGGAGCTTACCACATGGAAGGCCCCTCGTCTCGACACGGTCGTGCCATGTTCCGGGACGCAGTGAGCATTTGATGTGTGGGTGATCGGCGGCTCTGCAATAAGCACACGAGTTGTTTCTCTACCAATGCTCATGCTCTTGGGGAGATAGGGGAGCTCTCCATACCTGCATGGGTTCCGGAGGCGTGAATGGTGAAGATCCTGCAGCCTGAAACGGTGCTGGGAGCGGAACTGGGATTCTGGCTGACAATCTGGAAGGCCATTCCATAAGACGCTTGTCATTTCGGAAGACCAGAGTGATGAGGCATTTGAGGTTAGTCAACATATCCCAGGTAGACAACACGTCTTTCAAGCACTCTGAGAGGTCGTGATGGTGAAGGGTTAGCAGCGCTTCTGCATTCCAACTGCACTGTGCTGTGAGGGTCCCGAATTCCATGGCGTAATCCAGCACTGAGCGTGAGCCTTGGTGCAGGCAAAGTATCCAATCTGCTGCCCCCTTCCATTTCCTGGATGGTCAAAAACCCAGCACATCTCAGTGGTGAGGTCCTCATATTCATTGCAAATGGCGGTTTTATTGCTGCTGGTAATAGGGACTCAGGTCAGAGCTTGCCCAGTTGAGATAGAGATGATGAAGACAATCTTGGCTCAGTCCATAGCATACAGAGATGGCTGGAGCTCAAACTATAAGACACACTAGGACAGGAAGTTGTGGTATCCAGTTGCCGATCCATCGATGTGTTCAAGCACCGGAATCCAGGGCTCAGTTAGAAGGGGCTGACTGTTGTGGAGTTGCTGTATCAGGACAGGAAGTTGGAAGAGGGTGGTGAGCAGATGGTCAATGGCTTCCTGCTACTTCTGGACGATGTCCAATGGACAACTTCAATCAGGTGAGTATACTCTGCTGTATTAATGGATTGTTCACTCATCCTGTCAGGAAATGTAGAGGAGGTTTGGTCCATAAGTAAATCCTGGACAGTGAGAAGATAAGAGGTGAAAAGGTAGATGTTATATCTCCTCCAGTTATATTGGAACGCAATACAGAATGGGAAATGCTCTGAGGGGATCAAAGAGTGTGCTAGGAAGTTGGAAAGGGGGTAAACCCTTCAAAAGACTGAGAACGGAGGGGAGCGAATGTCCAGTAGTGGAATCTTAACACCATATAACAAACTTTTCCCAGTACAAAAAGATATCTAAACCAATGAATCCATTGGGGAAGTAGGACTGGATTCCTTGGCTCAAGAATGTTTACACTGTGGAAATTGCCACCATAGGAAGTTATTCAGACATGCAAGGATTTTGAAAGGAAGTTAGAATAGTACATGAGGGAATAGGGAATAGCTATTAATGCTGAATAGCTGCAGTGAGCCAGGGAGAATGTAAACAGACTTTTGCCCTGCACAAAAACAAGCACAGTTTTACCAAGATTTACCAGAGATTTGGTTCTATGATGCATATTGTAAGTCACTCTTTATAGTTCAACATAACTTTTTCCTCAAACAAATACCGTCTCTGCCAGCAGTTGCACATGGGATGTAGTTGTTAAGCTAACCTTTTGGTTTGATGCTGCAGCTCAGGCGTAAGCGATGGTATGAATGTTTAGGGCCATGATAATTAAACTGGAGCTCTGCTTTGGGGTCCTGACCTTTGTCTCAGGAATGATGCTCCTTCTGATTTAAAATTCAAATAGCTTCACACTGTGCCTCTGATCTATTCAGCATCATAAAGTTTGGGCAATAAAAAGCAAATAAATTTGTTGGATGCTTGTCCAAATTATATGGTGTTAACAATTCAAGGGGGGGATAAAAATATCAAAGAGAAGATTTAAATCAGTTGTAGAATAGAGGACAACCTTGTAGCTCAGAACTTGTGATAGCTGATGAAGCAATAGAGTTTACAGCAGGTGTCAAGGAACTCAATCCGTTGCAGTTGATGAGAACTCCTCCTCGTGACACGTGGCACATAGGTGCAGCAATAATTGTAATTCTGTTGTCTCACAGCTCCAGAGACCTGGGCTTAGCCCTGACTTTGAGTGCCGTCTGTTCAGAGTTTGCATATTTTCCTGTGATCCATGGGTTTTCCTGGATGCTCCATTTTCTTCATCCCAAAGGAGCATGTTTGTCGGTTAATTGGCCACAGAAAATTGCTGTGGATGTAGGTGGAGTTAAAGGGAATGTGAAAAAGAATAGGTCACAGACGTATGAGGCCAGGGGGCAATGTTGGTCTTGGAGCTGACATTCTTGATGGGCTTAATGGCTTTCTTCTACATAGAGTCATAGAAAAGTACAGCACCAAAAGAGATCATTCAGCCCAACTAGTCCATGCCAAACCATTTAAACTGCCTACTCCCATTAAACTGCACCATGACCATACCATCCATGTACCTATCCAAACTTCTCTTATCACAAGATAATATGAAAATATAAATATGAGAGAAGTTCTGCCATTTGATGTAAGTTCTGGAGGGTCCTAACTTGCCATCTATTAGCTCTAATGTCATCAAGCTGGTCGAGCACCCAACCACAAGAGCCTCTCATAGACAGGCAAGCAGGAAGCAAAAGGTATCATTCATAATTAACCTTTTAAACCTTATACAAAATGCTAACAAATGATTGATACTTGCCTATGATTATGGTAGAAGTTGAAATATCATAGATCAGGTTTGCAAAAACTATTCTTTAATTTTAAAATGCTCCATATCTTGTACTATTCCTGGGAGGTGATTACAATACAATTAATGTTCAGGGTTAAGTAATTTTCTATACCAAATTACGCAGTGGCAAGACATTAAAATTCACTCACGTCTTTTATAAATACGCAAGATTTTGAGGATACTTTACCATATGACTAACTTGTACGTAGCTTAAAATAGTATCTGATCTAAAACAGTGTAGTTTCTGAATGGGCATTGAATCAAATTAAACTCTGCATGCATGAAAATCCTAATGTATTGTCAATGCCTCTAGGTAAAACAATAAGTGTTAATAGTTATAGCTATATAACCACCCCACAATCCATGCCATTATTTAAGTACAACTGAATGCTTCAGATTTCATAAAGTATGCAAACACAGAGTTAAAAAAGCACTAACTTTGCAGTATTCATGATAAATGGTTTCATGCAATTTTTGGTCATCATCCCAATGACGTCAATCTCTACGTTTCCTGTCAGACCATAAACATTTTAATGATTAAAACATTAGTTGCAGAATATGTTGTGCTAGTTGTGTCTCTATATTGCAAAGGACTTTTACATGAATCAAGCTTTTTGTAGAAATTGTAATTTCTCCCACTACAAAATAATTTACATTTTGAGAGGATACGATTAGTTATTTTCTCTCAAATAAAAATGGAATATACTTGTGCAGTAATGCTGTTTGATATTTTAACCTAAACTCACAGCACAGCTCAGAGTAACAATAGAATCACACCGCACCTTAGCATAGAAATGTTCTCATGATTTCCTCTGCTGTCTGTGAGCTGCAGAGGCTGGCTGGGACGACTGGACACTCTCTGAGAGAGCAGATTTGATTAAAGATCATTCTAAAGCCTTGTGCATAACAACTGGACTGTTTCCACACTATTGATGGTGCTGCCTTTTAGAACAGAAGAAAATAAGAATTAGAAGGAGTACACAGTTTGTCCCCTCATGCTTTCTTATTCTGCCATTCAATAAGATTCTGGCTGAGAATTTGCCTCAGTGTTACTTTCCTATGTAACCGCATATGCACTGATTTTTTTAAATACAGTACTTAAAAATCTACTGATCTTTGTTGGCGAGCCCTCTCATGCAGAGAATTCTCTATGAGAAGCTGTTTCTTCTCACCTCTACCCTAATTTTGAGAATGTGACCCTTAGTTCTAGATACCTCAGCTAGGAGAAATATCAGTCCTGCATCAACCATGTCAGCCTCTGTATGAATTTTGAACATTTCAATGATTTCGTCTCTCATTCATCTAAACCAGAAAATCTCTTCTCATATTGAAAGCTGTGGTCCAGGTGTGGATCAATGCCACCAGGCAGAATGATAGTTCAGCCCAAACTGGATGGGCCAAAGGGCCTGTTTGGGTGCTGTACTGTTTTATTCCATGACTCTATATCCTATATGACAAACCTGCCACCACAGGAACCAACCTACTGATTTCTTTGTTTTACTCCCTTTGTTATAAGTACACCATTTCTTCAGTAAGGAGACACATCCTGCACATAATTTTCAAGATGCTGTTTCACTGTGTTCCTATATATCTGAAGCATGATATTTCAACTCTTGTATTCAAATTCTGTTACAATGCTGGCATATTGTTCACATTCCCAGGTGCTTGCTGTGCATGAATATCAACCTTCAATGATTTGTAAAAATACCGAAATATATATATGAACACTCACTTTTGCATCCTTTAAAAATATTTCACTTTTCTATTTTTTCCATTCAAAATGGATCTCCTCACATTTTCCTCTTTATGTTCTGTTTGCTGAGCCTTTGCTCATTCACTGAATATTCTCCTGAGAGCTCATTCTGTCAGCATCAGTGGGTTGCAGACATTACACTCGATTCTCTCATCTAAATCAATGATATAGATTGCAAAACGCTTGACTCCCCATCACTGATCCTCACGCCCCCAATGGAGACAGCTCTCAACCCGAAAATGCTCCATTTACATCTACCCTCTGTCATCTGGTCTTCAATTCATCCTCAATCCAATGTATTAGTCCCAATGCACTCTAACGTGGCTCCTTACCAAACTGTGCAACAACTGTTTCACTCACAGCTATCTGGGGGTCGCAACCTCAAAAAGCTATACTAATTATGTCAAACACAACATCTGCTTCATAAACCCTTGATGGCATTGACAAATCCTGTTATTATTTACTAAGAGCTCTGTTTTCACTTCCCGAATAATACATATAAGTAACTTCCCCGCCATTGATGTTAAACTAATCAGTTCTCTCTTGCTACCTATGGTACTTTCCATTCTGTGGGAGCAGATCTGTAATCCATTGAATTTTGGCAGGAGGGATAATTCAGGAAACTGCAGTTCAGTGAGCATTTTAACATCAATAGTAGAGAGATTATTGGAAAAAAATTCTGAGGGATAGGATTTATGTTCACTTGCAAAGGAGCCAAACGCCCTTTATGTAGAAGAAATCTTGTAGGTAACCATGCTAAGTATTTTTGCTATGTTTATTCTCATTAGAATGTCAGAGGCTAAAGGATGGTCTCATAAAGGATTATGAAGTTAGGATTAATAGGGCAGATGGGAGTGTGTGTGTGGGGCGAGGGGTAGGTCCAAAATCAAACAGCATAAATTTAAGGTGAGAAGGGAGAAACTTAAAGGAGGGTGGTCATTAAATGATGGAGATAAAATGGTAGAGGTAGATACAATTACAGCACCTAGAAGGCATGTGGAGAGGTTAGGAGAGGAGGAAAAGGGTATGGGCTTAATGTTGGCAATGGGAATGGTGGAGGTAAGCATTAGAGGTGATATGGAGGAGTTAGGCCAAAGGAACCTGCTACTGTTCTTTTCAACTCCATGTCACTGTGACACTATTTCAACCTTTATTTCCATAGCCACCTCTTCAGAACAGAATCAAAATCAGCATCAGAATCAGGTGCATTATCATTGGCATACCTCGTGAAATTTATTGTTCTGCAGCAGCAGTACAGTGCAAGATATAAGTGTTCCAAAAATAAGTAAAGAAATAGTGTAAGAAGATGAATAATGAGGTAGTGTTCATGGGTTCATGGACCATTCAGAAACCTGAGAGCGGAGAGGAAATAGCTGCTCTTCAAAAAAGTATGTGGGTCTTCAGACTCCCATATCTCCTTTCTGATGGTAGTAACAAGAAGAAGGCATGTCCCAGATGGTGAGGGGGATTTATTGCCTTTCAGATCATTTAATTTCTACAATATTAAAACTGATACTATTGGTAATTCCTTGGAAATCCATACGCATCTAGTCCTTTAGTCTATCATTTTTTTCCAGATGGTTTTCTATGCTTCCCTGGATGAAGACAGACACAGATATCTGTGCCATTTCTTCCTTCCACAATATAATCTCTCCTATACTCACATTAACCAGCCAATCTATTTCTTTTTACACACTTTTAGAAGCTCTCCTCATTAACCTATTCTTATATTTTACTTCCACTATCCTTACAAATGCCTTATGGTTATGGTTTTTGACAACATTATAATCCTTCATTTTTAATGCTATCTTTAACTTTTCTTGATATTCATGCCTGAGCTACTATGCCTGCGTAATTATTAGGGTAACTTGTGAATTTGTAAGTCGGTTTACTATTGTCACTTTTACCAAGGTACAGCAAAAAACTTTGTTGAATGTGCCATCCATACCGATCACATCATAGTGTCAGTACACTGAAGTAAGTACAAGAGAAAAACAATAACAAAAGTGCAGAATGCAGTGTAACAGCACATTGAAATGCAGTGCAGGCAGACAATGAGGTGAAAGTCCATAATGAGTTAAGCTGTGAGGTCAAGTTCATCTAATATTTTTCCTTATTATATTGTCCATACACTGTGTATTGGTTCTTAACCATTGCCATATTAACTGCCATATTGCTTAATATTGTTTCTTAATCCTTCATGTCTCACACATTTGTAGTTTGTTCTGTTCATTGATTCCAGAATGAGCCAAACCGCTTTAAAAAGTAATATAAAATTCAATTATATTTGATCATTTACCCCTGAAAGTCCTTTAAGTACTAAAGGATCAATGCACACTTTCTCTTTACAGTAACACTCACAACACGCTGGAGGAACTCAGCAGGTCAGGCAGCATCCGACCTGCTGAGTTCATCCAGCGTGTGGTCAGTGTTGCTTTGACCCCATCATCTTCAGATTATTTTGTGTTTTCTCAGTACAGTGTCAGATCTAAAAAGTGACTCATTAAACTGAACTTATTTATGATCTCTAACCACATAAACAAACGTTTATCTAACCTTTCCCCATAGTACATGCCCTCTAATCCAAGCAGCATCCTGGTGAACCTCTTCTGCACCCTCTCCAAAGCCTCCACATCCTTCCTACAATGGGGCAACCAGAAATGAATGCAATACTCCAGATGCAGCCTAACCAGAGATTTATAAAGATGCAATGTGTCTTCCTCATTCTTGAACTCAGTGCCTCAACTAATAAAGGCAAGCATACCGAGATGCCTTCTTTACTAACCTATGTGACTGCGCAGTCACATTCAGGGATCTGTGAACTTTGAGCTAAATATCACACTTGGGTGGATGAGACTTCATCTCCCAGTTCTCCACCCTGATCTGTAGCTGAACTATGTCCTTCTATATTTTTTGGCAATCCTCTACAATGCCACCAATCTTTCTTTCATCTGTGAACCCTCTAATCAAGTTAAGTCAAATTTATTGTCATTAACTATATACATGCATACCGTCAAATGGGACAATGTTTCTCCAAACCAGGGTGTAAAGCACAATAGTACCACGCAATGAATTAGGAAAGTAAGATAAAATCCATAGATGAATTATGAATAAATAAACAGAGTGAAGTACATTAGTTAAATATTATAAGGTATAGAACAGATTAGCCAGTGACACTACAAATGTGATGCGACAGGGAGTTCAGAAGCCTAATGCCTGGGGGAAGAAACTGTTTCCCTTCCTGACTGTTCTTGTCTTTGTGCATCAAAGTTCCATGCCTGATGATAGAAAGTCACATAGAATACTGATACTAAGGGCCCTGTGTACGTTGCGCTCCTCATAAATGTCCCTGTTGGAGGGTAGGGAGACCTCTATGATCCTCTCAGCTGTTCTCAGTGTCCTTTGTATCCGATGCTCGGATGCTCCCATACCAGATGGAGATGCAGTTTATCAGGACGCTGTCAATAGTGTTCCTATAGCATTCTGTTAGGATGGTGGGGGGAGCCTTATTTGCCTCAATTTCCTCAGGAAGTGGAGGCGCTGCTGTGTCTTCTTGTTCAGGGAGGTGATATTAAGGGACCAGGTGAGGTCTTCCAAGATGTGAACTCCCAGGAAATTGGTGTACTTAACTCTCTCTACAGATGAGCCATGTATTCGCAGAGGGGGATATTTCATCTGCATCTTCCTGAAGTCCACAATGATTTCCTTGTTCTTCTCCACATTCAGACTTAGGCTGGTATTCTCATGCCAATCCACCAGCCTTTCCACATTTTCTAGTGGGCATACTCAATCAATCTATAGAATAACCATAACAGAATTAATGAAGGACCGCCCAACTAGGACGTTCAACCAGCGTGCAGAAGGTAACAACCTATGTGAATAGAAAAAGAAGAAATAATAATAAATAGATAGTTAATAAATATCAAGAACATGAGATGACGGGTCTTTGAAAGTGAATCCTCTGTTTTGGGAGTATTTCAATGATGGGGCAAGTGAAGTTTGAGTGAGATTATCACTTTTGGTTCAAGATCCTGATGGTCGAGGGGTAGTAACTGTTCCTGGACCTTGTGATATGAGCCCTGAGGCTCCTGTACCATTTTCCTGAGCATGTCCTGGGTGTTGGGGGTCCCTGATGATGGATGCTGCTTGCCTGTAACAGTGTTTCATGTAGATGTGCTCAATGGTTGGAAGGGCTTTACCTGGGATGGACTGGGCCGTATCCATTACTTTTTGTAGGATTTTCCATTCAAGGGCATTGGTGTTTCCATACCAGGCTGTGATGCAGCCAGTCAATATACTCTCCACCATACATCTATAGAAGTTTGTCAGAGTTTTATATGTCAAGCTGAATCTCTACAAACTCCTAAGGAAATAGAAGCACTGCCTTACTTTCTTCGCAATTGCACTTACATGCTGGGCCCAGGACAGGTCCTCTGAAATAATAAACCAAGGTATTTAAAGTTTCTGATCCTCTCCACCTCTGATCCTCCAGTGAGGGCTAGATCATGGACCTTTCATTGATCACCTTCATTACCACCTCAAAAAACTCAAGTGAGGAGGACATGACTGCCCTACACTGACTGTCTAGAATTTTATGTATCATATGAGTCCATTTTCCAGACAAAGGCATCTAGAGATAGCAGGTGGAACTGGCTAAAGCATGCAACGTCACAGCGGAGAGGCTATGCTCTAATCGTACAAAACACAAGCAGGAGTGCTATTTAGAGTTCAGGTCATCAGATTAAATTAAAGAACCTTTTGTTCCTGCAAAGATATAAAGGAGAGCTATAAGGTTGCTAGCAGGACTATGCAATTTCAACTGTGATAAAGACCACATCAGCAAACAAAATTTCTTTGAAATGGTAGAAGCCAGCAGGCAATTTGTTTCCAGTTCATCAAACTATGAGGGGCTTCGGACAATTATCCTTTAGCACAGTGGTCAATAAACATGCGTCACAAATTTAACGATTGTTTCAAGAGGGAATATGGAGATATTCTTCACCCAAACCTACTGTAAGCCTGCAGCCTACCGCTAAATGGATGGTCAAGTACTTGTGCGTGTGCACTAGACCAAAAGCCATGAGGTTAAATTAGGTAGAATTAGAATGTAGTTCTTTTCTCATAGATGTGGACACAATGAAATCAAATAACTTCTTGTGTTACAAATCTCTTATGATTACATGTTCTATTCCATAGCTGATTCTACCAAATAGTTGCTGTGTTTGTAATCGTATCACAGAGGAGTTAAAACATTTTTCTTTTGCCTAAGCAGAAGTAGATAATAGTTGGCCTAAATAACGTTAACAACTTTATCATAGTTTCAGGGATTAAACAATTTTGCATATTTTAGCCTTGTCTAATCACTTGATTAACAGTCTTACAAAGTAGTGTCATCAAGTCAGGCGCCTCTTTTACGATCTCTATTATTGCCAGACTGTCTGCTATGAATGCTCCCATCAATCCTGAACTCTGTGTCTCTCCCATTCCAGTTGATTAAATAATATTTTTTTAAACTTTTGCAGGACATGTAGAACATATTTAAAAGAAGTTTCACGAACATGTTTTTTCTATCTGAGAAGTTAAACTAAACTGTTACAAGACATTTCTTTCCTGGATGCAGAGAAATAGACTAACTTAGATTAGATACATTGTTATAGTTGCAAAGGAGCTCTGTATCAACATGAACTCGAAATGTAAATGGTGATATCTGAAAATCGGACCAGTCTGGATGGTGGGGCGGAGATAGGTCTCAACCAAAGGATGTGCTAGCCTCTGCTAGCCTGCAGGTCACCCTTGGACAAAGTGTAGTACCTGCTTAGCCTCCCAACCAGGGTCATGAGAAGCCATGGGAGGAGGTGGTGGATGGTCACATGAGCAGCTGGTGCATATCACATGTCCTGGTTATACGACCACTGATACCAGCCAAACAATTTCTGAAGGGTATTGATAATGGCTGTGGTCACCTGTCTTGTAAAGACACTGCCCAGAAGGCAATGGCAAACCACTTCTGTAGAAACAATTTGCCAAGAACAATCATGGTTATGAATAGTCAATGATCGCCCACATCATACGACACAGCACATGATGATGATGATGATGGGTATTAATGAATAGGAAGAGAATTTGTAATATTTATCCCGTTAGTTGGGGGGAAAAGGTGAAAACTATATTTGCATAGACAAGGGAATAATTACATTATGTTACATGCAAACAAAATGCCTCCAATTATATGTTCACATTAAAAAGACCTTTAGTTACTGAAGGATAAATCCGACTTTCTTCTCAAAAGAGCATGAAAATTTCAAGCAGGAGGAAGCTAATTGAGAGAATGTGTTTCATGCTCTTATAAACAGAAAGAACAAGCCTGATTTATCTTTCTGTAGGATAACCTTCTAATATGATAACCTTACGGCTGATCTTTTACCTTAGTACCACTTTCCTGCACAAAGCAAATTTATTTCCTTAATATCCTAATATCTATTAATCTCCATCTTGAACATACTTAAGGACTGATCATCCATAGCCCACTTGGGTAAAGAAATCCATACATTTTCCATCCCCTGGGTAAGTAAGTTGCTTGTCACTTCTGCTGTGAATGGCACTTTACCCTTTATTTTAGAGTTTGTGGCCCCTGATTCCTTGTACTTGGCTATTTGATAGATTTTTTTTCCGATAATCAAATGTAAGATTTGTCTTTTCTCTGTGAAAATTGCGAGTAAATATGCAAACGAAAAACACACGGGGAAAGGAAAACATGGTGTATATAAAAATAAGAAAGCAAATCACTGCGTTCAAACAATATCTTTCATAAAATCAGGGTGTTCCAATACATTTTACAACCACTGAGGTATCTTTAAACATTATGTAGGAATGTGGAAACAAATTAGACAGTAATATCCTGCAGATACCACCCAATCTGATAGTGAACAGATGAACTGTTTACAGTACCATTTTGAGTTGGTTAAAGTTTAAGTATAGACTGTTGTCTTCCTCTACCTTCTGTAAATTCCAGATCCCTCCCTTTAACTCCTGCTATTTGTACAGATAGCTCAGAAGATAGATAGGGCAACAGCTTAATGTCTAATCCGAGAGGTGGCGACTGCCTACAGGGAGCCATGGTGGTGTAGTAGTTATGTGACGCTATTGCAGCTCAGGGCATTCAGGAGTTCCCAGTTCAATTGTGGAGCTGTTCTGTCCGTCCTTTCCCTGGAATGCATGGGCTTCCCTGGGTTCCCTGGTTTCCTCCCACAGTCTACTGGGTAGATTAATTGTCATTGTAAGTTGTCCTGTGATTGGGTTGGAGTCAATCAGGGTTGTGGGGTTGTAGGGTTGCAGTGGTGGCATAGCTGGAAGGGACGACTTTGCGCAGTATCATTAAATAAATAAATAGTTTGGCTTTCCTCCAACATTGCAAGAAAGTGGCAGCCATTTTGTCATCAAACCTTCAGAGTGGGGTTCCACTCTGTGGAAAAAAAGTCCAGTGGCTAAATCATTGCTGACACTTCATGTACACAGCTTTCAAAACTGAAGTGCCACTCGCAGTGAACAGTGAAATCCACTTGTAAAGTAATAACGCAAAAGGGATTTGAACATAAATACTATTTTCAGAGTAAAGGAAAAAAAGCCTAGAGATACCTCCCAGAAGCGTTAGTAAGCTATGTTTGACATTACAGCGCTTTAAAGAGATTCGGGTTGAAAATGTGCATTTTTAGAGCGAGAAGCAAACTGCTGGAGGAACTCAAATGGGTTGAGCAGCATTTGCGGGGAGAAAGAAATTCTCGGCATTACAGGTTGAGACTGCTTCAGGATTAGGAATGAAGAGGGAATTTAGGTGATATAAACAGGAGAGAGAAAAGGGTGAGACACAGGTGGACCACAGAGGGGTGAAGGACGATGGGCAGAAGGGGTCAGGTGAGGAAGGGATGAGGTTAAGAGACAAGGTTGAATGGCTGAAAGGATACATCACCTCACAAACTAGGTACCTCTGTCTGAGGGGGGACATGCAGTTCCAACATTACCCTCAACAGCCTCCTCAAAACCCACAAAACTAGAGTGAAAGCAAGACATTCTGTATCTTGAGGGACTACCTACAAAGAAGAAGATTAAATTCAAGGAGCTGCTTGATGGATGGTTGGAGGGCTGAAGAAGTTTAGAGAAGGCGTGAAGAACAATGCCACAGATACTATTGAAACAAGAATGAATATTTTAAAATGGACACATAACTTAAATGAGAATTGATCAGGAATCAGCAAGCATTGAGGTGATGGATTCACCAGAATTGTGTGAACGGTAGAGTTTTTGTTTGTTGCCAAAACTAGACAGGACACCGATGGCAGCAAATTTGATGGTAAGGAGACAGAACAAAGGGGGGAAGGTAAATGATCAACATGGAGGTCAGGAGAGGTCAGTTCTTTCAAAAAGGAATAGGCTGAGGGATCAGAAATAGGTTTTGTGGACTGGATGAGCTCAAGCGAGAGAAGAGAGAAACTATAGAAGGCTGTTAAACTCATTAAATGTAGGGAGTTAAATATGGGCTTCAGCTGACTTTGGTGAAATGTGGGATGACTACAAAAGCAGCAAGATATTGAGACCTGGCTGAATAGGAGGATAATGAGTAGGAATAGTGAGGGAATAGGCTGAGATCATATGGGAACCATAGCAATGAGAACATCATTCTCAGGCAAGAAAAAACTCTATTCAAGTTCTCATCGCCACCAAACCCTGATATCTGGTCAACCTGTATATAGCTGAGCTTGTTCCTGTATGCACCTTCTCACCCTGATCCATTCACATTTAGCCAATCAGCTCTTAACAAAGAAAATTTTATGGCATTATTTTCATTAAAACTTAGGAAGTTTTAAGGAAGGATCACTGAACTGAAGTGTTAACTGCTTCTCTGTTTGCTGTCTGATCTTCTGAATATTCCCAATTTTGGGTTTTTGTTATAGAATTTCCTGCATTCAGACAATGATAATTCTTCAACCAACATCACTAAGCAATAGGTCAGTATTATATTTGTATTGAGAAACTTTGGTGTTTACAAATAAACTGTATCCTTCAAAAATTCTTAAAGGACTGAGAGATTGTTCAAGAGAAAACAGATATAGTATAAACTTGCAGGAAACATTAGGATATACAAATTCCGAGAACCGGTTGGAATATACCCCAGGTCCCTGCAGAAAGCGAGGGAGGAGATTACTGCACCATTGGTGATGATCTTTGTGCCTACACTGGCCACTGGAGTTAGTACCAGAAGACTGGAGGATGGTAAATGTTATTCCCTTCTTCAAGAAACTTAATGGGGATAATCTTTGGAATTATAGACCAGTGAGTCTCAGATCAGTGGTGGGTAAACTATTGGAGATGATTCCTCAAAGCAAGATTTATGAGCACTTGGAGAAACATTATCAGTTTAGGATTAGACAGCATGGGTTGTGAGGGATAGGTTGCTCCTTATGAGCCTGATTGACTTTTTCAAGGAAGTGACAAAACAAGTAAATGAAGGTGGAGATGTGGATGTGGTGTATATGGATTTTAGTAATGCATTTGACAAGTTGCCTGGATTCGGAATTGTCCTAGTTTACAATGAGACCCTGATAGCATGTAAAGTTGGGCTGAAAAATGACAGCTGGAGTTCAATTCAGAGAAGTGTGAAGTGATACACTTTGGAAAGTCAAACTTGAGGACAGAGTGCAAGGATAATGGCAGGATTCTTAGCAGTGTGGAGGATCGGGATCTTGGCATCCACGTCCATAGATCCCTGAAAGATGCCGTGAAAGTTGATAGGGTGGTCAAGAAGATATATGGTGTGTTGTAAAAGTTAGAGGTAGGTTACAGAGAATCTCAGGAGCGGTGTTAGATAAAGGAAGGTATATTTAGCAAACCTTCGGGAGTTTTCTGTGCATGTAATTGTAAAATGGAGGACTGGTGGATGTGGTGAATTTGGATTTTGTGATGACATTTGATCAAGTCCAATGTAAGAGGTTAGTATTAAACCAAATTGGATATAGTGTATACCTAATTAGCAGACAGGAATCAGTGACTAGTTAATGAGGGGTCTTTCTTGGGGTAGCAGGCAGACCAAGTATGGTACTGCAAGAATCAAGACATGGACCCTAGGTATTTACAAGATACAGTACTGATTTGGATGAAGGGACTGAATGTAACATTGATTAGTTTGTTAACAACGTAAAATAAAGTCAGATTGTGAGTACTGAGGTTTCATGGTAATTTAGAAAAGTTGGGCAGAGGGGTTGGTGGACAAAAACATGATAGGTACAGGAAGAAAACCAGGGGTTTAGTTAAAAGCTGATAGACTGGTAACATGCGAATATACAAAGGAATCCGAGCGTCCTTGTGCACATTTCACTGAGGCCAAACATGTGCGCACAAGAAGCAGTTAAGGCATGCTGGCCTTCGTTCAAAAGATTTTCAGTACAGTGCAGGAATGTTTTGCAATGATTATACAAAGTCTCGGTGAAGCAAAATTGAGAGTATTATACGTATGTACTTTTGGTCTCCTTACCTAAGAACAAATATATTTACCAAAGTGAGTGTGCAGTGAAGATGCGTCACTCTGATTTCTGGAATGGTGGGACTATCTCTGGCCAGAGGTCGGAATTGGAATCAGGTTTTTTAATCATTGATATACTTTATGCCATGAAATCTGTTGCTTTGTGTCAATGGTACAGGGCAATACATAATAAGTTACTAAAAGATAAAAAAGAAATATAAAACATAAATAAATGGTGCAAAAGGAGAGCAAGTGCTCATGGACCGCTCAGAAATTTGATAACTCCTCCACCTCCCTTGAAAATACCTTTGCAGTCCTCACCACTGGTACTGTGGTCCTCAGTCTCTGTATGCTGGGAGTAGAAGTACAGCCAAGCGATTGGACTTGACAAAATGCAGGGTTCGGATGGTACAGAAACCGTTCTAGATGGTGGTGTAACAATGGTCAAGTGTGTTAGCTCCTCTGGTTGTTCCACAGGTGAAATATTGATGTCAGCTGGTCAGAGACTTCCTCAAGTTGGCTTGGTTGAAGTCACCTGCAATGATTGGGAAGGCATTGGGGTACGCTGTCTCATGACTGCTAATTGTGGTGCTCATCTCCTCCAGTGCCTGCCCCATGTTGGCCAGAGTGGAATGCATTCTGCAAGCAGGAAGATGGTGGAAAATTCCCTTGGCAGATGGAATGGATGACACTTGACTGCCAGATGTTCTAGATTGGGTCATCTGGTCCTGTACTCACCGCAGTTTGAAGAGTCATAGGAGATCTGATTGAAACATGCAAAACTCTGACAGGGCTGGTCAGGCTGGATGTAGGAGAATGTCAGCCTCCGCTGGGCAGTCTCGAACCAGGGACCACAATCTCATGCTACAGGGCAAGTGATTTAAACAAAGTCAATTTAATAGCAGGATAGATAGATAGAGTTGTAAGCATAAAATACTTCAAAGGAAATTGGAAAAGTGTGGATATATGGTTTGAAACAGAAGAGCAGACATGATTCGATTGAAGGGCCGAATGGCCTACTGCACTCCTATATTTCTTTGATTCTATTCTTTATTGGCTGCATAACGCTGTGATATGTCCTGGCATAATGTAAGGCATAATTTAAAAGCAGGCTTTCCCATCATGGGCAATAATGTCAACATTCCTGATAATACTATTTGGCACAATGCATCTGTTTTTATATGAAATGTAAAGAAGAGGGATTCAGGGAAACACAGCAAGATGTAAACAGAACATTCTTGACTCTACAACTGCTGATGGAGCTGTACATTATCAAACGGGATGTAAACACAACTCATCAAATAGATTTTACAAGCATTTATTCAATGAAATGAACAAAGATATGTCTCCTTTAAAAAAATTGGGAATGAAACCAAAACAAAGTTTATCCTATGTGTCTTTTGAGATAAGGATTGATGGGGACCTAACTAGAGAATATACAGGTGGTTCTGGATGGATCACATCCTCCCATAGTAAATATTACCAGCAGTTGAGGTTTCAATCATAATTCTCAAAATAAACAACTTAAACGGCCTTATCTGTCAGTGATTAATAATTTAACCACGATTATGGCGGTTGTTAATTCTCGGCAGAGCAGCTGTTTCTTTCCCTTAGAAAGAGAGAATTCAGAATCAGAATTGATATCGGGTTTATTATCTCTGACATACATATGTTGTGAAATTTATTGTTTTGCAGCAACAGTACATGCAAAACATAAAACGGCTATAGGTTGAAAATGAATAAATAGTACAAAAGACAACTAATGGGGTAATGTTCATGTGTTCATGGACCATTTAGAAATCTGGTGGTGCTGAGGCAGAAGCTGTTTTAAAGCATAGAGTCTGCATCTTCAGGCCCCTGCACCTCCCCCCACCTCCAGGGGTAAAAACGCAAATGTGGCATGTCCCAGGTGGTGAGGCTTTTTAATGATGATGCCACTTTACTGAGGTGCCGCCTCTTGAAGATGCCCTCGCTGGTGGGCAGAGTTGTGCCCACGATGGAACTGGCAGAGTCCACAACCCTCTTGAAATCGTGTGCATTGGTGCCTCCGTACCAAGCTGTGATACAATTTATCGGAATGCTCTTCGTGATTGCATCATTGTGTTGGGCCCTGGGTAGATCCTGTGAGGAACTTGAAGCTGCTGGTATATGAACTACTCTTCCAGCAACATTCTGAGAACTACTAACTCCTTGATCTACTCTAGTAAGTGTTGTAGGGGATCATGGGATCCAAACTTGTGTAGAGCAAGATCCAACAGACTACCTGATAAAGTAGAAAATATAGAAATATTAAGAGGCCACATTACAATAGTGAAGAGAGTAAAATATTTCAGGTCACTGATTTTTCATTGGAAATAATAGAAATATAGAAACATAGAAAACCTACAGCACAATACAGGACCTTCAGCCCACAATGCTGTGCTGAACATGTACATACTTACCCATAGTCCCCTATTTTTCTAATTCATTTTTGAAATCATGTCAGAGGGATTTAGAGTGGACATAAAATAAGGCAAGTTCTCCCATCCTTACTGCTTTTATATCTGGTTGTGAGAGTTTTAACGTTTCCTTGAGTAAAACCTTTAACTTCTGTGAAGGAGGATATAACAAACAAGGCATCCATCATTACCCACTAACTGCCCTACTTCTCCCAAGCCAGAGAATGCAGCTTCTCCATGGTTCTAGATTGAAGCATCTTTCAATATAATATACTTTTGCCTGTGAAGAAAACTAATCAAAGGAGCATCTTAGCTGCTACTGCAATATGGTGGCAAGGAGACGCAGCAATCAGGAACATGTAGGATGGAAGAGCTGAGGTTGAAGATACACCAGCCTATTATTGGAAGACAGAAAGACCAACATTTGCATACATGTTGGTGGTCCTAAGAAAAACCCTTTCTGTTTACCAAGAGGGAAAGAAATTGAAATATTAAAGGCCAAAGTTCTGAGATCTTAAATATAAAAACAAAAATATAATAACAAAAAAAAACAGTGAGTAAATATATTGGTAAGTACCAATGGGTAAAATAGTGGACAATTTAGCCACTCAAGGCTGTTCTACTACTTAAGCAAAACATGGCTGATCTATCATCCACATCCATATTTCAGCATCTGCCCCTTAAAACCATTAATGACTGAAAACATCTACCAGTCCCAAATTTAAAGGTAACTATTCACCCAGTATCAATCAACATTGGTAGAAGATGGTTTGAAATTCCTCTCAATGTTGGTGTGTAGAATTGCCTCCTGACTTCAGTCTTGAAAGCCAAATTGACTCTAATTTATAGACTTTGGCCTCCATTCTTAATTTGCCCAATCAGTGAATGGAATTGCCTTTGGTTCCCTTATCACCTCAATTTATTATTTTAATATCTTTAATCAAATATGACCTTCCACCATCTAACTTCCAGGGATTCACTAATGAACTTTCCAGTTCATTCTTGGAGTCAAGCTATCCTTATAATAAATCTTAGGCTCCCCCATCACCTCTTGGGACTTTAAAGCCTCCATCTTCCTCCCACCCTACCTTCCTTGAACATCCCAACCCTCCTCCCCTCTCTGACATCACCAACTTTCTTCCCCACTTAGATCCCACTCCGTTTTTTTCAATTTTTTTTATTGAGTTTCAAATTGATAAACATAACAATCATAATGATACAAAGAGATCAGGATTACATTAATAACAGTTAACGTATACAGACACTGACTCCGAGTAACATATTTAATTTAAACCTCCCAATCTCTTAATAACTGAACATGAAAAAGATTCAAAAAGAAGTTTTTACCCCCTGCACTAAAAAAAAACAGAACAAAATAAAGACTTGGCTGCAGATCCCACTTCTAATTCCTGTGGTATCTTCACTATTCCTGCTTCTGTTGCCTTTGTCACAGAGCCCAATTCTTTTGCAAGAATTCCCCACCCCACATTGATAACCCCTTCTCTCGTCTCCAACCCTCCTTCTCTTCTTTGACACCCAGCTCTGGTTCTTTGCCTACTCTGGATCTTTTCATTTCTAGCTGCAGACGAGACATCATCTGACTCAACTTCAGCACTCCTCAGTCCTCCTAGAACCTTAGCCCCTCTGAACCCACTGCCCTCCATTCTCTCCACACCAATCCCAACCTTAACATCAAACCTGCAGACGAAAAGGGTGCCTTTGTACTGTGGCAGACTGCCCTTAACTTGCTGAATCCAGGTGGTAACTCTCAGACACCTCCTTTTACCTAGTCTTTGAAAAGAACACCACTCTGGACCATCAGAAAATTGTCTCCAACACCATCACTAACCTTATCAACTCTAGAGAGCTCCCATCCACTGCCACCAATCTCATAGTTCCCTTACCCCGCACTATCATTTTTACCTCCTACCCAAGATCCAGAAACCTAGCTATCCAGGTAGGCCCATTGTTTCTGCCTGCCCCACTGAACTCATGTCCACATATCTTGACTCCATTCTATCCTCTTTGGTTCAGACCCTTCCCACCTACATCTTCAAATTTCACATTCTCTTAATCTCCTCAACAAATTTCAATTCTCTGGCCTTGACCACCTCATTTTCTCCTTGAATGTTCAGTCCCTATACACTTCTGACCCCCATCAAGAAGACCTTAAAGCTCTCCATTTCTTTCTCAATAAAAGACCCAACCATTTCCCTTCCACTACCACCCTACTCCATCTGGCAGAATTGGTCCTCACTATCAACAATTTCTCCTTTGCTCCTCCTACTTTCTGCATGTTCATGGGGTAGCCATGGGCACCCACATGGGCCCCAACTATGAGTGCTTCTTCATTGACTATGTAGAATATTCCAGATTCCAAACCTTCACTAGAAAAACTCCCCAACTCTTTCTGCACTACCTTGATGACTACATTGGTGCTGCTTCATACACTCATGCTGCGCATGCAAATTTTATCAACTTTGTCTCCAACATTCACTCTGCCCTTAAATTCACATGGTCTATTTCAGACACATCCCTTTCCTTTCTCCATATCTCTATCTCCATCTCTGGAGACAAGCTATCTACTGACATCTTTTATAAACATACCAGTTCCCATAGTTATCTGGACTATACCTCTTCCCACTCTGTCTCCTGTAACGATGCTATTTCCTTTTCTCAGTTCCTTTGTGTCTGCCACATCTGTTCCCAGGATGAGGCTTTCCTTTCCAGGATATCAGAAATGCCTTCCTTCTTCAAAGAACAAGGTTTCCCTTCCTCCACCATTGATGCTCCTCTATTTCCCGGACATCTGCATCCACTCCATCTTCCTGTTGCCTTATCAGGGATGGAGTCCCAATTGTCCTCACCTACTACTCCATGAGCCTCTGCACCCAACACATCATGCTCTGCAACTTCCACCATTTTCAATGGGGTACTAGTAACAAGCACATCTTTACCTCTCCCCCAATCCGTCTTCCACAGTGATTGCTCCCATTGTGATTCCCTTGCCCATTTGTCCCTCGCCACTAATTGCTCCACTGGCACATAACCCTAAAAGTGACAGAAATGCTACCCTTGCCCATTTCCCTCCTCCCTTACCTCCATCCAGGGCCCCAACCTGTCCTTCCAGGTGAAGCAATACTTCACCTACGAATCTGTTGGGGTTGTCTATTGTACCCAGTGCTCCTGATGCGGTCTTCTCTACATTGGTGAGACCCAACATATACTTGGGAACTACTTTGTCAAGCACCTATGCTTCATCCATCAAAAGTGGAATTAACCAGTGTCCAACCATTTTCATTCCTATCCCCATTCCAGTTCCAATATGTCTGTCCATGGCCTCCTCTTTTGCCATGATGAGGCCACTCTCAGGATGGAGGACCAACACATCTTGTTTTGTCTAGGTAGCCTCCACCCTGATGGCATGAACATTGATTTCTCCTTCTAGTATTTTTTTTCTTTTCCCCTCTCCTTCTATTTCCCACTTTGGCCTCTTAGTTCTTCTCCTTATCTGCCTATCACCTCCCCCTGGTGCTGCTCCTTCTACCCTTTCTCCCATAGTCCTCTTCCATCAGATTCCTTCCTCTTTAGGTTTCCCATCTATCCGGCTTCACCTATCACCTTCTAGCTAGTCGTCCTTCCCCTCCCATGCATTCCCCCCCTGCACTATTTTATTCTGGCATCTTCTCTGTTCTTTTCCAGTCCTGATGAAGGGCCTTGGCCTAAAATATTGACTGTTTATTCACTTCCATAGATGCTGCCTGGTCTGTTGAGTTCCTCCAGCATTTTGTGTATGCCACAGTATATCAGTAAATCTACACTGCCTTTCCTCTCTCAATATACCCTTCCGAAGACACGGTGCCTGGAGCTGAAAGCAGTATCAGGTGTAGTCTAAACAGGACCCTGTGGCTGAAACATAATTTTACACATGTCTCCTTGATATTTTCATGTCTTTTGGGCAAAAACCTTTAAATTTCTTTGGTCCTCAAATGCTTCCACTTTTGCATCATTTACAAATCAATCTGCCCTGTCCTATATCGGTCTGTAGCACAAAATGAAACTTTTCTCTGCATCTGCAAGTATGTTTACATTGTGACCTAATTGTCAAATTTTGCAAATGGCCTGTAGTGAAAATGGAAGTGCCAGTGTGTAAGTAGTTGTTACTCTGGCCTGAAAGTAAGCCTCTATCACTTTGTCTCAATGAATTATGAAGACATTATCAGGACATGGTGAACGACTACACACATGTCCTTGGCTTCTCATAGCGGACTGGGGTCCTGACGTGTTCTGTATAACACTGTATTTGTCTTTGAACATTGCCTGTTCTGCTCTCATAAACTCCATTAACAGAGTTCTCCAGTTTACTGTAATCAGCTTCATTCTTGTCTCATAGATACCAACCCTACCTTTCTCTGTACTCTATACATTTTTTCCTTTTCACCATCACTCTGAACTCAAGCTATAATTATCATTAAATATATTTTTGCACAATCAGGCAGTTAAATAAACTAATTACTAAATTTAATATGAACCTGATTCCTACCTTATTGCTTAAGAAATCTATTCTGATTACATCCTTGGAATTTGCCACCTCCCTGACAAGTTAGAATGCTCATGCCATTCTACATGGTTAAAACCTCCATTAAAACTGTTCCGTGTTTGATACTTGCTTGTTTCGCTTCTGCATTTTTCAATCTGCCTCTTCACACATGACTCCTGTTACATGCCTTTCTCCTTTTTGTGAAATAATATAATGTATTGAAGCTGTGATTCCGTTTTGCTAATGCAGTGGGTCAGATTGCCTGTCGCCTGTGTCCTGGGCAATGTTGCTTTCTTTCCGTGTACTCCAGAATGTAATAGTCCACAGAAAGCTGGTCACCTGTCTTATCCGTATGGGAAGATGCAGATGGCTGGCTGCACTCATCGAATGACTTTTGTTACTGCTTATGTTTCTCATGTCACAGAGTCATACTTTATGGAAGCAGATCCTTCCTTCCACCACATCCACAACAAGAACCCATCAATATGAATCCTGCATTTTTCTTGTATTCCCATCACAACAATCCGCCCCTCCCGATTCTTCTGGCACTCACTTACACTTGCGGCAATAAACAGTAACCAAATAACCTACTAACCTGCACATCTTTGGAATTCTGAGCACCGCAGGTAAATGCACACAATCACAGGTGATCATGCAAACTTCACACAGACTGCACCTGTGGTCAGGATTGAACTCTAGAACTTTGAGGCAACAGTGCTAACCACTGCACATTGTGATGTCAAAGCTATCACTACATTCCTGGAATACATTTAACCTTACTGGATTAAATCAAATAAAAAGCTTTACTTAATTATTCTTCTGGGCAAAGGAATTACTCCCATTCACTTCAATGGGCATATTGTATTTGTACCTACTTAAAATGGCATGCATTCAGAATGCAGATTTGCTCAGACTGAGAGCTGGTAAATCTGTGGGAATCCACTGCCCTGTCAGACCTCATGAGGAGTTTACTGATCTAGCATAATTGTCCCATGAGCATCCCTCAACTAGGCAGAAAGATGTGTTGCAGCCTCTCCTTGAAAATAGTCTGGTCAAGGTATCAGTACCACCAAGCCATGGGAAACTTAGCCATAGATTAGCTAGTATATTTTGGATATTTTAGTTCCCAGCTGTTTAAAAAAAGCAATTATTTTCCCCTATCAAAGCCTTTTGATCTCATTGACCTAATGAAACTTTGACAGAGACAGGCCAATGGTTTGTTAGGCTTGCATATGATCCATGCACTGGAATGCTTTGCCATCTTCACGGCCGACCCTGCTAGAGATGGCGGTGCCATGATGAAGTCTATCCTTGCCTTGCGAACGGTTGGTATTTTTGCTAAAAGAGTACATTCAAAGGAAACTATTGGAGCTGATACCTGGCATGACCTACAGTTTCAGTTGAGTTTGGGAGGTAGGAGGTTCCAAAGGGAAGTGACCAAATTTTATTACTCTTAATTCTGCTGCTAACAGAGGTTAAAATAAATAAGGCAGATGGAAACCAGTCCAATCTGATGAGGTGTTGCACTGTGCCAGTTTGTGAAACAGGCTGTTCTGCTTTTCTCCATTCTTGTGAAAAAAAATCATGCATTTTGTTTGCTGCATGGAAACTCATTTTACCTTTGCACCTGCCACAGACTGGTGAAGTATACAAAATCCACATTCATTTCAAACCATTTCTGAGAACTCACAGTCCCAGTGGAAACCTTCACTGACAAAAAGTACATTTCCATAATTTAAATATTTCTGTTCATTCTCTTGTTAAGCCCACTGTTGCTTTCTAAACTGGAACTTCTGAATTTTGCAAAAGAGTGTCTATGGTAACTAATCTCTCGTGTGCTATATTTAGACACAGCGCAGATGCTTTCTGACCTCTATTATAAAGGAGTATTGTAAGTAGATGTTTATCCAATGTTACTGATAGATTTAATCAGAATCAGAATCAGGTCTATTATCACTCACATATGTCGTGAAATTTGTTGTTTTGCAGCAGCAATGCATGAAAAAAATGATTATAAGCTACAATTAAAGATTAAAGTCTGTCCCGAGCCCTATGGCCCATCAGGCCAGTGCTTATGCCAGTTTCCGTAGCGTGAAGCGACTGAGAGTATGAGACTCTCCCCCCACCCCCCACCGCTGGATCAGACACCAGTCTATCGCGAGGTTAACCCCCAGCATTTCTGCCGGTACTCATTCTCAGCTGGGTAGGCTGGAGCATTGTGTGGTTCAGTGCCTTGCTCAAGGACACACACGCTACCTCGGCCGAGGCTTGAACCCACGAACTTCAGATCGCTAAGTCCAACGCCCTAACCACTTGGCCACAATAAGAAATATATAATAAATAGATAAATAGTGAAAAAAAAGAGATCAATATAGTGGGGTATTTGGGACAATCAGAAATCTGATGCTATAGGTGAGGAAAGAGTTTCTGAAATGCTGAGTGTGCCTCTTCAGGCTCTTGTACCTCCTCCCCGATGGTAGTAATGAGAAGAGGACATGTCCTGGATGGGAAAGATCCTTAATGATGGATGCCAGCTTCTTGAGGCACAACCTGAAGAAGATGTCCTCAATGATGTGGAGGCTAGTACCTGTGATGGAGCTGCCTGAGACTGTAACCCATCTGCAGCTCTTTGCAGTCCTGTATATTGGAGCCTGCATACCAAGCGGTGATGCGACCAGTCAGGATGCTCTTCATGTTCTTCAATCAGATAAATTTGATAGAGTCTTCGGTGATATACCAAATCTCTCCAAACTCCTAATAATCTATAGATCATGCATTGGTCATGATCTTTCAAGAATCACTTGATTCTGGCATGGTCCTGGAGGACTGGAAGACTGCAAATGTCACTCCACTTTTTAAGAAGCGAGTAAAGCAAAATAAGGGAATTATAGGGCAGTTAGCCTGACCTCAATGGTTGGGAAAGTGTTGGAGTCTATTACTAAGGATGAGGTTCCGAGGTACTTGGAGACTAATGATAAAATAAGTCAAAGTCAGCATGGTTTCTGTAATATTGCCTTACAAATCTATTAGAGCTCTTCAAGGAATTAACAAGCAGGGTGGACAAAGGAGAGACAGTGGATGTCACTGACTTGGATTTTCAGAAGGCATGGGTGCCACACATGAGGCTGCTTAACAAGATAAGATCCTATGGTATTACAGGAAAGATACTGATGGCTGGATTGCAGAATGGCTGACAGGCAGGAGGCAGCGAGTGGGAATAAAAGTGGCCTTTTCTGGTTGGTTGCTGGTGACTCGTGGTGTTCCTCAGGGGCTCAGCATTGAGATCACTACTTTTCACATTGTTTGTCAATGATTTAGATAATGGAATTGATGGCTTAGTGGCAAAGTTTGCGGATGATATGAAGATAGGTGGAGGGATAGCTAGTGCTGAGGAAGCAATGTGATTGCAGCAGGACTTAGACAAATTGGAAGAATGGGCAAAAAAGTGGCAGATGGAATACAGTGTTGGGAAATGTATGATAATACATTTTGTTAAAAGGAACAATAGTGTGGACTATTATCTTAATGGGGAGAATGTTCAAACATAAGAGGTGCAGGGAGACTTAGGGATCCTAATGCAAGACTCCCAGAAGGTTAATTTACAAGTTGAGTCCTTGGGAAAGAAGGCAAATGCAATGTTGGCATTTATTTCAAGGGGAATAGAATATAAAAACAAGGAGATAACACTGAGCCCTTATAAGACACTAGTCAGGCCACACTTGGAGTATTGACAACAGTTTTGAGCCCCATCTCTCACAAAGATATTGTCATTGTAGGGAGTCCAGAGGAGGTTCTCAAGGATGATTCCAGGAGTGAGGGAGTTAACATATGAGGTTCATTTTGCAGATTTGAGCCTGTACTCACTGGAATTTAGAAGTATGCGGCGGGGGGAGGGGGGGGGGATCTCATTGAAACCTACCAAATGTTGAAAAGACTTGATAGGGTGGATGTGGAAAGAATGTTTTCTATGGTGGGAGTATCCAGAAATGGAGGACACAGCCTCAAAATTGAGGGGTGATCCTTTGGAACAGAGGTAAGGAGGAATTTTTTTAGCCAGAGAGTAGTAAATCTGTGGAATGCTCTGCCACAGACTGTGGTGGAGGCCAGATCCATGCATATATTTAAGGTGGAAGTTGATAGTTTCCTGATCGGTCAGGGCATCAAAGGATATGGTAAGAAGGCAGGTGTACGTGTTTGGGTAGGACTCGGGATCAGCCATGATGGAGTGGCAGAGCAGACTAAATGGGTTGATTGGCCTAATTCCGCTCCTACGCCTTATGGTCTTATGGTCTTATAGCTGCAGCATGCATTCTTCATGATTGCATCAATATGTTGGACCCAGGATAGATCCTCAGATGCTGATGCCCAGAACCTTGAAGCTGCTCACCCTTTTCTCTTCTGAACCCTTGATGAGGACTGGTGTGTTCTTCCAGCTTCCCCTTCCTAAATTTCACAATCAATTCCTTGGTCTTACTGACAATGTGTGCAAGGTTTCTGTTGCGACACCAATCAACTAACTGATCTATCTCACTCCTGTATGCCTTCTTGACACTATCTGACAACCTAAGAAACTCAATAACCACGCAGTAGTATTTTGATGATGATAACACCAAAAAACCTATTAATAGCCATTGCTGAGATTGATGTTAAAAAAAACTCATTTGTTTTTATCGAAATTTCATAAAATTCTTAAATAGCATTGATTTTTTGAGTGAAGATTAGCCACAAAGTCACAGATTATGTTTTGTTTTGAGTGCATCTGGATGCACTAGATTGGTCAGGTACACCAAATAGTAGAAACTCAATAGAATTGATTGAATGCTTTCAAACTTATTTCCATCCATTCATTGGAATAAAATGAAAATTGAGCAGGTCTCTTAGTCATTTGGTATTCCTACTGCTCTATTGCTTTCCATTGGGCACCACACATGTTTGATCAAAAGGAAAATCTCTGTCACTATCTATATATGTACAAATACTTAAATGCCAGAATGACTATTTGAGCATTTTAATTTATCAAAATTGTATCCATTTATACTTTTCATATTTTCTACTAAAGTTCAAAGTAAATTTATTAACAAAGTATATATACAGTACAAGACCATAAGATATAAGAGCAGAATTAGGCCATTTGGCCCATCGAGTCTACTCCGCCATTTCATCATGGCTGATCCATATTCCCTCTCAACACTAACACCCTGCCTTCTCCCCTATATTCCTTCATGCTCTGATAAATCGAGAATCTAAAAACCTCTGCCTTAAATATACATAAAGACTTTGTGTCCATAGCTGTCTGTGGCAACGAATTCCACAGGTTCACTACTCTATGGCTAAAGATATTCCTCCTCAGCTCCATTCTAGAAGGGTGCCCTGCTATTCTGATGTTGTGTCCTCTGGTCTTAGATACACTCCCCATAGGGAACATCCTCTCCACATCCACTCTATCAAGACCTCTCATCATTCGATAGGTTTCAATGAGGTCAACCCTCAGTCTTCTGAATTCCAGTGAATACAGGCACTGAGCCATCAGATGCTCTTCATAAGACAGGCCATTCGATCATGGAGTCATTTCTGTGAACCTCCTTTGAACCCTTTCCAGCCTCAGCACATCCTTTCTAAGATAAGGGACCCGAAACTACTCATATTGCTCTGTGAGGCTTCACCAGTGCTTTATAAAGTCTTAACATTACATCCTTGCTTTCTAACATCCATGGCCTGGATAGTGGGGGTCTTTGATGATGGGTGCTGCTTTCTCGCAACAGCACCTCCTACAGTCTTGCTTGTGGTGGAGAGGGTTTTAACTGTGATGGTCTGGGCCATATCTGCTACTTTTTGTAGGCTTTTCCACACAAGGGCATTGGTGTTTCCATAGAGGCCATGATGCAACCAGTCAGTATGGTCTCCATCACACATCTATAGAAGTTTGCCAAAGTTTTAGCTGACATGCTGAATATAAGCAAACCTCTAAGAAAATAGAGGTACTGCTGTGCTTTCTTCATAATGGCACGTATGCACCTCAAGTTTTCACCCGTTCAACTCACTGATTGGTAGTTGAAGTGTAGGTCATAGCTGCTTGGCTATTATTGAATCTCTGACGTGCACTGGTGGCAAAAATAGCAAATGATAGCTACATAGAATTCCAGAAAGCTTTTGACCACTCAGGAAGATATGAGAGAAAATTAAAGAGAATGGAATTAACAGAAAGTAGCAATATAGATGGCCAACTGATAGAAGGAAGAGAGTAACTTGTTTCTGTGCTTGGAGGTGGACAGTTATTTTTTTGCAAAGTTTTGTTTTGGGACTGCCTCAGTTTATTCTGTTCCTCATTAAATGGATTTAACAGCTAAGATAAAACCATGTGAACGCTGCACACAATACCCACAGTAACTCAATAGTCAATCCCTCCCTGACGTACTCCCTTTCTGCAGTTGTGATACTGTCCCTGATTAGTAATGCCACTACCCCACCTCTTTTCCTTCTCACCTTGTCACTTTTGAAACATCTAAACCCCAGAACATTCAGCAGCCACTTCTGACCTTGTGCCAGCCAAATTTTCATAATGATCATATGGGTGATAGAAACATGGAGGGCTATATAGAAGGGAAGGGTTAGATCGATTTTAGAGTTGCTTAAAGGGTCAGCACAACATTGTGGGCTGAAGGGCCTGTACTGCACTGTAATGTCCTATGTTTCATGCTTAATGCTAAAATAAAAGGCTACAAATAATAAATATGAGACCACAGTAAGCTGTATGAGGGTATTGATAAAAAGAAAAACTGGAAATCTATAGAGATGAAAGATTGTTTTTTTCTGTAAGAGAATGTAAAACTTAATTCATAAAGGTAAAAGTATATAAAACTTCAATATGAGTATATCTATGTTGCCCTCTGATGGAAGGAACAGGAACAAGACACTCAAGAATATCATTGCAGCTTCCACCAGGAAACTACCATGTAATATGAAAAAAGATTGGAGAAATAAAAAAACTGAAATCTTGAGAAATACATTATTGGGTAAGATCACACCTGCTAGTGGGTCTCAACTATATGTTCCAAATACTCTCCTGTGTCAAAAGACCTGGTGATTTCAGCCTTGGATCAATGAGATGACAAGAGTATCTACAACCCTCCAGGGCAGAGATTTCTGAAGGCTTATAATCGTGTAGAAAATTCACCTCATCTCAGTCCGAATTGGCAAAACGCTTTTGCTCAATGTGTGTCACATAGTTCTAGGCCAGAGGTCCCTCTATGGCATAAAAGACCCTGGAGAGACTTGTTCTGGAGCTGCTCCGGCCTATGGTCAGGCCACACTTAGATCCCCTCCAGTTCGCCTACCAGCCCCGACTAGGAGTTGAGGATGCCATCGTCTACCTGCTGAACCATGTCTACGCCCACCTAGACAAGCCAGTGAGCACTGTGAGGGTCATGTTTTTTGACTTCTCCAGTGCATTCAACACCATCCGCCCTGCTCTGCAGGGGGAGAAGCTGACAGCGATGCAGGTGGATGCTTCCCTGGTATCATGGATTCTTGATTACCTGACTGGCAGACCACAGTATGTGTGCTTGCAACACTGTGTGTCCGACAGAGTGATCAGCAGCACTGGGGCTCCACAGGGGACTGTCTTGTCTCCCTTTCTCTTCACCATTTACACCTCGGACTTCAACTACTGCACAGAGTCTTGTCATCTTCAGAAGTTTTCGGATGACTCTGCCATAGTTGGATGCATCAGCAAGGAAGATGAGGTTGAGTACAGGGCTACGGTAGGAAACTTTGTCAGATGGTGTGAGCAAAATTATCTGCTGCTTAATGTGAAAAAGACTAAGGAGCTGGTGGTAGACCTGAGGAGAGCTAAGGTACCGGTGACCCCTGTTTCCATCCAGGGGATCAGTGTGGACATGGTGGAGGATTACAAATACCTGGGGATATGAATTGACAATACACTGGACTGGTCTAAGAACACTGAGGCTGTCTACAAGGGTCAGAGCCGTCTCTATTTCCTGAGGAGACTGAGGTCCTTTTACATCTGCTGGACGATGCTGAGAATGTTCTACGAGTCTGTGGTGGCCAGTGCTATCATATTTGCTGTTGTGTGCTGGGGCAGCAGGCTGAGGATAGCGACATCAACAGAATCAACAAACTCATTCGTAAGGCCAGTGATGTTGTGGGGATGGAACTGGACTCTCTCACGGTGGTGTCTGAAAAGAGGATGCTGTCTAAGTTGCATGCCATCTTGGTCAATATCTCCCATCCACTACATAATGTACTGGGGGGGCACAGGAGTACATTAAGCCAGAGACTCATTCCTCCAAGGTGCAGCACAGAGCGTCATAGGAAGTCATTCCTGCCTGTGGCCATCAAACTTTACAACTCCTCCCTTGGAGGGTCAGACACCCTGAGCCGGTAGGCTGGTCCTGGACTTATTTCATAATTTACTGGCATAATTTACATATTACTATTTAACTATTCATGGTTCTATTACTATTTATTATTTATGGTGCAACTGTAACGAAAACCAATTTCCCCCAGGATCAATAAATTATGACTACTACTACTAAAAGATTGGGAATCCCTTTTCTAGACTACTGAATTAAATGAAATAACTTTTCATCTTCTAACTTATTAATCCTTTGCACAATAATGCATCAATTAATAATTTCTTATTCCTGCAAGCTTCTATGAGTATAGCTCAATATCTCTTCCCAAGAAGCTGTTTAGTGAAGGGCACACTTACTCAAGGCCAAGTGCATTCTCTGTTTGGTACTAAGAGCACACTGCATATAATGAGCTCTCACCAAAGCCTTGATAATAACAGCAAAAATTCTTAACTTCTTTATTTCAACCTCCTTGCAGCAAATGTTAACTTAACATGTGCTTTTCAAATTGTTTGCTAATCTAATTGTTTATTTCCTGTGTTGTATGAGCCATTGCCCTCAGATCCATCTGTGTCACCAATATTTTCCACATTCCTTTTTTTCTTCTTTCTAAAGTGCCCAATCGCAAATTTTCCTATAATAGGACCCATTTGCCACCAATTTTCCAGAGGCTGTGCTGCCAACTTCCTTTTACAGTCCCTTTAGCCTATCACTGGATCAATTAACCTTCACAATTAGGCACTAATCATGCAAGGTAATGTCTCACAAACAATCATTTCCAGGATAAAATCACACCAATCTGATCACCTCTGACTAGTCAGTTCTGGTCATGGTCTACGCTGTCACACTGGATCTGTTCCCAGTGTCAGACATAAGATATCAGATTTAATATCTTTGTTCTTAGATACGATACGCTACAAAGTTGAGTTGCACAGCACTTGAAGCATATAAGTCTAAAATTAAAGAATTACAATGCAGACCGACTGTCATTGATCATAGAACATATGTCGCTCTTTTACAAGCCATGCTGCAGCCTCTGGGTACAACTCAGAAGAGCGTAATGATGGTCAGAAACACATGGAGACCAAACAGCGGGCTGGCTGATTTATGTGCAACGTATTGTCAGAATCAGGTTTAATACCAACGGCATATGTCATGAAATTTGTTGACCGTGCGGCAGCAGTACAATGCAATACATAATAATTACAGTTTGTATGTTAAATAGTTAAATTAAATAAGTAGTGCCAAATGGAAATAAAAAAGTAGTGAGGTAAAGTTCATGGGTTCAATATCCATTTAGAAATTGGATAGCAGATGGGAAGAAGCTGTTCCTGAATCGCTGAGTGTGTGCCTTTCGAATTCTGTACTCTTTCCTGATGGTAACAATGAGAAGAGGGCATGTCTGGGTGATAGGGATTCTTAATGATGGAAGTCGCCTCTCTAATATGTAACTGACAACTTCATAATTCACACTATATCTATTTTTCCCCTGTTGACATAGGCTCCACGTAAAGTTCCATATTATGACCAATATAGTACAAGTTCAATGGAACTTGTACCACATCACTCATTATTTAAAGGGACATTTTACTTGGGTGATCTGACAGGGCAGCTTTGGAACTGAGAGCAACATTGTCAAACTGCTTCCAGACTCTATCAGGTGTGGAAATTCTAAGAGTACATGCTTTCCACAGCAGTCAGCTTCTAAGGCACTCATTTTGCAGGCACACCACTGGCAATACTCCACTACTGCAAGTGCTGTTATGATAATAACTGCCCTCTTAGAGTGTTGGCTGCGGAGCTTAGGGCACTCCCAGACAGTTTACAGAGAACACATCTCCTTCCTGGACCTCTGTGATATAGAAGTGCTCAGGATTTCTAAACTCATCTCAGATGTATGTGGCACTTTGTGGGAAGGCCTTCAAGCTCTTTATTGCACACAAAGTGTTCTTTCCTTGGTGGTCACATTTGTCTTAACTTAAAGCTTCTCCCCACAAGATGGAGTTTAACTAGGCCAAATACAAAGTGCTGCACTTTGGGAAATCAAATGTAAAGGGAAAGTACACAGTTAATGGCAACTCTTAACAATGTTGATGTGCAGAGGGATCTTGGAGTCCAAATCCATAGCTTCCTGAAATTGGTTATACAGGTTAATAGGGTGGAAAGGAAGGCACATGACATACTTGCCCTTATTCGTTGAGGAATCCATTCAAGAGTGAGGAATTTCCATTGCAGCTTTATAAAACTCTAGCAGGCTTGTCTTTATTGGTCAAGAAACTAAGTTCAAGAGTCGGGAAGTTATATTGCAGCATTAGAAAACTCTGGTCAGACCATATCTGGAATATTGGACTCAGTTCTGATTGCCCCATTATAGGAAGTATGCGAAGGCTTTGGAGAGGCTGCAGAAGAAGATGCTGACTGGATTAGAGAAAACGTGCTATAAGGAGAGTCTGGACAAATTTGGGAGGGTAGATACTGAGCAGCAATCTGATAGAGGTTTATAAAGTTATGAGAGGCCTAGATACAGCAGACAACCCATATCTTTTTCCCATGGTAGAACTGTCAAATATTACAGGTCATGAAAGAAGGTAGGTTCAAAGGAAAGGTACAGGGCAGATTTTATTACATAGAGAGTGTTGGGTGCCTTGAATGCACTGCCTGGGGGATGAAGCCAACTACCACTACCAAGAGGCACTTAGATAGAGCCAAGAATGTGGAGGAAATGGAAGGATAGGGACAAAGAACCTGCTTAGTTGAGCATTTGATTACAAAATTTATTTAATTCAGTACAACACTGTGGGACAAAGGTCCTGTTTCTGTGCTGTATTGTTCTATATTCCATGTTCTAGATCATTTGCTGGAAATCTCTGCATGTCTGTCAGTACCATAGAGTGGTCACAAAGAAGTGGAATTTCAAATAAATGATTTTACATACCCTGATTTTCAGTGACTAAAATGTCATGTCTCAGACACTGTCTTTTGCCAGCACAGCTATGTTCCCATGAGTCCATGAAGTTATTGGCTCCACTCAGGTGCACAGTGTGACCAGGAAGCTGATCTGAATTAATTAGACAAATTCGCTGCTGCATAATGTAGAACAACTGGAGGCTTCCGTCACATCACTATTTTCAAGAATCTGGGAATGTTCGGAACAATGCAGATTTCTAAAGAGGAAATACCGTATTCTTAAAAAGGATTTGTACTTGCATAACAAAAACAACACCAGCAATTTCGTTGTGTGTTGCTTGAATTTCCAGCATCTGCAGAATTGTTGTTTGACCACATTTCTCCCTATTTTCATTAAAAGAGTCACTTACAGCCTTAGCCTTTGTAATAGAGCTTCACATAAAGGCGATGGCTCAGTTTCTTCATTAGCTGTGAGATGTTCCATTTCATTTCAGGCAAAGGAGGTGGCACTTTAAACACATTGATCTATCAAAAGGTACTTTTATGGAATCTTTTACAGGCTCTCCACAAAGCACTGTGCATCATATGAAGTTGGTTGCTTGCCTATATAATTCCTGTGCTTCACAATATCTTGGTCCTCAGGCTGCAAAGTTGTTGGTCTGAATTTCACACATTTCCCTGCAGTAGAGTTCATTGTGTTCTTCCTGGCCTTCTCACCCTCACATCGATTTTGTGTGTCAGTGTCATGGAATATTGCTCTGAAGTAGGTATGTTTATATTTGTCATGCAGCAATTGATCAAGATGGCAGCAGTTACTTTGCTGAATATGAAAATGTGCTTTATACATACAGTATCTTGCAGATTATGTACAACATCACCATCTTCCATGAACAGTTGCCATTTCCCTGACTGATTTGTTGTTTTGAACAGGCTGATACCTATATTACTGATATGTTGCTCTGCAGCCTTTCATTTGCGACTGGTGTGGTCGGTCGTAGGCACTAGTACTTGAGATTCTTCCATGTGAAGAGATGATTATATGTTGAAACTCAAGACTATCACAGCCAATTAAGATGACATAATTCACAGTGTAAACTCTCTTCAATGTAAATGCCATGTGTGATGACAACACTCCCAAAACTGTCAAAGGTATTCCAAGGGCTTTTCCTCACTGAGTTAGCATAAGTAACAGTGAAGACTATTGGGGATTTTTTCCAGCTGTTATGTCAAGGGAAGCACCTTTATTGACCTATACACTGACCCCTGAGTTACTGTTTTTGACATGGCTGAGTGCTCTCAGGAGTGATACGAGCAACAAATATATCTGGACCTAGGGCAGGTCCTCCAAAATAAAACACAGAGGAATTTAAAGTTGCTGACACTCCCTACCTCTGATCCTCTGATGAGGACTGGCTAATGGACATCTGGTTTGCTCCTCCTGAAGTTAATAATCCGCTTCTTGGTCTTGCTGACATTGAGTAAGAGGCTGACGTGGCACCACTCAGCCAGATTTTCAATCCCCCTCCGATACGCTGACATCAGCAAAGTTAAATATGGCACTGGAACTGTGCTTAGCCACACAGTGTAAAGCAAATAAAGCAGGGACTAAGCACACAGCCTTGTGCTGCAGCTGTGCTGATGGAGATCGTGGAGGAAATGTTGTTGCCAATCTGAAATGACTGGGGTCTGCAAGTGGAGAAATCGAGGATCCAAAAATCGCAATAAGGTATTGAGCCCAAGTTCTTGAAGCTTATTGATCAGTGGTATTGAATGCTGTGCTGTAGTTGATAAAGAGCATCCTGACATGCAGTAGGTCTCTTTGCTATCCAGATGTTCCACGATTGAGTGAAGAGCCAATGACATGGCACTGTTGTGGACCTTTTGCTCCGGTAAGCAAATTGAAGCAGATCCAAGTTGCTTCTCAGGCAGGAGTCGATATGTCTCATTACCAACCTCTCAAAACACTTCATCTCTGTGGATGTAAGTGCTACTGGAAGATAGTCACTGAGGCAGGTCACCGTGTTCTTCTTAGGCACCGGTATAATTGAAAACTGTTTGAAGCAGGTGGGTACCTTGGACTGCCTAAGCAAAAAGGTGAAGTTCTCAGTGAACACTACAGTCATTTGATCAGCACAGATTTTTACTACTTGGCTAGGTACGCAGTCTGGGCCGGATGCATTTTGTGGGTTCACCCTCCTGAAAGCTGTTTGCATACAGACCTGGAGGCTGAGGGAGTTTGTGATAATTCCTCCATCTCACTCCGTATCATCAAGATTAAGCAGCTGATTATTGACTTCAGGACCAGAGGTCCTTTAGACAGTTATCATTGGGGGATCAGAATAGGAGAGGGTCAGAAACTTTAAATTCTTCTGTTATCATTTCAGAGGATCTGTCCCAGGCCCTGCATGTAAGTGGAATCATGGAGAAAGAATGGTGGTGCCTCTACTTCATTAAAAGTTTGCAAAGAATTGGCGCGACATCTACAGCTTTGACAAACTTCTATAGTGTGGTGGAGAGTATATTGACTGGTTACATCACAGGTTGGTATGGAAACACCAATACCTTTGAATGGAAAATCTTATAATAAGTAATGGATATGGCCCAGTCCATCATCAAGGATCCCCACCATCCAGGCAAAGCTCTCTTCTCACTGCTGCCATCAGGAAGAAGGTACAGGAGCCTCAGGACACAGACCACCATGTTCAAGCACAGTTATTATCAGCCTCTAGAACCAAAGGAGATAACTTGTTCCCACAACCTATGGACTCACTTTCAAGGGGTCTTCATTTCACTTTCTCAATATTTATTGCTCATTTATTATTATTATTATTATTTTCTCTCTTTTGTATTTGCAAAGTTTATTGCTTGTTGTCTTTTGCACGTTGGTTGTTGTGCATCCTGTTGGCTGCAGTCTTGCATTGTTTCTATTGTGTTTCTTGTATTTATTGTATATGCGTGCAAGAAAATGACTCTCAGGGTTGTACATCGTGATATATATGTACCTTGATAATAAATTTATTTTGAACTTTGAATGTTGAAGCAGTGGGGTCCTCTGACTGCAGCAGTGAGGGATTGAAGATGTCAGAGATTGAAAGTAGGGGAGTTCCACCTATCCTCGCGTTGCTGACAATTGAGCTTCATCAACAGTTTTGAGTGAAGTTGTCTGCCTTGGTGATTAATTTTTCTTCCAATCCTTCACAACAGCTTAATTAGGAAGGGGAAAAAAGATTATGAGAGAAAACTGGCAGGGAACATAAAAACTGACTGTAAAAGCTTTTATAGATATGTAAAAAGGAAAAGACTGGTAAAGACAAATGTAGGTCCCCTGCAGACAGAAACAGGTGAATTGATTATGGGGAGCAAGGACATGGCAGACCAATTGAATAATTACTTTGGTTCTGTCTTCACTAAGGAGGACATAAATAATCTTCCAGAAATAGTAGGGGACAGAGGGTCCAGTGAGATGGAGGAACTGAGCGAAATACATGTTAGTAGGAAAGTGGTGTTAGGTAAATTGAAGGGATTGAAGGCAGATAAATCCCCAGGGCCAGATGGTCTGCATCCTAGAGTGCTTAAGGAAGTAGCCCAAGAAATAATGGATGCATTAGTGATAATTTTTCAAAACTCGTTAGATTGTGGACTAGTTCCTGAGGATTGGAGGGTGGCTAATGTAACCCCAATTTTTAAAAAAGGAGGGAGAGAGAAACCGGGGAATTATAGACCGGTTAGCCTAACGTCGGTGGTGGGGAAACTGCTGGAGTCAGTTATCAAGGATGTGATAACAGCACATTTGGAAAGCGGTGAAATCATCGGACAAAGTCAGCATGGATTTGTGAAAGGAAAATCATGTCTGACGAATCTCATAGAATTTTTTGAGGATGTAACTAGTAGAGTGGATAGGGGAGAAGCAGTGGATGTGGTATATTTGGATTTTCAAAAGGCTTTTGACAAGGTCCCACACAGGAGATTAGTGTGCAAACTTAAAGCACATGGTATTGGGGGTAAGGTATTGGTGTGGGTGGAGAATTGGTTAGCAGACAGGAAGCAAAGAGTGGGAATAAACGGGACCTTTTCAGAATGGCAGGCGGTGACTAGTGGGGTACCGCAAGGCTCAGTGCTGGGACCCCAGTTGTTTACAGTATATATTAATGACTTGGATGAGGGAATTAAATGCAGCATCTCCAAGTTTGCAGATGACACGAAGCTGGGTGGCAGTGTTAGCTGTGAGGAGGATGCTAAGAGGATGCAGGGTGACTTGGATAGGTTGGGTGAGTGGGCAAATTCATGGCAGATGCAATTTAATGTGGATAAATGTGAAGTTATCCACTTTGGTGGCAAAAATAGGAAAACAGATTATTATCTGAATGGTGGCCGATTAGGAAAAGGGGAGGTGCAACGAGACCTGGGTGTCATTATACACCAGTCATTGAAAGTGGGCATGCAGGTACAGCAGGCGGTGAAAAAGGCGAATGGTATGCTGGCATTTATAGCGAGAGGATTCGAGTACAGGAGCAGGGAAGTACTACTGCAGTTGTACAAGGCCTTGGTGAGACCACACCTGGAGTATTGTGTGCAGTTTTGGTCCCCTAATCTGAGGAAAGACAACCTTGCCATAGAGGGAGTACAAAGAAGGTTCACCAGATTGATTCCTGGGATGGCAGGACTTTCATATGAAGAAAGACTGGATGAACTGGGCTTGTACTCGTTGGAATTTAGAAGATTGAGGGGGGATCTGATTGAAACGTATAAGATCCTAAAGGGATTGGACAGGCTAGATGCAGGAAGATTGTTCCCGATGTTGGGGAAGTCCAGAACGAGGGGCCACAGTTTGAGGATAGAGGGGAAGCCTTTTAGGACCGAGATTAGGAAAAACTTCTTCACACAGAGAGTGGTGAATCTGTGGAATTCTCTGCCACAGGAAACAGTTGAGGCCAGTTCATTGGCTATATTTAAGAGGGTGTTAGATATGGCCCTTGTGGCTACGGGGGTCAGGGGGTATGGAGAGAAGGCTGGGGCGGGAATCTGAGTTGGAGGATCAGCCATGATCATAATAAATGGCGGTGCAGGCTCGAAGGGCCAAATGGCCTACTCCTGCACCTATTTTCTATGTTTCTATGTTTCTAACAGCAACTTGTGGTCTTTCTACCTCATCCTCCTTACCCTCTGTAAGTGACCCTCATTTGTGTCAATCTGAGGAGCGTGTACAATTTTGTTTGCTTTCCATATGCTTTAGTTCACAATTGCATTTAAACCTGGACAAAGTTCAGAACATTCATGGATTGCATCAATTTGCTTTAGACATGCAATATTAATTGATTCTTTTATTTACTTCTTGCTTGGAAAATGAAACACAATTGTCTTGCTGGTAATATTCTGTTGCAAAGGGAAGAATACAGCTATTCAGTATTCTATTTCTCTGAAATTAGCAGTTATCACTGATCATACTGTAAGTCACACTTGAGTGCAACAGTTGTGGCTTTCTTCCCTTTTTTCCTTTTTTTCCCTTTATTATCCCAATCAATTCATTTCCCCTCCAAGACACTTCCCAGGGGCACATTCTTGGAGAAAAGAAGTGATCGTCTGGGGATTAGTTCTTTTTTTTTTGCACATTGCATGTTTGGTGTTTTTATGAACGGGTTTCGTGGTTTTCTTTGTTCCGTGGCTGTCTGTGGGAAGACGAATCTCAGGGTTGTATATTGCATACACTTTGATAATAAATGTACTTCGAATCTTTTGAAGTTTTGAATTCAGCAGGTCAAGCAGTATCTGTGAAGGGAAATGATGGTTCAGATAAGGGGTCTCAATGTGAAGTGTCATCCACCCACTTCCCCTCTACAGATGCTGATTGTCCTGCTGAGTTCCTCCAGCCAGCTTTTCGCTCCACATTCCAGCATCTGCACTCTCCATGTCCCTCCAGAACCAATGAATATATAGCCAATTTCATGAGATTAGGCAAGTCTGCCAGCACCACAGCCAATTTCATGAGGTTAGGCAACACAGCAAATATTGCATAAATATACTGGCATTACTGCTTACACAGACATACATTCTCCACTTACTTGGTCTATATAACCTCCGATAAATTGCACTAGATGCTGGAATCCTCTGACGCTGCAGGACTGGTTGAGTTGACCTGGCTATGGGTACAGCATGCAAAGGATCCGACAAACAGAATTAAAAATAAACAGTGAAAGTACTTTCTGCCTGCACATTGCGTAATAAAAATGTTCAACATAATAGCAAGTGCCCTTTCAGCTTGTTTATCCTCGGCTCCAGTGTACCCTGCGATTGCAAACCTCTGAGATCCATCACTAATTAGACAAACTCACTGTGGCACTACCACAGTGACTTCTGGATTTATTACCTTGCACAAGGCTCTGGGCCTCGTCAGAAGCAAACACAATATGCAGATTATGTTCCCGGAAGGGAAATGTTCCAACACAGCAACAACAGCATTACAAGACTCTCCTTAATAACCTTGTCCAGTTCATGAAGATAAAGTTCTTTAGTTGTGCCGACTGATCAGCAAGTATATTTCCTGATGGTGAATCTCATGTTTCTAGGAAGCATTCCTCCTTCATCATAAGGAATTTAGCACTGCCTGATACTTTCACCGACTGACAGTTCATTTGTTCATTATGTGCAGTGTCGTATGATGTGGGCGATCATGGTCTTTCCAGGACCATGATTGTTCTTGGCAAACTTTTCTACAAAAGTGGCTTGCGATTACCTTCTTCTGGGCAGTGCCTTTACAAGATGGGTGACCCCCAGCCATAATCAATACTCTTCAGAGATTGTTTGCATGGTGTCTGTGGTTGTATAACCAAGACCTGTGATATGTACCAGCTGGATGACCATCCACAACCTGCTACGATGGCTTCAAATGAACTTGATCGGGGGCGGGGGGGGGGGTGCTAAGCAGGTGCTACACCTTGACCATGGGTGACCTAAAGGTCAGTGGAGGGAAAGAGTAACATATACCTCCTTTGCTGGAGGCTTATCTCCACCCTGCCACACTAGACCAACAGTACTCTGAGTAGTGAATCCTGGGGTCCAATGCCACATGGTACTTTGACAGTCACCCCTGGTGGTGGATACAATAAGAACCACCAGATGACCAGCAGAGAGGTGGGAAATGTGAAAGATCTTGTGAAGTTGAAACTCTGTTACCTGCACCAGTCTTGCAGTCCATGCCAAGTCAGCTGTGGAGCCTTACCATGTGCAAACTAGAAAATAGCAACAGCAGCCAGTGCTGGAAGCCGTGAAGTAAGGAGAAAACCAAACCAGGGTAATGGGAATTCAAACTACAGTGCTGTGAATTCAAACCTGGATGGGACATAACAATGGACGATTGGGCACTGGTAAGTACTACGGAACAGAGGGACCTGAGAGTACAAGTACACAGTTTGCTGAAAGTGGTAGGGAAAACAGTATTTGTCTGTCACACTACACTGTCAGTCAGGGCACTGTGTGTAGAAGCAGGGACACGATGCTGCAACACACACAGAATGCTGGTGGAACGCAGCAGGCCAGGCAGCATCAATAAGGAGAAGTACAGTCGACAGGTCCTAATGAAGGGTCTCGACCCAAAACGTCGACTGTACTTCTCCCTATTGATGCTGCCTGGCTTGCTGCGTTCCACCAGCATTTTGTGTGTGTTGCTTGAATTTCCAACATCTGCAGATTTTCTCATGTTTACATTATGCCACAGTTCTACAAGGCATTGGTGAGGCCATACTAGCAGTATTGCGTATAAATTTATAGGATAAACCCTATTATAGGATAAACATCATTAAACTGAAAAGAGCACAGAGATTTACGTGGATTCTGTGAGAGCTCAAGGCCTGAGTTCCAGGGAGAGGTTGGACAAGCTAATACTTTATTCTTCGGAGCATGGAAGATTGATAGGGTGAATGCACATAGTCTTTTTCCCAGGAAGGGGGAAATAAAGACTAGATGACATAGTTTTAAGGTGAGACGTAAGTTTTGAGGTAGATTCTAAGAAAAAAAATCTTATTCCCAGACTTTACCTCAAAGTCAATAATAATGAACTAATTTTAAATAATTATACAGAGTAAGTTTACTAGAGGGAAATTTACTTAGCTCATAAGGCATTGCAAACTTTTGCATTTATTTTATAGCTGATAAAGATTAGGGCAGAAGTTCACATTTAGGAATCATCTGGAAAAATTATTCTCATTTTTTTATTTATCTGATAACAAATTCATCTTTCCAGATTTAAAAAAAAAATTGGTATAATAAGTTTTAATTTTTGCTTGCTCTTAAAATGAACAAGGAATGATCTTCAAGTTAAAGTATAATTAAAGTTAAAAAATAATTAATCACACACAGATGAATAAAATATGACGCATTATAAAAACCGATGAGAATTAGTCATACAAACTTCAGAAAGCCTGCACATTATGATAAATGTGTATTTTTCGTAGAAATTGAATTGGACAGAATATTAAAAGGATTATAATGCCTTCTATAGTGAAGTTTGTAGCTCGATGCTTGAAAATTGTATCAGCTCTGGTGTTTATTACATTAAGTAATTCATACCTGGAAGTGATGTTTAGCCAACTTCCCAAGCGTCAGGTAGATGACTGAAATTGTAACCCCTGTACAAAGCAGTGAATCACCCCATCACCTCAAATGGAATATCTTTGCAAGTTCTCTTCTCTAATAATAACTAAACACATTACTCATTACAACATTTATTGCATTTATTAATCATTAACCACGGTCTCCTTAAGGCCGTTATGCAGTGCAGGTGATCTGATACACACTAACATGGTTCTTTCAGAAAGCAGATTAAGACAGCTCACCGTGCAGTAATTGAGAACGCAATTTAATTGTTTTCAGCTTCATTAAATTGCAACTTTCTAAAGAGCTGGATTTGGCTTCACAAATCCTTAAGGTCACTATGTACAAATCAAAACTGATGTCTACTTAGCTCTTTAACGGACACTGAATGACTCAGTAGTGAGTGTATTAAGTCCGTGCTGTTGTAAAGTCTCTGGCCTTGCATACCAATTATAACATTGAACAGTACAGAACAGAACCAAACTCTTCAGCCCACCACATCTGTGTTGACCGTTCTAATGAACCCCATTTGTCTGCACGTGCACTATATCTCTCTATTCCCCACTTGTTCATGTGTCCATCTAAATTCACCTGCTTCCATCACCTACCCTGCCAGTGTGTTCCAGGCACATACTACTCTCTGTATAAATAAAAACTGCCTTGTTAATCTCTTAAACTTTAAGTGTCTAAACATATGCCCTCTGGTATTTGAAAAGATTCTGGCTGCCTACATGATGGATGTCTCTCATAAATTTATATAGTCCTACTAGGTTGCACCTTAGTCTCTGGGCCCCCAATGATAACGAAGTATCTCTGCCTTATCTCAACTATGTAAATCATACTTTACAATCTAGGCATCCTGGAGAACCTCTGCAGCACTCTCTCCAAAGTCTCCACTCCCTTCCTGTAGTGCAGTGATCAGAACTGCACACATTACTCCAAATGTGGCCAAACCGAATTTTTCTCCTGTGCCATCATTGCCTCACACTTGCTGATATTCACTGCCATGACAATAGAGATAAGAATATTCTATGACCACCCTATACACTTGCGTTGCCACTTTCAGGGAGCTATTGACTTGCATCCCAATATCCCTCTGTGTGACACGGAGACACCTCTTTTTCCCTTTTTAGGGAGAGAGAGGGAGAGGGGGAGAGCCTGTGGTATGTCGAATTACCGGGTGAATGAGTAGTTTTTGGGTACTGCAAGTCTGTGTCTTTATTGGTGCCTTATTGCATGCTTGAGTGCTCGTCGGCGTGTGCTGTTGCTTTTTTGCTGGTGTGGGTGCGGTTTCTTGCTTGGCTGCTGCTTATGCATGGGAAGGGGGGAGTTAGGGCGGGGCTTTGGGGTTCTAACATTTTAACTGTTTTTCATTCTTTTGGGGCACTCCTCTGTTTTCGTGGATGCTTGCGACAAAAAAGAATTTCAGGATGTATATTGTATATGTTTCTGTGACAGTAAGTGTACCTATTGAAATCTGTTGACTGTGATGGCTTCCTCTGGGTGCTCTAGCTCTCCTCGCACATCACGAGGACCTTTTGGCTGGTAGATGGAGTAGCCCTTGTAAATAGGTGAGTGGTAGGATCCCAAGGGAATTGATGAAAAAGTCAAAAAATTAAAAATGGTATTAATGTATGATCAGTATAATTGGATGGTTAGCAATCACTGGGCCTAAGATCCGATTTCTATGATTCTAACTCTGAAATGGAGAGAATTGGGATCCCATCCTTTAGTGTTATTATTGGAGGAAGGGAGTGCCCAACAATGGGCAGTTCAAGGGCAACGTGGTGCTATTTCCTTCCTTGGTGATACGTGAAAAGGATTAGTGGATGGGCAGGTGTATCTGATGTAATTACCATGTCAGATTTGCAAGTGTAACTCAAATGACAGTGCCTCCTGCCTCTACCGCACAGACTCCCCACTGTTTGCTAAGCACTCCATTTCGCACCTCCCTGTGAGGTCACTCAGCAGACGCTCCTTCCTTGTGTTGCGTAATGTGAATAATGTTTATTTATGTTCTTGTGAACTCTTTCAGGACATATTCCTACTTTAAAAGCACTATATCAATGCAACTTATTGAAACGTTACATGTCAATTATCCCGATGAAAAACAAATCTATTAGATAGAAAGGGCATCTATATTATAGAAGAAAAAGGTAAAAATTGATTCATTTATTTTGCAAACAGAAGAAATGTTTGCAGAAGAAACAGACTGTTTGAAATGTAACGAGTTGTTAAGCATGTGTAGAAAGCCAATTCCCTTAAGCCACGCCGATGATTTATTGTGACAGTGCTGAACCACTGTGTTAGGTTGCTATGGAAAGCAGTTCAACGTACAACCTTTGGCACAGAGGTTTCAAAGAAGTCTCATGTTAAAAAAGCACAAGTATTATCAGTCATATGAGCCATCAGCTGGTCAATGGGAAATCTAGGTCAGTGGGAAATAATTGAGTCAATATATTTCTAGTAATAAAAGGTAAGACTATGAAATGAAGAGGAACAAGGGGATCTTGCAGTCCATGTCTACTGGTCCCCAGAGGCAGCAGGATAGGTGGATATGACAATGAAGAAGACACAAGAAATGCATCCCTTGATTAGCAGAGGAACAGTACTCAAGAGTAGAGAATTCATGCAAAAACTGTATAAAACTCTAGACCGAAACTGGAGATAGAATGATACATCTTGTGATGCACTCAGGCACATCATCAGTGATATAACTCAGGGTCACAGGGTTTTTTGGGTCTTCCAACATCAGACACCCTCACCCCGGCGACCCAGCCAGGGTTGATCAAGCCCCGACTTGTGTCTGAATAGCATTCTGCCACGGATCACTCCTCCTGATCCACAGCCATCTCGAGGCTCGCTCTGCTGACGCTGTGTTATTCCTGATGGCTTTCCTCTTCTGGGCTCCTGAGATGCCCAGCTGGCCATAGGCTCGCCAGAGGGATTGACGAGCAAGCCTCCTGTGGTCACCTCTATGGTCATACAGTGTGCCCACCATTCTCTGATGCAGCGCTCCTCCACCAAGTCTTAGCACTTTGTTATTTTCCTTTCAAGGGCCTCCTCCATCTTGTCTTCCCAGGGAGCAGTCAGCTCCAACATGACCACCTGCCCAGATAACTCTGACAGCAGCACCATGCCTGGCCTAAGCATGGTCAAGGAGTTGTGCTCAGGGAATGTGAGCTGTTTCCCTCAGCAATGCACGGGCCCATCCTTTGCTGTTTCTCAAAGGCCAGCAGGCACCCTGGGTTGGATTTGAGCCTTCTCCCCTGCCTTAATAAAAGCAACTGCTTGCTTTGCTGAGCGATGGTGTTTGGCCTGGGCGGTGGCTGTGCACAAGGTGTCCGCCATTGTCTTCAGCACCTGGTTGTGGCGCCACCAATAACATCCCTCCCCCAGGGCTTTTGGGCAGCAGCTGAGGATGTGCTCTAATGTCCGCTTCCCTCGGGACAGGGAGTATGCTGGTGTCTGACCTTGCCCCAGCAGCTGACGCTCACTGGGCTTGGCAAGACATCATAGACCGACTGGATCAGGAACTTGATGCGATGGGGTTCAGCAAAATTTCCCCCCACGAGATGTTGTGCTCCATTACCTAGTCCCATCTTGTCCACATGCCTCGTTGCCACAAGCCAGCAATCTGGCTGGCACGTACTGTAGCTCCTCCACAGTAGCTCGTACCCCCTGGCGCCTTGCTCTTCCCTGCACCTTATCGTAGCAGACTGTTGGGAAGCAACCCAAGTCCACCCATCCCGATGCCACTGAGCCCACCAGCACCCGATGGCGCAGCCGTGCTTCAGCTTGTTCATCTGCATCCTGCACCCTCCACCTCCTGCTCGCCCTCACCTCAGTGCCTGTGTGGGTGAGACACTGGACTCTCTGTATTGCACCACTACTCTTGCACGGGTGACCATGAACTCCTCACTCGCACTACTGATGGGGAGTTTCAGTCTGTTTTTCCCCTCATACAAGGCGATGCTGCTTAGGATCCTTAGCTGACGTTTCTCTCAAACGTCCCAACTGTTGACAGTAGGACATCACAGTTTAGCAGAGGCCACAGGATCTGAGGGAGGATACCAAGCTGGTAAATTCAAGCCCTGAATTTGCCCGGCATCCTTGACTTCTCCACAGCAGTCAACGCTGTTGCAGCTCTTCTCCGGATGCTTTGATGGCTGCTGTGTCCTTCAGTAAGCTGTTAATCACCTTGCCAAGGCTCTTCACCGGCTTCTCTGTTAGGCTTGTAACCTGGGCGCCTCCCAGATAAATGCAGAATTTTTCAACCACCTTTCCTCTCATTTGATTTCTTAGGACTGAAGCTCATCCTTGCCCGAGTAGTGAGCTTCTCCAGACCCTGCAGGTTCCATCTGCAGCCTGGCACTGATGCTGGTGTTACAGTCAGGTCATCCGTGAATGCTCTTCTAGGTGGTTGATGGACACCAGACCTGGACAACAGGCCTCTGCTCTCTACCTCTGCTGACTTGGCCAACATGTTCATCGCCAAGGAGAAGATGATCATGGACACTGTACATCCTGTAACGATCCCCTTCTCAAGATGATGCCCATCAGATGTGGCTAACCCAGAGGTGTCTCTTAAACTGAAATTACTGTAAGAGTCCGGAATGAGTTCCCAGGTCCTGATTGGGACATGGTGGTCCTCCAGGGCGACTTCAACCAGCTTATGTGGTATGGAACCATGAACATTTGTAAGGTCCTGTAGCGGTGTGCTACACACAGCGCTAGAATAACCACACGGAGTCGGTGAGTTAAAGTTGCGATGAAAGAGATTTATTCAGACTTCGCGGCCTGCTTTAAAGCCTTCCCGTTCCCGCCCTCCCTGGGGCGGGATTGCTGTGGGGAATGCATATTCCCAGACCCTTTCCACACGCGGGATTTTCCCCCTGCTGGTGAAGATGGCCTGGCGCCCTTTTTGGGGCCGGCCCTCTGCCTGCGCGCGCTGTTGTGAGCCGGTTCGTGTGTGCCAGAAAGTGGGTCGCTACATAACCCCCCCCCAGAACCGGCGAGACCTCCCCCAATGTCCACAGTCTGGATCGGCCTCTGTTTGGGAGGTCTGCCCCTGCGCCACGGTGCCTGAGCCTGGACCGGCTGCGCCAAGTCCACATGGGCCGGTTTGAGTCGGTCCACCGTCACTACCTCCTCTCTCCCCCCAATGTCCAGCACGAACGTGGACCCATTGCTCCTGATCACCTTAAACAGCCTCTCGTAGGGCCGCTGTAGCGGTGCCCGGTGTCCCCCCGTCGTACAAAAAGAAACTTACAGTTCTGCAGGTCTTTGGGTACACAGGTCGGGCTCTGTCCGTGCTGTGAAGTGGGGATGGGGGCCAGGTTACCGAGCCTCTCCCGTAGTCTGTCCAGGACTGCTGTGGGTTCTTCCTCTTGCCCCCTTGGGGCTGGTATGAACTCTCCTGAGACAACCAGGGGTGCGCCGTACACCAACTCGGCCAACGAGGTGTGCAGATCCTCCTTGGGCACTGTGCGGATTCCGAGCAGGACCCAGGGAAGCTCGTCCACCCAGTTAGGCCCCTCCAGGCGGGCCATGAGAGCCGATTTCAGGTGACGGTGGAAGCGCTCCACTAGTCTGTTCGACTGTGAGTGGTAGGCAGTTGTGTGGTGTAGCTGCGATCCTAAAAGGCTGGCCATAGCTGACCACAGGCTGGAGGTGAACTGGGCACCCCTGTCGGAGGTAATGTGGGCCGGTACCCCGAAGCGGGCTACCCAGGTTGCGATCAGTGCTCGGGCGCAGGATTCGGAGGTGGTGTCAGTGAGCGGGACTGCCTCTGGCCATCTGGTGAACCGGTCTATCATAGTTAGGAGGTACCGCGCTCCTCGTGACACTGGCAGGGGCCCCACGATATCCACATGAATGTGGTCGAACCTCCGGCGGGTGGGTTCGAACCGCTGCGGTGGAGCCTTGGTGTGCCGCTGCACCTTGGCCGTTTGGCACCACATGCACGTTTTGGCCCATTCACTGACCTGCTTACGAAGTCCATGCCACACGAACCTGTTGGAGACCAGCCGGACGGTTGTCCTGATGGAGGGGTGCGCTAAGTTGTGAATGGACTCGAAAACCCGCTGGCGCCAGGCTGCTGGGACGACGGGGCGGGGTTGGAGCTGCAAACCGGAGACTGCAGTCCTGTAACTAGGGATCTCAGCGTCTGCCTGCTGTGCCTCTGCCAGCGCTGCATAGTCCACCCCCCAGGACAGGGCCTGTATGGTAGGTCTGGATAGTGCGTCCGCCACGATGTTGTCCTTTCCCGAGACATGCCGGATGTCCGTCGTGTACTCGGAGATGTAGGACAGATGTCGCTGCTGGCGGGACCACCAGGGGTCGGACACCTTCGTGAATGCAAAGGTAAGCGGTTTGTGGTCTGTAAACGCGGTGAAGGGCCTACCTTCTAAGTAGTACCTGAAATGTCAGATTGCCAGGTATAGTGCCAATAGCTCCCAGTCGAAAGCACTGTATTTGAGTTCAGGGGTCACAGGTGTTTGCTGAAGAACGCCAGGGGTTGCCAGCGACCCTCGATGAGTTGTTCTAGCACTCCACCAACTGCTGTGTTGGATGCGTCTACCGTGAGGGCAGTAGGAACGTCCGTTCTGGGGTGCACTAGCATCGCGGTGTTTGCCAAGGCTCCTTTGGTTTTAACGAAAGCGGTTGCGGCCTCTTCGTCCCAGGTAATGTCCTTGCCCTTACCTGACATTAGAGTGAACAGGGGGCGCATGGTTCGGGCTGCTGAGGGGAGGAAACGGTGGTAGAAATTCACCATACCCACGAATTCCTGCAGGCCTTTGATTGTGTTGGGTCGGGGGAAGTTGCGGACCGCGTCTACCTTGGCGGGCAGCGGGATTGCCCCGTCTTTAGTGATCCTGTGGCCCAGGAAGTCGATGGTGTCGAGTCCGAACTGGCATTTGGCTGGGTTGATTGTGAGGCCGAATTCGCTCAGGCGGGAGTAGAGCTGGCGGAGGTGGGACAGATGCTCCTGTCGACTACTGTTTGCTATGAGGATGTCGTCCAAATAGATGAATGCAAAGTCCAGGTCGCGTCCCACCGCGTCCATTAGCCGCTGGAAAGTCTATGCGGCATTCTTTAGACCAAACGGCATTCGGAGGAATTCGAAAAGTCCAAACGGGGTGATGAGTGCTGTTTTGGGGATGACGTCCGGATGTACCGGGATTTGATGGTATCTCCAGACAAGGTCTACCTTGGAAAAGATCCTTGTGCCTTGTAGGTTTGCTGCGAAGTCTTGAATGTGCGGCACAGGGTAGCGGTCTGGCGTTGTAGCCTCGTTCAGTCTGCGGTAGTCACCGCATGGTCTCCAGCCCCCCGTTGCCTTGGGCACCATGTGAAGTGGGGAGGCCCATGGGCTGTCGGACCGTTGTATGATCCCCAATTCCTCCATCTTCTTGAACTCCTCCTTCCCCAGTCGGAGCTTGGCTGGGGGAAGCCTTCGAACACGGGCGTGGAGGGGTGGTCCCTGGGTCAGGATGTGGTGCTGTATTCTGTGTCTGGGCATGGCTGCCGTGAACTGCGATGTCAGTACTGATGGGAAATCCGCCAGGACCCTGGTGAATTCGTCGTCGGACAGCGTGATGGAGTCCATGTGTGGGGCTGGCAACTGTGCTTCACCCAGGGAGAACGTTTGAAAAGTCTTGGCGTGGACTAATTGCTTCCCTTGCAGGTCGACCAGCAGGCTGTGGTCTCGTAGAAAATCCTCCCCCAGGAGTGGTTGGGCCACGGCGGCCAGTGTGAAGTCCCATGTGAACCGGCTGGAGCTGAACTGTAGCCACACCGTGCGGGTGCCGTAGGTTCGTATTGTGCTGCCATTTGCGGCCCTCAGGGTGGGTCCCGGTTCTCCGTTGCGGGTATCATAACTTGTTGGAGGTAAGACGCTGATCTCCGCTCCGGTGTCGACCAAAGAGCGGCGTCCCGACTGCTTGTCCCAGACGTACAGGAGTCTGTCCTGATGGCCAGCCGCCGTACCCATCAGCAGTAGCTGGCCCTGGCGTTTCCCGGGAATTTGCAGGGTGGTCTGCAGCGGCGGGCCTCTGTGCCCCATCGCTGGTGGTAGAAACACCATTGTTCGTTGGGCTCCTCACTCCCGTCACCGGGTTTTGTAGGCTCTGCTGCCGGGCCTGGTCTGGTCTGTCGCTGGGCACGCGGCTTGGTGATCTGTGCAACGGATGCCCCTCTCTCTTTCCTGGCATTCCACAGCACATCTGCTCGGGCCGCCACCTCCCGGGGGTTGCTGAAATCTGCGTCGGACAGCACCAGGCATATGTCCTCGGGCAGTTGCTCTAGGAACACCTGCTCAAACATGAGGCAGGGTTTGTGTCCTTCAGCCAGGGCCAGCATCTCGTTCATTAATGCTGACGGCGGCCTGTCTCCCAAACCATCCAGGTGCATTAAGCGGCGTGCTCGTTCGCGCCGTGAGAGTCCGAAAGTCCTTATGAGCGGGGCTTTGAATGCTATGTATTTGTCGTCCTCCGGGGGAGACTGTATAAACTCCTCAACTTGTGCAGCTGTCTCCTGGTCGATGGAGCTCAGCACGTAGTAGTAGCGAGTGGACTCCGAGGTTATCTGCCAAATGTGGAGTTGTGCTTCTGCTTGTTCGAACCATAAATGGGGTTGCAGCGTTCAGTTTTAACGAAACTGCGTGAACAGATGCGGCGTCGGTCATCTCTGGTCCAAATATTGTTTGGGCCGTCGGAGTCACCAATTGTAGCGGTGTGCTACACACAGCGCTAGAATAACCACACGGAGTCGGTGAGTTAGAGTTGCGATGAAAGAGATTTATTCAAACTTCGCGGCCTGCTTTAAAGCCTTCCCGTTCCCGTCCTCCCTGGGCGGGACTGCTGTGGGGAATACATATTCCCAGACCCTTTCCGTGCGCGGGATTTTCCCCCTGCTGGTGAAGATGGCCTGGCGCCCTTTTTGGGGCCGGCCTCTGCCTGCGCGCGCTGTTGTGAGCTGGTTCGTGTGTGCCAGAAAGTGGGTCGCCACAGTCCAGCCAGAGCACGGACAGATCTCCCTCACCTTCCCGTGCTTCTCTGATCAGCTGAGTGATCACTCCTGTTTGCTCAAGGCACCCTGGAACCTGCGCTACCCCGCCCTTCTGCACTAAGGTGTTAATGTAGTGACTCCTCAGGAGGTACTTCATTAGGTGTCGGGCAACGGCACTGAAAAATACCATCTCCTCAACACTAAGGAGTGAGATGACTTGAAACTGCTTGATGTTCTTGGAGTTCTTCTACTTGGAAATCCAGACACCATCTGTGAATCTCCAATGGTGGGCCACTCTCCCTCTCCAAATCACCCTGGGGATCCACCACAGTCTGTACAGAAGTTTGGGACACCACTTGGTCCAGGTGCTGAGCTTGTCCTGGCTGTTCTTACTATCTCTTGGGCCTCTTACAAGCTCGGCTCCCTGTTGTCGAACTCAGTGGTAAGCGCCGGTGGACTTACTAGACTCTGCATGCCCCCAAGTCTCGCTCCCTAGATGCATTTGCGTAGGTGTCCTGGAAATGCTGATCAATCTCCTCTTTTGGGCAAGACGGGTGTCCATTCCGCTTTTGTCCAAGAAGCTTCTTAGTGAAGCTAAATGGATCAGCTATGAAGGCAGCCCGCTTTCTGGCCCTCTCCCTCCTGCGCCGTCTGTGCCATTCTGCCTTGAGGAGGGTGAGGAGCTTCCTTCTCATGATGTTACGAAGCTCCTGCAGTGCTTGCCTTCTCCTCCTCTGCTGCCTCCTTGAACTGCCGTTTAAGTGACCTCAGCTCCCGTCTCAACTGGCTGATCTTGTTGGCGCTCCGGCTTATTGCATAGTGTGTGCTCGCCCGTGCTTCTCCTTTGTGCCAAACCTCTCTGTACCAAAACTGACGATGATCGCTGACACGGACTTGAGCCTTCTGACAGAACCCCCTCCGGAAGCATCGGGTATCTTGCCCGCATCATCATTGATCTGATGCCACTCATCATCCTTGCATGCCAGAGGCCACTTCACCCAGTGATGGTCTCATGAGCTTTGGGTACATGAAGGTTCTGGTCACTGTGTGAAGTGGCTCCAGGCCAGGCCCCTCCGATGTCTCACCAGGGGTGATCCCTGTGCACTGTACCCACTGTTCCTTGCTTAAACATCCCACCTTAGCCTGCTGGATCCTCAGACCATGTGGGTTCTTACAAACTTTGCTGCAAACACAAGCCCTGCTCGTGCTCTTCATTGGTAGGTCCGTCTGGTTGGGGTTCTCATTCTCCTCCACTCGGTGGGCTCCCTAGGGGGTCTGCTTCTTTACAGCACTCTGTAGCTGTGATGGATTCTTCTTTCCAGAAGCTTGGGTTGCTAGCCCTCACTGCCCCCGGTGTCGTATCTCCGAGCTGTCCACTGTCTCCCTGGCTGCCACCACTCTTTCATGGTAGTCATCCAGTCCCTTCCTCGACGTCACAGCCCTGGTCAGGTGGGCTGGTAGAAGGTTAAATCTTGCGATACACTAAGACACATCATCAGCAATGTAACCCGGGGTCACGGATTGCTTTGGGTCTTTCAGCATCAGTACACCCAGCCAGGGTAGATCAAGCCCCGACTTGTGTCTGAGCAGCATCCACGGCGCTCTCGAGGCTTTCTCTGCTATCTGCGTGGCGTTCCTGACGGCTTTCCTCTTCTGGGCTCCTGATCTGGCTGCAGGCTCAGCAGAGGGATTGACCGGCAAACCCTCTGTAGTCCACCTCTGTGATCAGATGGGGTGCTCACCATCCCTTGCTGCAGCACTCCTCCAGCAAGTCTTGGTACTTCGTCTTTTTCCTTTCATGGGCCTCCTCCATCCGGTCTTCCTGGGAAACGGTCAGCTCCAGCACGGCCACCTGTCTAGATGACTCCAAAAGCAGATTTGTATCTGAAATATGAACAAAAAACTGAAAATGCTGGAAATATTCTGCAGGTCAGGCAGCATCTGTGGAGGGAGAAAAAAGATTGATATTTCAAGTGGAAGACCCTTTATAAGAACTGGAAAAGCTAATAAGAGTAAGCTAGTTTTGTGGAGTGGCCAGAGGTAGATGGACATAGCAAAAGGATATCTGAAGAGTAATGTACTGTTCTTCTTATCATAATATAGATATTTCTAAAGATGGCTTTATCTGAAACATTGAAACATACAGTAGAATGCATTACACGAGGAATTCTGCAGATGCTGGAAATTCAAGCAACACGCATCAAAGTTGCTGGTGAACGCAGCAGGCCAGGCAGCATCTCTAGGAAGAGGTACAGTCAACGTTTCAGGCCGAGACCCTTCCAAAACGTTGACTGTACCTCTTCTTAGAGATGCTGCCTGGCCTGCTGCGTTCACCAGCAACTTTGATGTGCGTTGTTAGTAAAATGCATTATTTATGTCAATGACCAACACAATCTGAGGATGCACTGGAGGCAACCCAGAAATTTACTAGCCCTAGCCCATTTGTCTCTGGAATGTGAAAGAAAGCTGGAGAATCCAGCGGAAATCCATGTGGTCTATGGGAGTACCTATAAACTCCTTACAGACAGTGGGGGGAATTGTACATCGATCACTGGCCCTATGAAACATTACTCTGACTGCTACCATGCTGCCTCCAGGAAGGATGTGATAGAACTGAAAAGAGTGCAGAGGATATTGCCAGGGTTGGTGAAGTGTAATTAAGATAATGATTTGCTGGGAATGGGTTGTTTTCTCCTGGAACAAAGGAGACGAAGTGGAGGTTTGAATGTGTTAAGTAATATCATGAGATAAATGGACAATATGAATAAGAATGACTCACTTCATTAGAAGGGAGAGATAATAGTCAGGAGTCAAGGAAGGAGCAGAGATTTAAATTAATTAGTAGAAAGATTAGAGTGATATTGAGGAAATTGTTTTTCACTCAGCAAGTAGTAGGGGTCTGGAATTAACTGCCTGAAGACCGCGAAGGTTCGAAATGTTACACTGCTTTAAAAGTAGCAGAAGAATCTGTCATTACACAGTCCTCTATCATCTAGTCATGCGACATCCACGAGAAGCAGGTTGGACTACCTTTCCAGCAGCCATTATCAAAGCTTATAATTAGGCTGCAAATGCTGGTAAGTATTTGACTCTGCATAGTGCCTTTCGAGGTCCGGACTGCTTTCATGCATGTAAACATCCTCTTCGCACTGCAGTTTTCTGCAGAATTTGTTTGATTTTAATGAGAGTAATTCCTATAAATTATTTTTTCAACTTAATTAAAATAGACATGATTCACCAAGTGAATTAATTTTGTTTGATCTACAACTAATAGTTTACATGAAGTGCTAATTTATTGGTTCATTATTATATAAATTAAATGTCTTATCCAGAATAAGATATTCCTCAGGTTGGAGGAACAACGCCTTGTATTCTGTCTGTGTACACTCAGGTTGGAGGAACAACAGCTTATATTCCGTCTGGGTAGCCTCCAACCTGATGGCATGAACATTGACTTCTCTAACTTCCGGTAATGCCCCACTTCCCCCTCGTACCACATCCGTTATTTATTTATATACACACATTCTTTCTCTCTCTCTCTCCTTTTTCTCCCTCTGTCCCTCTGACTATACCCCTTGCCCATCCTCTGGGTTTTCCCCCCCTCCCCTTTTCCTTCTCCCTGAGCCTCCTGTCCCATGATCCTCTCATGTACCTTTTGCCAATCACCTGTCCAGCTGTTGGCTCCATCCCTCCCCCTCCTGTCTTCTCCTATCATTTTGGATCTCCCCCTCCCCCTCCCACTTTCAAATCTCTTACTAGCTCTTCCTTCAGTTAGTCCTGATGAAGGGTCTCGGTCCGAAACATCGACTGTACCTCTCCCTAGAGATGCTGCCTGGCCTGCTGCGTTCACCAGCAACTTTGATGTGTGTTGCTTGAATTTCCAGCATCTGCAAAATTCCTTGTGTTTAAGATATTCCTCAATCTCTTTCCCCATTGAACAGACAAGTACTTCTGACACACATCTACTTTAGACTCTTTCCTGGCCTTCTCCCACTCTTCACTGAACAGAGAAATTATTATTGGTCCAGACCAGCTTCTAAATTTGACAGCAAAGTCAGAGTGATATTAACGTTTCAAAATTTTAATTTTCTGGCCTTGAATGATTACTTATTTTGATGTACACCTCTCTACTACTTGCTAACCTCGCCTGTGTTCCTGCACAGGCAACAATAGATAGATACTTTATTGATCCCAAAGGAAGTTACAATGTCACAGTAGCATTACCAGTGCGCAGATATAAATATTAGAAGAGAAGTAGAAAGAGTAAAAAATAAGTTACCGCAAACAGTCTAACAAAAGGGGATCATCACTTCCCAGGCTAAAGGTTTACTCATTGAGTCTAATGGCCCGGGATGAGAATGATCTCTTTGGAGCAGCTCAGTCATCTTAGTCCATACTGAAAGTGCTCCTCTGTTCAGCCAAGGTGGCATACAGAGGGTGAGAAATATTGTCCAGAATTGCCAGGATTTTCTGTAGGGTTCTTTGTTCTACCACAGCCTCCAGTGTGTCCTGTTTGACTTCTATAACAGAGCCAGCCTTTCTAATCAGTTTATTGAGCCTGTTGGCATCACCCATATTGATGCCAAAGTGCCAAAGGCAAAGTACTTCTAAATCTGTTTCCTCTAACGTCAATATCCACCACCCAGCCAAGTTCATATCATTTTGCCATCTTGTTTTTGCCCCACAGAATGCAGTCCCATCAAGTAATGACTTTCCAGTGCCTTTTACCACTGCGTACCTCCGCAGTTCCAGTGCACCAAACTGCAAAGTCACTTTATGATAGATTTGGATATGCAAAATCCAAAGCAAGGGCAAGGAAGAGCAGAAAAGCATAAATCAAAGCTATGAGACTGTTGAAATAGGTGGAGAATGACGGAATGAGAAATGAAGGATTGAATTTCCAGAACCTTGAAGCATTCTTTCTCTTCTCAGTGCAGTGATTGAGCAGCCCCTGGTGGTTGTGTCTGGTAATGTAGTTTTGACATTAAAATCCAGTTGAGATTATTGCCACATATAGAAGTACAGTGAGGTACAATGAAAAACTTGTTTGCAGCAGCATTGCGATTCTGGCATGTCGTTTCAGACAATAAAACATAACTTATACAGAAATTACATAAGACTGTGATGAAAGAGGCTGTGCAAAACAAAACAGAATCCAAGATATATCCATGCTAGTGCAAGAGATATTTCATAATGTTCTGCTACTGAGGGAAAGTTAGGGTTGTAAACAGTGGTTCAGGAAACTGAAAGTTGTAGGAAATTATTCAGATTTTTCAGTCCCCGGAAGTGCTCGCAGAAACAAACTGTTAAGCCAGCCCACAAACATTATGGATTCCCCTCTTATGTGTTCTGAGTTATGAGTTCAAGAGGCATAAGGTAATGCTACATTTATATAAGACCTTGGTCAGACCCTACTTGGAGTATCGTGTTCAGTTCTGGTCACCTCACTACAGGAAGGATGTGGATACTTTAGAGAGAGTGCAGAGGAGGTTTACAAGGATGTTGCCTGGATTGGGGAGCATGCCTTATGAAAGTAGGTTGAGTGAACTTGACCTTTTCTACTTGGAGTGACGGAGGATGAGAGGTGACCTGATAGAGGTGTACAAGATGATGAGAGGCATTGACCATGAGGCTTTTTCCCAGGGCTGAAATGGCTAACACAAGGGGGCATAGTTTTAAGCTGCTTGGAGGTAGGTACAAGGAGGATGTCAGGGGTAAGTTTTTCACACAGTGGATGAGTGGAATGCACTGCTTGTGACAGTGGTGGAGGCAGATACAATAGGGTCTTTTAAGAGACTCTTAGATAGGTACATAGAGTTTAGAAAAATAGAGGGCTATGTGGTAGGGTAATTCTAGGCAGTTCCTGAAGTAGGTTACAAGGTCAGCACAACATTGTAGGCCGAAGGACCTGTAATATGCTGTAGATTTCTATGTTATGTGAATAAAGAGATATTTTCACAACTTCCAGTGAATTTATTCTGAGAGAGAAAGAGCACGACTCTGTGAATTCTTCATAGAGTTTTAACATGAATCAATGTTTATTGATGAGAAATGTGAACCTGGCTTGATTTTTTTGCTCACTTGTCTCGGAATAGTGAGGTTGATTTCTTTGTAGCTTCTTCCTTTAGTTAAAACAATTATCTAAGCTTGGATTAAGCAGTCGTGTGGGATCTTCCAGGCCAACTGGACCATGTAACTAATTGGTTTATCTAGGTGAACTTTTGGAAAGACTGTATAAACAGGATTGAAACAGAAACAGTTTATCATTTTAATTATTATTTATTGCATTCAGCACTAATTTAAGATAATAGCCTGTGAGGCAATGACAGGTCAACAAGGGTCATTGCACTACCAGAATGGAGCCAGAGATGTGCATTAGTTCTACTGATTTCGAGAGGACCAATGCTTGTAAGGAAAGGGATGTTACATTACGCTACGCTGCTTGGTAAAAATAACCATGATGTAGAGATACCAAGGTTTCAAATTTCTGGAGCATCCACTTTTATCATCCTGCACTGGAATGAGGAGCACTAGTTATTGGGCCTGGAACCACATTGCCACAAGTTGGATTGAATGGAGACTTCCGCATTTGAAATGGTATATTAGGCTACTGCAAGAATTGAAGGGAGCTTTGTTCAAGCCAAAGACGTGTATGAACTGAAGCCAATGGCTTTGGAGAGAGTGAAATGTTCTCGGAAGGAGCTTGTTTTGTGGAACAGAGAAATCTTGAAGAGATCAGGGGGATCCATAAAGTTGCCATGCACATTGATAGGGTGGTCAATAAGGCATATGGTGTGTGGGCCTTCTTTCGTCAGGGGATTAAGTTCAAGAGCCACGAGGTACAGTTGTGGCTCTATAAAACATTGGTTAGACGAAACTTGGAGTACTGCATTCTGCTCTGGTCATCTCATTATAGGAAAGATTGGAAGCTTTAGGGAGGGTGCAGAGGAGATTTATCTGGATCACCTGGATTATAGGGTAAGTCTAATGAGGATAGGTTGAGCAAGCTAAGGCTTTTCTCTTTGAAGTGATGGAGAATCAGAGATATATAAGTGATAGAGGCACAGACAAAGTGTACAGCCAGTGCCTTTTTCCCAGAGCGACAATGGCTAATATGAGAGGATATAATGTTAAGGTGATTGGAGGAAAGTATAGGGGAAGTCAGAAGTAGTATTTTTTACACAGAGAGTGGTAACTATGTGGAATACACTGCCGGGGTTGGTAGTAGAGTCAGAAGCAATAGGAACATTTAAGAGTCTCTTATAAAGGCACATGGGAGAGGAAGGTTACGTTGATTTTAGAGTAGGTTAAAAATTCAGCACATCATGGACTGAAGGGCCCATACTGGGCTGTACTGTTCTTTGTTTTATATTTAATAGAAGAAAAACTTTGGGCTTATACAATGCTTTCCTTTTGCAAAGTGAGATACCTATGAAGTATGGCTAATGGATATGAAGTGGGAAACATTTGATCTCAGTAAGTTCCCTTAAAGAGCAAAATAGTCTCTTCATTAGTCAGATAATTTCTTGGTAATGTTCAGAAAGAATCAAGTATTGGCCAGGATCATAGAAACGTCTGCCTTTCTTGCCTTTTAAATTATGGACTGAGATCATTTATATTAGGCCTTTACATAGAGAGTAGTCAGGACTTTGATTTATCATCCCATCCAATGGGCAGAACTTCTAGATGGTATCAAAGCTGTGTCCATTGGATGGGATGATAAATCAAGGTCCTGACTACTCTCTATGTAAAGGCCTGATGTAAATTATCTCATGCCATAATTTAAAAGGAGAGAAAGGTAGACATTTCTCAGTACTACACTGGATTGCTTAAACCTTTTTCTGAAACCATTAGCCTTCTGACTCAAAGGTGCTGCAGAGTAAAATGCTTGAGGGAATGATGCATGGAAGTAAGTGTCAGCTCATATTGTATATAACTTTTCAGATTAATGGTAGCAGTAACAGTGGTACAGGACTGGCGAGAAGCTAGAAATAGTCTAAGCTAAGAATGAGCGTTAAAACTGGGACTGTTTTATCAAAGTGAATAAGAAGATAAAGATTGTATTATATATTTAACAGCTGATAGACTGGAGTAATTTTCAGTTCCATTGCCTGATTGCAAAGCTGGACAATGGGATTAATTGGCCATTTAAAGAAACTGTTTTTTGGGACATATGTGTGATCAGTTTAACGAAAGAGACCATTGGAAGAACTCAATGGGTCAAGCAGTACTTGTGGAGGTAAAAAATGCAGGTTGACATTTCAGGTGGAATTGGAGTTGGTTTATTATTGTCCTACATTCTGTTCAAACAGCCACGTTTCCAGAAGAAGGAAGACATTTCAGAAGCACCAGAGCAGAATGCCTCATCTAAAGAACAGATATGGCTAAGAGAGAGAAGCTGAAAAAATTGGATGACATCCTTAGAGAAGTCAGGGCAAAAGGAGATACAGTCAAATTGGTTGTGGGAGTCAGTGGGCTTATGTAAGTTATTAGTGCAAATTTATTTTCTGAAATGGCCTCAGAGAGATCCTGATATGGAAAAGATGTAGGAGAGAATTTGAGGACAGGATGGAAGTTAGTAGCAAACTTGATGAAAATGAGGAGATCTGCATGAGTGCCAGAAGCAACAATGTTGGAGCAATGTTACAAGATAAGAGTTGGGAGTAAAGGTGTGCCAGAATAGACTTGGAACAAGAAATATTCCGTGGAGCCAACAAAAAGACAAACACAGTTAAGGTCTGTGCCAATGCCTTTGACTTCAACGAAGATCTAAGAAAGTGTGAGAAATTGAAAGAGCAATTGTTGAGTGTAAGGACAAGCAGATGAGTGTTATTGGAGAGGAGCTGGTTGCATCTTTGCTGAAGAAAGATAAAGAGTGTACTAAGATCTTGCTAGGGATGTAGGTGTATAGAGACTGGACATCTATGATAAAGATGAATCACTTGAGAACAGGAAAAGGAAAGCTATCAAAATGGAGGAGGGTATGAGAATTGTCTTGGATGCAAGTGGAGAGGTACTAGATGAGAGGAGCCAAGATATTGTCCAGGTATGAAGAAATGAGTTGAGTAGAACAAGAGCAGGCAGAAACAATGAGTTGACCTGAGCAGTGTGCTTTATAGACCTCTGTCTGGGGATAGAATCAATATAGACATTATAGGTACGAAGCATGAAGAAAATTAACATACTATACATAAGTTCACTAAATAATGAGAGAAATTAAGACAGAGAGAAATGAGGGGGAGAATAAGACAGTGAGAAACAGACACAGATTTACAGAGGGGAGAGAGAGAGAAAGAAACATTGCTCTTTTTTATATACAGGTATTTCAAAGACTTGGACATGGTATTGCTGGGTTAAAATTCCAAGCTTCTCTCCCAGACAAATCTTGGCAGTGTGGTAAAAAGTGAGGAGAATATTGGTAGAGAAGTGCAGAAGGTCATAAACAAATTGGCTGAGTGGGCAAACAAGTGGCAGATGATGTTTAATATAGAGAAGTGATAGGTGATAGATTTTGGTAGAAAGGATAAGGAGAAACAATAAACCAAAGGATAATTCATTGAATGCTGAGGTTGATGAGATGGACATGAGAGGAAGAAGTGTTGCTGTGTTCCGTAGTAAGTGGAAGGGATGAAGGCAGAGTAGCATTAATTGAGGGTCCTTCCAATCTTGGTGAAGGAGAGTCCATGGGTGAGGAAGTAAGCATGAGTATGAAAGATGGCATTGACAGAGCAGATGCACAGGAGGTAGGAATTGGAAGAATGGAATTCCTTACTGGAAAAGGGAACACAGAAGACAGTGGGAGCCTATGGGTTTATAATGCATTTGACTGACAATCTCTTTCATAAATAACAGCTTGGTTGGATTCATTTTGTTTAGCTTGGCAAGCAAATTCCCACTTCTCTAGGATGACTAATATAGCCAATATGCTGGAAAAGTCTATGATCTGGGAACAGTTTTACACATTTCAATTATCCTATCTGCAAAATAGGGACAACGTATTGGAAGGACAGTGCAACTTTGTCCAGCAAATGTGATTAAACAAAGGTCTGAAAAAGACTGTAATTAAACCTTGATAACTAAGTTACAAGTGAAATCTTTTGTGTGCTTCCACAGAACTGTGAGCATCAAAGAGCTCAGCATTTGCACTCTTCCCAGGAACAATAATTCCCGGGAGAAATGTTTCTCAGTGAATGCAAAATCCACAGAAATAAAGGACGTACTTACTGACGTGCATTATTTCGTTTTGTGGCAAATAATTGGTTTCCTCTGCGCACATACTATATGCAAGAATTTGTGTTTAAAGAAATATGTTATACTGATTTTGCAGTTCAGCCATACGCTGACACCTGTAAATGACGCAAAACTGCACTGCAGCTATGTCAAAATAAGATAATGCTGAATTCAGTAAATGGGAATTCTTCCATTTTCTGCTTCTGTGTCCCAGCCACAGAGGAGATTAAATGGTAGGAATAATTTCCTATGTGAACAAGGGCTGTATTTATCTTTGTATGCTAGTTGAGGCTCTAATAGCTGTATTTTCCTTTTTATGAATTTTCATTCAGTCCTTTTGTAGCTTAGGAAAAATACCAAAAATCGTTTATTGCTGTTTCTAGTTGCTGCTAAAATATTGACTGTTAAATGCAGATAAAAAGAAATATTAAACGCCACATTATTTTAATCAGTCCTAAGTGTAAAAACATTTTAACCCAATTTAAAAAAAAATAAAAATATTGTTCATCAGCAATTCATCCATAGCCGTTGTTGACAAGGTTGAGCCTCCGTGGGAGCATTTTAGAAGAGATTAAATAGGCTGCGCTTGTTTTCCCTGGAGAGGAGCATGATGGAGATCGTCTGATGGAGGTTGTTGTGACTGCTGATCTGAACCACACAGAAGCTATAGCTGAGAGATATAAAAGGTCTTTATTCAACTCAGCAGATCTTCTGGGAAATCTAGCTCTTTCCCATCACAATGTTTCATACTTATTGCACACAAAGACAATAATAAACCATTAATGACATTTTCAATGGCAACAATTACCTGCTTTAACATTTTGAGTGTAAATAGTTACCTTTGTGAATTATGTATTTACAATGGGACATGAGAAAATCTGCAGATGCTGGAAATCCAAAGCAACACACACAAAATGTTAGTGGAACTCAGCAGGCCGAGAGTATCTATTGGAAAGAGTAATCAGTCAACGTTCCAGGCCAACACCCTGAATGCTTTCCAGAGCTGCTGCCTGACCTGCTGCGTTCCTCCAGCATTTTGTGTGTGTTGCTTTACAATAGGAATACATTTCAACGAGCAGAACTATTTGAATATTCAGTTACCAGTGGCTGGTCTAAAAGCTTCCAAGCAGAAACTCTGCCTCTTTTGTTGCAGTGTTGAGGGATGGCTCTCAGATCACCAATTAACATGGGCATTCATACTATTGTTTTCCTCTGTGTAGTTTCAATGGTGCAGAATTAGAATGTCCCACATCCAGTGACTAGTTTCAATGGCTTTAAAGTATCAATTGAAGCTTAACTGGGAACAGCTTTTATTTCCTTAAGACTAGTTCTCATTTTAATTACTCTCTGTTGTCCATAATTTTGTGACTCCAGTATAATCCCCAACAGAGGTAATCAAAATTATGACAGATATATATAATGTAGTAAGATTCTTTTTCCCATAGATGGGGTATCCAATTGTCCTGGGTATGACTCTAAACTGCAACTGGTGATGAGGGCCTGATTGGGGACTTTCAGAGCTTTGGGGAAAGTGGAGTTACTCCTTAAGCCTGATTTATACTTCTGCATTAATTGGATGCCGTAACCTACACAAGTGACCAACACACATCAAAGTTGCTGGTGAACACAGCAGGCCAGGCAGCATCTCTAGGAAGAGGTACAGTCAACGTTTCGGGCCGAGACCCTTCGTCAGGACTAACTGAAGGAAGAGCTAGTAAGAGATTTGAAAGTGGGAGGGGGAGGGGAGATCCAAAATGATAGGAGAAGACAGGAGAGGGAGGGATGGAGCCAAGAGCTGGACAGTTGATCGGCAAAAGGGATATGAGAGAATCATGGGACAGGAGGCCCAGGGAGAAGGAAAAGGGGGATGGGGGAAAAACCCAGAGGATGGGCAAGGGGTATAGTCAGAGGGACAGAGGGAGAAAAAGGAGAGAGAAAGAAAGAATGTGTGTATATAAATAAATAATGGATGGGGTACGAGGGGGAGATGGGGCATTAGCAGAAGATAGAGAAGTCAATGTTCATGCCATCAGGTTGGAGGCTACCCAGATGGAATATAAGGTGTTGTTCCTCCAACCTGAGTGTGGCTTCATCTTTACAGTAGAGGAGGCCATGGATAGACATATCACAATGGGATTGGGACGTGGAATTAAAATGTGTGGCCACTGGGAGATCTTGCTCTCTCTGGCAGACAGAGTGTAGGTGTTCAGCAAAATGATCTCCCAGTCTGCGTTGGGTCTCACCAATATATAGAAGGCCACATCGGGAGCACCGGACGCAGTACATCACCCCAGCTGACTCACAGGTGAAGTGTCGCCTCACCTGGAAGGACTGTCTGAGGCCCTGAATGGTGGTAAGGGAGGAAGTGTAAGGGCATGTGTAGCACTTGTTCTGCTTACAAGGATAAGTGCCAGGAGGGAGATCAGTGGGGAGGGATGGGGGGGATGAATGGACAAGGGAGTCACGTAGGGAGCGATCCCTGCGGAAAGCAGAGAGGGGGGGAGGGAAAGATGTGCTTAGTGGTGGGATCCCGTTGGAGGTGGCAGAAGTTACAGAGAATAATATGTTGGACCTGGAGGCTGGTGGGGTGGTAGCTGAGGACCAGGGGAACCCTATTCCTAGTGGGGTGGTGGGAGGATGGAGTGAGAGCAGATGTGCGTGAAATGCGGCAGATGCGTTCGAGAGCAGAGTTGATGGTGGAGGAAAGGAAGCCCCTTTCTTTAAAAAAGGAGGACATCTCCCTCATTCTGGAATGAAAAGCCTCATCCTGAGAGCAGATGCGGCAGAGACGGAGGAATTGCGAGAAGGGGATGGCATTTTTTGCAAGAGACAGGGTGAGAAGAGGAATAGTCCAGATAGCTGTGAGAGTCAGTAGGCCTATAGTAGACATCAGTAGATAAACTGTCTCCAGAGATAGAGACAGAAAGATCTAGAAAGGGGAGGGAGGTGTTGGAAATGGACCAGGTAAGCTTGAAGGCAGGGTGAAAGTTGGAGGCAAAGTTAATGAAGTCAACGAGCTCAGCATACATGCAGGAAGCAGCGCCAATGCAGTCGTCGATGTAGCGAAGGATAAGTGGGAACAGATACCAGAATAGGTTTGGAACGTAAATTGTTCCACAAAGCCAACAAAAAGGCAGGCATAGTTAGGACCCATGTGGGTGCCCATAGTTAAACCTTTAGTTTGGAGGAAGTGGGAGGAGCCAAAGGAGAAATTATTAAGAGTAAGGACTAATTCCGCTAGACAGAGCAGAGTGGTGGTAGAGGGGAACTGATTAGGTCTGGAATCCAAAAAGAAGCGGAGAGCTTTGAGACCTTCCTGATGGGGGATGAAAGTATATAGGGACTGGACATCCATGGTGAAAATAAAGCGGTGGGGGCCAGGGAACTTAAAATCATCGAAAAGTTTAAGAGCGTGAGAAGTGTCACGAACGTAGGTAGGAAGGTATTGAACAAGGGGGGATAAAACCGTGTCGAAGTATGCAGAAACGAGTTCGGTGGGGCAGGAGCAAGCTGAGTCAATAGGTCTGCCAGGACGGGCAGGTTTGTGGATCTTGAGTAGGAGTTAGAAACGGGAAGTGCGAGGTGTGGGAACTATAAGGTTGGTAGCAGTGGATGGGAGATCCCCTGAGCGGATAAAGTCAGTGATGGTGTGGGAGACAATGGCCTGGTGCTCCTTAGTGGGGTCACGATCGAGGGGTAAATAAGAGGAGGTATCCGCGAGTTGTCGCTGTGCCTCGGCAAGTAGAGGTCAGTACGCCAGACTACAACAGCACCCCCCTTATCGGCGGGTTTTATAGTAAGGTTAGGATTAGTGTGGAGGGATTGTATTTATCACTCTTCCTAAGAAACCTGGAGCAATAGAATGTGAATTACATAGGCCCATAAGTTTAATGAGTCATATCACCAAGATACTTCTAAGAATTTTTTTGACAAGAGCTAAAAGTAAGATACAAGCTGAAATAGGTAAAGAACAATGTGGTTTTGTGAAGGACAAAAGTACAAGAAACGCAATATTGATGTTAAGGATACTATCAGAACGAGTTATTCAAGTGCAAAAAGATTTGTTTGTTTGTTTTATTGACTACACAAAAGCATTTGATAAAGTGAAGCACAATAAGTTATTTGAAATATTACAGAAAACTCTAGATCTAGATTCAAAAGACCTCCGCCTAATCAGAAATCTGTACTGGGAACAAACTGCTGCTGTTAGAATAGATGGAGAAGTGAGTCAGTTTATGAAAATCATGAAAGGCGTTAGACAAGGGTGTGTTTTCTCTCCTGATTTATTTAATGTGTACAGTAAAACAGTATTACAAAAGATAAGAGACATCTTGGGAATCAAAGTTGGCGGTGAAAACATCAATAATTTCAGATATGCAGATGACACTGTGTTAATTGCAAGTACGGAGGAAGAACTACAAAACTTAATTGATATAATTGTTTAAGAAAGTGCAAACATGGGTCTATCTATCAATTGCAAAAAGACAGAATGTATGGTGATATCCAAAAAGAAGGAGAATCCTATCTGCAGGCTGAGAATAAATGGGGAAGACATAAAACAAGTACAGAACTTCTGCTACTTAGGAAGCTGGGTGACATCAGATGGCAGGTGCGACATGAACATCAAAAGAAGAATAGGGATGGCAAAAGACACCTTTATGAGAATGAAGAGTATACTGACCAATACTAAGCTAGGCATGACAACCCACCTCAGAGTACTGAAATGTTACATTTATCCAGTTATGGCTCAGAATGTTGGACAATATCTAGTAACATGAGGAAATGAATTGTAGCAGCAGAGATGTGATTTTTGAGGAGGATACAAAGAATATCATGGACGAAACGAATATCTAATGAGGATGTCATGAACAGAGCAAACACAAAAAGAGAAATAATGTATGAGGTCATGAAAAGGCAACGTAACTTCATTGGGCATGTGATCAGGAAAGAGGAGTTAGAATGCATGGTAATTATGGGAAAGATTGAAGGGAAGAAAGCAAGAGGAAGCCAAAGACAAATGATGATGGAGACAGCAGCCAGAGAACTGGAAATGAATACCAATGAATTGATCCACTTGACCCGAAACAGGAGTGTGTGGGCCCATGGCAGTCAGAGCTCAAACTGGGCACGGCACCTGATGATGATGATGTTGATGGGGTATCCAAAAGAAGATGCTATCGATCAAAGGGTTCCCAACTTTTTTTATGCCGTGGTCCCCTACCATTTATCGAAAGGTCCGTGGACCCCAAGCTGGGAACCCCTGCTATAGATAAAGTGTGGGAGGTAAGAGGTTTGCTGTCTGGTGCTATGACTCTGTCTAAACCAAGTGATTGCATTAAGCTATTGACGTAGTACAGCAGAGGTATTCCTACAGGAAAATTAGGCAAGTAGCTCCAGGATTTTGATCCTTTGACAATGTATGGTCTGGAGGAAAAAGACAGGAATCCCGGGGCTTTCATGTTCAAAGCAGTGAGGGGCACAATTCTGTGGAGTATGACCAAAGCTGGTAATGCACTGTGAGGTTGGTACAGATGACAGTGGTGGAAGTGTGATTCGCTATTCAAGCTGATTGATCAAGTGCACAAGTAGTTGAGTATCTTGTCAGTCAATGAAGATACACATCCAGATAAACTGTGACTATTTATGTATGCTGGAGATACAGGGGGCAATCATAAAAATCTCAGAATTGCTGTTGAAACACACACAAAGTGCTGGAGGAACTCAGCAGGCCAGGCAGCATCGACTGAGAAACGTACAGTCCAAGTTTCGGGTTGAGGCCCTCCGGCAGGTCCGGTACATTTTTCCACAGATGCTGCCTAGCCTGCTGAGTTCCTCCAGCATTTTGTGTGTGTTGCTTGGATTTCTAGCATCTACAGATTCTCTCGTGTTTGTGAATTGGTGTTGTAGTTGTGGTAAGTATGTGGGTGGTTCTTTTGAGTCAGTTGATCCTAGAAATTTGCTATCCTGAAGAAGACTCTAGATCTATTAAATCCATGTTTGGTGGCTGATAGTGAACTTGTTTGGTATGAGAGTCATTTGCTATTTATCAGAACATTATCTTGTTCTTTTTTCATGTAGACAAGTGCACCAGAACACTAATCATTAATGAAATTGCTGAATATTATCGAGCTAAAAGATTGAGGAACTTTTGTAGAAATATCCCAAGGATGAGACAGTTGGTGCCATGTTATCCATAGCACCAATCTACTGGAATATTTTCTCTTAATTCATCCAAACAAGAGCCATGTTTGATTAAATACCACCTCAATATCAAAGTAGAAATGGGAGGAGCAAGGAAAGATGCGCCAGCGGAATTTGAAGACCCAGGTGACTTCTTTCAGTTTGTCCATGAAACAGCATATTTTTCTTCTCTTATGTCTTTCTTTCTTTTTCAGGGTGGTTTGGGTTCTGTTGGAGTTCATGACCTACATGTCAAACTATGGTTCTTCGCAAGCAATGAGTTTTCGGACCTACTGTGCTTCACTATCTCCAGGAAGACATGCATCCTCAGGTTTGAGAGGGTGGAGTGGCCCCATGGATGACCCAGTTTCTCCCCAATTTTGCCAACTGAAGTGTCGTGGGGGACTGGAACATCGAGAGTGGAACATCGAGTGGCAAGTGGTGAGTTTGCTAATCGTGGGCTGCTGTCGGAGCTCGTCCTCTCAACTCAAGCCATCCTCCTCTCTCTCTTTTGATGAAGAGCGAGAGCCTGTCGGTCCTCAAGACAGGGTGGGGGGAGGTACTGGAAGAAGCAATGCGGAAGATTGTAACATTGGACAGCAAGTTGCTGGTCTCCACTCTTGTTGTTACAGGAGTGAGCTCTCTCTCCCTTGATGGTGAGAGAGAGCCTGTCTGAGATATTAAAATGTTGGGTTATGGACTGTAGTTTTGATGGACTCCGAATCAAGGACTCTTTAGGGGGCTTCTGCTGTTGCTTGCATGGTGGGAGGGGGGGGGTCGATGCTTTTGATACTGCTGTGCAAAGGGACGGGAAAGGGGACTTCAGGGCTATGACGTTTCTATCATTCATTTAAAGGGGTTCTTGTTTCGTAGATGTCTGTGGAGAGTATGAATTTCAGGTTGTATACTGTATACATTTTCTGATATTAACTTTTGAATATGCCGTTCAATCCTTTGACCCTGGACTATCACTGTTCCATAACCTCTACGGCGTGCAACCTCAATCACCTGATCCTGACCAGTTTTGTTCAAACTCAGTTTTGAAATGAACAATTGTGCTAAATTAATTTGGATGGATTTGAGATAGGTGATGGCAAAGTAGAGATGGGTGTCATCAACTCAAGTTGGATTAGACTAGAACCAGAGGTCATAAATTTAGGGTGAAAGCTGAAATATTTATGGGGGAATCTGAGAGAAAATTATTTCACTGAGGGTGGTGCAAGTGTGAATCAAACTGCCAACGGAGGTGGTAGATGTGGGTTCAATTGTGATACTTAAGGGAAGTTTCATTAAGTACGTGGATGAGAGAAGTATGGAGGGCTATGGCCCAGGTGGAAATAGATGGGACTAGGCAGAAGACGAGGCTGGCATGGACTAGATGGGCCAAAGTGTATGTTTCTGTGTTGTAGTGCTCTAGTTCTCTATGATTTTCTGACTAATGTCTGGAGATGCTGGCACAGGCAAATCACAATGAGGAAATAAAGAAGTAAAAAGGGCCAAAGGAAGGTTCTAAGGCAACATAAGCAAAGTGAAGGGAGCCCTTTGGCCATGACTTAATAGGCAAAGCAGAAACAAAAAAAGAACAATGACAATTCTGACTAAAATTGGAGTGATTAACATGTCAATGATGCACAATTGGGAGTGAGAGCTTAGATTGGGAGAAGTTATTCATATTGATTGCGTCTTGCTACTTAATAACATGGTGGTCAGGGCTGGTTCAGTTTGGCAGTGCAGTGTTACTATGTATCCAGAGCTTTGGTCATATGATACAGGATTCAGTTCAGTTCAAGAGCATATCCTGACCAGCTTCTCCTCAATCCATTACTACAACAGAAACATTCTGATATGTACTTTACACAAGCTTCTCATTAAGATGTATATATTAACATTAGTATCCACATTCATTACTCCATCTCCCGTTTTCAGGCAAGCTGAGAAATAGAGATGAACAACTTTTCTGAGGATGAATATCAGATTTTTATCATACATTTAATAATGCACAAGTGCTTTTACATTCCACCATATGTATGTGGGTCTATTGTACAAAGCGCACAATGTTTTTCTACGTAGATGGTTCTTTTAAAACTGTTTTTTGATTCTATAATTGTTCATCCCTATGACCTTTAATCCCATTGTTCTGTAAGCAGCACCATAATTACACAATAGTATGTATGTAATTGGCCTCCAGGTTAATAGCTTCAGACGGAGTTTAAATCATTTTTCTTAATTATTCATTTTTCAATAAACTACTTGTTATTTTTCTGTGATTTGCATGGAATTTGTGTAAACATCTAAACTCTAAATTTAGAAAGATCTGTTTTCAGTTCTCAAAAATACCTGGTACGATTTGGATAAGAAGTTGAAATTTTGGAGTTGACCAAGCTACCTAATCTTGCATTTAACAGGGACTAACCTGCTCTCAGGAGGTGAATCAATAGGTAAGAGACCTATGATGGCTGAATGGCAGAATTTGGATAAGATTTTTATTTTGATCTTCATTCTGTGTGTGTTTCCTTTGTTCTGGGAATCCAGCAAATAAAAGAAGGCAAAAAGGGGCATTTACAGCAATGCTCAAGGGCCAGGAAGAATGAGAATGTTCCACACTCTGACTGGCCATACTTAATTTTACCAGCTCCAGTGCTGTATTCTCTCTCAATCTCAGTTTTTCTAACCTAGCTGCGTATGTCCCTGCTCCTTCACCCACTGGAACCCTCCAGTTACAATCTCTCTCTCTCTCTCTGTGTTATGGAATTTTCTCTGCACCATACTGAGGTAGCTAAGCAGCTCACCCATAACATCATCTCCTCTGGTGATCCCTTTCCCCCTCCTAATACATTGTCTGTCATCCTGCTACACCTTTGTGCAAAGGGCTTTCTTGTCAAACAGCTCGCCAGTCTGAAAAGCCTGAGCACGTAGCTATTAAGAAAGAGGATATGCTGGAGCTTTTGGAAAGTATCAAGTTGGATAAGTCACAGGGACCGGACAAGATGTACCCCAGGCTACTGTGGGAGGCAAGAGAGGAGATTGCTGAGCCTCTGACGATGATCTTTGCTTTATCAATGAGGACGGGAGAGGTTCCAGAGGATTGGAGGGTTGTGGATGTTGTTCTATTATTCAAGAAAGGGAGTAGAGACAGCCCAGGAAATTATACACCAGTGAGTCTTACTTCAGTGGTTGGTAAGTTGATGGAGAAGATCCTGAGAGGCAGGATTTATGAACATTTGGAGAGGCATAATGTGATTAGGAATAGTCAGCATGGCTTTGTCAAGGGCAGATCGTGCCTTACGAGCCTGATTGAATTTTTTGAGGATGTGACTAAACACATTGATGAAGATAGAGCAGTAGATGTAGTGTACATGGATTTCAGCAACGCATTTGACAAGGTACCCCATGCAAGGCTTATTGAGAAAGTAAGGAGCCATGGGATCCAAGGGATCCAGGCTTTGTGGATCCAAGGCTTTGTGGATCCAGAACTGGCTTGCCCACAGAAGGCAGAGTGTGGTTGTAGACGGGTCGTATTCTGCATGGAGGTCGGTCACCAGTGGTGTGCCTCAGGGATCTGCTCTGGGACCCTTACTCTTCGTGATTTTTATAAATGACCTGGATAAGGAAGTGGAGGGATGGGTTAGTAAATTTGTTGATGACACAAAGGTTGGAGGTGTTGCGAACAGTGTTGAGGACTATCAGAGGTTACAGCGGGACATTGATAGGATGCAAAACTGGGCTGAGAAGTGGCAGATGGAGTTCAACCCAGATAAGTGTGAGATGGTTCATTTTGGTAGGTCAAATATGATGGCAGAATATAGTATTAATGGTAAGACTCTTGGCAGTGTGGAGGATCAGAGGGATCTTGGGGTCAAAGTCCATAGGACACTCAAAGCTGCTGTGCAGGTTGATTCTGTGGTTAAGAAAGCAGACGGTTCATTAGCCTTTATCAATCATGGGATTGAGTTTAGGAGACGAGAAATAATGTTGCAGCTATATAGGACCCTGGTCAGACCCCACTTGGTGCTCAGTTCTGGTTGCCTCCCTATAGGAAGGATGTGGAAACTATAGAAAAGGTGCAGAGGAGATTTACAACAATGTTGCCTGGAGTGGGGGGTATGTCATATGAGAATAGGTTGAATCAACTCGGCCTTTTCTCCTTGGAGCGGCGGAGGATGATAGGTGACCTGATAGAGGTGTATAAGATGATAAGAGGCATTGATCCTGTGGATAGTTCAGGCTTTTTCCCAGGGCTGAAATGGCTAGCATGAGAGGACACAGTTTTAAGGTGCTTGGAAGTAGGTACAGAGGAGATGTCAGGGCTAAGTTTTTTACGCAGAGAGTGTTGAGTGCGTGGAATGGGCTGCCAGTGACGGGGTGGAGGCAGATGCGATGGGGTCTGTTAAGAGATTCCTGGACAGGTACATCGAGCTCAGAAAAATAGAGGGTTATGGGTAATCCTGGGTAATTTCTAAGGTAAGGACATGTTCGGCACAGCTTTGTGGGCTGAAGGGCCTGTATTGTGCTGTAGGTTTTCTATGTTTCTATCATCTGGCTGCAAATTTGCAGGAAAAGCATCCTGCAGCTAATGAGACTAGTCTTCCACCAAGACCCACTAGATCTACTGGAAGATGATCCTCTAAGTGCCAGGAAGAGGTTGCAGCACAGCCCTCTGTGCAGTTGAATGTCAGCACAGCGCACAGTTACACAAATTTTCCAGCTCAACCTTGGAAACTTGCCCGTAGGACCAGCTCTAGTTTAATGTATTGAAATAAATGGGAGAACCAACAGAAGGAAAAATGTAAGCAGAGCTTTTTATGTCTGTTTCATTAAATTATTGTTAACATTTTTAGTGATTTTCATATGAGTGAATTTTGTTTTTTAGTCTATTTTTAAACTAATAGGCAATGCTTTAAAATTACTTCTAGTATTTTTTGATAGAATTCAATCAGCATTGAAAGTTAATGAATTTCAAAGAGATTCTGATGAAAAGTAATCACCTGAATTAACTCAACTTTATTCCCCGTTGTTGTAAATCATGGAAACTAGCCTCCCCTCCACTTCTTGCTGCCTCAGTGAAGCAACCAACAGAATTGAAGACCCCATCCAGCCCAGACATTCCCTGTTCTCTCCCTTTCCATTGGTAGAAGATACAATTGCCTGAAAGCACGTACCACTGGGGTCAAAAATATCTTCTATCCCACTGTTTTAAGACTATTGAATGGTCTTTTAATACAATAAGATGGACACTTAACCTTGTAATAACTTGGCTTATTATTGACTATCTGAACTGCTTTCTCTAGAACTGTAACACTTCATTCTGCATTTTGTTAGACTACCTTAATTCACTGATGTGATGTATGATTTGTATGGAATGGCATAAAAGCAAAGATTTTCACTGTACCTCAGTACATGTGACAATAATTAAACCAATTTACCAAATGCTGCCTTACTTGTTTGATATCTACAACATTTTCTGTTTTATTTCCAGTTTCCCTGGTTTGCAGATATTAGTTTCTGGATTCATCAACAATGACAGCTTTGACAACCGGTGAGCGTAACACCAGCCCTCACCATGTCAAAGTGTTCTGCCCACTAGCACTGGGAGAGGCAACAAACCCAGCAATGGAAAGCTAGACCCAGAACCAAGAAGGAAGAGGGTAGAAGGCCAGTGATCTGTAGGCAGCATTTGACCTGCTCAGGGCATCTGCACTGCCGATGCCTCCAACAATCTGCAATACTTCTCTTAAACATCAAGGCTATAAATGTAGGTACGGCTTTTACTGCCTGCGTTTACAGTATCCTAAGATTTACTTTCAGCCGTGCCAAGATACTAAGCCATTCCAATTTCTAGTTGTTTTTATCAAATTATTCAATGAGTTAAGGATTTCCTCCCAATTAACCAGCATAGTAAACTCTAAGTGAGGCAGTAATTTAAGCTAATGCACATAATGGTGTTCATAATTAGCTATAGTGCCAGCAGATAGAATCCTCAGGATTCCAGTCTCTGATTATTTATATTAATTAGAAAATATGGAAAATTGCCCAGTCTATCCAGTTAACAAAAGGGCGGTCTGGATCCAATTCAACAGTTCATTTCCCTTCATTGATGCTGTTGAATTCCTCCAGCACTTTGTGTGTTGCTCTACTTTCCATCATCTATGGTCTCCTGTGACTCTAAGGATACATACTACGTGGCGACATCACCTTAGAGTTATAGAGTAATACAACACTAATACGGGTACTTTGGCCTAAAGGGAGAGCATGCTAACTATAGTGTCCATCTAGTCCCAATTTCCTGTGTTTGGCTAATATCCCTCTAAACACTGCCCCTGCATGTACCTATCCAAGTGTTTCTTAATGATACTATTGTACTTGCCTCAACCACTTCCTCTGGCAGTATATTCCATTTACTCACCACACTCTACATGAAAAAATTGCTCCTCCAGTCTCTTACAAATATTTCCTCTCTCACCCTAAAAATATGCTCCTAGTTTTGAACCCTCTACCTTTGGAAAAGACTGTTATCATCCACCTTATCTATACACTTTGTGATTTTATAACACTCTGTAAGGTCACCCCTTATTCTCTTACACTCCAAGGAATAAAAACCTAGCCAAGCCAACTTCTCTCTCTAATTTATACCTTCTAGTCCTGGAGATTCCACTTAAATCTTTTCTGCTTCCTTTCCAGTTTTAACCGTATATTTTTTATATCAAGGTGACCAAAACTGTACTTGATAATTCAACTGTGGCCTCAACTTTTGCAATTGCAACATAATGTCCCAATTCCTATACACAGCGCCCCGATAAATGAAGGTAATTGATCTAACATCTTTTACATGACCCTGTTTACCTGTGATGTTGCCTTCAGTGAACTGTGCACTTTCACTTCTATGTCCCTCTGTTCCATTAAACTCTCTAGTACCCTACCATTCATAGTTTAAGTCCAACCTAGTTGGACATTCCAAAATGCATCATTTCACATTTATCTGTATCGAAATCTATTTGGTTCCTCTCCAAACTATGTACCCCCTGCCCTGAAAACACATCTCCACCACTTTCATCACTTCTGGCCATACATGCTGGAAATCCCTCACCAGCAACACTCTGTGATCACCTTCACACAAAAGATTGCAGCAATTCCAGGCAATTGCTCCACATCATCTTTTCAAGGACAATTAGGCACAAACAATAAATGTTGATCTTAATACTAACTCTTCCAACAGATGCTAATTGATCTGTGGAGTGTTCTCGTCATTCTCTATATTTATTTCAGATTGCAGGATTTTTTTATGTTTCCATTCATCAGCTCTGCGATAATTTACACATTTTCTTATGACTTAGAATGGTAAATCTGATTGGACAAGGATTGCTACCTACGAAGATAAAAGTAAAAACTGGAAACATTAACTATTAAAGGAAAAACACAAATGCTCATGGACAAATACCTTGAAAAACAATTAAAGACACAAATCTCAGTGTCACTGAGTCTATGGGGCAAATTTTTTGCCCTTTGTTTACATGTGTTCCATGCTATGGGAATGGGAATATTTAAAAAAAAACAAGGCAAGTTTCTACAGTGGTGTGGTAAAGGAAAACCAGTAAACTGAATCAGTGCCAGCAATTCATGAAATGTCCAATTCCCAAATAATTATGGAAAATATACACATTTTATAACAATTATTGCTCCCAGATAATAATTAAAACTAAATAAACACTATCACCAGAACTTGAAAACTTAACGAGGGACATAATAGAAGAACTATAAATATAGTGTCCCATTCTCATATGTACACTACATTCTCAAACATTGATCATATGTGTTCACCCACTCTAATTTTATCACAATAGCTTTTTCTTATTTGAAACAGCTCCAAAAATAATCCAGAGCAAATAACTGTTTGTTTTGTACACTTCTCTCCGCAATTTAGCTCAGATTACATGTTCAATAGTAAATCATGGGTAAATTTATTTTGCAGAACAAAATATGGCTGTTGAGTCACATTATAGGTTGACATCTGAAAGTGCATTGGAACAGAGAAAATAATCACAACTAAGTAGTATTTAAGAGAAAGAACAGACAGGCAGCATTCCAGTTCTGTGATCCTTTTACAATCTGAACAAAATAGATTGACATTTAAGATTTGTTTTCCTAATAAGTTTTTGTTCTAATTGTATCTTTGATTATGATATACAAGTCATTCAGCATAAAAGGGCATAATGGTCTTGTGCAAATCACATAGCCCATTACTCCAGCTTACATTACCTGGCAGGCCGTTCCCACCATCACACTCAAGTCATCAATCACTCTTGTTTCTCCCATATTTCGAGTCCAGGCATTAGTTGCCTTCTATGGTTCATACCATTTATTAACTTAATCTTCAGCTCTTGTTTTTTTTTCTATTGTTCCTGCATTACTCCTTCAGGCTACTGACTTGAACTATTTAGCATCAAGAAATATTAAAACACATTTATTTATGATGTGCTGGCAGAATCTATAGATCCCAATCCTTCCAGGAGCATGATTTTTGAGTTTCCAAACAAGCAGAGAGGGTGTGGACAATGGGCTAAGCTGGAATCTGCTAATAAACTCATAGGGCTTGTATTTTTTTTTTCAAATTGATTTCTCACTTGGAGGTAGATAGATCAGTCTCTGTGGTATAAATGGGGAACATTGCAGTAATGGTCACATGCTAGTAGGATGCAGATGGCCTGCTGCTGGAGTAGAGAAATGAGAGGATGGATGAATGCCATGTGGTTGAGAAAAATGGTGGGCAGATTATTAGGGTGTTGTTGAGCTATACGACAAGGGATCAAGGTCTCCTGGAGTTTTTCTAATGATGCGGGGGATTGGATAGTGTCGAGTAATCAACAGGATATGTTCTAACTGCAGGAGACACTCTGCATAGAGGAAGGCCTGATCACTGGGCAGTGGGACTGATCACATGATGAGGGAGTATATCTTAGGGGAGATTCAAATCCAGAAGGAGAGATAGGTTGCCAATAGTTCGAGTCTGATCCCAGGATGGAAAACTAGCTATCTTGGAAATGCTAGGAGGAAACACTGCTGCTTGTTTTTTGCCACAAGCAACAAGCAATGCTTGAAAACAAAGTTCATTTCCTTTACCCAAAGACCTTATCTCCCTTCTGCTGTTATGTTTCCCAAAGCCCAGGTAACCTGTCTAACTATCATTAAACCCAGAAGAGATGCTGACCATTTCTGATGATCTACAGTTCTTAACCCTCTGAGATCTTCATGATGCTTCAATCCCTGATGATAATCATTGCTCATCCAGTGATCCCAGCTTCAGCTGCCTGGGCCAATGCTCTTCCTAAATCCATCTCTCTCTTTTCCCTTTTAAACCCAAGATTTTCATTGTCAGTTTCAATATCTTGAAATGTAGAATTATAATCATGGTTTGGGATATTTTGCTATGTTAAGGATACTTCATTTCTGCAAAGATGCCCTCCCTTTCTTTGGATGTGTTAAATGCTGGAATTTAGAAGTTCAAGTACACTCTGACTTCATAATCAATTTCACAGGGATGGGCCAGAATCTGCAACCCTGTACTCCTTCTGTTAAACTTACATAAAAGAAGCATATCATGGCAATGCAGCTTGTGATTTGCCATTGATTAAATTTAAATTTTGGATTGTTGGTGGCAGCTTGACTACAATTTTGAATTGCTCTTGTTTAAAGCCCTTGTTAAATCATTTTTAGCATTATATTGCTGATTCCTTGAATACAAAACCAAATGAAAGCTAGTTTTGTGCTCATATAAGATTAACATTTCAGAATATGCCCCGATATTTCTCACAACTTGGTCTTCTTTTCCCGCAAAAGAAATTGGGCCACAGTGCAAATCGGTTCTGATATGCCGCCTTCTTCAAACATTTTGACAATCGTACATCACAGTCACAAGTTATCTTCTCACAATTGTTATACAGTCTTCCTGGAGTCAAAAAAAAAAGTTAAAAGATGAATACTTGAATGTTAGATAATTTATGTTCTAAACTTCGTTGATGATAGTCTCAGCAAACTTTGTATACAAATCTCACTCAAAGGTTTGAGTGCACGACTCAGACCAGTTCATTAGTGCAGTAAATATGGAGTGCTGCAATGTCAAAGATGTGATAATTATCTGTTGAAGTATTAAACACAATTGCCTCCTGTTGGTTGGGTAGGTGTAAGCAATCTCACAGCACTGATGTGATCACTGTGGTTATTCTGATTACCAAGCCAACAATCACAGCTCAGCCAATATTTTGGGATGTCCTGGATAAGGGTAATATGCTCCGAAATGCAACTTGTTTTGCTTCTTCATTTGATTCAACAACTTATCTATGAATTTGCCTTGGCTGTGGGTGGAAGATAAATTAATTCTAGCATGAATGTTTAAGACTTATATGTCTATAAGATGAACCCATTGTAATTTGTGATTCATGCTGTTTTCTGCATAGCAGATTACACTTGTGATTATTTCCAGTTCATTTCACGATCAACAGGAAGTTTGCTCGGGTACTGTCAGGGATAATTCACCTTGGTGTGCTTGATCTACACCCAATATTTGATACACATTTAATGCCATCACCTGGCATGTGATAGTGCTTTCATGTTTACCTGCGGAGTTTGTCCATTAATGGTGCAGCCTATCACATGGGCTTTGCATTCATAGCAAATGCAAAGTATCTTGGATCCCAGGACAAGACACTGCAACTACCGTTTCCTTAGAGAGTCGTTATCTTGCACCAACGAAGCCCATAAATCCATAGATGGTGCCAGGAATTACAGAGGGGGGTGTCATGTTTCTCCCACCTCTCCTTTGTGCTCTGTACTGTGGCTGCCATGGATAGGGTTTATTAAGAGCCACCTTGTTTCTTATTAGTCAGCATGTCAAAAATGCAGTGGTTGAAAACTCCGCAGTCACTTGCTGTCAGGAAATGTGCCAGTAAAATGCTTGTGCACGATTCAAGGTTTAAATCACCTTAATGGAAGTTAACCAGGTCTTTCACAAGTTTTTGGCTTCCTTTCAGGTCACCCATCTGGTCATGGGTACTTCACACAATACCTGTTTACACAAAAAATTGGGTGTTCTGCAAGTTTTAGGCACCATTTTTCTTAAAGTAGAAGAAACTCTCTTACTGTGTTAGACTGCACCTTTGGAAATGGTAAATGCAATGCACCTCGGTGCATAATTCAGTAAATAGACATTTGATATCATTTCTTTACTTTGACAAACACTATCTTACAAATGAGATCAAATAAAATTAAAATTATTATGAGTTATCATTTTTAAAATGATCTGATTGGGGTATTTCGCAAGCTCGGTTCAAGATTAACTTCAACAATTTATATTAAAAGATCTTCTTATAAAATCTAACATGAAACAAAGGATTTGGGAATTAGATTGGTTGAAAGAGACATCAGTATATTGCTGTTCACTCAGTAGTTAAGGGAAATGGATGTTGAAAGAAGTTAAAATACAAGTAATAAGACTCATATGTAAATAGCTGATTAAGTGGTGCTGTGTTTCAGTCTGATGCTTTCAAGGTAGAAGTTATTAAAACGGTGCCTCCATAATTGTTCTGCAGAGAGACAAAAGGAAGCAACAGGGTTTCATTTCCAGCAATCTCATTAAAAAGAAGTTTACTTTGAAGAATGGAGCATTAACTTCCAGCGGAAAGATTGGTTCTATACTTGCTTGCCCAGCACTCAGTCTGAGCTGTAATAATTCAAACATTCCAAGTGGGATCTCGCTTTTTGGCAAGAAAGCAAAATAATGGAGAGACTCAGCTGGGTAATCTGATCTCAAGCACTCAATATCTCTGCCTGGAAAATAACTACTTAATTTCTATAGGACATTTTTATTTTATGACCCCCACTTTAAACTTTATTCATATCAGTTAATCTGCAGAACAAACATGGGTGTACAAGACATAACTTTTATTTTCTTACATACTTAGAGATCAGCATGTGTTCTTGATTACAGGTCAAAGAATTTAATGGTTACTAAAATTAATATTAAATCCATATTTATTTGTTCTTTCAAATCTTGTACAAGAAATAAAAGCAAGTTTAAAATATTTCACTAATAGATGTGAATGTAATGGACCTCTGTAAACTGGCTTGTAGAATAAACATTAAATACAAAACCAAAAATAATTCTGGAGTATTTTGGGTCAGTGAATATATTTTTTAATATTAATTTAACTGTTTGGTGCTGTAGCTTCTACAAACCAGTTCCTTTTATACCATTAGTACTTTATGTTCAATAACAAGAAGTTTAGAAGAAATAAATTAATGATGCATGTATGTTCTTAAGAATGCTTGCAATTTAAGATTTTAAAATAATTATTTTATGGTTAAATTGCCTGCAAATTCAGCTAGTAGGAACTGTGTAAAAAATATCATCTTTGAAAATATTGCATTGTTCAAACAATTGGGAATTCTCAGCAATAACTTCCAAGTGTTATGCTCATTAGAGGACACCACCCCAGTATGAATATGTTTATGATACTTTCTTTTGGGTACTGAATGCCCTGTTCAATTCTCATCATGTTCTCCACAATAAACTTAATGAGCCAAAACAATTCTCAGTGTTTTATCTTGATGTTCTAACTGTGCCTCTGTGCAGCGCAGCCACTAATAGCATCCAAATTATAAGATCAGTTGCAAGAACTATGAAAGGAGTTGAATACCACTGGATATTAGATTCTAAGTGTTTTTATCATCCCTCCCCTTCAAACACATTGGCCCACTCTCATTAATAATAAAGCCCATCCATTTTGTGTCTTGTCAACTCTGATCCAATGCTAAATATTTTAAAATCTGCACAGAACTTTCAATTCCCAAATAGTTGCATCCATTTCTAAAATATTAGTTATAATTCAGATTATGACACCCTTCCTTCACCATTACATCTGTACACATGGGGAATGAGAGAGGACACGAACTGTAAGCACTGTGGTCAAAAGGGGACACTGGCTCATATACCGTCCGGGTGTAAAACAGCTCTAACTCAGGGACGCCGTGATACGGTGTTTCTGGCTTTTGCTGACACACTAGAGCGGGAGAGATACAAGAAGAGGACGGCTAGCACAAATTTGAGGAAGGCCATCACCTTCATCAAAGAGGGGGCCAGGCCTTTCGTAACCAAAGAACCAAAGCCCAATCTGCTGCTAACGGCCAGGTCCTGAGAAATGAGGGTCGATGTGGGAAGGAGGTTGCAGATCCCGGATGTGGTGCACACAACCCCATGCCCGGAAATTGTGCTGTGGTCAACCGAAGACAAGAAAATAATTCTGGTTGAGCTGACTGTGCCGTGGGAGGAGGGATGGGAAGAGGCCCACGAGAGAAAGGCCTTGAAGTACCAGCCCTTAGTGCAGGAGTGTAAAGACAAGGGATGGCAGGCATGGTTGTTCCCTGTGGAGATCGGCTGCAGAGGTTTCCCAGCCAAATCAGCATGGCGGTTGTTGTCAGATCTGGGTCCGGACGAAAGGAGCAAAAAACAAGCAGCTTGTAGGATGGGGGAAGAGGCAGAACGAATCTCTTGTTGGATTTGGAGTAGGCGAGAGGAGGGGAGCTGGAAGCCAGGAGCAGATGGGCAGTGATTTGGCCACCACCGCTGGCCCACCAACTGGAGAGTGTCGTGGTTAAGGGTCAAAACACTCGGTGAAGGTTGGGAACCACCTGATGACATCTGCTTCTGGCTGAAGGCTACGGTGACCTTATAAGGTAACTGGAGAATGTGCCCTAACAGGTGTATGTAACAAGTAAAACCTGCAGAGAATTTTCAATTACCGAATAGTGGCATCCATTTCTAAAATATTAGTTATAATTCAGATTTAAAAAGAATAATTTTAATTACCAAATAGAAGACCTGCAAATGCTGCCAAAGCTTGCTGCACAGGACAAGTATACTGAAGTACAGAATGGTACAGAAGCCATTGTGACTTTAGTCACCAGAAAATCAGAGAAAAAATAAGCTGAGCTGCTCAGACACCAACTGCAAGAGGATCTCAAACTTGTCATTGGGTTTGGAGGTTCGCATGCGTCAAAGACCCGAAGAGCTATTTTCACTGGAGTCAGGGCTTTATGCTTTTGATCTTGGTAGGGTCACCCATGCCAAAAAGGTCCAAGGGTAGAGGTCAGACTAAAAGTGATCCTTCGGATCTCTAGGTTCAGGATTTCAGCTCAGGGCTAACAATCCTGACTGGTAAAATAAAACTGTTACAGAATCAGCAATGAGGAATCCTTCTACATCTGAGTGAGACGGTATTCCTGAGTCTCCACCCAGGACTTGCATGACTGACAGCAGTGAAAACCGAGAGGAAGCTACTGAAATGGTGAAGGAAGCCCTGAACACCTCCAGAGATGGAGGACCTTCATTGCTGCCCGGAACGCCAGCAGCATAACAGGCAGTAAGGTAAAGTCAGGCACCAGCATTCAGGATGTTAAAATGTTTCTGTTCTCAGAGTGAAATATTCATTAGCACATTTTTCTTATTAATACTGAAATATGGAACACATTTTAACTCTGTCTTATTTATTATACTAAATGAATACACTGTATGCGTCTTGTTTGTTGATAATCAAGTTTTTTTCTAATCACTATTTTTTTTATTCCTATTGGTATGATTTCTTCCAGTTTCTTCCAATGTGACAATGTTCTTACTTGAACAACCTAGTGAATCAATGATCAGAAGTAGCTCAGCTGAATATGACCTTTCTTGAATGAGACGGGCTAGGTGTGTAATGTGCCCACAGCTGTTTTCAGCAAATACATGTTACCTTCTCTGCCTTGGGCTTCTCCTGACTATCCATCAGCTGTTTTGGTCAATGGAGGCTCCCAAAAATATTGCCCACACCAACTATTGAATAATGGGTTCACTAGAAAGCCAAAATTTCCACACGTGTCTGGACTTGCTTTGCTTAGTTCTTAACTTCCAGGTGCACTGCATACTTCAAGCCTCACCCGTCCTTGCCTCCTGATGATGTTTTCTGGAGATGTTAAGAACCACCTCTTTTTGAAATACTCACCACATCCAGGTGTCCCATTTTGGCAATGCCAGTCATAATGATCAAACTTGGGCTGACAACCAGCCTGTTCTACTCTCTCATAACAACAGTCATGAGCAAAGCAGCACCTTAAAAGAAAAGAAGGAATAAATGAATGAGTGAGAAAGTAAGTAATTTTCTGGGCACTCAGTTAACATGGGGGTGGGGGGAGGTGGGAAAGTGCATTATTAGAGACACTCTAAATTATTTATTTCTGCAAATGCTAGTATCTGCCTCTGGAAGCAAATGAGAAGTGATGTTTTGTTCCTCAACACTTTCATTCCCCTCTGGGTGAAATTAGATTAGTACCTTAAAATGCATATTCGTCTGTGTGAACCCCAGTGCAAGAGTACCAGTATTGACAAATACTGATCTCAGTCAACGTCCTCACACAAGCATTAAGCAGAAGAACTCTCAGACAAAGCAAATAATAAAATGTGGTGTATTTCATATTTACTTGCAAACATCTTTGCCTTCAATGTCTCAGCATAGATTTTGACAAATATGGAAAAGACTGAAGATCAAAACTTCAACCTGATACAAAACTCCTTGTCTATCTGGCAGCAGTGATCCTGGCTTTTCTGCATGTCTCTGAAGCATGGACCATCTAAAACCACAAAAAAAATACTACTACTGTTTTTGCAAAATCTTCTAAATTCATTGGAAGGACAAATGAATCAACATTATTGTCCTCTCCCCGACCCAGTATCACTCTCTGTTGAGCAGACCACGCCATTCACTTGCCTGAAGTCAGAGTCGCATAATAGGGACTTTATTTCCTATTATGAAATGGGAAAATATTATCAGATGGACAGAGGAAAAGATTAAAGGATCTACCCAAAGTTTCCTTGAAGATGCCCAATTGCTTCCTCTAATATGACTTTCAAATTAGAGAGGGATTTGAGATTCTATTGAGAACCTGGAGTTGTTCCAGTAGATCACATAGAAGCCCTGCATTAGTGACAAAAGTAGTGAAGACCTTTAGAAACCATGCCATTCAACACAACAAATTCACCACCACCAACGTTCTAAGGGCCATCGTTGACCACAGACTCAATTTGCCCAACTTTAAATGTTGTGGCTTTAGGAAGAGGTTGGAAGAGTTGTATTTAGCAGCAGATCTCAGCTTCCTAGAAACATTCTACTATCTACAAGGTACAAGTCAGGAGTGTGATGCAATACTCCCTGCAACTCCAATAACTTTCCAACACAGTTGTCATTACACATTGTTTGATTGGCCATCCATTCACCACATTAAAAAAATGACTCCCACAACTATGGTGCTCCATTTCTGCATCTATCAGATGCACCGCAGCAGTTTGCCAACGCTTCTTTGAGATCATATCCCAACCCAGTACATTTTGCTTTTTCAAAGAACAAAGCTAGCAAATGCATGGGAATACCATCACATTCTTATTCACAGCCAATTAGTGATTCTTAAAGGCTGTTTACCTTAAGTGAAGAAACCAGAAATTGGAACGGTCACTTAAAACTGAAGTGAGATGTTTCATCACTGAGGGCTACGCTGAATTCTCCACATGAGATCGTGTGGATTCTCATTGTCTGAGTTATTCAAAATTAATATATAGAGTTCTGGTACAAAGTAAATTAAGGCGCAGAAAAGTTGAGCTGACTGAAAGTTTCATTTTATTGATTGTCATATAGCATTATGGAGCAGGATAGCCTACTACTGTTCCTATTTCATATATTCATATGTTCTCTATGAATCAGTAATGAAGTGTTTTAAGTTGTTGGGTCATGACGAAATTCTTAAGTTCAGTGTTTACTTTAAACATTAATTTGATGTTATTTTTAAGCTGAAAATCATACTATATCAGAAGAAGACAGGGTTGAAATTCCAGCTGAATTTCAACGAAGTGTCAAGATTAACTTAAATGAATTAGTTTTGCCAGCAGTAACTGTCTCAATACTAATTTTTCTGGTAACAAGTAAAATATTATTTTTGAAAGAAATTATGTATTTTCACTTTTATTGCTGGGAGAAAAAAAAAAGGTCACCTTGGACCATTTTTGGAACAGCTGATCCCTGAGGAATGGGGGAATAGGGTAACAGTGCTGACAATTTTAAGAACACACATAAAATTGTTTAGTTATTATACCCTGCTTTCAACCTCCTTTTGAACATTTCTTTCTGGATTAAAAGTTAGAATGGGGAAAGTTGTCACATTGCTGAAAGTTCAGAGAATGGCGTAAAAAATTACAGATACAGTAGGGTCTTTTAAGAGATTCTTGGATAGGTATATGGAACTTAGAAAAATAGAGAGCTAAGGGTATCCCTAGGTAATTTCTAAAGTAAGTACATATTTGGCATAGCATTGTGGGCCGAAGGACCTGTACTGTGCTGTAGGTTTTCTACGTTTCTATGTTTCTAAAATTGATTTCAGGCACTTCTGATGCATAATAATGCATGTAGTATATAGTGTGAACATTAAAACATTCAAATATCTGAAACTTCGGAAATCCTCACGATAAGTAATCATTACTATTAAGGGCATTGCAACACAACCTGTGTGCTTCATAGGTGGCAGGTTCTTTGCCATTTTTACAATGACCAAATGGAAAGGTATTTCTCCTTACTGCCACAAAGATGAGAGTAAATCATGAGAGACAGGTGTAGAAAATGGAGGTAGGGAGGAGTAAACTGGACATAAGAGAAGGAAGGAGGGGGCAGTACAACGATCTCCCAGGGAGACTGTCCTTAATGTGGAATAGACCTGATGGTACCCTATGTCCAAGGGTGAGCACAGCCCCCGCTATCCGTGGTGGATGTGGAAACTACAAATTAAGAAGTTTATGAAATACAATTATTGGTTCACAGAAGCCTCGAATTTCACAAAGGCTTGCCAGTATCGATTTTTATTTCTCATAAAAGTCTGCCACACGGCTTTAGGAACCCAGATTTGATCCAGACCCACACAGAGTTTAGATGCTCTCTCCATGACTACATGGGTTTTCTCCAGGTGCTCTGGTTTTCTCCCGAGCTCTTACTGGTAAGTTAACAGACCATTATAAATTATCTCTCAGTGTAGGGTAATAGTAAAAGAGTATCAAGGGATGATGATGGGGAAGTGTGAGAGAGAATGTTGAAGAGGTACAGGGAAATAAAGGTGTGAGGTGGCAGTACACCATTAGAATAACATTTGACATAATCCTAAATGCTCAGGCTGATCCATGGTATTCTGGCCCAGTCTAGTCCATTGTTCCTTGGCTGTTCTTTGCTGCAATGCAGGTTGCTACTGCCTAGACCCAGGTCGATCTCTGGAGAGCAGGTCAGGCTGGTCCATTTCGTCTGGGTCTGACGCTGAGTGGATGCCATGTCTTACATTGCCGAGAACTGAGCAGGCAGCAGATGGGAGGTGAGTCCAATCCTGAGTGTTCAGCTGTAGCCTCCACAGTGTCTGTTCAGGTCACAAAGGTTACTGAGGATATGATATCACTGATCACTCCTTTTAAAGAAATAGTGAATGTGCTGGGGGATTACAGACCACCCCCATGATCTCTTCTGGTTTTATGAGGAAACTAACATCCTTTATTAAAATGTCAAAATGGTTGTTATGACTCATCTAGTGTGGTAGTGTAGTAGATAGTGCCTGTTGCTCTCACTTCAGCTTCCACCACTGGCTGGCAGTCTTGCGAAAAGGAGAGCTGAACGTGTAAGTGTCTCCCTGCCAGTACACAGCATCTCCAACAGCAAGCCTCAAGTACTGTCTCCTCGCTGGGGACACATGGAAACTGAACTCCTTTTGGACTTAGGCTGAACTACAGGGGACAGGGAGAAGGTCCGGCCCCTACACACATAGCACGCAGGCCCACTGGTGTCTGGACGTGCCCTGGTGCTCATGAACCACATCTCCAGCTAGGGGTAAATAGACGCACTGCCTTGTGGGCAGCATCGGGAGAGACGAAGGCTACGGGAGTAAACCTAGACAGCAAATTCCTAAGGCAGCTGGACGTCATTGAACATCCTTCCAGCAGCTTCTGCAGCCAAGCTGGTGTCAAACGTACTGTTTTGCAGCTTTCCTTTGGGCTACTCTGGTGAAGCTGAGAGGGGGATCTTGATGACTGGGCATCTCAGGATCTCCATACCTTCCGCCCAGGCATCACCCTTTGATGATAATCATCATCACCCTTTATCCTTCGAGACAGACGGATGCCAACCAACCAATGTCCTGTATTAACGTCAAACATGACAAATTATTTTCCTTCCAAATATTAGATGTACCATGGGACACATGACTATTGTCAACTCTGTTCAGATGTGTGGAGTCTATTTCCCCATGGGCAGAATGTCTACTCAAAATAGAAGACAAATATATCAAAATAAGTACGTTTCAACTGTGGTACATCAGAATAAAACATCATATTAGAACATAGAACACGGAACAGTACAGCACAGAAACAGGCCCTTCAACCTACAATGTTCTGCTGAAGTAGCTAAAAAGCAAATTAAAAGCCCCCAAACACTAATCCCACCTAGCTACACAATGTCCATATCCCTCCATCTTCCTATCATGTGCCAATGTAAACGTCTCTTAAAAACCTCTGATGTACTTGCCTTTACCACCATACCACGCAGCATATTCCAGGCATCCACCACTCTCTGAGTAAAAAATTTACCCCTCACATCCCCTTTGAACCTACCCCCTCTCACCTTCACTGTGTGCCCTCTGGAATTAGACATTTCAACCCTGGGAAACAGATACTCCCTGTCTACTCTATCTATGCCTCTCATAATCTTGTAAACCTCTATCAGATCTCTCCTCAGCCTCCGGCACTCCAGAGAAAACAACCTAAATTGATCCAGCCTCTCGTGATAGTACATGCCCTCTAAACTAGGCAGCATCCTGGTAAACCTCTTCTGTGCCCTCTCCAAAATCCCATCATCCTTCTTATACTGGGTGACTAATGCTGTATGCACTACTCCAGATTCTTCTCCGTGGATTGTCACCTTGTCATGGTGGAGAAGCTTGTGTGGTCCTGTGATCCCGAGAGCAATGCCGTCTGGAGCTATGCTCCTGGTAGGGTCAACCATGGCGGTAAGGTCGAGGGTGAGGTCCCTGACAATGAACAATCCAACCAAGACCTCAACGGTGGAACAGGCGGACAAAGTTACTTCGAAATCAACGGCTGTGAAGGCGGATGAAAGCTGCAACAAATCCAACAGCTCCAGTCGTCATGGTTTCCATGCCATTGGAATCAGTTGGTTGATTTGTGAAGTATCGTGTGCTTCTTGGAGTGCAACATCAAGTACACGTTAAACAAATACACTCACAGTCGTCTTCGCTCTGTGGGCCACTTCAGAACGAAGACCATCATCCTCGACCTCAAGGGATAGCCACAATGACTCCAGATTGAATTGAATTGACTTTATTACTTACATCCTTCATATACATGAGGAGTAAAAATCTTGGCTTAACCGCTTGAGTTTTGAACTCAGTGCCTCGACTAATAACACCAAGCATTCCATAACACTTCTCAACCACCATATCGACCTGTGTAGGCACTTCCAAGGACCTATGAACTTGGATCTCAAGATCTCTCTGCTCAGCAAAACTGTTAAAGGTATTGCCCCTAACAGTGTACCGTCTCCTTGCATTTGCCCTACCAAGGTGCAACACCTCACATTTATGAAGATAGGGTAGTGGATGTTGTCTACTCCATCTGCCATTTCTCTGTCCATATCTGCAACTGATTTATATCGTGCTGTATGCTTTGCCAGCTTTCTACACTATCCACAACTTCACCAATCTTACTATTATCTGCAAACTTACTAACCCACCCATCTACATTTTCATCCAGGTCATTTATGTACATCAGAAATAGCACAGATCCCAGCACAGATCCCTGTGGAACAGACCTCCAGCTCAAATAACTCCCTTCAACCATTACCCTCAGTCTTCTATGCACAAGCCAGTTCTGAATCTAAACAGCCAATCTGCCACGGAACCCATACTTCTTAATTTTCTGGATTAGCCTCCTATGAAGGACTTTGTCTAACGCCCTACTAAAATCCATGTAGACAACATCCAGTACCCTACCTTCATCAATCTCTCTCGTTAACTTGTCAAAAAACTCAATCAGGTTGGTAAGACCCGACCTGTCCCACACAAAACCATACTGGCTCTCCCTAGATAGGTCAAGGGTTTCAAATGCTCATATATCCTATCCCTAAGAATATCCTCCAGCAATTTCCCTACAACTGATGTGAGACTCACTGGTCTATAGTTTCCAGGATTTTTCCTTATTACTTCTTAAATAGAGGTACAACATTAGCCACTCACCAGTCCTCTGGTGCCTAGAGAGGACACGAAGATACTGGTCAAGGCCTCCTTCAATAACCTGGAGTAAATCCCATCAGGCTGGGGGACTTGTTCACCTTTTACTCATTAGGAGGCCCAACACTTCCTCCTCCTTGACCCCTAAATGCCTTAACGAATTTATACACTCAGAACTGATCCCCTAGTCCTCCATATCCTTTTCCTTGGTAAATACTGAAGCAAAGTACTCATTACGCACCTCACTCACATTCTCTGCATCCAAGCAAATGTTCCTCCCTTTATTGTTGAATTATCTTACCCTCTCCCTAGTTATCCTCTTGCTCTTGATGTATGTATAGAATGCCTTGATCCTACTTGCCAAGGACTTTTCATGGCCCTCCTGGCTTTCCTGATTCCTTTCTTTAGTTCTTTTCTGGCTTCTTTATACTCCTCGTGTGCTTTGTTTGATCCTAACTTCCAAAGCTTTACATACTTTTCTTTTTTTTTCTTTTTGTAAATTTCATCATCTCTCTGCATATCCAAGGTTCTCTTGTCTTTCCATCCCTGTCCTTTCTTCTGACAGGAACATAACTTTCCTGAACTCTGTGCAATTGATCTTTGGACACCTTCCACACGTCTGATGTGGACTTGCCAGAAAAAAAAGGTGTTCTTAACTAACTCTTCTTAGTTCCTGCTTAATTGGAGTCATTTGCCCTACTCCAATTTAAAACTCTCCCGCAAGGACCGTAACTACAGTAGCTATCCTGAAAGTTAAGGAGCTGTGGTCACTGTTCCCTAACTGCTCACCCACTGAAAGGTCCATCACCTAGCCAGGCTCATTACCCAACACCAAGTCTCGTACAGCCCCTCCTCTTGTTGGACTGCCCACGTATTGATTTAAGAAACCCTCCTGGATACACTTAACAAAATCTGCCCCATCTAAGCCCCTTGCACTAAGAAAGTCCCAGTTTATATTTGGGAAGTTGAACTCCCCCATGACAACAACCCTATTATTTTTACACATTTCCTTAATCTGATTACATTTCTGTTCCTCAATATTGGTAGACAGCAAGCTCCCATGTGTAATAATCTGTTATTTATTTATTATGTTATGTTCTTTATGGGATAAGTGTTATTCAAGGTACTGGGGATAACTCTCCTGCTCAATCCTGAAGTAGTGAGAAGAACAAATAGTGCATAGAGTAAAAGATCCATAGGATCTTTCAGATCCTTTCTTCAGCAGACAAGACCTTGTTTTATGCTGAAGGCACTGAAGGGTCTTTAACATAGACCCTTCTGAGTTAGTGGTGACACCACGACCAGCAGAGCCAGTGCTGACACTGAAATGCTTGTAGGAGTATTGATTTTGGAAGCGTGAACCACCTAGGAGGAGGTACTAGTGGTAGTTAGGTATGTGGCAAGCAGTTGGTGATCCATGAGGCTGGATGTTCATGTACAATGCTGTTTTTGTCAGATTACTTACACTGTCAGTGTAAGTATTTGGTTTTGATTCCATAAATAATTTTGATGACTAAATCCAAAGATAACAAATCCAGATTCCTAGTGACTGCAGTTATAAAGTTAAAGAACAGTAATCTTCCTTACCAGTCTGTACTATCCCGTGGCCAGCCTTTCCCTCCAAGTCCACAGTAACAACCATACACGATGTACGATATGGAGCGGCCTGTGCTGCACTTAATCATACTGGTCAGGTCCAAAATACTTCTCGTTTTCAGTCTGTTATGTCCCTTCACAGTTGTGGCATGCACTGGATCAAAATCACAAACATGGTTACATCCTACCACATCCTGGTCTTGACCCAAAACATCAGCTATCCTTCTGCCTCTGTCGGTGTTATTTGTCCTGTTGAGTGCCTCTGCCGGTCAATTTATTGCTCCATATCCTAGCTTTAGAAGTCTCTTGCCTACATTCCAAATTTGATGTGCAAAATATTGTATCTTTGTGGCTTAAATTGCAGTATTTAATTTAAACCACAAATAATCCAATATTTTCAATGTATATTAAAATTAAGCTGCCCTTGCATCAGATCATAATCCCCACTCCCATTGACAATGGGAATGAAACTGGGCATACAAAACAGATAAAATAACATTTACCTCCCCTTGAATGCCACAATTAATTTTTAATTCCATTTCAACAGAATTGAATATTGGACCAAGTACACGAATGTTGTGACGGATGTGGATTCCCTTATTTAAATCAAAACATTTTATTGAGTTCAGTTAAGATAAATAAGGGTAATAGCACAGGGTGCATAAGTTTTCACCAGTGTTACCTCATATGACTCCCACCCCACCCTCACTTCCTTCTTTCCGATCTACTCAACCTCACTTTGATCGCTCCTGTCTATAACTGCCTTTGCTGCTGGGAATGGTTTCTGGACCTTTTGATTTGAACCTGCCTGAAGCCAATAAACAATTTTTTTCAGCAATTGTTTTGGTCAGCATGTGGCTGCTGCAAATGAAGCTCTTCAATTAAAACAGCCAAACATAAAGTGTTTGCATTCCATACTTTGCCTATGGCCCAGTTAAAAGCCAGGCAAGAAATCTGAACATTTTAAGCAAAGTACTCATAAAGTTCTCAGAACATTAATCTGTCTTTGGCTTTCAGATAGATGATTAAATGCTATATAACATGCAAAAATACAGCTGCATTAAGTCTCTCTCCAATAGTTGCAAATTGATAAATATCATCTTTCTTCAAACATATTTACTTTTCAACCAAGATTCGAATTCCTTAAGTGAGCATTGACATGAAACAAAATTAAAGAGCTAACTAGATAAGACATAGCTGATTTTCAGAGTCAGCAGCATAAGGACTAATAGAAACTTCTCAAAAATGCTTTTTTTGGGTTGGAGTTTGCTGGTTGGATTTTCCTTATTTTAGTATTTTGACCTGGCGTCAGTACAAAGCATTTCAGACCCAGTTTTGTTAAACTTACTGCAGGGAGACAAGCTCATATTATTTGGGAGGAAACCTTACAGCTGGCAGACAGAGGAAGCCTTCTTCCCACTCATAAAAAACCTAATTCATAAATGGACAGCATGCAGACTCATGGCAGTTTTCAAATTCATTTGAACTTCAAGGAGTTTTCAGAATACTGGGCAAAGAACTCAGAATTGCAGGCAGAATAAAGTGCACTTTACACACTAAGGGTAGAATAAAAGGACCTGCAAGAATGTGGATGCAATATTGTTTCAAAATTGAGAGTTGTTTGGCTGTATTGAGATGTAGGATGACAGACTTCGATGTCAAATTTGGGAATTCTTCATCATTCAAAGGGTGGTAGAAGTGTGAAATTCACCAACCACAAGCAGGACATATTAGTCCAATTACTTATGTTAACTCTGTTAGTGATAGATTTTCTTTCCAGACAAGAATGGTGGAATGGATACAGATCAAGTACAATCTCATTGAATGGTGGAATAGACAAGAGGAGCTGAGTGACAAACGCATATTATTAAGCATTAGATTTTGTAACTCTATAGATATTTTTCCTTCCGGATCTTGCACCCACCTGCATGTGTTTCACATTGCTTTCTAACAGCAGTGCTTTCGACAACAAAAAACGTCTCTTGAATACAACAGATTGGACTTTGATTTTGAGGTCATAGATTCTGTCCAGTTAGTTAGACCATAAGAGAAAGGAGTAGAAGTCAGCCATTCCGCCCATCGAGTCTGCTCCACCATTTTATTATGGAGCTGATCCATTTTCCCATTTAGTCCCACTCCCCCGCCTTCTCACCATAACCTTTGATGCCCTGGCTACTCAGATACCCTTCAATCTCTTCCTTAAACACACCCTATGACTTGGCCTCCACTGCCGCCCGGGGCAACAAATTCCATAGGTTCACCACCCTCTGACTAAAAAAATTTCTTCACATCTCTGTTCTGAATGGGCACCCTTCAATCCTTAAGTCTTACAATTGTTAGTTGTTACAATCCTTAGTTGTATAATTTAACCACTGAAATCTGGTCCCAAATAAAAAAATAAGATATTCTAGTGCTGTTGGGAACCTCACTGATGAAATTAAGTGCATTTCCGTGAATTTAAGCTGTTTAGCATAACCAGCAATACATAATGAAACAGTTAAGAAACAAAGGTAGCTTGGGGAAAGTATACACAATTAAAGTATACATAATGAATCCTAATTAAAGCAAAAACAAAAAAAGTCAAAATTAAGGGGCAGTATGTTGATAAACCCTTCATTTCAGAACACTCACCTGCACATCTGACTGTCTCTGTGGAACATACAGTACTTAACTATTTAGAGATAAATATTGGTGAATGCATGGAAACTGAAAATGGTAATCCTGCCAGCATGCTAAGATGAATTTATTTTTTTACTTCTTCCAGTTCAGCCTATTGCCTTCCTAATTATACCTTGACATTTTTACAGAATGATGCATTGTTGGATTCTCCAAAAAGATTCAGCCATTTCAGTCCTCTGAAAAATCATGGTCAATATGTTACTTTTCATTCCCCATATTTCAGATCGGAATTCAGGAACACTCATTTATCCACATCTCTGTGGATTCCTCCATTATAGTTGCGAACTGTGGTAAAATTCCTGCCTAGATTTTCTGTGGAATGCACTCTTCTTTCCTTAGTTATTACTTTCATGTTTCTTTTAGAACTTTAAATGCAGTACACTTAATAATATTATATAAGTAAAAATATTTCTCATAGCAGTCTTTGTCCTCGATTGTCTCCAAATAATATTTTAACAAAATATACAAATGATAATTCAGTTTACCTGATAGCAGTAAAAATAGCCAAAAGGTTAGGGAATCCATAGATGAAGTTGAAGCAGTTCCAGTTTCAGACTCAGGATATGAAGTTGTCATACATCTGGTTTCTTCAAGTGTCTTGAAGCTAACAGCTGCTTAAATCTCTTCTGGGCCTCACTTCTTGAAAGCAAGCATATAGGAACAGCTGTTTCAGCACTTCTACCAGTTCCACCGTGAAACCAAATGGCAATTTCACAAATCACAGAATAACTGTAGCCACAAATATCCTAGTGGTCATTGTGGGGAAACTTTCAAAGTTTTTGTAAATTCCAAATTGTGCAATGCAAGATGATTTTAACTTATCTATACTGTATTGATATAAAAGTTATCTCTGTCAGCATTCATATGGTATGATGCTTCCAAAATTTTACAATAAGGTAAAATTACCCTTTAGGACCTGACTTAATGCTTCCCTGCAATAATAACCATTAACAATGATGCACTGATATCCCAGAAATAATTGTAGCCCCCCGGCCACCCTCAGAGTCGCTCAGCTCGTTGTCGTCTAGGGAAACAGCCCTCGGCCCCGCCAATCTGGGTAATTAGTTTGTGTGGATGCTGTGTGATGTACCCCACCCCGCTCAAATAACAGACAATGCACCAGATACGATTAAATGATTTACAGTTTATAGTCATTGTCATAGTCATAGTCTTACTTTATTGATCCCGGGGGAAATTGGTTTTCGTTACAGTTGCACCATAAATAATAAATAGTAATAGAAACAGTAATAGTAATACTACTATTAGTAAATAGTAATAGTCATGGAAATAATAACTAGTAATAGTATAGTAATAGAAAAATAGTAATAAATAGTTAAATAGTAATATGTTAAATAGTTAAATAGTTAAATAGATATTACTGGAACTATATAATTAGTAGAGAATAAAATATAAAAGGAAAATAAAAGGCGCCACACTTACCAAAGTTCAATCTCTTCGTGCACAAGCAGTTGGAGCTCAGGACCCTTCTTCTTCACCCTGCGACCCCTCGGACCACCTCAACCGGCCGCCTGGGACCAATAACAGTGGTCGACCAGATGCTCCCCACCAGTCTGTCTCTGTCTCCCCTCCTCACCGAACGCCTCGCCTGGGGTCCGACCCTGTTAGCGGACGCACAGCACCTGGTCTATTCTCTGTCTCTCTCTCCCGCCTTCTGCCCCAAAACCCCGTGCATACAATATCTTACAAATACACCAAAAACATAACAACTATCCCAATTGGTTCATAACACCTTCTTATCAGTAACGTGATTCAACAAACTGCTAGCAGGAAGGACTTCCTCAGCGTTTAACATAACAAAGAAGCATTCCCAAGTATAACATAACAAAGAAGCCATTTTAATTAGCCTACACAGTAACATAAGAGACGAAACCCCCTTACATAATAATAAATAGTTTGTGAAGTTTTATCCACAGGGAAGGTAGATACTGTGAGGAATGGAAAGTTTTCCTATTTTAGCCATACATTTCAGCAACATGTATTCCTTGCCAACAGCAATATGAAGCATGCTACATTTCTGTTTGTGTAGTCTTTAACCTTGTAAGAGCAACGATTGCTGCACAGGTGCAAGCAGTTTTCACCTCATCAGCTATTTTTCTGACTTTTCTGAGTGACAGCGTCACTTAGATTAGAGGAAGTTTCATTCTGTTATTCCACATCTTCTGGGAAGTAGATTGAAATTCCCCAAACTCATGTTATATTAGTTCCTGTCAAACATATTGTGCTGACTATTACTATAAACACTGGAAACACAAGGGGCCACAGATGCTGGTGGCTGAAGCAACAAAAAAAATCTGCTAAAAGCATTCAGCAGCATCAATGGGGAGGAAGATTACTTTTTGGTTCAGGTCGAACCCTGGCATAAAGACTCCTCTCAAACCTCAGTCCCGATGTGGGGTTTCAACCAAGATCATCTCACTTTCTTTCCCCCTACAACTGCTGCTCAACCTACTAAATTCCTCCAGCAGATTGTTTGTTGCCATAAACTCTGATGATTCAGTTTCTTAGTGATTAAGCACACATATTGTTGCTCAGACTTAGCTATGCAACTGTTCCAATCAAAACATTTTTTTCAAGATGGCACCGAGCTGCCATCTCTGTTGAGGCCATTGCCTAGACTTAGTTATCCTTTAGCTTTATTTTAGGTTCGTAGGTATGGTTTTGGTGATAGAGAAGGGAGTTAGGGGTCAGGTTAGGGTTTAGGGACAGAGATGTGAGAGAATTAGAGGACAAGCTGGAATCTAAGCCTCCACTCCGCATTCAAAAGCCAGTGACGAAGGCATGGTCAGACCAGCGAGGACATTCAGGGTCCTGTCATCAACAAGAATGAAATTTGAGACCTAGTTATTGGGGTCCCGTGGAGTCCAGCGTTCGAAGCTTAGAGTGTGGGCCCTCATCCAATGTTCTCATTCATCATCTTCTGCAAGTCCTGGTTTGATATCAAAGATTGAAGCCCGAAGGTCGATTGTAGATCCAGCTTGAAACTTGGAGTTCGATTGAAGTCCAGAAGTTGAGGCCCAATGGCCAGAGGAGGAACAGGACTTGTTTCGCTGTGGTTGCTTTGTTGCTTGGTGTTTTCTGTTTTGTTGTGTTCTGTGTTGTGCTGCCCTGTATGATGAGCATGCTATGTTGGCACAGGAATGCGAGACAACACTTGTGGGCTGCCCCCAGCACATCCTTGAGTGTATTGGTTGTTAACACAAGGCATATTTTACTGTATGTTTGCACATACATGGGATAACTAAATCTAAATGTAAATCTGAATCTGATACACTTCCTGACCAACAAACTACTACCACTGAGGATAAACGGCAACAATTGTCCTCAACACTGGAGGGAAGGGGGCAGAGAGAGGGGAATCATAGTTGGAAAAGGGGGCAGGGAGAGGGGAAGGAGCAGAAAACACCAGAGAGACACTCTGTAATGATCAAACAACCATTTGTTTGGATTCAAATGAACTTGCCTAGTGCCTGCACCCACGCCACCAACCCTGCCACCCCTGGCACTTCTTCTCCCACACTCCTCCCGCATCGCTCCAGCCTCACTACTCCCAACATCCTTTGCTCCCTCCACGTCCGCTCCACGTTGACAAAGACAGCACTGTGCAAAATAACTAAACAGTGCACAAAAGGGAGCAAAATAGTGAGGTAGTATTCATGGCTGGACTGTTCAGAAATCTGATGACAGATGTAAAGAAGCTGCTCTTAAAACATTGAGTGTGTGTATTCAAATTCTTGTACCTCATCATTGATGATAGTAATGAGAAGAGGGCATGTCCTACATGTGAGATCCTTAATCTACATGTTAAGGATCTACCAGTCCCACCTACCCATGGACTATCTGTCTCACTCCCATCAGGAAGGAAGCTATGGAGCATCCATGCCAGGGTTATCAGACTCAAAGCAGTTACTTTCCCCTACCAGTATGGCTGATCAACACCTCCACCCATTAACCAATCCCTTCACACGTTCAACCACTACTATTTTATCATTTCCCATCAGTCACATTATGAACAGACACTTCTGGGCATAGCATCACCTTATGGACATACAATTAATCTAAGTATACAAGTCATCTTATATATTTATATTTATAGTATTATTATTATTATTGTGCTCTTTATCTTATTGTGTTTTTTTTTGTGCTGCATCAGATCTGGTTTAGCAATTATTTTGTTCTCCTTTATACTTGTGTACGCTGGCTGGTGGTGTAGTGGCATCAGCGCCGGACTTCGGAACAATGGCACCCGAGTTCGAATCCAGCCAGCTCCCCAGGCACGCTTTCCATCTGTGCTGGGTTGAGCATCGAGCTAGAAACTCGGCCTTGTAAAAATAAGAAAGCCTGCTAAAAAAACACCGTCATGACGGCGTCCCGATGACTCCACTCGGAGTTAAGGCTTTCTTCTTCTTCATACTTGTGTACAGGAAATGATGTTAAACAATCTTGAATCTTCACAGCTTCTCTAAATATTGCATCCACCTTTACACCAACTCCATTATCTGACATATTCCCTCTGGTTCCCATACCCCTGTCAACCTCGTATAAAACTCGCCCCAGCAGTGCTAGCAAACATGCCTGCAAGGACATTGGCCCCTCACGTGTTCAAGTGTAACATGTCCCTTTTGTACAGGTACCTTTCCCAGAAGAGATTGCAATAATTCTCAAATCTGAAACACTGCCCCCTGTTTCAATTCTTCAGCCATAGATTCATCTGCCATATCATCCTATTCCTACCCTCATGTCGCAGGGAGCAACCCTGAGATTACCACCACCGAGGTCCTGCTCTTTAGCTTCTTTCCCTGCTCCCTACACTTGGAATTCAGGACTTTATGAAAGTAATAATAGCAGTATGGAATGTGAGATTAGTTATGCATAATATTTTGGATAAGTAATTTATGGAAATGATCAGAAACGGACAGATATTGTTGGGGTGTTATATTAGTTTAGTAAGTAGATTTTCTCATAGAAAGAACTAAAGAGATGCATACATTTACGTGTGCTTAAGTTTTGGAACTGTGTAACTAATATACAGATTTACTACCAGTTTTTGGCAGCATAATGTCATATATGTAAATAGTTAATAACTGGTGGAATTTAATGTACATAAAAGTCCAACTTCAAGAACTGGCATGTACTGTGAGGAATGTCTTTGGTTGTTCTAGCCATTATTATTTTGTTGGGTGCTGCCAATGTTAAGGAAAGGATTTTATTTTGTGTGATTGATAGCTTTGTTCTTGTTATTTGTCTTAATGAGCAGCAGCACAAAAGAATCAAAAGACACTACAAGGGGGAGATGAATTCAATGATGAAACAGAACATATCAAGAGGTAAGCAGGAGTTGGTAATATTATCAATTAATGGATCAAAAAAGGATTTAAGACTCAAGAAGTTATGAGTGTGACTCATTAGCAGCTGTAATGAAGTGAAGGACTACAAAAATGGAGTGATTATTCAAGTAAACCTCATCCATCTGCCTCTCAACCACAGCAAAACCACCCCCCCCCCCCCGGACACCCCGGTCTCTCACCCAGATCCACATCACCTGCTAAATCTTGTTCCATCCCTTCCCTCCACTTTTTTTTTTACATTGGCTATCTCCCTTCTATTTTTCATTCAGAACATCCTGAACGCTAAAAGGAGGGCGACTTCTGAAGATGACAAGACTCTGTGCAGTAGTTGAAGTCCGAGGTGTAAATGGTGAAGAGAAAGGGAGACAAGACAGTTATGGTGCAAATGTAACAAAAACCAATTTCCCCAGGATCAATAAAGTATGACTATGACTATGACTATTCCTGATGAAGGGTGTCAACCCAAAATGTCGACTGTCCATTTCCCTCCATGGATGCTGCCTGACCAGTTGGATTCCTCCATCTTTTTGTGTGTAACCAAGCAGGGTAGTTTTAATGGAGTATTATAACTTTCATTTAGTTTGGGTAAGTACACTGGCTCATATCTGAATGCCAGAGAATTTCTAGAGTTTGTTCCGGGTAGGTTACTGCAATAGCACATCCTAAAACTAGCTAGAAGTAGGTCATAATAGATTTAGCTGTAATAAACGTGTGAGATTTAGCTTTCTTTCCAGTGTTCCATTTCCATTTATCGGATTGTCACCATAATATAATTGGGTTCATTATGATGTCAAAGTGCGGCTAATAGGCCCCATAGTGTCCCCATTGGCCATCCTAATCCTCACAAAATGGAGTGGAAGTCAGCCATCCTCTATCCCGAGGGACTGCTGAAGAAGTGTCAAAAGGGAGAAGTGCAAAATAGCTACTCCACGTTTGCCATTTTGATGAAGCTGCTGCTCACGCAGTGAAGCAAAAGTCTGTCCATAGTAAACTGAAACTATTTACCAGTAACGTTACAGAAAGTCTAGGTTTGTCAATGATACATAAAAAAAAAGATGCATTGTGTGCAATATACCTGGGAGCATTAAATTAGAAGAACTTATTATACATTAATTAAATAAATCTAACTGTTCTTTTTAAACTTGAAATGGTTAACTTTGCATTATCTGTCAGAACACAATATTTTCTCAAATATTAATGGTGGTGATCCAAAGAGAATTAGAGGTCTGTCTATATTATATATATACAGATTGTTAGAATGCTATATAGAGCTTGCAAAACAATGATCAAAACATTTAATGTAATGCTGGGCTTTGTATCCAGAGGGCTGGAACACAAGGAAGCAGATGGGAACTAAATTAAATCTGGGCAGCTCACATCTGGAGTACAGCAGACAGTTCTACTTTAGAAAAGATATATGTACATGAAAAGAATGCAGTGCTTAATTACTTGTAAATTCTGGTAGTTGGGTCACCGGAAGAGATAATATGCAGTAGAAAGCTATGCTCAAAATCAAAAGTAAAGAGTCAAAATCAAGTTTATCATTTGTACATGCATGCAATGAAAAACTTACTTGCAGCAGCATTACAGTAACGTAGCATTATATAAGCAGCATTCACAAGAAAAAATAAAGTATACACAATTTTTACAAGATAAAACAGAATTAGACTAAAAAATAGGAAACTTTAGTGCAAAGTTATCAAATGGTCATAGTGTTGCCAAATTATAAGAGTTTTACCATTAGCTAAATGGTTAAAGGGAAGATGTTCTTCAACCAGCGATGTGTGACTTCAGGCTTCTCCAGCTCTTGCCCGGTGCTAGCTGCAAGAAAATGGCATGGCCCATCTGGTGCCACTTAGCTGAATCTTTCAAGCATATAAACTGAATTATTACTATACCTAGCTCACTGTGTAGACTTGCTGCTGACTTTTCTTGTCCATAGACACTTAGTTTCTCTGACGCAGATGCTTCATGCCTGACTGTGTCCCTTGAGATGGCAAAAAGTCCAAACAATATTTTAACATTTTTAAAAGTCTTCAATGATCAATTTGTTTAAAACCTGAGCTTTCTAAAAAGCATGATTTAGGGCAAACAATAAGCTTTCTTGCTTTTCCTGTTCAATGACTTGGAACACTAACTCTATTTCTGCTTCTACAGATACTACCTGAGTTGCTGAGTGTCCCCAGGTTCTTCTGTTCTTATATGGTAAAAACACATTGTTCTACGAACTAGCCATCAGAAAGGTGATGTTGACAATCAATGTGGACAGAAAGTTTGGGTGTTGTGTCACTCGATGACATTAGTTAAGGAAGTTTTCTGCCAGAGAAGATGTTAGCACAAACATAATACAATAGCAAATTTAGAATTGTATTTCCAACACATGCTAAGATGCCAGGAAGTGGGGTAATATTGTTCTTTTCTGGGCTGAGATGATTCAACTGTACAGCACCTCATTTTACTTACTTATTTACTTTATTTATTTATCTATTTATCTATCTGCCTATTTATTTATTTATCTATCTATTTATTTACTTAGCAACACAGCATGGAGAAGGCCCTTCTGGTCCTTTGAGCCACGCCTCCCCTGCAACTCCCAACCAACCCGATTAACCCTAAACCAATCACGGGACAACTTACAATGAACCCAGAAGGTCTTTAGACTGTGGGGGGAAACCAGAGCACCCGGGGAAACCGCGTGCATTCCACAGACTCCTTACAGGAGAGTGCCAGAATTGAACTGCAAACTGCGGAACATCCTGAGCTGTCGTGGTATTGCCCTAACCACTACACTACCGTGCTGATCGAGGTTTATTCTGCAGTATAGACTTAGTCAACCTGAATTATTGCAGTTCAGTTCAGACCAAAAAGCAAGATTCATTGGTGACGATGCTTGGTTCAACCCAAGCAGAGAATGGGGTTGTTCAGAAAAGCAGGTTACAATTCCCTCTGTATCTTGCTAAATTTAACAACAATTCGTCTTTTATGTTTTGAAGTATTCATACTAACAATAAACTGGATTAACAGGCAGCAGGGGGCAGGTGTGGGGCTAATTCTGTAGCATGGGAAAGTTGGGGCACTTATATACCCTGGAGGAGAACAAAACCTTGTAGAGGGACAAACATTCCTCACATTTTTGGGGACTAACATTTTCCAATATCCTAAATACATACACCTTATAAATTATAGAATAACTTGGACTTTAAAATACACAATAATTTGCAGGTTAATATAACATAGCTTGTCTACAGAGATGCTATGACCAAGAAGACATACCGGCGTATCTGTTGCCTCAAAACGCTAAGGAAATTTGGCACATCCCTCTCCACTCCAAATTTTACAGATGTACCATAGAAAGCATCCTATCCAGATGTATCGGAGCTTGTAATGACAACTGTGCTGCCAAAGGTTACAAGGAATTGCAGAATTGGCAACACAATCCACTTTGTCACAAGAACACCCTTCCTTTCCCTTACTCTGTCTACAAAATAATCAAAGACTCCAGTCATTGTCTCTTCTCCCCCTTCCATCACACTGTTGATACGAAAGCTTGAGAACATGTTACACGAGGCTTGTCAGCTTCTATCCTGCTGTTATAACACACTTGAATGATAAAGGTGAACTCCTGACATCACAATCCATGATATCACTTGTCATGGCTCTTGCCCCTTATTTGGATTTTCCATTGGGGCCCCTATGCCCCAAACTCTCTCTTCTGTATCTTTTCTGTTCCTCCCTTCTCCAAAGTTAGAACAGAGTTATTAACAGCTCATTGAATTTATCAAAGTTTTCAATTGCTGAGAGAGATGAAGGTCACATCATTGGAAAAGAGCTCAGTATTTTGTTGTCCATATTCTGCAGCACTTGGTACGTCTGTGAAGTTTTCACTTGTTTATACCCATTGCACCTGAAGCTCTATTCCCTTCCAACCAGCAGCAGCTTTTAATCTTTTCTTCAAACTTTTTGTTGGGCAAAACTAAGAACTTCATAATGATTGTATTTTCTGTTCAACTGCAGAAGCTGATGTTTTTTCAGTTATATTTAATATTTCATCACTTAAAAAGGAGCCGGGACATTAATAATTCTAATGTTTATTATTTTCACATGTACAAGACAGTGAAACTCTTTAGTTTATAAACCACCTGGACAGATCAGTCACTTGAGAGTACACAAGAAAGCAACAACAGATTACAGTGTTATAGTTACAGAGAAAGTGCATTGCAAAAGGCAGAGTTTGGGACACAGGGATCTCAATGGAAAACTCAATTTATAACTGCCACTTTCACTGTTGGCCACATTTTAACCAAGCATTCCTCTACATTCTTTCAAGTTATAAATAACTACACTCCCTCAAATACCTTCTCACTGAATTAATTACAGTTTGCATGTTCTCATTGTGACAACATGGGTTTCTTCCTGGTACTACAGTTTCCTCTCATATACCAAGGGTGGGTGGGTTACTGGCCATTGCAAATTGCTCCAAGTGTGTCTGAGAATATTAGAATGAGGGAGGAGCTGATAAAAAAAGTGGAGTGAGCTTTAAAAAAACTGGGATTAGCGTAGGATTAGGGCAAATGGGTTTTGATAGTTGGAATTGACTTGATGCAGCAAAGGGGTGTTTCCATGCTGTATCTCTACAATGTTTCCACCATCAAGCTCTTTTCAGTGTAAGACATCTCATTATAAAGAATACTCAAACACATCTTTGTGTATGTATACTACTTCTACTTTAGCTTAAGAATCTTTGAAATTCTTGAATGAAAACAGAAAATGCTGGAAATATTCAACGGGTTGGTTTGCATCTGTGTAGAGGGAAATAATTCAGATTGATGGCCTAAATAATTTATTGGAGAGCTAGATATGTAAATATGAGAGGAATGAATAATAAATAAAAGGGTATTCTTACTGGGTTAAATGACATGGAATGGAAAGATAGTTACGTGGGGCATATCACAGGCCTGTCAGTCTTGTTCCTGTCACGTTAATTCTATGTATTACAGAAAATAAATTCATTTTTAATTGTCCCATGCTGTAGCAACTTCCACGTTCTTCTCACTCCACGGTAACAATAGCTTTCCTGAAATCTGTGTTGTATTTATCTTACACTTAAAATGACAGGTTTTGGACTTCACTGTGGTGGTGGTGGCATCTGTTAGTCTTGCGAGACCATGGATCTGCGCCTGGAAAGTCTTGCTTCAGTCTGTGTTGGTAGAGCAGCATCTGTTGTGGCTGTAGAGGCCCACACGGGAGTGACAGTCTCGGCCACAGCAACAACCGGTAGACTGCTGCTTTCCGTGTTGTGCCGTCGCGGTGAGGCGACGCTGGAGTGTCTTCTCCAGGGCGCAGGCCTGGGCAAGGTTGTATGGAAGACCAGCAGTTGCCCATGCTGCAAGTCTCCCCTCTCCATGACACTGATGTTGTCCAAGGGAAGGGCAAGGGCCAATACAGCTTGGCACCAGTGTCGACGCAGGAGTTGCCGGAACGAGATTGAAGGCAACGTCGGACTGCCTTAGGGACTCCAGCTCCGGATTTGTCCTCAGGGTTTACTCTCAAAGCCTTTCCCATGAGTGGGTATGGCCACAAGGCAGTGGAGGTTTAATATCAGAGTTTCCCTCTCTTAGATGGAGTGCCTTCCCAGGCTGACGAGCTCCACCTACCCAAAGCACTGGTTTTAAGGCACCAGGACCCGCCTTCGCCCCTTCTCCTGTCAGTAGAAACAGTTCCGTCGGGCTTGGAGGCTAAGCCACACGAGAAGGCCAGGAGTTGGACTTGGTTGTCAGAGGCTATTTGAGGCGCATGCCGTGAGGAGCACTTTTAGGTAGTGGGAGCTTGTCCTCACTACCACTCCTCAGCTTGACAACCTTGGAACCTTGGACTTCACTATATCTATGCATGAAATGCAAAACATTGGTTTGCAGGTGCAGCAGGCTATCAAGAAGGCAAATAGAATGCTGGCCTTCATTGCTAGATTGAATTTAAGAGCAGGGAGGTTATGCTGCAACTGTATAGGATACTGGTGAGGCTGCACCTGGAGTACTGCATGCAGTTCTGGTCTCCTTACTTGAGAAAGGATATACTGGCTTTGGAGGCACTACACAGGAAGTTCACCACGTTGATTCCAGAGATGAGGGGGTTAGACTATGAGGACAGATTGAGTTGCCTGGGACTGTACTCACTGGAATTCAGAAAAATGAAAGGAGATCTGAAAGAAGCATATAAAATTATGGAAGGGATAAATAAAATAGAGGCAGGAAAGTTGTTTCCAGTGGTAGGTGGGACTAGAACTAGGAGACATAACCTCAAGATTCAGGAGAGTAGAGTTAGGACGGAAATGAGGAGGAACTGCTTTTCCCAAAGGGGGTGAATCCTGAGGACTGACACTAATCTGGTTCATCAATAGCCTTCAATTTATCTTCAAGTAGGAAATAAAGACACTTAATACTACTAGTCTTCAGTTCCGTTCACAGCTCCTCAGATAATAAAGCAGTTTGCATTCACATTCAGCAACACCTGGGTAACAGCCAGACGGTCAGTAATATTCACGGTTTAGAAGTGGCCAGACAATGAGTGACTCAATAATAGTCAATTGCATTTACAGTACACACTACAATTAAAGGCAGAAATTCTTCACTGGAACAATACCACATGAAATTTAGTACCTGTAGTACTCATAGTAGCGGACCATTGTTGTTAATTGTATAGTAAATTAATTTGGGGTGATTAGAAAAGCGCAGATAATTTGGAGAGTTACAGTGACAGATATTAAGGTTCTTAAGAAATGCAGAACCATAAAGAGGAGAATGAGGAAAGATTCTGGGGGATGTTCAAAACAACATCATCAACTTTAACTTCCAGCAATGTGGTGCTGCGTGCCATGACTTCACAGTCCATAATACACTCCTGATGTAAGGTTTTAATAAGCTGCCTTCTAAAGCCTTGTCTCCAACACAGACAGAGCAGCCTTGTCTCCAACACAGACAGAGCAACCCTCTCCAGCCTTTCAACAGTAAATCAATTTACTTTAGTTCAAACAATCAGCTAAGAGAGCCTAGATTTCATAAAATAAACTCTCATGTTCTACTTTACAAGACCACCTGGAATGGCTCACTACAACCAGTGATGGACAACTCATTATGAAGCATATTTGCACAGCCATACAGGATCTGCCTCACTTCTAAAAATGGTCTGCCTTTATTGTTAGATCCCGAGGGTACTCCTCTATCCCCTTCCCCCGCAACCTGTTTCTCCACCATCTTTTGCAACAGCAGGGACAGGTAGAATGCACTAGTATTTGTGTACTCAGGGTTCAAAGTTCAAAGTAGATTTATTATCAACGTACATATATGTCACCATATACAACTTGAGATTCTTTTTTTTTGCAGTAATTACAAGAAACACAATAAAAGCAATGAAACACTATACCTAACAGTATGGACAAAGAATCAATGTGCAAATACAAAATGATAGAGAAAAAGAGAAATAATAATAACTAAACAATAAATATCAAAAACTTGAGATGAAGAGTCCTTGAAAGTGAGTCCATAAGTTGTGGGAACAGTTCAGTGATGGGGCAAGTGAAGTTGAGTGAAGCTATCCCCCCTGGTCCAAGGGCCTGATGGTTGAGGGGTAATATCTGTTCCTGGATCTGGCGGTGCTCATCCGAGGCACCTGTACCTTCATCCTGATGGCAGCAGCGTGATGAGAGCACGGCCTGGATGGTGGGTGGCCTCGATGATGGATGCTGTTTTCCTGCGAGATCACTCTGTGTAGGTGTGCTCAATGGTAGGGCTTCACCAGTGATGGACTGGGCCGTATTCATTACTCTTTGCAGGCTTTTCCATACAACTGCTTAAGGACGGGTCCTCTGAAATGATAACACTGAGGGATTTGAAGCCACTGACCTTCTACACCCCTGAGCCCCCAAAGAGGACTGGTTCATGGACCTCTGGCTTCTTCCTCCTGAAGTCAACAATCATCTCCTTGACCTTGCTGGTATTGAGTGAGAGGTTGCTGCTGTGGCACCACTCAGCCAGGTTTTCAAATTCCCTCCTACATGCTGATTCGCCACCACCTTTGACTCAACCAATGACAGTGGTGTTGTCAGTGACTTAAATATGGCATTGGAGCTGTGTTTAGCCTCACAGTCAAAGGCATAAAATGAATACAACAACAACTTGATGCAGCCACTCGCATCAGGATGAGGATTATGTCGCGTACTCTTCTCTCCCCTTTCTTTGCAGACTCGTACATCGTGGTCCAATGAACGAAACGCATTCTGATGAAATATAGCATGAGCCAAGCCCCACCATATGCTCCAATGATGAGAGAACTCCACATGTTATTGCCTGCCTAGAAGAATAAGTTACAGGGAAATTAGTAGTGGCGGTGGGGAGAGGTTTGAAATAGGATTACTCTTTGAACTGGCATTGACTCAATGAGCTGAGTGGCCTCTTTCTATGTTATAAGGAAAGTTATGAAAAATATGGAAAGAAAAATGCAGCAATCAAATCATAAAAATTTAACTGTACAATTTGCCTTAAATGGAATTTCATGGCTGAATAAGAGCGAGGGAGAAAAAGATCTTCATTCAGAGAGTGTTGAAAATATAGAGAGCTATCAATGCTGAGATAAATATTTGAAGAGATGAGGACTGGTTACTGATGCAGAATGATGTAGATGAAAAGGGATGAGCTTCAAATGGACCATAAGTGCTATTGAGAACTTTTTGGGTCAAGTGGCCTGCTGGTTTGTCTGTTGCTAAACAAGTAGTGGAACAAAAGCATCAACGTAATGGAGACAAGCTTGAGTTAGCATGAAAGACTTCATTTATCATCGTGTGAATTCAATTCAGCTCCAAAATGACTGTACCTTATAAAACTTTATAAAAGGAATGAACTATGCAGCTGTGATAAAGGACTTGGCTATGAAATTCCCTGAGGTTTTCAGTAAACCTTGTGTACTACATAGGGCAAGACATTTCTGGCCACAATTTCAGTGGAAGCCAATTCTGTGATATCTCTGCTCCAAATTCAATCCACCCAAGTTTCTCAGCATGTTTTCTTCCCCCAAAGGACCTACCTACTGTCTGTTAAAGTGTATGTAACTGCACTCTCAATCTAGGAGTATCCTAGGAGAAAGTATGTCTGTTGCTAGGATACATATGCACTGACAGCTTGGTTGTTAAATGCTACCACTGGGAAGGGTGTTTCACACCAATCTTTTTGTCCTTAAATTTGTTCCTGTTTATCAGTGAGAGATCACTGGAAAATGGTCTCTCCACAAAACAGCACTCTCACCCAAGGGAAAGCACTTAAGCAGAAAGGATGGTAATTACGCATTTATCTGTGTAAATATTTAGAATGGAAGAGGTAGAAGAATAGCTAATAAAGACTGAGGGAGCTTTTAAAATCCCAGGAGTTATACACAACTCCCCCTACATTCCACTTACAATGCCAACGTAGACAATATTTTCCTAAGAACTTTGTGAAATGGTGTGTATTTCACTAGTTAACAGCACCCTTGTAAGTAACAAACATGACAGCAGAAAGCACGTTTATGAATTTTCAATTACACTAAAACAATGTTCTGTTTCAGCCTAACATGGGTTATAAAAGGATCACATATTTAAAGATCACAGTGAAATAGCCCTGTAATTTTTTTGTGCTTTGTCATTTCCAGCATATACTGTTCTGTTGACCTCACATGCTGGCACTGAGCCATGCAGCTGTGACTTCAGGAACCTGATCAGGAACAGAATCAGGTTTAACATCAATGGCATACATTGTGAAATTCGTTGTTTTGTAGTGGCAGTACATTGCAATACATAATTATAAAAATGCTGCAGGAACTCAGCAGGTCAGGCAGCAACTGTGGAAATGAACAAAAAGTTGATGCTTTGGGCTGAGACCCTTCCTCAGGACTGGAAAGGAAGGGGCAAGATGCCAAAATAAAAAGATGTGGTGAGGAGGAGGATAGCTAGAAGGTGAAAGGTGAAGCCAGATGGGTAGGAAAGATAAAGGAGAATGAAAGGTGACCTAATAGAGGTGTATAAGACGATGAGAGGCATTGATCCTGTGGATAGTCAGACGCTTTTTCCCAGGGCTGAAATGGTTGGCACAAGAGGACACAGGTTTAAGGTGCTGGGGAGCAGGTACAGAGATGTCAGGGGTAAGTTTTTTTACGCAGAGAATGGTGAGTGCGTGGAATGGACTGCCGGCAACGGTGGTGGAGGTGAATACGATAGGGTCTTTTAAGAGACTTTTGGATAGGTACATGGAGCTTAGAAAAATAGAGGGCTATGGGTAAGCCTAGTAATTTCTAAGGTAGTGACATGTTTAGCACAACTTTATGGGCCGAAGGGCCTGTATTGTGCTGTAGGTTTTCTATGTTTCAATAAAGGGCTGGAACAGAAGGAACCTGATAGGAGAGGAGAGTGGAAGAATGGGAAGGAGGAGGGGACCATTAGGCAGATGAGAAGAAGAGGGGAGGGAGTGAGGGAATCATTTTTTTACTGGAAGGAGAAATCGATACCAGTGCCTCCAGGTTGGAGGTTATCCAGACGGAATATAAGGTGTTGCTCCTCCACACTGAGGGTGGCTTCATCTTGGAACAAGTGGAGGTCATGGACAAACATATTGGAAAATGGAATGGGAATGGGAAATAAAAAGTTTGGCCACGGGGAAATTCCACTTTGAGGATGGAGCAGGGATGCTCAATGAAGCAGTCCCCCAGTTTACGATGGGCCTGAACAAAATAGAGGAGGCCACATCAGGAGCACCAGACACACTGGATGACCCCAGCAGATTCGCAGGTAAAGTATTTCCTCACTTGGGAGTACTGAATGGAGGTGAATGGGCAGGTGTAGCACTTAGGCCGTTTGCAGGGTTAAGTGCCAGGAGTGGGGAGGGACAAATGGACAAGGGAATCATGGAGAGACCGATCCCTGTGGAACGCGGGGGGGGGGGGGTTAAAGATGTTTGGTGGTAGGATCCTTTTGAAGATGGTGGAAGTTGCGGAGAATTATGTGTTGGATGCAGAGGCTGGTGGGGTGGTAGGTAAGGATGAGAAACTCTATTTCTATTAAGGCGGCAGAAAGATAGGGTGAGAGCGGATGTTCAGGAAATGGGGGAGATGCGGGTGAGATCAAAAGCAGAACTTCCTGGTGGTCAAACATTTTAATTCCAATTCCCATTCTGTGAGGCCACCCTCAAGGTGAGGAGTAACACCTTATATTCCATCTGGGTAAGCTCTAACCTGATGGCATGAGTATCAATTTCTCCTTCCTGTTACAAAAAATTCCCTCCATCGCTCCTCTTCTACTCCCCCCTCTGGGCTCTTACCTCTTCTCATCTACCTATCACCTCCCCTGGGTGCCCTCCTCCTCCCCTTTCTCCTACGGTCCACTGTCCTCTCCTATCTGATTTCTTCTTCTCCAGCCATTTATCTTTCCAACGCACCTGGCTTCACCTATCACCTTTGAGCTATCCTCCTTCCCCTCCATCCAACTTTTTCCTTTGGCGTTTTCCCCCTTCCTTTCCCGTACTGAAGCAGGGTCTCCGCCCGAAACGTCAACTGCTTACTCATTTCCATGGATGCTGTCTGACCCGCTGAGCTCCTCCAGCATTTTGTGTGCATCTGCAGACTTCCTCATGTTTATACAAATACAATTAAATTAAATACCTAGTACAAAAAGAAAGGAAAAACCACACTGAGGTAGTGTTCAGTGTTCATTCAGAAACCTGATGATGGGGAAGAAGCTGTTCCTTTAGCACAGGGTGCGTGTCTTCAGGTTTCTGTAGCTCCCTCCTGATGGGAGCAATGAGAAGAGGGCATGACCTGGGTGATGGGGGCCCTTAATGATGGATGCCACCTTTCAGAGGCATCGCCTTTTGAAGGTCTCCTCGACGCTGGGGAGGCTAGCTGCTATGCTGGAGAAGGCAGCTGGGAGAGGAGAGTGCTCCCAAGGTCTTGGAGAAACCTGGATGGTCTAGAATAAAACAGAATTGACATAAGACAAGTTGCTCGTGCAAGGGCAGCACTCAGATCATCTAGTGCTACAGCCAAGTACTTCAGCCAGGGAGGTCTCTAAAGGGACAATTCTCCATGGATACCAACCCTGGTATCCTGGTTCTCTCAGGTATTCAGTGAGCTGCTCAAATGTATGTTTGTACATCCATAGTTAAAGCATCTACCTCAGTATCAGGAAAAATATCATTAAGTTGAACTAAAATAATCATAAGCCCTCTGTGGGGCTTAGAAGGATATGGGCCAAATGCAGGAAATTGGGATGTTGGGTGGGCACTTTGACCTGCAAAGGCTCATAGGGACAAAAGGCCTGTATTTGTGTGGTATTGCTCTATGACTCTTAAGAGTGTAATTGTGAGGTTTGTGGTAATTAATCATGGAGTAGGATTTATTGGGTATTAACATGTGGATTTCCATATTCCATCCTCTCCCTCATCATTGCCAGGTGTACTGGAAACAAATGTGCAGCCAAGACTGTGTGAGGGTGTGAGGGATGTCCTTTCATGATTCCACACCAAGGGAAGGTGGGGAAGCCTATGTGCCACTTCACAGAGATGTCACAATGACTGTAACATTAACCCAGCATTAAATGGAAACTAAAACTGGATTAATTTCAGTGGAAGGAAAATCGGACAGGTTTGTTTCTATTCCTGCTACAATTCCTTTCAGTTTCAGTCAGCCATTAAAATGAAAATTGCTCTCAAAATGTGATTCACTTTCATTAGAGTAATGAAAACAATCGTTGTCAAAAGTTTTTCAAACACACTGGATCAATTTCACTGAATCAGACAACTTGGTTATATACAAATAAATATTCTGAAGTGCACAAAGCTGTAATATTGATTTCTATTAATATTCTTACTGTTAACTTGGGATCATGAGGACAAGCAGCTTACTAATAAACAAATTTAACTATCAAGACTCTGAAATTGATGGTAGTCTTGGCATGTTAAAAATAGCACTTTTAAAATTGCTTTCTAAATCAATAACTGTGACTCAGAGCTTATCCCTAGCACTTGAGAAGTGGTACACAGAGAGGAGTATTCAAAGTGCATCTACTTTTTAAGGCAAATTTCTACAGCTTGCTTCCAGCCACGTAGAATATAACTTAGGAATTGTTTCCTATTAATGAGAGATAGAAACATAGAAACATAGAAAATAGGTGCCTTTCGGCCCTTCGAGCCTGCACCGCCATTCAGTATGATCATGGCTGATCATCCAACTCAGAACCCTGTACCAGCCTTCCCTCCATACCCCCGATCCCTTTAGCCACAAGGGCCATATCTAACTCCCTCTTGAATATAGCCAATGAACTGGCTTCAACTGTTTCCTGTGGCAGAGAATTCCACAGATTCACCGCTCTCTGTGTGAAGAAGTTTTTCCTAATCTCGGTCCTAAAAGGCTTCCCCTTTATCCTCAAACTGTGACCCTGTGAACTGTGATGTACTGAGAAAGCTAAAGGTTTATTTAATACAGCAGCATCTGCAATTGAGTTGTCTGCTACCATTATCACACTTCAAGATAGAGGCAAAGAAGATCTCTGATGAAAGGCTCATGTAGCAAGAGAGTATGAACCAAACACTTCACACAACTAAACAATATCACCTTTGCAGATTAGATACCATCCTGATATCAGTTGACAAGAACACAGACAAAATCTCCTATTGTTGAAAATGGATGTATTTTATTCATTTCTGGGATGATCGCCCAGAACATCTCTAATTCTCTTTGACAAGGTGGTGCTGGGTTTCCTTCTTAAAACATAGCAGTCCTTCTGATGAAGCTATTTTCATCGTGTTGTTGAAGAGGGAGTTCCAGGACTTAGACCCGGCAACTAAAGGACCAGTGATATTCAGATAATTCCAAGGCACGATGGAAACAGCAGTCAGTAGTGGAGTCATGCACCTACTCCCCTGATCTTTGCTTGTTGAGTTCACAAGTTAGAGAAGGGCTGTCACAATAGTCTGAGCAACAACTTTTGCAAATTATACACCCTAGAGCCACTCTGTGCAAATGGTGAAGAAAACAAATCTTTGGAGAGGTTAATGGATGCCAATCACTCCCGCCCTCCCTCAGCTCTTTCACAAACACTGCTGCTCCTGCACTTACCATTCCATCTGCGGCCCTCCTTTCTCAGGCATCCAATCTTGTCTGCTATTACTACTTCCGCACATTTTCCAATCATTCCCTTGTCAAGGATGAACCCAACCCTCTACCAAGATGAAATATATTTGTTAGGAACTATCAGAAGCTCCTGGGAGGCACTGGCCCTCTGGATGAAGCTTGGAAATACACAGATTGGAAGGTGAAATCCATGTCCTTGTACACCTGTTCACTAAAGAATATACGAGAACGGGTTTTGAACTTAACATCCACAAAGCAAAGCTCCTTAAATCAGTCTGCCCCTGCTATACAAACCGCCTTCTGACAATAAGTAGACTGTAACAATAAATAAACCATGGAAAATGAGGAGCTGTTCCTATAACTCAGGAGTCTGAGATCGGAAAAGGCAGATATCGAATGAAATTGGCCAGCATCTTCAGTGCACTAGTAGTCTTTGGCCACTTGATGAAAAGAGTGCTTGCAGATCATGACTTCAAACCTGACATAAGGGTCGTGGTCTACTGGGCAATTGTGATAGCTGTCCTCCCTTTTGTACCTGACACTAAGACTAGTGGGCGCTTCAAAGTACTGCAGAGGTCCATCAGTACCAACACAAATCCTGCAAATCTAAACCAAATCAAAATTGCAGGTATAGAAACCCAGATGAACTCATCTCTTTGTTTAATATATTTGACAGAAGTTCAGCAACCTATGGATCAGTTGAAAATTTGGGCAGAGAAATGGCAGCGACAGTTTAATTCAGATAAGTGTGAGATGATGCATTTTGGGAGGTCAAATGCAAGAAGAAAGTACATAGTAAGTGAAACGTAAGCACAAGAGATTCTGAAGATGCTGGAAAAGAGAAACACACACCAAGTTCTGGAGGGACTCAGCAGGTCAAGCAGTATCTATAAAGTGAAGTCAACAGTCGATGTTCATCAGGACTTCAGGACTGGAAAGGAAGGAGAAGGAGGCAGGATATGAAGGTTGAGGAGTAGGTGTACCAGGTGGTAGATGATGGATGAAACAAAGAGGGGGAAAAGGGTGGATGGGGATGAAGTAAGAAACCAAGAGGTGATAGGTGAAAGAAGTGAAGGGCTGAGGAAGGAAGGAATCTGAAAGGAGAGGACAGTGGACCACGGAAAAAATGGAAGGAGGATGGGCAGGCGTGAAGAGAAAGGGGTGAGAGGGGAACCAGAATGGAGAATGGAAAAAAGACAGAAGGGTGAAATTACCAGAAGTTTGAGAAATCAATGTTCACACTATCAAGTTGGAGGCTACCAGACAGAAGTCCAACTTGAGTGTGGCCTTATCGTGCAATACAGAAGGCCATGGACCATCATGTAGTAAAGGGAATGATCCTTAGGAACAACGATATACACTGAAATCTTAAGATGCAAGTCCAAAGCTCCATGAAAGTGGGAACACAAGTGGGCAGACTGGTAAAGAAGGTGTGTGACAAACTTGTCTTCATTGTTTGGAGCATTGAGTACAAAAGTTGGGAGGTCATGTTGCAGGTGTGTAAAACTTTCACCAGGACATATTTGGAGTACTGTGCAGTAAACATCGGTGTGGAGGATGGAGCAGAAGAGGTTTGGAATGGAGTATGTTAACTACAAATTTTCTCTGGAACAGTGGAAGTTGTGGGGTGACCGGACAGAAGTACATAAAATTAGATAGGTTAGACTGAGTCTTCTTCACAGGATGGAAATATCAAATACTAAGTTTAAGGTGAAGATTTGTGAGGCAAGCATTAGGTGTTGGAAAAACTCTGCCAGGGAATACATAAGGAACAGATAGCAAATTTAAGAGGCATTTAGACAGATACATGAGCAAGCAGGTAAAAGAGGGATACTCACCAGATGCAGGTAGATGGGATTAGTTTAGATTGGCATCATGGTCACTCCAGACATGGTGGGATGAGGAGCCTCCCCCTGTGCTGTATTGTTTTAGGTTTTGTTTAATGTTATAGCATTTTAGCTCTGTTTCTATATTTTCAGAGATGCTGCCTGACCTGTTTTCAATCCTAACCATTTCTCCACATTTTGGACATTCCTGCCCTACAAAGGAATTCAAGCAACTTCGGTTGTGTTCAGAATTTTCTGGCAGGTACTTCTATTTGTACCCACAGGGCAGACTGACATTGCAACTTCTGAACGAAGAACAGAGAGATATACGTATTCAAGTGCATGAATCACGAAATATTTGCAGGCATGTAATTAAGAAGGCAAATAAAATATAGCCATTTATTTGGAAAGGGTTGGAATTTAGAAATAGGGAAGGTTTTTTTCAGTTGCACAAGATGAGCCCACACCTGGAGTATTGCACAATCTTTCCCTTAACCTAAAATAATTTGGATAATAGCATTGAAAGCAGTCCAAAATAGATTAATCAAGCTAATCCTAAAATAAGAATAACCAAGAAAGTTACGACTGTATTCCTTGCACTTTAGAGTAATGAGAGGATGACCATGTTGAGTAATATGAGGCAGGGTTCAGATGTTTTCACTAGGACAGTCGCGAACTAGGGTCATAGTCGCAAGGGACTGGTCATTTAGAACAGACGTTTGAAATTTATTTTTGTCGATGCTGGTGAATCGCTGGAGTTCGCAACCCCAGTGCGTAGTGGAGGCAGATCATTAGATATACAAGGATGGAGAGAGGGATAACATTTAGGAAATTGAAAGCTATGGGGAACTGGCACAGAATAACTGCAGAGGAAAGTATAGATCAGCGATAAACTTACTGATTTGCAAAACAAGTTACAGGGACCTTACGGCTAGCACCTCCTCCGATTATCTTATGTCCCCTTGCAGTTGTTTCTGCCCCAGATAAATCCCCGCCAGGACCCGAGAACACAGCACCTGGGGCGGAACTATTCTACAGAAGGTGTTGGGGTGGGGGGACAGGTTTAAGTGTTACAAGAGGCGACCGGTGTTCTCTTTTTCAGAGTCCGGGTGCTGGCGGATTTGGCGAAAGCTGCCAGCCACATCGCCGAGCCATGGCCCGTAAGAAGAAGGTCCGCGCCATCGCTGCTATGGCCCGCAAAGTGCGTGAGTACTGGGCGCTCAAGTCGCAGCCGCGGGACTGTGAGCGCTACGCCCTGGACTACGAGAACATGAGGCGGCCGTACAGCGGCAAGAAGCTGCCGGTGCTAGCGCACCGTGACATCCGCACCGAGAGCCGCCTCTTCCAGATCCTCAATCGCCTGCCCCTCTTCGGCATCGGCCGCCTCGTCACGAAGAAGTCCTGGCTCCATGCTTACGACGAGCCCTGCTACTGGGTCATCAACAAGGTCAAGGTGGATTACACCGCTCAGGTCAGCTGATCCCTACTCCGCCTTCGCTCTCACCCTTGCTTCTAACCCCTCCCCTACCTCGAACCCTTGCCTCTGATCTTCTGCCCTCTCATTCCCATCCCTTCCTCCGCCCCCTGCGTCTCCAGGTTCATGATAAGCCCAGCTACTGCATCAAAAACAAGCTAAAAGTTAATTACATTGCACAAGTCAGCCGATCCTGTAACCTTTCCACTCGCTTTCGTGTCACCACCGTAACCCCTACCTTGCCTGTTGCAATCTGCTTATCCCTGTTTACCTCCATTCTTTTTCCCTCCTACTCCTACAGGGATAGGCCATTTAGAACGGAATTGAGGAAAAACTTTTTCACCCAGAGTGTGGTGGATATATGGAATGCTCTGCCCCAGAAGGCTGTGGAGGCCAAGTCTCTGGATGCTTTCAAAAAAGAGATGGATAGAGTTCTTAAAGATAGTGGAATCAAAGGTAATGGGGATAAGGCAGGAATTGGATACTGATAGTGGATGATCAGCCATGATCACAGTGAATGGCGGTGCTGGCTCGAAGGGCCGAATGGCCCATCCCTGCACCTATTGTCTATTGTCTACATCATTCATCTTCATTCACCCACATCTCCATTTACTTTTTTTAAATACAATTTTTATTGAGTTTTCGAAACGATTACATAGAATGATAATATCTACCCTCCCCCCTCCCCTTAACCCTTCCTCCCAATATATAACCCTACCTGAAAAAAAAAGAAAGAAAGAAGAACTGCCTGGATATTGGAAAGTTTCCACATGCTCCATGGGATTCAAAGTAAATTTAGTATATTTATTTATTACTCCATTTACTTTGACTCACCTGCCTCCCTTTTCCAGTCACCCTATTTTTATTACTGTTTCCTCGGCTCAGTCTAGCTTTGCCCTGGTCTGCTGGTTGCAATTCTGTTCGAAGCCTGTGACTTGAGGTTCAATCAAGAGTCAGGTATTTGTGTTTGGGTCAAATAATTGGAATTGTAAATGTCTAGTCAATTGGGCCATTATCGAGCCTGCTCTGCTCTATCAAAACAATTTATTACTCCCAAAGATTCACTTGGAAATTAAAGATGATGCACAACATGAGAAACACACAAAATGCTGGAGGAACTCAGCAGGCCAGGTGGCATCTATAGAAAAGACTAAACAGTCGAAGTTTCAGCCTGAGATCCTTCATCAGGACTATGAAAAATAAGATAAGTTAGAGTAAGACGGTGGGGGGGGGAGGGGAGGAAGTACAGGGTGATGGGTGAAACCAGGTGGGGGAGGGGTGAAGTAAAGAGCTGGGAAATTGATTAGTGAAAGAGATAAAGGGCTGGAGAAGGGTGAATTTGATAGGAAAGGGTAGAAGACCATGGAGGAAAGGGAAGGGAGAGAGGCACCAAATGATAATGGAGTTTACCATGAAGAGCAGCAGGCAGGAACTTTCATCCTCACTAATTATTGATACCTTTCAGTTGTTTTTGCTGGTTCCCTTCCTTCACTCAATTTATTTCTCAGTGAGCTGTTGACCTTTAGGCATCCCTTACCTTGGATGCTGAGCCTTTCAGGTTTGTTACCAATACCTAACATCTCAACAAAGCTGCCATAGCACCTCTATCTCGGTGCTTTTCCTAATAAACATGCAAATATATTGTACAAATCAACAGCTATTATTTCTAGAATTCCATCTGAGTACCTTCAATACATTTTCTTCCCATGCCACAATGTAGAAACAGCTTGAATCTAAGTCCAATTGACTTCAACTACAATGATTAAATGGCACCTTACCCCTTCATACCAAATGTCTTGGTAGCTCCCACTGTCCAGCTGAGAGAAAGAGTGTTCACTCTTATCCATCTGAATGTAATCAGGAATCTTGTATAATTATTCCTCCTCCTGCTCAAGAGACCTTGTCTTCTGTTTCATCTCTACGTGCTCTTGGCAAAATCATGATAAATGATCTTCAGAACCAGACAGTTCACAACCTTGGTGAACAATTTGATCCATTTCATTGACTCCCTCTCTCCCCCACCCCGGTTTAAATTATCTTAATCGTAAAATTCTTAACCTATATTTGTTTGCTAAATGGCCTTTTCCTTCTACGTTTCCTTTTTGAGGCCAATATGACTGATGTCTACAGCTTTCATTTCACCATTTGTATTTAGTTTATCAATCATCTAGGATTTAACCTCTGCAACCTTTAACATCTGCATTCCCAAAGACTTACCATTAAGCAGCTGTTGGTCAGTTGTCCTGCAATTTCCTCCTTTGACACAATGTTAGTTTTTGTTTGATTTTGCTTGTGTTTTCTGACAGTGTTACTATATTGACAAACTAATAACAGGACATCTATCTTCTGTTTGGTTGTACTCTTCGATCTTTCCTATGTGCTTATAATGTTCCTATTTTGGGATGTTTTCTTTTATATTCAATAGGAGGTGTTAAAATAATTGTTTCAGGAAATGATAACACATTTTAACACTTGTAAATCGTGTTGAACAACAAATGTGTCGCAGAGGAATAAAAACTGAAAGAAGCAGAAGTTATTTTTATGCAATAGCAATTTGACAATGTGGAATACTCAACACTTCAGCGTGGGACAAGAAGAATTTTTCTGAATTATTGGATATAATTCCTAATTATACCACAACACATTTTCATTTCACCTTTTTGAGATGTTTTGTGGTATTCTAATAAATTATAGGGTGAATCCAGTTAGTTTAAAGAGAGCATGGGAACCTGGACCATAGTGAGTTGCAGACAAGTATGAGAGAGACGTCACCAAAAGGACCACCAAAGTTCAATACCAATCCCTAGGTTTCAACATAAAGCATGTGCATGGTTGAAATGCAAAATTAATGTCCTAAGACATAATTAAGTTCCTGTCATTTGCTTCAAGCAGATAAATGGTCAAAGTCCAAAAGATTGGTTTACATGCAGGACATAGAGTATGTATAGATCTACTTTGCTGTAAGTTTACAGTATTCACATCTTTGCAATACACACAAAATGTTCGAGGAACTCAGCAGGGCAGGCAGCATCTATATGGAAAAAAAGTAAACAGTTGACATTTCAGGCTGAGACCCTTCATCAGGACTGGAGAAAAAAAGATGAGAAGTCAGAGTAAGCAGGTTGGGGGAGAGGACGAAGAAGTACAAGGTAGTAGGTGATGGGAAAAACAGGGAGGGGGTGAAGTAAAGCTGGGAAGTCGATTGGTGAAAGAGATAAAGGGCTGGAGAACGGGGAATCTGATAGAGGACAGAAGGCCATGGACGAAAGAAATGAGGGAGGTTTACCAAAGGGAGGTGATGGGCAGCTAAGGGGAGGGGAATGAGGAATGGTGAAGGAGAGTAGTGAGGAGCAATTACTAGAAGTTAAAAAATCAATATTCATGTCATCTAGTTGGGGCTTCCCAGACAGAATATAAGGTATTGCTCCTCCAACCCGAGTGTGGTCTCATCGCAGCAGTGGAGGAAGCCATGGACTGGCATGTTGAAATGGGAAGTGGAATTAAAATGTGGTCACTGGGAGATCCCGCTTTTTTGGTGGACTGAGCTTAGGTGCTCAGCGAAACGGTCTCCAAATCTACATTGTATCTCACCAATATACAGGAGGCCACACTGGGAGCACTGGATACTGTAGATGACTCCAACAAACTCACAGGTGAAGTGTTGCCTCAACCTGGAAGGACTGTTTGGGGCCCTGAATGGTAGTGAGGGAGAAGGTGTAGGAGCAGGGTGGAAGTTGAAGGCAAAGTTGATAAAGTTGACGAGCTCAGCATGGATGCAGGAAGCGTTGGAAAGTTGGGGAGTGATACCAGTGCAGGCTTGGAACATAGATTGTTCCACGTGGCCGACAAAAAGGCAGACATAGCTGGGACCATGCCAGTACCCGTAGCTACACCTTTTGTGTGAAGGAAGTGGGTGGAGCCGAAGGTGAAATTATTGAGAGTGAGGGCCAGTTCCGCCAGATGGAGGAGAGTGGTGGTGGAGGGGAACCGAAAGAAAGAGAGCTTTGAGGCCTTCCTGATGGGGGATGGAGGAGTATAGGGACTGGACATCCATAGAGAAAATGAGATGATCGGGGCCAAAAACTTGAAATCATTGATAAGATCAAGAGCATGTGAAATGTCGCAGTTGTAGGTAGGAAGGGACTGAACCGGGGGGATAAAAATGAGTCGAGGTATTCGCACCTTTGTTCATTTACATTATTAACTGCTTAACCTTGTTGAAATGATGTACAGTAATTGTGCATTTTAAAAGAACCACTCATTCCTTCCTGGTTTTGCAGTGGTTATTATTAACATGGCAATACATTGCCAACCACAAAATTTGTTATAAGCTGAAGTATTTTCTCAGTATCTGCAAACTGAATGATGGTTTCTGACAAGAACCTGACATAAATTCCCTTCTGAACAACTTGAACTGTGTCTCAATGATCTAATTGTTTTTGCTGTCTACCAGTAAGGGTGCAAACATGGACAAACACATTTTATGTTTTCATTAGTTAAACCATAACAATAAGATTTTGAACAGGGTAAAAGTTGTTTAATACATAGAATATGTATGATACACTGTGCAAAAATGAACATTTTGATACTCCAAGCACGTCAACACATTTAGTAGAAATCACCTCCCATCTACAACATGTAAATCTATCAGTTTAACTTATTGTTCCTTTGTTTCAGCTGCAGGTTTAATTTTTTCACTAGCATGAGTAGATAATTTTCTTATGCATTTCATTAGATTTTGTGACTATTGTCTTTGGGTGTGTTTCGATTATACTTTTCCTCCTTTCCCAATAGAAATTTGCATTGTTCATTCTTAAAAGGGTTTTACAATTTCATGAATTCTTAAGTTATTCCTCAGCTTTCTCTAGAGAGAGACCCAGACTTTTTTCCTTCATTGTTTATCGTGGAGTTGCAATGCCCAAGTGTCTGTATCCACATAGGCCAAGGTGGTTGTTTCCTGTAAATTCCATGCTAACAGAATCTGAGCTTGAGAATTAGTACAATAGCACTGGTGGTGTTGATCGTTCCCCTTCATCTTCACCCATCCCCTTTGTATAGTGATAGTCATGAAGTTACACAGAACATAACAGTATCCGTTGGTTCCATGCTGACCAAGGTTTCTACCTGAGAGCCCATATCTACAAACCTTTCCCAGCAAGGATCTTGCAGTATTGATTATCATGATTAATGAAGTAAAGTCATTTTTGTAAATTAATTATTTTTCAACATTAGCTCAATCTTGAAACACTGACTTATGTAATTGTAAACATCTTTTCAAGGTAGAGCAGCAAAAAAGGATCTGAGAGGGAATGTTTTATCAATTCTACCATCTGTATATTGATGTATTTGCACACAATAACGTAAGTCAACAAATACGTCAGCATATAGATGATAGATTTGATGTAGCATACCTCTCACATTCAGTTTGTCCATTTCCAGTGACTGGAAACCTTGCTTCCTCAGATTTCTGTCTGAAAAACTATTATCCGGCAATGTCATTGAATTTGTTTCAATATATAGTCAGAAAATCTACACACTGTGACTAACAATGATAATGGAATGAACTCTTAGCAGAGAAGATCGCCCTGAAGCGTTTTCTGTACTGAAGTGAAAATAAAATGTTACATACTTCAAGAATAACCATTTTGTCAAAATGTACAGGCAGTGTATTTTACTTCCATTTTAAAAAATATTTAAAGTGACCCTATTCAGGAAAAATGCTGGATGTTACAATGGAAGAACATTACTGTCTATCACCTTCTGCACATAATGCCTAACTTGCCAAGTATTTCCTGCTATTATTTATAAAAGGATACAATAAAGTATTAAAACAGAAATAGACTACTGTGGGTGGATTTTACAGATCAGACAGTAGCTGCGCAGAAAAGTTGATGTCTTGGGTCAGTAGTGTTTCTTCAGAATGGTTCTCCAAGATTTAGTCGTTACTGAGATGGTATTTCAACTGAAATCCAAATCACACTTTTTACTGTAAGTTTTAGGTTAGTTTTCATGTTATGTGCATGCAAGCTTGGAGGATAGATATTATATTGAATAAAACAATCGGAACCTGAGAGTAAATTATAGAAAGTGAAAAGGGTGATTGACGGCACTTATTCCTGCTAATCTCTACCTTGTTGGATTTTATTTCCTAGTTTTCAATTAATATTCCCACTGACATAACTCTTACTGCCTGGTGCCTTGCAAATGATCACAAAGATATTCTAATAGTAAAGAATTAAAACTGTTGCGGTTACTGCAATTAAGTTTATGTTTCTCCCTACAGGATATGGACCATGGAAAAGCATGGGGAGTGTTAACATTCAGAGGTAAAATTTTGTTGCATTTTAATGAGAACTCTAAAACCACATTAATCTACAACTGTACAGGAAGATGCATATAGAGCGGATGGACAGAGTGAGGGATTTATGCAAAAGATACATAAGGGAGAGTGAGGTCCTGTCCTGTCTAGCCACAGGCGAGGTCCCAAAGGACAGATGAGTGCCTAATGTTCTACCTATACGTAAGAAGGGAATGAGGGGAAATTGGTGAGTCTCACGTCAGTTGCAGGGAAATTGCCGGAGGAAATTCTTGGGGATAAGATATGAGCACTTGGAAACCCTTAACCTAATTAGGGAGAGCCAGCTTGGCTTTGATTGGGGCGGGTCGTATCTGACCAACTTGATTGAGTTATTTGACAAAGCGATGAGCGAGACTGATGAGGGTAGGGCAGTGGATGTAGTCCACATGGATTTTAGTAAGGCATTTGACCAAGTCTCTCATGGGAGGCTAACTCAGAAGATCAGGATGCATGGGGTCCATGGCAAATTGGCTGTTTTTGTTCAGAACTGGCTTGCTCATAGAGGGTAGTGGTTGAAGGGACTTATTTAAGCTGCAAGTCTGTAATCAGTGGTGTTCTGCAGGGATCTGTGCTGGGACTTGTACTATTTGTGATGAATATAAATAACCTGGATGAAAATGGAGAAGGGTGGGTTAGTAAGTTTGCAATGATACCAAAATTGGTGGAGTTATGGATAGTGTAGAAGACTGGCAATGAATACAGCACAATACAGATCAGTTGCAGATATGGGCAAAGAAATGGTAGATTGAGTTTAACATAAATGTGAGGTATTGCAGCTTGGTAGAGCAAATGACAGGAGACAGTACACTGTTTAGAGCAAGATCCTTGACTGTGTTGCTAAACAGAGAGATCTTGGAATCGAAGTTCATAGCTTCTTGAAAGTGGCTCTGCAGGTTGATAAGGTGATTAAGAAGGCTGATGGAATGCTTGCTGTATTGAGTTCAAAAGTCACAAGGTCATGTTGTAACCTTACAAACTTCAGTTCTGGTTGGCCCACTATAGGAAGGATGTTGAGGCTTTGGAGAGGATGCAGAAGAGGTTTACCAGGATGCTGCCTGGTTTGGAGGGCATGTGCTATTATGAGAGGTTGGATAAACTTGGGTAGTTTTCCCTGGAGCACCAGAGGCTGAGGGGAAATCTGATACAGATTTACAAGGTTATGAGAGGCATCCATAGAGTAGACAAAGGGTATCTGTTTTCCAGGTTTGAAATGTCTAATACCAGAGGGCATACATTGAAGGTGAGAAGGGGTAGGTTCAAAGAGGATGTGAGGGGTAAGTTTTTTTTAACTTGGTGAGTGGTGATGCCTAGAATGTGCTGCTTGATATGGTGGTAGAGGCAAATATATTAGAGGCTTTTAAGAGACGTTTGGATAGGCGTGTGAATGTGAGGCAGATGGATGAAGATGGATGTTGTGTCGGTAGGAGGGATTAGTGTTTAGAAGTTTTAAAAATCTGTTTTTTAGCTGGTGTGGGCTGAATGGCCTGTTCCTGTGCTCTGCTATTCCATGGTTCTATTTTGATCGGAGTTATTTGTTGGATAGAAAAGTGTAAAGACATCAAAACAGTAACTTTCTTAAAGGACAAAAGCAGCATTTCAGAAAACATGAAGAATTAAGTTAATATACTTATTTTTAATATTGCAGCTGTTACAGTAGGTGTTTAATTTTTGGATTTGAGTAACTTAATCCTATTAAGATTCTTGTGTTCAGTGAAGTGGGTTAAATCTCTTGTTCTCTCACATCTAGGGAAGACTGAGGACACCGTTAAAGAAATGGACAAAGTCATGTACCATGATTGGCGTTTGATACCGAAACACGAGGAAGAAGCTTTCAAGAGCTTCACCCCAACTCCCGAGGTGACTATCCGCTATGTCCCTTATCCTCCTTTGCTCCGTGCCATGATATTGGCTCAGAGAGAGAAAATGGAGGAACCTACAGGAGAGGAGCCCATGATTGACCTGCAGAGAATTCGACACTTTCCAAAGGACTATTTTAAAAATTTGGACTTGAAGAAACAACCTGAGGGTACCCCAGTGTAATAAAACTATATCACTCTGAGATATTCATGGACTAAAATGCCTTTTTTTTTTATTGCTAATGGACATGCTAGTCATGTTTAATAAAATTAAATTTTGTATCAATGTGTAAGTTCTAAATGGAATGCATAACATTGAAGGCAGGAAAAGGACAAGTGTATCACCAAATAGTCATCACACACAATATGCCGAGAACATTAGAATTAGATACTTACGGGTGGAAAAACAACTTGGTTCGGTTTATGATGGTTGCAACAATGAAACCAGTGACTAGGAAGTAAGATTTGTCATGAAGTTGGAAACCGGTGTATTTGGCCATCTCAACAATTGGGAGGAATTTTCTACTTCTGTAGTCATAGATTTTGGATTCCACTAGATGGAGCTATAACTCTGTTCCAGCTGTCCAAAAGCTGGAGCCTATAATATTAAAAGATGGTAACGTTTTTAACAATGTTGGTCCTACAGGACATTGATATTATGATGCAGTAATTGTTCAGGAATTGGGATATCTGATAATACTTGCAATGCATGGTTTCATTCTTTAGTTCAAATAAGAAACCAGTTTGTACCCCTGTGCACCAAATATGAAGTTGTTTCTTGTCGTTTAACTATATACGTATTATTACCATATAATATGTATAGAAAAAAGACATCTCTTCGAAACAAGATGTAAAGCACAGTAGTACACATAACACACATAGTACATGATAACTTATGAAGGTAAGGATAAAATCTACAGATGAATTGTGCATAAATAGTGAGGAGCTAAAGTGTATTAATATTAAATATCGTAAGGTACAGAACAGATTAGCCAGTGCCACTTCGAATACAACGTGTCAGGGAATTCAGAACTCTGACGGCCTGGAGGAAATAACTTTCTCATTCTAACCATTCTTGTTTTTGTGCATCGGAGTCTTCTGCCTGATGGTAGAAAGTCAAAGAGGATGCTGGATGGATGGGTGGGATCCTTAATAATACTAAGGCCCTGCGGACACGGTGCTCCTGATAAATGTCCTGATGGATGGTAGGGAGACCCCAATGATCCTCTGAGCTGTTCTCACAGTCCTTTGGAGGGACTTCTGGTCTGATGCTCAACTGCTCCCATACCAGATGGAGATGCAACTTATCAGTATGCTCTCAATGGTGCTCCTATAAAATTCAGTTAAAATGGCCTGTTGGAGTTGGGGTGGGGAAAGCTTGCTTGCCACAATCTTCTTTGGAAGTAGAGGCGCTGCTGTGTCTTCTTGTTCGGAGAGGTAATATTAAGGGACCGGGTAAGGTCATCGGTGATGTGAACTCCCAGGAACTTGGTGCACTTAACTCTGTACGGAGGAGCCATGTATTCGCCGAGGGGGGTGGCTCGTCTGCCCCTTCCTGAAGTCCACAATGATTTCCTGGGTCTTCTCCACACTGAGGCTTAGGTTGTTATCACACCAATCCACCAGTCACTCCACTTCCTCTCTATACTCTGTCTCTTCATCGTCTTTGATAAGGCCTGCCATTGTTGTGTCATCTGCAAACTTGCTAACACAGTTTGAGCTGATCAAAAGCAAATAATCTTTTCTTGTTCCTTTTTTAGAATGTATATATGGCTGACAAAACTAGTACTTATTGTCTGTTACTCATTACCAGTAATTATTTACCTGTAAAATGGCAATGAGTCACTTTCACAAAGTACTGCATTCCTTCTGGTGAAAGTAATCCCAGAATGCTGTTGGATAGGGTATTGTAGATATAGAAGCAGCAATGACAAAGGAAAAGTGAGGTATTTCTAAGTCATGATGATAGGTGATCTGGAGAGGAAATTACAGGGAAAATGTTCCCTTGCACCTCACAATTGGCTGCCAATAACCATCTTCAATAAAAGTATCTATTCACCTTTTCAATGCATTAACAGTGTTATCATCTCCACCTTTCACCTTATGATAACCATCTTGTGTGTTACCATTGATCATAATTGTAACTAGACAAGTCAAATATCTATAGCAAGTTAGGTTCTGGAAATTCTATGACAAATGACTGACTCACCCAAGTCTTTTCATCATCTACAAACCAGAAGAGAGTGGTAGAGTACTTTCCACTTACCTCATTGAATGCATCCCTATAACATAAAAGAAACTCAAAAACACCCAGAACAAAATGGTGCACTCGATTAGATCACCATTCACTTCATTACCAGTGCCTCATGGCTGCCGGCTATTGCTGTACACTGCAGTTACTCACTGAAAATTCTATAACCACACCCGAATCTGTGGGATATTCCAAGTTTGAGATGGTGCTACTGAGGACGAATGGCAACTTCCTGCTGGTTCTCAAAGCAAAAGATACAACTAAGTACTTTGAATTTTGAAAAAGTAGGAAGACGCAGGCAGAAGATGCATGGCAATGTCAAAATTTCCTCCCAAGCCATGTGCAATCTGGCTCCATCACTGTTCCTTTGGTCAATATCTGGCTTAGAAATATATCATTGTTCCTTTGGTTAATATCCTGAAACTCCCTACTTGTGTGAATGTATTGACTACAAAGATAACAATGTTCAAGAAAGTAAACCTCCTCAAGTACATTAAGCGTTGGATATCCTAGGGATATGTGAATGAATTGAAAAGAAAAATTTACAGCCTAGCTGTGTTGTAAATATAAATTAAAATATCAAATTCTGTTTTTCCATGAAGTCAGTTTTAAATCTAATCTGCGAACAGTTTCAGACTACAGTGATCAATCTGAACTTTTACAGTTTCTACTTCTGACGAATTGAACTGTATTTTTTTTTCACAAAATTTCCCAATGGAAGACAATAACAGCCCAGAATTTCCTAATGTAGCATGCCTTTTGCACTCAATACGTACTACAGCAAATGGTCTTTGCAAAACCATTTTAGCCCTCATTGCAGAGCATAGCTCATTAAGAAGCAAGATTAAACAAGCTCTGTTCACTGCAGGACAACAGACAATTGTCTAAGCCACATATTCAGAATAACTGGAGATACAACAGACTTCAGATGTTGGAACTGGAGCAGCAATGTGCTGGAGGAACTTAGATCTAGCAGCATCCGTAGGAGGAAACGAATCATGGATGTCTCAGGTTGACATACTCCACCACGGCTCATCAGCCAGCTGTCAAACATGCCAATAATATTTGGGAGTTTCTGAATGCATAGACATATCCGCTTACAGTCATGCATTACAGGAACAGGCCTACTAGACCACCAAGTCTACACCAACCATCAAGCATTCATTTCACTAATCCCATTTTATTCTCCCCAGATTCCCAGCAAATGTGCAAAATTTTACCTCTCATGAATACAAATTGGAGCAATTTATTGTTGCCAATTAATTCAACAATCAATTTGTCTTTAGGATGTGGAAATAAAACAGAGCCCCCTGGAAAATGCAGTCACAGGGAGTTTGGGCAAACTCTCCACTGACAGTATCTGAGGTCAGATTTGAACCTATGTCACTGGAGCTCATGAGGCAGTAACTCTACTCAATGCAGCCCTGTGCTGCCCTTGACTTTAAGAAATATTGAAAACTAAAGGCACTATTAAAGGTAACTGAACTTAAAATAATGAATTTTGAAAAATAATAAACTGTGAAATAGCTACTAAACTATTTAAATCAACTCAATTACTTAAAAGAACGCTCAGCCTGAAACATCGACTGCACCTCTTCCTATAGATGCTGCTTGGCCTGCTGCGTTCACCAGCAACTTTGATGTATGTTGCTTGAATTTCCAGCATCTGCAGAATTCCTGTTGTTTGCTAATTATTTTCTACTTGCTTGCTTGTAGCCATGCACCTCCATTGATGTGAATGCAGTTTTCACATTAGAGCATAGAACAATAGAGCACAGGAAATAATAAATTGCAATGCTGTGCCTAACCAATCAAATTAGTGAGCAAATCGCTAACTAAACTAATCTTTTCTGCCTGCATAATGTCCATATCTAATGTTTCTGCCTCTACCACCATCCCAGGCAGCACATTCCAGGCATCTGCCGGTCTGTGTGAAAAAACTTGTCTCTCATAGCTCCTTTGACGTTACCCCCTCTCACCCTAAATGCATGCTGTCTGGAATTAGACATTTCAACACTAGGAAAAAGGTATTGTCTCTCTACTCCATCTATGTCTCTCACAATCTTATAAACCCCTATCAGATCGTCTCTTAGCCTCCACTGCTCCAGAGAAAACAAACCGTTTGTTCAACCCTCTAATCTGGGCAACATCCTGGTAAACTACTTCTACACCCTCTCCAAAGCCTCAACGTCCTTCCTATAATGAGGTGATCAGAACTGTATGCAATATTCCAGAGGCAGCATAACTAGAGATTTATAAAGCTGCAGCATTAGGTACCACTCCCAAGTTTTGGGGAAATTGAAGAAAGTGCCACAAGAAGGTCAATGTTGGAGTAAAATCTGCAACACCCTGGAAAAGACCCCCATCAGAAACTCAGGACTTTGAATATGTTCTTATGGGTGTTCTAATCTACCAGCAGTTATCAGAAGAATCTGAACTAATAAGCAAAAAGAATAGCAGAGCTTCTTGATGTAAAATTTAATGGTTGATGGCAGATCAATATAAGGTGCATGACGACCAACTATTGAGTTGGAGTGTGAAGCAAAGAGACATGAAGTATGCCCATTAAATTCCCATCCCCCCCAAAAAAAACCTCAATTAATATCAAAAACTCTAATGGTTTTCAGAAAGTCAAATATGCACATATACATTACAAAGGCAGTAATAGCCTAACAAACTTTCCATGTTAAGCCCTGTCTGTCCCAAAGATCTCAATTTAGTAATTAGATGTTTCATTTGCACCTCATAAGAACTGCATTCAAGCAATATATGCTGCACCATTTCTTGACAATTGCACTCCCTACAAATGCCTGTGTCATGCACATTACTTCTGAACAATTACTCAACTTAGTATGACCAATACGTAAATACATGTATAACTTTCTCTCTCCTTTTATACTCCTCTTCTAGTTAAGTTCCCACTATCCTCTGAATTTTATATAAATGCCATCCTTTCTTTTCCTTATCTTATCCCAACTTTATATTCCTGTTTCTCTTACCCACTGCATCATCATCAGCAGATAAGGATTTGGAAATGTCTGAGTGAACATTTAAGAAAATATCTTTAATCATAATATTAAAAATGAGTGGGCTACATACAGTCCACTATGGAGTCCCATTGCCTATCTCATGATCCTTGGCAAATGTTGTTCCCACCTTTATATCTTCCTGTCGCGTAAAAAATCTTGAATCCTGTTCTACTACCTATTCCCATTTTTTCAAGTTTAAGCAGCCACTAGCGTGTCCATAATATATCATAAACTTTCTCTACATCAAAGACTATCTGATTCCAAACTTAACACTGAGTCCATGGTCATACTCCCTTTACAAAATCCAGATAGGTATACAGCTAACTTTCCACAAATGGCTATAACCATTTGTTCCATTATCTTACAAATATGTGAAGTTAACAAAATAGGTCTATAACTGAAAGGATCTGATTGATCCTTACCAGTTTTCAATATAGGGATAACAACTGCTAATTTCCAGGAAGAGGAAAGTCACCCTTCAACCTATGTTGTATTAAAGAATTTTAAAACCAACGTAAGTCTTGAACCTGGTAACCATGTAAACATGTTAGTACAAATATCATCTTTCCCAGGTGATGTCTGACCAGCACTATAAGTAGCCCTTTTAAGTTCAGGCAATGGAAATTCAACGTCCAAGCTGGAACTGGAACATTCTTTTTTCTTGGCACTCTGAGCATAGCTAGCCAACTTTGCTCGAAAAAAGTGACATAATGGACTTTTAACATCGTAGCCCAACAAGCTGTTTGGTGTGTCTCTCCTGCTTCCTGGGAAAATGGAGTCACCTCTTTCTCCCTTATTAGGGAGAGAGAGAGAGTCTGCAGTATGTCGAATTACCAGGTGAACAATGTAGTCTTTGGGCTGACTACAAGTCTGTGTCTTTGCTATTGCTTTGCTCACACTTGAGTGCTTGGCGAGGGTGCTGATGCTTTTTTTTTGCCGGTGGGGGGAGGGGGGAATTGTTGTTCACTGCCGCTTATTCAAGGGAGGGAGGGGAGTTAGAGGGGACCTTGGGGTTCTAACATTGAACTGTCATTCATTCTTTGGGTCACTTCTCTGTTTTTGTGGATGGTTGTGAAGAAAAAGCATTTCAGGATGTATATTATATACATTTCTCTGACATTAAATTGTACCTTTGAATCTATAATATCTCTTTTCTTTACTTAAATTGCCCAAACTATGTTACATTAGCATATATTTTTGCTAATAATTCTGCTTTTTCAGAGTCAGTAACAGCAACGTTCTCTCCACCATATAAAACCGGAGAAGCATCAAGTTTTCTAACTCCTCCCTCATTTTCAGTATCTAACCCAAACTTCCCCTCCTTAAATCTCTTTCCTGATAATATCACAGTACATTCTCCAATACATTTTCTTTGCCCTATGCACTGCTTTTCTATCTATGGCTTGAGCTCTTTTATATTGTATGGAAGATGAAGAGCAGTAGCACTGTCTAACTTTCCTAAATGCTTTATTCCACTCCTTCACAGCTCTTTTACATTCATCCATCCACCAGTGAACAACTTTCCTTTTATTATCTCCCAACAGTCTAGGAATTGATTTTTTAGCTTTTTGGTTGAGTACAGAGCACAAAGTATTATTACTCAACTCACTATGCTCCAAAATCAAATGATCAGGAAATCTACGTAACATTGATGATTTCTGTTCTACTTTTAGTTTGTGCTGTACAATTTACCACATCTGCCATGAAAGTGACAACAATCACTGAAAATACCTCAGATGGGGCAGCACATAGGGGCAACCATATAACTCATAGAAGGTAAGTTAACCTGAGGATGGGGCAGTTAGTATGCAACTAGATGCAGTGTGCAGTGTGCCAGGAAGGATGGGCAGACGACAGGGCAACACTGCAGTCAGTGAGATAAGTTGCAGGGTAACACGGGGACAAGATCAAAAAGGGCAACGAATACAGGACTGAAGGTGTTATATTTGAATGCATGCAGTATTTAGAATAAGGTAGATCTTATAGCACAGTTGGAGATTGGTAGGTATAATGTTATGGGCATCTCTGAGTCATGGCTGAAAGAAGATTATAACTAAGAGCTTAATGTCCAAGGGTACACATTGTGTCAAAAGGACAGGCAGGTAGGCAGAGGAAGGCTCCGTTGTAAAAAAAATGAAATCAAACCCTTAGAAAGAGGCGACATAAGATCGAAAGATGTAGAATCCTTGAGGGTAGAATTAAGAAACTGCAAGGGTAAACAGACCCTGATGGGACTTACATACAGTCCTCTGAAGAGTCCCAAGATATGGGCTATAAACTACAACGGGAGATAGAAAATACATGTCAAAAGGGCAATGTCATGATAGTCCTAGTGGATTTCAATATGCAGATAGATTGGGAAAATTAGGTTGGAGCTGGATCCCAAGAGGGGGATTTTGTAGAATGCCTATGAGATGGCTTTTTAGAGCAGTTTGTGGTTGAGCCCACCAGGGGAAAGGCAATTCTGGACTGGGTGTTGTGTAATGAACCAGATTTGATTAGAGAGCTTAAAGTAAAGAAACTCTTAGGAGGCAATAATCATAATATGATAGACTTCACCCTGACATTTGAGAGGGAGAAGCTGAAGTCAGATGCATCAGCATTACAGTGGAGTAGAGGCACGAGAGAGGAGCTGTCCAAAGTTGATTGGAAGGGAACACCAGCAGGGATGATGACAGAACAGCAATGGCTGGAGTTTCTGGGAGAACTTCAAAAGGTGCAGGATAGATACAGTTCAATCCAAAGAAGAAATATTCTAAAGGCAGGATGATGCAGCCATGGCTGACAAGGGAAGTCAAACACAACATGAAAGCAAAAGAGAGTGTATATAATAGAGCAAACGTTAGAGAGAAGTTAGATTGGGAAGGTTTTAAAAATGAACAGAAAGCAACTAAAAAAGCCAAAAGGAAGGAAAAGATGAAATATGAAGGTACACAAGCCAATAATATCAAAGAGGATGCCAAATGTTTTTTCAGATATATAAAAAGAGGAACGAGTAGATATTGGACTGCTGGAAAATGATGCTGAAACGGTAGTAATGGAGGACAAGGAAATGGCAGACAACCTAAATAAGTATTTTGCATCTGTCTTCACTATGGCAGACACTACCAGTATGCCAGGAGTTCGAGAGTGTCAGAGGGCAGAAGAGAGTGCAATTGCTATTACCAGGGAGAAGATGCTTAGGAAACTGAAAGGTCTGAAGGTGGGTAAGTCAGCTGGACCAGATTGTCTACACCACAGGATTCTGAAGGAAGTGGCTAGGGATACTGTGGAGGCATTGGCAACAATCTCTCAAAAATCACTAGATTCTGGCATATTTCCAGAGGACTGGAACATTGCTGATGTCATTCCACTCTTTCGAGTCGATGATTAAGGATGAGGTCTCAGGGTACTTGGAGGCACATGATAAAATAGGCCAAATTTAGTACGGTTTCCTTAAGGAATAATCTTGAGTGACAAATCTGTTGGAATTATTTGAGGAAATAACAAGCAGGATAGACAAAGAAGAATCGGTGAACGTTGTGTACTTGGATTTTCAGAAGATGATTGACGAGTTGCCACAAATGAGGTTGCTTAACAAGATAAGAGCGCATGGTATTACAGGAAAGATACTAGCATAGATATAAGATTGGCTGATTGGCAGGAGACAAAGAGTGGAAATAAAGGGAGCTTTTTCTGGTTGGCAATTGCTGACGTGTGGTATTCCGCAGGGGTTGGTGTTGGGTCCTCTTCTTTTAACAATGTATGTCAATGATTTGGATGACAGAATTGACGGCTTTGTGGCCATGTTTGCAGACAATGCAAAGATAAGTGGAGGGGCAGGTAGTGTTGAGGAAGCAGGGAGTCTGCAGGATGACTTAGACAGATTCGGAGAATGGGTAAAGAAGTGGCAAACTGAATACAGTGTCAGGAAATGTATGGTCATGCACTTCTGCAGAAGGAACAAAAAAGTAGACGATTTTCTATATGGGCAGAAAATTCAAAAGTATGAGGTGGAAAGGGACTTGGGAGTCCTTGTACAGGATAGCCTTAAGGTTAATTTGGAGGTTGAGCCGGTGGTAAGGAAGGCAAATGCAATGTTAGCAGTCATTTCGAGAGGACCAGAATATAAAAGTAAGGATGTAATGCTGAGGCTTTATAAGGCATTGGTGAGGCTTCAATTGAAGTACTGTGAACAGTTTTGGGCCTCTTAACCAAGAAAGGATGTGCTGTCATTGGAGAGGGTTCAGAGGGGGTTCAGAAGAATGATTCTGGAGAATGAAAGGGTTACCATATGAGGGGCGTTTGATAGCTCTAGGCCGGTACTTGCTGGAATTTAGAAGAATGAAGGGGGATATCATTGAAACCTATCAAATGTAGAAAGGTCTAAATAGAGTAGTAAGGGAGTCTAGGACCAGAGGACACAGCCTCAGAATAGAGGGATGTGCATATAGAACAGAGATAAGGAAGAACTTCTTTAACCAGGGGATAGTGAATCTGTGGAATTCATTGCCACAGGAACTGTGGAGGCCAGGTCATTGGATGTATTTAAGTCAGAGGTTGTTAGGTTCTTGATAAGTCAGGACATGAAAGGTTGTGGGGATACGGCAGGAGAATGAGGTTGAGAGGGAAACTGGATCAGCCATGATGAAATGTCAGAGCAGACTCAAAGGGCCAAAAGGCCTAATTCTTCTCCTAGCTCTTCTAGTCCTATGGTCTCTTATGTAGGTAGAACAAGGGATGAGGCCCTGCAGAATGAGTATTGGGGGGTTGGATAAAAAATGAAGCAGGACCTTGAGGTTAGTGATCTCTGAATTACTCCCAGTGCCATGTGCTATTGGGGTCAGAAATGAAAGGAGAGACCAGATGAATTTCTGTCAAAGGAGAGGATGCAGGCATCAGAAATTCAGGTTCTTGGACTACTGGAACTCTTCTGGGGTACAGGCAACCTGTACAAGAGGGCTGGGTTGCACTTGAACCAGAGAAGGACCAATATCCTTTCAGGGAAATTTACTGGTGCTATGGAGAAGGATTTAAACTAAATTGGCAGAGTGTTTGAACTCTAAGCAGGAGCATGGGCTGAAGCAATAGCCAGTGAGATCAAGTTTAGTCATCAGGATAACCAAGGACACAGTGAAAGGAACACTCAGATAAACCGCATTTAATTCAACACATGAGGTTTAACAGGTAACATGTGAAATTTGCGTAGCAACATGGCTGAGAGAAGGACTGGACCAGCAGCTCAGTATTTCAGGGTACAGAAACTACAAGTGTGACAGAGGTACAGGCAAGCAAGGTTGAAATGTGGCCTTTTTGATAAGGGAAAATGCAACAGCAGTACTTAGATAACATTCTTGGGGAATTGCCCGGTGAGGCCATATGGGCAGAACTTATAAACATGAAGGGATATGTATCTTTAGAGGGGTTGTGTTATAGATCTCTGCCCTCCCAATTCCACCACTGCTCGTACCCGTAATCAGCAGGAACTTGAAGAACAGGTGTTTAGAAAAATTGCTAATAGTTGATAGAAATAATAGGATTGTATTAGTGGGAGATTTTTATTTCCACAGTATTGACTTGACTACCTGGAATGTTAAGGGCCTGGATGGAGTGGAATTTGTGAAATGTCTATGAAAGTTTCCTGAGTCAAAATGTACTGAGTCACCCTTACTTGTGAATGTGCATTAGAGGACCCCCCCCCCCTTGGGAAATAATGTAGGGCAAGTAACTGAACTGGCAGTTAGAGAGCATTTCAAAGTTCAAAGTTCAAAGTAAAAATTATTATCAGAGTACATACATGTCACCACATACAACCCTAAGATTCTTTTTTTGCAGGCACACTTAGCAACTCTATTGAACAGTAACTGTACACTGTAAACATCAGGATCTGTAAACTGTAAACAAACTATGCAAGTACAGATATAAAGAAATAACAAGCATGAAATAACAATATAATGGAGTCCTTAAATAAGTGTAGTTATCTCCTTTTATTCAAGAGCTTGATGGTTGAGGGCTAGTAACCATTCTTGAATCTGGTTATGCAAGTCTTGAGGTACCTGTACCTTCTACCAGCAAGAAAAGAGCATGGCCTGGCGGGTGGGGGGAGGTGGTGAGGATCTTTGATGATGGATGCTGCTTTTCTACAACAACGTTTCATGTAGATGTGCTCAATGGTTTGGAGGGTTTTACCCGTGATGTACTGGACTGAATCCACCATATTTTGAAAGATCTTACACCCAAAGGCATTGATGTTCCCATACCAGGCAGTAATGCAGCTAGTCAGCACACTTTCCACCACACAGCTATAGAAGTTTGCCAAGGTTTTTGATGACCTGCTGAAATTCAGCAGACTCCTGAGGAAGTAGAGGTGCTGTCATGCTTCCTTTGCAATTATATTTATATGATGGGTCCAGGACAGGTCCTCTAAGATAGTGACACGTAGGAATTTAAAGTTACCTGACCCTCTCCACCTCTGATCCTCCGATGAGTACTTGCTTAAAGACTTCAGGTTTCCCTCTCTTATAGCCTACAAACAGTTCCTTGATCTTATTGACAATGATCAGGGTGGGGGGCGGTTCTAAGCAGGCACCACACCTTGCCCAAGGGTGATAATGCAGGCTAGCGGAGGGAAGGAAAGCCTTATACCTCCTTTGGTAGAGACGTATCTCCACCCTGCCACCTAATCAGTGGCATGATTAAAATTGAGAGTTTGAAGAGGATAAATTTGAATATTGCAGAGTTTTCAGAGGTTATCAGATTAGAGGAGATGAGAGATAGAGAGGGTTGAGAGAATGGAGATCAGAATTCTAGAGTCACTGTGGCGCTCAGCTGGGAGACAGTGTAACTCAGTAAAGGCCAGGTGATGGGTAAATGGGACTTTAGGCAAATTATGAAACAGGAAGTAGAGTTTGAACTTCCATTCATTTACTCTATTGACTGACGGCCCACTGACATTTCATCCATATTTGTATTGCAAAGAGCTTAATATGCCACAGTTGATAAAGTGTTTCAGATCAGTGAGGAAATTAGGGCTAGTTAGATACCATTAACCTCCCAGTAGATTCAGTTTGGGCTGCCTCTGTTCCTCCCTATCTGACTGTCGTAATTAATGACATCTTGATCAGATGAACAGGCATCCAACATGAACCCACATTCTCCATCAGGTTTGCCCCTTATACTGCTAACAAACAGACCGATGGTAGTTGTGAAAAGCCTTCTCAAGATTATGGCCAGATCCTTCTCCAGGGATTAATTCAGAATTTCCATGATGTCAAAGATTATCTTCAACCTTTTTCCACAAAATCTATCTAGCTTCCTTTGTTTTCTAAGAAAATGGTGAGATGTTTCACGGGACTGAACTCTGGTATTGTTCCAATAGAAGGCAACTAAATGAATAATCATATAATTTTGCATCTACTAGTTTTGCAGGTGCTAATAATACAACAAAATATACATGGAAAAATCTTTCAAAAAACATAAGCTTGTGTTTTGAAAATCAGATATCTTTAGAAGTAAGAGTGCACATTCAAAATATTGAATGAATAAGCAAACATGATGTTTGGTTTAGAGATATATGACTTGTAGATGTTGAAAGTGGTCTGCACGCACATCATTGGTTAGACAACAGTTAACCACTGGAAATCTGAGTAGTTTATTTCAGCAAATCAAATTCTTGAAATGTAAAGATGCTTCACTTTGTAAGGTAATTTGGGGGCTTAGTGGTGGAGAGATTGCATAAGCAAGGACTAAATACAACAAAGATGTTTCAATGGAGTTGAAAGGTATTTGAGAATACAAAACATTTCAGCATTAAAAACTACAATAAAGTATTTCCACTATAAGTGAGTCTGTAGAGTCGATGCCATCCATTTATGGACATTGAAAGAATGATGGATGAGCCTGATGAGTAATATTTCAGCAGATGTGTACAAAAGGTTGATGGAATAAGGTATAATCTACCAGGAAAAGTAATGGAAGCAGAATCCAAAATAAAGGAGAATTCAAAATAGATTTGAAAAAGAAACAAAGTTACAATGTACAGTATGCGAAGAAGGTATGGGATATTATCTGAGCTGAAAACACTTTCAGAGTTAGTAAGAATGTTGGGAGCCAAATGGCCAACGTTTGCTGAAGTTGAAGATTCTGATTTTAATTCGTGCAGCATTTCTGGGACAGTCTGCTCATTTTTCATTCAAATTGCTTTCACTAAATGGTTCTGCCCATATACAAAAATTATGCCCATCATCAGGTTAACAGCTGCATAACCCATCCAAGTGGCCAAATTCAATTGATGAGAACCACGACTAAATATTAGATTATTTCATTTTGATAAGTCTGATTGACCTCTACTAATATTTACGTCTCAACATGCATCACCTAATGATCTAATGAGCTTGATTGCTAAGTCTTTAAATTCTTGATGCTTCGTTGAACTCAGATATACCAGCTTACTACCAGTCGTGCTAAGATTCACTAACGCAGTATGCAGCAAGTTTATTCTTCCGCAAGTTATTTTTATACTGATACTATTCTCAAGTGTACCAGAGAAGAAAGAAAATAATTCTAGCTACTGACGTAATTGCTCAAGGGACTTTAATCAAGATATTAACTGATAATATTACCTAAGTCATCCTTAGTTAAGTGCAATCTTTATATTTGTTGGTGACATTCTGATTAACTGATTTAATTTTTTCCAGGCTGAATACATTATTATAATCTTGAGTGAGCAATCAGTATTTATCTTCAAGTAAGATCATTCACATCACCACATCTGGTGACCATGCATTGCTCATACTGAGCACAATTTCTTTCTTTTTCTCCCAAAGCTCCTATCATTTACATGATGGTGTTCCGTCAAATGAAGGTTGCTGAGGGGAGACCCCCCACTAACTGACTCCACAAGTTGCAGTTGAATGATGGCTGTGTTTTAGTTGACTAGTAATTGTATAAAAGCTTGATTCTCTAAGGGAATTTTCTTTAAACGCAATTGGATAGTTTGCCCTAACTGAATAAAGTAGATGGACGTTAAATTTTTATCAAATAAACAAGTTCGGAATCAATTTTGCGCACTATTTCATTTAAGTGAATTTGCATGAAGTACTGCGCTAATTTGACCAGTACATTTTTGTAATTAACCTCTACTCACCCCACCTTTCCTCCTACAGATTTCAGTTTCCTGTACAATTGGCCTAACCTTTGTTTGAAAATCGCAGTTTATGACCCACTTGATAGACAGAGACCATTTTTTAGCTCTCCGTGTCTCTCTTTTTGTATCCTGTGCTATAATCCATATCTTTACCTTAGGTATTACACTTGGATCCTGCATTAGAGATCTGGCATTCTCAGTTTGACCTGCCTGGGAAGTCTGGCCATTTTCCAAGATGTTTCAGCTTGCTATATGCTTGATTCTTTCACCGAGCTGGCTCGTAGTACCAGGCTTTCCTTCTGTTTCTTCTTTAGAATTATCCACTTTAAGAATCCTTATTTGAAATAAAGTAACCATTCCCCCACCCTGCTCTCATGACTATACCCCTCCCCCAAGGTGGGCTTCACAGTTGAACAGGTGAGAAAACAGTTGAAACGTCTCAACCCAAGCAAGGCTGCAGGCCTGGATGGTGTCAGCACCAGGGTGCTCAAGGCCTGTGCCCCTCAGCTATGTGGAGTACTTCACCATGTCTTCAACCTGAGCCTGAGTCTTCAGAGGGTTCCTGTGCTGTGGAAGACGTCCTGCCTCATCCCTGTACCGAAGACGCCACGCCCCAGTGGCCTCAATGACTACAGACCGGTGGCATTGACCTCCCACATCATGAAGACCCTGAAGAGACTTGTTCTGGAGCTGCTCCAGCCTATGGGCAGGCCACAGTTAGATCCCCTCCAGTTCGCCTACCAGCCCCGACTAGGAGTTGAGGAGGCCATCGTCGACCTGCTGAACCATGTCTACGCCCACCTGGACAAGCCAGCGAGCACTGTGAGGGTCATGTTTTTTGACTTCTCCAGTGTGTTTAACACCATCCGCCCTGCTCTGCTGGGGGAGAAGCTGACAGTGATGCAGGTGGATGCTTTCCTGGTGTCATGGATTATTGATTACCTGACTGACAGACCACAGTACATGTGCTTGCAACACTGTGTGTCCGACAGAGTGATCAGCAGCACTGGGGCTCCTCAGGGGACTGTCTTGTCTCCCTTTCTCTTCACCATTTACACCTCGGACTTCAACTACTGCACAGAGTCTTGCCATCTTCAGAAGTTTTCTGATGACTCTGCCATAGTTGTCTGCATCAGCAAGGGAGATGAGGCTGAGTACAGGGCTATGGTAGGAAATTGTCACATGGTGTGAGCAGAATTATCTGCAGCTTAATGTGAAAAAGACTAAGGAGCTGGTGGTGGACCTGAGGAGGGCTAAGGCACCTGTGACCCCTGTTTCCAACCAGGGGGTCAGTGTGGACTTGGTGGAGGATTACAAGTACCTTGAGATACGAATTGACAATAAACTGGACTGGTCAAAGAACACTGAGGCTGTCTACAGGAAGGGTCAAAGCCGTCTCTATTTCCTGAGGAGACTGAGGTCCTTTAACATCTGTCGGATGATGCTGAGGATGTTCTATGAGTCTGTGGTGGCCAGTGCTATAATATCTGCTGTTGTGTGCTGGGGCAGCAGGCTGAGGGTAGCAGACACCAACAGAATCAACAAACTCATTCGTAAGGTCAGTGATGTTGTGGGGATGGAACTGGACTCTCTGATGGTGGTGTCTGAAAAGAGGATGCTGTCCAAATTGCATGCCATCTTGGACAATGTCTCCCATCCACTACATAATGTACTGGTTGGGTACAGGAGTTCATTCAGCCAGAGACTCATTCCACCGAGATGCAGCACAGAGCGTCATAGGAAGTCATTCCTGCCTGTGGCTATCAAACTTTACAACTCCTCCCTTGGAGGGTCAGACACCCTGAGTCAATAGGCTGGTCCTGGACTTATTTCCATCTGGCATATTTACATATTATTATTTAATTATTTATGGTTTTGTATTGCTATATTTATACTCTATTCTTGGTTGGTGCAACTGTAACAAAACACAATTTCCCTCAGGATCAATGAAGTATGATTATGACTATGACTATGACTATCTGAGCCTTGAATCCGTTTCAATTTACCTAACGCCACAACAGGTCAACAGCAGTTGAAATCTCAATGGCTCTCCACAGCTTTAGACCACCTGGGCAACATAAACACCTACGTCAGGATGCTGTTCATCGACTATAGTTCAGCACTTAATACCATCATTCCTACAATCCTGGTTGAGAAGTTGCAGAACCTGAGCCTTTGAAACTCCCTCTGCAATTGGATCCTTTACTTCCTAACTGGAAGACCACAGTCTGTGTGGATTGGTGATGGGACATTCTCCTCGCTGATGATCAACACTGGCGCACCTCAGGGGTGTGTGCTTAGCCCATCGCTCTACTCTGTATATACACATGACTGTTTGGCTAGGCATAGCTCAAGTACCATCTATAATTTTGCTGAGGATACAACCATTGTTGGTAGAATCTCAGGTGGTGACGAGAGGGTGTACAGGAGTGAGATATGCCAACTAGTGGAATAGTGCCGCAGCAACAACCTGGCACTCAACATCAGTAAGACCAAAGAGCTGATCGTGGACTTCAGAAAGGCTAAGATGAAGAAACACATACCAATCCTCATAGAGGGATCAGAAGTGGATAGAGTGAGCAGTTTCAAGTTCCTGGGTGTGGAGATCACTGAGGACCTAACCAGGTTCCAACATATCGATGTAGTTATAAAGAAGGCAAGACAGCGGCTATACTTTATTAGGAGTTTGAAGTGATTTGGCATGTCAACAAATACACGCAAAAACTTCTATAGTTGTACCGTGCAGAGCGTTCTGACAGGCTGCATCACTGTCTGGTATGGAGGGGCTACTGCACAGTGCTGAAAGAAGCTGCAGAAGGTTGTAAATCTAGTCAGCTCCATTTTGGGCACGAGCCTACAAAGTACCCAGGACATATTTAGGGACAGGTGTCTCAGAAAGGCAGCATCCATTATTAAGCACATCCAGCACTTGGGGCATGCCCTTTTCTCACTAGGTAGGAGGTACAGAAGCCTGAAGGCACACACTCAGTGACTCAGGAACAACTTCTTCCCCTCCGCCCTCCGATTGCTAAATGGACATTGAATCTTTGAACACTACCTCACTTTTTTTTATACAGTATTTCTGTTTTTGCACATTTTAAAAAATCTATTCAATATACATAATTGATTTACTTGTTTATTTATTATTATTATTTTTATTTAGAACATAGAATAGTACAGCACATTACAGGCCCTTTGGCCCAAAATGTTGTGCCGACCCTCAGACCCTGCCTCCCATATAAGCGCCCACCTTAAATTCCTCCATATGCCTGTCTAGTAGTCTCTTAAACTTCACTAGTGTACCTGCCTCCACCACTGACTCAGGCAGTGCATTCCACGCACCAACCACTCTCTCAGTAAAAAACCTCCCTCTAATATCCCCCTTGATCTTCCCACCCCTTACCTTAAAGCCATGTCCTCTTGTAATGAGCAGTGGTGCCCTAGGGAAGAGGCTCTGGCTATCCACTCTACTTATTTCTCTTAATATCTTGTACACCTCTATCATGTCTCCTCTCATCCTCCTCCTCTCCAAAGAGTAAAGCCCTAGCTCCCTTAATCTCTGATCAAAATCCATACTCTCTAAATCAGGCAGCATCCTGGTAAATCTCCTCTGTACCCTTTCCAATGCTTCCACATCCTTCCTATAGTGAGGCAACCAGAACTGGACACAGTACTCCAAGAGGTGCAGTCGACGTTTCAGGCCGAGACCCTTCCTAGAGATGCTGCCTGGCCTGCTGCGTTCACCAGCAACTTTGATGTGTGTTGCTTGAATTTCCAGCATCTGCAGAATTCCTGTTGTTTACAGTACTCCAAGTGTGGCCTAACCCGAGTTTTATAGAGCTGCATCATTACCTCACGACTCTTAAACTCTATCCCTCGACTTATGAAAGCTAACACCCCATAAGCTTTCTTAACTACCCTATCTACCTGTGAGGCAACTTTCAGGAATCTGTGGACATGTACCCCCAGATCCCTCTGCTCCTCCACACTACCAAGTATCCTGCCATTTACTCTGTACTCTGCCTTGGAGTTTGTCCTTCCAAAGTGTACCACCTCACATTTCTCCAGGTTGAACTCCATCTGCCACTTCTCAGCCCACTTCTGCATCCTATCAATGTCTCCCTGCAATCTTCAACAATCCTCTACACTATCTACAACACTACTAACCTTTGTGTCGTCTGCAAACTTGCCAACCCACCCTTCTACCCCCACATCCTGGTCCTTAATAAAAATCACGAAAAGTAAAGGTCCCAGAACAGATCCTTGTGGGACACCACTAGTCACAACCCTCCAAACTGAATGTACTCCCTCGACCACAACCCTCTGCCTTCTGCAGGCAAGCCAATTCTGAATCCATCTGGCCGAAATTCCCTGGATCCCATGCCTTCTGACTTTCTGAATAAGCCTACCGTGTGGAACCTTGTCAAATGCCTTACTAAAATCCATGTAGATCACATCCACTGCACTACCCTCATCTATATGCCTAGTCACCTCCTCAAAGAACGCTAGCAGGCTTGTTAGACACGATCTGCCCTTCACAAAGCCATGCTGACTGTCCCTGATCAGACCATGATTCTTTAAATGCCCATAGATCCTGTTTCTAAGAATCTTTTCCAACAGCTTTCCCACCACAGACGTAAGGCTCACTGGTCTATAATTACCCGGACTATCCCTACTACCTTTTTTGAACAAGGGGACAACATTCACCTCCCTCCAATCCTCCGGTACCATTTTATTTAATATTATTCTTTTCTCTCTGCTAAATTAATTGATGAATTGATTATGGGGAGCAAGGACATGGCAGGCCAATTGAATAACTACTTTGGTTCTGTCTTCACTAAGGAGGACATAAATAATCTTCCGGAAATAGTAGGAGACAGAGGGTCCAGTGAGATGGAGGAACTGAGGGAAATACATGTTAGTAGTGAAGTGGTGTTAGGTTAATTGAAGGGATTAAAGGCAGATAAATCCCCAGGGCCAGATGGTCTGCATCCCAAAGTGCTTAAGGAAGTAGCCCAAGAAATAGTGGATGCATTAGTGATAATTTTTTCAAAACTCTTTAGATTCTGGACTAATTCCTGAGGATTGGAGGGTGGCTAATGTAACTCTACTTTTTAAAAAATGAGAGAGAAACCGGGGAATTATAGACCAGTTAGCCTAACATTGGTGGTGGGGAAACTGCTAGAGTCAGTTATCAAAGATGTGATAACAGCACATTTGGAAAGTGATGAAATCATCGGACAAAGTCAGCATGGATTTGTGAAAGGAAAATCATGTCTGACGAATCTCATATAATTTTTTGAGGATGTAACTAGTAGAGTGGATAGGGGAGAACTAGTGGATGTGGTATATTTGGATTTTCAAAAGGCTTTTGACAAGGTCCCACACAGGAGATTAGTGTGCAAACTTAAAGCACACGGTATTGGGGATAAGGTATTGATGTGGATAGAGAATTGGTTAGCAGACAGGAAACAAAGAGTGGGAATAAACGGGACCTTTTCAGAATGGCAGGCAGTGACTAGTGGGGTACCGCAAGGCTCAGTGCTGGGACCCCAGTTGTTTAAATATGTATTAATGACTTAGACGAGGGAATTAAATGCAGCATCTCCAAGTTTGCGGATGACACGAAGCTGGGCGGCAGTGTTAGCTGTGAGGAGGATGCTGAGAGGATGCAGGGTGACTTGGATAGGTTAGGTGAGTGGGCAAATTCATGGCAAATGCAATTTAATGTGGATAAATGTGAGGTTATCCACTTTGGTGGCAAAAATAGGAAAACAGATTATTATCTGAATGGTGGCCGATTAGGAAAAGGGGAGGTGCAACGAGACCTGTGTGTCATTGTACAGCAGTCATTGAAAGTGGGCATGCAGATACAGCAGGCGGTGAAAAAGGCGAATGGTATGCTGGCATTCATAGCAAGAGGATTCGAGTACAGGAGCAGGGAGGTTCTACTGCAGTTGTGCAAGGCCTTGGTGAGACCACACCTGGAGTATTGTGTGTAGTTTTGTCCCCTAATCTGAGGAAAGACATTCTTGCCATAGAGGGAGTACAAAGAAGGTTCACCAGATTGATTCCTGGGATGGCAGGACTTTCATATGATGAAAGACTGGATGAACTAGGCTTATACTCGTTGGAATTTAGAAGATTGAGGGGGGATCTTATTGAAACGTATAAAATCCTAAAGGGATTGGACAGGCTAGATGCAGGAAAATTGTTCCCAATGTTGGAGAAGTCTAGAACGTGGGATCACAGTTTGAGGATAAAGAGGAAGCCTTTTAGGACCGAGATTAGGAAAAACTTCTTCACACAGAGAGTGGTGAATCTGTGGAATTCTCTGCCACAGGAAACAGTTGAGGCCAGTTCATTGGCATATTTAAGAGGGAGTTAGATATGGCCCTTGTGGCTAAAGGGATCAGGGGGTATGGAGAGAAGGCAGGTACAGGGTTCTGAGTTGGATGATCAACTATGATCATACTGAATGGCGGTGCAGGCTCGAAGGGCCGAATGGCCTACTCCTGCACCTATTTTCTATGTTTCTATTATGTATTGCATTGAACTGCTGCTGCCAAGTTAACAAATTTCATGTCACACGCCAATGATAATAAACCTGATTCTGAACTTCCTTTTTTCTTTACCCGGGTTCTTTTAGGTCTCTTGCTCTGTGGCTACCTGTGAGCAAGCAAATCTCAAGGTTGTATAATTTATAGATGCAACACACATCAAAGTTGCTGGTGAACGCAGCAGGCCAGGCAGCATCTATAGGAAGAGGCGCAGTCGACGTTTCAGGCCTGAAACGTCGACTGCGCCTCTTCCTATAGATGCTGCCTGGCCTGCTGCGTTCACCAGCAACTTTGATGTGTGTTGCTTGAATTTCCAGCATCTGCAGAATTCCTGTTGTTTGTGTTTATAATTTATACATACATTCTTTGATAATAAGTGTACTTGAATCTTGAATCAATGGAAATGAAGTTCATGAGAAACCTTAAATGAACTGTTGATTTACTTTTAGCCATGTAGGACTAATGCATAACAAGAAAAAATTCCCTGTGATGGGAAACTTGCACTATTTGATACAATGTGGCATATTAGGAGCACTTTGAGTTTTAACATCAATAATGTGTACTCTGTTTCGAATGATCCACTAGAAGCCTTCCGTTACATACTATATTACCACAACATTTAGTTCCATACCATAAATATGCCACTGGTAAACAAAATGTTATTTAGGAGGAAAAACTGAAAAGGTGAACTATAACGCAATTTTACCCTTGATTTTAAACACTAACATGTGATGTATGCGGATCAGAAACTGTAAATAATTTGCCTTCCATATGTTCTAAACTTCCAGTAATAAATGAATAGGGTGTAGATCCTCTTACAAAGTGGAGTATTCTTTTCTGATTTATCTACTGAATAAAAAAGTACAGTCATTCAAATGTATTGGTACCATAGTCTTATAGTATTAGTGGAGTTAGGATATGTTAATGAAAAAAGTATAAACTTAGTGAAGTGCAAATGAAGTAATATTCCATTTCACATTTTCTTGTGTTAGAATGACTGAAATACCTATACTAAACTAGCCAAAAGGTTTTGGTCAGTGGATACTGGAGAGTATTCCGTCTTTTCTAATGTAAAGGATATTTGTTTCTGTTTCATAATAAAAATTCAGCTGCTCGTGCTGATTTATCACAGCCAGGATTACATTAGATCAAAATCAGGAAACACTATCTCCAGAAATGAATTTCATCTGCCTGGACTCAGACTATAAGGGCCAGAAATCTACACAGTCAGACTGGAACTGTAACTTGCAGTTCCAAAATAGAGACCAATTCTAAGTTGTTACAATTTGCATGAAATAAATTCACAAGAGAAACAAAAAATCTCCATGGTCAAGCAAGAAGGAAAAACTTTTCATAACCTCAAAGGCAGGGCAGTCTTCCAAAGAAGCCCTCGGTGTTAAGGTTCAACTTACGTTTTCTTCAGATTTCTAATCTCGTTTCTTTGAATTATCTCACATGCCTTATCTTAGATCTTGGTTTTGAATGAGTCTCAATTTCTAAGTCCTTTTCAGACATTACATCTTTGAATTGGGATCTAGGTGGACTTTTGGTAATGTGTTTGTTAATTCATCTTAGTCACGGAATTCTTATGTTTCCACCTCACCTCTCTTCAGTCTTCAAAATCAGCAGGACTGTCTTTAAAGTATTGAGAGTTTCTTTGGAAAATGATGAAAAAGCAGATAAACACTCGTGTTAACTCCTAATAAGATTGCAACACGAAAATATCTCAGCCAATCCTTTGTAAATTGTATTTAAACATTACCCTGTTTCTTTATTTAGAATCCTTCGCCTTGACTTAATTTTCTTAAAGATTTTTCAAACAGATTGAGTCATTAGCTGAAGTTTCCAGATTCTGAATTGAAGAGAGCAGCAGTCATTTTGAATAATAGGCATCTCATTTTAATGAAAAAGTTGTGAAATATTTTCTAACAAAGTTAATTACGCAATATTAAAGCCAATTAAGCTGGCTGAGGCCAATGATTCCTTAGGGAGTTGATGGCGCTCAACAGTTAACAGGCAAGGGGAATTGCATTACTTGCCTTAAAGTTTGTATGACCTGAGTGATAATTACTGGCACATCTGTTGCTCCACTCCTGGAGTCTAATAACAGAGCTCAATCATGTGGGATTATCCAGAACTGCAATGGGGAAACCACCCTATGAATCTTATTTGGATACCGTCTATGGTAAGGTCAGATATACAGTAAGGATGTATGAAACATGTTCAATCCCACTCCTCAGTCGTCAGTCAATGAACCACCCTATGCCTGCACACAGCCAGACTTGGCCAACGTTCAGGCACAGGCTGACAAGTAGCGATTTATATTCATGCACTATTATTATCTCCAAAAAACAAATACCAACTCTTGATAGTGAGTGGTATAAACATCACTGAGTATCCTTTCAGGAACATCCAAGAGGTCATCATTGAATGGAAGTTCAGTTGGGGTAGCCACTTGAGCATATTTATTACAGGAGCAGGTTAGTGATTTGATATCCGGCAGGGTGTGGATCAGTTCCTTACATTACAAAGCTTTTCCACTGTCTACAGGTAGGAGTCAGGAGCACCCACTGCTCTGGATGACTGCTTTTCATACACGCATCATTTTTCCCTAGATTACACTTACAAACAAGGGGTAATTTACAGAGGTTAATTAACCTACTAAGCCACACATCCTTGGATTGTTGCAGGAAAGCGGAGCCTCAGGGGAACCCCATGTGATCCCAAGAACATACAAACTTCACACATATAACACCCAAGGTCAGAACTGAACCCATGTCTCTGATGCCGTGAGGCAGAGGCTCGACTAACTGTGTCATTGTGTCACTTATTGTAGATCCATGACAACTCTGAAGCTACCTTCTAAACCCACCAAGGGCAGTAGGCACGAAGGAAACCTGGAAGGAAATAAAAAGTATTGAGCTCGGCAGTGATCTTCACATACTGTATTAGAATAAAAACACCAGAATCAGGTTTAATATCACCAGCGTATGTAGTGAGATTTGTTGTTATGAGGCAGCAGTACAATGCAATACATAATAATAAAAATTGTGAATTACACCATTGTAGTATCTTTGATTCCTTCTGCACAAGGACAGATAATCATAATATAAATGCGTTTCCAAACATACATTAGTGTTGGTAACTTGGGGAAGAGCCATTAAAATGAGGAAAATGCATTTGTTAGAAGTACCAATGGAAATTGGTAAGAGATGGAGTTAGATGCAAAGTATTTATTCATTTCCAAACAAAATCTTCACATTTTATTGTGTTCCTTGAATAAATTCTGTATGCATTTGTCTTTGAGCAGACTTCTTGTTTGTTAAGATGGTCTCTTAACCTCACAATTTAGCTTGTCATGGCCTTTCACCTTATTGTCTGCCTGCACTTTCTCTGTAACTGCATTGTCATTGCTTTACCCTTGTACCATATACTCTACATGTTCTGATGTGATGATGTGGCATGCAAAGCAAAGTTTTTCACTGTACCTCAGTGTATGTGACAATGATAAACCGATTACTAATTACCTCTGTGTTGAACACAAGGGAACGTCCAGAGCAAAGATTCTAAAGGTCTTTGCTGGTTATTGGTACTCTGTATTGGTAGTTTGCGGGCGGCGGAGTGAGCCGGGAACAGAGTGAAGGCTTAAGGGCTTTGGCTTACCGGGCTTAGGCGGAAACGGGCGAGGCGAGGAAGGTTTGGTATTCATTTTTTTTTGTTGTTATTTGAGGAGAGGGGCAGTATGAGTGTGAGGGCAGTTTGTTGTTCTCAATGCCAGATGTGGGAGGCCCTGGAGTCTCCAAGCCTCCCAGACGTCCACATCTGCGCCAGGTGCGTCGAGATGCAGCTCCTAAGGGACCGCGTTAGGGAACTGGAGCTGCAGCAAGATGACCTTCATCTGGTCAGGGAGAGTGAGGAGGTGATAGAGAGGAGTTACAGGCAGGTGGTCACACCGGGGCCACGGGAGGCAGACCAGTGGGTCACGGTTAGGAGGGGGAAGGGGAAGAGTCAGGTAATAGAGAGTACCCCGGTGGCTGTGCCCCTTGACAATAGGTACTCCTGTTTTAGTACTGTTGGTGGGGGGCAGCTTACCTGGGGGAAGCGACAGTGGCCGTGCCTCTGGCACAGAGTCCGGCCCTGTAGCTCAGAAGGGTAGGGAAAGGAAGAGGAGGGCAATTGTAATAGGGGACTTGATAGTAATGGGGTCAGATAGGTGATTCTGTGGACGCAGTCCAGAGACCCGGATGGTAGTTTGCCTCCCTGGTGCCAGGGTCCGAGATATTTCTGATCGTATCCAAGATATCCTGAAGTGGGAGGGTGAGGAGCCAGAGGTCATGGTACATATAGGTACCAATGACATAGGTAGGAAAAGGGAAGAGGTCCTGAAAGGAGAATATAGGGAGCTAGGAAGGGAGTTGAGAAAAAGGACCGCAAAGGTAGTAATCTCAGGATTATTGCCTGTGCCACGCGACAGTGAGAGTAGGAATGCAATGAGGTGGAGGATAAATGCGTGGCTGAGGGATTGGAGCAGGGGGCAGGGATTCAAGTTTTTGGATCGTTGGGACCTCTTTTGGCACAGGCGTGACCTGTACAAAAAGGACGGGTTACACTTGAGTCCCAGGGGGACCAATATCCTGGCAGGGAGATTAGTGAGGGCTACTGAGGTGACTTTAAACTAGAATGGTTGGGGGGTGGCAATCAAATTAAAAAGGCTAGGCGAGAGGAGGTTAGTTCACAACAGGGGGATGGGAACCAGTGCAGAGAGACAGAGGGGTCTAAAATGAGGGTAGAAGCAAAAAGTAGTAAGGTGAAAAGTAAAAGTGGCAGGCCGACAAATCCAGGGCAAGCATCAAAAAGGGCCACTTTTCAACATAATTGTATAAGGGCTAAGAGAGTTGTAAAAGCGCACCTGAAGGCTTTGTGTGTCAATGCAAGGAGCATTCATAACAAGGTGGATGAATTAAAAGTGCAGATTGTTATTAATGAATATGATATAGTTGGGATCACAGAGACATGGCTGCAGGGTGACCAAGGTTGGGAGCTCAACATTCAGGGATATTCAATATTCAGGAGGGATAGACATGAAAGAAAAGGAGGTGGAGTGGCGTTGCTGGTTAGAGAGGAGATTAACGCAATAGAAAGGAAGGACATAAGCCGGGAGGATGTGGAATCGATATGGGTAGAGCTGCATAACACTAAGGGGCAGAAAACGCTGGTGGGAGCTGTGTACAGGCCACTAACATTAGTAGTGAGGTTGGGGATGGTATTAAACAGGAAATTAGAAATGTGTGCAATAAAGGAACAGCAGTTATAATGGATGACTTCAATCTACATGTAGATTGGGTGAACCAAATTGGTAAGGGTGCTGAGGAAGAGGATTTCTTGGAGTGTATGCGGGATGGTTTTTTGAACTAACATGTCGAGGAACCAACTAGAGAGCAGGCTATTCTAGACTGGGTATTGAGCAATGAGGAAGGGTTAATAAGCAATCTTGTCGTGAGAGGCCCCTTGGGTTAGAGTGACCATAATATGGTGGAATTCTTCATTAAGATGGAGAGTGACATAGTTAATTCAGAAACAAAGGTTCTGAACTTAAAGAAGGGTAACTTTGAAGGTATGAGACGTGAATTAGCCAAGATAGACTGGCAAATGACACTTAAAGGATTGACGGTGGATATGCAATGGCAAGCATTTAAAGATCACGTGGATGAACTACAACATTTGTTCATCCCAGTCTGGCAAAAGAATAAATCAAGGAAGGTAGTGCACCGTGGCTGACAAGAGAACTTAGGGATAGTATCAATTCCAAAGAAGAAGCATACAAATTAGCCAGAAAAAGTGGCTCACCTGAGGACTGGGAGAAATTCAGAGTTCAGCAGAGGGGGAGGACAAAGGGCTTAATTAGGAAGGGGAAAAAAGATTATGAGAGAAAACTGGCAGGGAACATAAAAACTGACTGTAAAAGCTTTTATGGATATGTGAAAAGAAAAGATTGGTTAAGACAAATGTAGGTCCCCTACAGGCAGAAACAGGTGAATTGATTATGGGGAGCAAGGACATGGCAGACCAATTGAATAATTACTTTGGTTCTGTCTTCACTAAGCAGGACATAAGTAATCTTCCGGAAATAGGGGACAGAGGGTCCAGTGAGATGGAGGAACTGAGGGAAATACATGTTAGTAGGGAAGTGGTGTTAGGTAAATTGAAGGGATTAAAGGCAGATAAATCCCCAGGGCCAGATGGTCTGCATCCCAGAGTGCTTAAGGAAGTAGCCCAAGAAATAGTGGATGCATTAGTGATAATTTTTCAAAACTCTTTAGATTCTGGACTAGTTCCTGAGGATTGGAGGGTGGCTAATGTAACCCCACTTTTTAAAAAAGGAGGGAGAGAGAAACCGGAGAATTATAGACCGGTTAGCCTAACATCGGTGGTGGGGAAACTGCTGGAGTCAGTTATCAAAGATGTGATAACAGCACATTTGGAAAGCGGTGAAATCATCGGACAAAGTCAGCATGGATTTGTGAAAGGAAAATCATGTCTGACGAATCTCATACAATTTTTTTGAGGATGTAACTAGTAGAGTAGATAGGGGAGAACCAGTGGATGTGGTATATTTGGATTTTCAAAAGGCTTTTGACAAGGTCCCACACAGGAGATTAGTGTGCAAACTTAAAGCACACGGTATTGGGGGTAAGGTATTGATGTGGATAGAGAGTTGGTTGGCAGACAGGAAGCAAAGAGTAGGAATAAACGGGACCTTTTCAGAATGGCAGGTAGTGACTAGTGGGGTACCACAAGGCTCAGTGCTGGGACCCCAGTTGTCTACAATATATATTAATGACTTGGATGAGGGAATTAAATGCAGCATCTCCAAGTTTGCGGATGACACGAAGCTGGGTGGCAGTGTTAGCTGTGAGGAGGATGCTGAGAGGATGCAGGGTGACTTGGATAGGTTAGGTGAGTGGGCAAATTCATGGCAGATGCAATTTAATGTGGATAAATGTGAGGTCATCCACTTTGGTGGCAAAAACAGGAAAACAGATTATTATCTGAATGGTGGCCAATTAGGAAAAGGGGAGGTGCAACGAGACCTGGGTGTCATTATACACCAGTCATTGAAAGTGGGCATGCAGGTACAGCAGACGGTGAAAAAGGTGAATGGTATGCTGGCAATTATAGCAAGAGGATTCGAGTACAGGAGCAGGGAGGTACTACTGCAGTTATACAAGGCCTTGGTGAGACCACACCTGGAGTATTGTGTGCAGTTTTGGTCCCCTAATCTGAGGAAAGACATCTTTGCCATAGAGGGAGTACAAAGAAGGTTCACCAGATTGATTCCTGGGATGGCAGGACTTTCATATGATGAAAGACTGGATGAACTAGGCTTATACTCGTTGGAATTTAGAAGATTGAGGGGGGATCTGATTGAAACGTATAAAATCCTAAAGGGATTGGACAGGCTAGATGCAGGAAGATTGTTCCCGATGTTGGGGAAGTCCAGAAAGAGGGGTCACAGTTTGAGGATAAAGGGGAAGCCTTTTAGGACCGAGATTAGGAAAAACTTATTCACACAGAGAGTGGTGACTCTGTGGAATTCTCTGCCACAGGAAACAGTTGAGGCCAGTTCATTGGCTATATTTAAGAGGGAGTTAGATATGGCCCTTGTGGCTAAAGGGATCGGGGGTATAGGGGGAAGGCTGGTACAGGGTTCTGAGTTGGATGATCAGCCATGATCATACTGAATGGCGGTGCAGGCTCGAAGGGCCGAATGGCCTACTCCTGCACCTACTTTCTATGTTTCTATGTTTCTATTCAGAACAATGAGTCTTTATTTAAAAATCTTTGGTTAATATTTGTGATAAGATGAGAGCATTTTGGAATACCAGAGGGGAATTGGGAAGAGAAAGAAGAGGCATCAGACCTCTATAACAGGGACTCTGTTTCTCCTCAGTTCCCGAGGGTCCCCAGTTGCCCAATTTGCAACAGCATCAGTGCTTTTAACAAATTTGTCTGGCACCAGCTGACTCTGAGGAACCTGTTCCCACCGGTGCCAGAATTCTCCCAGGCAGCAACAGCTACTGTCGGTGTGTCCTTCACCAAGAGCATTCATCGTGCTCTCTGGTAGCACCATCTCAGCTTGGGACCTTGTTGGCACCAGTTCACTTGGGGGGGGAAAACCACCCTATCAGACCTGACTCAACTCAGAGGTACCCACGTTGCGTCACAGTCACAGATCTCAACTGGCCCCTTAAAGGACCTGTGACTCCCGCCTCCCCACTGTGGACCCACCCATAACACACTCCAAAATTCCTACTGGGGACATCTGGGTTCCTGGGGCTGGCACACCCAGGGAGTTTCACCTTCTCTGAGTGCCAGGGCTCATGGCATGGGTTGAATGTGTTCCAGCCCTGCAGTCATGAGCATAGAGCTGGATAGCCACCCTCATGTCTGTCCCTCTCAACCTTTCCTCCCTCCTGGTTCACCTCAAAGGAAACTTTCAGGGGGGCCCCTGCCTTTGGATTCCCAGTGGGAGCTTGAATCAATCACGGCTTCCAGTTGTTTCATCTGATGTCCTGAACACATGGGTCAAAGGAGTCTGGAATTGAGGATATAGAAGACCCTTCATTTTTCCTCCCAATGTCCCCTCCTGATCAAAGCCCTCTAGAGGCTCAGGTCTTGCAGGTAAATTGAGGCAGCAACTGCTGCTGGAGTGAGGACCACCTTCTGAGAGCACCTGCTGCAGAGAGTGTCCTCTGTAAAGGAGCAAGTTCTCTCATCCTGTCTGTCTGATATCACCACTTCACTTGCCCTTCCACGTCAGGCCAACTCTAGATCCTGTGCTGTAGCCGCAGATCCTCCAAGAATTCCCTCGCTGACACTCATGGAGTGAGAACATTGCTCACTTGTAGCTTTAACCCCCTGCTCCTTGACCCCTCCCCTCCACCAGCTCTTCAGATGCTGTGTCCAGATCTTCATATCCTTTGCGCCATATTGGTCCGTCATTCCAGATTAACCTGTAAGCTCCAAGACCCTGTCCAGCCCTACCTTCCCAGGCACAGATGCTGCTTTGGTAGCCTAGCACAGAGCAGGCCGATTGGACCATTGGCAGTAATCCCAAGGTGAATCACTAGGGGTGGCTCAGTCCAGTGCTCGGGTCCAGGAGAGGATCCTCTGCTTTCATGCTCTCAGCCCCATGTTGCTCACAATATGGACTGGTTTGGCCCTAAGTGGGACCTTCCGCTGGTGGACTCACTAGCAAGTGGTATCATGATTTCTGACCAACCACCCTCAGCGGGAGTGTGAATGAGCCAAGGTCTAGGGAACACCATTTACTCCAGGCTCGGAGCTGTGGCTGTTAAGCCCTTCAGGTGCTCCAGCACCTGAGTGGGGGCCACATTGAGGGCTAATGATTTCAGGGCCTTTGGACGTGGATGTGTTCACATATCAGCTCCACAGGCTCAGGGAGTGAAGTGCACAATGGAATAATGTCCATTTCCAGACTGGGTGCAGGGTTAAGTCAGTGTATCTCCAGACAGAGAGTATGGCCAGAGGGGGATTGGAGATAGGCTGAGTCTCTCTCTCTGCCTGAGCAACAACGTGACACTCTTGGCCACATCAGCTTGAGTCAGACAATCCAACATCTGACCCCTCAGCCGCTCTAAGCTCCACCCTCATGAGTGGATGATCCACACCCAGGCAGTCCGGAATACCTTCTAGACTCAGGAGGGGCTACCAGGCTGAGCAACCTGTTTGCATCCGCCAGCAATCATCATTCTGCTTGGACCTCAGGTGGACAGGGTGGGGGCTCCACACTGTGGATCTTCTCTACCAGCTGTTGCTCGGAGTGGCCTAATTTCTCGAATGCTACCAACAGTTGCAGTGGATGGTGGTTATGGTTAACCCTTTCCTGGCCTCCCACACTGTCTTCCTCATATACCCTTGTCTTTTAATACTGCCAAGCTGGCTTAAGAGCCTACAGGAGACTACCAAGAACGCTGACATTTGAAGATGAGCCTATCTTCTGCAGGGATTCTCTCCACTGGACCTCAGGGTGACACGGATGAACCTGGTGAGGGAACAGATTCTAACTCATGGAACAAATTGTTCAAAATGGGGGTTATTCACAGACATTACTGCCAGACTCAAACAGGAGTTGAACAATTACTATACCTTCCAGTTTCTGACTGATGCTGTGGCTGTTTTAAGATGGAATACCCCTCAGATTAGGGCATGCCTGTCACATGGTATTCATGGGGAATGCTGAATTTGATCATGTCTGTCCAGTACTCTTTTTGCTTCTCTTCCCAGTAGGGCCCCTTCTCGCTCCTCATCCTCTGCGCCTCTTGGTTAGTCACTAACAGTGTGTGGAGAATGCCCGGGGTGAAGATCCGCACCCTTATAAGCTGGTCCTTTCCTCACTATCACTTTGTAAGCTCCTCTTCATTCTTCAGGTGAGGTGGTATTTGAAACTCACCTGGTTGTCCCCTTGGGTGCTGTGGGGGAGTGTTGGGTCTGTTTGTTCCTCCTGGGTTGTGCTTGGGTGTCAATGAGTTGAGATCTGGAGTGTGCTCACAGTTCCCTCAGACTGGGGGCCAGGGATGGTGGGAAAAGCATGAGGATGTGACTGCCAAAGGAAGAGTGCCAAAAGCACGTCTTCAAATGGAGGTTACACCCAAACACATTTTCCCCAGACTTTGCTGTGGCTTCTCTTCCCCTACCATCCACCCATTGATGTTTGGGAGTTGATATTTCATCCAATCTCTGCTGGCTCTGGAGTTCTTGGCCCAATCAATACAGCCTTTCCTAAAAGAATGGAGTCAGCTCTCAGTCAATCACTGGCTGCTGATTGCATCCGTGCTCAGCTAGGTTTCTGAACTTTAATTGCCTGGGCCCTGTGCACTAGTATTCCAGGTCAAATCATCTTCTTTTCTGCTCATTTTTCCCTCTTTTAAGATGCTCTTTAAAATTCCTCTCTTTTGCTCGGTGGCTTGGTATCATATCTTTTTAGTTAATTTGGTTAACACACCACATAAATGTTGCTATCTTTCATTTGTTTCCTTTAGCGGACCCTACTCCAGAGTATTAACAGTTATGCAAATGAAACGTTTGCTCTCTTTGGACATGTAGTTGTGGTCATTAGATTTCTAGACAAAGCATGGTAATAGAGCTGGAGATGACACTGAAACATCTCGTGTGTATTACTTTGAATTAGAAGGTCAGCCATAATCCTAATGAAAGGAAGAGTAGGCTTGACAAGATAAATGGCCTCCTCTTACTTTATTTTCTTGGATTTTATAGATGTTTAGATTCTAAACAATGTTGGGGCAGGATAAGAAAATGGATAGTGAAGATTAGACACAATATTGTTGAACGGATCAGGCTCAAGGTAACATTAAATCATTTTCTGATGTTCTTTCAGATACATAGCTCAAAGAAACACACAGTGTTATGGCTGACATTCCTGTATCTATATCTACATTATTTCCACACAAAACAGCATATATTAATAAATCAACCACTCCTTACATGACTCCGCCTTTCCAAAAAGAATGTTTTAGTATTGCTTTAAAATTGTTTTAAGCTAAGGTTTCAATTCACACGTTGAAAAAGTATGAAAGTAACATTGTTGCGATGGACCCTCCTTTTTCCCCCAATTCCAGTAATGTTAGTGAACAGACAACTGTAGGGAAACCACCACTTTGGTACAGTTCACTTAAATTCTGCAGACTTGCTCTAAGAAAAAACCTAATGAGAAAAAAGGATGGAGGGAACATTGACTCAGACCATGAGAGGCCTGCGTTGGGCATTTTCATGCTTTACAAGGTGCAGATTGGAAGTCTGTATGGTGCACCACTCCTCGCACAGACACTAGAGCACTAGATTAAATGCCTTGCTCAACGACACAAACATGCTGCAACAGCTGAGGCTCGAACTAGTAACCTTCAGATCACTAGACGAATGCCTTAACCACTTGGCCATATGCCCAGCAATGAGAAAAAAAAACTAAGTATAATTTTCAAAGGTGACAACAGCCAGGTCCAGTCCAATTATTGTCAGAAATATTGGAAGTTGAATGGACAACAGCTTGCGGCATTGATTTACAGATTTAAAAAAAATTAATATATGCTGACATGAATGATAGAAGTACAAACAAGCCGATCTGTTTTCTTAGCACCTCACATCCACACTTCAAAATTCCAGTGTGCTTCCAGACAAGGTGAAGTCTGTGGACCATTTCAGACATTATCCCTTCTGGCAGTCATCCACACATCAGGGGAAGTAACTTTGTCAATGAATATCTTGTAACGTGTCACATGAAATACTTCTAGAAGCCTCAAAAGACTGATGTAAAGAGACAGATTTCATATAATTAACACTCTTATTTGCCTGATACTAAATATTTAATAAAATTGGTTTAAATATGGCTGCTCAAACCAGCCGATTTGTGAACAGTGATCTACGGCATTAGACTTCACATGCCATATCCCTGAAATTTCCGTTTCTTGTGTTAGGTATTGATTCAAACTATTACAGGCGTATCCTCCTGTATTAATGAAACAAAAAATTTGCAGATGTTGGAAGCCCAAAGCAAAACCAGAAAATGCTGGATTGCTCAGCAAGTTAATCATTACTCATTCAGTAAGGGAAAAAATGACCACAGCTCTCTATCACAACTGTATAAGTGAGAAATCAAGTGGCTTTAATTTTAAGCATTAGAGAACAGACCATAAATCATATAAAACATAGGAGCAAAATTAGACCACTCCACCCATTGAATCTGCTCCGCTATTCCATCATGGTTGATTTATTATTCCTCTCAACCCCATTCTTCTGCTTTCTCCCTGTAGCTTTTGATACCCTGACAAATCAAGAATCTATTACTCTTCTCTTTAAATATACCCAATGACCAGGCCTCCACAGCTGTATGTGGCAATGAATTCCACAGATTCGCCATTCTCTGGGTAATAATCCCTGTTCTAAAGGGATGTCCCTCTATTATAAAGCTGTTCCCTCTGGTCCTAGACTCACCCACTGTAGGAAACATCCCCTCCATGTTCACTCAATCTAGGCCTTTCAAAATTCAATAGGTTTCAATGAGATACCACATTTTTTTTTAAATTCCTGCAAGTACAGGGTTCCTATGTTAACCCTTTGTCACAATGGGGTGTTGGGAACGGACCCAAATGCAAGACACGGACACTGAAGTACAAGGAACAGAACTCGATTGGAGCAGGGACGAGAACGCAGACTTGGGCTAGGGAAAGCGGGACCAGGACTAGAAACCATGGACTAGGAGACAAAGCTTCGAATCTGAGCCCGAGACTAGGCAAGGACCCAGAACCTGGGTCTTGCCTCGGGCTCGGACCCCAGAACTAGGCAAGGACATGATATGGCTTCAGGACAGTACGTGGCTGGGGCCTCGGGTCTTGAGCTTGGCTGCAGGCTGGGGCCTCGGGTCTTGAGCTTGGCTTGGGATCCTTGAGGCTTGGGTTCTTGGAAGAGCTCCTGGGCAGGACACGGAACTCCTGGGCAGGACAGGGAACTTCACCCCACAGAGGCAAGGACAGGGAGGGCTGGACCCAACTGCAGGTAACGGCAAACAGCCTGCTTACCCGACAGAGGCAAGGGACAGGAAGGAACAGAACCAACTGCAGGGTAACGGCAATTATGGCCTGGCTTACCCAACAGAGACAAGGACAGGAAAGGAGCTCAATCCGGGGTGGCTCTGAGTCCCACGGCAGCCGGCAACCTTGTCTGGCTACAGAAACAGCCAAGTCCATACCACGATGACTGCTCCGATGAGTGGCAACAAGGCTCCATGAGGCAGTGGTCCTCCAACCAGGCCTAGAAATCACAAATGGCTTTACTAGCCTTCCATCAGCAGGTTGCTCCAAGGGGGACTGACAAGAAAAACCAGGAGCTCACACTTGACCCCAAGGCTACTTATATTCCAAGCCCCAAGATGGTGCTTATGATTAACTCAACCAAACGAGGGACAGCTGAAAGACCCGGAGTCCTGAGTCCACAGACCAGACCGTGAACCGGAATGCGGACTTCACAGACCGGACCATGACACCCTTTCGTTCTCAGGTCAAGAGGTGGAGTGAAAAGAACTAATTAAATGTCAGTGATAGGGTGGCAACATTTACCTTGACAGCTTTAATCCATCAGTGATTCTTCTGTTGCTTACAATTAGTCATAGAACTTGTGGGAGAGAGTAGTTCACTCAATGTGACTTAGCCATTTTATTCAAAATAGGGTAGAATCAGGGAAAATAGTCATTGGAGGGATGGATATTAGTGTTTGTGGTTGTTAGATGGTGCAATTTGTACTTAGACTGACAGAGTGGTGGGTAGAGAACTGAGCTGGCAGTAACTGCAAGTTTTGAATGGAGTATTAAATGAATGTAGGAGTAGATCTGGATGTTAGTGTGTTGATCAAGAACTAGGTAAATGCCTACCATGAAGAGCACTTTGCCTATCTGGGTTCTGGGAAATTCCTCATAATCACTTGAAATTATGCAGAAACAGGTCCCATTAGGCCTGCTGAAGGCTACAACCACAATGAGTTACCCATGGGTGGCATAGTACATGAATGGACATTTAAAACTATGAAAGTGACATCAAAGTGTGTGTGTGATACGTATATAACGTTGGACACCGCAGACCATGTGTGGAGCTCTCCACCCTTTAGCCAGTCAGACATGTGGAAAGAGAAGACAAACCTTGTGCAACAGATTTAAAGACCAAAGTTTTCAATTGTATTTCATTCTTCATTGAAACAAGAACATCAAACTATATTACTACACAATGCAGTTTCAAGATTCTTTCAGTTGTCTCTCCTTGGCCAACTTCTATGACCATAGGATGGCATGACAGAGTGCAGTAGTGGGGTGTCACAGGAGTGTAACAGTTTGCACAATGCTTTGGAGCACACCAGCTGTAATATCAGGGTTCAATTCCTGCCACAATCTGTAAAGAGTGTGTATATTGTCCCCATGATCACATGGTTTCTTCTGGGTGCTCCAGTTTCCTCCCACATTCCAAAGATTTATGAGTTCGGTTTAAGGAATTGTGGGCATGCTACGTTAGCTCCGAAGGCTTGGAGACACTTGTGGGCTGTCCCTAGCACATCCCCAACATAAGCAAGGCATTCCACAGTATGTTTCGAAGTACACATGACAAATAAAGCTGATCTTTATCTGATTATTGCTGTCATATCTGCCTTCCTCAGTCTTGGTTGATGCAGTCCACGTAGAATGTATGTTCCACCTTCCCATGGTCTTACTGCACCACCATCCAGCCTCTGACCTACCTTCTGCTGTTGAACAGTGCTACCAGCCCACTGTTCGTATGGTTGCAGCCCGGATCATACATGTTGGAATTCATCCTAGATCCAGGTCTGTTGTTATATTCAAGAAATTATATCTCCACAGCCTTTACCTCGGGTTGTCAATATTTCCTTTGAGCTAACAGGATTTTCTTGATCATGAATCAGTACCCTTTCTATTACTTACAAAAGTATGCCAGGTTTTCATATTAGGAGAAGTTAGAAGTTTTGCTAACTGCATTCTGTGCTAGTCAAGCATCCACAGTCATCCACAATATGGTATGGCTATCATGGAAAGTCAAATCTTATTTTTCATGCAGTATTCACATAATTACTTTAATACATTATTATGTATACAGAAATTAACATACACGGAATATGGATACATCAAGAGAAGTTTTTAACATGGAATTATAGCATTAACATAATGTTACTGACATAAAGTTTTGAAATGAAGCTGCAAACTATGTCTGCTAGTAAGTTTTAATAAGCTCCTTGGCAAGTGCTATGAATGTAGAAATCAGTTACTTATAAAAAGAAAATAAAGCAAAGCAGGGAAGTCCAAATTCTGGCTTCATGCTGAATTTGCAACAAGGCCATAAACTGTAGCATGCCCCAAGGAAAAAAAAAATCATAGTTCAAGCAAGTTCGTCAGCTTTAAAAGCTGAAAAAGGTTACAAACTGGCACGCGTGCAGAACCATTTATCATGCAACCTGAAATCTGTGCTCGTGCTCTCCAAAGAGTCTTTATTCCAAAACAATCTTTTCTACTGGACCAGAGAAATGCATTTGACGCTTCATTCCATGGTTTTAATTTGCACATTTCCGTATAATAATCACTTGATCTTCTCTGGAAGATCCTTCACTTCTGAGTCCAGTACTGGCTAGATTATATTTAGAAGAGTATATTTACAGCTGAGGCTTCGCTCTGCAGCTAACTTGCACCATATAGATCATCTTCAGGAGGGAAGGGATGTACAGCTAAATGCAGAAATGCAGATGTTGTCTGAGAAACATACTATCGAACAGTACAACACAATACAAGCTCTTTGTCCCACAATGTTGTGCTGACCTTTATAAACCTATTCCACGATCAGACAAACCCTTCCCTCCTACATAGCCTATCACCCTCCATTTTCCTTACATCTCTGCCTATCTAAGCATCTCTTAAACGTCCCTGTTGTATCAACATCTACCACTGCCCCCTTCAGTGTGCTCCATGCACATGTCACCGCGCATTAAAAACCTACCTCTGACGTATCCATTAAACATTCCTCCACTCACCTTAAGACAATGCCCTCTGATATTAGCCACTGTCACGGTGTGAATATTCACCTCCCAGCCTAAAGGTTCTTCAAACATACAGAGGGTGCTGAATATGCAGAGCAATGTCAAATAGCATGCAGTATTCATATTCTGGACTTTAGAAAGACCAAACCTACATTGATCCCTGTGACGGTAAGGATGTGGACGTAGTGAGGACCTACAAGTACCTGGGGGTGCACCTGAATGACAGACTTGAGTGGAATACCAGCACAAGGGTTGTGTAAAAGGAGGGCTAGAGTTGCCTCTGCATCCTGAGGAGACTGAGGTCCTTTGGAGTATGAAGGCCTCTCCTTCACATGTTCTACCAGTCTGTTGTCGCCAGTACAATCTTCTATGCAGTAATGTGCTGGGGCAATGGCATCAACACAGGTGATGCCAACAGACTCAATAGACTGATTAGAAAGGCTGGCTCTGTTATAGGAGTCAAACTGGACACACTGGAGGCTGTGGTAGAACAAAGAACCCTATGAAAAATCCTGGTAATTCTGGACAATGTTTCTCACCCTCAGCATGCCAACTTGGCTGAACAGAGGAGCACTTTTAGTAATAGACAAAGACAACTGTGCTGCTTTAAAGGGCACTATATGAGGTCATTCTTACCCTCGGCCATTAGGCTCTATAGTCAACCTATAGCTGGGGAAGTGATGACATCTTCTTGTTAGACTATTTGAGGTAATTTAATTTTTATTCTTTCTACTTCTCTTTGAATACTTATCAGTGCACTTGTAATGCTACTGTGACACTGCAATTTCTTTTGGGATCAATAAAGTATCTATCTATCTATCTGTAATTCAGTCACTAAGGCGAATTTATGTCTCAAGTTTACAAGAACATTTAAGACCACATGGAATTGAAGCAGGAGTCCATTATGTTCTCGTACCTGCTCCGTTATTCAATAACAATTTAGTTAGTAGTTTATCTCAATGCCACTCTCCTGCTACAACCCCACATCCCTTGATTCTGGTACTTTGTAAACTCTACAACTTTATATGAATATATAAGTCTCCACAGCCTTCTTAGATAAAGAATTCCAAAGATTAATTTCCCTCTGGGTAAACAAATTTCTTCTCATCTTTGCCCTGAAAAACAAATCCTGTATTTTGGGAATGTGACCACGAGTTCTATACACCCCAGCCAGAGGAAACCAAGAGCTTTGCATGTTTCCTCCCAAACCCTGTAGAAATTTTCCGGCAGTGAAACCATAACAATTCTTGATAGAACCTCAAAAACCGTTGACATGATTCCATCATAGTGTCAGTTCTGCTCCGTCCTATTTTTAATATCTAGCTATCCTGTTCACAATCCCCTAATAATACATTTTTCCTATTACTGATGTCAGCATTTTCTGAGAATTGAGCCTGCTTCATTATCACTTAACGATAGATTCCCACCAGGCTGTTTCTGGAAAATCTGAGGTCTCCAGTTTCATCTAGTTGAGTGTGTTAAAGTACCACCCCATCCACCACTCTTTCTACTAATACTCCCTTGGTCATCTCCCTGACCTTTCCCACAACCCAGATCAACCTCATGATTGACTCTGCCTCTGCCTGTTTCCACATTCTCTCTGTTCGACTTATCTTCACAGCTGAATTTCACTCCTTCCACCCCATTCCCACCACCCAAATTGTTTCCATGTAGATTGTTCTTCCTACCAGCCCCTTCTTTACACCACGCCACAGTCCCTACCTCACCACCATCAACCTTTCCCTTCTACAGCTCTCAATCTAGTTTCCGATGCACTTGTATCAGAACTTCCATTCTCTGCAATGTATGTGCTCGAGGAGAACTTCCCTAGCTTTGGAGTTTCATGCAACACTGCTGCAGTCCCTATGTAGTGCAGCTTGAACATGCATTTTTACACTGATGGTTTTTGTTCTGGACTGTTTATTAACAAGACTCGATTAGATTGGTTAAGTAAATGCAGTCACTTAACCAATCAGCTCTGTAGATAGACAGATAGATAGATACTTTATTGATCCCAAAGGAAATTACAGTGTCACCGTAGCATTACAAGTGCACAGATATACACGTATTAAAAGAGAAGTAAGAAAGAATAAAAAATAAGTTAACTCAAAGAGTCTAACAGGAGGGGATCATCACTTCCCCAGCTATAGGTTGACAGATTACAGAGCGTAATGGCCAAGGTTATGACCTCATATAGCGCTCTTTGGAGCAGCACCTTCAATTTTGGCACTAGCCTCCCATAAAAGATCAGTATCCCAGGATGATAAGCAAATGGAGAAATAGGAGTTAAGATACAGGCAACTGAATGTACTAAAATCCAATGCAGTACTGAGGAGCTGCAAGAAGTTCTCCTGGTTTACTAGCCAGCGTATTCTATGAAGATTAGATCAATAATCCACCAAAAATTTAAGTTAATTATAATTGCTTTGCAAGCACCAGGTTTAGAAAGGGCATTGAATCTAGTATTCCCTTTGATTCACATTTCATAGAGGAAACTTCTTGCTTCTTTCCCAACATTCCCATTCAATCGTGTACATCCATGTAAACACCTACTTCACACCTTAGTACAAGGCACTGTCGTGTCATTAGTGCACATGATAATGTGATCAGTCGGATGTTGGCCCATGCAGACATGTGTGAGCAGAGTGTACAGCAGTGGGTTCAGCCCACAGCCCGGCGGGGGGAAGGGAGGAAGGAATACCCGCATTGATGATGATGGGGAGGGAGGAACATTTGTGCATCTAAAGTCTGTTGATTAGAAAGTCCAACACCCAGTTGCACAGTGGTGTACTTAGACCAAGGAGTAGGAGCTTGTTCACCAATGTCTGTCGGGCAATAGTGTTGAATACCAAAATGAAGTCCAGAACAGCATTCTGACATAAGTGTTCTTGTCTTCCAGGTGTTTCTGGGCCAGGTGCATGACAGATGTTACGGCATCTGTGGTAGAGCAGTTCTGTGAGAAAGCATCTTGCTGTGTGGTACTCCATAAATTTGGAGCATTGTGTGCAATTCTGGTCAGGTACCTAAAGGAAAATTATCAATAGGATTGAATGGTTACAGAAAAAATTTACAATGATCTTGCCTGGACTTGAGAATGTGAGTATAGGGAAAGGATAAGAAGTTAAGGCTTTATTCCCTGAAGTGTAGGAGAATGAGGGGAGATTTGCTGGAGGTACTGTATATAAAATTATGAGCAGAATAGATGGAGTAAATGCAAGCAGGCTTTTTCTACTGAATTTGGGTGAGACTAGAATTAGAGGTCGTAGATTAAGGGTGAAGATGAAATGTTTGAGCATGAGTGGGAACTTCACTCAGAGGCTGATGAGAGTGTGGAACAAATTGCTAGTGGAAGTGATGGATGTGGGTTTGATTTCAACATTTAAGTGAAGTTTTGATAAGTACATGGATGGGAAGGTTTGGAGTGCTATTATCCAGGTGCAGGTCAAAGATGCAAGGAGAATAATAGCTTGGCACAGACTAGATGGGCTGAAGGTCCTGTTTCTGTGCCGTAATGGTCTATGACTCTATAACTATGTTCGGTCCGACTGCATCAAAACCTCAATTGCAAAATTCAGTCCTTATTTTTGACTCTGCCCATGACCTTGTTCCTCCTTCACTCTGTGTCCTCCTTCAGCTTTACAATTCCGTTTATTTCTTGCAGTGCTTTGGTATTGACTGCTTGCTATTTTGTATTTGATTGTTCTGCCACAGTCCTCAGTCGACTAAAGCCTAAACTATAGACTGATCTTACAGGGTGACTCTGTGTCTCTACCACTCTCTCCTCCTTTAAGCTCCTCTTAGTAGATTTGATCACCAGCAGTTTTATTTCTCTATCTAACCCAGTCTTTTATATATTGTTCCTGTGACACACCATTGGACGTTTTACTATGCTCCAAGTACAATGTAAGTTCAAGTCATATTGTATCAGATGAGACTAAATACTGAAGTTTTGGATTGGGACTTAAATCCCACTTCTTCCCAATCAAAATCTTTTGCAGATGGCATCATGTTGAAATTTGTGGTATTTTGTTTTTATGATCTTTCTGAGTTTACGCTAAGCAAGCTGTTTAACCATGGGTATTTGAGCTGGTATTCATGATCCAGGCTTCTGATGGAAGCACTAAACCATGGCAAATTAATTGCTGCAGTGCCTATAAACTATGCCAATGTTTTGAACATTTTCCACAAACTAAATATTTGACATATGAATTGTGACTTACATAAAAATATGTTAGCAGACTCTCGTGTCAAAATCTTATGTTTCAAGTTGAAGTTCCTGGCGTTGATTAATTTGTGGAATCCTGTGGTTTTATTCTATCTGTTTGGATAGATGTAGCGTACCGTGTGAGCTGGTGCAGTTTATAATAGTCACATGGAAGTGTCCAAGGGAAAGCAGAAGCTGAGGAGGAGCCAATTCAACAGTTCATTCCAATCTTCCTAAAAGACAAAGAAGCATGAGAAAAGAACCTAGAACCAAGGGGCCTGAAAGGGGGAAATGCCATGGAAAATATTTTTAAGAATGCACAACAGTCCACCGTATAAATTTTTTAAAACCCAAGCAAGCAGGCTTCATGCAGCTTTTGATTATTTTGGGAGTTTAGAGTAAAATCCCACCTATTTTTTACAAGTGTGTAGTTGTGTCATTTCTTCTTGAGTATGTTAAATATTGGTGAAATAGTAAATTAATAGAAAGTTTTGATGTGTAATGGCTGAGTTAATCCACTTTTATTGTATTGACTTGACTTTGAACAACTACTGATATGCACTGTATGTCACTCTGAAATTTTAGATTTGGATCTTATTCAGATTGACTAGGACTACTTACAAGATTAAGCACAAAACTTCTGTTGTTCTTAAAATCTGAACCAGAAGCAGATTTAATATCACTGGCAGATGTTGTGATATTTATTAACTTAACACCAGTAGTACAATGAAATACATGATAAATAAATATAGAGAAAAATATGGAGTTACATTAAACATATTTATATGTCCATTCAATAGTTAAGTTAAAATAAATAGTTAAAAATAACAGAAATGAAAAAGTAGTGAGGTAGTGTTCAAAGGTTCAATGTCCATTTAGAAATCGGATAGCAGAGCGGGAGAAGCTGTTCCTGAATCACTGAGTGTGTGTCTTAAGGCTTCTGTACCTTCTTTCCAATGGTAACAATGAGAAGAGAACATGTCCTGGGGTGGTGGGGATCCTTAATGATGGATGCCGCCTTCCTAAGACACCGTTCCTTGAAGATGCCTTGGATATTGTGGAGACTGGCACCCATGATGGAGCTGACTAATTTTTCAAGTTTCTGCAACTTATTTCAATCTTGTGCAGATGAACAAATCAACCCAGAAGAAATGTCACTTCAGACACATACTGTAACTACTGTTGTTGCTGATAGTCTGTAGTTTACCTAGAACTGTCGTGAGTGTGAATCACAAGAATTTGATTGGATGTGAAAAACTATTCAATCCTTTGTAAGGCATTCACTCAGCTAATTCCTGTGCAAACATTTAATGGATTCCTAAGGAAAATAAGAATTTTGATCTCCAACATTAGCTATTGATTACTCTGCACATAAAGAGCTCCTTAATATTACTTGTAAATCTGCCTTATAATGTTCCAAAGTATGGCATTATTTCCACATAATTCCATATTTCCAGACCAGATGATAGGGTCTTGGCCCAAAACATTGACTGTTATTCCTTTCAATGGATGCTGCCTGATCTGCTGAGTTCCTCCAGCATTTTTTAAGTGTTACTCTGAATTTTCAGCATCTGCAGAATCTTTCATGAAGGTAGAGCTTAGGAGGGTTAATGGCACCTAACGGCGACTTTATTGCTTGCATCTTTGGAAACAGCTCTATTTCCATCTTTAATATCTCTATTTTTCCCTTTCAGGGTTCTTTTGAAGACCCTGAACTGGAGTTACACGCTGACTACGATTCTCTGCAGGAATGGGACCCGCTCTTGGGGGTTCACATCTGGCCGTTGTTCGGCACACCAAGGACTCGGCTTAAGAGTTCTGCTTGCCTTCAGAGGACTGAGTTTTCATGGCTCTGGAGACGGGGATATCTGAGGTCGGTGTCCGAGCAAAAGTGTGCCGTGGGAGATGGAAGACCTAAGGCTGTGTGCCCAGTGACCCGAGATCTTTGGGCACAGAGCTCGGAAAGAGCAACGCAACGGACTTTTAACATCGTAAACCAGCAAGTTGTTTGGTATGTCTCCCCTCTCACTGTGAAATGGAGACTTCTCTTTCTCACTTATTAGGGAGAAAGAGAGCCTGTGGTATGTCAAATACTGGGTGAACAATGTAGTCTTTGGAGTAACTGCAAGTCTGTTCCTTTGCTGTTGCCTTGCTCATGCTTGAGTCCTCGGTGGTGGGTGCTGATGCTTTTTTTTTGCTGGTGGGGGGGAGGAGGGATTGTTGCTTGCTGCTGCTTATGTGCAGGAGGGAGGGGGGCTGGGGGGACTTTGGGGTTCTAACATTTAACTGTCATTCATTTTTTGGGGGCACTCTGTTTTCATGGATGGCTGCGAGAAAAAGCATTTTAGGATGTATATTGTATACATTTCTCTGACATTAAATGTACCTTTGAAACCTTTGAAGCCATTATTCATTTTCTGGCTTGATATTAGAACAGTGACTATGTTTCATTAGCTGTAAAGTATTTTGGAATACCCTGATGCTTTCAAAAACACTATACATGCATGTGCAAGCTATTTCTCTCCTTAAATGTCTTTTTAACCTGAAAAGACCCAACATTATGATATTCTCTCACAGTCTATGTCTTCAGCACGAGAGTTGGGCCTCATTGCTCTCCTCTGCAGAGACTTCAGTGCTTTCAGAGTTATCATAATTGTTGTACCGGACCCTTGGACTGTCTGATAATGCAGAATCAGTGAAAGTGAGAAGGGAGCTCATTTTCATCTCATACACAGAAATACATGCACGATAAAATCTGTCAGAGTGCTCCAAACTTCCCACCTTCCTCAGATTAAAGAGTCACATCTGGAGTAGAGGTTGCAAATTCTATTCTCTAACTCCCCAGTAGGTCACTGATGAAATCTGATCATGAGAAAGATTTGGGAAATTGGGAAATTTGGACTTAAGTGGCCAATCAGTCACCCAACTTCATATAACAGATTTTGCATTATATTGCTTAATTCTATTTACTATAAAATTCTAACAGTCTCAGGTTTAAATATAACAGTCGTTCTAGCATCAATAACCATTGGCAGAAGAAATTTATGAATTTGTATCCTCTCTGTATGTAGAAGACAGTTCCCTTTTCCATTCTGGAAAGACTGGCTCCAAGTAGGTTTTTCCTCTGTCCTAGAATCATGAACGGTGGAGTAAGTTGCACCTAAGTCCTGAAAACATAATGTGTCATCATTTAATTTTCTAAATTCGAAAGAATGCAATCCAAATTTGTGTGATCTATTCTTTAGTTTGGCCCATCATTTTGGTAATTCCAATATTCTGTATATGTACCGTAACTATAACTGCTGCCACAAATGAAGCGATTCTGTTCTTTAACAGATTTGACATTGTGGCCCCTGCCCATCCCCCACATGAGCCATCTGTTGTCGGCACCCAACCAACACATATTCCACTCTCCCCTCCTACCCCTCCTCACAGTCCCCCACCCTGCTCCCATGACTATACCCCTTCCCCACATGAAACCACCACGGTGGGCTTCACAGCTGAACAGGTGAGAAAACAGCTGAAACGTCTCAACCCAAGCAAGGCTGCAGGACCGGATGGTGTCAGTACCAGGGTGCTCAAAGCCTGTGTCCCTCAGCTATGTGGAGTACTTGGCCATGTATTCAACCTGAGCCTGAGGCTCCGGAGGGTTTCTGTACTGTGGAAGAGTCCTGCCTCGTCCCTGTGCCGAAGACGCCGCACCCCAGCGGCCTCAATGACTACAGACTGGTGGCATTGACCTCCCACATCCTGAAGACCCTGGAGAGACTTGTTCTGGAGCTGCTCCGGCCTATGGTCAGGCCACATTTAGATCCCCTCCAGTTCACCTACCAGCCCCGACTAGGAGTTGAGGATGCCATCGTCTACCTGCTGAACTGTGTCTACGCCCACCTGGACACCGTGAGGGTCATGTTTTTTGACTTCTGCAGTGCGCTCAACACCATCCGCCCTGCTCTGCTGGGGGAGAAGTTGACAGCGATGCAGGTGGATACTTCCCTGGTGTCATGGATTCTTGATTACCTGACTGGCAGACCACAGTATGTGTGCTTGCAACACTGTGTGTCTGACAGAGTGATCAGCAACACTGGGGCTCCACGGGGAACTGTTTTGTCTCCCTTTCTCTTCACCATTTACACCTCGGACTTCAACTACTGCATGGAGTCTTGTCATCTTCAGAAGTTTTCTGATGACTCTGCCATAGTTGGATGCATCAGCAAGGGAGATGAGGCTGAGTACAGGGCTATGGTAGGAAACTTCGTCACATGGTGTGAGCAGAATTATCTGCAGCTTAATGTGAAAAAGACTAAGGAGTTGGTGGTAGACCTGAGGAGAGCTAAGGTGCCAGTGACCCCTGTTTCCGTCCAGTGGGGCAGTGTGGACATGGTGGAGGATTACAAATACCTGGGGATACGAATTGACAATAAACTGGACTGGTCAAAGAGCACTGACGCTGTCTAAAAGAAGGGTCAGAGCCGTCTCTATTTCCTGAGGAGACTGAGGTCCTTTAACATCTGCCGGACGATGCTGAGGATGTTCTACGAGTCTGTAGTGGCCAGTGCTACCATGTTTGCTGTTGTGTGCTGGGGCAGCAGGCTGAGGGTAGCAGACACCAACAGAATCAACAAACTCATTCGTAAGGCCAGTGATGTTATGGGGATGGAACTGGACTCTCTCATGGTGGTGTCTGAAAAGAGGATGCTGTCTAAGTTGCATGCCATCTTGGTCAATATCTCCCATCCACTACATAATGTACTGGGTGGGTACAGGAGTACATTCAGCCAGAGACTCATTCCACCGAGATGCAACACAGAGCGTCATAGGAAGTCATTCCTGCCTGTGGCCATCAAACTTTACAACTCCTCCCTTGGAGGGTCAGACACCCTGAGCCAATAGGCTGGTCCTGGACTTATTTCATAATTTACTGGCATAATTTACATATTACTATTTAACTATTTATGGTTCTATTACTATTTATTATTTATGGTGCAACTGTAACGAAAACCAATTTCCCCGGCGATCAATAAAGTATGACTATGACTATGACTATTCCTAACCAGACCTTTGTATTATCTTGGCACCAGTCATTTCTATTCCTACAGGTAGAAAGGACAGGATTTCAATTGTTCTTTGATTACTTTCTGAGACTCAGTATGTCACCTATGGGCTTGGAACCGAAATCTCTTAAAGCATTTACTGTTTTTATCTTTTCACTATTTGGAAAGTACTTTTTACAACCTTTTTTTATCCTCAGTGTTAATGATCTCACATTTATCCACAATCCACTATTTAACACATTTCTGTACATTTAAGTTAATAATGCAATTTAAAAATTTTATTCTTCCACTGTCACAATTTAAAATCCAGCTTATCTTTATAAATTGGTAGATTTTGACATTTGTCATTTTATACCATAGTTCTGCCATTTAGCCAAATAATTGATTAGTTAACTGCAGAAAAGAATTAATTGACTTAAGAGAGCTAGGGCTTTACTCTTTGGAGAGAAGGAGGATGAGAGAAGTCATGATAGAGGTATACAAGATATTAAGAGGAACAGATAGAGTGGATAGCCAGTACCTCTTCCCCAGGGCACCACTGCTCAATACAAGAGGACATGCTTTAAGGTAAGGGGTGGGAAGTTCAAGGGGGATATTAGAGGAAGTTTTTTTACTTAGAGAGTGGTTGGTGCGTGGAATGCACTGCCTGAGTCAGTGGTGGAGGCAGATACACTAGTAAAGCTTAAGAGACTACTAGACAGGTATATGGAGGAATTTAAGGTGGGGGGTTATATGGGAGGCTGGGTTTGAGGGTCAGTACAACAATGTGGGCCGAAGGGCCTGTACTGTGCTGTACTATTCTATGTTCAAATGAAAACTATGTAGGATCTTGATTCATTACGTATTGGGTTCTGCCACCCTCCAGTCATAACGCATCATAACATAGTTTTGTTTTTACATTGCAATGAGCAGCCTGGTGTTCAAGTAACCTTACACCCACCCTGTGTTTGAGGAAGGTCCAATTCCAATAGTTCCGGATAAGGTTCAGACCACTTTATTTGGGTAGGCTGAGGATTTACTCTGCAATCTTCCTTTGGCATTTCCAAACCAAGATATGTACCATTTCCCCTGGTTTTTCATTTGGGTGTACTTTACATTCTGAAAAGAATTATCTAGAAAATGTCACTTTGGGAATTTGCAGCAGACAAATTGAAAAAGAGAATTTTTTATATTTTTTCTGCATTTCAAAGTTTATCAAGAGCCTGATAAACTCCTACTGCCTTAAAGTTATTTTGTGGAAATAATAATCTCTATTTTAAGTAAAAAGATATCTTTTGGGAATTTTCGTGGAAATGTTGATCATTTGCCGTGGTTTTGACAGATGATTCCTTGAAGATGATGTGAATTGGGCATCAGCCAATTTCACAGCTGTCCATTGAGAAAACCCACCCAATTGACCTTCTTATCAACTGCTTCATTGGAAGCTTCGGGCTATTTAAGAACTGTTTTGTAGATATTTTCCTTGTTTCATTTGGTGATATTCAACATTTGGTAATATTCAACAAAAACAAATTTCTGTCCCAAATCACATTGGTTGTATTTTCTGAAACGCTTTACTCTGATTCAATTCACCTGGATCAGGAACTACTCAAAAAACTAGTCATACTGCAAACCGGAAAAGTAAGATCTTGCTGACAGTGTTGTCCTGAGTTTTGGAAACTGTACTTACTTGTTTGAACCAGTAAACATTAAGCTTTCCATGTAGTTCCATGTCAAAAGATAGTCAAATTTTATTTGTTATTTTCAAAAGTGCCCTCTGAAGCTTCATTTTAATGCAACCAGCAAGCAGTCTATATAAAACCAGGGTTCATGGTCTCAAGGGTTTATTTACTTAAGATGGTGATGAGGAAGAGTATTTTCTCACAGAGATTGTTGAATCATACAATAAATTCAGAGTTGCGACAGATGGGCTGTTGGACTTCTGAGAAATGGAAGTTATAGTTATTAGACAGGAACATGGACCTGAGGCCAGGGATCAGATCAGTAGGGATCTCACTGAATATTGGAGCAAGCTTGAGGGGAATATTCCTCCTCCTGTTTCCTGGTCCTTTAAGCATCATGTTCACTCCTACACACTTCTGCCAGAAGCAATTTAATCCCATGCAAGGATAAAAATGCTGGTTGATTTTCCTTTCCCAACGCCATGAACATCAGTGTGATTGTAGAGCATATATTCAGACTCAGCTGTTGTGGTGCTAACTCATTTTCTCAAATGGAACCATAGCAGGACTTCACCATGAAAAATTGAAACTGTTTTTAATATTTATTTCTGATTGCTACTTGCTTTATTGTTTTTGTACAAGACATGAGCATCTTTATTCAATTTGTCATGCACCAACCCCACAACAAATCTGCTTAAAGCAGATTTTTCCACATTATCATGCAATTGCCAAAGGTCATAAAAACAGAAGAGGAAGAGGAATCACGGCTACGTTTATGCATATTGCTGTATCAGCAAGATGTAGCTGTAATCCCAGCCCCTAAAGCCTATGACATGCCATTGTGCAGCATGTAATCCACTCGTTAATCAGCATGTCATGTCATTCTATGGCAGTCAGCTTCTTCTTTTGCAACCTGCTGACCTGCTTCACTTTTTCAATGGGCTTGTTGGTTATTGATTATATGTTGGCAGGGTGATGGAGAATGTCTGCAGAGGACAGCTCAGCCCAGCTTGCCACAAGCGAGACAATACCTTGAAAAATATAAAAGACTAAGCCACTCAGGAGCCTCCATCCTGTTTGTTGAAAGACCCCCAAAATATCTTACATTTGTATGCCTCTTAAATGTTCTCACCAACCAAAACCAGTTTACTTTACAGTATATTCAGGAAGTACAGTGATAGACAGTAATTTATATATGCAGAAGCAAATACTCTGGAAATGGAGTGACTTTGCTAAGTGCTTCACTTCAGTAAAAGCCTAAAATGTTCTTTCTTCACTATATTTGGCTTGTGATACTCTTTTTGCTTAGTTACAAAACAATTGACATAACTGGGCAGTTTCAGTAAGGCTATGCCATTGTAACACTATTACAGTGACAGCGATCACCAATCTGGGTTTGATTCCCACCACTATCCGGAAGAAGTTTGTACGTTCTCTCCATGATTGTGTGGATTTCCTCTGGGTGCTCTGGTTTCTTCCCACATTCCAAAGATCTATGGTATGATAAGTGAGTTGTGGATATGCCACCTTGGCACCAGAAGCAAGGCAACATTCCTCATTAATTCGGTTTGACACAAACAGCACACTTCACTATATGTCTTGATGTACATGTGATAAATAAAGCTAATTTTAACCTTTATCTTTATTTTTTAACACTTATGTCATCTATGCAATGTATATGATGTACAACTGAGATTTTTTCCCAGTAACTATTGTGACAAAAGAACCAGTTATCAGAAGATTGATGCCGATAAGAGGACAATGGGGGACCATGCAAGGTGCTAATAAGAGAGAGACGAGAGAGATTACCGAAAGGAGACACGGTTCCGAGTATTGTCAGAGACCGGTTGCTTTGAACCCTGAACTGTTTGAAGTTTGATGGACAGGCGATACCCCAGCAGGAGGATAAAAAGGGACAGGTTTGCTAAGGCAACAGACACACGACACCACGAGGTAACGAGATCCTGGAAGCGGTGTGCCCCCACAAGCTGCTGTGAGTTTTTGGAGGTCTGGTCACTGGACCAGGCATAGACGCACAGGGTGGAAAGATACGGTTGGGCGGGAACCTGGTGTGTGTGTCCACCCTTGCCTGGGTGCCGGGTTCACTGCAGAAGAACGATCGTATCTGGAACAGAGGGGTCACAGTCGGTGACCTCAGAAGTCATTACAAAGGGCTCGCCCGAAAGCTAACTGCGAGGAATATCGAAGGTCTGTTTGGAATCCGATTTGCATATTCATTCGTTCTCTCTCTCTCTTCTCCCCGCCCAACGGCACAACAGCGATTATTGCGAACTGAACTGAACTTTGCGTCACTTGAAACTGATCATTTATCCCTAGACGGCAATAGAGCTTGATTGATCCTATTATCCTAGTTCTGCGTACATGTGGGTTTTATCATTGTTAAACTGTTGCATTTATATCCTTTTGATTAGAGTACTGTGTTGCTTATTTCTTTAATAAAACTTCCTTAGTTCCAGTAATCCAGACTCCAACTAAGTGGTCCACTTCTGCTGGTTTGGCAACCCAGTTACGGGGTACGTAACACTATGTTATTAACTCTGTCTTTTGAAGTTTTTACTCATTTTTCAATGTTTGGACATTAGCTACTGACCATCCTAGAAGCGATGCTCTTAAGAAGCTGGTGGTGAGCCAACCTTCAGGCAAAAGCTTTCCAATGTGTTGTTGGGTAGGACTTCCAGGACTTAGATCAAAAGTGATATACTTTCAAGTCAGACAGATAATAGGAACCTGTAGATGGAGATGATCTATGTTCCTTCTGCTTCTTGGCCCTTCATTGTGGTAATGGACACAGGTTTGGAATGTACTGATGGGGAAGTCTAAGTGAGTCATTTAGTACACAGTGATTCATTTTGTACACAGTAGTCAGAACAGCCATCGTATGCAAGAGAATGAAGGAATGGGTGTTTAGGGATTTTATGATGCCAGTCAAGCAGACTGCTTTATTCTGGATAGTGCTGAACTTCTTGAGACCTGTCAGAGCTGTAGTTATCCAGGCAGGTGGAGAGAATTCCATGGCATACATATTTTTTTTTAGATTATGAGGACACTCAGTCCTCGTTTATTGTCATTTAGAAATGCATGCATTAAGAAATGATACAATGTTCCTCCAGTATGATACCACAGAAACACAAGACAGATCAAGACTAAAACTGACAAAAACCGCATAATTATAACATATAGTTACAATAGTGCAAAACAATACCATAATTTGATAAAGAGCAGACCTTAGGCACGGTAAAAAAAAAGTCTCAAAATCCTGATAGCCCCATCATCTCACGCAGATGGTAGAAGGGAGAAACTCTCCCTGCCATGAACCTCCAGCGCTGCAAACTTGCCAATGCAGCACCCTGGAAGCACCCGACCACAGCCAACTCCGAGACTGTCCAAAAACTTCGAGCCTCCGACCAGCCCTCCAACACCAAGCACCGAGCACCATCTCTGCCGAGCGCTTCGACCCCGCCCTGGCCACCGAGCAACAAGCAAAGCTGAGGACTCGGGGCCTTCCATCTGGAGATTCTGGATCGCACAGTAGCAGCGGCAGCGAAACAGGCATTTCAGAAGTTTCACCAGATGTTCCTCCGTGCTTCTCACGTCTGCCTCCATCAAATCAGGATTATGCATGGCATCCTACTTGACAAATAACAGATATTCATCACCGGAGTGGCCGCTGCGTGCTGCATCGCATTGCCATCTTCTCCTCTCCTATTTTGTGGCTTACAATTGGTATCAGGAGGCGAGTCACTTACCCAGCCTCTAACTTGCTCTCTGGTTCAACTGAGTTTCTGATCAGTCTTCACCTCCTGCACTATCCCTCCACCCACTTTGTTTCAAAAATTCGTCAGTCTCTGCTTTGAATATATTGAATGACTTCATTGGTGAAAAAGGTGTGTCAACATCTCTGAGGATCTGTCCTGGACCCAACACATTGATGCAATTGTGAAGAAGCTGTTAGGAGGTTGAGGAGATTTGTTATATCACCAAAGGATCTTACAGATTACTACAGATGTATGACGGAGAGCATTCTGGATGGTTGCATCATCACAGCCTAACATGGAGGCTCCAAAGCAGTGGTTGTAGACTCAACCAGCTCCATTATGGGCACAACCCTCCCCATCATGATGGACATCTTAAAAAAGTGTTGCCTGAAGAAGGTGGCATTCATCGTTCAGGGCCTTCACTACTTATGACATGCTCTTTTCTCATTACTATCATCAGGAGCCTGAAGATCCACACTCAGTGATTCAGGAACGGCTTCGTCTCCTCTGTCATCAGAATTATGAACACTCCATTAGCTCATGAACGCTACCTTGTTATTATTTCTGTGCACTATTTAATTATTTTGTAATTTATAGCAACTTTATGTCTTTGCGTTGTACTGCTGCCACAAAACAGTAAATTTCACATCATATAAGACTGTGATAATAAACGTGTTTCTGATTATCTTCTGAGAGAACTTCCTCCTCGTCCCTATCTTAAAGGGGGAACCCCTTATTTGGAAACAGCCTCCAAGTTGTAGATAACCTGAAGAGGATAAACACTCTCCTGGTATGCATCCTATCAATCCCATTGGAATCTTATATGTTTCACCACTTATTCTTCGAAACAGATTTTTAAAAATAGGCCCGTTGATGGGGCAGCACAACACCACAGACAACAAAGGGATAGGTGAGCTGTAGAAACTGACAGGAGGTGATTGGAATGCAGGGAGAATCATACGGGATTTGTGTAGGATTAATGTAACCGGCTGTGTGAAGGATGGTCTAGACTCAGCGCTTGCTTACCTCCTCCCGCTCCCTGATCAGGGTCATGTGACAGCGTGCGAGCAGGTGGTGGACGGTCAGAGGAACAGCTGGTGCAAATCACAAGTCCAGGTTAAGTGACCACTGTTGCCACACAGACAACTTCCGAAGAGTATTGATAATGGTTGGGGTCACCTATCTCTTAAAGACACTGCCCAGAAGGCAATGGCAAACAACTTCTGCAGAAAAATTTGACAAGAACAATCATAGTCATGAGACCATGATCACCCATGTCTTACAACATGACACATGATGTTGATGATGATTATACTAAATTATATTTAGAGTTATAGATCTGTGGATAAAGATCACATTTAAACTTCTTTTGCGAACTTGTTTCAAAATGCTTACACTAACCTTAATAGGAAATAGCTGATTCTACTACATGAATGCTTCCATCATGCTAAGTGTCTTTAAAGAATGTTTTAAATAAAATTAATTAAAATATGTTAAAATATTTTTTCAATTATTTGCATATTGGACTATAATAGTTTTGAGATGTTAAATGAATCTTAATATTCCAAAATGATTAAAAGTCAGTTCAACTATTTTTAAAGATAGTAAAATTATTAAAAATACTAACCAGTATTCACCAACAATTTTAAATTTCAAAATAAACTTATACAATGAAATTTTTAACCCCTTTCAGCTGTTCTCTATCAAAACCAATGGAAGATAATTCACTCTGCCAGTGTTATCTTCATGTAACATTTTTGAAATAAATTTACCAATAAATATACTGAAGAAATGCTGACATTTCTTGCTCTGACTTTGAAGTTCTTGATGGAATCCTAAATTTTCTGAAAAAATACACAAGTGATGGAATATTTCCAGAATAATTTTCTGTGAAAATAGCAAGTCTTTGGTCCCAGTTGAGTTCAATGCCTTCTATGCTCATTTGATGGTCAAAACAAGGAGGCATCTTCACAAACTCCCACAGCCCCTGACAACCCTGTGATTTCAGTCTCTAAGACTGATGTGAGAGCATCCTTCTCGAGGGTGAACCCATGGAAAACATCTGGCCCATCACCCAGTAGCATTTACATCCACAGTAATGAGGTGCTTTGAAAGGTTGGCGATGAAACATATGAACTCTTGCCTGAGAAGCGACTTGGATCCACTTCGGTTTGCCTATCACAACAGGTCAACAGCAGATGTCATTTCTTTGGCTCTTCATTCAATCCAGAAACATCTGGACGGCAAAGATGCATACATCAGGATATTCCTCATCACCTACAGCTTGGTATTCAATACCATCATCCCCTCAAAATTAATCAATAAGTATCAAGACCTTGGCCTCAATACCTCGTTCTGCGACAAGATCCTTGATTTCCTCTCTTGCAGACTGCAGTCATTTCAGATCGGCAACAACAGATGATCTTTTAATTTCTATCAGCAAAGGTGCACCAAAAGGCTGCGTACTTAGCCCCTGGCTCTACTCACTTTATACTTATAACTGTGAGGCTAGGCATAGTTCCAATGCCATATTTAAGTTTGCGGATGACACCACTGTCATTGGCTGAATCAAAGGTGGCAATGAATCAGCATATTGAAGGGAGATTGAAAATCTGGCTGAGTGGTGCCACAACAACTTCCTCTTATTCAATGTCAGCAACACCAAAGAGATGATTATTGACTTCAGGAGGAGGAAACCAAAAGTACATAAGCCAGTCCTCATCAGCAGATCAGAGGTGGAGAGGGTCAGCAACTTTAATTCTTCAGTGTTATCATTTCAGAGGATCTTTCCTGGGCCCAGCACGTATGTGCTATTATGAAGAAAGTAGAGCAGCACCTCTACTTTCTCAGAAGTTTGCAAAAGTTTCGCATGTCATCTAAAACTTTGAAAAACTTCTATAGTGTTACAAATGGGTGTTGCAAGTGGACCCAAGTGCAGGACACAGACACGGAGGTAGCACTAACAGAAGTGTGTTTATTAATAGTTGCAAGGAAAGTCAGAGAGCGAGGATTAGATGCTTACGTGGATGTGAATGTCGGACAACAAACCGGAGGAACCTGGACTTGGACTTGGCCATGGAGCCTGGACTCGGACATGGAACCTGGACTTGGACTCGGACGTGGACTTGAACTCGGACTTGGACTCGGACATGAAACCTGGTCTCGGACTGGGACTTGGATTTGGACTTGAACGCGGAGCCTGGACTCGGACTTGATTTGGACACGGAGCCTGGACTTGGACTCGGATGCGGAACCTGGACTCGGACGCGAAACCTGGACTCGGACGCGAAACCTGGACTCGGACGCGGAGCCTGGACTTGGAGTCCGACGCAGAACCTGGACTCTGACGCAGAGCCTGGACTCAGACATGGAGTTGGACGCGGAGCCTGGACTCAGACTTGACTTGGACGTGGTGCCTGGACTTGGACTCGAATGCGGAACCTGGACTCAGACTTGGACTCGGACGTGGAACCTGGACTCGGACTTGGACTTGGATGCCGAGCCTGGACTCAGACTTGACTAGGACGATGATCCTGGACTTGGACTTGACTTGGACACGGAGCCTGGACTCGGACTCGACTTGGACTCGGAGCCTGGACTTTGACTTTGACTTGACTTGGACTCGGAGCCTGGACTCAGACTTGACTTGGACTCGGAGACTGGACTTGGACTTGACTTGGACTCGGAGACTGGACTTGGACTTGACTTGGACACGGAGCCTGGACTTGGACTTGACTTGGACTCAACTTGGACTCGGAGCCTGGACTCAGACTGGACTTGGACACAGTGCCTTGACTTGGACTTGACTTTGACTTGGAGCCTGGACTTGGACTTGACTTGGACTCGGAGCCTGGACTGGGACACGGTGCCTGGACTTGGACTTGACTTCGACTCGGAGCCTGGACATGGACTTGACTTTGACACGGAGCCTGGACTTGTACTTGGACATGGGACGACAAAACCAAACAAAGACAGGCAATTCGTATCTTGGCTCAGAGCAGCAGCAAACGGCCTGCAAAACTCAGCTGGACTAGAGACAACAAAACCAAACCACGGCAGTCAATTTGCATCTTGGCTTGGAGTAGCGGCGAACGGCCTGCAATCTTCAGCTGAACACGAGACGACAAAACCCAACAACAACAGACAATTCGTATCTTGACACGGGGTAGCACATGAAACGGCAAACGGCCGGCAATCACTTAGCTGAACATGAAGAGACAGAATTCCTGAAGCAACTCCAGACACCGAAGCCACTTCGAATCCACCATTCTCAGCAGCCCAGAACGTGCCTTGCCTCACTGGCTGAGGAGTTCATTCTCAGCAGCCCCGGAACGTGCATTGCCGCACAGGCTGCGGTGTGACAGTCCAGCCCCAAGTAGATGTAAGCCAGAGTCTTTTTGCTGCTGGTTCGGATGAGGATCAGGTGCCCTAATCAAGGAGCCTGGTGGAACACGGAGAAAAGGAAATTAACTGAAATGAGGAGTCAATGGACCAGACCGTGACATATAGTTGTGTGGTGGAGAGTATATAGACTGTTTGCATCATAGCCTGGTATAGAAACACCAATGCCTTTGAATAGAAAAGCCTACAAAAGTGGTGAATACAGCCCATTCCATCACGGGTAAAGCCCTCCTCACCATTAAGCACATCTACGTGGAGCCCTGTCACAGGAAAGCTGTCATGGTCCGGTCCCTGAAGTCCATGTTCTGGTTCACGGTCCGGTCCAAGGTTCCTTGTTCCGGGGTTTCTGGCTTTCCCTGGTTTCTGTTGTGGGCACATGATTCTTGTTTTGGGGCTGAGACATAAATACCTCTGCAAACCAGGGATTCCCTGCTGGACTGTTCTGTTCCCCTCCTTGTCTTTCCTCCCTCGCCTGACCCTCTGCCTGGATACCTCATCTGTATACCCCGCCTGTATCGCTGAAGTTTTACCGCCAGAGCAAGACCGGAGCCTTGTTAGGTCAAGATAAGGAACTATCTTTCGTTGTGTGGAATTGTTTCTCTGTGTCCTCGCCTTCACTAGGTGGGTCCGGCTGTTTGCCGCCACCTGGTGTTGGGATCCGTCTCTTCATGTTCAGTGTTATGTGTGTGAGTCCTGGCCTTACGTCCTGTTCCCAAGGAGGGGTCCCAGCTCTGTGTTCTGTTCTCCTGTCTCTTCTAGCCCAAGGCTCTGTACTCCTGAAGGCCCTTGTCCAGTCTGTGCCTAGTCCAGTCCTATCCAAGTCCTGTCAATGTGCCTTTACCTGTCCTTGTGTCTTACCACACCCAGGAGTTCCTCACGCAAACCATGTCAGGTCCTGTAGCCACGTCTTGTCTTTACCTAGTTCTGGAGTCCGAGCCCGAGTCAAGTCCCAGGTTCTGGGTCCTTGCCCAGTCTTTGGCTCGGAGTCCATACACAAGCCTCGTAGTACCCTAGACCCAAGACCCAGCTTGCAGGCCTCAAGCCTCAAGACCCCAGCCTGTCTCCAAGCCTCAAGCCTCAAGACACCAGTCTGTCGCCAAGCCTCAAACCTCAAGACCCCAGCCTGTCTCCAAGCCTCAAACCTTAAGGCCCCAGCCTATCTCCAAGTCTCAAGCCTCAAGACCCCAGCCTGTCTCCAAGCCTCAAGCTACAAGACCCCAGCCTGTCTCCAAGCCTCAAGCCTCAAGACCCCAGCCTGTCTCCAACCCTCAAGCCTCAAGACCCCAGCCTGTCTCCAAGCCTCAAGCCTCAAGACCCCAGCCTGTCTCCAAGCCTCAAGCCTCAAGACCCCAGCCTGTCTCCAAGCCGCAAGCCTCAAGACACCAGCCTCTCCAAACCTCAAGCCTCAAGACCCCAGCCTGTCTCCAAGCCTCAAGCCTCAAGACCCCAGCCTGTCTCCAAACCTCAAGCCTCAAGACCCCAACCTTTCTCCAAGCCTCAAGCCTCAAGACCCCAGCCTGTCTCCAAGCCTCAAGCCTCAAGACCCCAGTCTGTCTCCAAGCCTCAAGCCTCAAGACCCAGCCTGTCTCCAAGCCTCAAGCCACAAGACCCCAGCCTGTCTCCAAGCCTCAAGCCTCAAGCCTCAAGACCCCAGCCTGTCTCCAAGCCTCAAGCCTCAAGACCCCAGCCTGTCTCCAAGGTTCAAGCCTCAAGTCACCAGCCTGTCTCCAAGCCTCAAGCCTCAAGACCACAGCCTGTCTCCCAGCCTCAAGCCTCAAGACCCCAGTCTGTCTCCAAGCCTCAATCCTTAAGGCCCCAGCCTGTCTCCAAGTCTCAAGCCTCAAGACCCCAGCCTATCTCCAAGCCAAAAGCCACAAGACCCCAGCCTGTCTCCAAGCCTCAAGCCTCAAGACCCCAGCCTGTCTCCAAGCCTCAAGCCTCAAGATCCCAGCCTGTCTCCAAGCCTCAAGGCTCAAGACCCCAGCCTGTCTCCAAGCCTCAAGCCTCAAGACCCCAGCCTGTCTCCAAGCCTCAAGCCTCAAGACCAAAGCCTGTCTCCAAGCCTCAAGCCTCAAGACCCCAGCCTGTCTCCAAGCCTCAAGCCTCAAGACCCCAGCCTGTCTCCAAGCCTCAAGCCTCAAGACTCCAGCCTGTCTACAAGCCTCAAGCCTCAAGACCCCAGCCTCTCCAAACCTGAAGCCTCAAGACCCCAGCCTGTCTCCAAGCCTCAAGCCTCAAGACCCCAACCTGTCTCCAAACCTCAAGCCTCAAGACCCCAACCTTTCTCCATGCCTCAAGCCTCAAGACCCCAGCCTGTCTCCAAGCCTCAAGCCTCAAGACCCAGCCTGTCTCCAAGCCTCAAGCCACAAGACCCCAGCCTGTCTCCAAGCCTCAAGCCTCAAGCCTCAAGACCCCAGCCTGTCTCCAAGCCTCAAGCCTCAAGACCCCAGCCTGTCTCCAAGGTTCAAGCCTCAAGTCCCCAGCCTGTCTCCAAGCCTCAAGCCTCAAGACCACAGCCTGTCTCCCAGCCTCAAGCCTCAAGACCCCAGTCTGTCTCCAAGCTTCAAGCCTCAAGACCCCAGTCTGTCTCCAAGCCTCAAGCCTCAAGACCCCAGCCTGTGTCCAAGCCTCAAGCCTCAAGACCTCAGCCTGTGTCCAAGCCTCAAGCCTCAAGACCCCAGCCTGTGTCCAAGCCTCAAGCCTCAAGACCCCAGCCTGTGTCCAAACCTCAAGACCCCAGCCTGTCTCCAACCCTCAAGCCTCAAGACCCCAGCCCGTCTCCAAGCCTCAATCCTCAAGACCCGAGCCTTCCAAGCCTCAAACCTCAAGACCCCAGCCTGTCTCCAAGCCTCAAGCCTCAAGACCCAGCCTATCTCCAAGCCTCAAGCCTCAAGACCCCAGCCTGTCTCCAAGCCTCAAGCCTCAAGACCCCAGCCTATCTCCAAGCCAAAAGCCACAAGACCCCAGCCTGTCTCCAAGCCTCAAGCCTCAAGACCCCAGCCTATCTCCAAGCCAAAAGCCACAAGACCCCAGCCTGTCTCCAAGCCTCAAGCCTCAAGACCCCAGCCTGTCTCCAAGCCTCAAGCCTCAATACCCCAGCCTCTCCAAGCCTCAAGCCTCAAGACCCCAGCCTGTCTCCAAGCCTCAAGCCTCAAGACCCCAGCCTGTCTCCAAGCCTCACGCCTCAAGACCCCAACCTTTCTCCAAGCCTCAAGCCTCAAGACCCCAGCCAATCTCCAAGCCTCAAGCCTCAAGACCCCAGCCTGTCTCCAAGCCTCAAGCCTCAAGACCCCAACCTTTCTCCAAGCCTCAAGCCTCAAGACCCCAGCCTGTCTCCAAGCCTCAAGCCTCAAGACCCCAGCCTGTCTCCAAGCCTCAAGCCTCAAGACCCCAGCCTGTCTCCAAGGTTCAAGCCTCAAGTCCCCAGCCTGTCTCCAAGCCTCAAGCCTCAAGACCACAGCCTGTCTCCCAGCCTCAAGCCTCAAGACCCCAGCCTGTGTCCAAGCCTCAAGCCTCAAGACCCCAGCCTGTCTCCAAGCCTCAAGCCTCAAGACCCCAGCCTGTCTCCAAGCCTCAAACCTCAAGACCCCAACCTTTCTCCAAGCCTCAAGCCTCAAGACCCCAGCCTGTCTCCAAGCCTCAAGCCTCAAGACCCCAGCCTGTCTCCAAGCCTCAAGCCACAAGACCCCAGCCTGTCTCCAAGCCTCAATCCTCAAGACCCCAGCCCGTCTCCAAGCCTCAATCCTCAAGACCCCAGCCTTCCAAGCCTCAAACCTCAAGACCCCAGCCTGTCTCCAAGCCTCAAGCCTCAAGACCCACCCTATCTCCAAGCCTCAAGCCTCAAGACCCCAGCCTATCTCCAAGCCTCAAGCCTCAAGACCCCAGCCTATCTCCAAGCCAAAAGCCACAAGACCCCAGCCTGTCTCCAAGCCTCAAGCCTCAAGACCCCAGCCTGTCTCCAAGCCTCAAGCCTCAAGACCCCAGCCTCTCCAAGCCTCAAGCCTCAAGACCCCAACCTGTCTCCAAGCCTCAAGCCTCAAGACCCCAGCCTGTCTCCAATCCTCAAGCCTCAAGACCCCAGCCTGTCTCCAAGCCTCAAGCCTCAAGACCCCAGCCTGTCTCCAAACCTCAAGCCTCAAGACCCCAGCCTGTCTCCAAGCCTCAAGCCTCAAGACCCCAACCTTTCTCCAGGCCTCAAGCCTCAAGACCCCAGCCTGTCTACAAGCCTCAAGCCTCAAGACCCCAGCCTCTCCAAACCTCAAGCCTCAAGACCCCAGCCTCTCCAAACCTCAAGCCTCAAGACCCCAGCCTTTCTCGAAGCCTCAAGCATCAAGACCCCAGCCTGTCTCCAAGCCTCAAGCCTCAAGACCCCAGTCTGTCTCCAAGCCTGGTCTCAAGACCCCAACCTGTCTGCAAGCCTCAAGCCTCAAGACCCCAGCCTCTCCAAACCTGAAGCCTCAAGACCCCAGCCTGTCTCCAAGCCTCAAGCCTCAAGACCCCAACCTGTCTCCAAACCTCAAGCCTCAAGACCCCAACCTTTCTCCATGCCTCAAGCCTCAAGACCCCAGCCTGTCTCCAAGCCTCAAGCCTCAAGACCCAGCCTGTCTCCAAGCCTCAAGCCACAAGACCCCAGCCTGTCTCCAAGCCTCAAGCCTCAAGCCTCAAGACCCCACCCTGTCTCCAAGCCTCAAGCCTCAAGACCCCAGCCTGTCTCCAAGGTTCAAGCCTCAAGTCCCCAGCCTGTCTCCAAGCCTCAAGCCTCAAGACCACAGCCTGTCTCCCAGCCTCAAGCCTCAAGACCCCAGTCTGTCTCCAAGCTTCAAGCCTCAAGACCCCAGTCTGTCTCCAAGCCTCAAGCCTCAAGACCCCAGCCTGTGTCCAAGCCTCAAGCCTCAAGACCTCAGCCTGTGTCCAAGCCTCAAGCCTCAAGACCCCAGCCTGTGTCCAAGCCTCAAGCCTCAAGACCCCAGCCTGTGTCCAAACCTCAAGACCCCAGCCTGTCTCCAACCCTCAAGCCTCAAGACCCCAGCCCGTCTCCAAGCCTCAATCCTCAAGACCCGAGCCTTCCAAGCCTCAAACCTCAAGACCCCAGCCTGTCTCCAAGCCTCAAGCCTCAAGACCCAGCCTATCTCCAAGCCTCAAGCCTCAAGACCCCAGCCTGTCTCCAAGCCTCAAGCCTCAAGACCCCAGCCTATCTCCAAGCCAAAAGCCACAAGACCCCAGCCTGTCTCCAAGCCTCAAGCCTCAAGACCCCAGCCTATCTCCAAGCCAAAAGCCACAAGACCCCAGCCTGTCTCCAAGCCTCAAGCCTCAAGACCCCAGCCTGTCTCCAAGCCTCAAGCCTCAATACCCCAGCCTCTCCAAGCCTCAAGCCTCAAGACCCCAGCCTGTCTCCAAGCCTCAAGCCTCAAGACCCCAGCCTGTCTCCAAGCCTCACGCCTCAAGACCCCAACCTTTCTCCAAGCCTCAAGCCTCAAGACCCCAGCCAATCTCCAAGCCTCAAGCCTCAAGACCCCAGCCTGTCTCCAAGCCTCAAGCCTCAAGACCCCAACCTTTCTCCAAGCCTCAAGCCTCAAGACCCCAGCCTGTCTCCAAGCCTCAAGCCTCAAGACCCCAGCCTGTCTCCAAGCCTCAAGCCTCAAGACCCCAGCCTGTCTCCAAGGTTCAAGCCTCAAGTCCCCAGCCTGTCTCCAAGCCTCAAGCCTCAAGACCACAGCCTGTCTCCCAGCCTCAAGCCTCAAGACCCCAGCCTGTGTCCAAGCCTCAAGCCTCAAGACCCCAGCCTGTCTCCAAGCCTCAAGCCTCAAGACCCCAGCCTGTCTCCAAGCCTCAAACCTCAAGACCCCAACCTTTCTCCAAGCCTCAAGCCTCAAGACCCCAGCCTGTCTCCAAGCCTCAAGCCTCAAGACCCCAGCCTGTCTCCAAGCCTCAAGCCACAAGACCCCAGCCTGTCTCCAAGCCTCAATCCTCAAGACCCCAGCCCGTCTCCAAGCCTCAATCCTCAAGACCCCAGCCTTCCAAGCCTCAAACCTCAAGACCCCAGCCTGTCTCCAAGCCTCAAGCCTCAAGACCCAGCCTATCTCCAAGCCTCAAGCCTCAAGACCCCAGCCTATCTCCAAGCCTCAAGCCTCAAGACCCCAGCCTATCTCCAAGCCAAAAGCCACAAGACCCCAGCCTGTCTCCAAGCCTCAAGCCTCAAGACCCCAGCCTGTCTCCACGCCTCAAGCCTCAAGACCCCAGCCTCTCCAAGCCTCAAGCCTCAAGACCCCAACCTGTCTCCAAGCCTCAAGCCTCAAGACCCCAGCCTGTCTCCAATCCTCAAGCCTCAAGACCCCAGCCTGTCTCCAAGCCTCAAGCCTCAAGACCCCAGCCTGTCTCCAAACCTCAAGCCTCAAGACCCCAGCCTGTCTCCAAGCCTCAAGCCTCAAGACCCCAACCTTTCTCCAGGCCTCAAGCCTCAAGACCCCAGCCTGTCTACAAGCCTCAAGCCTCAAGACCCCAGCCTCTCCAAACCTCAAGCCTCAAGACCCCAGCCTCTCCAAACCTCAAGCCTCAAGACCCCAGCCTTTCTCGAAGCCTCAAGCATCAAGACCCCAGCCTGTCTCCAAGCCTCAAGCCTCAAGACCCCAGTCTGTCTCCAAGCCTGGTCTCAAGACCCCAACCTGTCTGCAAGCCTCAAGCCTCAAGACCCCAGCCTTCCAAGCCTCAAGCCTCAAGACCCCAGCCTCCAGTCCTGCAGTCATGTCATGTCCTTGCCTGTTTCTAGGGCCTGAGCCCCAGGCAAGACCCAGGTTCTGGGTCCTTGTCCAGACTCTGGCTCGGGTCCAAGCCCAAGTCTGCGTTCTTGTTCCTGCTCCTTATCTGTATCCCATCACGTCCCTACTCAAGTCAAGTCCTGTTCCTTGTACTTCAGTGTCTGTGTCTTGCATTTGGGTCTGCTCCCAGCGCCCCCCATTGTGACAGAACAGCCCATCAGACTTGGACTCAGCGACACAGACACTGTCGTTTTACTCTCGCCTTCCTGGTTCTCTCCTGTTCAATGCGCCCCCCCCCCCGCCACCTGCCTTTGTCGTTCATAGTCTGGGAAAGCCTTTTGGGTTGCGAGGAGGCTCCGGTCCATGGCTCCTTGTTCCGGGGTTTCTGGTTTTCCCCAGTTTCTGTTGTGGGCACATGTTTCTCGTTTTGGGGCTGAGACATAAATACCTCTGCAAACCAGGGATTCCCTGCTGGACTATTCTGTTCCACTCCTTGGTCTTTCCTCCCTCACTTGACTCTCTGCCTGGATACCTCGCCTGTATACCCCGCCTGTATCGCTGAAGTTTTACCGCCAGAGCAAGACCGGAGCATTGTTAGGTCAAGATAAGGAACTATCTTTGGTTGTGTGGAATTGTCTCTGTGTCCACGCCTTCGCTGTAGGTCCAGCAGTTTGCCGCCACCTTGTGTTGGGATCCGTCTCTTCATGTTCAGTGTTCTGTATATGAGTCCCGGCCCTACATCCTTTTCCCAAGGAGGGGTCCGGGCTCTGTGTTATGTGTGTGACTCCCGACCCTATGTCCTGTTCCCAAGGAGGGGTCCTGGCTCTGTGTTCCGTGCTCCTGTCTCTTCTAGTCCAAGGCTCTGTACTCCTGAAGGCCCTCGTCCAGTCCATGCCTAGTCCAGTCCTATCTGAGTCCTGTCAATGTGCCTTTACCTGTCCTTGTGTCTCACCCCACCCAGGAGTTCCTCATCCGAGCCATGTCCAGTCCTGTAGCCTCGCCTTGTCCTTGCCTAGTTCTGGAGACTGAGCCCGAGTCAAGTCCTAGGTTCTGGGCCCTTGCCCAGTATCTGGCTCGGAGTCCATACCCAAGCCTCGTAGTACCCTAGACCCAAGACCTCAGCCTGCAGGCCTCAAGACCCAAGACCCCCAGCCTGTCTCCAAGCTTCAAGCCCCCAGACACCCAGCCTGTCTCCAAGCCTCAAGCCCCCAGACCCCAGCCTCCAGTCCTGCAGTCATGTCATGTCCTTGCCTGGTTCTAGGGCCTGAGCCCCAGGCAAGACCCAGGTTCTGGGTCCTTGTCCAGACTCTGGCTCGGGGTCCAAGCCCTAGTCTGCGTTCTTGTCCCTGCTCCTTGTCTGTATCCTGTCACGTCCCTACTCAAGTCAAGTCCTGTTCCTTGTACTTCAGTGTCTGTGCCTTGCATTTGGGTCCGTTCCCAAGGCTCCCATTGTGACAAAAGCAGCATCAATCATCAAGGATGCCCACCATCCAGGCCATGGTCTCTTCTTGATGCTGCCATCAGAAGGAACGTACGTGAGCCTTAGGACCCTCACTATCAGGTTCAGGAAAAGCTGTTACCATCAGGCTCTTGAACCAAAGGAAATAACTTCACTCCAGCTTCACATGCCCCATACTGAAACGTTTCCACAACCTATGGACCCACTTTCAAGGACACGTCATCTCATGTTCTCAATAGTTATTGCTCATTTATTTATTGTTATTATTATTTTTTTCTTTCTTTTTGTATTTGCACAACTAGTTGTCTTCTGCACATTGGTTGTTTGTCCGTCCTGTTGAGTGCAGTCTTTCATTGATTCTATTGTTTTTCTTGTACTTAATGTGATTGCCAGCAAGAAAATGAATCTCAGATTTGTATATGGTGATATATATGTTGATAATAAATTTAACTTTCAACTTTAAGCATAACCAGCCCGAGCTAACTTATTGTCAGGGGCTAAATCATAACTTTACAATAAATGGAAGACAACCCCCACCCCCAATTCTTTTATTTTCTAGCAATGTCAGATGTTCTCAAAACACTAACAACACTTCTCGTGGTAAGCTGAAATGATTCCCTGTTTCCAGTGAGAGCCAGCTTGGTAGCTCCATTCAAAACATTTCCTCTAAAGACCATCAATGTACAATCATCTCTGCTGTGAGATGTTGATTACACTCTTCCTTACACCACCTCCTTCACCATCCTCCACTGCAACCGGATCTGCAATCCTTACTAAACTTAAAACAATGTTCTCCCTTCCATGTTTATGTCCCTAACATATTTTAAATCAAAAATTGACTAAGCTCCCTCTGGAACCCTTGGCACGAAAGGATTGTGAAGGAAGAATATTTATACTCATGATTGGAACTGCACATACATACCACATGTGGTAAAATGTCAGAAAGCTCAAACATAATGCACCGCCATTGGCCAATGAAAACCACTCACCCTAGGGGCCAAGTCCAAAGGGGCTATTATCAAATGGAAATTCTGCCTCACATGGTCCTGCTGTGTTCCAAATCGGCATCAGGATCAACTTAGTTGCCAGAATTTTCTGTAGTTATGTATGATGTCTGTTCTGGAATATTCACAGGTTTGAGCTTTCTGTGTCGGTGTGTGTTTTCTTTGGTTTGCTCTCACATCCCAAATATGTATGTGTTGTTAGCTTAATTGGTCATTGAGTCATAGATCATAAATCACTACAGCACAGAAACAGGTGCTTTGGCCCATCTAGTCCATGCCAAACTATTATTCTGCCTATTCCTGTCAACCCACACCTGGACCTTAGCCCCCGTACCCTTCCCATCCATGCATTTATTCAAATTTTCTCTTAAAAGTTCAAATCAAATCCACATCTACCACTTCCACTGGCAGCTTGTTCTACACTCTCACCGCACTCTGAGCGAAGAAGTTCCAAGTTCCCCTTAAATACTTCACCTTTCACCCTTAACCTATGATTTCTAGTTCTAATCTCAACTGGTCATTGTAGATTGCCCCTAAGTGTTTAGACAGATGAAGGATAGAACATGGGGAGTATTGGAAGAGCGCAAAGGCAATCCTAATGTAGGATCAGTATAAATGAGTGTTTGATGGTGGGCCAGAGCTCAAGTTTCTTCATGTATGACTTTACTTTCTAATGGTGCTTGTGATGGACTACTCCTGTTGATTACAGATTTAATTTAGGACCTTCACTAATAATTGCACAGCCAAAACTATCTTTCCTTTTCTTTTGAATCCAAACAATGCCAGATGCCCCTACATTGCTGCCTGTAGCTGCACTGATGTGGTGATATGATTCATTGTTTCTATAGTAAGTGTTCTCAGATGTTGAATGATTACAAGCGCAACCCATTATACAGACCGGTTTTACTTTTGATCTGCTTCATTGGAAAAGGTCAAATGAAAAGGTTAAAGATGCAATGGCATTGAAAATTACATGATCACTGCAACTAACAGTTTCTTTTCCAACCTGGTAAGATATTCCACCAGAGTTTTATTTTAACCAAACAATAAAACTTGTTTAAGTTTTATGATATGATTTTTTTGAAGTCTTCAGTTTATTCTTAATTCATTGACGCCACTAAATCAAATTTATTTCTTAATGTTTTTCAAGGGAAAACTTATTACATTATCCCTGCAAAGCTTTAATTTTATGCCAATTGAATTTTCAAACGGGAGACACCCTAGGCTCTTTTGATGCTTAAATGAGTACATTCATCAAGTACTGGGCCCACACAGCTCAGGAAGGGCACATTGCTTAATTACGGGTTAATTGATCTCCACCACATTGTATAGAAAAAAATTTAGAATCAGTATCAGCTCCCTTTGATTATCAATGGAACTTTGGTGCTTCTGATCCCAATAAGAAAATCTTGTTGGATGTAAACCTGAGTGGATGACGGGTGAGTGTAGTTTTGGGCTCCTCTGTCATGTTTTCTATGGTTGAGTCAATCTGCATCAGGACTTTACATGAATAACAAGATGGATAGATTTTGAAGGCTGAGGAATACTTACTGAACATGCTAGTTACCTTGCTTTATGAAGTATTTCGTAGTATTTCTTGCTATATGAACCACTGGTAAGCTGTCACCCATCTTCAGTAGCGCCATCTTCAACTGATATTTGGACAATTTAAACGCCAGGCCAAATGGACTGAAAAGGCAGGGTGTTGAGACCAGTGACGAGGGTCAGGCCCGTTCTGCAAGCTGCTTTGTGATGTTTACTCCGCTCTCCACAGCGCTGAGGCTGAGGCTGTGTTCTGGTCCAATATGCAAGCTTTGTGATGATATGGTTCACTTTTGTTCTGAATACTGTTGCTGTTGCTTGCATGATTTGTGTTTTTTTCTCTCTTTGTGCACTGAGTGTTGGTCTTTTTTTAAAATTGAGTTCTTTCAGGTTTCCTGTTTTGTGGCTGCCTCTAAGGAGATGAATCTCAAGGTTGTATAATTTATGCATATTTTGATAATAAATGTACTTTAAACTTTGAACTTAGTTATCTGATTAAGACCCTAAGATCAAAGCATAAAGCAATTAGACAATTCAGCCCACTGAATCTGCACTGGCATTCAATCATGGCCGATGCTTTTTCCAACCCCATTCTCCCACCTTCTCCTCATAACCCTTAGCCCTCTTTACTAGTCTGAGAACCTATCAATCTCTGCCTTAAAAGCATCTAATGACTTGGCTTTTATAGCCCTCCTTGGTAACAAATTCCACAGATTCATCATCATCTGTCTGAAGAAATTTCTTCCCACCTCATTTCCAAAGGGATGCTCCCAGATCCTAGATTCCCAAAGCTTGAACCTCAAAGTTCATAGTAAATTTATTATCAAAGTACATATGTGTCACCATATACAACCCTGAGACTTATTTTCTTGCAGGCATACTCAATAAGTCCATAATAGAATCACAATGATAATAGAATCAATGAAAGACTGCACCAACCAGAGTGCAAAAGGCAAAAAAACGTGCAAATACAAAAATAAAAAAAAAATAATAGTACGTAAATAAACAATGAATCTCAGGAATATGTGTGAAGGTTCATTGAAAGTGAGTCCATTGGTTGTGGGAACATTACAATGATGGGACAAATGAAGTTGAGTGAGGTTATCTCTTGGTTCAAGAATCTAATGGTTGAGGGTAGTAACGGTTCCAGAATCTGGTGGTGTGAGTACTACGGCTCCTGTACCTTCCTCCTGATGGCAGCAGTGAGAAGTGAGCATGTTCTGGGTGATGGAGTCCCTAATGATGAATGCTTCTTTCCTGCGACAATACTCCATGTCGACATGCTCAGTTGTGGGAATGGCTTTACCCATGATTTGCTGGGCCATATCCATTACTTTTTGAATGATTTTACATTCAAGGACATGGGTGTTTCCATGCCAGGCTGTGATGCAGCCAGTCAGTAAACTCTCCACCACACATATATAGAAGTTTGTCAAAGATTTAGATGTCATGCTGATCCAACAGAGTGGACAACCAGTATGCAAAAGCCAATAAGCTGCGCAAATACAAAAAGATGCTCCTGTATCTTCTCCTGATGGCAGCAGCAAGAAGAGAGCGTGGCCTGGGTGGTGGAGTCCCCTACGATGGATGTTACTTTCTTGTGACAGCGCTCCATGTAGATGTGCTCAATGGTTGGGAGGGCTTTACCCGTGGTGGACTGGGCCATATCCACTATGTTTGTAAGATTTTCTGTTCAAAGGCATTGGTGTTTCCATACTAGGCTGTGTTGCATGCAACCAATCATTATACTCTCCACCACATACCTACAGTACATATGTTTGTCATAGTTTTAGAAAACCAGCTGAATCTTTGCAAACATCTAAGGAAGTAGAGGCGCTGCCATGCTTTCTTTGCAATTGCACCTATATGCTGGGCCTAGGACTAGTTCAAGTTAATAACACAGATGAATTTAAAGTTGCTGGCCCTCTCAACCTTTGATTTCCCCCAGATAGGACTGGCTCATGGATCTCTGATTTCCTCTCGTGAAGTCAATAATCAGCTCCTTAGTGAAACACTCTGATTTCCTTGGCTGCTTAAGTCTAGAGAAGTCAGTCTCTGGCCCCGCCAAGCGTGTGAGCCCATCCCAAACCCCTCTGTTTGTGTGGATGCTGTGTAATTCATTACCTTGTTACAAATGAGTGCCACGAAATAACACAGTACATTGCACACAATTAAAAGATTTCGCTTTATAATTCTTAATTTGTCTAAAGGGTTAGTAAAATAAATAAAAGGGCCCAGTTTAATGAAACAACTTAATGTGCTTAAGTTGGAGTTCATGGTTTCCCCAAGCCACTGATCCTCAATCAATCTCACCTGGTTGAATCACGGTCCCGCTCCAGGTCGAATCCTACGACCCCTTCCCTCTGGCGTCTTCTCCCTCCATCTCTCTCAAACCACCAAAAAAAACCCAAGCCCAACCTTGGTGTTCCTCACCAGAGAAACCTCCCCTTCACTTTGACCATCCTAATTGGATGGCAGACATGTCTCCTCATCTCTTATCTTCAACAATACCCCAAACATAAGCTGAAAACAAGTAGCTCGCAGAGAACAGCACAAAATGAAATACATGCAGCATAACAGTTGCAAAATTAAGGCAGTGTACTGGCCTTTCTGACATACTTTATACTTTATACTTTATTGTTGCCAAACAATTGGTACTAGAAGGTACAATTATCACAGCGATATTTGATTCTGCGCTTCCCACTCCCTGGATTACAAATATTAAATATTAAAAATATTAAAAATAGTAAAAATTAGTAAATATTTAAAATTTAAATGATAAATCATAAATAGAAAATAGGAAAATGGGAAGTAAGGTAGTGCAAAAAAACCGAGAGGCAGGTCCGGATATTTGGAGGGTATGGCCCAAATCCGGGTCAGGATCCGTTCAGCAGTCTTATCACAGTTGGAAAGAAGCTGTTCCCAAATCTGACTGTACGAGTCTTCAAGCTCCTGAGCCTTCTCCCGGAGGGAAGAGGGACGAAAAGTGTGTTGGCTGGATGGGTCATTACCTTGATTATCTTGGCAGCACTGCTCCGACAGCGTGAGGTGTAAAGTGAGTCCACAGATGGAAGATTGGTTTCTTTGATGTGCTGCGCCATGTTCACGATCTTCTGCAGCTTCTTTCGCTCTTGGACAGGACAACTTCCATACCAAGTTGTGATGCACCCTAGAAGAATGCTTTCTACGGTGCATCTATAAAAATTAGTGAGAGTTTTAGGGGGCAGGCCAAATTTCTTTAGTTTTCTCAGGAAGTAAAGACGCTGTTGGGCCTTCTTGGCAGTGAACTCTGCTTGGTTGGACCAAGTCAGGTCATTTGTGATATTGACCCCGAGAAACTTAAAGCTTTTGACCTGTTCCACTTGCGCACCACCGATGTAAATTGGGTTGTGCGGTACGCTACTCCTTCTGAAGTCAACAATCAATTCCTTCGCCTTGCTGACGTTGAGGGATAGGTTATTGTCTTCGCACCATGCCACCACGTTCTTAATTTCCTCTCTGTACTCAAACTCATCATTACCCGAGATACGGCCTGACATTGAGTAAGAAGTTGTTTTTGGGTCACCACTTATCCAGATTTTCAGTCTCCCTCCTGTATGCTGAATCATCAGCACCTTTGATCTGGCCTATGATAGTGGTGTCATTAGCACACCTGATTATAGCATTGGAACTGTGCTTAGTCACACAGTCATAAGTGTAAGGCGAGTAGAGCAGGGGGCTAAGCACACAGCCTTGTGGTGCACCCATGCTGATGGAGATTGTGGAGGAGATGTTGTTGCCAATTCGAATTGACTAGCATCTATTAGCGAGGAAATAGAAAATCTAATTGCACAAGGAGGAATTGAGGCCAAAGTCTTGAAGCTTATTAAATAGTTTTGAGGGTCTGATGGTATTGAATGCCAAGCTGTAGTTGATAAGGAACATCCTGATGTATGCATCTTTGCAGATTTTCTGGGTTGAGTGAAGAGCCAATGAGGTGGCATGTGCTGTGGACCTATTGCTCTGGTAGGCAAAATGGAGCAGATCCAGGTCACTTCTCAGGCAGGAGTTGATATGTTTCACAACCAACCTCCCAAAGCAATTCATCGCTGTGGACGTAAATGATACTGAATGGTAGTCATTGAGGCAGCTTACCATTTCTCCTCAGGCACTGAGAATTGAAGCCTGGTTGAAATGGATGGGTATCTCAGACTGCCAAAGAAAGCGGTTAAAGATCTCAGTGAACACTTCAGCTGCTTGATCAGCATGGGACTTTAGTACTTGGTCAGGTACCCTTTCACGGCTGGATGCTTTTTGTGTGTTTACCCTCTTGAAGGCTGCTTGCACGTCATTCTCAGACTAATGGAAACACTCTCTTCATGCCCACTCTATGTTGGCCTCTCAGTATCTGGTAGGTTCATGAGATCCTTCTTCATTCTGAACTCTATCAAGCACAGGCCCCAAGACTTTAAATGCTACTCACAGTTAAGCCTTTCATTGCTGGGACCATCCTCTGGAATGTTTCCAGAGCCAGCACATCCTTCTGTAGATAGGGGGCCCAAAATAGGCTTGTTTATATCAATTATCTCAAACATTACTGTGCCTTTTCCCCCAAAGCTTCCTACTGGAAGGACAAAATCTAACCTGACTTAAACTCAAACCATCTGAGCTGATTGCAGTAAGTATCTTTTTTAATACTATCAATACCATTTGAAACCTCAATTTGAGTTATATTGCAAATTAAATTACCATCGTCTGCTTGGTCTCAACATAGGCAGAACCCCCTAAGCTAGGCTTTGTTATTTGAGATGGCAAACCTGGATTTGAAATGGAGTACAACTCCCACTACATCGATGGGGCATCCCACCCTCAGCAAAAGCACCCCCCTATGAACTCCCCAGCTAATGTCTGCCTGTCCTTTTATACCTATTCTGTATTCGCTTGAACACACCCTTTATAACAGCGCATTTCCTTTTATTGCGGAGTAAAGCCAAGAGTTCAGCTCCTTCTTGGATAACTTTTGCTCTTCACCAGTCCATTCCTATCCTTTTGCTCATTCCAACCCTGGTTCCCCTTCACCTTGAAGCTTTTCTTTTAATCTTGCTCTTCCATTTAAGTCAACTCTTCAATGAGACACAGCTTTTCCACCATTTCACCACCATACTCTTGATCGCTCAGCTTCCTGTACTCAATACTTGATAACATTCTTATTAACATTTCTAGTTCTGATGTTGATCCTCTTTTTTTCAAAACCACTTTAAGAACCCAATGCATATCAAAAGATCACTACTTCTCCCAGCTACTAAACCATGTTGGGTTTTATTTCTTGTACAAGATCTCACTTACCATGCCCTAGTTCTGTTCTAGTTATTATATCTCATTGACTGTAAGTCCAATTACTTGGCTGTACTTCTACTCTATCTCCCTTGACCATACATTCTTGGACCTCACCATTGGACTGCAGCACCAGTGGTGAGGACCAAGAATGTATGGTCAAGGGAGGTAGAGGAGTGCCTACGGGACAGCTATGAGTTGGTGGACTGGACAATATTCAGGGATTCATCTTCAAATCTGAATGTATTTACCACACTGTCACCAATTTTCATCAAGATCTGTGTGAATCAGTGTGCACCTTTGAGAACATATCGGACATGCTTAAACCAAAAACCATGATTGAATCAGGAGATTGGTGGTCTGCTGAGAGCTAGATCTTTGGCGTTCAAGACCTGTGATCCAGAACTATACAAGAAGTCCGTATATGATCTAAGGAGGCACTTTTAAGAGCCAAAAAAACAATCCTGATTGAAATTAGAGATGGAATTGGATGTATGTCAGCTCTAGCAGCATTTGAAGGCCTTTACTTCCTACAAAGTGGAACCTAACATCGTGAATGGCTATGATGGTTCACTCCCAGATGAGCTCAACACCTTTTATGCACACTTTGAAAGGGAGAATAAAACTACAGCTGTGCAAATTGCTACGGCATCTGGTGACTCTGTGATCTCTGCCTCGGAGGCTGACATCAAAACATCTTTCAAGAGGGTGAACCCTTGCAAGAATTCGGGCTCTGATGGCATACCTGGTAGGGCACCGAAAAACTGTTACAACCAACTAGCGGGAGTGGTCAAGAACATCTTCAATCTCTCACTGTTTTCACTGTTTCAAAAGGACAACAATCATACAAGTGCCCAGGAAGAGCAGGGTGAGCTGCCTCAATGACTGTCGCCCAGTTTCACTCCCATCTACTGTAATGATATACTTTGAGAGGTTGGTCGTGGTGAGAATTATCTCCTGCCTAAGCAAGGACCTGGACCTGCTGCAATATGCCCATCACCACAATAGGTCTACAGTGGATGCAATCTCACTGGCTCTCCACTTGGGCCTTGTGTCACCTAGACCATAGCAATACATATGTCAAACTGCTGTTTATTAATTACAGCTCAGTGTTTGACTCCATCATACCCTCAGTATTAATCAATAGGCTTCAAAATCTGACCATCTGTACCTCCGTCTGCATCTGGGGTTGAATTCCTCATTGGGAGACCACAATCAGTTCGGATCGATACATCTCCTCCTTGCTAACAATCAGCACTGGTGCACCTCTACTCTTCCTCCACCATGACTGCGTGGCTAGGCACAGCTCGAATGCCATCTATAAGGTTGCCAATGTCACAACTATTGTTGGCAGGATTTCGGATGGTGATGAGGAGGCGTACAGGAGTGAGATAGATCAGCTGGTTGAGTGGTGTTGCAACGACAACCTTGCACTCGACGTCAGTCAGACAACAGAATTGATTATGGACTTCAGGAAAGGGATGTTGAGGGCAAGTCCACAAAAAGGGTTTCGTAGTGGAACTGTGAGCAGTTTCAAGTTGCTGGGTGTCAACATCTCTGAAGATCTATCCTGGGGCCAACATATTGATGCAATTGCAAAGAAAGCAAGTCAGCAGCTATATTTCATTTGAAGTTTGAGGAAACTTGGTTGCATCACCAGCTGTATGGAGCGGCCACTGCATAAGATCTGGAAAAGCTGCAGAAAGCTGTAAGCTCAACCAGTTCCATTGCGGGCACTAGCCTCCCCAGCATCAAGGACACCTTCAAAAGATAACGTCTCAAAAAGGTGACATCCATCAGTAAGGACTCCCATCACCCAGGACATGCCCTCTTCTCATTGCTACCATCAGGGAGGAGGTACTGGATCCTGAGGCCACACACTCAATATTTTAGGACCAGCTTCTTCCTTACTGCTATCAGATTTCTGAATGGACAATGAACGTATGTACACTCCCTCACTGCTTTCTTTTCTTTGCTCTCTTTTTGCAGTACTTATTTAATTATATATATTTATTATTCAAAGCAAATTCTATCAACCACCGCTGAGATCCACCATAAATGCAGTCATCCTTGTGCCTTTCAAAGGTTTAATACCGCCAGTTAGACCAGCCTTTTCTCTGTGCTTGACTTGACCTAGTTGTGGATCATTCGTACTAATGCTTCCTCTGGCTCCTCTGGAATTCTCCTTTGATTTCGTCCTATTCCCATATGCAATCTGATTTTCAAGGACATTTTCTCTCACATATGCTGAACAATCTTTTGTCCTCGTCACCCCAAATTCCTTCAAATCCACAACTTTCTCTTTCTTATCAAGCTTCCTGTCCAATAATTTCAAATGTGAAACTAAATTTCCTGTGATTGAATATCATGAAGGTAGAAGATAAAATTTCTCTCCCTCTCCCTCTCCCTCTCCCTCTCCCTCTCCCTCTCCCTATCCCTCTCCCTCTCCCAAAAGCTCTGCACCTTCCCTTATGTTACAGCCCTCTACTGCACTGCAGTTTCAGGCTGAACGTGCCTCTAGTCTCAGTAGTAAGTTTTACCCACACCCTTGGCTTCAATAAATATTATCACCCAAAACTTCCTTCATGAAATCCCATTTTATTGACCTGCTGTGCCTTAGATTCTGACATTTAACTAAAATCTTCAGACTCAGCTATCATAATTCTGATTCCATCCTTCCCCTGACCTACCAAAGCCTACTACCTCTTCTTTTTCTCCGATACTCTTCTTCCTTCTTATCTGTTCTCAGGTCCCACCTTACCATGAATCACTATCTCACATTGCCTTCAATTACAAAGCCTGTAGATATCTTAGCCAGTCGACATGAATTCGTTCCTTAAAGCCTTTTGGTTCCCCCCTCTCCTTCCTTTAAAACTCCTCAAGCGGGATGTCTTTGTTCATGCTCTCAATTACCTCTTTGCCCACCTGTCAAAGCTCAGAATCTGCCTCATTTCCTGAATTCGTTGGGCAATTTTTTCCCACTCCATATTAATGTTCTTCATGTATTCATATGCATAGACATGCTGCACTCTGTATACCTGTATGTGTAGAAATACTGTGACCCTGTTGAACGGAAGAGTTATTTGGTGTGCCTGATTTGTAGCAATGTTCCAACATGCCATCAACGGCTTACAACTAACCTGTACAGCCTTGCAAACAAAAAAACCCATCTCTTTTCATGTAAAATGATATACAGTATATATTGTGCACTTGTAAAAGCATTGTAGGTTTGTTCTACAGCAGGGATGGCCAACCTATGGCACATGCGCCAAAAGTGACGCCTTAGATGATTAGAAGTGACACATTGCACTCCAGTGATAATAATAAAAAAAAGTAAGTCTACTCACGCAAAAAGTATTAACCAAAAACCGATTTGTAGAAGAAAAAATCTATAACAGGAATTCAAGTAGCTTAGAGCTAGAAATGGGTTTTACTGAGAATAAATCTAAAGCTTAGCAATTATTGTTAGCGATTTTATTATTTTGTGCACATCTTTTGGCGAATGTTATCTTCTTTCACATTAATCTGCTTTCAATTTTAAAAAAAGTTCAATGAGTCGAACTAGGAAAGAAGGACTTTTGTTCTGCAGTCGTCCCATAACTGTTTAATACACGTTTGATACTTGTTTGATCTTGAGGCGCCAGGCGTCTGCACCAGCGGTGTGTCACAGGTTTTTGCCAGTCAGTTTACAATTGACACTAGTGCACTACGGAGTCGTGCTTTGTTCGTCCTTTGTGAACATTTGCACTTCTGTCTTTTTTCAAAAATTAAGCCTTGTTTTTACATTCAGTTACCCATCACAGTGCAAAAGAAAATGAGCAAAAGAAAAGCAGAAAGTGATTGTAAGTGTGAATTCAATGAGCAGTGGGAAAATGAGTTCTTATTTATAGCGGGTCCGTCAGGAAAACCATTGTGCATTGTTTGTGAAAACACTTTCTCACATAATAGAAGGCATGATCTTAATAGACACTATAAAACACAACATCAGACTGAAATAGAAGGAAAACTGAAGCCAGTGCTTGGGTCTGAGTTACGGAAAGAATATATGATTAAGAAAAAGGAAGAAATCAAAAGAAGACAAAATATATTTGTAAAAGTCTCATTAAGGTAAGTAATGTTTATCTTGTTTTTATATTAAATCAATATATCATGTAAAAATGCTATATATGTCTATATTAACATAGCTTTACAAGAATTGAACGGGGGTACAAGAGTTGTATGGCGCATCTGAACTCGCACGTGAAAAAATTGACACATGGATCATAAAAGGTTGGCCACCCCTGCTCTACAGTATAAATGGAAGATTTTAATATTGTGACTGGTTCCTGGAAAATCATATTCATGATAGAATCAATGACACCAAAATTTTAAAAAGAGATAAAGAAGAGAAAACAAAGTCTTTGTAAAAGTGTTCAGAAAATTACCTTCATATGGAACACATTAACATTAATTATTCATTACATCCTCATAATCTGAATGAAATGACCCAGATCTTTGCTGTTCACAGTCCATGCATATCAATTAAATTACTTCTAAATATTGAATAAAACCCAGCTGACAAACTTTACAAACCTTAACAGTTTATTTTTAAACTAGATCATTAATAGAGTTTATATACAATACAAAGGTTTTAAGATGAAGTATAATTTATTCCATAGTCTGATATTTAAATATTACAATATTTTTAAACCTTGCTTGAGAAATACCTTTAAGATTTAAAGATTATTATTCAAGATCCTGCTTCTGTTTGATTAATCAGAGATATATTAAAATATGGTGCTTGTTATCATTAGAAGTAGTTGAGGCAATCAATAAATAAATAAATAAATGTTGTTACTGACCAAGAATGATATTCCAGACATTAACATTATTTCAGCATTAGGTTGAAATAAAATAAGTGGTAATAGTTTCCTGTAAAGCTGGTGCACCTTATGGACCTTATCAAGTACTGTAAGTACTACATACTGTAGAAGTTGCAATAGTTACTGATCTCAATGATTTCAAATATCAGTATTTGAATTAGTTTCTTCATAGAATCTTCTATGAAATATTCTGATGATATTATCTACATTGGATAGATGAAAATTACAAGTCTGTTTCATGACACAGAGTTATATAATCCAATAATGCTTCTACAGAAATTTCACTGTGTCTTTAAAGGATTACTTTGGTGAAGAACTTAATTGACTAAATGCCTTATGGAAGAGAGTTTCTTTCAAGATCTAGTTGGCGATTATTTGAGTTTCAGCATTCTCTTTAAGTATTAGTGGACTTTATACTCATGGGTTACAGATGGATTTAACAGTTGATGTAAAAATCAATTAACTCTCAGCTTTAATCCAGTATTTAAACGGGTGTTGAATGAAAACTTAGAATCAACTTTTCTTTTTGCTTTCAAAACTGACTTTTGTATTGTCCAATGGTTTGGGTACTTAAAAAAGTTATAAAAGTACTTCTTATTTGATAACTGTAATTAAGTTCTTGCACATTGTTAATGAAATACGGATGATCTTTACAAATAGATGTAAAAATACATCTTAAAATCTAACATAATTAGATTAAAAGGTCTATAATGATTGAAAATGGGAGTTTACGGGAATTTTGATTCGACTGCTCTCATTGTTCTCGGCATTAGAGTTTTAAATTAACATTCTGCTCACTGCTTCTCTCTTATGTTATGTTTAGTGGAGCAATATTGACATTCCTTCACAGTTGAATTTCATCAATTTTTAATGTTTCTCTGATCCTCTGTTACACTAAGAAAGAATTTCCACTTGCACCAAAGAGAAAAACTACTAATGCAAAGGTGTTTGTTAAAATTAATCACATTTAAAGCACCTCCTAATGCCTCCTATGGTATAGCAGCTGTCAATTATTTTGAGCAAAGCATTTCTGCTCAATGGGTCAGGCAGCATCTGAAGGTGAAATGGACAGTCTCAGCCCAAAGTATCAACTGTCCATTTCCTTCCACGGATGCTGCTTGACCTACTGATATCCTCCAGCAGCTCTTCTTTTTTCTAGAGATTTATTATTGCTCTAGATTCCAGTATCTGCAGTCTCTTGTGTCTCTGATTTATTTTTAAATTGCTTGGGTGCATGTTTTGCCTGACAGCTGTGCCCTATTAGTACAAATATCCATCCAAAACTGAAATATTCAGTAATTGAAATATCTTTGTCACCAAGGTCCTGATATGTTTTCCTTTATTCATCATTCAACATCTGTGCATGTCTGATAAGGCCAGCATTTTTTGTCTGTGTTTAATTGCCTAGAAAAGGTGACGGTGCTCCACCTTCTTTAACTGCTCCAGTCTTTCTGATGAAAGTCCTCTCACAGACCAGCTGGGGAGGCAACTTCTGATGTTTAGGCACAGTGGTGATCAGCAATCTGTTTCCACGTCAGGATTGTGTGTGACGTTGAGGGGAGCCTGCAGATGATATGCATGATGACCTCCTCCTTGGTGGTAGATGTTGTGGGTGCCGTAAATGGACTACGGGATATACAGTGTAGTTCATAGATGGTACAACTGAAGTTATTGTGTACTGGGGATGTAGTTATTCAGTGTTTGAGAAGGTGAATGTAGTACCAGTCAAGTACTTGCTTCATCTTAAGTGTTGTTGAAGCTGAACTCATTCAAGACAACGAGGAGTATTCCAGCACATTCCTGTCTTGGGCCTTGTAAGTGATGGAAAGTTGAGTCACACAATGCAAGATACCCACACTCTGACCAGCTCTTGTAGCCACAGTTTTGTGTCCCTCTGGTTGAACTTCCCGTCAGTGGTGACCCACAGGATCATGCGGCATTAGCCTAAACCTTTGAACAAGCTCCTTGCAGGGAGGAAGCCGAGTCACATTTAATAAAAAACTGAGTTAATGATTTGATTAGGATCCAGCTTGCCATTAACATGAGCAGAGGCTACAGAATCTGGCTCACTGTCAAGCCAGTTAGAAAGGTTTGCCACTAAGTTGAACAGGAATCCATGTGGTAGGCCTTACCAGGTTCATCAGCCATTAGTGAGCTACCATGCATACTTCCAAACATCAATCAGTGTTGGACATTCATGGTAACTACAGGCATCCAAACATCCTAAAAATAACAAGGATTTATAAAAAAAGCCTGCTGCTGATATGGTTCATTTGTGGGCTGTAGTTTTACAACATCTTTAATAGGAAATAGCTTAGCTTGATAATTGATCCTCTTCCTGTTTTCTGTTGTGTTTAAAGAAGATTAAGGTCTTGAGTGTGGCCCAATTACCAGCAGAACAAATTGATTTCTTCTCCAGTGCTTTACACCATTATGCTGCCTAATCTATGGTATCTGAATTCTTGTAGCTCTGTATGTCTACTTACCAGTAAATGTTCCTGGTAGATGAGATTTAGTTCATAGTAATCTTTCTATTGATCCTCAGAATCGTGCTGCAAAATATGTAAATGTGACTCTTATGAAAATTAGAAATGAACAAAACAAAAATATTCCTTAATTAAAAATTTTATCCTGAGAAAAGATGCATTCTTGTGTCCAGCTGTCCTTTACTTCTTAACTTTGATAGCAGAAAGTGGAAGTTCAAAGCATCCAACCTAGCCTATGTTGGAGCAGTTCAGAGCTTATCCCAAAGAAAATGTGCGGGAATTTAAATCTGATTGTTTTTGGAGAGGTCCAATAAATTGTCACATATTATACACAAACCTATATAAGCAAGTTTTCCTTACTTTGTTTAATAATTGTTGTGTAGGCCCATCTCACATCTCTCTTCAGTCCATCTCACCACACATATCCTAATTTGTATATTTTCCTGTTTCAAATAGTTTGCCTAATTTTCCCTTTAATGAATTTAATGATCTCCGGCTGATAAAAGTTTCCATCTTCCGACAATCCTTGGTAAATTACTTTCTCCTGGTTTTTAGAATAATGCTTAAATTGATGACCTTTCATCATCAACTTGTCATACATTGAGAATAAAAGACAAGCTGCTGAAGGAACTCAGCAGGTCAAGCAGTATCTACGCAAAAGAATGGTTATCATTTTTGGTCAAGAAGCTGCTTTATTCCTTAGAAACATAGCTGTGTAATTTTGGAGATGTCTGAATGGGAGTCAAAAGTTGAAACTGGTTTCTGCATAATATTCATTATTTAAAATGCAGCCACAGAATCTGGATTAATACACACCAGTAGTAATTAAGTATAATGTCAGAACAATACTTCATCTTGGAATTTTACATTCAAATTTCCAACAAATATTAATATGCAGATGGAGAATGAATTGTGTCAATGTGCACTTTAATATTAGAGTCCATTTGATAAAAGTTTGTGCAACATAGTGGAATCTCCTATTAATCTCCAGTATCAATGTATCTTCCTCAGTACTAAATGTCTCTTTCAGTACTCAGCTGAGCAAATTTACCAGCTTGTTCGACGGCATCTTTGATGTGTAAAGAAAGTTGATTTTAAAAAAAGAGAGATCAGTGAGATGTCAAATGTTCTCAGTGTATTGAGCAGACATCTCCAAGGGCAACAATACATTTGGCTAGTGAACAACATTCTTTCACCCACAAGCATTCTCATAAGTATTCTGTCTCCTGAGGAATCAAATGCTTCCAGCCACTATTTATTTATGAAACAGTACTGTTTGAAGACTAGCAGACAGCTCAGCATTTATCCTAAAGGAAATCTGAAAAGGATAATGAAAGAATCTGCTTTTAATAAGTTCTAGAAAAATGAGGGCACCTTGGAAGTTTTATTTTAAATATTCAGTCCCCTTCCTATTACGTTGGGAAATAAAGAATGATTCATGAAGTTTCACCAGAAATTTAGGGATATAATATTTTCAGATCAGTTATTTTGATTAAGTAAAAAACCTCTAAGAACTGAAAGTACCGGGATAAAATTATTTACTTTGGTATCATACTTCATTTGACCCCGTTTTTCTGTATTATTCATGGAGTTGTAGACTTTCACACTTTTCCGAGGAAAGCTGAATTGTATCAGCATCAAGAATATACTGTTATACTAAAGTTCCAATTAATATGATAATACCTCATATCAAAACACAAACCTCAGGCCTAATTTTGATCCGTCAATCAAGCAACGTTGTCTTTTCAAATCAAGGCAATAAGTAAGAAACATAAACACAGTTAGGACTGAGGTACCGGGGGCAAGTATTTACTTACCAGTCATTGACATTACTATGAAAACCCAGTGGTAAAATTTTTGGGGGAAATTAAAAAAGGTATGAAATGCAGAGAGCAATGATTTTTTTGTTCTGCACAAGTTCTGAAAATTAGAATTCAATCCTCTGTGCATAGGGTAGAGAGAGAGTGCGAGAGAGAGAGAGAGCGAGAGCGAGAGAGAGAGACCTTTGGACATAAACAGTGACATTAAATAGTCTACAATACCTGTTTTGATCTCACTTGTGTGAAATCATGCCTTGCAAATAAGGCCAGTGTATCCTGTGGGCCTCAGACAGTAAAGCAGCTTTGTCAGGAATTAATGATGGAGTCCCATCTTACTTTGGCTGCTGCTGGGGGAATTTGAGGCATTCATCTTCTTCCAGTATCTTCAATGATCTCCTCAACAAGCAACTCTTCAATTATTTCACATTCTCTACGTCTTCTGCTTGTTCTTTCCATCTTGATTGTGTTACGGAAAATGCTGGAACCTGTTGTGTACAGTTTGGAATACAATTGAATGATCTAGCCCTCCCCTGTGTCTGGAGAGGACTGAGAACACGTGTTGCCTCCGGAGATGGGGCACGCGGTCATGAATGACTCCATTTCAAAGTGCCAATGAAGATTGGAGCATCGAGGTGAATGTGGAGGAGGTCAGCAGAGGCGACGGGGGTGACGGCAGTTGGTAGCCGGGTCAGCAGGGTTCAGGCCTGGTGTGGTGATCACTCTTCATGGAAGGACTGAATTCATGTGGCCACTCTCCTCGAATGCTGACAGGAAGATGGTTTCAACATTCTGAGATTTATGCGGTTATTTGACTGTGCTTTATATTAATCTCCTTCTGTTTTTGGTGTTTTCTTTCTTGTTGCCATTTGGCAGGTGGGTGATATGCTACTTTTTGTGTGAGAGAGGAATTGGAAATTTGGGGTCTGATGTTCTTTTTGGCGTTTTTCTGTGAGGACGATCTGTTAGTTTTTTGTGTGTGAGAGAGAGGTTGGGGGTTTGATGTTATTGTCGCTGTTTTTGTGAGGGAGGGGGTTTGGGATTTTGAAATTATTGTCGCTGATTCTTTTGCGAGAGAGAGGGTTGGGTGTATAAGATTTTTGATGTTCCCACTGTCGTTTTCCATGTGGGTGATACTAGTGTTTTTGTGCGAGGGAGGAACCAGGGAGTTTTGGGGTTTACAAGTATTGTCTTTTGTCCTTTTTCATGCATGTGGGGTGTTGATGTCTTTTCTTTTAGTGACTCCCATTGTTTTCCCATATTTAATGGGTATCTGGAAAAGGCGACTATCAGAGTTGTACATGCATACTTTGACAATAAAATGAACTTTGAAATATTGAACTCCATTCCAGGATGATCTCCTTTGAGTCACTGTACTCACTTAACATAGAAATATAGAAATCTACAGCACATTACAGACCACTCAGCCCACAATGTTGTGCCGACCATGTAACCTACTCTAGAAACTGCATAGAATTTCTCTACCGCATAACCCTCTATTTTTCTAAGCTCCATGTACCTATCTAAGAGTCTCTTAAAAGACTCTATTGCATCCGCCTCTACCACCTTCACTGGCAGTGCATTCCACACACCCACCACTCTCTGTGTGAAAAACTTACCCCTGACATCCCCCTTGTTCCTACTTCCAAGCACCTTAAAACTATTCCCCCTCGTGTTAACCATTTCAGTCCTGAGAAAAATCCTCTGGCTATCCACATGATCAAGGCCCCTCATCATCTTATACACCTCTATCGGGTCACCTCTCATCCTCCGTCGCTCCAAGGAAAAAAGGCCAAGTTCACTCAACCTATTCTCATAAGGCATGCTCCCCAATCCAGGCAACATCCTTGTAAATCTCCTCTGTACTCTGTCTATAGCATCCACATCCTTCCTGTAATGAAGTGACCAGTACTCAACGCAGTACTCCAAGTGGGACCTAACTAAGATCTTATACAGCTGCAACATTACCTCACGGCTCTTGAAATCAGTCCCATGGTTGATGAAGGTCAACACAACATACGCCTTCTTAATAACATTGTCAACCTGCGCAGCAGCTTTGAGTGTCCTATGGACATCGACACCAAGATCTTGCTGATCCTCTGCATTGCCAAGAGTCTTACCATTAATATTATATTCTGTTTTCAAATTTATCCTACCAAAATGAACCACTTCACACTTATCTGGGTTGAACTCCATCTGCCACTTCTCAGCCCAGTTCTACAACCTATCGATGTCACACTGTAACCTCTGACAACCCTCCAGATTATCCACAACATCCCCAACTTTTGTGGCACCAGAAAACTTACTAACCCACCCTTCTACTTCCTCATCCAGGTCATTTATAAAAATCACAAAGAGGAGGTGATCCAGAACAGATCCCTGCGGAACACCACTGGTCACCATCCTCCATGAAAAATATGAACCATCTACAACTACCCTTTCACAAACAAGAGAAAATCTGCAGATGCTGGAAATCTGAGCAACACACACAAAATGCTGGAGGAACTCAGCAGGCCAGGCAGCATCTATGGAAAAAAACACTGTCGAAGTTTCGGACCAAAACCCCTTGGCAGGACTGGGAAAAAATCTACTCGTCAGCATTTTTTCTCCAGTCTTGCCAAAGGATTTCGACTTGAAACGTTGACTGTACTCTTTCCATAGATGCTACCTGGCCTGCTGAGTTCCTCCAGCATTTTGTGTGTGCTACAAACACCCTTTGCCTTCTGTGGGCAAGCCAATTCTGGATTTACAATGCAAGCTCTCCTTGGGTCTCATGCCTCATTACTTGTTGAATGAGCCTTGCATGGGGAACCTTATCAAATGCCTTACTGAAATACGCATTCACTACATCCACTGCTCTACCTTCATTAATCTGTTTTGTTACTTGCTCTAATCCCATTGATAATCTCCTTAGACATTCCACAATCCTTCTGATCATCTCCCCAGTTGACCAATATAATGATTCTCTCCTTGATCTACTCCTACCAATTCCTTCCACAAATGATATCCCTCTGATCTTCCTGATCAATCTCTGCACCCAGGTGACCCACCTCCAAGCAACACATCATCCACGATCCTTTTTCTCTCCACCTCCAATCTGCTCCAGAATTTAGTTCCTCCATAATCCCCTCTCTCCACAATGATAGGAGAGTGAGTCTCTTTGTGTGTATATTCTCATGAATCTCCTGTTCTTTCACACTTGGCAGCTTGGATTTTGGGCTTTATAGAATATTATTGGTCACATTAAACTGACACTGCCTGTCACATAACAACAGACATAAAAGTTGCTGGTGAACACAGCAGGCCAGGCAGCATCTCTAGGAAGAGGCGCAGTTGACGTTTCAGGCCGAGACCCTTCGTCAGGACTAACTGAAGGAAGTTGCTCTTCCTTCAGTTAGTCCTGACGAAGTGTCTCGGCCCAAAACGTCGACTGCACCTCTTCCCAGAGATGCTGCCTGGCCTGCTGCGTTCACCAGCAACTTTTATGTGTGTTGCTTGAATTTCCAGCATCTGCAGAATTCCTGTTGTCTGCCTGTCACATGACACTTCTTGTACAAGCATTTCCAGATTCAATGCAGATTATAGCCCACTTTTCCTCTAACTTTTCTTTGGCAAGTATGATTCCTTTGCTATTGTAACACTTGTCTCCCAGAAAGCCAAAAGGGTAGCATAATTGGCAATCACCTGAACAATGACTAACCTGATAACTTTACAGTGGGCTGTGACGAGACTGGGCACTGCAAGAATGGGTGTCCAATGGGAGGAGGATGATGAGTAGGCAATTAGACAGGAGCTCATGTTGCCGGTTGGATTAATTGTCCCCGGTGATACTTAAATTGAAACTTTGGTTAAAAAACTGCAGCAAAACTGTATTAATCCTTTGGTAGTGCTAAACTGGCAGGTTTTCTAGGCAACTAGATGTTGCTTTTATTGATAATCCAACGCTTTTATTTCACTTTGTTTTAGATGTTACATTAAGGTATAATAAAGTTTCAAGCAGACCTAGTGAGTTTAAAGGGAGAATGGGAAATAAATTGCTGATCAATTTAAAAACAATGTGGTAGTGAGTTAAAGAGAGCTCAGGAACGGGGCCCACCCTGGTGCATCAATGGGAATGTGGAACTGGAGCCCTGTGTGTTAAAGGGAGATAGGGAACTGGGGTCCTGTTGTGTTAAGCAAAAAGTTGGAACTGTGTGTTAAAGACAAGCATGGGAACTGGAATCCCAGTGTTTTAAAGGAAGAGCGGAAGGCAGGTGCCCAGTGTGTTTGAGGCAGCATGGGAACCAGGACACCAGTGTATCAGAAAGAGCACTACAATTGGCACCTGGTGTACCAGATACTGATCCTTCAGGATTTCCAGACAACTGAGTAGCAGATTTACAGAGCTAGACTGTACTACAGTCTCAGATTAATTACTCTCTCTCAGCGAAGGTTTCATTGATTCAGTATTCTCTGGGGCTTCGTGTCTTCATGCAGTGCTCAGACTGATGTTCAAGACCGAAATTGGCAAGTATTTCAATTTGATATTGTACCCCCTATATTTGGAAATGTTTTCCATCAAAATCATGACTTTATGAAAAAGAATTGTCTTTCAAGGCAATTGGTTTTAAAAAAAACAGAAATCACTGAACATCTTGGCCAAAGCTAATCCACTAAACCCGGATAGGCTCAGCTTTATCTCAGAGTGAAAATATTTGGTATTCATAACTCATACATTGTTCTCCTGCAGAGTCTGCTTATCTGCACCAGCTCTATAGGATGAAATTTGATCCTCTTCTAGATATGTAAAACATAAAATATAAAAAGGACTGATAATCTTAGACTAAACAGCTGTCCTTTGTCAAGCATATCCAGATTTTAATTCTTTAAATCAGCACCAGCCAAGACCAGATCTAAGAGTAAACTTCTAATGTTTCACTCCCATTGGAACTAATTTCTTTCAAGTTTTCACAGAAACTTTTGTGAGCAAGTGTGTACTCTATTAAGGGGGCCCAGGGTTAAGGTAATACAATCAAAGAAATTAATCATTGCTTCTTGATAGATTTCTTTTTTTTTGTTGCTGATTGTCTGACTATTTTGGCATAAATGCAGTGAGCCATCTTCAAGTAAGAATACAGGTATCATATATAATAGTTATAAATGAGATGTGTTTGAACAATATTTCCTGTCATGACTGTGCGTTCAGCAGCATAATGCCATCATTTGGAAATAATAACACTCATTTTGAGGAAATGAGCAGCATTTGTTCTGACATTTTGGGATTACAATCTTCTTTTCATGTTTGGCTGCATGGCCTTCCCGAATGCCTTGGAATGACCCTTTGTCCTTCCCTAATCTGATGAATAATGGTATGATTCACCGCACCACTGCTAACATTGCATCCATGAGGAAGGGAGTGGGTCACTCTGCATTGTCTTTGTCCCATGAAAGGGCAACAATTTATTCCATTTGAAATGTTAACTCACCTGCATTGATCAAATAGACACCGAGACCCCTAATTTAGAGACAACCTTTATATTTCTTCAAATAGATTAACCAAGGTCACTGAGTATATAGTTGTGGCTGCTAACACAGTAGTTTATTTTAACATGTGCATTGACATTTGCAGAATTATTCTAATGAATCAAGCAGACAGAATGTGGTGCCAGCAATTCTGGTATGTAGTAGGATACAATGTGTAGTAATAATAACTTTTTTATCATATCAGTGGGCTCTGGTCCAATTCCAGTTCATTTTTACCATGATTCTAACACAGCAATACAGCAAGCCACATGACCTGAGTTTTGAAAGTCTCAGGTAGAAAGGGAAGGAGGAGTATTTAGTTTATGATGTCTATCTTGCATATTTTAGTGTATTGATTATTGTGGAGGATTTGTTTGGAATGTTATTAAATTTTATTCTTTTTTATTAGAAAAACAGAGCATGAAACCTAGGAATGCTTTCTTTATATTTCCCATCAATTTAGTCAGCATTACTAATTCAGTATGCTAGTGTGCATTGGGAATGAAGGCAAGCTAAAAGAGTAAACTATTATTATTTTACAAATCGGAGTTAGATTAGATTAGATTAGATTCAACTTTATTGTCATTGTGCTGAGTACAGATACAAAGCCAATGAAATGCATTTAGCATCTGACCAGAAATGCAAAGAATAGTGTTATTTACAAAATAACTGTGAATAAAAAAGTGCTACAGCACACAAGTATAAAAGTACTGAGACAGTACAATACGGATGCAATACTGCTTAGCGCTGTGATGAGAGGTTCAGCAGTGTCACAGCCTCAGGGAAGAAGCTCTTCCTGTGTCTGCTGGTGTGGGAGCGGAGGCTCCTGCAGCGCCTACCGGATGGGAGGAGAGTAAAAAGTCCATGGTTAGGGTGAGATGCATCCCTGATAATGCTTTTCCCCCTGCCCAGGCAGTGTTTATGGTAGATGTTCTCAATGGTGGGCAATTGGGTGCCGATAATCCGCTGGGCAATTTTCACCACATGCTGGAGTGCTTTGAGGTCTGTTACGGGACAATTGCCATACCACACTGAGATGCAGTTGGTGAGTTAGATTTAAGGTGTACTCAAGGTCATAGAATTATATAGCACAGACACAACCATTTGGCTCAAAGAGTTTGTAGATACTTATCTATGACAATGCCACTCTCATCCCATTTTGTACAATCAACTCTCTCCAGATTCTATTCCTCACTTACACACTGCAGACAATTTACAGAAACCAATAATCTTAACAACCCACATACTGTATCTGTGAAGCATGGAAGGAAACAAAACCACCGTCTTGTAGTTCTCTCTTGTACTCACAGAGAGAACATGCAGACTCCACGCAGACAGCACTGAAGGTCAGGGTTGCTGCAGTTGTGAGGCAGCGACTCTAACAGCTGTCCCAGCAAAATCCTGCTTGTCATGGTGCTTTTGCTGGTTTCGATCGGGATCCGTAGATCCTTATACCACGGGGTGAATGCACAAGGTATTGATGATGGCTCTTCACCCAGATGGAAATCTCTTTAAGATGTAAGGGCGTAGTGGCTAACACAACACTTTACAGTATCAGCGATTGGAAGACCATGGTTCAATTCCGTCTGCTGTTTGTAAGGAGTTTGCAAATTCTCCCGTGTCTGTGTCGGTTTTCTCCAGATGCTCCACTTTCCTCCCACGTTCCAAAGACGTACAGGATAGGGTTAGTAGGTTTTGGGCATGCTATGTTGGTGCCAGAAGCATGGTAACACTTGCAAATAGCCCCCCAGCACATCCTCAGACTGTGTTGGGCAATGACACAAACAATGCATTTTACTGGATTGTTCAATGTACTGTATATGCGACAAATAAAGCTAATTTTAAGTATTTAAATCTTTTCACTAGCAGTGCAGAGGAAGATATTTGCCTGCAGCTGAGGAGCTCAGGTCTAAATGAAGACAACACATAGAACTCTTCAGGAAGTGATTAAAAACACGTAGACAAGTTCACATCCTTAGACAGGCTTGGAGATACCTGTGTTACTGGTTTACATCAGAAAGGTAACGCCAGTCAACCAGAAATATCTGATAATTGTCAAAAAAAGGTCACGGAGGGGGGAAGTGCTCAAACAGATTGAACCAATTTAAGTATACTAAACTCTATTTTGTTTAAGAAGCAAACTGCATCAAAACCAAATAATTTAAACTAAAGCGGGTAAATCTCCTGTCAGACTTGGTTATGGGTAGCGCAAACGTTATGGGCAGTAAATCAAGCAGAACAAATCAGCCACCCTTTACAGAACCTTTCAATTGTCATTCCACCAATTTAAATGGAATGTCAATCAAGCAGCTTTTTATAAAAGAGTGGGGGAAGGTGCGCAGAGAAATCTGAAGGGATTTCACCCTTGACAACTATCTCAATCTCTGCGACTGGTGGGAGGACTGGTATTAATTGGCAGATAAATCCGTGAGGCTGAATTCGCAGTTGAAATCTCACTGAAGTAACGCAAAATCTGTCAGTGCGTGAGCAGGCATTTCATGTTGCGATAGTTGCCGCTGTTTTCTTTCTACCCTGCGTAATTTGCCACTGACCTAATGTTTGACCCCACTTGGCGGCTTCTCCCCTGAGATTGTTCTGAACTTGTGTTGTGAAGTGTTTTTGTTTTCTCTGGCTGCCTGTTGGGTGTACCAGGCACCATGCATGGCCTCCTCCCTGCGGTGAATGACGATGCCACCGGGAACAATTCTCTGAAACTTCGGAAGGAATTCAACTTCCTTCACAGACGTTAAAGACTTGTTTGTAGTGTGGCTCATTTCCGGGATTGAACATTTAGCAGAAGCCAGTTGAAGGCATTAACTGCAGAGTCGGGGGTATTCGTCCCTCTGTTGTCATGAAGTGAAAACAAAGCACTGGATGGCTTCAAAGCACACATATAATGCAAACAGATAAAGATTGACAAATAACTCCGATGTCAGAACCTTTCCTGAATTGCTAAAATGGCATGCAGTAGGGAGTTGATTTGTCCCACCCGGCAAAGTGAATTTGTAAACTCAAAAGACCATCAAAGGGAAGTTGCTTCCGCCATTTGAAAGCAGGACGAAAAGTCAGAACACTCCACGAGTGCGTCTCCTGCAATTAATCTATGATTTCTCGTACAGTCTGCTGCTCAGTGGGTAAATCACCAGAATAAATGTAATATAAACATACAGAGCTAGTTTAAACTACACTTACCATACTATATATTGCTGATCTACCGGCATTATAGTTAGAGACTGGCGGATCGAATGGAAAACAGGGGTGAGGGATTAAAGTGTTTTATTAAGAGCACTCCAGTGTAGCCAGTTCTCAGTGCGGATCAGTCATATCCCTTTGAAGTTTCTCTGAAGCAGGTTTCACGGTTAAAGTGAGTTCTTCTTCTACTGGAGTGGGACAAGCCAACAGCAGGTGTACGGGAGTGGATGAATATTTGCCCAGCTTGCTGTCCAGGTACGCTGCGCACCATGGAGTGACATTCCGTGTTTCCCGGCGCCTCCATGGTTTAACACATCAAATGCATGGAGGTGCTGTTGGATCTGGAGATGATAGCGTCCAGAAGGCTCTTCGGAAGTGAAGAATGAGATACAAATCTGGGACTGGTGCCAGTGATTCTGGCAGTTCCAAGCTATGAAAGGTTTCAATCATTAACTCTGTGTCTCTTTTTCCAGATACTGCCTGACTGCTTTTTCAGTTTTTCTTCTAAATCCCCAGTGCAACATTTCCCACCCTCAAAAGAGACATTACTTATGACGTAAAAGAAAGCCTTTTCGGCTCTTTAAGTCTATGGCAATCCCGTTGCCTCACTAATTCTCCCTGTAACCTAATCTCCCAAGATTTGTATCAATTCCCCCCAGATTTTATCACTCAAACTCAATTTTATGATCAACCTGCATATATGTCACCATATACAACCCTGAGATTTATTTTCTTATGGGCATATTCAGTAAATCTATAGAATAATAACCATAATAGAATCAATGAAAGATCACCCACCTAAGGCTTTCAGTGTGCAGAAGGCAACAAACTATGCAAATACAAAAAGAAGAAATAATGATAATAAATAAATAAATAAATAAATAAATAAATAAGCACTAAATATCAAGAACATGAGATGATGATGAGTCCTTGAAAGTGGGAACATTTCAGTGGTGGGGCAAGTGAAGTCGAGTGATGTTATTCCATTTGGTTCAAGAGCCTGATGGTTGAGGGGTAGTAACTGTTCCTGACCCTGTGGTGTGAGTCCTGAGGCTCCTGTGCTTCTTCCTGATGGCAGCAACGAGAAGGGAGCATGTCCTGGGGGTGATGGATGCTGTTTTTCTGTGGCAGCGTTTCATTTCGATTGGTTGAATGGTTGGTTCACCTGCATATCAAGGAAATACCCAAGGAATCTACTGCCCTCCAGAGCACTGGAGGAATCCCTCACAGTCATAGGGAGAACGCGTAAACTCAATGGCAACGATGCTGGAGATCAGGATTGTGCCTGACTACCTGGCAGTGCGAGGCAGCAGTAGTGTTAGTTAAACCACTGTTTGCCCTCAACGAGTGAATGAACCATTCCACAGTACCAAATTCATCTTTATCACTGTACACCAGATTGGAAAACCCTCACTGTCTCTTCTTTATCTTCCAACAAAGTTTTTCCAATTCTAAATTTGATCATACTACTTCCTAATTTGTCTTTTAGTTTCTATAGGAAGAGGTACAGTCAACATTTCAGGCCGAGACCCTTCATCAGGATGAAGGGTCTCGGCCCAAAACATTGACTGTACCTCTTCCTATAGATGCTGCCTGGCCTGCTGCGTTCACCAGCAACTTTCATATGTGTTGCTTGAAATTCCAGCATCTGCAGATTTCCTCGTGTTTGTCTTTTAGTTTACTTTAATGGCATTCTGCAGTTTAGACCAGTACATTCTGTATCTCAACACGAAAACAATTACCTTGTTTATTGCATGAAGTTATTGGAAAGCACACAACTGAGGAGAGATCCAGAGAGGTCTAAGGTAGGTTAACAAGCAGATACCATAAGAATGTCATTCTATTTCTTTACTTATTTCATTGCAGCCTGACTGGCTGCATCACTGCCTGGTATGGGAACTGTACCTCCCTTAATCGCAGGATTCTGCAGAGAGTGGTGCGGACAGCCCAGTGCATCTGCAGTTGTGAACTTCCCATGATTCAGGACATTTACAAAGACAGGTGTGAAAAAAGGGTTACTGGGGACCCGAGTCACCCCAACCACAATCTATTTCAGCTGCTACCATCTGGGAAACGGTACCACAGCATAAAAGCCAGGACCAACAGGCTCTGGGACAGCTTCTTTCACCAGGCCATCAGACTGATGAACTCACACTGACTTGAGTGGTTTTCTATGTTACTAGTGACTGTTCTATTTATTATAAATTATTATAAATTACTATGATTGCACATTGCACATGCAGACGGAGACATATAGGAAGATTATAAACAGGGTATGTAAACTTAGGAGGGTTCAGATGTAGTAAATCAAGAGAAAAGACCAGAACTTCTTTATCAGTTGGAAATTAATTAAACTGAATTTTAGATATGGAAATAACTACCCAGCCACTGCTATACCAATAACTCTGCTGAACTACTGACAACATAAATTCCCAAACAAACGTACCTGTGCTGGGTCCTTAGAATAGATTTGGCTTGTCATCTCAAACTTTGGTAAACTTTTATGGATGCACAGTGGAGAATGTCTTGACCAGATGCGTCATGGCCTGGTATGGAAACACCAATGTCCAAGAACAAAAGAGCCTACAGAAAGTGGTGTACACAGCTCAGCCCATCATAGAAAAAGCCCTCCCCACCACTGAGCATGTCTGTAAGGAGAGTGTGTTTGTCCATCGTCGACGCCGATGAGGACCTCAACACCATTATGATGGTGTCGAGACTAGCGCGTGATTTGGATTTAAGTGAGGGAGAGTTGCGCAGTGTCAGCCTCACTCACTCTTCCCAATACCCATCTGGATCCAATGGCAAGACAGAGTTGAGATAGCTGGAGATGGGGCTAGGCGCAGTGGATGACCAGGACGTCTTCTGTGTCTTGTCCTGCTCTACACGTTCCATGACGCTTGCAGAGACCGTCTTCTTGACCTTTGGACCTTCCATTGGTCTCGTCCGCTCAATCCGCCGGAGTCTGTCTTCACATCCTGGGATAGACAACTCCCTATCTCACCGAGGCTTGTCGAAGCTGTTGCCCGGGGTGTGGCCGCTATGCCATGCAAACAGCTACAGGGAGCCACAAGTGAGACCTGAATGCCAGGTGGGGACCAAAGGTGGACTAACTGCCTTGAAAAGGACACGACATGTTCCCCCACCAGAGGTGCTACCCCTCCCTGACACCCCATACACCCCAAGGAGTGCTGGCACAAGAAATCAGCATCCAGCATCAAGGACGCCTACCATCAAGGCCATGCTCTCTTCCTGCTGCTACAGTCAGGAAGGAAGTACAGGGGCCTTGGGTCCCACACTAGCAGGTTCAGGAACAGTTATTACCCCTCAACCATCAAGCTTTTGAAACAGTGTAGAGAACTTCACTCATCTCAACATTGAACTGATTCCACAACCTATAAACTCATTTTCAAAGGCTCTACAACTCATGAGCTCAGTATTATTTATTTGTTTATTTATTTATTTACCTATTATTATTATTTTTGTATTTGCACAGTTTTTCTGTTGCAGATTGGTTGTTTTTTTTATCTTTGTGGGTAGTTTTTCATTGTTTCTATTGTATTTCTTTGTTCTACTGTGAATGGCTGAAAGAAAATTTAGGGTAGTATATAGTGACATATACAAAGCCTTGATAATAAATTTACTTTGAACTTTGAACTGTGAGCGGTGTTACTAAGCAGGTTGACAATGATTTCTGAAAGAACCAATGCTAAAAAGTAGTTTGTTTTGCATCAAGAAAGGTAGAATTTGAAAAGCACAATGTGATTTAATAATATCCACCTTGGTTCAGAGGCTTGATGGTTGAATGGTAATAACTATTTCTGAACCTGGTGGTGTAGGACCTTACACCAAATTCAATAGAGGTCTTTGAATGAATAATTGGATAAATAATTCTGTTCATTTTCCTAAAACCAATATATCGCTTTCCCTCTCAACCCCACACACTCTCAAGCCTTCATACTTTTCCCTCCTAATTCTGACTTCCAACACCATCTCTCACCCAGCAGCTAAATTCATTTATATTTATTAAATAGCTAATGTTGAAAAAGCTTTCAGTTTGCCTTTACTCACAAAGCAACATGGTGGCTATAGCAGTTCCCTAGATTACCAGGATGTGGTGCTGTGGGGCTGTGGAATCTGATACCATTCCATCAGCATCGGCTGAGAGCCACTGGGGAATGAGAGGTAAAGATCCTCACGAGTAGCTCACATGTAAGAAAACAGCAAATGAGTTTTTCTCCTTCTCAATATTTATCATTAAAAATTGAAAAATTATATTTAATTTAAGGAACTAAATTGCAAGAAGGACCTTTCCCTTCATGGCAACTAGTTACAATTTAAAAAATCACTAAGCAGGTTGTAATTTCTGTAATTCCCTTTTCAATTATTTACAGGAGGGGAAGTAATGTATTGCTGTGGATTACTGATCATATTGTCAAATTAGTACTCAGTCAAGGCAAGTATTCAGTTTAAATCACAGCTGTCCAACTAATAACCACAAGAAATTCTGCAGGTGCTGGAAATCCAAAGAAACACACATAAAATTCATGAGGAACTCAGCCAGTCAGGCAGCATCTATGGAAATGAATAACCAGTCGACCTTTTGGGCTGAGACCCTTCCTCAGGACTGGGAAGGAAGGGGGAAGACACCAGAATAAAAAGGTGGAGGAGTGGGTGGGGAAGGTGATAGGTAAAGGCAGGTGGTAGGAGAGGTAAAGGGTTGGAGAGGAAGGAATCCGATAGGAGAGGAGAGTGGAACATAGGAGAAAGGGAAGGAGGAGACCCAGGAGGAAGTGATAGGCAGGTAAGAAGAGATAAGAGCCCAGAGTGGGGAATAGAAGAAGAGGGAATGATTTTTTTTTACCAGAAAGCGAAATTGATATTCATGCCATGAAGTTGGAGTCTACCCAGACAGAATATAAGGTATTTCTCCTCCACTCTGAGGTTGGCCTTATCGTGACTCAAGAGGAGATCATTGACTGACATGTCGGAATGTGAATGGGAATTGGAAATAAAATGTTGGGCCTTTGGGAAGTTCTGCTTTTGGCGGATAAAGTGGAGTCTCCCAATTTATGATGGTCTCACCAATGTTGAGGAGGTTGCATCGGGGGCACTGGACACAATAGACGACCTCAATATTCACTGGTGAAGTGTTGCCTCACCTAGAAGGACTGTTTGGGACCCTGAATGGAGGTGAGGGAGGAGGTGAATGGGCAGGTGTAGCGCTTAGGCCGCTTGTAGGGTTAAGTGCTGGGGCGTAGATTAGTGAGGAGGGACGAAAGGACTAGAGAGTCATGGAGGGAGCAATCAGTGCAGAAAGCGGAGAGAAGAGGGGAGGTAATGATATGTTTGCTGGTAGGACCCCTTTGGAGATGACGGAATGATATACTGGACGTGGGGATTCATGGGGTGGGAGGTAAGGACAAGAGTAACTCTATCACTGTTAAGGCTGTGGGAAGATGGGGTAAGTGCAGAAATCTGGAAAATGGAGGAGATGTGGCTGAGGGCAGCATCAAAGGCAAACCCTGTTCATTGAAGAAGGAGGACATCTCTGATGTCCTAGAAAAGAAATCTGCATCCTGGAAACAAATGCAGTGGAGGCATGGAAGTGAGAAAAGGGAATAACATCTTCACAGGAAGCAGGGCGGGAAGAGGTAGTCAATGGAAATCAATGAGTTTATAACAGATGTCGGACAACAGTTTGTTTCCAGAGGTGGAGACAGAAAGATCAAGGAATGGGAGGGAGGTGTGAGAAATGGAGCAAATGAATTTAAGGGCCAGCTGGACGTTGAAGGCAAAGTTGATGAAATTGATGAGCTTAATATGGGTGCATAAATCAGTATTAATGCAGTTGTCAATGTAGCAGAGGAAGAGTTGGGGAGCATTACCGGGGAAGGCTTGGAACATGGACTATTTTATGTCATCAGTGAAAAGGCAGGCATTGCTGGGGCCCATGCAGGTGCCAATGGCTACCCCTCGCATCTGGTAAAAGCGGAGGAACTGAAGGAAAAATTGTTGAGGGTGAGAACCAGTTCCGGCAGATGTAGGAGGGTGCTGGTGGAGGGGAACTCGTTGGTTCTTTTATTAAGAAAGAAACAGAGAGCTTTAAGGTCATTTTGATTGGGGATAGATGTGTATCGGGACTGGGCTTCCATGGTGAAGATGTGGTGGTCAGGATCAGGGAGCTGAAAGTTAGTGAGGAGATTTAGAACATGAGTAGTGTCATAGATGTAGGTAGGAAGAGACTAAACCAAGGGTATGGAATGCCATTGAGGTATGAGGACATGAGTTCAGTGGAGCAGGAGCTGCCAGAGAGACAAGAGGCCTACCAGAACAGTCAATTAATGTTGGGAATGTGGTGAAAATCAAATCCAGTGATGTGCAGAGTTGTCCATTTCTTGCTGTGGTGATTTTGTATGTTTTTTTTGCATCTTTCACAAATCTCTTGCTCATCCCAATTCCTTTCCAACTAACAAAACTCTGTGGTAAAAAATTCAAGCTAACTTTCCAAAATAAATCAACCTGAGCTTAATGAGGTCAGAACATCCATTAACATTACTCAAGGAAAACTGGTCTTGAATAATGAAACAATTGCAATTCAAATTGAGCCCAGTTGCTTACATGGAATCCAAGGAGATGATAATTTGTTGTCTGACTTGGCTGCAGCACTAAACAACTTTGGCTCTTAGAGAGCATGAGATCATGATTGTCTGGAAAAAAGAACAAAGTGCTGGAAAAACCCAGCTGGTTGAGCAGCATCTATAGGGGGAAAGAGAAGTATCAATGTTTCAGGTCGAGACCCTGCATCATGACTATTTCCCCCCACGGATGCTGCTTGACCTGTTAAGTTCCTCCAGTAGTTTGTTTTATTTTGCTTCAGATTCCAGTAAATGCTGTGTCTCTTGTGTCACCATGAAGAGGTACTTTACAGTCTTAAAATGACAAAGTTTTTACATGCCACAAGTTTGGTTTTCAGTAGCTGTTTAATCATCTTAGTGTTTCGCTGACAAAACTCTTTCAGTCACAACATTACAAACAGCTAAATATGAGGGAATGAATCATGCAATCAAGATATTCTGAGAGGTGCAGGAAATCCAGAGTTACACACACAAAGTGCTGGAGGAACTCAGCAGGTCAGGTAGCATCTATGGATGGGAATGGACAGTCAATGTTTCGGGTTAGGTCCTGATGAAGTGTCTCAGCCTAAAACATCAAACCTATATAAATGCTGGCTGACCTGCTGAGTTACTCCAGCATTTTATGAATCCTACGTTCTGTGCTTTTTGTTTTGAATAACTGTGTGAGATAGTTCATAATACAATAATAACACAATTATTATGCAGTGGACAAACAAGAGAAAATCTGCAGATGCTGGAAATCCAAGCAACACACACAAAATGCTGGAGGAACTCAGCAGGCCAGGCAGCATCTATGGAAAAGAGTACAGTCAACGTTTTGGGCTGAGACCCTTCGGTAGGACTGGAGAAAAAAAGATGAGTAGATTTAAAAGGTGGGGAAGGGAGGGAGGGACACCATGGTAGCATAGCAGTTAGTGCAATGCTATTGCAGCTTGGGGCGTCAGAGATTGGAGTTCAATTCCAGCTCCCTCTCTAAGGAGTTGGCATGCTCTCTCTGTGACTGCGCGGGTTTCCTCAAGGTACTCTGGTTTCCTCCTTCGTCCAAAGACGTACCGGTTAGTAGGTTAATTGTTCAGTGTAAATTTTCCTGTGATTAGGCTAGTGTTAATTTGGTGGGTTGCTGGATGATGCCATTCATTGTGGGCCAGAAAGACCTGCTCTGCTCTGCATCTCAAAACTAAACCAAACACACCAAAAGCTGGGGGATCTCAACAGATCAAGTAGCATTATGGAGGGAAATGGACAATCAACATTTTGGGTTGAAACCCCCTTTGTTCTGCTCCACACCGTCTTACTCTACTTTCCTCGGCACTGAGTCTAAGGGCATGTCATGCATCCGCTGCTCCGGGCTTAAGCCTGATTTATACTTCTGCATCAACTCGACGCCCTAAGTACTGTGTTGTCGCAAACCCTACGCAGAGCCAACACAGATCCCCACGCCAGAACCTGACGCGCACCTCTCCCAAAATGTAACTGCGCGTCGCAGCAACGCAGAACGCAACAACAGTGATTGGTCCGCCTGGGAGCATCGTACTTCTTCCTACGCTGCAATAGCTTCCCGTCGGCCGACCGAAGGGCAGGGAAGGAACTTTGGCTGCAATGCTTTCCATAAAGCTTTACAGACCTCCGAAATTATGGAGGACACATTTCGCTTTTACGAAAAATGATGCTCGTTTTAAACTTGTTTACCCCGAGAAAGACTACCATGACCATGAAGCCTTGTGCGGGCAGGTGTGCACGCATGCTCAACATGCCCGAATTGCAGAGCGATGCAGACACACCAACGCACAAGTATAAATGCTCACAACACACGTAGGCCACTTGCGTTGGTTATGGCGTCGAGTTGATGCAGAAGTATAAATGAGGCTTTAGTGTCTGCGAGCTTTGCAGTGAGCTGCCCTGCTGTGTGATGAACCGTGACTGAGACTATGGACCTGCTCCACTGCTCCGGGCTTTGGGTCTATGGACCCAGTTTCATTCTGAATGCTGATGCTTACTTTATTGTTTGCATGATTTGTTTTCTTTCTCTCACTCTCTGGGCATTGGGTGTTGGTCATGTTTTTTAAAATTAGGTTCTTTTGGGTTTCTTATTTTTGGTGGCTGTCTATAAGCAGACGCACCTCAGGGTTGTATAGTTTATACATACTTTAATAATAAATGTACTTTTGAACTTCTGTACTTTTTAATTTGTACTGGGTTTTGCCTCTGCTTAGCTGTTAACTTGTCAGTTTTACACACATTTGTGACATCCTGATAGGTAGTTATTCTCTCCCGTGAACAGTAATTAGTGTATGAGCTGCAATATCAAATATTGAACTTCAAAGCACCAGTCAATGTCTCTTCCTATTGACATTTATTGGATTGCCTGTTAAAGCCCTGAGGAAATAATCCTGATAGCTGCAGATATGCATGAGAATTTAGGCTAAGCGTTTCCCTAAAGGACAAAAATAGCCTTCCCACTCAAACATGGGCTTTCATTGTACTTTTATTTCCTCCTGCCTTATTCTAACTTGTCTCTGTAACCTGATTCATTTCTACTACCCACTGCTTATGCAGTTTTGACTTCTTTACGTAACTTGTATCAGTTTGAACTATGAGCATTAGTGCATCAGATTTGCACTGAAAGGGGAAAATCGGAGTCAGGATTATTATTGCTGACGTATGTCAAGAAATTTGTTGTTTTCATGCAGCGGTATGGTGCAAGGCTTAAACATTACTAAACTTACAATGAATGAATGAATAAATAATAAATAAATAAACAAACAAATAGAGTGAAAGAGAAATAGTGAGGTAGTGTTCATGGGTTCATTGACCATTCGGAAGGCTGATAGCAGAGAGGAAGAAGCTCCTCCTGAAACACTGAGTTTGCGTTTTCAGGCTCCTGCACCTTCTCCGTGGAGGAACCTTCTTCACTTTAATGTTTCTGTAACTGTGGAGTTCCCTACATCAAAGGGATATGGAAGCTCAGTCACAGAGCTCAGTGGAAGCTGGACACAAAGGGAGTCAAGCGATATGGGAACCAGATGGGAGCTGGACATAATGGGCAAATTTAACATGGTATTGAATGGTGGAACAGGCTCGTGGACCATATGGTCCACTACTCTTTCTAGTTCTTATATTTTTCTCCCTGTTCTAGTTGGAATATCTTCAGATGCCTGCATCATAAATATGAAATTGTCTCCTCATACATTCTGCTTCTGTACATCTCTATTTTAAAACACTTCAAAACATCTCCCTCTCTGTTCGTGTTACTGATCACCACTTCTAATATCTCCTTAAATGGCTTATTGTCACGTGTTGTTTGTAACCATTTCAGAGATGTGCTGATAGATTTTTTTCTTGTCGAAGGGTCTCTGTGAATTCAGATTGCTGATGGCATTGTCTATTTCATCAGATATCTTTACTGGGTTGTCTCTTCTACACAAAAATTTGCTTCTGGCTGTTCTGTCCTCGATGATCATTTCCACTCTTGTACTTCAATTGAAAATCTTTTCTTTATCCCAATGTGTCTTGATAGTGTCCCAAAGTCTGCCTAGGACTATTTAATCTGACCAGCCATTGTCCTCTAAAGGTTTAGCCAAAGATCTGAATTATTTCCAATAAAAAGATAGCCCAACAGCTTTGCTTGTGTTTTTATGGCTTTGTTAATGTTTGTTGACAGGCAAAACATCATTTGCAATAGAAGGCCAGAAAATGGTAAGACTTCACAGTTGGAGAAAGCCGAGCATTATCTCAGCCCTCTTTGATTTTGCCTCTTAACTAGAAGCTGTGTGTAGAATAACAATTACACCTGAAAGCATGGGTGTGGTGGGAGAATGACCTGTCAGCTATTTGTCATTACCATGATCGTAATGATAAGGAAAACAGAACAATTACTTTTTAGCAATGCAGTCACTCATTTTGACACTGATTGCATCACACTGACTTCTTGTTCAACACGTAGGAAAATGATTTATCAGATTCTTCCAGGTGAAAAGTAACCACAACCGCAGAAACAGGTAATGCACTGGACAACGTCATTACTCTAGTATAAGGCTATAAATGAGTAATAATGATTTAACAATATCATCACTATGAGGGTTGGCATAGAGTCATTGAGGTATACAGCACAGAAACAGGCACTTTGGCCCATCGAATCCTTGCCAGCTCTCAACCATCCACTTGCACTAATCCTACATTGACCCTTTTTTTAACTCTTCACACTTCCTGATCATTTCCCCCAGATTCTACCATTGACTTATATTATGGCCAATAAATAGCAACTAATTAGATACCAACCCACATATCTTTTGGGTGTGTGAGGAAAACGGTTTATCCAAAAGCCACCCATGTAGTCACAGGGACAACGTGCAAAGTCCACACACACACACATAGCACCCGAGGTTTAGGTTGAAAGTGGGATTGTCCAAAACTTCACAACTCGATTAATTCAAGTAATAGTAACTGAGTGTTCTGCCACATAAAGTTACTGTTAATACACTGAGTGCCAACCCCCTAATAGTACATATTGTGATTAATATTTGGTCCATGATGACAGAGGAGATAAGCTCATTTATCTCAATTGCTATTTTCATTGCGACAAGCACAAAAACAGACAGACCGCAGTGAGAACTAACTAACTAACTAACTAGCTCGGTCGCATACAGGATGGGAGAGGTGATTATTACACACATCGGTTACATTCAGGGCGGCACACAATTGAACAACTGTACAACTCAAGCTAAAATGTAACAGTAAATAAACTTGAACATCAAACCATAATTCTACTGAACACGCACACCATCAAAGCATTTAAAAAATAAGTAGCTTTGGCCACTGAGAATGCTGGGGCGAGCTCTCGACAGACTACAACCTGATAGCGCCGTACTATGGGACTCATTCATCTTTAAGAGCTGAAAACAATGAATGGGGTCATATTTGTGTGAACAGAAGTAAAGATCTTCAAACGTTAACCCTCTTTTTCTCTTTCTACAGATGCTGCCTGATCTGCAAAGTGTGTCCAGTATTTCCTGTTTTATTTCCATCTAAGCTAAAGTTGGCAAAAGCATTGATCAGGCCAGACCTAACCTGCCCAGTTCATGCTTGGCAGGTTGTGTTAAAACTAGCATGTGAGAGTTTACTCCTCTAAATAAATTGATGTAAGTCACGTTAATTATCCCACCAAGTTCCCACTATGAATTCCTTGTGGGTGAAGTCTAAGTTTTATAAGGCTTTATAAAGCATTGGTGAGGCCTCACTTGGAGAATTGTGTGCAGACTTGGGCGCCTTATCTAACAAAGAATGCACTGATGTTGGAGAGGGTTCAAAGGAGGTTTACAAAAATAATTCCAGGGTTGAAAGGCTTATCATATAGAAGTGTCTGATGGCTTTGGGCCTGTACACACTGGAATTCAGCAGAATGAGGGATGATCATTGAAACTAATCGAATGTTGGAAGGCCTTGATAAAGTGTATGTGGAGAGGATGTTTCCTATGGTAGGGGAGTCTAAGACCAGAGGACACAGCCTCAGTTTAGAAGCACGTCCATTTAGAACGGAGATGAGGAAGAATTTCTTTAGGTAGAGAGTGGTGAATCTATGGAACTCATTGCCACAGGTGGCTGTGGAGGCCAAGCCATTGAGATATTTAAACCAGAGATCGATAGATTCTTGATCAGTCAGAGCACGAAGAGATGTAGGGAGAAGGCAAGAGATTAGATTAGATTAAATTATGAGGACACTCAGTCCTCGTTTATTGTCATTTAGAAATGCATGCATTAAAAAATGATACAATGTTCCTCCAGTGATATCACAAAAAAAAGGACAAACCAAAGACTAACACTGACAAAACCACATAATTATAACATATAGTTACAGCTGTGCAAAACAATACCATAATTTGATGAAGAGCAGACCATGAGCACGGTAAAAAAAAACTCAAGTCCCGATCACCTCCGATAGTCCCTGATAGCAGGCGGCAAAAAGGTAGAAACTCCCCTGCCATAAACCTCCAGGCACCGACAACTGCCGATGCATTGGAAGCACCTGACCACAGCTGACTCTGAGTCCGTCCGAAAACTTCAACCCTCCGACCAGCCCCTCCAATACAGCCTCCCAAACACCATCCTCTGCCGAGCGCCTTTGACCTCACCCTGGCCACCGAGCAACAAGCAAAGCCGAGGATTCGGAGGCCTTCTCCTCCGGAGATTCCGGACTACACAGTAGCAGCGGCAGCGAAGCGGGCATTTCAGAAATTTTCCAGATGTTCCTCCGTACTCTCACGTCTGTTTCCATCAAATCAGAATTGTGCACGGTACCTACATAACAAATACAGATATCATTTCTGGAGCGGCCGCGTGCATTGCGTCGCGCCGCCATTTCCTCCTCCCTCCACAGATTGAGGCTGAGAGAGAAATGGATCAGCCATGATGAAATGGCACAGCAGACTCGATGGGCCAAATGGCCTAATTCTGCTTCTATAGCACATGGTCATGTACACATATGTAAAATTATCCCTTGTATAGGCTTGAAGCAGAATTCAATAGATGATGTGGTGGAACACTATAGTATGTTAGTCTTTGTAAGTCATCCAAAATTCAGAATTCAGCCAATGTAAATATTTGCATTTTAGTAAGTAATCCACCACTATTTTATTTGAAAATGTGATCAGTTGAAAAAAAATGAAAGCTAGCAAAAGTTCACGTGTAATGTGCGAATTTAAAACATCCTTTGAAGATGTTATTTCCAGAATAAACCATTTCTGCCTGCAGGCAATCACCATTTCTCATTCCTCAGCACACTACTCCTTTCTAATCCTTGATACAGCTTCAGTTTGTTTTAAAGTGTACTTTGCAGTCACATTTTCACATTTTAAAATGTTTATGTTCAATGAATCATTTGAATTCTGAATTTCCACAAGTTTTTTTAAAACTGCCACGCAGTGTAGCTCCTACTTAAAGCTAACCACCCACCTCCACCCCGACCAGCCCATTAGCCTCATCTGTTGTTCCCATAATAGCTTCATCAGTGACCTCAAAACTCACGATACTGGAGTGGAAGCAAATCACCCTTGATTCCAAGAGAAAGTGAAGGAAGAAGAACATCACAGAAAACTGATACGACCCCTGGTGAATATGAGTTTAAAAAAGCTTACCACTGTGTATAAATATGCCAGAACATAAAATAAGAACATTAAAAATAGAACCAGGAGTAGACAATTTGGCCCCTTGTTCCTGCACTGCTTTTCAGCAACATCATAACTAATCATTTCCCTCATAAATAACTTCAAACCTCTTGATTCCCTTAATATCCTATATTGGTCTGTGTCCTAAATATACTCAATGATGCAAGTGCATCTCCTCCTGTCTTGTCTACTGCATTCATGGCTCCCAGTGTGGCTTCCTCTATATTGGCAAGACCAAGCATAGACTTGGTGACCATATCACAGAGCATCTACACTCTGCCTGCAATGGCGCCCAAAGCTCCCAGTTGCCGACCATTTCAACTCCCCTCTCTATTCCCACCTCTCCTTCTCATTCTAGCTATTTTGCTTAGAAATAGAGTGAAGTAACCGGGTCATGCCACCCATGTGACCAGCTAACCCATTCACCCGGATGTGGAGCACCTGAAGATAACCCACATGGTCATAGGCAAAGTTCTTTCAGTCAGAGGTGGGAACATGCATGTTTTCAATGTGACTGCATGGGTTTCCCTGGGTGCTCCAGCCTCCTCCCACCTTCCAAAGATGTAGAGGTTAATAGATTAGCTGGTCACGTGGTGTAAATGTATGGCGCAGACTCGTTGAGTTTGAAGGGCCTGTTACCATGCCGGATCTCTAAATAAAATAAGACAGAGAGGTGGGAATGGGCACTGGAAGCTCTGATCCTCTGGTCTACCTTTATCCTTCCATCCACCCCGCAACCTCCTTGTGGTTCCAGTCTCTCCCTTTCCTTCTAGTTGCTCCCATTTCATAGTCATAGTCATAGTCATAGTTATACTTTATTGATCCCGGGGGAAATTGGTTTTCCTTACAGTTGCACCATAAATAATAAATAGTAATAGAACCATAAATAGTTAAATAGTAATATGTAAACTATGCCAGTAAATTATGAAATAAATCCAGGACCAGCCTATCGGCTCAGGGTGTCTGACTCTCCAAGGGAGGAGTTGTAAAGTTTGATGGCCACAGGCAGGAATGACTTCCTGTGATGCTCTGTGTTGCAGCTCGGTGGGATGAGTCTCTGGCTGAATGTACTCCTGTGCCCACCCAGTACATTTATGTAGTGGATGGGAGACATTGACCAAGATGGCATGCTATTTAGACAGCATCCTCTTTTTCAGACACCACCGTGAGAGAGTCCAGTTCCATCCCCACAACATCACTGGCCTTACGAATGAGTTTGTTGATTCTGTTGGTGTCTGCAACCCTCAGCCTGCTGCCCCAGCACACAACAGCAAACATGATAGCACTGGCCACCACAGACTCATAGAACATCCTCAGCATCGTCCGGCAGATGTTAAAGGACCTCAGTCTCCTCAGGAAATAGAGATGGCTCTGACCCTTCTTGTAGACAGCCTTAGTGTTCTTTGACCAGTCCAGTTTATTGTCAATTCATATCTCCAGGTATTTGTAATCCTCCACAATGTCTACCCTGACCCCCTGGATGGAAACAGGGGTCACTGGATGGAAACAGGGGTCACTGGTACCTTAGCTCTCCTCAGGTCTACCACCAACTCCTTAGTCTTTTTCACATTAAGCTGCAGATAATTCTGCTCACACCATGTGACAAAGTTTCCTACCGTAGCCCTGTACTCAGCCTCATCTCCCTTGCAGAGTCATCCAAAAACTTCTGAAGATGATAAGACTCTGTGCAGTAGTTGAAGTCCGAGGTGTAAATGGTGAAGAGAAAGGGAGACAAGACAGTCCCCTGTGGAGCCCCAGTGCTGCTGATCACTCTGTCGGACACACAGTGTTGCAAGCACACGTACTGTGGTCTGCCAGTCGGGTAATCAAGAATCCATGACACCAGGGAAGCATCCACCTGCATCGCTGTCAGCTTCTCCCCCAGCAGAGCAGGGCGGATGGTGTTGAACACACTGGAGAAGTCAAAAAACATGACCCTCACAGTGCTCGCTGGCTTGTCCAGGTGGGCGTAGATGCGGTTCAGCAGGTAGACGATGGCATCCTCAACTCCTAGTCGGGGCTGGTAGGCGAACTGGAGGGGATCTAAGTGTGGCCTGACCATAGGCCGGAGCAGCTCCAGAACAAGTCTCTCCAGGGTCTTCATGATGTGGGAGGTCAATGCCACCAGTCTGTAGTCATTGAGGCCGCTGGGGCGCGGCGTCTTCGGCACAGGGACGAGGCAGGACGTCTTCCACAGTACAGGAACCCTCTGGAGCCTCAGGCTCAGGTTGAATACATGGTGAAGTTCTCCATGTAGCTGACGGGCAGCTTTGAGCACCCTGGTACTGACACCATCTGGTCCTGCAGCCTTGCTTGGGTTGAGACGTTTGGGTTTCATCCATTTTTACTTATTAGAACCCAGCACGCTTGCCTCCTTCCAAAACCTGTCTCCTGTCTTCACACTCACCTTCTTCTACCTTGTTCCATCCGGTGTTTTTTTTCCCTTCTTTGCCTGCCTCGGTCTGTCATTCACCTGCCGCAGGCTTTCAGCCGCACCTTGCTCACCGCCCCTACCTGTATCCTTACTCCCCTCATCGTGGAGCTGTCTCTCGCCTCTCCCCTCCTCCTCTCTACGTTGGGCCATTTTGCTTCTCCACTTTCAGTCCTGATGCAGGGTTTGGACCCTAAATGCTGCTGGTTTCTTCCCTCCCACTAGTGCTGCTCAGCATGCTGTCTTCTTCCAGCAGATTTTGTGTTATTCAATGATTGAGCCTGAATAAATATCTTGGGTCAGGAATTCCAAAGATTTGTCATCTGCTGGGTGAAGAAAATTCTTCACATCTCTGTCCTGAAATGGTTGAATCCTTATGAGTTGTTTGAGTCCCTTTTCCCACCTTCTTATTCTGGCTTTTGCCTGCCCCCCCCGCCCCCCATTCCTGTCCTTATGAAAGGTCGCAGTCTAAACCATCGACTGGTTATTCCTCTCCATAGCAGGTGCCTGACAAATTGGGGTCCTTCAGCGTTTTGTGTACGTTGCTCAGGAGAGGAGTTTTAAGTTGCAGAAAAGGTGGAGACATTCAGATCAGGCAGAGGGTTCAGGTGAAGTCAGAGGCACTGTGACAAAAAGCTGTTGATGGTGGTACCTGTTTGACTGATTAAGAAGGGAAATTAGTGAGGCAGAAGATGAGCAGAGAAGTAAATGTTGTGAAATGAGGGCAGTTAGAAAGAGGGAAAATGCTAAATAAAGAATGTAAAAACTACAAAGTGCAGATCAATAGAAAATGTTCAATATGATCAGGAAATGTTAGTTTAAGGGGAACAAAAGTTGCCAATATTGCACTTGTGTGACCCAGAACAGAGCTGGTAATTGTGATTATTCCAATGAAATTGAATTAACTGAAGTGGCTGAATTCAGTCTAGAGTCTGGAAGATGGTTATTTCAAAGGCACTGGATTTGCCTCTCAACCTTGTATCGTAACATTAGCAATACATTTCAGCTAGTACTGAAGCATTTGGTAAGAAAAACAATGTAAATTATTTCTGGAACCACTCAAAGCTTAAACATAGCATTCCTCTTAACATTCCAGCTCTCAATTGTACTCATGATACAGTGTGAAAATCACAGAAATACTATCTGTTCTTGTGCAATATTTATGTAGTATTTATCCTATTTATATCTTATAAATAACTAGATAATTCCAATTCCTATTCTAAACCACCAATAGACTATAAAGCTCTGGGCCCAGTTGCTTCAGTATGTATACATAATTTCCCCCGCAAACTGTGGGGCAAATCTGCAACTTGAGAATCAAAGAGCACTTATGGATCTCGTCGTCAATATTGCAGTACAGATCTCTGAAGATACAGGAGTCCTTTTAAAGGGTGAGTCCCATTTCAAAGCAGGCCAACTCTTTGATTTGTCTAATGTCTGGCAAGTAATGCAGTGTCTCTGCTGCAAAGTATTTGAAAAGGAATGATCGAAGGAGCAGTGTGCCAATTAACTGCCCTGTGCCAAACTAGTAAAACTCATAGTAAATTCTGATTAGCAATAACAATGTTTTTGGTTCCCACAGTGCTTACAATAAACAAAGGAGCCATTGGTGTTAGAGAGGCTAAGGGGAATTGTTGGACATTTTTGACATAACTCATTTCCCATTGTTCTTAAAGAAAACTTTTCTTTTTACTTCATCCTTTAAACAGTTTTATTTTTTTATCACTAACTTAGTGTCAGCCTAGTGCCGTTGATGGGCCCAGAAATCATTTCCCACAGTTGGACTTATCCACAAATCAGTTTTAATTAAGGGAGGATTCCAGCTGAAACAGCAGCAAAGTTGAAAATCCTGGGCTAAGATTCTCAACAACAGGTGGACTGTTCAAAGCCAGCTGAGAGACTTACTTTCCCATAACAATATAGCCAACATTGAAATGTGTGGAAGAAATGGCCTCTATTAGTTAATTTGTTTAATTAATTTTGGCCCTATGGCATCTACTAACTCTCTTGGGATTCATTATGAGAAAGGAACAATCATGGGAACTTTCCAAAACACGTTTGTTTCCCAATCTTATGAAATTATTCATGGGAGAGCATATGCCTCACTCAACTCCTTTTTGTCTAATTAGTTTTAGCAATCTCTTTTTACCATTCACTGAATACTTCCTTATAAGAAAAGAGCCCCTCACTGACACCACATTATACAAGTTATTCCCATTACTTTAAAATGCAAACTATTCTTTTCAAGAAGAGAGCATGTTACTTTCAAAAAGACTATGCTCGTCAATCTGTACGAATGGAATCAAATGAATCCTTTCTCTTACATGTTAAAAGTTTAAGCAGAATAAGTATGTACTTACATGACAAGTTAAAGAATGTGGCAGCAATAGGTGATCTTCCTCAAAAAGGACACTGAACAAACGACATGCCACTCAAAATGATTACTATTTGATCATAGGAACTCCTGGTCATTGAAGGGGACATACTGACATAAATCAAAGCATAAAAAGGAATGCAGTGTGTGAAGCAATTATTAACAGATTACAATATCTTAAGTGTTTTGAACCAAATACAAAGAATTCTTACCAGGGGTCTGTTGCTACTTTGGAAAGCTGCACAGATGACGAAGGACATTTTGAATGTTCTTGTTCCCATATGCAACAGGACCGATCCAATTTCTAATTTAATTTGGATGGAGTTGTTTATGAGAACATATTAATAGCCTTTATAAGACATATGTTTCTGTTTGTGGCCCTGTTGGATATTTGGTGTATTGCTGATAGGTACCATCTCATTTTAGTAGCACCAAAAGGTAGCAAAGGAGAGTCATGAAGGCCCCACATAAATAAAGTAGCTTCTCGTTGCTCAGAAGATGTAGCAGTGTGGAGACGCTGGATGGGGGATTGAGGGGATATACTTGCCTTAGAGTTGGTGCAGAGAAAGATCACTGGATTAATTCCTGTGACGAGGTTGTTGTCTCATAAGGTACAATTGAGTGGCGTGGTTCTGTGCTATCTGGATAACACAGAATAATTATCAAAGTAATTAAATTCAAGAGTTGCATGGTAAAGCTACAGCTCTCTAATTCTCTAGTCAAAAATCAAGGATCAACTTTATTCACCAAATATACAAACGGTATTTACATTTATTAGGAATTTGCTCTGTAGGTTGGACAGGGCATGACATGCAAGAAAAAACAACAATATTCAACAATTATAAAGAAAACAAGAATTATATAAAACAAATAATTACAGAATCATAGAATCATAGAGAAGTACAACTCAGAAACAGGCCCTTCAGCCCATTTTGTCCATGCCAAAACCATTTAGACTGCATCTGGACCATAGCCCTTCATATCCCTACCATCCATGTTCTATCCAAACTTCTCTTAAATGTTGAAATCAAGCTCACATGGACCACTTGTGCTGGCAGATCATTCCACACTCTCTGAGTGTAGAAGTTTTCCCTCATGTTCCCCTTAAACTTTTCATCTTTCACCCTTAAGCTATGACCTCTGGTTGTAGTCCTAACCTCAGTGGAAAAAGCCTGCTTGCACTTACCCTATTTATACCCCTCATAATTTTGTACACCTCTATCACATCTCCTATCAAGTCTCCTCTCAATCTTCTAAGTTCTAAAGAATACAGTCTTAACCTATTCGATCTTGCTTATAACCCAGTCCTCCAGTCCCGGCAATTCCTTGTAAATTCTCTCTGCATCCTTTCAAACTTGATTACATCTTTCCCATAGGTAGGTAACCAGAATTGCACACAATACTCCAAGTTAGGCCTCACCCACTTCTTATACAATTTCGACATAACATTCCATCTTCTGTACTCAACGCATTGACTTATGAACCCCAATGAGCCAAAAGCGTTCTTTATGACCCTATTTACCTGTAACACCACTTTCAACAAAGTATGGACCTGTATTCCCATATCCCTTTTTTCTACCACACTTCTCTGTGTCCTACTGTTCACTGTGTAAGACCTTCCCTGGTTGGTCCTACCAAAGTGCAAACATTACACTTGTCTGCATTAAATTCCATCTGCCATTTTTCAGCCCATTTTTCCAGCTGATGCAGGTCTCTCTGCAAACCATTATAGACTTCCTCACTGTCCACTATGTCCCCAATCTTGGTGTCATCTGCAAATTTGCTGATGCAGTTAAACACATTATCATCCAGATCATTGACATAGATGACAGATCCCAGTGGCACACCACTAGTCCTTAATCAATCCATTTCCACACAAGTATTTATAAATTGGGTTCCTTACAATACCTTCCAATAACTTTCCCACAACTGATGTCAGACTAACTGACCTATAATTTCTTGGTTCCTGTTTAGAGCCTTCTTTAAACAGTGGAACAACGCTGGCTATTCTCCAATCCTCTGGTACATCACCTATCACTAAAGATGTTTTAACTATCTCTGCTATGGCCCTGGCATTTTCTGCACTTGCCTCCCATAGGATCCAAAGGAACACCTCCTCAGGCCCTAGGGATTTTTCCACCCTGATTTGCCTCAGGGTAGCAAACACCTCCTCCTCTGTAATCTGTACAGGGTCCATGAGGTTGCTGCTGCTTTGTCTCACTTCTATAGACTCTGTATACATCTCCCAAGTAAATTCAGGTACAAAGAATGCATTTAAGATCTCCCCCATCTGTTTTGGCTCTACACATGGATTACCATTCTAGTCCTCCAGAGGACCAATTTTCTCCCTAGCAATCCTTTTGTTTGTAAAATACCTGTAAAATCCCATATGATTTTCCTTCATCTCGTCTGCTAGAGCAACTTCATGCCTTCTTTTAGCCTTCCTGATTTCTTTATTAAGTGTTCTCTTCCATTTCTTGTCCTCCATAAACACCTCATTTAATCCTACCTGCCTATGCCTGCTATACACCTCCTTTTTTCTTTTAACCAGGGCCTCAAAATCTCTTGAAAGCCAAGGTTCCTCACACTTGTTATCTCTACATTTTATTCTGACAGGCACATACAAACTTCGTACTCTCAAAATTTCATTTTTGAAGGCCTCCCACTTTCTAAGTACACCTTTGCCAGAAAACAGCCTGTCCCAATCCATACTTGCCAGATCACTTCTGCTACTATCAAAACTGGCCTTTCTCCAACCTGCAGATCAGACCTAGCTCTTTGCATATTTACTTTGAAACTAATGGTATTATGGTTATGCAAAGTGTTCCCATACATAAACTTCTGTCACCTGCCATGTCTTATTCCCTAATAGCAGATCCAGTATCGCATGCTCTCTCATTCAGGCTTCTATGTACTGATGAAGAAAACTTTCCTGAACACATTTGATAAACTCTATCCCATCTAGTCCTTATACAGCATGGGATTCTCAGTCAATATGTGGAAAGTTAAAGTCACCTACTATAACAACCTTATGTTTCTTGCAACAGTCTGAAATTTCTTTACATATTTATTCCTTTAAATCTCTAGGACTGTTGGGTGGTCATACCTTGATGTGTTCATACCTTTCTTATTACTCAGTTCCACTCATAATGCTTCACTTGCCAAGTTCTCCAGTCCGTCCTGCCGTGACATTTTCCCTGACCAGTAACACCACCACTCTTCCGTTAATCCCTCCCGCTCTGTCATGTCTAAAACAACGGAACCCCGGAATATTGAGCTGCCAGTCCTGCCCCTCCTATAACCAAGTCATATCTCCAGGTGTTATATAGAAATAAAAAAATCTAAAAGTTAGATCACACTTGGAATATCGTGTTCGGTTCTGGTCGCCTCATTATAGGAAATTATAGGAAGCTTTAGAGTGAATGCAGAGGAGATTTACCAGGATGCCAGCTGGATTAGAGAGCATGCTTTATGAGGATAGACTGAGTAAACTAGGGCTCTTCTCTTTAGAGCAAAGAAGAATGAGAGGTGACCTGATAAAGGTGTACAAGATGATTAGAGGCATATCGCTTGAGTGGACAGCCAGAGACCTTTTCCCAAGATGGAAATGGCTAATGTATGGGTGATTAAAATTTTAAGATGATTGGAGGAAAGTACAGGGGGGCGGGGGGAAGTCAGGGGTAGGTTTTTTCTTTACACGGAGTGGTGGGTGTGTGGAGGGCATTGCCAGGTGTGGTCGTTCAGGAAGATACATAAAGGACTTTTAAGAAACACTTAGAAAGGCACATGGATGATCAAAAAATGGAGTAATTGATGATTTGTCACCACCTTTGATTTGCAGGCAAATTGGAGTGGATCCAAGTCGCTTCTCAGGCAGGAGTTGATATGTTTCATTACCAACCTTTCAAAGCACTTCACTACTGTGGATATAAGTGTGCTTAATGAAAATACTACTTATCCATGGTGACCCCACAAGGTTTACTCTAATCTGTGCATTATTTACTCAGCCTGGCACATGATAGTTGTGGTGTGCACTGCAGGAATACAGCCCAAAGGAGCTTCCCTAGGCTGATTCCTGGGATGAGAAACAAGACATTTAGAAGAATGGGGTTGGGGGTTTTAACAGTGACAGATTAGTTGTTGAGATGTCTGCACTAATGGGAGAGCCACAAACAAGGGTCCAAGGTTACAGGATAAGGGCCAGACTATTTGATATACTTAAAGTGAAGATAGATAAATATTTGTAAGATTGAGAAATTAAGGATAACATGCATCTGGCACAGAGATCAGCCATAATCACATCAATGCATGGTGAAGCAGGCTTGTGGACCCCATGGCCCACTCGTGCTTCTATTTCTTGTATTTCTGCATTTTGTGTGTTTAGACAACACACAGATCTTATTCAAACAATGCATTCTTGCCTTTCCCTGTTGGTAAGTAGTTCCTCACCCTGTCCAAGTAACCTTGCATCCCAGGGTAACTCCAGTGATGAAGTTGGGAATGCACCATTCTCACCCTAGGAGACAGGACAGCCCATAATACGAGCCATCAAAAAGCAGGAATCAATTCCAGCTGTGGTAATGCGGTTATGATTTTAAAAATGCTGTGTTAGTCAGCCCAAGGATTCTCTCACTAGCTGACACTGCTCACACTCTCCTTCCCCCGAGCTTTCACAATGTGCACGATCTACTCTCAGAGTAGCTGAAAACTGCATTCCAGTGCGAATGGAGAGAGAGACTGGTGAGATACAGTTCCCACCGAGGTATTCATGGCTTGACCCAACCATTATTTTCTTCATGAACACATACACTATGTTTGATAAACTGTGCAACAGAGGGAGAGGCCAAGAACAGCGACAATTAGTCCAGTTCTGCTGTTACTTTGGAAGAATGAATAGCTTGCTGGATGTCACATGGGCAGGAAACTAAATGACTCCTGCCCATTCCCAATGCAGCACCCCACCCATATCCCATTGCAGAACCTCCCAACTTTAATCCCATTAGGTTTCGCTGAGTGCTAACTTCTGGATCGATGGTCCTTCCTGTTGACCTATCACTCTGAGAGAAGGTAGAAACAGGGCCTTAGGGAGCTGGTCTCTCACCTCTCAGCCAGCTGGCTCCTGGGGTCAATCCCACCTCTGGGCCTCGAACGCCAGTTGCTGTCCTATACAGTCAGCAGGTGGGCATGGATGAAGTTGTGCTGTTGAAGAGGCGGTGTTGAGGAAGCACTGAGCCAGACAAAGGGGGCAGGACCAAAGGAAGGAGTATTGAAGGATTGCCACTGATGGAGGGCGAAGTATTGATGGAACTACACAGGCAGTGAACCAGGATTGAAAAAGCTGAAAAGTTGAAAAAGGGGGTATTAATCACGACCGGAATATAGGTGATAATTGGCTAATACACTCAATTTCGTTTCTAAAAGGGTTTATCTAACGAATTTAATTTTAAACACGCAGCGCATATTTTCCTCGCATGAATATAGCGATAAGTCAATTATCAGGGGAGGACAGGGGAGTTTGAAGTAAGTGTTGAATGAACTTCCAGTAGAAGTGGTAGAGGCAGGTTCGATATTATCATTTAAAAAAAATTGGATAGGTATATGGACAGGAAAGGAATGGAGGATTATGGGCTGAGTGCAGGTCGGTGGGACTAGGTGAGAGTAGTGTTCGGCACGGACTAGAAGGGCCGAGATGGCCTATTTCCATGCTGTGATTGTTATATGGTTATATAAGTCACTTATCAGTCAATAGCATCACAACATTTTAAGTAACGTTTGGATATTAAACACAAAGCACATATTTTCCCCGTATGAACATATAAAGTCATTGCAACACACCAGTATCGCTGAATCAGTGGGAGCTCTGGGCTTGCTTCCCTGCAACAAGACGGTGCCATCGAGGGGTGATGAGAGACAACGATACTCGAAGGGGGTTCCTTATGTCCAGTCTATTCCGCAATTTAGTTTTCGTTGCATTCATTGCAGAGATATGTTGGAAATGGAAGCAACGTTTTCAGTGCTTTCGTGGCTATCTCAGGATATTTAGCCTTGACTTTGATCCAGAATGCCAGCAGAGATGTTATGTCAAACACACTTTTCAGTCCGCCGCCATTTGCAAGCTTGAGGAGTTGATCTCCTTCCCGTGCTGACATGGATGACGCACGGGTAATGACCTCGCGTGCGTTCAAGATCAACAGTGAGCGACAGGGAATGAGGAAAGGTGCAGCTGACTCCTATCGCCAAATCATATCGTTTCCTGATGGCCCGGTAGCACATGCTTTGTGGTCCGGTATCGGTCTGTGACCCGGTGGTTGGGGACCACTGATATAAGATTATCAGAGACATAGATATAGTAGAGAGCCAGCACCTTTTTCCAGCACAGTAGAGGCCAATATCAGACAGCATCTGTTTAAGGTGATTGGAGGAAATTTTATGGGAGATTTCAGAGGTAGTTTTTTTTTTACACAGAGTGTGAGTGCCTGGAATACACTGTTAGGGGTAGTGGTAGAGGCTGATACAATAGGGGCATTTAAGAGACTCTTAGATGCCATGGCATTGTAGCAGTTAGCGCAACACTATTACAGCTTGGCTCATTATGAAGTTCGGAGTTCAATCCCAGGACCATTCTCTGAGGAGTTTCTGTACACCCTCCCTGTGAAATGTGTGGGGTTTCCTTGGGAGCTCCAGTTTCCACCCACAGTCCAAAGGTGTACCGGGTAGGCTCAGTTAGTCATTGTAAATTGTCCCGTGATTAATCTAAGGGTGAAATGCCTCAAAGGGCCAGAAGAGCTTACTCTATGCTGTATCATTAAATACATAAAATAAATAGGCAGAAGGAAGTAAGGAAATGGAGGGTTAGGGGCTGTGTAGGAGTTGAGTCGGTTTACAAAGCCAACACAACATTGCGGGCCAAAAGACCCATACTATGTGTATTGCACTATGTTCTTATAAATATATAATATCAAGCTGCTGTAGGTGAGATGTGTATATATGGACTTTGTATAAAGGACAAAGTATAGAAAAAGCAGCTGCTCCTCAACCAAGTGCCTTCCTTGCTTCAGGATATTATGAGATCAGCGAAGGTGTTTTATGAACGTGGTTATTTTTTTTTCCCATTGAAAGATCGATTTAGAAATGATCAGATGTGGGGAGTTCTGAGTTACTTAGAACATGAAATTACTTCCTGTGGAATCATAAGAAGTCACAACTCTAAAGCTCTACACTGAAGAAATAGTTAATCAGGAGGATCGAGCAGAAGGGGAAGAGGATTAAGTCAAAGGCAGAAAGGTGTGGAGCTAGTTAAATAGGAGACATTTGAGGAAACTTTTGGAAACAAGAGGGGCGATGGTAAATTACAGAGATTTGCGCAGTGAGATGCAAGTGGCCTGGGTAGAGCATATAGACGATGCATCAGAAATCAGGCTGACGGCCCTTCAAGCCCACCTCCACCAATTAATAGTATCATGTCTGATATGATAATAACCTCACATTCCAGGGCTGCATAGTTTAAACTTGCCAAACAATAAACAACTTACATCACCTCAGATTTCAAAGCTCAAAATAAATTCATTATCAAAGTAAATAAGAGGGGTAATTAAAAAGTTTGTGGCCCAAGGTAGAAGGAGTCAATTTTAGAAAACCTAGCACATTTATTTTTTGACATAGTCCCCTCCTACATGTACACACGTAGTCCAGCAGCCATGGAGCATACGGACCCCTTTTTTGTAGAAGTGGTCCACAGCAGGGGTGATTGATAAGTTTGTGGCCTAAGGTGGAAGGAGATGAGTTATACCACTCTCGTTACATGCAATCACCCCTGCTATGGACCACTTTCTGGAGGTCCAAGACACCGACTTCTGCAAAGAAGGGATCCGTATGCTTATTGACCGCTGGACTAAGTGTGTAAATGTAGGAAAAATAAATGTGCTAGGTTTTCTAAAATTGACTCTTCCTACCTTAGGCCACGAACTTATCAATCACCCCTCATACAGTATATGCCTCTATATACTACGCTGAGATTCATTTTCTTGTGGGCGTTCAGAGTAACTACAAAGAAACACAATAGACTCAGTGAAAAATTGCTCACGGACAAAGACAAGGATGGATGGTTGCAACTTTGGTTAATTAGGCGGGGGAACATAGAGGATGCTGGGAGTAAGGAAAACTCAAGAGCTATTTGCATTAAAGGTCAACTGCGTTAAAGATTGATGATTCAATAAAATTCCTAAAGCAGAGTGGGGAAAGGCAAGGAAATATTCAAAGGTATGTATGGAAATATCGTTGAGGAATCTGACCTTTTCACACAAGGAAGGAATGAGGCTCAGCTGAAGGTGATGTGGATGTTGGGTGTGGATCACTGCACTACCATTTCAACAGCCGCCTCAGGGTGTACAGCTGCTTTGATAAGCACCTCAGCACTGGACAGGAAACAGGCCATCATCAATCTGAGCAATTGCCTAAGAAATAGAGACCCAACTTTTCAAATTCTGCTGCTACACTCCCTTTTAAATTGTGCCATTAAATTTAATGGTGCCACATACGGTATCTGTGCATGTTTACAAAATGTCTCTAATCAGTTACAACTCTCCTCTCTTCTTCCGTCAAACATCTGTGTCATCTTGATAGCTTTGCTGGAGTGCATTCATTTGCCAGGGCCCTTCAGAGGGAAACAAGGGTCACTTATTACACCAAATTGTAATGATTCCGAAGTCACGTATAGGTCACGCTAGGAAGAACTTCCTTTCTCAGCAGACAAGAGAAAGTTACATGGACTTTGTAACAATATATTGGTTTCATAGTCACTAGACTTTTTATTTCAGTTTTATTTAATTAACAGAACTTTAATTCCCCAGCTGCCGCAATGAGGTTTGAACACATGTCTCCGGATCATTAGTCCAGACGTCTGGATTACAAGTCCAGTAACATAACCGTTGTGTAAGCATGCTCTTAATCTCTTGATGAATACTGTGTCAAAGGCTAGACTGTTGGGAATTTGAAAGTCCAGTTGTAATTGTTTTGGTGGAGCACTTTCAGGGACATAAAATGTCTTAGAAGGAAGTGAAGTTCCAATAACGGATGCAAAGAAAATTGTTTTCATAATTTACTCCCAAAGAAAAGGTTTAAGGATTAAACATGTCTTCCCCCACCCCCAGGGAAAGTGTCTGCTCTTAACTGTGCAGTGTTTACCTGTTCATTGAACTCCTAAATAATTCTCGCTTCAGAACTTGCATCTATCCGATATGGGAATGTTTATTTCATAACGCAGTTTGTTATGAGAGTGTAGAAGCTGCTGAAAGTCGTCTCAGAGACTCTGTGAGTAAATGGTGTTTTGTTTATCACACCTGCTGCTGGTGCAGACTGTCGAGGAAGGACGTTCTGCAGCTGGGGGGCCCAGAACAAGCTAGCTTCAAGCCCCTTGGTCTGTGTTCTCCCGACAGCCGGTCATTGCAAATAGGCTGTCAAAATTTTTAAATTAATTTATATTTAAACATTTTGTTTCACATTTTAGTTTCTCTTCACAAACCCTCAGCTCTTTTTAGTTCACCTTCGCTTCCTTTCATTATTGTTCCTTGTTTGTAGTGGGGATCTTAACTTCCCCACCACAAAAAAATGAGATCGGTCAGGAGGTTGAGTGGTATTGCAACAATAACCTCACACTCAACATCAGGAACACCAAGGAATAGATTGTGGATTTCAGGAAGGGGAAGGTGAGTCCTCATCAGGGGACCAACAATGGAAAAGGAGAGCAGTTTCAAGTTCCTGGGTGTCAACATCTCTGAAGACATACCCTTGGCCCAAAATATTGATGCAATTACAAAGAAGGCACAACAGCATCTATAGTTCATGAGGAGTTTGAGGAGAATCGGTATGTCACCAAAGACACTCACAAATTTCTACGAATGTACAGTGGAGAGCACTTTGGTATGGATCCTGCACAGGATTGGAAAATAGCTGCAGAAAGTTGTAAGCTCAGCCAACTCCATCGTGGGCATTAGCCTCCCCAGGATCAAGGACACCTTCAAAAGATGATGACTTGCAAAGGTGACATTCATCTATAATGACCCCCATCACCCAGGACATGTCTTCTTCTCATTGCTGCCATTGAGGAGGAGGTACGGGAGCCTGAAGACACATACTCAATGTCTCAGGAACAGCCTCTTCCACTCCATCATCTGATTTCTGAATGGACAATGAACCCATGAACTCTACCTCACAATTCTTTATTTTTCCTCTCTTTTTGCACGACTTCTTAATTACTATAAAAATATTTCCTATTGTAATTTATATTATTATGTATTGCAATGTACTGCTGCGCAAAGTACAAATTTCATGACATATGCCAGTGATGTTGAATCTGATATTAAACCTGAATAGGATACAATTCATATAGATATCCACTTGTGCCAAATTAATATTTTTTTTAGGTGCTTGAGGCATCTACTTGATGTAGGCAATGGTTTCATTAATGCAGGCATTCTGGGTGCAAAGCTGTCAGCACAGCCCCAAGGGTAACTGTTATTGACATCTTCTCAGCAGTTACATTGCCCCTGTCTCTGTCATGACTCACCTCATACAATCCCCCAACTTTACCTTCCATACTGAAATCTGGCCCCAGTGACATCTCCAGTGGTTGTCTTCTGGGTATTCCTACTTTGACCTACTTCATTCCACCCCTTTTGTCCGTGATGGATACAAATGATGACATTGTTGAATGCTGCAGTAAATTACTTACTTCTGATTCCTAAAATTTTTCCACCCGCTGCAAAAAAAACAACTGAGGAGCCTGATAGACTCTTCTCATCTCTTAGATGAGCACAGCTCCATCAGAAGCTTGGCACCATCTAGGAGAAGCAAATTTATTTGATTACCCTCTTATCGGCCTCCCCAAGTATCAATCCATGCATCTCCAACAGAATATGTTCTGGAGTGAATGCTGCAGTTATTCACACATTTTACGATTAGCGACACACTCCAAGATATTTGAGAGCACCTCCTGATCTCACAACCTCTACCATCAAAGATCATGAGAACAGTTAGGGAAAGGCAATAAATGCAGGCATTGCAAATAATATTTGCAGAGTGAAAATGAATAAATGTAAACAAGATAATATAGAAACATAGAAAACCTACAGCACAATACAGGCCCTTCGGCCGGCCGACAAAGCTGTGCCGAACATGTACGTACTTTAGAAATTACCTAGGGTTACCCATAGCCCTCTATTTTTCTAAGCTCCATGTACCCATCCAGGACGCTCTTAAAAGACCCTATCATATCTGCCTCCACCACCGTTGCTGGCAGCCCACTCCACACATTCACCACTCTCTGTATTAAAACTTACCCCGACATCTCCTCTGTACCTTCTCCCAAGCACCTTAGAACTGTGTCCTGTCATGATAGTCATTTCAGCCCTGGGGAAAAAGGCTCTGACTATCCACATGATCAATGCCTCTCATCATCTTATCCACCTCTATCAGGTCATCTCTCATCCTCTGTTGCTCCAAGGAGAAAAGGCCGAGTTCACTCAACCTATTCTCATAAGGCGTGCTCCCCAATCCAGGCAACATGCCTATAAATCTCCTCTGCACCTTTTCTATAGTTTCCACATCCTTTTTGTAGTGAGGTGACCGGAACTGAGCACAGTACTCCAAGTGGGGTCTGACCAGGGTCCTATACAGCTGCAACATTACCTCTCAGCTCTTGAACTCAATCCTCTGGTTGATGAAGACCAATGCTCCGTATGCCTTCTTAACCACAGAGTCAACCTGCGTAGCAGCTTTGAGTGTCCTATGGACTCGGACCCCAAGATCCCTCTGATCCTCCACACTGCCAAGAGTCTTACCATTAATACTGTGTTCTGCCATCATATTTGACCTACCAAAACGAACCATCTCACAGTTACCTGGCTTGAACTCCATCTGCCACCTCTCAGCCCAGTTTTGCATCCTATCACTGTTCCACTGTAACCTCTGACAGCCCTCCACACTATCTACAACACTCCCAACCTTTGCGTCATCAGCAAATTTACGGACCCATCCCTCCAATTCCTTATCCAGGTCATTTATAAAAACCATGAAGAGAAGGCGTCCCCGAGGCACACCACTCATCAATGACCTCCATGCAGAATATGACCCGTTTACAACTATTCGTTGCCTTCTGTGTGCAAGCCTATTCTGGATCCACAAAGCAAGGTCCCCTTGGATCCCATGCCTCCTACTTTGTCAATAAGCCTGGCATGGGGTACCTTATCAAATGCCTTGCTGAAATCCATATACACTACATCTACTGCTCTACCTTCATCAATGTGTTTAGTCACATCCTCAAAAATCTAGCTCATAAGCGTCTTTGACAAAGCCATGCTGACTATTCCTAATCATGTTATGTCTCTCCAAATGTTCATAAATCCTGCTTCTCAGGATCTTTTCCATCAACTTACCAACCACTGAAGTAAGACTCACTGGTCTATAATTTCCTGGACTATCCCTACTCACTTTTATGAATAAGGGAACAACATCTGCAAACCTCCAATCCTCCAGAACCTCTCCTGTCCCCTTTAATGATGCAAAGATCATTGCTAGAAGCTCAGCAATCTCCTCCCTCGCCTCCCACAGTAGCCTGGGGTACATCTCATCTGGTCCTGGAGACTTATCCAGCTTGATGCTTTCCAAAAGCTCCAGCACATCCTCTTTCTTAATGTCTATATGCTCAAGCCTTTCAATCCACTGTAAGTCATCCCTACATTCGCCAAGATCCTTTTCCGTAGTAAATACTGAAGCAAAGTATTCATTAAGTATCTTTGCTGTCTCTTCCGGTTCCATACACACTTTTCCAGTCACACTTGATTAGTCCTATTCTCTCACGTCTTATCCTCTTGCTCTTCACATACTTGTAGAATGCCTTGAGGTTTTTCTTAATCCTGCTCGCCAAGGCTTTCTGGCTCTCCTAATTTCATTCTTAACTTCCTTCCTGTTAGCCGTATAATTTTCTAGATCTCTATCATTACCTAGTTCTTTGAACCTTTCGTAAGCTTTTCTTTTCTTCTTGACTAGATTTTCAGCAGCCTTTGTACACCGTGGTTCCTGTACCCTACCATCCTTTCCCTGTCTCATTGGAATGTACCTATGCAGAATGCCACGCAACTATCCCCTGAACTTTTGCCACATTTCTGTCATACATTTCCTGAGAACATCTGTACCCAATTTATGCTTCCAAGTTCCTGCCTGATGGCTTCATATTTCCCCTTACTCCAATTAAACACTTCCCTAGCTTGTCTGTTCCTATCCCTCTCCAATGCTATGGTAAAGGAGATAGAATTGTGATTACTATCTCCAAAATGGTCTTCCACTGACAGACCTGACACCTAACCAGGTTCAATTCCCAAAACAAGATCAAATACAGTCTCTCCTCTTGTAGGCTTATCTACATATTGTTTCAGGAAACCTTCCTGAACACATCTAATAAAGTCCACCCCATCTAAACCCCTCACTCTAGGGAGGTGCCAATCAATATTTGGGAAATTAAAATCTCCCACCACAATAACCCTGTTTTTATTACAACTTTCCAGAATCTGTCTCCCTATCTGCTCCTCGATGTCCCTGTTGCGAATGGGTGGTCTATAAAAAACACCTAGTAGAGTTATTGACCCCTCCTGTTTCTAACTTCCACCCACAGAGACTCAGTAGACAATCCCTCCATGATTTCCTCCTTTTCTGAAGCCGTGAGACTATCTCTGATCAACAGTGCCACGCTCCCACCTGTTTTGCCTCCCACACTGTCCTTTCTGAAACATCTAAAGCCTGGCACTCTAAGTAACCATTCCTGCCCCTGAGCCATCCAAGTCTCAATAATGACCACAACATCATTGCTCCAAGTACTGATCCACACTCTAAGCTCATCCGCTTTGTTCATGATGCTTCTTGCTTTAAAATGGACACTTCTCAAAACATCAGTCTGAGCGTATCCCTTCTCTATCACCTGCCTATCCTCCCTCTTACATTGTCTCCAGGCTTTCTCTATTCGTGAGCCAACAGCATCTTCCTCTGTTGCTTCAGTTTGGTTCCCATCCCCCAGTAATTCCATTTTAAACTCTTCCCCTGTAACCTAGCAAACCTCCCTGCCAGGATACTGGATCCCTCGGATTCAAGTGCAACCCATCCTTTTTGTACAGATCACGCCTGCCTCAAAAGCAGTCCCAATGATCCAGAAATATGAATCCCTGCCCCCGCTCCAACCCCTCAACCACACATTTATCCTCCACCTCACTCTATTCCTATACTCACTGTCATGTGGTACAGGCAGTAATCCTGAGATTACTACCTTTGCGGTCCTGCTTCTCAACTTCCTTCCTAGCTCCCTGTAGTTTGTTTCAGGACTTCCTCCCCTTTCCTACCTATGTCATTGGTACCAATATGTACCACAACCTCTGGCTGGTCACCTTCCCACTGTAGGATATCTTGAATGCGATCAGAAACATCCCAGACCCTGGAACCTGGGAGGCAAACTACCATCCATGTTTCTTCCCTGTGTCCACAGAATCATCTATCTGACCACCTAACTATAGAGTTATCACCTATCACTGCTGCCATCCCCTTCCTTTCCCTACCCATCTGAGCTACAGGGCCAGACTCTGTGGCAGAGGCACGACCACTGTTGCTTCCCCCAGGTAGGCCGTTTCCACCACCCCCCCCCCCAACAGTACTCAAACAGAAGTGTTTATTGTAAAGGGGGACAGCCACAGGGGTACTCTTTAGTATCTGACTCTTGCTCTTCCCTCTCCTGACTGTTACCCACTTATCAGTCTCTCGAGGCCCCAGTGTGACTACTTGCCTATATCTCCTCTCTATCACCTCCTCACTTTCCCTGACCAGATGAAGGTCATCGAGCTGCAGCTCCAGTTCCCTAACCTGGTCCGAAAGGAGCTGCAGCTCGACGCACCTGGCGCAGATGTGGCCTCCTGAGAGGCTGGGAGTCTCCTGGACTTTCCCCATCTGACACCCAGTACAGAACACCGGCCTCACAGACATACTTCCTGTTTCTATTCTTCACAGGTAGCATACCTTGCCTCGACCCATTATCGCTGAAGCCCTGTTGAGCCAAAGCCCTCCTACTCTGTCTACCTTTACTCCTTCGCCTGCTCCTCTGACGCCTGCTCTTTAAAGCTGTCTTCTTTTTAAACTCTTCCCACCAGTCTAGCTCGCTGACATCCACTCGCCTGTGCAGTCATTCCTCAATCAAACCGGCAAAGAAAAAATGATTGCCTTTTATACTCTTCCCACCAGTCTAGCTCGCTGACATCCACACACTTGCACAGTCATTCCTCAATCCCATTGAAAACTAAACCCAGAATACATCGAAAACACCCTTCATTATAACCAACAGAATTGAATAGGATTTGATTGAACATTTTTACTACTCCAGATTGCTCTGTCAGCTAACCAAACCATACTTCAACAAATTATTGCATCCCAGTATGCCACTTGAAAGATCACTTAAGGTAGAGGGGTGAAGCCTCCCCTACCTAGTACCTTGTTGGTGAATATGCAGTCGCTTGAAAATAAGATTGAGGATCTCAGGGCAAGGTTGCTGTATAAGAGGCAGATGAGGCAGATCTCAATAGCTTGTTGCACTAAACTTGGTTAAATGCCGATACACCAATTGCAGTGATAAGACCAGAAGGTTTTATGATTTTCGGAATGGATTGAACCATGAACTTTGGTAAGGAAAGTGGCGACAGCATATGCTTTTTAGGCAATTCTCGTTGGTGCACAGATCTTGGAGTTATGTCAGCTTCTTGTTCCCCTGACTTAGAACAACTAATGATTAATCTGTTGCCTCAAGAGTTCTCATCTGTGATCCTGACCGCAGTTTACATAACACCAGTAGCTGATTATAAGCAAGCACTTGCGAAACTGTGTGATGCTGTCTGTAAACAAGAAACAGCTCATCCTGAAACATTTCAAATCATAGCTGGCAACTTTAACCAGGCCAGTTTGAAGAAAACCCTGCCCAATTGTCACCAGCACGTAACCTGTTGCACCAGAGGTCCCAACACACTACAGCACTGCTACACTATGATAAGGAATGCCTATCATTCCTTCCCGCGTGCGCATTTTGGCAAGTCGGATCATTTGGTTGTACTCCTACCACCTGCATACAGACAGAGCCTAAAGACCAAGGCTCCAGAGATCAAGACAACTATGAAGTGGTTGTGGGAGACAGAGGAACGATTAAAGGATAACCCAAGTTGGTGTTCAAGAACTCATCTGAGGACCTGAATGACCTACACAAGGGTTTTTACAGACTTTATTGAAACAGCTGTGGATGAGTGTGTCCCCACCAAATTGGTCAGGGTTTTCTGCAATCAAAAGCCATGGATGAACAATGAAATCTGGAATCTCCTGAGAGTCATATTAGTGGCATTCAAGTCTGGAGAGCAAGAATGCTACAAGTGGTGCAGGTAGAATCTCCAGAAAGCCATCTCTTGGGCGAAGTGAAGATTCTGGACTAGACTGGAATCAACAAGGAATGCTTGGCAACTGTGGTGAGTTTCAATGCCATAATCTCCTACAAAGTTAAATTTTGCGACATAGGAGACAGTAGTGCTTCGCTTCCAGATGAATTCAATGCCTTCTGTTCTCACTTTGATCACCAGAACAAGGAGGAACCATTGTGCACCCCCATGTCTCCTGATGGTCCTTTGGTCGCAGTCTCTGGAGGTAATGTGCGGGCTGCCTTCAACATAGTGAATCCAAGGAAAACTTCTGGTCTGGACGGAGTACATGGCTGAATACTGAAGACCTGTGCTGACTAACTGGCTGGTGTGTACACAGATATCTTCAGCCTCTTGTTCCAGCAATGTGTGGTACCAACCTGCTTCAAGCAGGCTTCAATCATATCGGTGTCCAAGAAGAGCGTGTTAACCTGTCTAAATAGCAATTGCCCAGTGGCACTTACATCCATAGTGATGAAGTGTTTAGAGAGGCTGGTGTTGAAGCATATCAGCTCCAACCTGAGTGGCGACTTAGATCCACTCGCCTACTGAAGCAATTGGTCTACTGCAGATACCTTCTCACTGGCTCTTCACACAACCCTTGAACATCTGGACAGCCAAGATGCATACACCAGGATGCTCTTTATCAATTACAGCTCAGCACTTAACACCATCATTCCTTCAATATAATCAGTAAGCTCCAAGACCTGGGTCTCAAAACCCCCTTATGCAATTGGATCCTGGATTTCCTCACTTGTAGATCCCAGTCAGTTCAGACTGGAAAAAACATTTCCTTCACAATCTCCATCAACACAGGAGCACTGCAGGGATGTGTACTTAACCCCCTACTGTACTTGCTTTACACCTCTGACTGTGTGGCTAAGTACAGCTCCAACACCATATACAAGCTTGCTGATTACACCACTGCTAAGGGGCATATCAAAGGTGGTGATAAATCAGCATACAGGAGAGAGATTGAACATTTGTCTGAGTCGTGTTATAACAACAACTTTTCACTCAATGTCAATAAGACCAAGGAACTGATCGTATACTTCAGGAGAGGGAAACCAGAGGTCTGTGAACCAGTAATCATCAGAGGATCAGAGGTGGAGAGTGTCAGTAACTTTAAATTCCTGGGTGTCATTATCTCAGAGGACCTGTCCTGGACCCATCATATAAATATAATAGTGAAGAAAACATGATAGTGCTTCTAATTCCTCAGGAGTCTGCAGAGATTTGGCATGTCATCAGAAACCCTGGCAAACTTTGATACATGTGTGGTGGAAAGCATGCTTACTGGCTGCATTATGGCCTGGTTATGGGGTGTATGGGGTATCAGGGAGGGGTAGCAGCTCTGGTGGGGGGAACATGTCGCGTCCTTCTCAAGGCGGTTAGTCCACCTTTGGTCCCCACCTGGCTCTCAGCTCTCACCTGTGGCTCCCTGTAGCTGTTTACATGCGACAGCGGCCACACTTCGGGCAACGGCTTCGACAAGCCGGATAAACCAGGTGAGGGTAGCCGACGGGTCTCAAACCCTCGGTGAGATAGGGAGTTCTCTATCCCAGCATGTGAAGACAGACTCCCAGCGGATTGAGCGGACGAGACCAATGGAAGGTCCAACGGTCAAGAAGGCGGTCTCTGCAAGCGTCGTGGAACGTGTAGAGCAGGACAAGACACAGAAGACGCCTGGTCATCCATTGTGCCTAGTCCCATCTCCAGCCGTCTCGACTCTGTCTTGCCACCGGATCTAGATGGGAATTGTGAAGAGAGAGTGAGGCTGATGCTGCACAGCTCTCCCTCACTTAAATCCAAATCACACGCTAGTCTCGACACCGTCATAATGGTGTCAAGGTCTTCATCGATGCGACAAGGGATGAACACACGGCCTGGTATGGGAACATCAATGCCTTTGAGCAAAAAATTCTACAGAAGGCAGTGAATTTGGCCCAGTACCTCATGGGCAAAACTCTCCCAACCATTGTGCGAATTTACATGAAATGTTGCAATAGGAAAGCAGCATCCATCATCAAGACCCTCACCACCCAGGCCATGCTCCTTTCTTGCTGCTGCCATCAGGTAGAAGGCGCAGGAGCCTCAGGACTTGCACCAGCAGGTTTGAGAACAGTTACTGCCCATCAACCTTCAGGCTCTTGAATAAAAGGAGGGAGCTACACTTATTTAAGGACTCTTTTATGTTGTTATTTCATGCTCGTTATTCATTGCTATTTATTTATAATCTGCATTTGCACAGTTTGTTTACAGTTTACAGATCCTGCTTACAGTTACTGTTCACACGAGGAATTCTGCAGATGCTGGAAATTCAAGCAACACACATCAAAGTTGCTGGTGAACACAGCAGGCCAGGCAGCATCTCTAGGAAGAGGTACAGTCGACGTTTCGGGCCGAGACCCTTCGTCAGGACTAACTGAAGGAAGAGCTAGTAAGAGATTTGAAAGTGGGAGGGGGAGGCGGAGATCCGAAATGATAGGAGAAGACAGGAGGGGGAGGGATGGAGCCAAGAGCTGGACAAGTGATTGGCAAAAGGGATATGAGAGGATCATGGGACAGGAGGCCCAGGGAGAAGGAAAAGGGGGAGGGGGCAGGAAACCCAGAGGATGGGCAAGGGGTATAGTCAGAGGGACAAAAAGGACAGAGAGAGAGAAAGAATGTGTGTATATAAATAAATAACGGATGGGGTACGAGGGGGAGGTGGGGCATTAGCGGAAGTTAGAGAAGTCAATGTTCATGCCATCAGGTTGGAGGCTACCCAGAAGGAATATAAGGTGGTGTTCCTCCAACCTGAGTGTGGCTTCATCTTTACAGTAGAGGAGGCCGTGGATAGAAATATCAGAATGGGAATGGGATGTGGAATTAAAATGTGTGGCCACTGGGAGATCCTGCTTTCTCTGGCGGACGGAGCATAGGTGTTCAGCAAAGCAGTCTCCCAGTCTGCGTCGGGTCTCGCCAATATATAGAAGGCCACATCGGGAGCACCGGATGCGGTATATCACCCCAGCCGGCTCACAGGTGAAGTGTTGCCTCACCTGGAAGGACTGTCTGGGGCCCTGAATGGTGGTAAGGGAGGAAGTGTAAGGGCATGTGTAGCACTTGTTCCGCTTACAAGGATAAGTGCCAGGAGGGAGATCAGTGGGGAGGTATGGGGGGGGAACGAATGGACAGGGGAGTCGCGTAGGGAGTTTATGCCACCCTTGTTCAATCCCTTCCTACCTATGTTCGTGACACTTCTCATGCTCTTAAACTTTTCGATGATTTTAAGTTCCCTGGCCCCCACCGTTTTCTTTGCACCATGGATCTCCAGTCCCTATATACTTCCATCCCCCATCAGGAAGGTCTCAAAGCTCTACGCTTCTTTTTGGATTCCAGACCCAATCAGTTCCCTCTACTACCACTCTGCTCTGTCTAGCGGAATTAGTCCTTACTCTCAATAATTTCTCCTTTGGCTCCTCCCACTTCCTCCAAACTAAAGGTGTAGCTATGGGCACCCGTATGGGTCCTAGCTATGCCTGTCTTTTTGTTGGTTTTGAGGAACAATCTATGTTCCAAACCTATTCTGGTATCTGTCCCCCACTTTTCCTTCGCTACATCGACGACTGCATTGGCGCTGCTTCCTGCCCGCATGCTGAGCTCGTTGACTTCATTAACTTTGCCTTCAACTTTCACTCTGCCCTCAAGTTTACCTGGTCCATTTCCGACACCTCCCTCCCCTTTCTAGATCTTTCTGTCTCTATCTCTGGAGACAGCTTATCCACTGATGTCTACTGTAAGCCTACTGACTCTCACAGCTATCTGGACTATTCCTCTTCTCACCTTGTCTCTTCCAAAAATTCCATCACCTTCTCGCAATTCCTCCATCTCCGCCGCATCTGCTCTCAGGATGAGGCTTTTCATTCCAGGTCGAGGGAGGTGTCCTCCTTTTTTAAAGAAAGGGGCTTCCCTTCCTCCACCATCAACTCTGCTCTCAAACGCATCTCCCCCATTTCACGCACATCTGCTTTCACTCCATCCTCCCGTCACCCCACTGGGAATAGGGTTCCCCTGGTCCTCACCTACCACCCCATCAGCCTCCGGGTCCAACATATTATTCTCCGTAACTTCCGCCACCTCCAACGGGATCCCACCACTAAGCACATCTTTCCCTCCCCGCCACCCCCCGCTTTCCGCAGGGATCGCTCCCTATGCGACTCCCTTGTCCATTTGTTCACCCCCATCCCTCCCCACTGATCTCCCTCCTGGTACCTATCCTTGTAAGCGGAACAAGTGCTACACATGCCCTTACACTTCCTCCCTCACCACCATTCAGGGCCCCAGACAGTCCTTCCAGGTGAGGCGACACTTCACCTGTGAGTCAGCTGGGGTGATATACGGCGTCCGGTGCTCCCGATATGGCCTTCTATATATTGGCGAGACCCGACGCAGACTGAGAGACTGCTTTGCTGAACACCTATGCTCTGTCCGCCAGAGAAAGCAGGATCTCCCAGTGGCCACACATTTTAATTCCACATCCCATTCCCATTCTGATATGTCTATCCACGGCCTCCTCTACTGTAAAGATGAAGGCACACTCAGGTTGGAGGAACAACACCTTATATTCCAACTGGGTAGCCTCCAACCTGATGGCATGAACATTGAGTTCTCTAACTTCCGCTAATGCCCCACCTCCCCCTCGTACACCATACGTTATTTATTTATATACACACATTCTTTCTCTCTCTCCTTTTTCTCCCTCTGTCCCTCTGACTATACCCCTTGCCCATCCTCAGGGTTTTTTCCCCCCTCCCCCTTTTCCTTCTCCCTGGGCCTCCTGTCCCATGATCCTCTCATATCCCTTTTGCCAATCACTTGTCCAGCTCTTGGCTCCATCCCTCCTCCTCCTGTCTTCTCCTATCATTTCGGATCTCCCCCTCCCCCTCCCACTTTCAAATCTCTTACCAGCTCTTCTTTCAGTTAATCCTGACGAAGGGTCTCGGCCTGAAACATCAACTGTACCTCTTCCTAGAAATGCTGCCTGGCCTGCTGCGTTCACCAGCAACTTTGATATGTGTTGCTACAGTTACTGCTCTATAGATTTGATAAGTACGCCTGCAGAAAAATAAACTCAGTGTTGTATGTGATGACACATATAGAAACATAGAAACATAGAAAATAGGTGCAGGAGTAGGCCATTCGGCCCTTCGAGCCTGCACTGCCATTTATTATGATCATGGCTGATCATCCAACTCAGAACCCCACCCCAGCCTTCCCTCCATACCCCCTGATCCCCGTAACCACAAGGGCCATATCTAACTCCCTCTTAAATATAGCCAATGAACTGGCCTCAACTGTTTCCTGTGGCAGAGAATTCCACAGATTCACCACTCGCTGTGTGAAGAAGTTTTTCCTAATCTCGGTCCTAAAAGGCTTTCCCTTTATCCTCAAACTGTGACCCCTCGTTCTGGACTTCACCAACATCGGGAACAATCTTCCTGCATCTAGCCTGTCCAATCCCTTTAGGATCTTATATGTTTCAATCAGATCCCCCCTCAATCTTCTAAATTCCAACGAGTACAAGCCCAGTTCATCCAGTCTTTCTTCATATGAAAGTCCTGCCATCCCAGGAATCAATCTGGTGAACCTTCTTTGTACTCCCTCTATGGCAAGGATGTCTTTCCTCAGATTAGGGGACCAAAACTGCACACAATACTCCAGGTGTGGTCTCACCAAGGCCTTGTACAACTGCAGTAGTACTTCCCTGCTCCTGTACTCGAATCCTCTCGCTATAAATGCCAGCATACCATTCGCCTTTTTCACCGCCTGCTGTACCTACATGCCCACTTTCAATGACTGGTGTATAATGACACCCAGGTCTCGTTGCACCTCCCCTTTTCCTAATTGGCCACCATTGAGATAATAATCTGTTTTCCTATTTTTGCCACCAAAGTGGATAACTTCACATTTATCCACATTAAATTGCATCTGCCATGAATTTGCCCACTCACCCAACCTATCCAAGTCACTCTGCATCCTCTTAGCATCCTCCTCACAGCTAACACTGCCACCCAGCTTCATGTCATCTGCAAACTTGGAGATGCTGCATTTAATTCCCTCATCCAAGTCATTAATATATATTGTAAACAACTGGGGTCCCAGCACTGAGCCTTGCGGTACCCCACTAGTCACCGCCTGCCATTCTGAAAAGGTCCCATTTATTCCCACTCTTTGCTTCCTGTCTGCTAACCAATTCTCCATCCACATCAATACCTTACCCCCAATACTGTGTGCTTTAAGTTTGCACACTAATCTCCTGTGTGGGACCTTGTCAAAAGCCTTTTGAAAATCCAAATATACCACATCCACTGGTTCTCCCCTATCCACTCTACTAGTTACATCCTCAAAAAATTCTATGGGATTCGTCAGACATGATTTTCCTTTCACAAATCCATGCTGACTTTATCCGATGATTTCACCGCTTTCCAAATGTGCTGTTATCACATCCTTGATAACTGACTCCAGCAGTTTCCCCACCACCGACATTAGGCTAACCGGTCTATAATTCCCCGGTTTCTCTCTCCCTCCTTTTTTAAAAAATGGGGTTACATTAGCCACCCTCCAATCCTCAGGAACTAGTCCAGAATCTAACGAGTTTTGAAAAATTATCACTAATGCATCCACTATTTCTTGGGCTACTTCCTGAAGCACTCTAGGATGCAGACCATCTGGCCCTGGGGATTTATCTGCCTTCAATCCCTTCAATTTACCTAACACCACTTCCCTACTAACATGTATTTCGCTCAGTTCCTCCATCTCACTGGACCCTCTGTCCCCTACTATTTCTGGAAGATTATTTATGTCCTCCTTAGTGAAGACAGAACCAAAGTAATTATTCAATTGGTCTGCCATGTCCCTGCTCCCCATAATCAATTCACCTGTTTCTGTCCGTAGGGGACCTACATTTGTCTTTACCAGTCTTTTCCTTTTTACATATCTATAAAAGCTTTTACAGTCAGTTTTTATGTTCCCTGCCAGTTTTCTCTCATAATCTTTTTTCCCCTTCCTAATTAAGCCCTTTGTCCTCCTCTGCTGAACTCTGAATTTCTCCCAGTCCTCAGGTGAGCCACTTTCTCTGGCTAATTTGTATGCTTCTTCTTTGGAATTGATACTATCCCTAATTTCTCTTGTCAGCCACGGGTGCACTACCTTCCTTGATTTATTCTTTTGCCAAACTGGGATGAACAATTGTTGTAGTTCATCCATGCAACCTTTAAATGCTTGCCATTGCATATCCACCGTCAATCCTTTAAGTGTCATTTGCCAGTCTATTTTAGCTAATTCAAGTCTCATACCTTCAAAGTTACCCCTCTTTAAGTTCAGAACCTTTGTTTCTGAATTAACTATGTCACTCTCCATCTTAATGAAGAATTCCACCATATTATGGTCACTCTTACCCAAGGGGCCTCTCACGACAAGATTGCTAATTAACCCTTCCTCATTGCTCAAAACCCAGTCCAGAATAGCCTGCTCTCTTGTTGGTTCCTTGACATGTTGGTTCAAAAAACCATCCCGCATACATTCCAAGAAATCCTCTTCCTCAGCACCTTTACCAATTTGGTTCACCCAATCTACATATAGATTGAAGTCACCCATTATAACTGCTGTTCCTTTATTGCACACATTTCTAATTTCCTGATATGTACTCTGATAATAAATTTTACTTTGAACTTTATTAATGATTGCTGTCTCCTAACTTCCTAGTATAAATCATGTGCTCTGGATATCAGGAGTACACAAGCATCCTTAGTCACCTGCTAAATGTGTAGAATTGTAATGGTTTCATTCTCACTGAAGTACAAACCCATCTCACTGCAGCTCAATCTTGTCTCAGTTTCATTTTAGTAGCCAAGAAATAGAACTTGATCAGTCAGTGATAGTAGATAGTGCAGAAAAGCTCCACTAGAGTAAACAACTGCAGCAGAATAAATAATTGAGCTCAAAACTGAGGGTCCCCCATCTTTGATGGTGCCAATGAGGGGTTCTTCCTTATCATTATGATTTGCTGTCTGAAGCTAAAAGTGAGCTTTGTTTAGAATGTAGCACTGGAAATTGTATCACAGGCATTAATTATGGATCGCACAAGACTGTTATCATATCCTCCCTGTTAAACATACTGCCAGTTATTGTGAGGCATCTGTGCAAATGTTTCACCAGGATTGGGACCAGCACACATCTCTTTAGAAATATGTGCACACATCTACAGACCCATCTGAATCTTTCTATGGAAAATATACCGTAAAAACAGATATGACACAGTCTGTGGAGACTTCAGGTCAAAGTTTCTAGTTTTCCAAGAGCAGATAATTCTGCCCATCTGTTGAAAATCCAGGCTAAATTATTAGCAATAATGAAATTTACTTTGAATGTTTTGAATCTAAATCTGAAAAAGAGAAAGTGGTAAATGAATTGGGACCTAAAGCATCAGCTGCTTCTCTTTTCACAGATGCTGCTTGACTATCCTATGCATCTCTCCCACAAGTCGTGTAATCAGAAATTTGTCCTGCAATTATCCATGGATCCCTGGATAGTTTTCATTCAATTAACCGGTACTTATTATTGACAGCACTTAATATTGATTACATTAGTGGCCTTTTTAATACAATGGTTTTCAAAAGAGGTTGATTAAATATTCATCAATTAGTGAAGGATGTTTTGCTTAAAAACATTGTGGAAAGGAGCCAATCACAAACACTGAAATGTCTGAAACATCTGTGCCGCAGAGTGGAAAATTGGAAGATTGCCAAGTAAAATAGTGTTTTTATGTTTTGAAACTCATCAGGTATTATGTGGCTACAATTCTATTATCAAGAAATCTCTATAATAAAACCAGCGTAGAAACTCACTTTGTTGTAATTCTTTAATGTTGTTTTAAAATCTGACAAGCCATTTATTATCTTGCTATGGGGTGAAAATTACAATAATTTAGCTATAGAAAGCAATTCATTTCAATTTCCTTTAAAACTTAGAAAACCTACAGCACAATACACGCCCTTCGGCCCACAAAGTTGTGCCAAAACTTGATCAACATAGGTCATGTGAGGAAATACTGGATTTAGGAGTAGCTTTGAGAGAACTGGTATTTTAAAATTAAACTGCAAGAGACAGAAAAATGCTTGTGATTTCTGTGTGCTGATTATCCCTGGGTATTTGTTACATTTAGTGCATCGGTTCCAGTAAAGGATTACATCCTGGATAGACCAGCTGTGAGAACACTCTTTGAAAGAATTCAGGGATGAGGTAGGGGGGCATGATCCATACAGCTGGAATTTCAAAGCTAAAACCTCCTGAATTTACTTATTTTCTTTAAGAGAATGTTTTTACCTATTTCCCTGCTTTTCAATCAAAATTACATAGCTAATTCCTGATCTACTGGCTGCATGAATATTAGAACATTAAAGCCAGCAATGCAGCTAATGCAGTATAGATGGTGTGGATTTGTTTCATGAAATGTTGCAAAGCCCTACATGAAGTCATTTGTCATTTCAACAGTACTGCCTTCCTCCACTATTACTGAATTTCTCATTTTCTCTCTCCTCCTTCCCTTGCTTGCTTTGCTTCAAAACCTGCTTCTACATCTCTTACTTCCTCTAGTTCTGACTTTCGTGGAAAGGCAGGGTGAAGTCACAGTTCTGAAGTTGTAGTCAGCCATGGTTCTCAATTATCTCCACTGCTGAGGCGTTCAGTGTGGAACTGTGATGCTGGTGACATTTCTTCATATGTTAGAATCCAAGTTGACATCCTGACCAAGGTTGGACCTAGTACTAGGATTCCCTTTCCATTGAATTCAATGGAGATGAAAGGATGTAATGGGCTGAGTACTTAGATGCTTTTAAAGCGTGAAATTCATTTAGATGCTTTTAAAGAGCTTGAATTTATTTAAATTCTTTTAAAGGATTTAGTTTTTATTTAATTTTTTAAGTAGTTTATAGTCTTTGTTTATCCTTTGATAGCATTAAATATCTGAAATATTCTTAAATAAGAGTATTTGCTATGTAACGACATTCAATGTTTCCTTTTCCTGGTTGGTACTTGCTCTGAAAACTTGCACTACACCACGCCGCTCTCTTACACCAAAATGGCCTCTCCATAACATGGAAGGCCCTGTTGGTGTCCTAGTTCTCATGGTGATAGACTGACTGGCTCCAAGCCATGTTCTTGTGTTTAGGGAACTGCATTAGAAATCCAAATATTTGGTTGGTTGGAACTTGAAATGAGTTGATCCCCTTTGAGTATATGAATAGTTTATCACAGACTTAATTTATAACAACTGAAAATTAACCCATTTGGCCCATCACCTCTATTCTGCATCAAGGGGAGAAATCCAATAATCTCATTTGCTCTCTTTCTCTTTTCATATGTTACTCTTTCTGAAAGCCTTCCTGATCCCCTGGTTTTAGCAATGATTTCCTATTTCATCATGAGGCTTCCTGTTTAGTCTATGGTTTGCAATTTTGTGTGTTCTTTGTCATGTGTGCAAGTGTCTTCAAACAAATTACTAAGAACTTCACTTAGATAGACCAAATGCAATGTAATATTTCACAGGCTTTCCCATGACAGACAGATCTCATTTATAATGTATGAGAGTTACAGGTAAGCAGGTGTGAAGGATGGAATTGTGTAGGATGCCTTCTTCACACTAACATTGGTTAGGAGCTAGAAAAGCCTTAGGTCCCTTACTACCAGGATCAGGATAGTTATGATTCTACAACTATCAGGCTCCTAGAATGAGTGCAAATAACTTCATTCATCGCTACTTTGAACAGATTCTATGATCTGCAGGCTCACTCTCAAGGACTCTTTACAACTCATGTTCTCAGTGTTAATTTTATTTTCAGATTGTCTCATTTTGCATATTAGTGTCAGTAAATTGTAAGTTTATGTCGAGTTTTCCATAAAATTTTATGGCATTTCTTTTGTTCCGCAATGTCTGCAAAAAAATGCATCTCAAAGTAGTACATTTTTTCTTTTTTTTGTATTTGCACAGTTTGTTGTCTTTTGTGCATTGATTGTTTGTCTGATTGGAGTGTGGTCTTTCATTGATACCATCCTGTATCTTGTATTCACTGTGAATGCCAACAAGATGAACCTCAGGATTGCTTACAGTGACATATGTGTGTACTTCAATAATAAATTTACTTTGAACTTTTTAAACTTTGAATTAGTGTAAATTGGGATTTAATGGTCGATGTAGGCTTGGTAGTCTGAAGGATTTGTTTCCCTGCTGCTTGGCTCTAGGTCTAGGACTATTACATGCTTCTGCATGGCTAAATATTAGCATGGAGCATTAGTGTGCCTCCTATTGTGTTCCCATCTGGGGCCTTCCTCGTCATTGCAATGCCAGATTGAGGGGTTAGTCAAAGCTAAATGAGGAGAATCAATGACCCTGTACTGTGCTTCTTAAATTAGAAAGTCCATAAAAAGATAATTACATCCTTAATAACTGTCTTCTACATTTCTTCGGCTTCACAAGTTCTTCAGGAAGAAAGCAATCAGTATAAATTGATTATCAGTAAACATGCAGAAAAATCATTGTTCAAATACATCCAGACACTATGAAGAATGAATATATTTACAATATTGCTAAGCATGGTGTAATCTAATTAGTGCAGTACCAGAACTGGAGTTTAATAGATAGCATTTGTCCGAGACTGCATACAGAAAAAGTAATTCTTTATTTCCAAAAGTAATTCTTTATTTCAAATAACCAAATTCCATGCAGATTGATTAGGACCATTGCAAAACTATTCAAGTTTTATATCAATTGAAGTTTCAAAGGGTTTTACAGATAAAGTAATGTATTAGTGCCTCTTTTCATTACACTGTAAGCATTAAGGGTTATGTCATGGTAATTCTGAATTCAAATTCTAGCCTGAGAATTAAGTTTTGAATTCTGCATAGTCAGAATGCATCTTTCAGCTGAAAGGTTGTAAGGTATTCAGGTGAATATTAAATATCTTGTGGCTTTCTTCAATGCTCCACTAATATTTTTCCTTAGCCAACCAGATATTTAGTCCAGATATTGCTAATATCAGTGAGTAGATGGGTTGCCCTGTTTCTTACACTATGGTGATGAAAAGTCTTCAGAAAAAATTAATTAGCTGCGTGTAGTTCAGGATACCCTTAGGTTGTGAAAGACTTTAAAAAAACACGCCGTTTGTTCTTCATAAATAAGATCATTGGAGTGACCAGGGAGCTACTACTCTTCAAGGAGATTTATTTTATTATTTGCCTCAAAAATATCTTTCTTGAGAACTTACATTTCCTGCTTTTTCAGTTGAATCCTGCTATAACAAAAAACAATTCTTTTCACTTTTGCAATATTGTACATCTTTATCTAAACTTCAATCCCTTTGTCACAAAAAAATAACTTCACCTTTATTGATTCCAAACCTTGCTCTTCAAAAACTCCCAGGCAGGAAGCATGAGCTTCATCTTATCCAAATCTCCAATGTCCATATCCTAACCCACACTCAAAATCCCATTTCACCATCATGTTCATTAACCTGAGAATAAATACCCATGATATAAATGCCATGAAAATAAGCTTTTAGCAGCAGCAGCACAGTACAAGCATAAATTAAGCAAATTTAAATTAACATAAATTATTCCTAACATATGCAACAAAACAAACATAAACATAACAAAATTTGTGCATGTTAAGGGACATATAGTCTGAGGCATAATAGTTTTTTTTCCACAACCTGATGGCAGTGGGAAGGATGTTGGATCTCTGTTATTTTCTGATCCTCAGGGATCTTCCGGGAGTCAAGAATGGCAAGCAGTCTTAATTCTCAAGGATTGTTTATTTTAATATGCAGGCAAACATACAAATACTAAGCCAACTAAATAAAGAGTTGAGATGAATGAACAGCAAAGGAGCCAAAGATAAAAGATGGCACCTCTGAAAACTTCATCACCTTTATAATCAAGGTAAGAGAAATTCCTTAGATAAACTAAACCAATCAATGGTTGTACAATTACATGTGGGTAATACCTAGCCAATGAAAACTGAGAAAGGTGATAAACCGTTTGTTTAACTGCTATACCACTTTCTGCCAGTAAGTTGTGATGACCCACCAACTGCTGTGAAAAATACATGTACAAAATAAAAGTACAAATGATTAAAATACAACTTTAGTAAAAATACAAACGATTAAATTACACTTTCATTCTTACATTAATTAATCTGATAAAACACATTAAAAAACACAGTGGTTCCCAACAGGCAACATACATCAAAGTTGCTGGTGAACACAGCAGGCCAAGCAGCATCTATAGGAAGAGGCGCAGTCGACGTTTCAGGCCGAGACCCTTCGTCAGGACTAACTGAAGGAAGAGTGAGTAAGGGATTTGAAAGCTGGAGGGGGAGGGGGAGATGCAAAATGATAGGAGAAGACAGGAGGGGGAGGGATAGAGCCAAGAGCTGGACAGGTGATAGGCAAAAGGGGATACGAGAGGATCATGGGACAGGAGGTCCGGGAAGAAAGACAAGGAGGGGGGGTGACCCACAGGATGGGCAAGAGGTATATTCAGAGGGACACAGGGAGAAAAAGGAGAGTGAGAGAAAGAATGTGTGCATAAAAATGAGTAACAGATGGGGTACGAGGGGGAGGTGGGGCCTTAGCGGAAGTTAGAGAAGTCGAGGTTCCCAACAGGACCGTTGTTCAACCTTGAGATGTGGGTCTTTAGGCTCCTGTATCTCCTGCCTGATGGCAGCAATGAGAAGAGGGTTTAGCCTGGATGATGTGGGGGGGGGGTCCTCAATTGATATCCTCTTCTTGAGGCATCACCTCTTGAAGATGTCCTCAAAGGTGAGAAGACCTGTACCTGTGTTGAAACTGACTGAGTCCGCAGCCCAGGTAGATCGTTCAGGATGATCACACCTGTACTCTGGGACCTACACTGGCTGCTCTTTCCGTGCCACCTGCTTTAAGACTGCTATCATCTCATTACCCAAGAAAGGTAAAAGATATGGTGCCTTTATGACTCCCACTCAGTGGCCTTGACATCCACCATCATGAAGTGCTTTGAGAGGCTAGTCATGGCATGTACTAACTTCAATCTCCCAGACAGCCTCAACCCACTGAAATTAACCTACAGCTAAAAGAGGTCCACAGCAGATGCCATCTCTCTGGCCCTACACTCATCTCTGGAGTACCTGGACAGTGACAACACCTATGTTAGTCCATTGTTCATTGACTACAGTTCTGACTTTAATACTATAATTCCAAGCAAACTCATCTCGAAATTCTTAAACTCAAGCTCAACATTTCCCTTTGCAACTGGAGGTTAAAGAAATTTGGCATGTCCCATTGACCATCAGCAATTTCTAATCAATGCATCGCAAAAAAATCATCCCATCAGGTTGCATCATGTTTTGGTATGGCAACTGCTTTGACAACAATCTCAAGAAACTGCAGAATTGTGGACAACTTCCCTACCATGGACTCTGTCTACCCTTCCCAAAACCTTGGTAAAGCAGCTAAACATAGTCAAAGATCTCACCCTCCCTATACATTCTCTCTCTTTTCCTCCCATCAGGCAGAAGATATATAAGTCTAAAAGCATGTACTACCAGGATTAAGGACAGCTTCTATCCCACTGTTACATGACTATTGAATTATTCCCCAGAATGATGAGAGGAACTCTTTGCCTTACTATCTTCCTCATTGTGATCTTTACTGTCTCCCTGCACAGCACAGCTTTATTCTGTACTCTGTTATTGTTTTAAATTGTACTACCTCAATGTACTGTTATAATGAATTGACTCATATGTACAGTATACAAAACAAATTCTTCACTGTATCTTGGTACATTTGACACAACCAACACAGTAACACAGACCATTTCTTTGTTGCAAGCCTTTTGTGCATTCCCTCTCTGTTCACTGTCCAACTGATGACCAAGTCTTCTGTCTTTATATGGACTCTCAGGATTGTTGAAGTATTTCCCTCTAATGTGGAACTGCAATCACGATTTACTTCACTGGAAATTAAAAACAAAACGTTAAATTATCATCATACATTTACTAATTTCTAACTTTTTGAATGTGCTTTAAATAGCTTTTTAAATTCTTTGGAGTTGTTTGGAGCATTTTAATTATTTTTATATATCTGAATATCTTGAATTAGAAAACATTTTAAAAAAGTAAATGAGAGCCTCCATCAAAGACGGTCAAGCAATTCTGAGGGCTGGGTGTCAGCTGATAACTCCTAATAGCCATATACAGTACTACTAAACATTCACAGTGCTCTGTCGCCCAACCCCCAACATCCTGTCCAGGTAAAGGCAGGTGGGTGGGAACCAAAATGATTCACCAGAATGGCCAATCAACACTTAGAACACATAAGAAAGTAGAATCAGAAGTAGGCCACTAGAACCAGGATTAAGATTAATTTACACTTGCTTTTTACTTTAATTCTCCTATCATCTCTACCTTAGACCTCTTCAGCTGTTCATACGAAACTCAGCAAAACTTAAGGAACACAATCCCATCTTCTTTCCAGATTTATTAAAAGCCTCAATGAGTTAATACCGAATTCTACAATTTCAGGTAACTGATCTTTTTAGTTCAGTTTGTTCTGATAAAAAGCTGTAAAGTTAGAGGCACAAAAGACTACAGTTGCTGGAAATCCGGTGCAACACAGAAAAGAGATAGAGGAACTTAAATTGTGTTCAATTCTGGTCATTTCATTATAGGAAGGATGTAAAAACTTTAGAGAAGATGCTGAGGAGAATTAACAGGATGCAACCTGGATCACAGAGCATGTCATATGAAGATGGGTTGTGCGAGCTAGGGCTTTTCTATTTGGAGCGAAGGAAGGTAAGCAGCGACCTGATAGAGGTATACAAGGTGATAGGAGTCATAGACCAAGTGGATAGCAGGAGGCTTTGTCCCACCTCAGAAATGGCTAATACCAGGGGGCATAGTCAAAATTGATGAGCCTCAGATGGCAGACTTGGGTCACAAATGCAGTCCTCCTTTAAGGAAACAGAGGTGAAGACACCGCACCAGTCAACAGGTACAATTGAAACACAGAAGCTTAGACTTCCACTCCTGGGTATCCTGCTGGTGAATGTAAAGTCTCTGAAAAATAAAATTTATGACCTCAGAGCAACTCTGCTGTACCAGAGAGACATAAAGGACTGCCGTGTACTCTACATTATGGAAACGTGGCTTGTACCAGCAATTTTGGACACAGCACCGCAGCCCGATGGCTTCACCGTTCTCCTCAAAGACAGGATAGCTCAATCTTTTAAAGGCCGAGGCAGTGGAGTATGCTCTATGGTTAATTCATCGTGGTGCACAGACATTGCAGTTCTGGCTCAGTCCTTCTCACCTGAGCTTGGACATCTAGTGGTCAAAAGTCATCCATTTTATCTGCCAAGGAAGTTTTTCACCATCGTCTTGGTAGCGGTGTACATTCCACCTCAGGCCAATGTCAGGCAGGCACTGGAGGAGCTGCGCTATGTCATCAGCAGGCACAAAACCATGCACATTGATGCCTTCCCTATTCCCAAGAGATTTCAATCAGGCCAGCTTGAAAAAGTGTCTGAACAACTGCCACCAATACATTACCCATGGAACCAGAGGAGGCAACAGATTCACCAATGTTATACCATCATCAAGGATATTTACCATTCTATTCCATACCCACACTTGGCTGTACCTCTACTCCCCGCGTATAGGCAGAGACTAAAAGCCACAGCAAGAAGGTGTGGTAAAGGGAGGTAGGGGAGCACTTTCAAGACTGCTTTGCGTCAGTGGACTGGACAATATTCAGGGATTCATCTTTGAGTCTGAATGAATATACCACAGTTGTCAGTGACTTCATCAAAACCTGTGTAGATAAGTGTGTGCTTTCAAGAACATAATGTCATACCCAAACCAAAAGCCACAGATGAACCAAAAGGTACTTGGTCTGCTGAGGGTTAAATATTTGGCATTCAAGACCAGTGATCCAGAACTATACAGCAAATCCAGGTACAGCATACGGAAGGGTTTTTAAGAGTGAAAAAAACTCAGTTGAGGTTTGAGATGGAGTTGGATGCACATCAGCTCTGGTAGGGTTTGCAGCCCATTACTTCCTACAAAGCAAAACCTAACATCATGAATGGCTGTGATGGCTTCACTCCCAGATGAGCTCAACACCTTTCTTTTTTTTCCATTTTTTTATTTTTTATTTTTATTGAAGGAATGACACAATACAGAACATATAATAGATTACATTTTCCTCCATTTTGCTTTAATATCGTACCCCCAAAACAAACCTCCCCCCACCCGCCCTCCCCAAACATATCATGGCAGCTAATATATTTACAACACAACAATTCACAAATACAAGTACGGACATTTCACAACCATTCCCCCACACTACTTCAAGACGACGGCTCACACACATCTGCAACATGTCAGATGATCCAAAATACACTCATATTTACAATTCATCAACCACCCTGTGAGGTAAATTATAAGTGTGTTAAATGGGAGGCAACTTCCCAAGTACAATCAAATGCCCTCAACTAGTAGGTAATTCCTTCAGACTCCCAAAATATGATAAGAAAGGTCCCCATTTCGAATAGAACTTTTTCACAGACCCCCTCAAAGTGAATTTAATCTTTTCTATTTCAGAAAAAACATTACATCTTCCAACCAAGCAGCAGCAGTTGGGGGAGTGGCAGATGCTCAACACCTTTCATGTACGCTTTGAAAGGGAGAATAAAACTACAGCTGTGTTAATCCCTGCAGCAATTGGTGACCCTGTGAACTCTATTTCTATCTCAGAAGCCAACGTAAGAACATCTTTGAAGAGGGTGAATCCTCACCATGTGTCAGGTCCTGATGGTGTACCTGGTAGGGCTCTGAAAATCTGTGCCAACCAACTGGCAGGAGTGTTCAAGGACATCGTCGATCACTCACTGCTGCAGTCTGTGGTTCCCACCTGCTTCAGAAGGACAACCATACCAGTGTCCAGGAAGAGCTGGATGAGCTGCTTCAATGACTATTGTTCAGTGGCACTCACATCTTCCGTGATGAAATGCTTTGAGAGATTGTTCATGACCAGAATCAACTCTTGCCTAAGCAAGGGCCTGAACCCACTGTAATTTGCCTACCATGCAATAGGTCTATTGCAATCTCATTGTCTTTCCACTTGGCTTTGGATCACCTGGACAATGGTATACCTACATCAGGCTGCTAGATATTGACTACAGCTCAGCACTCAACACTATCATACCCTCAGTTCTAATCAACAAACTCCAAAACTGGGCCTCTGTACCTTGCTCTGCAACTGGATCCCTGACTTCCTCACTGGGAGACTGTGCAGAACAGGAATAGCATCTCCTCCTCCCTGACAATCAGCACTGGCGTGCCTCAAGGATGTGTGCTTAGCCGACTGTTCTACTCTCCCTACACCCACGAGTAGCTCAACTGCCATCTATAAATTTGCTGACGAGACTACAACTATTGTTAGTGGAATTTCAGATGGTGAAGAGGAGGTGTACAGGAGCAAGATAAATCAGCTGGTTGAGTGGTGTTGCAACAATAACTTTACACTCAACATCAGTGAGGCCAAGGAATTGGTTGTGAACTTCAGGAAGGAGAAATTGAGGGAGCATTCACCAGTCCTCATCAAGGGATTAGCAGTGGAAAGGGTGAGCATTTTCAAGTTCCTGGGTGTCAATATCTTTGAAGAAGCAGTACATCCTGGGCTCAACATACTGATGCAATTATAAAGAAGGAATGAGAATGGCAATATTGTATTAGGACCTTGAGGAGAATTGGTATGTCACCAAAGACATTCGCAAATTTCTACAGATGTACTATGGAGAACATTATAACTGGTTGCTTCGCCATCTGATATGGAGGAGCCACCGCACAGATCAGAAAAACCTGCAGAAAGTTGTAAACTCTGCCAGTTCCATCATAGGCACCAGCTTCTCCAGCATCAACGACACCAACAAAAGATGATGGCTCAAAAAGAAGGCATCCATCACTGAACTCCCCTATCGGGTTTTATCTTCACATATGTTGCTTTTCCTGCTGAGTGCTTCCAGCATTTTCTGTTTTTGCTTCAGCTTTCCAGCAACATTTAGATTATGAATTAATCTGGAGAACATTTTCATCCGTTCAGATTTACTGTGGAGCTGCAGATGCCCATACACAATTTTCCCTCTGCACTTGCCTTGGAATAACTTTGTGGTTATTCATGGCCAATATTCCTCTTGTAACTTTAAACAAAAAGCACTTCCTTTTTGCACGTGCCTACAGCAGTAATGATTTATTTGGTTAAATGCCTTATTTTGGCCCACTGGGAGTAGACTTTGTTCCTCTTTCCTTTAATCACAGCAGCTTTGCCAAATAAATGTTATATGTAGACTTGTTTATAAAGAATAATTTACCCGCTAATTCCATTTAGTGCTAATTAAAGTAAGTTTTTAAGGAATATGTGTACCTAAATGGGAAGTGATTTACGGTTTGCATAACAGGATATAGTTCATAATGGCCCAATGTTTAGGACTAGTAATGTGCATAAGGGAAATTTTACCTATCAAAGTAATTGAGTTTGTAACAATACCACTGGAACTTCCTCAGCACTTTAGAATGAATTGCTAGTGTTGCTTTACAGGTGCAAAGCCATCTGGACCCAGCACTCTTCAGTTGAAGTTTTTTATGTTTACAATTTCCTTTTGGTCCATTTGAAGGGCCCTTTATCCCAGGGGAAACAAAAGTGCCTTGTCTTTTATATGCAATGGAATTCAGAAACTTGTAGTAAGTTATGTATCTGCAGTAGTTTAAGATTGAGATTATCATTGCAATATTGACAATGACTGTGAAGAAATCTTCAAACTTGGCCACCTTGACTTCTGGTAAAATGGTGAGGTTCAAAATCAACACTGTCTATAACTTCATTTATGCAAATGAATTGTTTTTAGTTCGTGCTGTGAATGTGGATATTAGAGGCTGGTTTAGAGCTATCTTCTAGACAAGCAAATCAGCTTCAGTGACCTTTCCATGACTAACATCATCTGCTTTGAGACCTTCGTTACACTCAGCTAGTTACTTTGGGCAAACTGTGTCATTTGGATGTCCAACACCAGACTCCCAAAACAGACATTCTATTCCAAAACTGAAGAGGTTTTGTAAATGCTGGAAATCTTGAGCAAAGCACAAAAATGTTGGAGGAGCTCAGTAGATCAGGCAGCACCTATACAGGAAAATAAGCTGTCAATGTTTCAAGTCGAAACCCTTAGCAGGCAGACACTTAAAAAAGACCAGTGGTGTGCTCAAAGCTTACTTAAAAAATGCACTATTCCCACTGATTCCTGGGATTGATTTCCTTGACCATTCAAATTGGAGAAGGAACAACACACACAAGATGCTGGAGGAACTCAGCAGGACAGGAAGCATCTATGGAAAAAATGTACTTTTTTTCCATTGATGTTGCCTGGCCTGCTGAGTTCCTCCAGTATTTTGTGTGTGTTGCTCTGATTTCCAGCATCTGCAGATTTTCCCTTGCTGGAGCAGAAGCAAATGTACTTGAAAAGATGTCAAGGCCATGCATTGGGAGCACACAGAAGGGAGTTGTGTGTAAGACTACTACCTTACATACAACCCCCTACCCATCTCCTGAGGAACCTTCCGTTGCATCTCTGGAAGAGTCTACAGTTCTCACAATGGCCTGCACAACCACTTAGAAAGCCCAAGAATGGGAGTGGATGGCATTCATCCTACGTCCATCAAGGAAAAAAACAACATGGGGAATTTGATTTTAAAAAGTGAGGCTTCATACAGATACATTTAAATGTTGACTGGTGTTAAGAAATAAAATTAGGACTAAGCCTCCCAACATCTGTGTCAGCTCCACTAGTTAACAAGGTTATGACTAATCTTTTATCCCTGCAAGATTTTATGTTCCACCACTCAACCCTTCATTTTCTTAATGCCTAACAATCTCTCAGTATTCGTCATAAACATACTCACTCACTAATTCACAACAGACTTCTTTGGAAGAGAATTCCAAAGATTCGCTACACTTTTGTTGAAAATAAATTCTTCTCATCTCTCTCCTGAATAATTGACTCCTTACATTGAGATTGTGATCCATGGTCAAAGGAAGCATTACTCCTGCTTTCTGCCTATCACCCTCTGAAAGATCCGTGTACATTTCAATTGTATCACCTCTGAGAGTCCAGACCCAGTCTGCTTAATCTCTCCTCATTAGACCAACTCCCCTCCCAGGAATCAATCTGATGATCCTTCATTGTACTCTTTTTCTTGCAAACATCTTTGTTTTTAATTAAGAAGACCAGATCTATATACAATACTCTAGATGTTTTCATTAAGGACCTAAGTAAATGGAGCAAGACATCTCATACACAAATCCACTTGCAATGTATTTCAACATAACATTTACCTTCCTAAGTGCTTAGCAAGTTCTCATATTGAATTTCAATAGTCCATGTGCAATGACATCCAAGTCCCTTTGTAAACCAAGACAATTCAATCACTCACCTTCCTATTTTTTCTGCATTTACTTTATGTTTAGCTTTTTGTTTAACCTGTCCCAATCCCCCAACATGCAGCAGCATCCTTTCCATGGTCAAAGAATAACCTAGTTTTATATCCTAACAAAACTAGTATCTCTGCTACTTTATCTCCTCAGGCACTTGCTGCCTAACCTTTGGAAGAGTCTCTGGTTCCTGAATTGGCCCATTAGCCACCTTAGAACCCACAAAATCAGAGTGTAAGCAGGTCATTATTGGTCCTCAGACATTGCTGATGGACGAGAAGGCCTTATACAATAAACAATACCATCAACAAATTTATGTAGTACAGTTAGCACAGTAAAATGCCCAAACTGCTCATGTGTAAATAAGAACTTTATTAAATGGTATTTAGTACTAAGTCACATAAGGGTCTATTGAGAAGATGATGACAAACTGTTTCAAAGAAATAGAGAACTCAAGGAAAAGCAAAGTATCGGATGGCAGAGAATGGACTACAGAGCCTTTGCTTCTGGCATACAGATGCCCCACCATCAATGGTGGAGCAGTTAAATTCAGAGCTGATAAGACAAAGACAAAGGTTTTTCCTTTGTTGTCTCCTGGCATTACAATGGGGAATAATCATGGAGGAAGATTTGCTGAGCTGCATTATTGGGATGGGAAAATTGATGAAGAGCAAAGAAGAGCAGGAGAGTTGGAAGACAGGAAGCGAAATGCCAGGGTGAAGAAAAGGGTATTTTGAAGACTAGAATTGGAAATGTAGAGTAAGGAGGAGACAGACACTCAGGAAGGGAAGGGAGTATAAGAAGAACGAAGGTGGAAATGGTCAGCAAGGAGATTCAGAGACAGAATTATTTGGATCAGTGAGGGTTGGGAAATAATTGTGTGAAGTCCTGCAGGCATGATTGAGGCCTGGGGGTGTTGTTGTTGTTGTTGAAATGTTCACAGGACAGTGAGAAGGGATAGATAGAGTTTACGTAATACAGACGGAATAATAATTGAAACTTTAGAGTACTGCATTGTGACTAACTCCCTGGCAGCAGTGGAGTGTGGAGAAAATACCAAAGTTAGATAATGAAGAATTTTTCATAAACTCTGTACACTTGTTTCATTTCCTGGTATCTCCATGCGTATTGGTTTGCAGATTAAGAATCCAAAGTAAACTAATTTCTTACAAGAGTATTGCATAATTGCTGGACTTTAATCAAGGTAATGGGAGGGGGTTCAAACATCAACAAAAATCAACTTCCTGGAGATCGTGACCTTTTGTTCTAGTTTCCTTAATCACTTGAAACATTCTCCCTGCATCTACAATATCACACCCTCTAAGTACTTTGTGTGTTTCATCAAGGTCAGCACTAACTTATTTTTTTTATTTTGTATGTATATTCATACATATTTTTATTATGCATAAAGAAAAATGAACGAGCTTACTTAATCTCTCCTCATCTGACAGACCCACCATCCCAAGACCCAACCCAGTAAATCTCAGATGCACTCTCTATAAATCATGTTTTCAGTAAGAATACCAAAATTGTGCGTAATGCTCCATGTATGATTTATGCAATAGCATTTGTACATCTCTACATTTGCACTATCATCTTGTAATAAATGCCAACATACTATTTGCCTTTTTATATCAACATGTAAGCTTTCAGTGATGTACATAATGATAATAAATTCCCGCTGAACATCAAAGGAAAGCAGAAAATCGGCTGTTGAATCAAAAGTGAGTGTGGTCTGCCTTTTGACAGCACTCACATGCACATGGCTTCCAAGAGAATACACATGGTAGGGCGACGAAGTGGGGGGGGGGGGGGAAGTGGTGGACAGAGTGCTGGATTGTAAACATGACAGTACATTAAAGGTGCACAAGTTATCTAATTATGTCTAGTAATCAGAATTTGAAAAACTTCCTTTGTCCAGCAATTAAAGTTGTTGCATTAGGTAGTGCTTTTACTAGAGCACTAGAAAGTACTTTTAAAAATTGTTCTCAAATGCTACATCGCAGTCGCTTGTGATACAGCAGATGTTATACCTAGTCTGCCCTATCTTTGCCACCCAGCCATTGAGAACAAGTAACGGACAAAGTTTACAGATGAGATTAAATCCAGTGGAAGGTGCACACTTAACTCTGAACGTTAAGTACAAAGAGCCTAAGTTTCATTGATATATGCAATGGGATTTTTGAGGTATGGATTTTATTATGTAAGTGTGTTAAACATATACATGAAGACATTTGGTAAGGACTGAATATCGTCCGAATGTTAACAGTTCAAAACCATATGAAACCTAAGCTTTGCAATACGAATGCAACTTGTTGATGTTAAAGAAACTAGTAAATAACTATAATAAATCAATAAATAGATTTTAATAGTCAAGCATTGTTTTGTGGAATTTATTACCAGTAAAGTATAGCATAACACTTAAAAATGGCATCAGATGCACAGAGACATCACTGATCTATAATTTGAATATGTAATCTGAATATTGCTTAGTTTCAAGACCTTCTACTGTATAATAATGTTTTACTTTTCCAAGTAAGGGACCTTTTATTTGTGTTATCAAAGGGGAACAAAGACCATGCCTTCTGCAGAGAGCATGTATCTGGGGACAGACATCATTAGCATATGAAGGCTTGGTTATGCAGCTGAGTTTGTGGTCATATTGTCCGCGTGTTTGATTGGCTGGATGTAATCGGACAGCATGCAGCAATTGATTGATGTTATCCCCTCTGTTCTGAATTCCATCAAAAACTTTCACAGGGTTTTGGCGCCAAAAGCAGGGGCCTTTTCTTTCCTTTTCTGATATTCTCCCTGATTAATTCCTTTATTTGAAAAGCAGGGATTAAAACCATCTGCACTCTCTTGAGATACAAAGTGGGTGCCTGTATAACAGGTAGGTTTTTGTGGAGAATCTGAGGTCAGTCATCAGAGCTAGAAATAACATACTGTGAATGCATTTAAAGTAGTGATATGATAAAATAGGTTAAAATATGGCTTTTAAATGGGAACATTAAAAAATGAAGCACCCGCGTTGCTCAGTACAAAAAAGCATTTTCTTGAGCAATGCTGTGTTGTACTGTGTATAGTCTATACACAACTCACTACCGAGTTGGAAGATCCTATCTAGGCAGTAGGTGGGTGGGAGGAAACCGTAACTGCAGTTTTGTTGATGACACTGCCGTTGATAGGTCATTTGGTTGTGAGTTCAATCCTCACTCCAGAATGTCTCATGGCAAAAGAGCATGAATTGGTGTGACTGAAGTCATTGTTGTATTCAACATGCCTTGAACACTGGAATAGGATTGAAGTGTTACTCCAATGTTACTTAGAGACCCATCTGGTAGATCTTCCCTTTGCCCCCACCTTATTATTCTGGCTTATTCCCCCTTCCTTTACAGTCCTCAAGAAGGGTCTCAGCCCAAAACATCTACTGCTTATTCATTTCCATAGTTCAGTCATTTCCTGAGCTGCTGAGTTTTTTAATTTATTGAGATACAGCATGGAGTTGGCCCTTCTGACCCATTGAGCCACGCCGCCCAGCAATCCCTCAATTTAATCCTAGCCTCATCACGGGACAATTTACAAACGACCAATTAACCTACCAACTGATACGTCTTTGGGAGGAAACTGGAGCACCTGGAGGAAATCCACAACCTCCTTACAGGCAGCAGTGGGAATTGAACACTGGTCACCTATACTGTAAAGCTCTGTGCTAACCACTATGCTACCATTCTGCCCATTCCTTCAGCGTTCTGGTAGAAGGTAACTTGATTTATTGCAAATGATCCTAAGACTGACCTGCTCTCAAGTACAATTATATGCACAAAACCCAAAACTATAATATGCTCAAATCACTGCATATTATGCAGAAGAGAATACTGCTCCACCTAGGACTGTATTTTACCGCATGTCTTCCTGCAAGATTCAAAAGTATAATGCCGTGGATGCTAAAAATCTTAAATATGTCGAAATACTGAGCAGGTCAGGCAGCATCTCTGGAGAGTGGAACAGAATTAATGTTTAAGATTGAATACCTTTCCTTAGAAATTAATTCCTAGGCTTCTGGCTGGTTTCTCAAATAGAGTAACAGAATCCTGTCTGGCATCCTAAGCAATATTATCCCTCGTCTGAAATTACTAAAATGAAGTATCATTAAAGCATTGTTGACCAAGGAATTTGTTTTGATTTCTATGTTAATAGTAACAATGGTCTTTAGAGCTATTCAATATTTTCTCTTAACTCCTGGAGAGGAAAAAGCGATTGGAATATTTGCTCATTGTTATTTTCTGACTGGAAAGTGTGTTGAGTTAGATAGGAACTTGGAGCAAGAGCACACTCATGCGTGGTGCTTCCACAGTGAAAGAGCTTATTCACATTTGCCAACGTGGCCAGCACATGAAATGTACAAAATCCCCCAATGACACTGCCCCTCCTCATGGGAGCAGCAGTTAACATGACCTGGGAGGAAATCAAAAGGGAGTTACTTACCATACTTTTCATTTACGTTTTACTATTTTATTCAATTTGTGAACTTTAAGATGGGATAAAAAAATTACAGAGTCTAAATGGTTAAGAGTTGAAACAATATTATTTGTTTTGTTTCCTGGCCATTAACAATGGTTTGATGAAATTCTGTTGCTTAAAGCAATGACTGACAGTTTTATATGCATCATTTCAGTTTCCTTTGTGGAAAGAGAATAATTGTATTCAGCGATAAGCTTCAATTTTTAAAAATATGATATAGTCTACTCACTCTGTTTTCTTTTCTCATTTCACTAATCATCGATTCCCTGTCTGTTCCTCCCACTCAACTCATCAAGTGCTCTCACACTCTGATATGTCCCGTTCTCAGTCTCCCACAGCTCCATTGTCCTGGTTCTGGTCTGCTTACTCCGCATTTGTTTGCAACATTCCTGCTCATACTCCTAATCAGAAGCACATTTGGCATCTTTAGCTCCATGGTTTCTGACCTGGTTCTAATGTAACTTGGAAGGAATCCGTAAAGAAAGTGCACACACATACTGAAAAACAATACGTATTACAAGGACGCTGCCCAAAGCTTAATGCTTTACTTAATAAATGCACACACATGCATATATGGACACAGTAAATGCACACAAGCATGCAAGCACACACACATGCATATATGGACACAGTAAATGCACACAAGCATGCAAGCACACACACATGCACACACACAGAGTTATTCCTGATTGACCCCACCACTGGCACTCCATACTCGCTCTCCACGTTACCCCTGCAGTTCCATTGTCTCGTCATGGCTCCACACATCCAATTATTCTGTAAATCTTGCTGCCATAGTAAGGTAGAGCCATTACTGTGCTAGTGATGAATCTCAAATGTTGAATCTCGGGTCCTCTCCCGAACCACCTGATGGTTTTCAGACAGCTTCTTGCCCTTGAGCTGTTTTGAGCTGTCAGTTCACTGATATCTTGCCATCAGTAACAAAATTCTGTCTTGCAGTGATGGGCACAGAGGTCTGGAGCCAGCTGTCATACACTACAGCTAGACAGAAAGATTGGAGACTTAGGAGACTTACTGTAAATTTTTCACAAAGGCTGATCCCGAGCATAGACCCTCCTTCAGCAAAACCTGTTGACTGATGGCCCAGGAGGTCATAGTTCGCCAATGGCTGTCAATGCATCCTGGCCTTTGGGTGCTTCAGGCAACACTATGCACCTCTGCAGAACTGTGTCAAAAGTGTTTCTTTCTGCATTAACCATCATGGGAGAAGAGAAGGCTAAATGTGGCTGATGTGAAGCAATATGGAGGAGTTTTTAACGAGAATGAGAGGTATTATGCCAGAGATTGATCCACTGATGGTGAATGACACAATTTTGGAAAGGGAATTGTTTAGCAAATAGGTGAGGGACTGAGGGAGTGAGGAAATGTTGCTGGCTGTTATTGAAGCACAAGGACAATTTGAAAGTGTTTCTCTTTCTCTTTCTGTTCTTGTTGAGCTGTTAAGTGTTTCCAGTGGTGGACCCCAATCTGCAGCAATGTTCCTGCAGCTGATGACTTCAGCTAATCTTTCCCAGGGCACGATAATGTCCACACTTGGTATCCACCTGCCATTAATAGGAAGTGTGCCTCTTCTCCATCATCAGGATGTCCAGAAATGCTGAAGACAATTGCCAGATGTGCTTATGACTGAACATATGGATAAAGGGATTAAAGAGTAGCTTCAGTTGTCACATGTACATCAAAGCATATAGTAAAATGTGTCGTTTGCATCAAATCAAATCATTGAGGATTGTGTTGGACAGCCCACTAGTGTCCCCACGCTTCTGGCACCAACATGGATTGCCACAACTCATTAACCCTAACCGTACAACTTTGGAACATTGGAAGAAACCAGAGCACCCGGAGGAAACATGAGGAGAACATCCAAACCCCTTACAGACAGTGGTGAGATTTGACCCAAATTTTACAGCTGGTGCTATAATAGTGTTATGCTAACTGCCATCACATTTTGCCAAGACAAAATGCCAATGTTTTTTTAAAGAGTTGCAGTCCTTAAAAATGCCTCTGAAGGCCCACAAGGAGTCACGTCTAGAAAGTGGGCAGGCTTTCCAATCTAAATGCAAATACAGGAATTCCACCAGTTACATTTAAATGAAGCTGAGAATTAATAAACCTTTGGCCTGAAATTCATCCACACGTTCTCTCATCCCATTGCAGCCAGAAGACCCTCGATTCTTTTTAACTTGTTAACATCCCCCCACCCCAAGTTTCGGGCAAATCTCCTGGTATTTCAGTGTCCATTTTTATCTGTGGTCTTCTGTGAAGCAGCACTGCCGCCTGTTCTCTGTTACTTGTGAATGTCAGTTATGAACTTAGCCTGAGGCAATTGGTCTGTAGTTTTCCATAGAGACATAGAGCACGGAAACAGGACCATTGCCCCATCAAGTCTATGCCTACATATTTATACTAAGTCCTTTTTATTCTCTGCAGATTCCCTTCAACCTTCCCCAAATTCTACCACACAACCACGTAGAAAGGGCAACTTAGATAACCCTGTCAAACTAAACCCTGGAGAACAATGCAAGTCTCACACAGACTGCACCAGTGGCTTAGAGTCACAGAGTAACCCAGCATGGTAACAGGCCAGTTGCCCCAAATGGTTTATGCCTATCACAGCATCCTCCCTGCTAGACCCAGTTGCTCATGTTCAATCCATGACCCTCCAAGCCCCTCCCCTCCATGTACCTAACCAAATGCCACTTAGATGTTGCAGTTATACCCGCCTCAGCCACTTCCTCTGTCAACTCATTCCAGGTACTCACTATCACCTCTGTAAAGAAATCGCATCTCAGGTCTCTTTTGAATCCCAACCCTGATCTTTTATCTGTGCCCTCTAGTTTTGGACTCACCAAACCTGGAGAAAAGACGATGACTGTCCACTTTATCCATGCCCCTCATGATTTTATAAGTGCTTATCCTTCATCGTCCTGTGCTCCAGGGAATAAAGGTCTAACATGAAAAACCTCTCCCTGTAACTCAAGTCTTCTAGTCCAGGCAGCACCCTTGTAAATCTTTGCTTCACAGGGGACATTTCATTTCCAGCTTAAAAATATTTTTCTGCTAAAAGGGCGACTAAAGGTGTACACAATACTCCAAATATGCCCTCACTATTAACTTCTACAACTGCAACATAATGGCCCTACCCCAAACTCAATGCCAGCATACTAAATGCCTTCTTCACCAGCCTGTCTAATTGTACAGCTGTTTTCAGCTAACTATAGACTTACACCCCCACATTTCTCTGTTCCACAATACTCATTAGTGTCCTGCCATTCATTGTATTAAGTCCTACTTTTGGTATGGCAGTCCAAAATGCATCACTTCACACTTCCTTAAGTTAAAATCCATTTACCACTCTTCAGTCCATTTCCCTTACTAAAAAGATCTCTTTGCAATTCATTGTAACCTGCTTCACTAACAACATGATCCCTAAATTTACTACCATCAGAAAACTTATTAAGATGCCAGGGACATTCATATCCCAATCAGTTAAGTAAGTAATCAGTACAGAGGTCCCAACACTGGCACCCCATTAGTCACAGGCCTCCAGTCAGAGAACCAGCCTTCAACCATCATCTTCTGCTTCTTATCATCATGCCAATTCTGAATCTACCTTCCACCTCACCCTGAAGCCTATGAGAACTAACCACCCAGATCATCCCGCCATGTGAGACCTTGTCAAAGTCCTTACTAAGGTCTATATAGACAATATACAGTACCCTTCCTTTGTCTATCTCCATACAAATCTCTTTGAAAAGCTCAAAAAGTTTTGTCAGGCATGTCCTTCCACACATAAAACTATGCCAACTATTCTTGATGAGGTCTTGACTATCCAAGTGTTGCAGGTCCTTCTCTCAATTATGTTTCTGTTATAGCTACAATATCTCAGAGCTTACAGGCAATGCATGTCTAACATATTAAGTTAAGTGAATTGAAATAGCATTGAAATAACTCAAAGCTGTGGTCCTACTGGCCCTTTTACTATAAACTTAATTACTAGGCTTACACACTGGTTGCTCCATGTACCCCTGTCTTTTCAATGACTTTGCCCTCTCAAGTCCTACCCTGAAAATCTAGTTTGAAATCTCCCTGGTGTCAAAAGCAAATTTCCTGATGATTTTGATCCCCACCCCCCCCACCCCCAATTTCCTGATAAGGTTCAAGTGCAATCCATCTCTTTTGTACAGGTTGTCGCTACCTTAGAAGAGATCTAAATGATCCAAGAACCTGAATCCCTGCCCCCATCCCCTGCACCAGCTCTTCAGACAGGCATCCATCAGGGCTATCTTTCTATTTCTGGACTCAGTACCATGTGGCACTGGCAGTTATCACTAATCCTGAGGACTTGCATTTTGACTTCTTACAGAATTCACTATTTCAATCTGCATGACCTCATCCCTTCCTGTGATATATGTACCAACATGTACAATGACCTTTCATTGCTCAGCCTCTCCCCAAGAATGTTCTGCAGCCACTTAGAGACATCCTTGACCCTGTCACCCGGAAAGCAACGCATCACCCAGGCACCTTTTCTACGTCACAGAATTTCCTGTCTTACCCCCTCATATGATTCTCCTATCACTGTGCCGCTGCCTGCCTGCATCCTTTCTCTCTGAGTCTCTGATTAACTCACAGTGCTAGAGACTTGACTAGCCCTTGAAAGAACATGCTCCTCAACAGGAGGTCAGGATTGAAGTCAAAAAAGGTCCTGTAAATACTGGAAATCTGGAACAACACACACAAAATGCTAGAAGAAACTGTGGAAGTCAACACTTCAAGCCAAAGTCAACTTCATCAGGAGTGGAAAGAAAGAGGGCAGAAGCCAGAATAAGTGTGGGATGGGGGTATAACATGAACTGGTGGGTGATAGGTGAATCAGGGTCAAAGGTGAAGGTAAGGAGGTGGTGGGGGAGGGAATGATGTGAGAACCTGGGAGGTAACAGATAGAAAAGGCAAATGACTGAAGAAGAAGGAACCTGACAGGAGAGGACAGTGACCCATAGAAGAAAGGGAAACAGGAAGGAGTAGGTGATGTTCAAGATGTGAGGGCAGAGGAAGGGAAAGAGAAAGGTTAAAGGAGCCAGAGAGAAAAAGGAAGGTAAATGAAGGTATAGGTAAGGTGATCAGTTATTACCAGAAATTGGAGAATTTGATAGCGATGCCATCAGGCTGGAAACTACCAAGATGTAATATGAGGCGTTGCTCCTCCTATTTGTGTCTGACCTCAAAGTAGCTGTCAAGGAAGCTGTGGTCAGACATGCTATTGTGTAAGTGGGAAGTGGGATTAAAATGGCTGTTACAGCAGACATTGAGGAGGCGCTTGACAATTCCAAGTATTGAGCTGGGAAGCAGTAGCCCTTCTAGCTGCACCATACTCTGCAGGGAAGTAATTAGTTGCTACTCTGATTTGACCAAACACTTCCGGTTTGGTAGCCGGCCGCTCGACCATGGTTTTCGGCTGCTCGGAGAGATTCGGTGGGGGGCCGTGGTCGAGTGGTCGACGACTTGGGCCGGCTCCCCCACCGGACTTAGTCTGGTGAGGAGGGTGTGAGGACACCCAGCAGGACTAAAAAAAAAAAGACCTGACAAAGGGCAGATGAGCTCCTTGAGCCAACGGCCATCGTCCGTGAAAGAGATTGAAGCCACACCATGTATCTACGAATCGTATGCTATGCACCTAGTTAGAAGAGACTTGATGAACTTGGGCGCTGCACTGTGTGCCTGGACCTACCCAAGGCCTCCGCCTAAAGAAGGGCTGAGCTCGAAGAAGCAGCTGTGGCTGGAGGCCGACACGGCCTTGGGCTCGAGTTTGGCGGTGGCGGCGGCAGGAGGTGCTAAGGTGGCCAGCGAGAACAAACCGGAGGAGAGGCTGTACTCGGTGCTGTCGCAAGATTGAAGAAGATGGAGGTGCATAGCCACCAACCTTGGATTCGGGACGGCACCCACTGACTGACTCTGATTTACCTTCTTTGTAATGGGAATGATCTTGTGATATCTGATTCTAATGCGCAACATGATCAATAATATCATGTAATGTACTTGAATTGGGTTATATTATGGAATACATTATTATTTATTACCTGACACAAGTTTAGCTCCAAGCTGATTTCACTCCCTTAAGTTGATGCCCTGACAGAATTCAGAGGGGTTCATAAATAGCCCATCAACACCAGATGTCAAACTTCCTGAGGTATACAGTGTAGGTTATTGTTTTACAGAATACATACTGCAAACAATGCACAATGGAGGGAAAACAGGTTTGCAGGAATGAATGCAATGCATCCATACTATTTTGAGTAAATGTAGGTTATAATAGTGCACAGGATATATTACAAAGCTGCACCGGAACTTTTCATAAAAACCTGGTCAGGACCTTCGAGCTCTGCTGCTTTAAATCCTGCTGTTCCACAGCAGATAAACTGACCAGAAGTGTGAAAAACTTTAACCTTAATTGTGGCAACACACATCAAAGTTGCTGGTGAACGCAGCAGGCTAGGCAGCATCTCTGGGAAGAGGTACAGTCGACGTTTTGGGCTGAGACCCTTCGTCAGGACTAACTGAAGGCTCTTCCTTCAGTTAGTCCTGACGAATGGTCTCGGCCCGAAACGTTGACTGTACCTCTTCCTAGTGATGCTGCCTGGCCTGCTGCATTCACCAGCAACTTTGTTGTGTGTTGTTTGAATTTCCAGCATCTGCAGAATTCCTCGTGTTAACCTTAATTGTGAATTACTTTGTGACAATGGTGTTTGAACATTCAAAGATATCTCCCAGATATGTAATTCAAAGGAAGCATTGTCAACCCAAGATTTTGAAGTGAAAGATGTCTTTGTAACTATTGAAATTGTTTTGAATCACCTACTGTTACCTTTGATCTTAAGGGTATGTACTTTTGATGTTGGAGCCTCTACCCAGAATATCTCGAGAATGATGTCCGCTTGTTGTGCTGGATAAAGACTTCCATATCACCAGCTTAAGTGTCTCTCCAGTGACTTTGTTCACAGTCACTTTTGGGGGCTCATCTGGGATACATTCCTGAACCACTCTGCAGCCAGCGACTTCAGCAGTCTAAGGAGGTGATTACTTTTAAGAGTGGCACCCATACTTAGTTCTGTTCAGGTGAATGGCCATGGGTTCATGAAGCATCAAAGAACATATGGAGAGTTGAACTGGTAGATGTAAAAGTGGTGTGTGTGTCCATGTGTGTTTGTGTAAGGGGCCAGCAATCACACAGTATTGGGTAGCATGATGAAAAAGGACACCACCAGTTGCAAAAGGTCTATACTGACCATTTGGGATGCTGGAGAGTTGCATGTATACTTGTTCAGGGGAATTATATACACTTGTTTGTGAATGTGTTTGTGTGTTCTAAGAATAAGTTTGAAAGTTTGAGGTAACGGGCTTTTACATGAAAGGGAATACAACAGACATCATGAGTTCAATGGCATGTAAGTGGAAGATTGCAGAGAACATACTTTGTGGTTTTAAGTATATACTGTTTACTTTTTATCCATACCTTATATTTTGCTCAGATTAGGAATTAGTGTGGAGATATTTGAGGGAGAGGTTATACCCAGATATATCTGCTGGGATGACACCTATTAAGGTCAGACAACACCAGGTCAAGAATCCTGAAGACTCTAGTTGGCTCTTGACCCTAATTACCATCATTCATAGACCCTTCACCCTCAGGGAGAAGCAGAGCATTTTGTTAGAGCTGTCATCACGTAAAGTTGCTTATGGGAATTCAGAATTCTGGTACAAACTCTGAGAAATAATTGAAATTCAGCAGATGCACCCAAAAGATATATCCATGGATGTACACAAAGGGTTTATGAAGGGACCAGCAATGTGATACGTTAGTGAATACAGTGTCTCCAGTGTCGATAAATGATCTATCCTTGCCCTCAACTACATTACCATTACAGGGGGTGAAACAATGAAGGCAGAGATAAATGAGCCTCTGGTACTTGAAATTGACAGAGTGCAACTTCCTGTGGATTTTTGGGTGCACCCGAACAATGAGGGAACTGTCCTGGAGATAGACACACTGAGTAAGGCAGGTGCTGTCATCGACTCAGGAAAGGGAGAGATAACATGGACAAGACAGGGACAGCGAACATGTGTGACCCGCAGCGCAGACAACATGGCCCTCAGAGAGATACAAGCCCCAAGCAGGGACAGGATATGGGACAATGATTGTGAATCATGTCAGGAAGTCCCAGGGTTAGGGACCAAACACAGACAAGAACTGTTAAAGGTAATGCAGCTGCCTGTAGATGTAGCAGTAATTGAAGTAAAGGCTCAGCAGAAAGGGGAGAGTGAAGAGCAGAAAGAGAATGAGTGTGAAGATCACAGGGCAAAGAGAGAAAAGGAACGTGAGTTGACAAAAATTGGAAGTGTGGAGAAAGAAGCTATTGGAGCCAATTTAGTAAGATTATCTGGAGATGTGGAGGGCCATTCTAGCTAAGTCGCATGTTGAGGAACCAAGCAAAACAGCAGTGACAGATTGGAAAAAGCTTGAGGGAGAGAAGATGGTGCTCCCACAGCCGGGTGATCAAGTCACAATGAGGGAACTGCCTGAAAAGGCAGGGCTCGCTCCCATGTGGATAGGACTACAGGTGATGCTCCTGACAAATGACCCCTGTGTTTATGTGCAGACACGGTGAGGCAGCCAGTGGAAATACCGGACTCGGGTTAACGATATGACTCACCTTCTTGCCGCCCTCAGAGACAGATGAAGTCCACCAATTACAGAGAGTCGGATCGCAGAACACCAACCAGTTGCATTACACCTGACCATTCCTGATGCAAGTAGAACCACAGATGAAAGCGAATGGAAAGGTAAACGCAGAAGACAAAGAGAGAACATGACAGCAGTCATGAGTAGCACATTAAATACAACTAATTGTATTTTGTAATGAGGGCTCGTTCTGAGAGGTGGGTGATTTGTTGTATACATATAATAGAAAGGTATCTGGCAAAATCGGTGGAAAGTGATCTGAGTTACGGCAGAGATGTCAAGTTCCACAACCTTGATGGCAAAGCAGACTGAGAAAGAGAAGAAATTGCACATAACGTCTGAAGGCAACCAACCCAGCCTGAAATGGGAGTGGATACAAAGGAGCTGGACCCTTTCAGCGATCAAAAGCACAGACCGGGAGGGAATGTCACCGGGGTGAGGTCCTTGCAGCCATCCAAGTATAGACCATACCAAACCCTCCAGTAGATCGATCAAAGGGACTGAAATACGTCACATTATTCTGGCAAACCACTGTCGTGACATAGAATATGAACTGTTGCCTTCAAACCTGATGCAGTTATCTTGCTAGTGGCCCGGCCCTGCCAACAGAATAACTACTGAAAGCCACTGCTGAGTTCTAGCTATCACAGAATAAGGGAGCCAAGATAAAGAGGTGGTTAAACTACAATGGGCCAGCAGGGAAGGGGGCAAAAAGCACACGAATACCAAAGTTGCATTTTAATGACTGGTGCCATTGAAGGGACGAAAGTATTCAAGAAGAGAATGCGATCAAATTCCTGGGACTTTTTATTGCCATCTCTGATTAGTCTTCTAGATAGCTAATCAGGGATGATATTGTAGATCAGAATCAGAATCGGGTTTATTATCACCGGCATGTGTTGTGAAATTTGGTAACTTAGCAGCAGCAGTACGATGCAATATACAGTAATATAGAAAGAAAAAAGAAGATTTAGATTCACAAAGGGACATAATAGGTTAGTAACTGGGGAAGGAATCCAAAGTAAAGGGCGTTTTTATTGCCCTACTTAATTAGATCCTCCATAAAATTTGGCCTTCCTGGGACAGATTTCTGTCCAGGGGCCAAGAGGAGGGTATGTTAGGAAGTATTCTGGAAATATGTAAATATAGAAGATATTAATTGAAGCAAGAACCAGGCTTCAGTTCTTATTGTAAATGTAAATAAGTTCTGGAAGCATGCAATTAGACCAGTTTTTATTGTAAATTGGAAGCAGTAACTGGAAGTTAAAAGCCCACACATGAAGAGATATGATTTGCAAAATGGGAACCATGAGATATTTGCATACATATGAGTCAAACGCTAAGATGTTGGGGTTGTAGTAATTCGCCTGCATCAAACCAGGCAACGTGGGTCAAGTTATTTGCCCGATTGTGACTTGGGTTCCAGTTGGCAGACCTGTCTGATGTTGTCATTTAGCATATCAAACATGGTCACAGGTACAAGCAATCAATAGATTTTTTTGCACTCAGGATATTTGTGTACTTAGAGACAATCCGGACAACATTAATTTTGAGTAACACACACAAAATGCTGGAGGAACTCAGCAAACCAGGCAGCATCTATGGAGAAGAGTAAGCAGTCAACGTTTTGGGCTGAGACACTTCCTGTGTGTTGCTCTGGATTTCCAGCATCTGCAGATTTTCTCATGTTTGTGATAAATTTTGAGTTCTTGGCTCTCTGTCTTCAGAAGCTTTCAGACTTCTTGCATGAATTACTTTGTAACAAAAGTGCTTGGATATTCAGAGATATCTCACACTGTAGATAGTAATTCAAAGAAAGCATTGTCAACCCTAAGTATGGAAGTGGATGATGTCATTGCAACTATTGAAATTGTATCAAATCACCTACTTTATTAACTTTATTAACTTTGCCTCTAACTTACACCCTGCCCTCAAGTTTACCTGGTCCATTTCCGACACCTCCCTCCCCTTTCTAGATCTTTCTGTCTCTGTCTCTGGAGACAGCTTATCCACTGACATCTACTATAAGCCTACTGACTCTCACAGCTATCTGGACTATTCCTCTTCTCACCCTGTCTCTTGCAAAAATGCCATCCCCTTCTCGCAATTCCTCCGTCTCCGCCGCATCTGCTCTCAGGATGAGCCTTTTCATTCTAGGACGAGGGAGATGTCTTCCTTTTTTAAAGAAAGGGGCTTCCCTTCCTCCACTATCAACTCTGCTCTTAAACGCATCTCCCCCATTTCACGTACATCTGCTCTCACTCCATCCTCCCGCCACCCCACTAGGAATAGGGTTCCCCTGGTCCTCACCTACCACCCCACCAGCCTCTGGGTCCAACCTATTATTCTCCGTAACTTCCACCACCTCCAACGGGATCCCACCACTAAGCACATCTTTCCCTCCCCCCCGCCTCTGCATTCCGCAGAGATCGCTTCCTACACAACTCCCTTGTCCATTCGTCCCCCCCATCCCTCCCCACTGATCTCCCTCCTGGCACTTATCCGTGTAAGCGGAACAAGTGCTACACACGCCCTTACACTTCCTCCCTTACCACCATTCAGGGCCCCAAACAGTCCTTCCAGGTGAGGCAACACTTCACCTGTGAGTTGACTGGGGTGATATACTGCGTCCGGTGCTCCCGATGTGGCCTTTTATATATTGGTGAGACCCGACGCAGACTGGGAGACCGCTTTGCTGAACATCTTCGCTCTGTCCGCCAGAGAAAGCAGAATCTCCCAATGGCCACACATTTTAATTCCACATCCCATTCCCATTCTGACATGTCTATCCACGGCCTCCTCTACTGTAAAGATGAAGCCACACTCAGGTTGGAGGAACAACACCTTATATTCCGTCTGGGTAGCCTCCAACCTGATGGCATGAACATCGACTTCTCTAACTTCCGCTAAGGCCCCACCTCCCCCTCGTACCCCATCTGTTACTTATTTTTATGCACACATTCTTTCTCTCACTCTCCTTTTTCTCCCTCTGTCCCTCTGAATATACCTCTTGCCCGTCCTCTGGGTCCACCCCCCTCCTTGTCTTTCTTCCCGGACCTCCTGTCCCATGATCCTCTCGTATCCCCTTTTGCCTATCACCTGTCCAGCTCTTGGCTCTATCCCTCCCCCTCCTGTCTTCTCCTATCATTTTGCATCTCCCCCTCCCCCTCCAGCTTTCAAATCCCTTACTCACTCTTCCTTCAGTTAGTCCTGACGAAGGGTCTCGGCCTGAAACGTCAACTGCACCTCTTCCTATAGATGCTGCCTGGCCTGCTGCGTTCACCAGCAACTTTGATGTGTGTTGCTCAAATCACCTACTGTTACCTTTGATTTTAAGGGTATAAAAATGGGGTGTACTTTTGAGTTCGATGCCTCTATTGAGAGTGTCTCAAGAATAATGCCTGTTTGTTGAGATGAGTATTGACACCTATATCACCAGCTTCAGTGTCTCTCTGGTGACTTCGATCTCAGTCACAACAATAAAGCTGTAAAATGATGAAGGAGATAAGCAAGAATGTGAGGGGAGGGGAAAGAAAAGAGCTTTAAGGAAAAAGTGAATGAGGAGAATGGTGGGGAAGGAAGAAAAAGAATAAGGAAAGCAGAGAGAGGAAAGCAGAATGAATCATAGAGGTACATTGTACATTTTCTCTGGATAAACATGGATTTCATTTACATTCCACAAAAAGTAGGTGGCCTAACAAGTAATCCAGAGAAGGAGACATTAAATTACAGTGGGCTAATACATTTTATTCAAAAAAGCACAGGCAATAATGTTTATTGTATTCTGATGCCCATTCCAATACAAAGCTGCCATTATTCCTAACATCTTGCTCAAGTGTTGGCATCACAGAGTTTCTCTATGGTAACAGTATTTTTATTGTCTGCACTTTCACAGTGATTTGATTAGTGTAGAGAGGATTTATCAGTCTGATTCTTTGCGTTTTTCCCTGTGGTATGCGTAGAATGCCATTCTGCAGTTAAGCATATACCTATGTAATTGACTGACTGAACTATTTTGCACGTCTTGAAAGATGCTTTTTAATATTCCTCATGAGTCCACAAGATTAAGACAAGGCATGCCCTAGCCGGAAGGCATTATAGTATACTTGCTATTTATTGTCTAATTCACTAATCCCCTGTGATCCTTTGTACTGTGGATGGATGGCCAGTTCTCATGGAGCTAGATTAATGAGACTTTATGTGGTCATGACATTTTTAGAAATCTTAACTAGAGGACAATGCGTGGGGTGGTGGTGCTGCTCCAATCATAAGGAAAGCAACTTCCTGGCTTTTTCTGGTGGAGGCGTACAGCTGGATAAATTATCCAGAGACCTCACAAAGAAAACAAAGTGTTAAATAACTGAACATGCTGCATACAGTCCAGTTTATCATGTTCCATCTTCATTCATTTACTGCTGTTTACTTCCTCTCAGATTGAAATTTTATTTGACTGGAGAAGATATCCTTCACAAGCATAAAACTTTAAACAAATTTGGGAACCCAGCAAATATTTTCTAAATTGGTTGACTTTATCTGATACACAATTAAATCCAACTTGACTATCTTTCATAGCCTTAAGAACAGAAAAATTCATTGAATTCTTGAAGGGGTTTGAAGGGGTCCGCTTGGAGAAAACTGTTCAACGATAGAAGAGAATCAGAGTCCATGGTGAAACTGTAGAGGAGGTAAGCTTCAATACCTTGAGGTATATTCCCTATTTCCTATTTACATATGACAAAAAGAGGCCACTCAGCCCATTGACTGCATGCCTGCTCTCAAACCACTCTCACCATTTCTATTCCCAAACATATTTTGTTGCAAATTTCTCTGTCCTGCCCATAAACCCCTGGCATAATCTGTCTGGATGGCAGGCAAATCAAAGCTTTTCACAGTATCTCAGTACATGCGACAATAACTAGCTAATATCAATACCAAAGATCCAGTTGTAAAGGGAGGTATTGAAATCCAAGTCCAGGAGTTGGAGATGAGTTTGCTTGGAACTACAATGTAGTGATTACTCGAAACCAAATCAACACTGCTAAGAGACTAAGCCAGGGTGCGCGACACTGTATGACACACTTCCAAATATCAAATTTCCAAATCAAAAAAGGTATGTTTGATCCTTTATTACAAAACCAGCAAAGATGAATGATCTTGTCGCAATAAAAAGACAACAAAATTAAATTAGTTATATGACAGTCTAATAGCAAGATTAGCAATACTAATTGGTATAATAGTGTAATTAGAATAACTAAGCATTCCAATAAGTGATCCAGTTAGCGTAACTAGATTAACTAAGCAAAGTTAGCAGTCAACAAAAATTATCATTCCCCGTGGCTCACTCTCTCTCCACTGGACTAAATTAAACTAAAAAGTGTGAATACGTAACTATACTCATTGGCATCTACCACAACCCAGCTCATGTGACAGACTACCAGTAATAAACACACCACAAAATACAATACAGACAGAAAATAGATACATATGGTATTAAAGGCTGAGCTGTAGTCAAATAACAATAATCTAATATACTATAGTGTCTTTATGTGACAACAATAAACCAATTTACTAATCCTCCTATCTCCCACCAGCACGTGGGATCATTTATGGTTACCAAAAAGAATGTTTTTAGGATCTGGGCAGGAAACAAGGCATCTGAAGGAAACCTATACAGTCTCAAGGAGAATGTGGAAACTCCACATGGGTAGCCTCTGACATCAGAATTGAATCAGGGTTGGTGGAGCTTTGAGTAATCAGTGCTATCTGTGGAGCCACTTATCACCCATCAATCTACTGATCTGCCCTCATCACTTCTGAATTAAAAACGAAAAATTTATGTTCCTGCCACTTATCTGTTTTGTCCAGTGGGTTCCAAACTTCAATGGAAATGAAACTTTGGAAAAATTAATAATGAGGAGCTGATCTAATGTCACACAAAGTCATAACTTTTCCTATTTGTGTGCATGTCCTAGATAAAGGACAACATTAAACAATCTGCATTGTAAGTTCACTACTGAAATGTGCCAAGGATTCTGGAGCCATCTGTTGGGAAGAGAGTGGGAAGTGAGTCTTGGCCTTGAAAACGTAATTAATCCACTCATATTCAAGCCGAATAAACCACAGGCAAAGCAATGAGAAGGAGGCTGATTTACAAACAATCAAATTTGCCCTTCAAAACGACTACTTTTGTGATTTTATAGAACATTGCAAGTTCATGAGCACCTTCAATTAATGGCAAAGTATGGCCTTCAGTATATATACTTTTGTAAAGAAAATATATTTATTTTTTAATTATTTGCTTGCTTCTCTAGAGAGGCAGTGTGGAATATACCCAGCCGGACCTTCGAGCTGTGCCACCCAGCAACATCGATTTAACCCTAACCTAACCATGGGACAACTTATGATGACCAATTAACCTACCCAGCATGTCTTTAGAGTGTGGGAGGAAACTGGAGCACCTGGGAAAAATCAACACATTCCATGAGGAGGGCATACAGAGGATGCTGGTATTGAACTCCACGCTCTGACGCCACCAGCTGTAATAGTGTCAGGCTAACCACTGTGCTACTGTGGCGCGTAATAAGTTGCAGCTTATCGAAGTATGGATTCAAGAAGCACATTACAGGCTCATAGTCATAGTCATAGTAATACTTTATTGATCCCGGGGGAAATTGGTTTTCGTTACAGTTGCACCATAAATAATTAAATAGTAATATGTAAATTATGCCAGGAAATAAGTCCAGGACCAGCCTATTGGCTCAGGGTGTCTGACCCTCCAAGGGAGGAGTTGTAAAGTTTGATGGCCACAGGCAGGAATGACTTCCTATGATGCTCTGTGCTGCATCTCGGTGGAATGAGTCTCTGGCTTAATGTACTCCTGTGCCCCCCCAGTACATCATGTAGTGGATGGGAGACATTGACCAAGATGGCATGCAACTTAGACAGCATCCTCTTTTCAGACACCACCGTGAGAGAGTCCAGTTCCATCCCCACAACATCACTGGTCTTACAAATGAGTTTGTTGATTCTGTTGGTGTCTGCTACCCTCAGCCTGCTGCCCCAGTACACAACAGCAAACATGATAGCACTGGCCACCACAGATTCGTAGAACATCCTCAGCATCGTCCTGCAGCTGTTAAAGGACCTCAGTCTCCTCAGGAATTAGAGACGGGTCTGACCCTTCTTGTAGATAGCTTCAGTGTTCTTTGACCAGTCCAGTTTATTGTCAATTCATATCCCCAGGTATTTGTAATCCTCCACCATGTCCACACTGACCCCCTGGATGGAAACAGGGGTCACTGGTACCTTAGCTCTCCTCAGGTCTACCACCAGCTCCTTAGTCTTTTTCACGTTAAGCTGCAAGCATTGAATTGCTCGCAGCTGAAAACATTGAATTGATATTGCACTGAATACTGAATGGACTTTGAATTGTATTTCTTTTAAAGCAATCGGTGAGATCATTCAGATTTATTTATTTATTTGTGTAACTTACAGTAATTTTTGTCTTGCCCTGTACTTCTGCCACAAGATAGCATATTTCATGACCTATGTCAATGGTAATAGCCTGATTCTGAGGAAATAGATTAAGAGTGCTCTGGTACTAGAAAACGAGGACAAAGAACAAGCAAGTTGCTGGAAGTGACATACTTCAGAATCATGGGATTGCATTAATGTTTTGTAAACCAGTCATCTTTGTTCCAGGGCTTCCAGACAGAGGCAGCACTTGCAATATTGTCCAGCTTCCTGAATAACTAGGATTCAAGAGTCAATGTGCTTTGATGTGGAGACAATCAGGCAATTTGTAACTGCACAGATTTTTTAAACTTTAGCGATTGCCAATGAAAATAGAGTCTGCATTTTCGATTGTTTATTCCAAAATCTTTTAGGTGTGAGCCAGGCCCCATCCACAGAAAGTCATACAACACAGAGGTTGGTTCTTTCGCCCAGCTGGTCCATGGCAGTCAATATTTCCATCTAAACTTTGTCTCATTTACCTGTGCCCAGTCCACATCCCTCAAAGCCTTTCCTATCCCATACACCTGGCCAAGTACTTCTTAAATGTTGTTAACGTTCCTCCCTCAACAACTTCTATTGGCAGCAGATTACATCTACAGATAACTTTCTGGGTAAAAAAGTTGTTCCTCAGTTCCTATTATATCTCTCTCCTCTCACCTTAAACCTCTGTCCTCCAGTCTGCATTCCCCAAGCCTGGGAAAAAGACTGTGTGTATTGTTTCTATCTATGCTCTTCACCAAGGCACACACAATTTTATACTCCCAAGTATGGAGACCTATTGACATTTAGGTATATGCAGTGTTGCTATTCATGGAGATTATATGTATTCTTACTTCCACGCTCCTTGATTATGGTTGCAGGTGTTAGTTGATCACATTGAAACACTTTGGTCTTACCTCCTGATTTCTTCTATTATCTTTCTATCATAGATATATTGCTAGAAATGACGTGTTAGGACCCAGGTGCCTCACCCTGTAACAAAGGATGCTGATGTGACAGAATCCACATTGAAAAACAATCTAATTTGTCTCAGCCAGAAACATCGACTGTACTCTTTTCCGTAGATGCTGCCTGGCCTGCTGAGGTCCTCCAGCATATTGTCTGTGTTGCAAGGAAAGTCAGGTTAGTTGTACAAAAGATGAGTGGAGATACTGTAGGTGTCAGTGGTTAGGAGGGAGATGGTGACCTTGTGGTTGGGAAGTGAAACAAGCTTCTGCCTGGGAAGCGACTTGGATCTGATCCAATTTGCTTTCCAGAGTAACAGGTCTACAGCAGGTGCCATCGCATTAGCTCTTCACACAACCCTGGAACATCTGGACAGCAAAGATGCATACATCACTATGTTCTTTATCGATTACAGCTCAGCATTTAATACCATCATCTCTTCAAAGCTAATCAATAAGCTCCAGGACCTTGGCCTCAATACCTTCCTGTGCAGTTGGATCCTGGACTTCCTCACTTGCAGACCCCAGTCGGTTCGGATTGGCGACAACATCTTCTCCACAATCTCCATCGGCATAGATGCACCACAGGGCTGTGTGCTTAGCCCTCTGCTCTACTTGCTTTCCACCTATGACAGTGTAGTTAAACACAGCTCCAACACCATATTCAAGTTTGCAGATGACACTGCTGTTGTGGGCCATATCACAGCTCGTGATGAATCATCATACAAGAGTGAGATTGAAAACTTAGCTCAGTGGTGTCATAACAACTCAATGTCAGCAAGTCCAAGGAACTGATTGTAGACTTTAAGACTGAGAAACCAGAGATCCATGAGCCGGTCCTCATGAAAGGATCAGAGGTGGAGAGGGTTAGCAATTTTAAATTCCTAGGTGTTACTATTTCAGAGGACTTGGCCTGGACCCACCATATAAATGAAACTGCAAAGGAAGTATGGCAGTACGTTAGGAGTCTGCAGAGATTGGGCATGACATCAAAAACTTTGACAAACTTCTATAGATGTGCAGTGAAAAGTGTATTGACTGGCTGTATCGTAGCCTGGTATGGAAACACCAATGCATTTGTGCAGAAAATCCATCAAAAGGTAGTTGATTCAGCCCAGTGCATCAGAGGGAATGCTCTCCCAACCATCGGGCACATCTACGTGAAACATTGTCATAGGAAAGCAGCACCCATCATCAAAGACTCTCACCACCCAGGACATGCTCTTTTCTCGCTGCTACCATCAGGTAGAAGGTACAGGAGCGTCAGGACTCACACCACCAGGTTCAAGAACAGTTACTACCCCTCAGCCATCGGGCTCTTGAACAAAAGGGGATAACTAACTCTTTTACCTTTCCATTGAGATGTTCCCGCAACCAATGATCTCACTTTAAGGACTCTGTATCTTTTTAATTCATGTTCTTGTTATTTATTGTTATTTATTTATATCTGTATTTGCACAGTTTGTTGTCTTCTGCTGTGCGTAGCTCCAGTTGAACTCTGGCTTTTTGTGTGTTTGCCCCCTAGCCATCAGTCTGTGGTTTTGTATTGCCATGTGCTCCTGTCCCCTCCTGCTCTACTCCAGCCCCTGTATTACTGAGTACTCCGCCTCTCATCTGTTTCTCATTATTACCTGTTTTGCTGCCACTTCTGTCTCATTGTGCTCTGCCTATCATCTGCCTCTCTGTTTATTGCTCAGTGTATTTTAGTCCTGTGTTTTCACCTGTTTGTTGCCAGATTGTGCCAGTGAGTTTTCCAACATTTGTATCTCAACTCTGTCCATCTGAATAGTGACTCTGTCTGTCTCCTGATTCTGGTTTTTGGATTTCTCTGGAATTTTTGATCTCTGCCTGAACTTTGATGCTGACTTTGTTGCCCTTCTGGATTTGCTACTCAGTAAATATCACAGTGCGCACAGTACTCGGTCTGCGATTGGGTCCTTGCTTCAGCATCCTGACATCTGCACTCTAGTTGATTTTTCATTGATCCTGTTATAGTTACTATTCTATAGATTTGCTAAGTATTCCCACAGAAAAATGAATGACAGGGTTATATACTGTTACATGTATGTGAATGGGCAAGGCCTCCATTGGTGAGAGTTGACCATGAATGTTGCGTCCTAGCTGTCTAGATACACAAGCCTAGGCAGTATAATATGGAGAGCAAGCTTCCCCCTCTCCACCCATCTGATGAGCCCAAAGGAACAGCAGAGACCGATACAGTTTGGTACCAGCAGCATTGCAGGAGTTGCCAGTCAGCGTTAAACTCAAGTAGGACTGCCTTAGAGAATCAAGCTCCAAACTTCTCCCTTGGGGTTTGCTCCTGAAGCCTTCCCCATGAGTGGGTAGAACCGCAAGGCAGCAGAGATTCGAGATCAGAGTCTTCCTTCTCCTAGATGAGTTGCCAACCATGGCTGATGAGTCCCATCTGACTGAAGTAACTGGTTTTAAGGCACCAGTAACTTGCCTTTGCCCCTTCTCCTGTCAGCAGAAATGGTTCTGCCAGGCTTAAGGCTGATTTATACTTGTGCATACTAGCTTACACTGCAGCCTACGCAAGTGGGCTACGCCGTTGTGAGCATTTATACTTGTGCGTTGGTGTGTCTGCAATTCACCCCCAAAACGCTAGTTGGTGGTGGGGTTTCTATGCCACTGTGTTGAGTTTCTTCGTGTTGAAACTCAAACTTCAAACAATGGCAACTGAAACTGAAGGAGAGTGAATTTTCTGTGCTTGTTCGGCCACTGAGAGACATGGACGAGGAAATGCATTTCAAATATTTTCGGGTGTCGGCAGGTAGATTTGACGATTTGGTTCATCGTCTCCAACCATTTATTTTGCATCAGTGTACGCACAGTATACTCAGAGACTGGCGATCACCATTCGAGTTTTAGCTTCAGGTGGAAATCAACAGGCTGTAGCAGCTAGCTACAAACTGGCATCAAGCACAGGGTCCTCCATAATTTCGGAGGTCTGTAAAGCTTTATGGAAAGCATTGCAGCCAGGGTTCCTTCCCTGCCCTTCAGTCGCCCAATGGGAAGCTATTGCAGCGTAGGAGGAAATGCGATGCTGCCAAGCGGACCAATCACAGTTGCTGCGGTCTGCAATGCCGCGACGCGTAGTTACATTTTGGAAGAGGTGTGCGTTAGGCTACGGCGTAGGGCTGGCGTAGAGTACAGCGTAGGGTACGCTGCTACGCCGTACCTACGGCGTACATTTGACTCACAAGTATAAATCAGCCTTTAGTGGCTAAGCCACACATGAAGGTCAGGAGCTGGACCTGGTTGTTGGAGGCTATTTGAGGGACATGCCATTGGGAGTATTTAATAGGTAGTGGGAGCTTGTCTCCATCACCACCCCCAGTTATAACAACTTTAAGGAACATGTATGTATCTGATAATGAAATTTACTTTGAACTTTGACCTTTGAGGATCAGTGGGATGGTACATGGGTGCTGTTTGGGAGGACTGGGAGAGGAAGCGATGACTTACTGAGCAGCAATGTCAATGTACTATGTGCGTCTAACTGGGGCTCAATACATGTAGCTCACCATAAATCAAAGGTAGATAACACAGGAAGATGAGCAACTTATGTTCCGTCCTAATTCCCAGGCTCTCTCCCTGTGACCACATGGGTTTACACCGGGTGCTCCAGTTTCTTCCCACATTCCAGAGCCGCTGGTAGATTGATTAGCCACTGTAAATTGTTGTTAACGTGTGGGGGAGTGATAGAATCTTGGGGAGCTGATGGGAATAGAGAATAAAGTGGGATGATAATTGGAATGGTGTTTGGTGGTTGGCATGGAATTAGCGACTAAAAGGGCCTGATTTTCCGTTGTCTAACTTAATGTTATTGGAGTCGTATGTATGTCAGATCAAGTAATGAAGTACACTAGTAACCTGAAGGCATTTTATGACAAGCTTGTACTGCTGTGTTCATCATTACAAATGACTTTTCTTTTTAAAAGTTCCATGATATCACATGAATTTAAATTCTACAGCCACTGTGAGATCCAGTTCAACTACAACAACGCCACTGTATTCCTGCTTCCTCTGCAGAATAATATCTACATGTGATCAAACAAAACACTGGCAACGTTAAAATGGATTTCAAATTATTCAATGGAACAGCTAGAGTTAAAGAACAATTGATATCCTAAATTGGAGATTATAGTGATTTACAGAAAGAAAGGCTGACGTTTGGCAGTTGCATTACCAAAACAATAGAACTTCTCTTCCCATCTGGTCAATTGGCTTGCCAGGCCACACAGATATTATTCCTGATCTCACACTAGTACACAGGTTGAGAGGTATAAGATAACTGAGCTGAACACAATTCATTTCGTTTGATCAGTTCAGAAAAAATTAATTAATTAAATTTGAAAGACTGAATGCAAGTCACCCGGTGGTAAAGTTTACCCTTCCGGATGATGGTCCAGAAAGACAGCTCAGGCGCAAGAGAGTTCTCTCTACGATATGTCTCAGTATGTTAATATTTCAAATAGCGTGATATTCTAGTTCAGTACTGCTCCATTTCTGTGGACTGAATGCTGTACATGCCCACATTGAATTGAGGCATAATGTAATATGAAATTAGCAACACTGAGGATTTGAAGATTCATAGATTCATAGAAATACAGCATGCAAAAAAAGCCCTTTGGCCCATCTTGTCCATGCTGACCAAGATACGTTAATCTCATTTGCCTGCATTTGGGTCTAAACCTGGGTTCCCAACCTTATTTATGCTGAGGAGCAATACCATTATCCCTGCTCGAAACCTTTCCTATCCATGTACCTATCCAAATGTCTCAAATGTTGTAACTGTAGCTGCCTCTACCCCTCTGGCAGCTTGTCTATATACACACACCACCCTTCATGTGATAAACTTGCTGCTCAGACCTACTTTAAATTTTTCCCCTCTACCTTAAACCTCTGCATCTCTAGTTTTAGACTCCTCTACCTTTGGAAAAAGACTGTGACTATCCACGCTAAAGTTTTCACATTCTTATTTTAGATTTGGTTTGGAATGATTTATCTGTGTTTGGTAAAGTGGGCTACTAATGTTTACTTTCTTATGGAATTTCGTTGTGATATATTGGCCAAAGTGGAAAAGCTCAAATCCTAACAACAATGAAACCATATAAAATCTTCAATCAAACGTGAAGAAAACATCCTGGTCATTGATCTATAACATCAACTTGCTTCTCCCTCCATTGATGCTGCCTGTGCTGATGACTAGTTCCAGCACTCTCTGCTTTTATTCAGTGTTCCAGCATCAGATCAGTTTTGTTTCTTGGTTAAATCTGAATCTTTTAGGGCAGTTCACAAACACTCACTTAAATGTCTGCAGCTACAAGTGTATCCATCATGAAGAATTAAACTGAGGGATAGATTGTCTAAGGCTGTTTTATCCAGATCTCACAATCTGGCAACTGAACAGAAGCAGTTCAATGCTAACTGACTGGTACAATTTAATTTAGCTAGCAATTTCACTTAGCAAATCCTAGAAGATGGCACCAGCAAACAACACTACTAAAGGCGACATCCTAAAACAGTTTACAAAGCAAGGCCTTTCATTCTTTTGCTTAGTTTGCACCTTGTTTGTACTTTAGATGTGGTTTTGACACTGCTGGAGCCTGTTGTCTACATTCTGGAGGTGTGTTTTCAGGCCAATGGGGCAATATGGCACTTTGCTGTCTCCATGACAGTTCTATAAGGCCACAAGTAAAGCGTGTGGCATGGAGGCCGAGATGCCAGGCGATCGACTCCATCTCTCGCCAGTCTTGCTGATTAAAGAAGCGAGGAAGATTAGAATTGTTGAGACAGGTGCAAAAGCTGAGCGAATGTTCAGGTATCGTCTATTGCTGTCAGAGGAAGATGTCTATGTGTTGCTGTCTCTCTTCCCCTTCTTGCTCACTGCTTTCGAGAGAAGGTCCTTGCATTTAAGTGATTTTTCTCTCTCTCTCTGTGCTGTCAGAAGACGGTGCCTGGACAAGATTTAATCACTGTGGATTGTAGATTTGGACTCTAATTCAGGTTCATAATCCGTTCTAGTTCTGGTTTCTCCTTTATCTTTGTTCCAATTTTGGACGATTTTTGAATCGGGGCACCCTGCAGATAGTGAACACAGAGCTGAACTGAAACCTTCCTTTTGATTTTGTGTTTTATATTCTGTGTTTTCACTTGGGTTTTTTTTTGTGTGTGTTGTCATTTGTGCGATTTCTTTTTGCGCATGGGTGGGAGGGGTGGTTTGATGTTTTTTTTTGAAGGGGTGGGTTCCATGGTCCTTTGTTTCATGGCAGTCTGTGAGGAAGACAAATTTCAGACTTGCATGCTACATATAATAAATGTACTTTGTATCTTTGAGCTGTGATAACATCAATGCAACGTCAATATCTGCCTCAGATGAACATAAGCAGTGATGCGGTGGGAGTGAGCTTGATTTTTTTCAGTGGATAGACAGAACACAGTCCTTTAGGTAATTGCATAATAGCTTTACACAGATCTCCTAAACCCCTCTTGCTCCTATTGTGCATGTTTTTTTGTTACACATAAAGGAAATCTGACGGACAATATTGAATTCTAGAGGTTTTTGTGAAAGAAATAAATGGAAGTATGTGGTTCTCATTAGAGAAATATTCCATTTATTTTATTGCATAGGTTACTGGTATGATTGTGTGTTGGAACTGGAACAAATGTTAATCATTAAATGATCATCCGTATGTGGGAATTATCATTTCTATGTTTCACACACATAAATAATCCTTCCAGGGGTTTGGAATAAGCAATATTTTTCCACACAATGCACTTAATTAAATATTTGCAGTGCCAAAAGACCTAATTAAGAATGCTGAGAATGTTAGTTAAAGTAATTCAAGAATTATTTTCATGCCTTTGAGCTACTCATAGATACTCAGAAGTACTTCATCCAAACAAGTGAAAATTAGGAGGAAATGGTTAGTCATAGTTTTTATCTTTGCTTCAAACAACTGAGGTTGAAATATTTAAATGAAGTCCTTGAATAGACCTTTTTCATTCATTCTGTTTATTCAAGGTCTACAAAGGCCACCGTTTTACACTCGCTTATTAAGTACGCTGTCTTCTGTCATCACCCTTCTGTGTAAGATTTGCTGCCATTTGCCAATGGACAGAAATCACAAACAGATGACAGGCCTCCCAGCCAGAACTGAAGTGCTGTCATGGTTCTTTTGGGAACATCACTCACACTGTTCTGCCTTATTAGCTAGAATAAGTGGACATTTGATGCAATGCACAGTACAATACATCGACATATACGTGATGAAGCAACATTTCTGCACTTGGTCACTGAAATGATTGTACAAGTTCATCTTTAAACATTTCCAAACCTGTTTCACTGGTCTAAAAAATTTGTTTATTTCCATATTTTGATATCAACCCTTCAGGCACTGTATGGTTATTTCTGGGAAGTCAGAAACAACAATAAGCAAAAGCAAGTTACTTCCATATGTCCTTAAATAATTAAATGTAACAAGATGGTTTGTATTTCTCTGTCCTGTTATTTTAATGTCTCACACTTTTCCATTAAATCACTGCTGATCCTTTTGCCACTGATGTAAATTTTAGGGTAATTTACAGCAATCAATTAACCAAACAAGTCATTTTTAGATCAAATCTGGATTCGTGGAATTGTGAACGCTGCCCCGGTGTTGGGAGCAGCGGGGCCACAAGAGAGGCCAAAACTGAAGGTAGTGGTTATCAGTATGGACAGGAGGGTTTACACGTGAGGGGAGATTAAGGGAGGAAAAGAAAAGAGGAAATTCTGAGGAAGGACAGCAAGGAGATTTAAGGATGACAACGTGTTTGCACTGTGGGCAGAGAAATTCATTGACAGGCTTAGTATAATATTTGAAAGTAAAGAAGAAGGATTTTAAATGAGAGTCAGAATCATAGAGCATGCAGCACAGAAATGAGTCCTTCAGCCCACAATGTTAATGCTGACTGTTGTACCTGCCTATACTAATCCTATTTGTTTGCATTAGTCCCATAGTCTTCTAAACTTTAGTGGTTTAACATCTATCTAGATGGCTCTTAAATGCTGTGATTGTTTCTGCCTTCACCACTTCCTCGGACAGCACATTAAGCTTCCCATAATCTTATAAATCCCTGGCAGGTCATGTGTCAGCATCCTTCATTCTGGAGAAGTAAGCCCAGTCTGTACCATCTCTCCTTATAACTAAAGCTAGGTGAATCTCCTTTACATCTACTCCAGGCTCTACGAAAGAGGTCCCAGAAGATCAAGGAGGCACATAGCTTCTATTAACTGCTCAAAAGTATTGTCAGAATGGGCAATTTCCATTTAGGACATTCTCGTTTACCCCCGTCACCATTCAGGCGCAGATGGTGAAATGGCAATGTATTTTCCCCAGGTGAACCTATATCATATATTTTTTTCACTGGTGAAACTTGAATGGGTCAGGATTAGGATGGTTGTGAGGCACAACAATGTGGCGACATAGCCCTAATCTCTAAATCACACCTTGACCTGTCTCCCAACCCCACCAACTCTTCATCTTCCTCCTATGTACAAAAGGAAAATTACAGCCTGCTTCCCAACCTCTCTTACTACTGCCTCAGAGAACTGGACTTTGACATTGACATTGCCCCTGACCCCATAGTACAGCATTTGCTCTCCAGAACATTTCTGTCAAAAGTCGCTCCCAGTGTTCAAAGTCATCCCCTCCGTTTAACATATATTATATCGGAATTTCTCAAAAATATGAAATCTAGTGAGATTTACTAAGCTATTCTGATGCAATGCTACAGAATCTGGATCAGAATCCAGTTTAATATCTTAGGCATATGTCATGAAATTTGTTAACTTTGCAGCAGTAGTACAATGCAATACACTGTGGCGACCCACTTTCAACGCAGGCGAACCGGCACACGAAATGGCGCGCGAGTCGGCAGAGAGGCCAGCCCCAAAATGGTGCTGGGCCTTCTTCTTCACCAACAAGGGGAGAAAGCCTACGCGCGGGAAGAGGCTTTTGTAATGCACCTCTGACGTCATTTCCACCCGGAGAGGGGGGGAACGGAACTGCGTAAAAGCCAGTTCCGCGAAGTTTGAGTAAACTAGTCTCTAGTGCAACTTACAGACTGCATGTCGTTATTTCTAGCTCTGTGTGTAGCACATTGCTACATTGGTGACCCTGACGGTCCAAATGGGATTTGGACCAAAGATGATTGACTCTCATCTGTTCACGCAGTTTTGCTAAAACTGCCAACTTTCTGGACGCCGTGACCACACGTATGGTTTGACCAAGCAGAAGCCCAGTTCCAGATTCGGCAGATATCTTCCGATTCCACAGGTTACTATTACGTGGTGAGCTCCCTTGACCAGGAGACAGCCACCCAGGTTGAGGATTTCATACAGTCACCCCCGGAAGAAGGGAAATATGCAGCATTCAAAGCACAGCTCATAGGGACCTTTGGCCTCTCACAGCATGAGCGAGGTGCCCGCTTGCTGCACTTGGACGGTTTGGGAGTCAGGCCGCCGTCAGCATCAATGAACAAGATGCTGGCCCTGGCTGAAGGACACAAGCCCTGCCTCATGTTTGAGCAGGCGTTCCTAGAACAACTGCCCGAGGACATACATCTGCTGCTTGCCGATGCAGATTCCAGTGACCCCCGGAAGGTGGCAGCCCGGGCAGATGTGCTGTGGAAAGCCAAGAGGGAGAACAGGGTGTCCGTCAGACAGAATACCAAGCCATGTGCCCAACAGCAGGCCAGGCAACAGAGTGCACACAACCCAGAGGCAGGAGTGAGGAGGCAAATGAGCAGTGGTGTTTCTACCACCAGCGGTGGGGCATAGGAGCCCGCGGTTGTCGCCCGCCCTGTAAGTTCCTGGAAAACGCCAGGGCCAGATGCCGCTAATGGCTACAGCAGCTGGCCACCAGAACGGCCTCTTGTACGTCTGGGATAAATAGTCAGGACGCCGCTTCTCGGTCGACACCGGAGCGGAAATTAGCGTCTTACCCTCAACGGGGTACGACACCAGCAACAGGGAGCTGGGACCCACCCTGTGGGCTGCAAACGGCAGCACGATACGGACCTATGGTGCCCACACAGTGCAGCTGCAGTTCGGCGCCAGCCGGTTCACATGGGACTTCACACTGGCGGCCATGGCCCAACCACTCCTGGGGGCGGACTTATTGTGAGCTCGCAGCCTGCTGGTCGACTTGCAAGGGAAAAGACTGGTCCATGCCAAGACTTTCCAGATGTTCTCCCTGGGTGAAGCCAAGTTGCCGGACCCACACCAGGACTCCATCATGCTGTCTGACAACAAATTCACCAGAATCCTGGCGGGCTTTCCATTGATTCTGGTGCCACAGTTCACAGCAGCCATGCCCAGACACGGAGTACAGCATAAAAGTCAGTGCCACAAAGTTTGAATAAACTAGTCTCGAGTGCAACTTACAGACTGCGTGTCTTTATTTCTAGCTCTGTATGTAGCACATTGCTACAACATGAAAAATATAGAAAAAAAACTGGCTGAATTACAGTAAGTATATACATATACAGTGGCATGCAAAAGTTTGGGCACCCCGGTCAAAATTTCTGTTACTGTGAATCTGTGAATAGCTAAGCGAGTAAAAGGTGACCTGATTTCCAAAAGGCATAAAGTTAGAGATGACACATTTCTTTAATATTTTAAGCAGGATTACTTTATTTCCAGCTGTTACAGTTTCAAAATAACAAAAAAGGAAAGGGGCCCGAAGCAAAAGTTTGGGCACCCTGCATGGTCAGTAATTAGTAACACCCCCTTTGGCAAGTATCATAGCTTGTAAACACTTTCTGTAGCCAGCTAAGAGTCTTTCAATTCTTGTTTGGGGGATTTTCACCCATTCTTCCGTGCAAAAGGCTTCTAGTTCTGTGAGATTCTTGGGCCGTCTTGCATGCACTGCTCTTTTGAGGTCTATCCACAGATTCTCGATGATGTTTAGGTCGGGGGACTCTGAGGGCCATGGCAAAACCTTCAGCTTGCACCTCTTGAGGTAGTCCATTGTAGATTTTGAGGTGTGTTTAGGATCATTATCCTGTTGTAGAAGCCATCCTCTTTTCATCTTCAGCTTTTTTACAGACGGTGTGATGTTTGCTTCCAGAATTTCCTGGTATTTAATTGAATTCATTCTTCCTTCTACCAGTGAAATATTCCCTGTGCCACTGGCTGCAACTCAAGCCCAAAGCATGATCGATCCACCCCTGTGCTTAACAGTTGGAGAGGTGTTCTTTTCATGAAATTCTGCACCCTTTTTTCTCCAAACATACCTTTGTTCATTGCGGCCAAAAAGTTCTATTTTAACTTCATCAGTTCACAGGACTTGTTTCCAAAATGCATCAGGCTTGTTTAGATTTTGCTTTGCAAACATCTGACTCTGAATTTTGTGGTGAGGACGCAGGAAAGGTTTTCTTCTGATGACTCTTCCATGAAGGTCATATTTGTGCAGGTGTCGCTGCACAGTAGAACAGTGCATCACCACTCCAGAGTCTGCTAAATCTTCCTGAAGGTCTTTTGCAGTCAAACGGGGGTTTTGATTTTACTTTCTAGCAATTCTATGAGCAGTTCTCTCGGAAAGTTTTCTTGGTCTTCCAGACCTCAACTTGACCTCCACTGTTCCTGTTAACTGCCATTTTTTAATTACATTACAAACTGAGGAAACGGCTACATGAAAACACTTTGCTATCTTCTTATAGCCTTCTCCTGCTTTGTGGGCATCATTTATTTTAATTTTCAGAGTACTAGGCAGCTGCCTAGAGGAGCCCATGGCTGCTGATTGTTGGGACAAGGTTTGAGGAGTCAGGGTATTTATAAAGCTTTGAAATTTGCATCACCTGGCCTTTCCTAATGATGACTGTGAACAAGCCATAGCCCTAACAAGCTGATTAATGTCTGAGAACTTGGTAAAAGTTATCTGAGAGCTCAAATCTCCTGGGGTGCCCAAACTTTTGCATGGTGCTCCTTTCCTTTTTTCACTCTAAAATTGTACAAAATGAAAATAATACACTAATCTTGCTTAAAATGTTGAAAAAAAATGTTTCATCTTTAACTTTATGACTTTTAGAGATCAGTTCATCTTCTACTCACTCAACTATTCACAGTAACAGAAATTTTGCCCAAACTTTTGCATGCCACTGTATATCTATTAAATAGTTAAAGTAAGTAGGCCAAAAACAGAAATGGAAAAAATATAGTGAGGTAGTGTTCATGGGTTCAATGTCCATTTAGAAATCAGATGGCAGAGGGGAAGAAGCTATTCCTGAATCACTGAGTGTGTGTCTTCAGGCTTCGCCCTTCCTGATGGTAACAATGAAAAGAAGGCAGGTACAGGTTTCCCCCACCATCTGAAGGTAGAGCGTTCCTTTGAAACGGTTCGTAAGCCGGAACGTCGTAAAGTGAAGAAGCAATTACCATTTATTTATATGGGAAAATTTTGTGAGCGTTCACAGACCCAAAAATAACCTACCAAATCATGCCAAATAACACATAAAACCTAAAATAACAGTAACATTTAGTAAAAGCAGGAATGATACGATAAATACACAGCTTATATATAGTAGAAATACTTTTCCACAATCATTGCCTGAACTGTTCTCCGTAGCGAAAATCTCAGGCAAGCGCCGTCGGCAAAAACACGTGCAAGCGCTGTTGGCAGAAATACGGCACAAGCGCTCTCCAGTAAGAAGCTGCCAAATCATACCAAATAACACATAAAAATACACAGCCGATATAAAGTAGAAATAATGTATGTACAGTGTAGTATCACTTACTGGAACTGGGACAGCATCAAGCACACTGATGATGGTGTGTTAGGCTGAGTCGGAGTTTGGGTGGTGCAGTGGCCCCCACCCTCCGGGCAGCGACCCGATACATTGCTGCGAAGTATGCAGGGGTCCAGCGGTAGCCGGGAGGCACACAGCACATCTTTAAGAAAAAAGCTGAAATAAGCAAGCTAATTAATTAGGTGCCGCCCGGCACGTAATTAATTAGCATGTTTATTTCAGCTTTTTTCTTAAAGATGTGCTATGTGTCTCCCGGCTACTGCTGCATTCTCCACGAATCGGTATCTGTCCACAGCCTTGGTGTTGGGGTGGTGGGACACGGGGGTGTCATCTCGTCGTCCGTTTCCATTAGAGCAGGCAGCTCATCTTCTTCTATGACTGCCCGCCTCGATGTTGAAGGTCGAGGTTCGTCGTCTGCTGTGGCTGATGTGGAAGGCTTGCTTGACTGCTGAGCCTTGCACATTTTTCTATTATATGTAAGGACTCAAACCATCTTGCAAATATCCCCTAAACCTACGTACCCTTTCAAAATTAAAGTCGTACTTTATCATTACTCATTCAGTTTTGATTGTTATCCTTTCCTCTTCCAATTGCATCAGCTCTTCATCTATCAGTTCATGGTCATGGAATGCCAAAACCTCTTCAACATCATCTTCATCAGCTTCCACAAGCCAAACTCACTTTTTCCTTACTTCGTTCACCACGATCAAAACGCTTAATTATGTCTAGTTTTACGCTAAGTGTAACACCCTTACGAGCTCTTTCAGGCTTTTCCGATACCTTAGAACTCATCTTGCTAACGGTTGCTCACATGCACGTGTTTAAGCAATGCCGGCTAGAATGCAGTCCCAAATCTGGGGGAGAGCGGCTGCTTGGGGCGCACGCTGATTTTTTTTTCGCACGCTGCCTTTTTTCGTAACAGTGAAAACATCTTCTGTTAGTGAAAACAGGGTACTAATGTAGATCTTTTGTAACAGTGAGGTTTCGTAAAGCGAACATTCGAAAAGCGGGGGACACCTGTACTGGGTGGTGGGGCTCCTTAACGATGGACACCACATTTTTGAGGCACCGCTCCTTGAGGATGTCTTGAATACTATGGAGGCTGGTGCCCATGATGGAGCTGACTAATTTTACCACTCTCTGCAGTTTACTTCAATCCTGTGCAGTAGTCCCCCCCCCCCCCCACCCCTTTACCAGACGATGATGCAGACATCAGGATGCTCTCCACGGTACATCTGTGGAAGTTTCAGTGTTTTAGGTGATAAATCAAATCTCCTCAAACTCCTAATGAAATATAGGCACTGTCTTGCCTTGGGCCAGATGGCCTAATTCCGCTCCTATGTCTTATGGTTTTCTTTACAGCTGCAGCGACACGTTGGGATGAGGGTAGATCCTCAGAGATCCTGACACCCAGGTACTGGAAATTGTTCACTCTCTCCACTTCTGATCCCCCTATGAAGACTGGTCTGGGTTCCCTTGTTTTACCCTTTCTGAAGTCCACAATCAGCTCTTTGAGTGCAATGTCTGTTTTTCAGACAATATGTCCGGAAGCAAAATATTGAAGAGGAAAGTTAAGAATAATGCTTGACCCAACTTTTCCAAGCAAATACGTGCTCTCCAACATTTCACAACCAAGATTGACTGCTAATTGTTCAAAAATATTAAATAATGACTTCAGAGAAAGGATATAAACTTAACATCTGTTGGATAGTGATTAAGTTGAAATTCTAGTGTCTGCATAGAGACTGAGGCCGAAGAAGATGGCCAGTCCTAGGGTTAAAGAACTTAGTATGTGTGTGGGTAGGAGGGGCAGGGTTTGTTTTGCTGGTGTTGCTTGGTGTGTTCTGTGCTGTTCTGCTGAGTATTGTAGGCATGCTGTGTTGCACCAGAACATGTGGCAACACTTGTGGGCTGCCCCCAGCAAATCCTTGGGTGTGTTAGTTGTTAATGCAAACCACACTTTTTTTAATGTTTTCTATGTTTCAATGTGCATGTGTTAAATAAATCTGAAATGGAATTCTCTGCTACAATCTGTGGTCAATCTAATTTATAATACCCAGCAACAATATTACATAATAACTTCATAATATTTTGAATTTAGTTTTGATTCACCAAATACTTGATTAGTTCAGTGAGAATTAAAGCTTCTGATGCAATAACTGTGAAACTTCTGATACAATGGCAATATTTACTAACACAGGTGCTTCCCCAGGTTGTGAAGATCTGACAGCCCATTCGTACAAATAACATTTGGGAGACTGGTGGGATGGATTTTCCTGCTTCAGCCATCTGGAAACTCAGTTTGGTGCTGCATTTCCAAACTGCTAACTGCCTGGATTATGAACAGTCCTCAAGAACTGAGGTCTTGCCATTACCTGGGGAGCACCGGTACATTATTCAGTTTTCCACTTATCGAAGTAATGAAAACAGAATATATACTCCCAATGAAAAATACATATAAATTCCTGTGCTTTGATTCTCAAACTGTGCTGGACAATAGCAGTTGGTTGAGGAAGCCCTCCCCTATTGTGATAAAGCCAAGTGATTTCCATTCCTTGTCTAAAATGTGAATGGGTAGTCATTTTTGCCTTTAAGTACCACATTTTTCACTAATGCTTTAATAGCCCCAAGTGCTCAGAAGACCCATTAACAGAGCTGATGATTGACAGTGCGTTAACATAAAAATCTTGTTGTGTCTATTAGTCTTAAGGAAACAATGCAGAGATCACCTGCTGTACCTGCAGTTAAAATGCTGGGTGATAGTTTGTAAAGAAACCTGGCTGTAAACTCTGCTATTAGCAGCTTTAAAATTCTGTAATTTCTTCTCAGCATTAGCTTGGAATGTGGTATACCCTATCAGCTTCAGTGATTCTCACCAGCTGATTAAATGTACTATTTAGAAATCTTGAGGGGTGGGTGAGGCTCTGTTACCACTAAATTGTGGATTACAGTCCACCTACTGAAGTCAAGTGTCCATGACCTTTTAAAATAGCAATTTAGTTAAGGCCTAAGAAGAGAAATTCTGCAGATGCTGGAAATCCAAGCAACACGCACAAAATGCTGGAGGAACTCAGCAGGCCAGACAGCATCTATGCTGAGCTCCTGCAGCATTTTGTGCATGTTGCTTAGTTTAAGGCCTGTTAGAGACAGGGAGTAAATGCTGGCTTTGCCGCTGATGTCCCCATCTACCTCTCCCCCACCCCCTAAAATGGATAAATTAAATAAACTGAGCAACACACAAACATGCTGTGCGTATTGCTAGGATTTCCATCATCTGCAAACTTTCTCTTATCTGTGAAATTAAATAAACTAGTGCGGGTGTGCTTTATCGTCTGCTCTGCAAGAAAGAGATGAATTCCTTGAGCTGATTCTCCATCGCTTTGGTTTTATCTCTGAAATAGATCTACAAGGTAAAAACCTGATTGTTGACAGGGTGAAAGTATATGTATAAGACCAATATGATGCAAGGAAACAGCATTCTTGTACGCCTATAATCCTATCACAATCAGACTGATATTCCAGTGAGAAGCATATCTGAAGTGTGCACATCATCATCTAGGATGTAGGTTCCTAAAATCAGTGATATCGAGGAAGCAGGGAGTCTGCGGAAAAAGATTTAGACAGATTGGGAGAATGGGCAAAGAAGTGGCAGATGGAATATAGTGTATAGGTGTGCATGATCATGCACTTTATAGAAGGAATAAAGACATAGATTATTTTCTAAATAGGGAGAAATTTCAAAAATCAGAGGTATAAACAGACTTCAGAGTCCTTGTACAAGATTCCCTAGAGGTTGTCTTGCAGGCTGAGTCAGTGGTAAGGAAGGCAAATACAATGTTCGTATTGATTTCAAAAGGATGAGAATACAAGAGCAAGAATGTAATTCTGGGTCTTCATCAGCCTCAGACTGCACTTGGAGTATTGTGAGCAGTCTTGAGCTCCGTGTCTAAGAAAAGATGTGCTGACATTGGAGAGCGCCCAGAGGTGGTTCATGGGAATGATTCCAGGAATGAAAGGGTTAACATATGAGAAGCAGTTAATGGCTCTGGGGTCACACTCGCTGGAGTATAGAAGATTGAGCGGGACCTCAATGAAACCTATTGAATATTGGATGTGGAGGGGATGTTTCTTACAGTGGGTAAGTCTAGGACCAGAGGGCAGAGCCTTAGAATAGAGGGACATCCGTTTAAAATAGAGATGAGGAGGAAGTTGTTTAGCCAGAGGATAGTGCATCTGTGGAATTCATTCCCACAGACATCTGTGGGGGCCAAGTCACTGGGTATATTTAATGCAGAGTTGATAGTTTCTTGATTAGTCAGAGCATCAAAGTTTACAGGGAGATAGCAGGAGAATGGGGTTGAAAGGGGTAATAAATCAACCATGATGGTATGGTAGAGCAAACTCACTGGGCCAAATGGTCTACTTCTGCTCCCATGTCTTGTGCTCTTGTAGTCTTATTAAACACACAGCTGAGCTAACCCTGAATTTCACCTTCATTAAATGTGAGCTTCACTCCAAATATTAAGTAGTGTTAAAGAACGCATTCAGTCAGATTGAAACCCTGCAGATATTGCTATTCCATGAAGGCCATTGAACCTGAAAACAATTTTTCATTGCAATAACAACAATGTGAATAACCTCACTTTGTCTGTCAGTAAATCAAGAAAGAGAGGAAAGGCTAATGAATAGAGATAATGAGGCACTTCAGCAATCCAAGTATTGAGACATCAGAGATTGCAGATGCTGAATCTTGAGCAAAGAAGCAATCTGTTGGAGGCAATCGGTGGGTTGGGCAGCATCTGTTGGGGTAAAGGAATTGTCAATGTTTTAGGTAGAGACCCTGCATCAGGACTGGGAGTGGACAGGGAAGATCGCCAGTAAAGGGGAACCGGTGAGACACGGGCTGGTGGTGGCTCGATGTAAACCATAGAGGGCGGATGGGGATTGGTGAGGGGAAGCAATGAAAGAGACAGTCACAGAACTTCTATCAAAAAAAGTGAATAATTCAAAGTCAGCACGTCTTGAAAAGACATTGCAGTGGATGGTTTTCACCACTGATACTGGTGCTGAAAACCAATTACTATTTTGGTTTTGTTCTTGTATTTGCACAGGTTGTTGACTTTTGTACGTTGGTCATTTGTCCATCTTGCTGTGTGCAGTTTTTCATTGATTCTATGGTGTTACTTTGTTTTTACTCTGAATGCCCACAAGAAAATTAATCTCAGGGTTGTATATGCTGACATATATGTACTTTGACAATAAATTTACTTTGAACTTTGAGTGTTCTCAGTCTGAATTTCGCACGTTCGCTATATCATACTGGGCTAACATTGATATAATGTTTAACCTAATACAAACACAAGTAGTTCTGCAAATGCTGGAAATCCAAAGCAACACATACAAAATGCTGGAAGAATTCAGAAGGTCAGGTAGCATCCGTGGAAATGAACGAAGTCGGTGTATCGGGCCTAAACCTTCCTTCAGGACTGGAAAGGAAGGGGGAAGATGTCAGAATAAAAAGGTGGGGGGAGGGGAGGGAGGCCAACTAGAAGGTGATAGGTGAAGCCAAGTGGGTGGGAAAGGCAAAGGGCTGGAAATGAAGGAATTTATAGGAAAGGAGAGTGGACCACAGGAGAAAGAGAAGGAGGATGGGTACCAGGGGGAGGTGATAGGCAGGTGAGAAGGAGGTAAGAGGCCAGAGTGGGTAATAGAAGAAGAGGGAAAGGAATTTTTTACAGGAAGGAGAAATTGATATTCATGTCATCAGATTGGAGGCTACCCAGATGGAATATAAGGTGTTGCTCCTTCACCCTGAGAGTGGCCTCATCATGGCACAAGAGGAGGCCACGGAACAACATGTTAGAATGGGAATGGGAATTAAAATGTTGGGCCACTGGGAAGTTCTGCTTTTGGCAGATGGAACAAGGAGCTTGCCAATTGGACCCCAATTTTGGGTCTCACCAATGTAGAGGGGACAGCATCCAGAAAACCAGATACAATAGATAACATCAGCAGATTCGCAGGTGAAGTGTTGCCTCATCAGGAAGGAAATTTTTGGAGCCCTGAATGGAAGTGAGGGAGGAGTTCATTGGGGAGATGTGGCACTTTGGCTGCTTGCAAGGATAAATGCTGTGAAGGAGAGTCGTGGGAAAGGACACATGGACAAGAGAATCACGGCGGGAATGTTCCCTGCAGAAAGCAGAAAATAGGAAGAGGTAAAGATATGTGTAGTGGTAGGATCCCTTTGGAGATGGCAGAAGTTGTGGAGAACGATGTGTTGGATGCAGAGGCTCATGGAGTGGTAGGTGAGGACAAGAGCACTTCTATCATTGTTAAGGCTGCGTGAGGATGGGGTGAGCACAGATGTTCAGGAAATGGAGGAGATTGGGGTGAAGACAGCATCAATGGTGAAGGAATGGAAACCCTGTTCTTTGAAGAAGGGCATCTCTGCCATCTTGGAAAGAAAAGCCTCATCCTGGGAACAGATGCAATGGAGATGAAAGAACTGCGAAAAGGGAATAACGTTTTTACAGGAGACAGGATGGGAAAAGGTATAGTCAAGATACATAATATTATACAGCTATTTATATTAACATGACATACATAGCTTACTTCAAAGGACCCTTGAAGCTTTGGATCTTCCTCCAGATTGTCGTAGTGGCCTCTCTGAATTCATCCCAAGTCAATCAGCACTTATTCTGTCAATAGCAGGAGTTTTGAAAACACAGAGTTTTTCTCAAAACCTGTTCATCCATCCTTGTTATCAATGCCATCTCTGGCAGACCCATCAGTTATCACTTCACCGCAGCACGTTCTGTGGATCCTATTGCTTCTCACCTTGTTCTGAATCGTGTATCCATTTGCCTAACATTGAAGTGAACTGGCTGTCTCATTTTGATCAAATTGATGGCAGATTCATCCTCTGAGGTTTGAGATTGATAAATGACTCCATTTTACTGACAGAGCCAAACTAAGGTGAAGTATTTGTCTCAGACTTCTCGTCGTGTATTAGAGTAGCGTAGTAGTTCCAGTAACACGTTACAGCACCGGTGACTCAGATTCAGTTCCATTACTGCCTGTAAGGAGTTCATACATTCTCCTCGTGACTGCGTGGGATTCCTCTAGGTGCTGCTTTTCCCTCCTGCATTACAAAGATGTACAAGTTAGGGTTAGTAAATTGTGGGCATGCAATGTTGCTGCATTTGCAGGCTGCCCCCATCTCTGTTGGTCGTTGATGCAAACAATGCATTTCACTGTGTGATTTGATACTTCAATGTACATGTGACAAATAAAGCTAATCTTTATCTTTTTCTTTATTTTTCTTTGGCCTTGGGGTCGGAATATCATTTCCTCTGGTTCACTAGATGGGCGGCACGCTTTACAGTACCTGCAACCCAGGTACAGTTCCCAACACTGTCCGTAAGGAGCTTGTACGTTCTCCCCGTGACCACGGAGGTTTCCTCTGGGTGCTCTGGTTTCCTCACACAGTCCGAAGACATACTAGTTGGTAGGTTCATTGGTCATGGTAAATTGTCCTGTGATTAGGCAGGAGTTAAATTGGGGTTCGCTGGGTGGCGCAGCTGGAAGGACTGGAATGGCCCAGTCTGCACTGCATCTTAATAGATAAATAAATCATAAAACCACACTCTTGTTAGTACCCCAGCTGGATGACCATCTTGTGATTGTTGTCACAAGCAATTCTGTAAGTTCTAGTCATAACATTTCACTGCTATCATAATGTAATGTCAATCGCACTGTGTAGCATTGCTCACGTTTCGCAGTGTGTTATTCAAATAGGAAACAATGCAAACCCATGCCTCTGAAGGGAGCAGTCAGTGTGTCTAAGCATCAGTTTATAAACCCTTAGTTAATAGTCACTTTCAGCACACTCACATCTAGTGTCATCTTATCCCCACATGCTGTCGTTATAGTTCACAAACCCGCCTCCCCTCTTGAATTATTCACAGATCTATTCCCTATACACAGTCTGTACAGACAGGAGTGATCTGACTTTGCTCTTTCCTTCTATTTCTTCCTCTTCATTCTTCACCTTCTAGACCTAGTGATGAGAAAGAGTAACACATCTCCACAAACTCTGACACTCACTTTGCAGGATGTACGCAACAGAAATGTTCAATGACTCAAAGTACATTTATTATCAAAGAATGTATAAATGATACAACCTTGAGATATGTTTGCTTACAGGCAGCCACAAAGCAAGAAACCTGAAGAAAGATTAAAGAAAGACTATAAACACTGCACAGAGAAGGAGGAGACACAGACACAGACACACCAAACAAGAGCACTCTGAACCACACTGAGCCCTTAGAACTGCTCCCTGGAACAGCCGGAGTAGGCCAAAGCCTCAATCTCAGTTCATCACATTAGCGGGGCAAAAAGGCCACGAAACTCGCAGAAACAACAACCGCCTGATCAGTGGTTCACCACACAGGTAGTCCACTCTATCTCATTTTGTATGAGCCATGAATTTTGTTGTATGCACACTGTGTTAGGGGTGCATTCCAGAGTCATGAGTTAGTACATACTATAACTCTTGTCACTCAGTCGTCACTTCATTCTTTCGTATAATGGCTCCAATGATGTAAACAGTTTATTTGTTACATACCTGCAGCATTCCACAGTTACTATTGACCTTCTCTTGATTCCCGATTAGCTTTCAACAATCAGTTTCAGATTCAGATTCATCTATCTGTCTCATGTGCATCAAAACATACAGTAACATTCATCAATTGCATTAACAACCAACATGACCTACAGATATGTTGGGAGCAACACTCAAGTGTGCCTCACATTCAGGTGCCAACCTAGCATGGAACAATCCAATTACCAACAACAACAACAACAAGACAACAACAAAGCAAAAGAACAACAAAGCAGGCCCCCTTCCCACCCTGCCACCCACTCAGACACACCAACACCTTCTCCCCGCCCCAGGACAGCCCACCACCAGGTCTCCGACCACCAGTCCTTGGCCCCATACTCTCAGACACCAGGCCTCCAACAATCAGTCCCTGGCCTGGACTCACAGACCCACATATGCCCGACCTCCGGACACGCCAGTCCTGGGGTTTGACCTTTGTACCTTAACCTCCGGACTTGCCCGGAGCTTCAACCAGACTTCAACTTATGGGCTTGCCAATCCCTAGGCTTTCCCCATTCCCCAACCCCTCTTCCCTCTCTCACCTTATCTCCTTGCCTAGTCATTGCTGCTCTCTGGTGTTCCTACCCCCTTTTTCTTTCTTCCATGGTCTTCTCTCCTTTCAGATTCCCCCTTCTCCAGCCCTGTATCTCTTTTACCAATCAACTTCCCAGCTCTTTACCTCACCCTTCCCTCATCCAGTTTCACCTATCACTTTGTGCTTCTCCCTCCCCTCCTCCCACCTTCTAACTCCGACTCCTCGTCTCTTTTTCTCCAGTCCTGCGGAAAAGTCTCAGCCCAAAACGTCGACTGTGCTCTTTTCCATAGATATTGCCTGGTCTACTGAGTTCCTCCAGCATTTTGTGTGTGTTGCCTAGAACTTGACCTCTTGCTTCACCCTCTGGGCTTTGCTGACCTTTAGGTCTTGAACCCACAACTCATTGATCAGAAACTTGACTTTGACCTTCAGGTCTCGACCTCCGGACTCGTGTGGGCTTTGATCCTGGGACTCACCAACCTGGGTGGGGTGGGGGTGGTGGTGAAACATAGGCTATCATGCCATTTGCTAACCCCAGGACTTGCCAACCAGGAGGGACTCGCTGACTTGCACTAGCCCTTGTCCACTGGGCCCACAGTCTTTCATCAATGACCATGGGGATTGATCACTGGTCTTCGTCCTCAGCACCTGCCGACCTGACATCCATCCATGGGGATCACTGACCTTTGACCATGGAGAGCTTCAACCTGGACTCCAACCATCAGCTTCTGCCCTGACTCTTCATTTACTGGTCCTGACTCCCCCTCATCCCTAAACTCTCTCCTTTCCCCTGACTGCCTGTGCTGTCCCCAAAACCATCTCTAGAAACCTAAACAAAACAATTAAGTTAGAGCCACAACCTCAACAGGTATTGCAGCTTGGCGCCATCTTGTCTGGCCAATCTGTGACTGCCATCCCTTGAGTGGTTTAAACTTGACTTAGGTAATTACTTTTAAATCCATTTTAAAGCTTTGATTTTTTTTTCTTTTCCCTGCTAGAACATCAAAGCTTAAAATCTGAACCTTTGTTTTATTTATTACTTCAAATATAACGTGTGTAGTTTGTCCTCCATATTGTGCTGCCCTGGCTTGCATATGTAGACAGCCAGGATGCAATATCCATGGTTGACCCTGACCAACGGAGGCTTCAAAATGCACGTAAAAGGCAGAGAGCAACTCATCCTTTGCATCCAATATCTACTTCTGCCAAATTCTAAGCCTTTCTATTCTGTTCATGTTGCACTCTGTTATCAGTCTACTTTATGGCATTCTGGAAAGCAATTTGAGCCACTCCTGTGCCAGTCTTCTAGAAAATCCCTCCAGCTAAGATACAAAAACAAAGCAATAGACATTACAGAAACACATAATGCATTTCTTTAAATAAATCCTACTTTCATTGCAAATGCGCAGTGACTGATCAAAAACCTTTGGGAATAATGGAAATGAAAATTTGTCATCACCTGTATGAAGAATGTTATTTAACAAATACACTTGTGTCTAATTAAAATATGTTGAAAATTTAATCTATTATGAAATTTCCCTTTTATGACCTGCTGTGTATACTGAGAATGGAACTGGAATTATCCATATTGATACAAACCTGAAGGTCCAGAGAAGGCAACTTATATTTCCTAAAAATATCTTATATTGAATCAAAATTGAAAAAAAAGAATTCGCTCATTGTGCACAACGATTCCACTGTTAGGGATAATTTACATACTGCTCTTAAGTATGCCCCATTCTCTTTCTTTGAAGCAAAACTGCATGGATAAAACCACTCCACACAGATAAAAGCTAAGCAAAGCGTTCTCCATTTGAGGAGTTTGCAAGCAGATTTAAAACATAAAAAAGAATTTAGAGGGGCTCAAAAATTTTTAGTTTTTTTTTAAAGACAGATAATGTGAAAAGCAACACATGGAAAATGCTAGAGGAACACAACAAGTTAGGTAGCATCTATGGAAATGAATAAGCAGTCAACGTTTTGGACCAAGACCCTAAATGTGAAAAGGAGATTTCTGAATATATTTTCTTGCAGAGCAATTCCAAATATATGAAATGCAAACAGTTGTAGAGACATTAAATGTGTGAATAATGGTTCTTCCATGGGAATAAAGGATAGTTAAATGAGACTTCAGATTAAAATAAGTTTCAAACGCATTTAAAACACATCAGCCTATCCAACGATTTCAGACTTGTCCAAACAGATACCCATCAATAGTGGAGAACATCAGTACTCTTGGTGCTAACAAATAATGTGGATATTCCTGGAGCTATGGCTCTAGGAAACCGTTTGTATCTGTGGGTACCACAATCAGTATTGCCTCATCAGCTAGTACAGGTTGAGTACCCTTACCCAAAAAGTTTGGGGATGGAAGTGTTTCGGATTTTAGAAATTATGATGAGATAGCTTGGGATTGCCATCATTTCCAACTCTGAATTTATGTGATACTGCTGAGCAGTCTTTGTCTTACATTTGTGCATCACACATATGTACTTTACAGTAGAAAATATGACATATCATTAATATAATGAAACATAATGTGTGCAAGGTAACAAAAGCAGCACCACAGCATCGGGAGGGTTCTTGAATCAGCTGTTGAACAACAAATAACAACAGGCTTTCGTACTCTGCCTACAATGCTGTGTTTTGATTAAAAGGTTACAGTACAATATATTTATATTTTAATTTTTAAAGGATTTATGTAAGGTATAAAAATAATCAGCATTGTAGACTCTGGTGTTAGATTTTCATTAGTGACAAACTTTGCAAACTCATCAATGAAATTATGTGCTGCTTCGTGATCAGCAGATGCTTTCCCTTAAAAATTCTTAAAATCTTTAAAAACTTAATGCTGCGTCTTTTCTTAAATTTCTGTAACCAGCCTGATGAATATCGACAACTACCTTCAATTTTCAGTTCGTCGAGATAGGTCTTTGTTTCATGATCAACATACCGTTAAACTGCATACGTTCACTCTAATGAATCCACTCTTTCAATACACAATCAAGATCTACATTTATTGTTTTATGCAGTGTTCTTCTATCTTTTGTTAACTCCTGTTCATTGCAGATGTGAGGTCCCTTCTCAGAACTGTGCATCAGCTGGAAAACTTCCCAGTGCCATTTGTGACGTCAGATCCACACACAAAAAAAAAATTAGGATTTTGGAATTTCCAATAAAGGGCAGTCAACCTGTACAAAGTATTCACCTTGGATGACAGATGATATAAAACCACCGCGGTTGGATTAGTATTAAAATCCCTGTCTCCTGAAGTCTGTTGATGAATGGACACCAATTAATTTAAAGCCCTACTTTTCTGTGGGCATGGCCACAGCAGGAAACCCAGCTTTGTTGATTAAGTGCAGTAAACAGTGATGGCATGATTCAAGAATTAAAAGCTGATTTTCTCTAGATAGACTGCACGTGACTTTAATGAAGCACAATTTATTGGCTACAGCTGTATCACATTCCAGCAGTCTGACGCCACCTTACATTCCAATTTTCAGAGATTTTGCCTCCAACAGCTGGCCAGCTTGTGCAGGAATGTTGCTTTTGTTCTGCACATCCTGTTCTTTTGTGATACGCCCAATTACTTCAAACCTTCTTGACCTAAAAGTGCTTCATTAAAACCCCCCTGCAAAATCACAAGCTGTGTCAGTGCCCAACAAACCATGCTATGGAAAAGAAAGCAGACGGCACCGTTTACCCTGCTTGGAGAGCATCTCAGTGAGTTGGCATCACACTGTCACCAAGCCCCTCTCAACACTGACTAAAGATGCTAGAAATCAGAAAAGTGAAGGGAGCCCAAAATAGCAGTTCAACTAAGTTTATGTAAAAGATCAAATAGATTAACATTTCAGTTTCAACCCCTCTGAAGTCAAGGATTTTGTGAAGGAGACATGAGCAGAATGATAGAACCGATCACTTTAACTAAGTATTGGAAAGAACCATTACACTACAGTTATATGTAAAGGTCTAAACCCCTCCCAGACCCCCTACTCCCTCCATTGTTTACTTGCCCTGAGGCTAGGTTTTGGCTTCACCACTTGGAAATCTCCTGCCTGTTGTGGAAACCGCCCACAATTAGAGATAAAAATCAAGTGATTTCTGCTGTGGATGAATGATCTCTCCTCTCCACTGGGTCACTGGTCAAATGATATATTGATGGTTCTATTTCATCTCTGTTTCATCTTACTTGGCCTTTCACTTGGCAAAATGATCACATGCATTTCTTCATTCACTATTTCTTGCCGAACTTGTCTGTTTATATGCATATATTTCCCATTCCTCCTTTATCATTTTAACTACCTATCCATCTTGAAACTACCTATCCGTTCAGCACCCAGGGCATGCCCTTTTCTCATTGTTATCATCAGGGAGGAGGTTCAGAAGCCTGAAGGCACACATTCGGCGATTCAGGAACAGCTTCTTTCCCTCTGCCATCCAATTACTAAAAGGACATTGAATCCATAAACACTACCTCACTTTTTTAATATATGTTATTTCTGTCTGTGCACATTTTAAAATCTATCCTATATACTGTACGTATGCTGTAATTGACTTACTTATTTTTTATTTTCTTCTATATTAAGTACAGTATTGCTTTGAACTGCTGCTGCTAAGTTAACAAATTTCACGACATGTGTAGTGATAATAAACCTGATTTTGATTCTGATTCTGAAAGGAGGTCACATATGAAACATTAGCTTTCAGCTATACATCAAGAATGTCAAAGTTTGTACTTGGATACCTACCTCTTTATCCACAAACCCCGGCTAAGTCCCATAAATGACCTGAAGTGGCCTCCAGAATGCCTGATTGCTTTCTTCCACAATCAATTTAATTTTCTTGCATGTTTCAGCTTTGATACAATAATATTTGAAATTGAATCAAACTTACCTTAACCATGCTAGCTTGTTTTACTTATGTATTTCTAATGAATATTGATATTTTTGATCTGTCTATCTGGTTAGCTCTTGGACCTTTCATCTTCACATGAGTTACCAAGTTTATTGAGATCTGTTGAATGTCAGCATCAGTGAATTGCAGATACCTCAGCCCACCTAACAAAAGAATTGAGCAAGAACTGAGAAGTGGTAATGACTATAAGACACAGCATTTGCCTTGAAAATTGGGAATGTTGATTCTGATCCAAACAAGTAGACCTCACTGGCAGAGGTTGTACAGATGGCTGATGAACAGAAATAAAAACAGAAAAATGCTGCAGGTCAGTGGAGGCGCAGATGTTTCTTCAGAGCGCAAACTCAAGGAAATCTGCAGATGCTGGAATTTCAAGCAACGCACATAAAAGTTGCTGGTGAACGCAGCAGTCCGGGCAGCATCTCTAGGAAGAGGTACAGTCGACATTTCGGGCTGAGACCCTTCGTCAGGACTAACTGAAAGAAGAGATAGTAAGAGATTTGAAAGTGGGAGGGGGAGGGGAAATCCGAAATGATAGGAGAAGACAGGAGGGGGAAGGATGGAGCCAAGAGCTGGAAAGTTGATTGGCAAAAGGGATATGAGAGGATCATGGGACGGAGGCAAAAGGGATATGAGAGGATCATGGGACGGAGGCAAAAGGGATATGAGGATCATGGGACGGAGGCAAAAGGGATATGAGAGGATTATGGGACATTCTATGGTTTTATTACAGATTTCCAGCATCTGCAATATTTTGTGGCTGTTGAACAACATTGGAACAATAAATCAACTATTCAAGCCAATTCCACCACCTTCCTGGTTCAAAGCTGATCTGTGTGTTCACTCTATTCACACAACTGGGCTTCAGCTCCTTCAGATGCCTTGCATAGGGCATAGAACAGTGCAGACTAGTACAGGGCCTTTGACCCTTTATTTCCCTTTAACCTCTTCCAAGATCAATCTAAACCATCCAAGACCAAAAGTCTTCCATTCTTTAAATCACTCTCTTTAATGTCCCTATTGTATCTGTGACATCTATCACCACCCCGTCAACAAGACCACTTTCTGTAAAAAAAACCTACATCAGATATTCCCTCCCCCCAAACTTTCCTCCAATCATCTTAAAATTATGCTCCCCTATATTAGCCATTTCCACTCTGGGGAAATGTCTTTGGCTATCTACTCTATCTATGCCTCATCATTTTGTACATCTATCAAATCACCTCTCTGTCCTTTGCTCCAAGGAGAATAGCCCGAGTTCACTCAACTTATCCTTGTATGACATGCCCTCTAATCCAAGCAGCATCCTGGTAAATCCTGCACCCTTCCTAAAGCTTCCACATTCTATCTATAATGAGGTGACCAAAACAGAATCTAGTTTAATATCACCAGCATATGTTGTGAAATTTGTTGTTTTGTGGGAACGATACATTGCAATTCATAATAAAAGCTACAAGTTACAATAAGATATATACCGAGGAGTGTTCATGGGTTCGTCGTTCATTCAGAAATCTGATGGCAGAGGTGAAAAGGCTGAACCTGAAACATTGAGTGTGTGTCTTCAGGCTCCTGTACCTCCTCCTTGATAGTAGAAATGAGGAGGGCATGTCCTGGGTGATGGGGATCCTTAATCATGAATGCTGCCTTTTTGAGACATCGCATTTCCAGATGCTGGGAAGGCTAGTGCCCATGATGGAGCTTTTTTATGAACCTGTGCAGTGCTATCTCTTAGCTTGTGGGCTAGTTTAACTTCAATTTCCTGTTTGCACTTTACAATAAGAACTTAAGGCTAATTGCAAGCTTCCTAAACTTTCTTACACTTACAATAAGAAATGAAACCTGGTTCTTGCTTGAGTTAATGTCTGCTATATTCACATGACTCCAGAATGCTCCCTAACAACCCCTAACCTCCGTGTTATCTGCATACTTACTAACCCACCCTTCCACCTTCTCATCTAAGTCATTTATAAAAATCACAAAGAACATCTCCTGCAGATCACCACTTGTTACCGACTTCCAGGCGCAATAAACTCCATCTACTACCACCCTCTGCCCTCTGTGGGCAAGCCAATTCTGAATCCACACAGTCAGGTTTTGCTGGATTCCATGTCTCCTAGTTTTCTGAAAGAGCCTACTGTTAGAGTGGATTCTTTTTGGGTAGATGATTTGTTAACACTTAAATGACTTTGGCCACCAGACTTCTATTTTAACTGTTTGACAAAGGACTGTGGATAGAGTCCACCACAATGGGCTTCCTAAAAGGTGTAAATACCAGATGCTTCTGGTGCCTGATGCTATAGTTTTGAAGGCAGTATCACCTATACATTATAAATATTAATTGTATGAATTGTCTTCTATGTTAGCACAGGAAATGGCAAATAAATGTATCCTAGACTTAACTTACATTCCTAAAGGCTGTAGATACCAACCCAGACATGTTGGCGTCAGGAGGAAAGGATGGTGTGAGATTTTGTATGTAGCTTCAATAGGAAGCATTGTCTATGCATGGTCTGTAACTTTTTAAGTAGCAATTGCCTTTGTGTTTAGCATATAAATATCGAGCCCACATTTAGCTAGGAAACCTTTCTACGGAAAGTGTCTCCGTCCGTAAGATACAAACAACAGGAATTCTGCAGATGCTGGAAATTCAAGCAACACACATAAAAGTTGCTGGTGAACGCAGCAGGCCAGGCAGCATCTCTAGGAAGAGGTGCAGTCGACGTTTCAGGCCGAGACCCTTTCACCAGCAACTTTTATGTGTGTTGCTCCGTTTGTAAGATGCCTGCTGTACCTTGTTGTGTCGAATAAAGAAGCTGCTTTGTATCTACCAGTGATTCTGTCTTTCCGGTAATTTCATCCACGCTACAACATTTGGTGTCAGGAATGGGATACCTTCGTGACCCATCATGTGGCCAGCGTTCCTAGCAGTCTAAGCTGGTGAGTATTTTTCTAAAATAACACTCACACTTGGATCTGTTCGGTCGGTGGTTCACGGGTCACGAGGTAATCACGGAAGTGGAGAGCTGAACTGGTAGATATTAAAGTATTGTGAGCGTGTGCATGTGTGTTTATGTACGTGAGTAATCTTTGCATGTTAACTTGGTGAGAGTTGGATGACCAGTTGCGAAAGGTGGTAACCAATGGTACGGTTCGAGACACACCAAGTAGGGGTGTGTATACTCGTTCGAGGAGCTGCATTTTAGTGTATGCGTATGCAAGTGTGATGCAAAGGAATACAGCAGGCATCATGAGTTCGGGTACTCAGAAGTGGCAGATTGTGGAATACATGCTCTGCGGTTTTATATTTTGCGTAGTGTAGGAATTAATATGGAGATATCTCAGGGAGAGGTTTTACCCGGATAGATCTACCAGAATGGCACCTATTGAAGTCAGGCAACGTCAGGCTGAGAACCCTGATGATCCGCGTCAGCCCTTGACCTTGATTACAAATATTCATAAGCCCTTCACCCCCGGGGAGAAAAAGAGCATTTTGTCCGAGTTGCCCTCACTTAAAGTCGCCTGTGGGAGTTCAGAGTTCTGGCGTAAACTCGAGGAAATGGTTGAAATTCACCAGATGCACCCTAAAGATATACATGTGTTAGTGAAAGCCAAGTGCCCGAGGAATATGTGGGACAGGATGGCCCAGCGGGTGCGGGATGGTACATGGGCAACTACCGGGAGCGCCAGTAATGAAGAAAGATATCGCTTTTTTAAAGGGGAAGTGAGTTAGCGCCTGGGGGGAGGCGAGAGTAGCTGGGGAATGATGATGGCAGTGATTCAAAAAGCTGACGAGACAGCCATGGACTACGCAGAACGTAAATACCGAGTGTACGAGGTGTACTCCGGGTTGGATAACCCAGGGAGGGATGACCCAGTCTTCCTAAAAATGCTGAAGGAAGGCCTGAGCTCAGCCGACCAAGAAGTTTTAGATTTAGGCATAACGGTAGGGTCCAACTACTCTGAGATAGTTTCATGGGCCAGTGAGATAGACCAAAGAAAAGGCAAGAGAAATCGTGGTGGGTATAGTGAATGCAGCTGCTGTGATGTCCCAGAGGGCTCGTTTTGCTTGCCGGCAGCCAGGGCACTTTGCAAAGGGCTGCCGGACCAGGTATAAGGCAGTGAAAGAGTTGATATGCTACAGCTGTGGCCTATCGGGACATGGCTGGAGACAGTGTCCAAAAGCGAGGGGGAAAACCCAGGCGAAGGAGATGGCAGACACCCACTCACTCACCCCATCAGCAACCAGTCTGACTGTCGATCAGATCAAAGAGTTAGTGACAGCGCCTCTTAAGGCAGAAAAGGATGTGGCAGCGGGCTCCACGGCCAGCTCTGATGACTCACGGATGTACATTACGGCATTGTTAGGGAGGACGGCAATGCAATATGTTAGTGGACACAGGGGCATCTGTATCGATAACAGACTTGCCCTTACCAACAACTGGACAGGCCAGTTATATCAGGGGCGTAGGAGGAAAAACAGTAAATGCAGAAAGAAGCAAGAAGCAAATACTAGAAATCGGGGGAGTACAACTTCCAGTGTATTTTTGGGTATGTCCAAATAATGAAGGCACGATCATTGGAATAGATATCCTAAGGGAGGCAGGAGCTGTCATAGATTCGGGAAAGGGAGAAATAATATGGAGGAGTCAGGGGCAGCGAATGCGCACGACCAACAGAATACACGGCCTGGCTAGCATAGGCGCAGCTGCCCCGATCATTAGAGACTGGAGCCAGGATGGTGTCCATGGGTTACCTTGTCAGCAGTTTCCAGCTGTGTGGGCTAGAGACAAGCAAGATTGTGGGCAGGTAGAGATAGACCCAGTTAAAATAGAGGAGGGTCTGTATAGACCCCCTAAGCAGGACCCTATACAAACTGACACACTGAACGCTGTTCAGGGTATTGCGAAGGAACAGAAACACCAGGGGAGACTCAGAGAGACTGCAGCCATTCCAGAACATAAAGTTTTCCAAGTTCCTCCGAGGGCAGACATTGCTGCGAAGAAGGCAGCAGAGGGACAAGAGGCAATTGAAATTGCAAGTGTGCAGGAAGAAACAACAGAAGCCAGTTTAGTAAAATTATATGAAGAGGTAGAGGCAGAAGAGAAGGAAAAATGGAGGAGAAAAGGAGCAAAGAAGGGACCAGGTGGGTGCTGGACACATGGGGATGTTGAGAAATTCTGCCGCCATTGTATCACTTGTGCCCAGCGTAAACCTGGTAAGGGCAGAAAGCTACAGCTGGCAAATCAGCCTCGGCTGAGGGCACCCTGGGAAAACATCCAGATAGATTCCACAGGGCCCCTGCCAAAAAGCAGGGGGAAAAGTTACTGTAAAGGACCGAGCGAAACAAGCGAAACAACAGTGAATCGCTGATCAGAGAGAGCCAGAGGGAAAGGGGATAGTTCTTCCACAGCCTGGCGACCAAGTCATGGTGAGGGTGCTGCCAGAAAGGCCAGGGTTTGCCCCCAGGTGGATAGGACCACAGACGGTACTCTTAACCAATGATACGTCAGTCTGCGTACAGACTCGGCGAGGGTTAAAGCATACAACTCACCCTCTTGTTGCTCCCACAGACAGAGTGGGGAACCAAGTGTACCCAGTAACTGTGTAATTACAGAGAACCTCAGAGAGGAAAACCAGCCAGCCATGGCAGACCTGACCACAGCTGATGAAAACATCCCCGGAGAAAACGCAAAGGCAGAAAACACTGAGAGCGTGGCAGAAGACACTGAGAACGTGTTGGAAAACCACGAATAGCCTGCTAAAGTGTGATGATGATGGTACTCTGTAAAGAAGGCTGGTTGCTGAAGGTAGATGATTAATTTTATAGTATAGTTATTTGGGAAATAGATGGGGGGGATTTTTGAGTTAAAGCAGAGATGGCAAGTTCCACCACTTAGATGGCATTTCAGACTGCACACTGCATCTGGAAGCAGTCACCCCGAGTCTGAGGAGCTCAGCCCTTTTCAGCAGTTGAGTCAGTGATCAACCGAACAGTTTGGAAGGGGGTGCCACCGGGGAGAGGTCCTTGCAGACATTTACGTAGAGACCACCCCAACCCCTTCCTGTACATTGATGAGAGAGCCCGTGGGTGCTCCTGGAAGGAGAGTTTCAGCGACCAGAGGATAAAGGGCCGAAGACAAAGGAATGTTATTAAGATGCAGTCAGCCTGCAGGCACATGAAAGGAGCTGCATTCCTAAAGACTTGGAACAGCCTCTGCTTAACATTTGGTAGGTAATGCTAGGATAGATATCCAGGTACATAAAATAAGGGGGGAATTCTGAGACAGGGCATTTTTGCTGCCCTATTTGAGCAGATCCTCCTAGGTTGGCCTTTCCTGGTACAAATTTAATTTGTCCAGGAGGGCCAAGAGGAGGGACTGTTAGAGTGGATTCTTTTTGGGTCGATGATTTGTTAACACTTAAATGACTTTGGCCACCAGACTTCTATTTCAAATGTTTGACAAAGGACTGTGGATTGAGTCCACCACAATGGGCTTCCTAAAAGGTGTAAATACCAGATGCTTCTGGTGCCTGATGCTGTAGTTTTGAAGGCAGTATCACCTATACATTATAAATATTAATTGTATGAATTGTCTTCTATGTTAGCATGGGAAATGCCAAATTAATGTATTGTAGACTTAACTTACATTCCTAAAGGCTGTAGATACCAACCCAGACATGTTGGCGTCAGGAGGAAAGGATGGTGTGAGATTTCGTATGTAGCTTCAATAGGAAGCATTGTCTATGCATTGTCTGTAACTTCTTAAGTAGCGATAGCCTTTGTGTTTAGCATATAAATATCGAGCCCACATTTAGCTAGGAGACCTTTCTACAGAAAGTGTCTCCGTCCGTAAGATGCCTGCTGTACCTTGCTGAGTCGAATAAAGAAGCTGCTTTGTATCTACCAGTGACTCTGTCTCTCCGGTAATTTCATCCACGCAACAACACCTACCATGGGGAACCTTGTCAAATGCCCTACTAAAATCCATATACACAACATCCATTGTTCTACCTTGATCATTTCTTTTACGTGAAAGTAACTCTCCATATCTATTTATTTCTTTAGAGATACAGTACAGAACAGGGCCTTCCAGCCCAACAGCCCAGTAACTCACCTATTTAACTTCAGCTTAATCACGGGACAATTTACAATGATCAATTAACCTACTGGTACATCTTCAGAGGAAACCAGAGTACCCAGAGGAAACCCACGTGCACACGGGGAGAACATATAAGTTTTCTTGCAGCAGATGCCGGAATTGAACTCCGACGCCCCAAACTATAACTGTGTCACGCTAACTGCTACACAACTGTTTCACCCAGTTTTAACACCTTTCATTTATGTAACCGCTGAACTTTTTCTGGCTAGGTCATTTAACTTTTTTTTGTGAGAAGTGGATGTTGATATTAATATTGAATAAATACTCTGATTTCAAGGTTCATTTCCATGACATGGGTTTTCCTCCATCAGTTCTTTTACCTAGTTCGACAATTATTAATTGGATCATTCTGTTATTTTCCATATTCAAGGTCGGCAAGACCCAGTCTTGCCCTTTCAGTGCTGGCTCATTTTTGGTGAACCTATGTTGCCCCTCTTCTGACTGGAGTGTTCACTGAGACCCTTAACCTCTCACTTCAGCAGTCTGAAGTGCTCACCTACTTCAAGCAGGCTTCAATTATACCGGTTCCAGAGAAGAACATGGTAACCTGCCCCAGTGACTATTGTCCAGTAGCACTTGCATCCACAGTGGTGAAGTGTTTTCAGAAGAAGTTGGTGATGAAACATATCGATTCCTGCTGAGAAGTAACTTGTATCCACACCAATTTGCCTACTGCCACAGCAGGTTCTCAGCAGGTTCCATTTCATTGTCTTTTCACTCAACCCTGGAACACCTCAACAGAAAAGGTGCATACATCAAGATGCTATTTATCAACTACAGCTCAGCATTCAATACTATTATCTCCTCAAAACTAATCAGTAAGCTTCAAGACCTTGGCATCAATACCTCCTTGTGCAATTGGATCCTCGAATTCCTCAGATGTAGACCCCAGTAAATTCGGATTAGCAACAACATCTCCTCCTCAATCTCAGTCAGCACAGATGCACAACAAGGCTGTGTGCTTTTCCTCCTTCTTTACTCACTTTACATTTATGACTGTGTAGATAATCACAGCTCCAATGTTATATATAACTTTGCTGATGACACCACTGATGTAAGCTAGTCAAAGGTGAAGATGAATCAGCATATAGGAGGGAGATTGAAAATCAAGGAGTTAATAAAGATTGGGCATGACATCTATTGAGTATATTGAGTGGCTACATCACAGCCCAGTTTGGAATCACCAATAACCTTGAATGGAAAATCCCACAAGATGTAGTAGATATGGTACAGTCCAACATGGTAAAGCCCTTCCTGTCATCGACCACAACTACACAGAGCACTGTTGCAGGAAAGCGGCATCCATCATCAGGGGCCCCCACCACCAAAGTTGTGCTCACTTCTCACTGCACCAGAAAGAAGGTACAGCAGCCTTAGTACACACACCACCAGATTTAGGAACGGTTGTTACCCCCTCAACCATCAGGCACTAACATTCCACTTGCCTTTTAAATTTTCTTCTTCTACCTTCTCACTAAGATTTACTGCTAGTTTTGTAAGCCGCACTTTAGCTTACATTTGTTGTTTTGTTCAGTCATTAAGTCAAGTCCGAATCTTCGTGACCTCATGGACCATGAGGTCCATAGGCTTTTCATGGCAAGATACAGTAGTAGATTGCCAGGCCTTTCTTCCATGCAGATAATGCTACTGCCCAGGTTGGGACCCGGCTGGGTTTCTACCTGCCTTGAAGTCCAGTGCTGATACCACTACACCATCATAGATAATTTATAATTGTATTGCACAAGATAATGATTACTGGAGAAAACACCTTCAGTATGAGCTCAACTGTAGTTGTTAGCCCATTAATTGAAGTTCTTTTGTGTGGTGGGATTTAAGTCTCTGGAGCAACCAAAAGTAAGGAAGGACTACTTTACCAGTACAAAGAATACAAAGTCTGAAGGTCCAAACAAACAGATACCGGGGTAATTTTTTAAAAAAATTCTACAGTGGAACCCATTATGAACAAGTGTAAATTTTGAAACCTATAAAATCAGCCAAGACTTATTGTTAGCACACAAAAGTTTATGGGCTCAACTTCTAATAAAGAATCCTGACCATAAAATTCTAGACTTTCTGCACAGTTGTTAGGATGCAAAGTTAAAAAAAGTCTCCAATTGAACAAAAAACAGGAATAGGTCAGACATCTTCTGTGGAAAGAGAAACAGTGTTGACATCGAAGAGTCTTTAACACTGTTCCTCTTTCCTAATCTGCCGAGTTTTTCCAACATGCTTGATTTTATTTTCATATTTACATAGTCTACAGTTTTTTAAATTTTCATTTCTAAGACTCCATCTGCTCTACTAAGTGGGCTAAAAGATGCCAAGTTAAAGCCTTGTGGAAGGGAAGTGTGATGGCATTATTTAGCCCTTGTCCAGCAGAGGATGGGATAAGACAGGATGACCATTTATAGAGATAAGGAATAACATCTTTAGTAAGAGTGTGATGTACTTCTGCAATTTTCTATCCCATATTGTAGTGATTGACAACCAATGGGTACATTCAGGACTGAGATCAATAGATTTTTGAAAAATAAATTGGAAAAGAGAAATGGAACAGTACAGCAATGGCAGAAGTGTATTCATCATCTTATTGAATGCAATTTTGGACAGATGATTGAGGCAGCTTACTCATGTGTTCTGTGTTTAATAAGACTAAGAGAGATTACCATTCATTAGCTTGTATCTGTCTATGTGATTCTATTGTACATGTATTGTCTGCCCATTTTTTTCATATTACAGCAGTAAATTGCATCTCAATTACCTCATTGCCATTGTAATTCACTTTATTATGGTTTGAGTTCATGAAATACATCATATGAATTCATGATTCTTCTCTAATTCAGCCGGCCAGGTTTTTCGAATTGATGCCCCAGAAATTCAGTCACAAAATAATTGTTTTGCTACAGCACTTTACAATTATAAATCAAATTTCTGCTAGAATGAAAGTTCACTGGAATGACTGGAGGGGTGCTTCACATCACTCTGCAAATCTGAGCATTGCTTCCTGCTGTGACTGATGTAGTTCCTCTGTTAGTTGCAGATGGGGTGACCATATTTTATTAATGCAAAGAGGCTTTGATGTCACCTCCATCACTGTACCAAACTCTCAACATCAGCCCCTCTCCTGCTCTTGACAAACTGCCTTACATTCCAAATTTCAACAACAACCAGGCCCTGACTATAACTCTCCAGCCCCTCAATCCATAAATCCCCCAGCTCTCCAATCACTCAATGTTCCTGAAACTCTAACCCTTCAACTTCCCAATTCTCCCATTTTCCTGTGTCTTTTTCCTCATTGGTTCCTCTCATTTTCTGAGATACCTATGCCCCAGACCTCTGAATTTCCTGTGATCCTCCCAACCCCTAATCCCTTGATGATTTAATGGTTCTGACTTCTTCAAGGCACATCTAATGCCCTAAACCTCCTTTACCCTTTCAAATCCCTTGCACCTCCCAGAAATAACAGAAACCACCTGATTGTTATGTGTTGGTCTGGCCCTTGAGATCTCCTCAAGGGCCAGGCCAACATACAACAATTTCCTAGGCTAGAAGTGGAGACCCAAATATCCAAGTCCTGCACCTTTACTGGCCATTTTCTGATCCATTCTAAATTCCCAGTACCAGTCCTTGGCCTCTGACATCAACCCCAATCTTGACCCTAATACTCTTGATAAAATCCTTTGATCTCCTCACATCCCCCCTACTTCAACCACCCCCATAGTCTTTTCATTCCCTCAGTGATCTATCCTTTTGCTGACCTCCTGAGCTACCCAGCTGAGCTCCTGGAGACAATTTCAATTCCAGGTACTTTTGAAATCTGCAATAAAAACTCTCTTCTGTCCTCTGCACCTACTTACATGGACGGTAAGTAGGCTATATTATCAGAGTGGTTCCTCAAATATCACCAATTATTTTTTTTAAATGAACTTGAATAATTAGTCATTGGATTTTTATAATCTTTGCCTAACACCAGTTACTGCTCAAATCCCCTCCCCCAAAAAATCCTTTCCTTGAAATTATATTTTAGGTTGGTTGGGTCAACAGTAAAGAACAAAAATCATAATACAGGTAATAGATTGAGAACGGGAGAGGAGTTAATTTGGCATTGGCCACCTTATTTCCATATTTTCATTCTTTTTTCCCCCTTCATTCACTTATCCATTTTAAAAGCTGAATGGAGCATGGAACAGACCCACAATGTTCTTACTGACCATCAAGTACATATCTCACTTTTCAGCTTTAGATCTATTTCCGTCTATGCATTGTCATTTCAAGTACTCACCCAGATGTTGGCATAGTCTCTGTATCTTCAGTGAGCTTGAAAGCCAATCCAAGAACATCACAACCTTTTTCTCTTACTTTCTTGTCCTGTCCAGGGTGCAGCACTTACATGCAAGCACGAAGAAGGCGCAGTAGTGCTCTAGTTTCTGAGAAGCTTAAGGAGATTCAAAATGTCACCAAAAACCTCTATAGGTGCACTGTAAAAGACATCCAAATTGTTTGCATCATGATCTGGTATGATAATTACAAAGCACAGGAGCACAAATAGCCACAGAGAATAGTGGGCAAAGTCTAGTCCATCACAGGTGCATCTCTCCCCACCATCAAAAGTTTCCACACGAGGCACTGTCTCAGTAGGACTGCAACTATCATCATGAATACCCACCATGCTCTCTTCTCACTGCTTCCATCAGGCAGGAGGTATAGAAGCTGAAGACCCACACCACCAAATTCAACAGCAGCTACTTATCTACAACTATAAGGCTTGCTGGCACTGATAATCTAACGGAGATAAATGTGTGGAAATAGTAACCATTGCTCTTACTGAAGACCAATTATTTTTCCATGCTTCTGCTAGTTTTTCCATGTCTGTCATTTAAATTTATTTCAGAAAGGCTTTATTATAATAAGGATCACTGGCTTGGACTGTGTTCATCAAGTCCATGGGCCATTTGAGGGCATGGATCCATGGGAGCTTTGCGGATAGGAAGATTGGAAGGGAAGGCAGAGGTTAGGGAGGAGGTTTAACTTGAGCCTCATTAAGTAAAATTGAACGGCTTAACTAGTTCGGGTCTGGGCTGATCAGGAGAATGATGACAAAATAGGTGGATGAAGGGTCACAAGGATATAAAGGAAATATGATCCTTACCTGAGTGAGATCAAGGTCTCTCTATGTAATGCAAAGGCTCAGTTGCTTTGGAATATTTCCAGGAACAATGTGGGCTAACTTCTTCCACAATGCTCCACAGAGAGTAATGCACGGAAACTAATATAGTTTGATGTGCCCAGAAATAGTTACTTTCATGATTCGCTCCATGGTAAATAAACTTTCAGCCATGTGGTGATGTAATAACCAGTAACATATGGTCTAATTTCTGGGCCACTTGTGTTTTTCTTAATCCTGTCAAGCCACAAACACACTGACAACACAATTCTGATTACAGAGCAATTTTGACAAAAATGGATGTAAGTTTATTTTAGGTCTTTACTATTTTCAACATGTTGTAAACATAGTCAAGTTGTATCATAAACGCTATTTTGTGAAAAAATGGTACATGGTGTCTTTGCAGCTTCGAAGTAAACATTTGAAAAATATCCTCAGATGTTGACATTGTTTTGGAAGTTCTGTAAAGACCTGATGCTGCAAGCTGTCCAAAGAGGAAATGGTATATGGTGCCAAAATACTGTATTTTTCCAGAAGGTGATAGCAACCAGGTTCCTGCTCGCAATTCATCACCAGGTGAGTCCTTGATCTCAGCTGGGCTGTCTGAGGTTAGCACGAAATTGATTTGAAACATGTCATCATCCAATGTGAATGGACTGGAGTTTTAGGATAATGAATTCTATGGAATAACTCACATTAGAAGCCATGAAGTTTTTGTTCACTTTTCTTGTTGCTTCTATTATCTAATCTCTTGTTATCCTTATCTGGGGACATTGCTCTGGACTTAGGTCTCTGGCTGAGATACTTTCAACAGTGGAAAATTATGGGCCAAATTTTCCCACTTCAGTGAGATTCATTGGGTACAACAGCCCCATCCTGATTTCACTAACCAGATAGAAACTTTGCTGGTTTTCTAACCAGAGCATGCTACAATGAGCTGAGCAATGGTTCAAGATCTTGGTGCTGATTCTAATGTTAAAATGGGAAACATTTAATATTCAGAGCACCAGGAAGGTTTTCAGTGAATGGAGATGTACTTCATAACTAGAATTATTGTAGTAGACTTTAGACTGTTGTTTCAGATTGCAGTACTGTTGCTTGCATCAGTGATCAGTCTGGTCTATGAGGAAGAACATAACAAGTAAGTACTTTGCCATTCGTGCCAATCTCATCTCATCAGACATTGAGATCCCCTTAAATTCTATTCCAAATAACCCTTGACGTTTATATAATCAAAAGATCTCAACTTTGAATGAGCCATTAGTTTAAAAAAATTTGTAGAGAGTTATGAATATGTCCTTAAACATCTGCCACTGTTTAAAGCCGTTTCACTTCTTAATCGATTTTCCCAAGTTGCATTACCTAATTCTACTTTCATTTCTTTGCAACTGCTTTTATTTGCATGTAAGTCACTGGTTTTCTGTTGAGTTACTTCTTGTCATTCTGAATGTAAAATTCTATCATTTATGATCACCCTTTTCCAAAGGATCCTGCACTATGAACCCTTATTGAGATACAGCACATAATAGTCTCTTTTGGTCCTGCGAGCTGTGCCTGCCCAGAGCTCCTGTTTCAATGCCTAATTGTGGAGAAATTTACAATGACCAATTAACCTACTAACTGGTACCTCTTTGGACTGTGGGAGGACACTGGAGCACTTGGACAAAACACATGCATTCCATTGGGAGGACGTACAAACTCCTTATAGATGACATCGGAATTGAGCTCCAAAGTCCAATGCACTGAGCAGCAATAGCGTCGTGACTATGCTAGTGTGGCGCCCCAGCAGCTTCATCACAGAAATCATAAAGCAGCATAGATCTATGTGGATAGTTCTAACAAGTTGTTCTAAATGAACTCATTCTCAAACCTAATAAAGTGGCCACTGAGTGTATGTCATGTTCTTCTGCACATCATTGTTGAAATGTACCGTCACCTTCCTGTCAGCTTGAACCAATCTGGCCATTCTCTTCTGACCTCTCTCATTAACAAGGTAAGTAAACCCACAGCACTGCTGCTCACTGAATTTTGTTTTGTTTTTCATAGTATTCTTTGTAAATGCTTAGTGACTATTGTATGTGCAAATCCCAGGAGATCAGCGCTTTCTGAAAGACTCAAACCACCCCATCTGGCTCCAGCAAACATTTCCTGGCCAAAGTCAGTTAGATCACATTTCTTCCCCATTCTGATGTTTGGTTTAAGCATTGAGTTGCTGCCACATGATTGATTAGGTACTTGCATTAATGAACAGGTGTACAAGTGTACCAAACAAAGTGGCCATTAAGAATATATGGAGGTTAAATCCATTCATAAGTACATAAGTCCCCATTAGACTTAGATCTAAGGTGCAACTACTTTTAGAGGTTTGAGAGACCATTCTCACCAATATCTTCTTTTTGAAATATCTCCTTTAGAGTTTGCCACTTCTTACCTATTATTGGACCTCAGTCTATTTTCCAAGTTTCTTCAACCCACTCTAACTTTGTCTCATTCTTCAGACCCAAGTTTCCCATTGACAAGCAAAAATTAAAATTCTCTTATGTTATGATCTGCACCTATAATCTCCTGAAAAAGGAAAATTGAACCATATAGAACTCACACAGAATTGATTATATAAATATAGTTGATATTTCCCATTAGGATGTCTTAAACCAATGGCCACTTTTCATAATAAGGGATCAGTTATTCAGGATGGAGAGACTAGGGAATCTCTGAAAGAATCATTCCAAGAGGTCTGCGGAAGTTCATCACTTAGCGTAGTTAAGACAGAGAATGTTTGATTTTTAAATAATTCATGAATCAATGAATATGGGTTAGTGTGGTAGTTGATCAGAGATAGAAGATTAATGTTGATCTCATTGAATGGAGATACAGGCATGAGTGAGTGAAATTTTTTGTGTTCTTTCCTTTGTTAGTTCTCATCTACACTCAGATTATACTACATCAATCTTCTGAGCCAATATCATTTGACATCTGTGTTCTGATGTCTTCCTTTATTAATAGAACTACCCCAACTCATTTATTTTCTATTGATCCTTCTGAAATATCAAATATCTTGCTTCATTTTTAATACAATTTAATTCCTTCAATTCTAAAGGTCACTCCTAGTCTTTGCATCCTACAGTATTAATCATTTAGGGTTACAATTATTCTAGTTTTTTAAACATGTGACATAAATACAAGCAGACTAGCAATTCATTCTTAACTTATGTGTCTGAATGAGCCAGAAAGTCACCAATCCTTGTGAAGAGGATTATTAGTGATATGATGATTTTCTTTTGAGCAAGCAAATGAAAAATGTTTGTGAGATATATCCACATCAGTCCATACATACTGTAACAGATTGAAACAAGTGTTTTATAAGGAAATCAGGTTCCTTAGAAAGATAAAATATTTGTTATGCTAGTTTAAATATTGTGGGAAAAAAGAGAAGGCATCCTTTAAGTCCTGAAAACAATCGCTTGAATGCAATGTGCTCCGGATATACGGCGTGGCGATATTAAAATTGAAATCCCAGGTGCAGAAAGTGGATACTCAAAGATTTTAGTTGTTTAATCTTCGCAACAATAAAATATTTCTAACAACTGGGAGCGTGTAAACTTGATCTTGCAGCAATGGATCATGCTGCTGAGATTGCTATTTGTAAGTCCTTAAAAATATTTAAGGGATTCCCTTCCCCTTCCCTGACCACTGTCATCACTGGAGCCCCATACCATCGTCCTCGTCTCATTTCAATTGAATATAGCATTTGCTGTCCTCGCAAACTCTTTTTTTTTTAATTTTGTTTTTATTTGGATAAGGAATTCACAAATATCATGTACTTTTTTCACACATATAACCTTTTCCATTTTTTTATATGTATAAAACTACAATTATTTATACATTCTTAAGTACACATTGAGATGATATAAAAGGAAAATAAACACTTAAATAGATAATTATGTACTGTGGTAAATCTAACCTATTAGGCTAGGTAATGGTATTAGTTGTTAAGAAAAATGGTAATAATAGTTTCCATATAACCCTTCTGGACCATTTCCACTGGTCCAAAATGTTGTATATGAGCCTATGTAACAACCATTGTAGGTGTTTATATCCTAATTTGTTCATGCTTGCTCCTGCCTGCAGACATAATTATCCAATCCCTATGTACTTATTTACTTAATTTTTTTCATTTTTTTATCCCTTTCCCAAATCTTTCCCTTTGCTAGTGTTAATTCTCTATTTTCCAAAAGAAAACAAAAAAAAAAAGACGTTTAGACTAGGGGTGTTTACGTTAGCAATATTACTGTGTTGATGAGAAGAGCAGTATAAATCATTAGGAGAGTCATCTAAAGTCTGCTCGCATTGGGGTTATATATTCAATCCATTTATTCCAGATTTGATAAAATTTTTCTTTTTGAATTCTCAGGGAGTAAGTCAACTTTTCCATTTTAAATATTTCCAAGATAATTTCGTACCAATCTTCTAATGTAGGTGGTATTGGATTTAGCCATTTTCTAGTGATTGATTTCTTACTTGCCGCTAAGAGGGACTGCAGCAACTTTATATCTTCCTTCTGTTCAAGAAACAATACATGCCCCAAATAGAGCGTCTCAAAGTTCAGAGGTATCTGGGACCTAAGTACCTTAACTAATGTTCTATGAATACCTTCCCAATATAGACTTAATTTAGGGCAATCCCAGAAAATATGAAAATGATTTGCCTCCTTGGAGCCACACCTTCTCCAACACATCACATTTGTATCTTTATATTTTTCCTGATATGGGGTCTTGAAGTATCTTATAATGTTTTTCCAACAATGTTCTCTCCAAGTCAAAGAATTAGTCGAGGACCATTGAAAGCTGCAGATTTTCCCCCAAGCCTCCTCTGAAAGTACCAACCCCGCTTCTTTCTTCCACTTCTCTTTAATATACAGTGTATTTACATTTTTAGCATGGAAGAGTGCATTATATAATCGAGAAACTGATTTACTAGGTATTGAACTGCCAGCCGAATTCAGAATCTTGAAAAATTCTAATTCTACTGTTGATAGGTCCGTATATCTACAACTCTGGTTAACATAGTTTCGTACTTGAAGGCACCTAAAAAAGTCATTATGTTCTAGGCCATGTTTGTCCTGCAGGATTTGGAAACTTTGTAATACTTTTTTATCTATAAATGAGAGGTAGGTTGTAAGACCTTTCTTTATCCATAGCTCAAATCTTTTATCTCCTCTGTTGGGAAGGAATTCGATATCATATGCACACCCTCTAAAGAGTTTTTGTCCTCACAAACTCAATGGAACCCTATATTCCATAGTCATATATCGAGTTATAGTGGAGGCTCTGTGTTAATTGGATTCAGTGGAAGAAATACTCCTTTTCTTTATTTCTTTTCCACCTGAGAAACAAAATGAGGAGCAGCTGAACATAAGTTAAGGATCTTGTACATCCATTGGACCTTTTGAATTAAATTTCATATGGATGTTTTACCAGCAGGTGTGGTTATACTACACATGAGGCTCCTAAACTTGTTATTGGACCCTGACTTTCAAAGAGAACTGAGTGTTTAGAGAGATAATAAGATCAGACACATCAAAATGAAGATGACATACAGCATGGAAACAAACCTTTGGCCCACTGAGCTCACTCTGACTATCAATCACCCATATAATGCACTTGGGGCCTGTTACAGATGAGACACCAAAATGATCTTAAAGTTGTTAAACATTAAAATTTAAGGAATAGAAACTAAGTTTGAACATACAATAAAGGATCTGAGAAATGCTTTGATGTTTTAAAACTCAAAACACATAGTCAGTTACTGTTGCTATGGGTATTCACCTGAAAGTTCATGCAGGCAATACAGATCTTCACAGACAAGACCTGGGAACCATCTATCTATTACAGATGTACATGTTAGATTTGTGAACAGTACGAGGGATATAGAGGAACAAAGTTGTGGAGAGAACACAGACTGTTGCAAGAAACATAACGTTGTTATAGTAGGTGATTTTAACTTTCCACATATTGTGGTCCCAATGAGAGAATGTGAGGTACTTGATCTGCTATTAGGGAATGATGTAGGGCAGGTGACAGAAGTTTGTGTAGGGGAACACTTTGCATCCAGTGCTTTTGGTTTTTATATTATTACTGACTTAATCAGTTTCTCAATTGTTCCCTCTGGAGCTTTTATTGTAGCCAAATTGGCTACAATAATTTCACGTGCTTAACAGTGTCTACAGTTCAATAAGACCATTGGTGTAAAGTATAAAAACAGCATATATTTATGACAGCTACCATGTAGATGAAAGATTATTCTTTATACAAACTCCATTCAGCAATGTCTCTTTTACATACTGTATGTTTGGATAATATTTTCCAACAAACACTTTTTTATTTCAGACTTCTAGGTATTTCACTTTACTGCTCTAATTTGTCCTCATTTTGAAATATTAATGCAAATTGGGACACAGCGGTGACACAGCAGACCATGGTGTTGTGTCACAACTCCAGTATCATGGTTCAAACCTGACCTTTACTGCTCTGTTACATACTTCATGGATACCTTGTGACTGTCTTATGAGGATGACGTAATAGTCTTGCAGAGGTCACATGATGCAATTTTCCCACCGATGTGAGGTCACGTGGTGACCTGTTCTCACCAGGTATATAAGGGTAGACCCCTGGTGACGCAGTTAGTTTTCAGTTAGATCGTCAATTAGATAGTCCGCAACACTGCGTATTAGTTTCATCACACAGTATAGTTTTAAAACGGAGTTTTACTTTCTATTGTAAGGTACAGAAGTGTTGGGCCGGTAGTTTCACCTATCGCTGCCAGGTTTGTTGATGTATCTTTTCAGTAGTATTGAAGAGTGAAGACGAGAACCTGAAGGAGTCATTCGGCGGTTTTGGAGTGGATCGACCATTATTGAGTTCATTGAAGAAAGAGTGATCTGCATGAGATAACCTCTGCTAAAGCAGAAAAGGTTGTGCAGTATCTAGTCTAGTCTACAGAAGAAAAAGGTCAGTGTCTTTAAACCGTTTTATTTCCATCGTCGTGAATCCTGCGGACAACACAGGTTCTGGCTGGGATCGACAGTAACGTCGTGTCTTCGAGGAATTCTTTATTTCAGGAAAGTCTCTCCTAATTGACTGTATAAATCTCTTGGACTTTTAAATTTACCATTCTAAGAACTGTGTTCAAATTTACCACTTTAAGAACTGTTTTCGCCTTTACCCTTTTAAGAACTGTTCCAGAGTTGCTGTAGAGCAGCTAACTTACTGTTAAGTTAGTCGTTAAAATACATTTCACTATTTTTGCGCAAAGTTTAACAAAGTTTGTTTTTATAAAACCTGACTCAATTCTATATTCATTGTGGCTGGTCATGTGACAGCTCTGCATCTGGTATTTTCTCAATTTCAATTTCAAGTTTATTGACATTCAACCCTATCGATGTATATTACCAAACAAAATAATGTTCCTCTGAACCAAGATGCTTAACACAGCACATCTAACTCAGACACAACACATAAAGTAGTAGTACTACAAATAAATTAGTGAATAACAAAACATATTCCATAAGACTGACGTTTAGCATAAGGTGCACTTACGACACAAACTGATAAGTAAACAGTATAATGCTTCTGGTGCTCCATATTGATGAGACCTCGGTGGTTGCAGGAAGTTCAGTGGTCTCATGGCCCGAGGGCCGAAGCTGTTTCCCATCCTAACAGTCCTTGTCCTAACGCTATGGTAACCCCTGCCTGATTCTAGTGGGCCAAAGAGATTGAGAGATGAGTGGGAGGAATCCTTAACTAAGGACCCTGTGCTAAGGGCCTTGTGTACGCAGTGCTCCTGATAAATATCTTGGATGGGTGGAACCCTGATGATCTTCTCAGCAGTGATCATGCTCCTTTGTAGGGTTTTGAGGTTAGATGCCTTGCAATTCCCATACCAGACAGGTGATGCAGCTAGTCAGCACACTCCTAATGGTTTCCCTCAAAAAATTGGTTAGAAGGGGTACAGTGGGGTGTAGTCCTTGTGGTTGTTTGGGCTATCATTTGATTGCATTAGATTTCATTCACAAGATGTGGGAGTCGATAGGTTAATTAGCTGCTAAAAATACACCTAGTATACATGGATGGGGATTTGATGGGGCAGTGAGAGAGATTGGGTTACAGGGGAATAAATGGGGGAATGGGATTTGTGGGATTTCTCTGAGAGGTGACATAGACTCAATGAGGCAAATATCTTCCTTCGATGATGCTTGAAAATATATGAATATTACATAGTTGCTAACTTCCAATTGTTTTGGTTAACATTCAGCAATTTTTATTTCCAGTGAAGTTAACATCTTCCAGTTACAACAAGCAAACTTTAACATAGTGCAAAAAAGATTTATTTGTTCACAAATGATCTGCTGGTGTGCTCTTTCATTGATTTTCGTTATGGTTATTATTCTATGGATTTATTGAGTTTGCCCGCAAGGCAATGAATCTCAGGGTAGTAAATGGTGACATAAATGTACTTTGATCATAAACCTACTTTGAACATTGAACTTTGAAGTTTGGTCACTCCACCAGTAATAGACCTGTTACTGTGCCAAGCAGTGACCCATGGACTTCTGCATTTATTCAAATCTTTTAAATGTGGTGCATTTAGGAAGGATCATAGAATATTCATCAGAGTCATAGAGTCATAGAAAAGTACAACACGGAAACAGGCCCTTCAGCGCGTCTAGTCGATGCTGAACCATTTAAACTGCCTCCTCCCATTGACATAGTACTCCATACCCCTATGATCCACATACCTCTCTAAACTTCTTCTAAATGTTGAATCTGAGCTTGCATACACCACTTATACTGTCAATGCATTCCACGCTCTCTCAACCCCCTTGAGAGAAGAAGTTTCCTCACATGTTCCCCTTAAAATTTTCATCTTTCACACTTAACCCATGACCTCCAGTTGTAGTCCCACCCAACCTCAGTGGAAAAAAGCCTGCTTGCATTTACCCTACCTATGCCTCTCATAATTTTGTATACCTCTATCAAATCTCCCCTTAATCTTCTACATTCCGAGGAATAAAGTCCTAAAATATTCAACCTTTCTTTATTTATCAGGTCCTCCTGTCCATACTTTTCCATCAGAACATCTGTTCCCAATTTATGCTTCCAAGTTCCTGCCTGATTACTTCATATTTCCCCTTACTCCAATTAAACACTTTCCTAACCTTTCTGTTCCTATCCCTCTCCAATGCTATGGTAAAGGAGATAGAATTATGATCACTATCTCCAAAATGCTCTCCCACTTAGAGACCTGACACCTGACCAGGTTCATTTCCCAATACCAGAACAAGTACAGCTTCTCCTCTTAAAGGCTTATCTACATATTGTGTCAGGAAACTTTCCTGAACACAGCTAACAAACTCCATCCCATCTAAACCCCTTGCTGTAGGGAGATCTCAATCAATATTGGGGAAATTAAAATCTCCTACCATGACAACCCTGTTATTATTATACCTTTCCAGAATCTGTCTCCCTATCTGCTCCTTGATGTTCCTGTTACTATTGGGTGGTCAATAAAAAACAACCAGTAGAGTTATTGACCCCTTCCAGTTTCTACCTTCCACCCACAGAGACTCAGAAGACAATTCCTCCATGACTTCCTCCTTTTCTGCAGCTGTGACACTATCTCTGATCAGCAGTGCCATGTCCCCACCTCTTTTGTGTCCCTCCTGTCCTTTCTGAAACATGTAAAGCCTGGCACTCTAAGTAGCCATTCCTGCCCCTGAGGAAAGTCTCTGTAATGGCCACAGCATCATTGCTCCAAGTATTGATCCATACTCTAAGCTCATCCGCTTTGTTCACGATACTCCTTGCATTAAAATAGACACATCTCAAACCATCAGTCTGAGCGCATCCCTTCTCTATCACCTGCTTATCCTCCCTCTCGCACTGTCTCCAAGCTTTCTCGATTTGTGAGCCAACCGCCCCTTCCTCTGTCTCTTCAGTTTGGTTCCCAACCCTCAGCAGTTAAGTGTGTCATTTTTAAAAATTAAGATTCCACCAATCAAAAATAAGCAGGCCAATGAAACAATAAACAAGAAGAAATCCAAGCAACACACAGAAAATGCTGGAGGAACTCAATGGGCCAGGCAGCATCTATGGAGAAAAATACAGTGTATGTTTCAGGCTGAGACTCTTTAGCAGGACTGGAGAAAAAAAGATGAGTAGACTCCCTCAGTGGCCACTCATTTTAATTCCACTTCCCATTCCCATTCTGATATGTCTATCCATGGCCTCCTCTACTGTTGCGATGAAACCGCACTCAGGATGGAAGAACAGCACCTTATATTCCATTTGCGTAGCCTCCAACCTGATGGCATGAGCATCGATTTTTCAAACTTCCAGTAATGCCTCCCAACCTCCTTCACCATTCCCCATCCCCTTTTCCCTCTCTCTCTTTATCTCCTTGCCTGCCCATTGCCCCCCCAGTACTCCTCCCCCCTTTTCTTTCTTCCATAGCCTTCTGCCCTCTCCTATCAGACTCTCCCTTCTCCAGCCCTGTATCTCTTTCACCAATCAACTTCCCAGCTTTTTACTTCATCCGTCCCCCTCCCGATTCCACCTATCAACTTGTGTTTCTCTCCCCCTTCCTACCTTTTAAATCTACTCCTCATCTTTTTTTCTCCAGTTCTGCTGAAAGGTCTCTGCCTGAAACATCTATTGTATTTTATTCCCATAGATGCTGACTGGCCTGCTGAGTTCCTCCAGCATTTTGTGTGTGTTGCTATCAACAAATAAGATGAAAACTTGAGCTAACTTTGCTTACGTAAAATTGTAAATCTCTCACTTTTCTCCTTAGTATGTAGACCAGAAAGCATACTTCAATACTCAGTACGTAGTATCGAACTTTCTCCAAAATTCAAACCCGCTGTTAAAGCCCCTGTGAGGGACCATTTGCTAGTATCATTAAATGTGTCTGCTTTAGGACTTGTTCAAACTGTACGTTTTTCAAAATGGGACTCTTTCTGGTATGAATAGAAAGTCCATTCTGAAACCAGTACATAACTTGATTTGAGTCACTGGTTCTATGGGACAGAAACTTATCTCAGTCACATGCTCAGTCATTGGTGACAGCACATTGTAGTTTACTTCTGAAACTTGGTTTCATTGAAAACATTTGGTAGTGGACTACAAAGAGTTTACGCCTTAAATGCACATTTGTTGCATGTCATCAACTCAAACAGTTCTTCAGTATGAAGTTTGAAGTCTGTTCAATTTTTCTTGTCTTGTTCTGAGTAACGTTTAACACAACTTAAGAGGCAACTTCAACTTCAACTTCAACTTCAACTTCAAGAATTAAGCACACTGGTGTGAGCTTGAAACCAAAGCCAAGTAAAGACAGCAGCAGGTATCCTGTGTCTCCCCATGCTTTAGTCTCCCAAGTTCATGAAAAATCTGGGTTTGATTTTCTCACACTCCAGTGGATTCACAGTCAGTTATATTCATATTGATTCTTAGGAATGGAAGTTCTTAGACCTCAGTGGTGAGATTGACCTCATTCATTGGGCCTCTCAGTAAATGGAAGTGAAAAAGACAAGACAACATTTGGAATAGAGCTTGCTTGACAGGAATTATTTTTGACATATTGTCCATCATTATCTATAGTCAGATTGTTTGGCAAATGGATACTCCAAAACTATTCCATGAATTAAATATGGCAGGATAAAATAAATATACAGTTTGGTTTGTTGACTGCCTCAGTGCAAGCAAAGAGTGTCAGACTGAAAACAAATTGTCTTAAGTAAATTAAGGTCTTAGAAGTTCTATACACAGCATAACTTCAATACATAACTGGGAGAAGCAATGCTTATTTAGAATAAAGTGGGCCATATAGAAGCCACCTAGTCAGATCAAAGCCCATTTCAACTTTTACCAGTTAGTCAGCTTTGTCAAGACCAAATCTAACTAAAGTAAATTATAATAAAAGTCAGCCATAGTGCAGCAGCCATATTTTGTTCTTCCTGTATACTTACACTGTTCGAAAGAGAATTATAAGACACAGCTGTTGCTTTCGGTTATGAGGTTGAAAGTGTGGGGATTCTCAGTAGCAAGGGCTACAACTGGGAATAGCATTGTCCATGGATTTTGCGTTTTGGCAGGCTGTTTACACAAAACTGAACTTGCATCTCACTGTTACTGATAATGTGATATGGAATTTTCAATGGGTATAAACTGCAAAGCATTTACTGGATTCACTTAAAATCGTGGGACCAGCAGTTACGGACAGCTAGATTGTGCTTCATCTGTCACCTTTGACAAGCTTGTTGCCAGTGCAAGGACATTTGAGTCTCCAGTCATATCTCACCCAAGCCGAGACTGAGCTCAGAATTTTACTCTCAAGGGAAAGATAATGGATAAAGAACGTGGCTATGAATTTGAAAACAGAAATAGAGATTAAAGGTAATTCCTCAGATTGGCCTTGAAGGGAAGTGGTGTTCCACAAGGACAGGTGCCAAAAGCAAGGCTTGGATAAATGATTTAGAATTCCAAAGTGAGCACTCTATTTCAAGTTTGTGGATGACACTGAGTTGGGGTTGTAGTTAAAATCGGGAAAGATTATGACAATTGAAAGGAGGGTATTAGAAAATTTGCTGAATGGATGTATAATTCGCAACAGACTCATGATTGGTAAGTATGAGGTTGCACATTCTGTTACAGAGCATGGTGAAGCCACATAATGCTGGAAAAATATATCATTAAGTGGAATCCCTTCATCAGAATCACCAGCTTCAGCACCTTCATGACATTTACTTGGGTCAGATGTGGTACTGGTGAGCTACGGAGCTGTCTCATTGTTCCTCCAAAAGAATAATTGTTTTCTTTCCAACAGAGGACTATCAGTCTGATCCACTAACCCTTTCTCTGCTGATGCTGTGTCAGCCATTGTGTATTTCCAGCAGTCCCACTCAGAATCATGGCTACTTTCAGAATGATTTGCTGAACGTAGCAAATGTTTGTTATAGTCTCCATTTAATCTCTGAGGCAGTTCCTTGGGATTGAGGATGACTTTCTTTCTCTGCGGCTCTGTGGATTTTGAGGTAACTGCTGAGGCCACATGGGATTCATAGATTGTTGAACAATGCTTAAAGAGGTGAATGGATGAGCCATGTGTAAAATGGTGGTGTGCTTCTCTTGCTGTTTACATCGGTCTTCCGTATGCTCCTGATAAAGGACTCAAATTTCTCAGGGTATTTCAGATACTGCTTCTCCATTTTGACTGGTTGCAAGCCGGTTGTGAGTCAGTGAGAGTGTTATAATTTCTTCAAGGAATGCATAGTGTTTTTATGCCATAGAGTTTGCACCTGGACAATCTGCTGTTAACCTTCTACGTTGTACAGCTGATAATGTGGAGTGGTGAATGTTGCAAAAAATTACCAAGTGGAAAAGCACAGAGATCACAGGGCTCATGCAAAAATTAACAGAAGGATTTGGTATTGAGAAAAGCATTAAACTCACGTACCTTTAAGTAAGAAAGTACTGTTTCAAGGAGTGAAATTAACATTTAAGAATCTTAGACACCTGAATAAGAACAGCTTACTGTAAGTTGTGTTGCTGACATGGTGCCAGAGTTAAGAATAACTTGTTGAGTCTGAAAGGGAACTCGAAGTGGGAGGGGAAGATTACTGTTGGTGGTGATCCAGATGGGAAATAATGGCATAGACAGAACAAAGAAGGAGAAGATTATGTATGAGCAGTTGGATCCAAATTAAAATGAGAATCACAATAGCAGTAATGGAAACACAAAAGATTACAGATGCTGGAATCTTTTACATATGATGTAGGGCTTCAATGTGAAATATTGTCAGTTCCTTTCCTCTCACAGATGCTGCTTGACCTGCTGATTGTTTTTCGCACAGTGGTAATTTATTTATTTACCGATATAAGCGTAGAGTAGGCCCTTCTGTCCCTTTGAGCTATGCTGCCCCTGTAACCCCACAGCCCTGATTAACCCTAACCTAATCATGGGATAATTTTCAATGGTCAGTTAACCTAGCCAGTACATCAATATATTTACAATATTACTTAAATACTACTGAAATATTAAATACACAACATTATGGTCTTACGAACTATTGTCATATGTAGTATGCAGTTAGCATACTTGGAATTTCTGCAGGTTTGTTCTTGTGCCTCTGGTAATTTATATAAGTTACCACAGCTCTCTGGATTTCCTGGTGACCCTGTGCCTAGGATAACCATGCAATAGGATTATTAGAACTGGATCTGTGATCCAATGGAAGTTACTAATGATTTTCTTGGGAGGGAAGTGTATTGGCAGGGTAGACAGTCCACAAATTAAAACATTCCAGGTGTGTGTGGAGTATTGCTATACCATGTGAGTGGCAAGAGGCCTAGGCAAGGGGGTAAAGACCAACTGCTGGAGTATCTGAGACGAGAATCAAGACACAATTTTGAAACTGAAACGAGACCAGGTCTGTTAGACAAGACCCTGACAAGACTAGACGAGAATCCAAATGAGACAGAAATCCTAAACACAATCACAGACTGAACCAAAGCTGAGCTGACAATTTAACACAGAAAATGAATTCACATGCTCTTTAAATTTTCAAATCTTGGTGCCAAAACATGTCCTCTAATTAGCATAGCAGGTCAGAATCTCTAAAGGAACTGCGCCAGCTATCCATACTTCAGAGAATTGGAGCATCTGAAGCCCAAAGGTTGGCACGGTCGGGTACATAACATAACAACATGCTCTCTGGTTCTCAACTAATTGATGGCAGTTGTTGTGCTCAGTCATGATTGGACCAGAATTTGGAATTTTTAAAATTTTAATGTATTAGATCAAATGCTGTTAGTTTCAGATTTTAGTTCATTGAAATTGTTATCAGTGCAACTGACTGGAAATAAGGCCAGCGAGTATTTGTGTGTAAGGAAGTGTGTGGGAAGAAGGTATGTTGTTTTCATTCTTGTGTTATTTGATTGATGCTTGTTAATTTTGGAGCACAACCTCACTGTGAACAGAAAACAAACGTACATCTGAAAGATTGTCAAGTATTTATATTTAGCACATTAATTCATGAGTATCATAGAGTATTATGATTTATATAAGAAAGCCAATTGTTAGCCAGTCATTTTAGAATATAACCTTTCATCTAAAAAGACTACACCCATCCCAAGCTACCATTGTTTCTCCCATCTCATCCCAAATTTTCGAGGTCAGTCCCCAATGAGGGATTGGATCTAATACCCCTGAAGAAACCTTCCTATTACTTGTCCTAGGCAGTGGTGCAGATTTCCTGGTGAGCTGATACTGTTGAGTCAGACATGAGGCCTACCATATATGCGCGCTTGTCTGAAGAACATGACCAGTCTGCTGCACCCAGCACCTGGACCATGCAATGCTGCCAACAGTGCAGCAGTGCAGATGCCTGCAACGCTGGGGACTGCAATCCTGAAAGAGAATGCAATATTTCCTAAGTTAAAGAATAAATAGGAAACCTGTGAAGGCAAAATGTACAAAATTTAGAACACGTGATAGGCTTCTTATGCAGACTTTAATATTTTCATATCTGACTGTGTTTCTTAAGCCTATCTGCCAGAATTTAGGTTCAAGTGGAATCAACTCCTATAATCCCCAGATCTGGATTTTCAGTACTGTCTCCACTGAAGAAAAGATATCAATGTAATGGAATGGAAGATCTGACTACATTCCAAGAAACTATTGAAGGACTTTTGGGAATGGACACTCTTTGCAGAGTTCTGATACTTCTTTCTGTGTAGCAGTAACCTCACACAGGTGTATGACAAACATTTTGGTGCCTCTTAAAAAGTTGGAATGCATCCCTAAATATTTTTTAATAATTGTGTGCAGCTTACACTTTTGTTAGCCGGCTGAATTCATGCAGTTAAAATGATGATTTTACCAAATTTTTTATATGTATTTCAAAATATTCCTTTTTTTTAACTAGGAAGTTTTTTGATCAGGTTGACTCTATTATTTCATCTTTTGTTTGGAACAATAAAAGACCAAGAATTGGTAAATATCATTTACAAAAATTAAAAAAGGATGGAGGTCTTGCTCTGCCTAATTTAGATTTAGGTTATGAGGACACTCAGTCCTCGTTTATTGTCATTTAGAAATGCATGCATTAAGATACAATGTTCCTCCAGTATGATATCACAGAAACACAGGACAAACCAAGACTAAAACTGACAAAAACCACATAATTATAACATATAGTTACAACAGTGCAAAGCAATACCATAATTTGATAAAGAGCAGACCATGGGCACGGTAAAAAAAAGTCTCAAAGTCCCAATAGCCCATCATCTCACGTAGACAGTAGAAGGGAGAAACTCTCCCTGCCATGAACCTCCAGCACCGCAAACTTGCCGATGCAGCACCCTGGAAGCACCCGACCACAGCTGACTCCGAGTCCGTCCGAAAACTTCGACCTTCCGACACCGAGCACCATCCTCTGCCGAGCGCTTTGACCCCACCCCGGCCGCTGAGCAATAAGCAAAGCTGAGGACATGGGACCTTTCCCTCAGGAGATTCTAGATTGCACAGTAGCAGCGGCAGAGAAACAGGCATTTCAGAAGTTTCACCAGATGTTTCTTCGTGCTCTCACGTCTGCCTCCATCAAATCAGGATTGTGCACGGCACCCTACTTGACAGATAACAGATATCATCACCGGAGAGGCCGCTGCGCACTGTGTCGTGTCACCATCTTCTCCTCTTCTTTACATTTAAGAATATATTATTGAGCTGTTAATATATGTTATATGTGTTTTTGGTTATATTGGGCTGATAAAAATGAACGACCATCTTGGGCTGATTTGGAATTGAAAGCTGTGAAACAGTTTCACTTAACCTCATTATTAGGAGCTTCTCTACCTGTACAACTGGCCAAAATTGCTAATATAAATTTATATCCTATGATTAAGCAGTCATTACGAATTTGGTTCCAGTTTCGTAATTTTTTTAAATCTTAAAAAATTTAAACTTTTTAGTTTAATTTATCGAAATTATTTATTTAAACCTCCATTAAATGATCCTACCTTTCTTCTTTGGAGGAATAAAGGAGTTCATTCCTTCATGGATCTGTTCCAAGATGACCGATTGATGTCTTTTGAGAAATTAGTAACCAAATACTCTCTGTCATATTCACATTTCCTGCAATATCTTCAGGTCAGACAATTCTTAGAAGAATATTTAAGTAATTTTCCATATATACAGAATTCTGACCTGTTAGATATTATTTTAAAAATTAACCCTTTAGTGAAAGGTTTTATTAGGAAAATTTATAATTTATTGTTACAACAGCACAATTACCCTTCACTTAAGATTAAGCAAAATTGGGAGAGAGAGCTTAACATGACCTTAATAACAGAGGATTGGTTGCGGATTTTGAAGTTGGTTAACTCTTCTTCGATCTGTGTCAGTCACGCTTTAATTCAATTTTAAATTGTACATCATTATTATTTGACAAAGGAGAGACCGTCTAAAATGTTTCCTAATGTTGATAGTCAGTGTGATAGATGTAAAACCGAGACAGGTATATTGACACACATGTTTTGGTCGTGTTCTGTATTGAAACATTTTTGGAAATCTATTTTTTCTACAATTTCTAAAGTTTTAAAAATTAATTTACAACCTAATAAATTGACAGTTTTGTTTGGTATAATCCCTCAATATATTAATGGTATTTCTCTATCAAACCAACATGTAATTGCATTCGTTACATTATTGGCCAGAAGGGCTATTTTGTTGAAATGGAAAGATGCTTCTGCTCCTACTTTAATACAATGGTTCTCTCAGGTGATGCTGTGTCTTAGTTTGGAGAAAAGCAGAAGTCGAACTTTTGATCCTCGATTTGATTTTGAGAAAAGGTGAGGATTTTTTTGCCCGCTATTATCATCTGATTTGAGTTAATTAATATGGTTTCCTTCTGATCTTTGTTTAAATGGATTTGAGTTGGCGAATTGATGTTTTTCTTTTGTGGAAGCTTGTATGGCGTATAGCTCTGAGGTTGTGCTCCCAATGGTTTTTTTTTTCTTTTTTTTAGTTGGTAGGGGTTCTTTTTTCCTCTTTTTTTCTTTCAAAAATATTCTTAACACTTTATTTTTTCTTATTATTTTTGATATATTGCTTAGCTTTGTTAATCAGTTATTTGCTAATTTAATTCATTATTGTACATATTGACATATTGACTTGATGCATTTTTTGTAGATCTTTAATAATAATAATTAATAAAAAAGATTTTAAAAATGAAATAATTGTGTAAAGTACTGAAAAGAGGACACGGCTTGCCAGGCCATATTATTTTGAAGTGACCTAAATATCTTTTCTAACAGACTTCTAACCAATAGTCTTGCGTTTAGTCCAGTGATTGTGGACATGAATTTAAGTTATGATCTAAACATCAGAATGCTGGATAATATATTGATCTTTCAAGTACATCTAGAAAATGAAGAATTAGGCTTGCCTCATCATGCAGGCACGGAAATCAGAATGAATTTCAGACCATTTTCAGTCTAGGTACTGTATGAGGAAAGTCAGGCATTTCCACTGGACTCCTGGATTTAGGCAGTTTTTCTTAAGTTTTCTTGCGAACACCACCCACATCCCACCTCTCCCTCATAACCACTAATGGGCACTTTGTCAATATGTCAGAAATTTCTCACTAAGAGACAGCAATGAAGTATTCCCTCAGCTGGACCACTGTACCTGGAGTAAGCTACACACATTGCCAGCTCTGCTCCAAGTTATGCACCCATCCTGACTCAGAATACGTGGTTGATGGTTGACAGAGGATCAGTAGACTGAAGAATTTGACTTTTTCATTCAATGGCCATGATTAGAAGTACATCATTGTTCCTTTATCGGCCTTGGGTCTGTATCCTGGAACGTCCAACCCAGTATTTGTATGAAAGCATCTGCACAGGGATTTCAAGAAGGTGATCCAACACCTTGGCAAGGGCAGTTGGGGATAAGCAATATCATATCCCAACAATAGAACATAAACTTTTTCAGCCAAGGAACTATGAGCTTCTGAAAAAAAAGATGGAAAAGATGGTGCTTGGTACAATCTGGACCCATTGTTCAGGTGTAGAGCAGACTCTGCTGTGGAGAATACCCTCAGTCTCCACTGCAAATGTTTAGTCACCCAGGCAGATGCTAAAGTGCAGAAGCAGACTTTGTGACAAAGTTCTGGAAATGGTTAAACAGGAGCTTCATATACTACAATGAAACCTACAGACTGTTGAAAGGACTGGATAAAGTGGATGTGGAGAGGATATTTCCTATGGTGGGGGTGTCCAAAGCTAAAGGGCACAAACTCAAAACTGAGGGGCGGCCCTTTAGAATAGAGGTAAGGAGGAATGTTTTTAACCAGAGAGTAGTGAATCAGTGGAATGCTCTGCCACAGACACCTGTGGAGGCCAAGACTGTGGATATATTTAAAGGAAAGATTGATAGTTTCCTGATTGGTCAGGGCTCAAAGGTTATGGCAAGAAGGCAGGTGTAAGGGGTTGAGTGGGATCCAGGATCAGCCATGATGGAATGGCAGAGCAGGCTTGATGGGTGAATGGCCTAATTCTGCCTTTATGTCTTATGGTCTTATTACTTCACACAATATGAACTTCATTCAATGAATGCTGAAATGATTTATTCCTTATAAAACCACTTACAGTTTTTAGTTGTAAATATATGCGGCTCAAAGTGTCATTAAGAAACAAAGAAACAAAGCAGTTAATAATGTCTGATTTTTAAAATTCTACTTTACATCATAGTAGTGTATAAATATGCACACAATTAATGTGTGCATGTGACAAAATTATCATGCCTATGACAGAAGCACAAATAGTATTTGCTAGTCTGTCATGATGTGTACACACATTCTGAAGCCCTGGGGTCACCCAGAAATGAATATATATGGTACTTCTGGTATATATGTGCATTACAGCCATTCTGAGATTCCCAGTGATTGTAGGATGTCCATGAAAAGATAAAGAAACTTTCATCTATTGCAGGAATTGGTAGCAGGCTGTCTACGTGATACTGACCAGGAGGTACTCAGCTCAAGTAGAATGCAATGTACAGTATGAGGGCAGCTAAGTACCAGCAGGAGTCCGAAAGTGTCGTTCAATGGACATGCACAGCCTCAATGTTATTACCCACACAGCGTTTAAAGCTGCAGTGACTCCTCCGTGTCAAATATTTGGAGGTACACTGCTGCCTTGTTTAACATTGCTGCAAATTTCCAAGTTGTTACCGTAGTTGACAACAGCATTGCAATTTTTGCCCGTCTAAAGTTCTTAATCGTTGAGTAACTTTATTTAATTAATTATTCATTTCATAAATTGTGGAACATCAATGGTCAGTTCAGTGTGTCTCTTTAATCTGTATACCGTACATGGTGGTCAAATTTATGGTCCTCTGCCAAATCTATTCCGATCAATTTGCATTTTCTCTAAAGAAAAATCAGTGAAATAATTTCTCTCATTGATTTCTCTATGTTTCTTTAGCGAAGTCTTCACAGTGTAAGTATGTTGGCCAAACTATTCTCCATATGCTTTACTACATAATACTATTTCATCCCAAACTGAAAAAGCCATAACAGAAGAAACTGCCATTTCCTTCTGTTATCTTAACATCTTGAGAAGGCTTTTAAACTTTAGACTATAAATTCATCCTCAGCTAAAGATTCAATGTCAGGCGCACATCCGTTCACTAGTTATTTTGTTGCTTCCCCAGCTGTCTGCATCACCCTGGCTCCCATACTTATCCATGAAGTCTTTATTCAGTACGTCTCTTTGAAGACATTCTTTCCCCATATACTTTCCTGTCTCCATGCCCCTTTCTATTATCATTTGCATAACATGGATTGAATAACAGCAGCAGATTTTAAATGGAGCTACAGTCTGGGTGGCAGTCACTTGACAAGATTTAGCATAGTCTCAATCAATGTAACAACACAATTGAAGCACGATGAGATCATCTGCTTTGCCGCAGACCTTTCTATGAGCCAGGACGGAACTTTTTTTTAAAGCTCTCGGTAACAAGCTCTGAATCTGGACTTTATGCTGAGATCTTTTGTCTTGCTGATTTTACTTTCCCTCCTCCACACGTAATTCAGAAATTCTTCATCTTTGTCGAGGGAAATTTGGCGGGAAATATGCCCTCTGTTTCTTCCATTGTCTCCCTTTTGTGAATGCACTCATTCTATTCTTACAAGAGAAACTAGAGCAAACTAACACATTTCATATTGTAATTCATGAACGCACTCATATACTGGCTGGAGAAATACTCAAAAGTGTTTCCAAAACGCCTTGGAAAATTCAAAGCTCCCGCATGTTACCCCATCATGCTAAAATACTTCATTAAAGTTTTACACTTAAGTAGCATCATTTTAAACTGTAATTAATAAATCATCCAATTTCACTGACAAAATATTTTAGTTACGTTAAACTTCATGATTTTGTTTAAAGATTTTGGACTTCTGATTTAGGCTGACATCTCAGTGAAACGCTGAGAAACAGCTTAGATTATAATAACAAAATATGACATAGTACAATATAAAGTAAGGAATATTTATTTGTCAGAGGAGCAGTCCTTTGGAGGAGATGTTAAATCAAACCCACGACTTTGTTTTATCTGTAAGTAAATATAGTGATATTCAAAGAGTAAAGTATTCTTCAAACTTGTTTTAAAATTCTATCCTCAACAAATCTTCTCAAAAAATGACTTCCATCACTGTTTAGGACCATATGACATAGGAGCAGAATTAGGCCATTCAGCCCATCAAGTCTGCTCCACCATTCCATGATGACTGATTTATTATCCCTCTTAATTCCATTCACCTGCCATCTCCCTGTAACCTTTGATGCCCTGATTAATTAACAAACTATCAACCTCCGTTTTCAATATACTCAATGATCTGGCCTCCTCAGCCATCTGTGATAAAGAATTCCACAGATTCACTACCCTCTGGCTAAAGAATTTCCTCCTCATCTCTGTTCAAAATGAACACCCTTCTCTTCTGAGGCTGTGCCTTCTGGTCTTAGGTTCACCCACCAGAGGAAACACCCTCTCCACATCCACTCTATCTAGGCCTTTCAATATACAAATGTTTCAATGAGAACCACCCCCCAACCCCCATTCTTCCAAACACCAGCAAGTACAGGCCCAGAATTATCAAACACTCCTCATACGTTAACCCTTTAATTCCCCAAATCTTTCTCATGAATCTCTTCTGACCCTCTCCAATTCCAGTACATCTTTTCTTAGATAAGGGGCCCAAAACTGCTCACAATAATCCAAGTGTGATCTGACCAATGCTTTATACCACTTCAGCTTTATATCCTTGCTTTTATATCCAGTCCTTCTGAAATGGATGCTAAAATTGCATTTGCCTTCTTTGCCTCTGACTCATCCTGCAAGTTAACCTTTAAGGAATCCTGGATGAGAACTCCCACTCCCTTTGTACTTCTGACTTTTGAATTTTCTTCCTATTTAGAAAATAGTCTACAGCTTGATTCCTTCTACCAATGTGCATGATCATACACTTCCCTACACTATTTTCTACACTATCTGCCACTTCTTGCCCATTATCCTAATCTAAGACTTTCTGCAGACTCCCTGTTTCCTCAACACTACCTGCCCCTCAACTTATCTTCGTATCATAAACAAAACTTGGCCACAAAGCCATCAATTCAGTCATGCGAATCATTGACATATAACGTGAAAAGAAACATTCCCAGCACTGACCCTTGCGGAACACAGGCGGCCAACAGGAAAGGCTTGCTTTATTCCCACTCTTTCCCTCATGCCAACCAGCCAATCTTCTATCCATATAGTTATCTCTCCTGTAGTACCATGGGCTCTTACCTTGTTAAGCAGCCTCATGTGTGGCACTTGTCAAGTGCCTTCAGAAACTCCCAGTATACCACATCCACTGATTCTCCCGTGTTTACCTTCCCTGTTATTTCCTCAAAGAATTCCACCAGATTTGTCTCTTGGCATATTGTTTGGTCTTATTGTAAGATATATAATATTAATTGTGAACAATAATTATTGATTTGAAGCAGAAATCCATTTTAGGCAGGGGTTCCCAACCTTTTTCCTGGCAGAACACCTACCATTAACCAAGGTATCTGTGGACCACAGGTTGGGAACCCCTTGATTTAAGGATCTAAGTGACTAAGTTTTCTTAGTTGTGATTGAAATTCCAATCTGCTGGCTTCTTTTCATGCCCTCAGCTGTAAGACAATCCCTCTTTTTTTGTGAAATCCTCTCAATACTAATTTCAACAGCACACGCAGGAGGCTTCATGGCCAGCACTCTGATGATATATGTGCTGCTCCTTGAAATCTTCACTTTCAACTTATCAATTCACAGATGACATCACTATTGTTGGTAAAATCTCAAATGGCAATGAGAAGGAATACAGGAGTGAGATACTGCAATTTGGCTGGTTGAGTGGTGTTGCAACAACTTGGCACTCTACCTCAGCAAGACCAAGGGACTGATTGTGGAAAGAGAAGCTAGGAAAATACACAGCAGTCCTCACTGACCCTCAACACAGGTGCCCCCAGAGTTGTGTCCTGAGTCCCCTCCTCTTCTCCCTTTACACCCACGACTGTGCTGCCATGCACAGCCCCAATCTGCGGATCAATTTTCCAGATGACACCACACTGATCGGCCTTATTTCTGGCGGTGATGAGACAGCCTACAGAGGAGAGGTTGACACCCTGACACAGTGGTGCCAAGATAACAACCTCTTCCTGTTGTCCAAAAAAAAAGCAAAAGAGCTGATTGTGGATTACAGGAGGAACGGAGACAGGCTCGCCCCGATCAACATCGATGGGTCTGCAGCTGAGACGGTGAGCAGTTTCAAGTTCCTCGGTATACACATCACTGAAGCTCTCACCTGGACTGTACACAGGTGACTGAAGAAGTTTGGCATGAGCCCCCAAATCCTCAAGACCTTCTATAAGCATACAGACTGGCTGAATCACCGCCTGGTATGGGAACTGCATCAACTTTAATTGCTGGACACTACAGTGCGTGGTATGGACAGCCCAGTGCATCTGTGAACATGAACGTCCCTCCATTGAGGACAGTTACAGCAGCAGGTGCATAAAGAAGGCCGAGAAGATCGTCGAGGACACCAGTCACCTCAACCATAAACTGTTTCAGCTGCTTCCGTCTGGCAAATGGTACCGCAGCATTAAAGCTACGGGACTACTTCTTTCTACAAGCTGTTAGACTTATAAATTCACATGTCTGTACATTGCAACAGTGTCATAATGAAAAGATTTTTACTCCCTCATGCTGTGGGATGGATGTAAGATTCAAATAATTCAATTCACTTCAAATTCAATTCAATTCAATTGAGAGGCCAGTGGTAGTAAGTGTGAGCAGCTTCTAGTTCCTGAGCACCAACATCTTACAGCAGGGATTCCCACCCTGTGATTTACAGACCTCTTGCTTAATGGAATTGATCCATGGCATAAAAAGGGATCTTAAAGGATCTCTTCTGGGACCGTCACATTAATGCGATCATGAAGAAGACACTATAGTGGCTCTACTTCATTAGGGGTTTGAGGAGATTAGGTATGTCTTTGAAGAGCCTTGTAAATTTCTATAATATAGATTTCATAACATAGTAGTCAGTGACAATAAACCTGATTCTGATTCTGATAAGGGCTGTGGGATGAAACTATGTTTACTGTTTCCCACTATCGCACACTTGTGAATACAGTATGATGTTTCTGAACTCGCAGTGTGAGCTTTACTGCATAGAAAGGTATTTAACACTTGTAACCTCATGAACTTACTTAAGTTGATATCCTGAAGCCTGGCCTATAATTAAACCTTTATTAATATGATTTCTGTACCATTCTATTTTAGTGAAGCTTTCAATTACAGGCCCCAAAGAAGGGTCCTGGCCAGAAAAGTCGACTGTTTGTTTAATTCTATAGATGCTGCCTGGCTGGCTGAGTTTCTTCAGTACTTGGTGTATGTTGCTTTGGACTTTCAGCATCTGCAGAATTTCTTATTTTGACAAGAGCAACCCCTGTTTTGTTGGTAACATTAACATGTTCAGTCGTTCATGGGTGTTGATAATTTTATTTCATTTTCCCTGTGACCTCTCCTTATGCTGCTACGATGCTCGGTCTGCAGATTTAAAATCCCTAACCGGTATTGCAGTATAATAAATTTTTTAAAAACCCAAGTGAGGCCAAATCAGAGTAAACACATTATTTTACCCAATAAAGCTATTATTGATTCTGTCATGACTGTGAATGAAGTCACCGGAGAGACACTGAAGCTGGATATATAGAAGCCTTTATTCATCAGAACAAGCAGGCCATGATTGTGGAGACCCTGTCAATAGAGGCTCACAAACTCAAACATACATCACATTTTTATACACTTAGTTAACAGTAGTTGATACAATATAATTTCAGTAGTTAAAATGACATTGTTTACTTCAACTCTTGGGTTGATAAATGTTTCCTTCGAAGTGCATATTTACAGTGGAAGCACATTGTAATTGATGGGACACCACTGAAGGTTCAAATACCTTTGTTGGGAGAAAATAATTAGCACAGATATTCTCAAAACTTCTGTCAGCAGAGAGCCAGACCCCCCAAAATTAACGTTGTCAGGATTGTCTCTGCGTATACAAATATCCTGATTACACAAAAACTATTGATTGCCTACACCTGTGATCATGTTTGATATGCTAAGTGTTAACATCTGCCTAGTCAGCCAGCTTGCACTCAAGTCACAATGGTGCAAATAATTTAGCCCATGTTGCCTGGTTTGATGCAAGCCGATTAAAACAGCCTTATTTCCTTAGCATTTGGGTCATACATATGCAAATATCTCATAGTTACCATTTTGCAAACCATATCTCTTAGTCTGTGGGCTTGTAACTTTAGTTTACTGCTTGCAATTTACATTCCACATTAAGAACTGAAGACTAGTTCTTGTTTGAATTAATATCTGTTATGCTCATGTAAGTCCAGAATACTCTCTAACATGTGCTCCTCTTGGCCCCTGGATAGAAATCTGTCCCAGGAAGTCCAAACTTTAAGGAGAATCTAATTAAGTACAGCAGTAAAAGTGCCCTTCACATCAGATCTATTCCCCAATTACTAATCTATCATGTCCCGAAGTGCATCTACACCTGCACGATCATCCTTAACTGGAGATCTGCAAGAATAAGCAGGAATGGCAACAAAAGGGTATTTTAAGTGACTCCTGGATAGGTACATGGAGCTTAGAAAAATAGAGGGCTATGAGTAACGCTAGGTAATTTCTAAAGTAAGTACATGTTCGGCACAGCATTCTGGGCTGAAGGGCCTGTACTGTGCTGTAGGTTTTCTATGTTTCTATGCTTCTAAAACATTTCAGAAATTTGATCTCATCCTCTTCTTAGATGCAATTGTCTCCAAGTTTTCAACAAGTCTTTAAAATGCAGCTTTGTTGTTTGCGTGCTTCTCGCTTCCTTCCCTGCTGGCCACTTCCACTATCCTTATCTTTGCCCCTTTATTCTCTGATAGCCGGAATTCATCTGTGGCTATCAGTAGTTGCTCTGTGGGCAGGCGCACCTGCAAGTCAACTGTATCAGATTCACAGGAAACAGTTCACATAGCTAGTCATTTACCTTCCAGAACCAGCCTTCATTGCACAGTACAGTTACCATTATACTTTAACACCCTGTTCATGGCTTGCTGGCACATTCTCTGTATCATCTGTATTCGCGTTCCCAGTGCTTCCATCAGGTGTGGTCAAATGTGAGGCAGCAGGCTGGTGTTCGTCACTTGGTCATCGTCGTTAGGTCGCATCTGGAATTTCCAGTTGGCGGGCGACTTCCCTCCACGCCGCTCTGACATAGTGGGAAATCATGTTCGTGGCAGGTTATAGCAGTGGTTTGCCTTTGCCTTCTGCCCGGTGAGTTTAAAGAGATCACCACCTCTTGCAGTGGACGATCAGGACGTCTAAGTGCCTTGTCATGCTCTTAGCGCTCCACCACGCCTTCATCACTTAGATTCACTGTAATGGCACAGCTAATGGGTGGATTTGTTCCCTTGTTCTGTCTGTGAGGGCGACAAGAAGATGATTCATATGGTTTAACCTGAGCCTAGGCAGGTCTGCACACAGACACAAGTGTCCTTTGTCAGGAGCACCATCTGAGAGTGAAATCTGCCTTTTCAAGCTGCTCCCACATCATGACTTGATCACCCATCTGTGGGAGGACTATCTTATGTCCCACTGGCTTTCTCAGATCACCAATATGTTGCTACCGTTTTGCTCGATCTCTCAACATTTCAACCTGGCTACAATGGTCCTTCACACCTCCATATAATCTTACTAAATTGGCTCCAGTAGTCTTTTCCTCTGCGCATGCAATTTATGTCGACTCGTGTTCATCTTTGCCCTGTGATTTACACACCCATTCCCTCCCTGTACCTTACTCTCCCCTTTCTGGTATGTTTACTTTAACTGCTGCCATCTCCACAGGCAGCTGCACTGCCATAAACCGTTCTTGACTGTGTTTGGCCCCTACCCTTGGGGATTTCTGGCATGATGCACACACATTGTCCTGTCTACTGTTCCTGCTTAGGACTACTGTCTCTCCATGAGCCAATTTGTCTGCTCTGGGGTCGTACGTTCACTGTCCCTGTCTCGTCTGTTATTTCTCCCTTTACTGAGTCTATGATAGCACTTGCCTTCTTAGAGTGTCTATTCCCAGGACAGTTCCTTCATTGTTTAGGCACACTCAAAACTCTGCAGGAAGCTGCTCTGTTTCTACCTTAAGTACCTAAGGCTGACTTCTCTCCGCCCTCATTGATTCACCCCCTGTACTGATAATGTAAATCAGCTCTCGGGTCACGGGCAAGGGTAGATCAGTTATCAACACTTATGATCCTGTGTCCACTAACATTTCACACTGCCAACTCCCTAAAAAAAGCCTTTTGTATGTCCATTATTAGCAATGGATGCTGCTGCCAGCCACTTAAATGACTTGGATGCTGTCTTCACTAGTTCCATAATCTGGTCAGTAGTCAAATTGGACAGTTAGGGCGCTGCTGTCATTTCAGCCTGTTTTGATGGGTGACTTTCATAGAGGGAACATTGACCTGGGTATTAAAATCTCCCTCAAATATTTCCACCCTAATTCCCAAATTAAGCAAAATATAAGGGATGCATAAAAATTAAACAGTACATACTTAAAACCACAGAGTACATACTCTGCAATCTTCCACTTCTGTGTATCTGAAATCATGATGCCTGTTGTATTCCCTTTCATGTAAAAGTCTGTTACTCTTGTCATGTGTGACGCCAAGCAGAGCTACCGGGCAGATGATGCTAATGAGGGAGATAACAGAAGACAATGGAGAAACATTCAAAAGGCTAATAAGAGAGAGGAGAGAGATTGATGAGAAAGAAACACAATTCAGATATTGACAGACCGGTTGCTTTGAACCTGAACGGTTTGAAGTTTGATGGACAGTTGATACCCCAGCAGGGGGATAAAAAGAGCAGGTTTGCTAAGGCACGACATGCCATGAGACCCTGGAAAGAGCAGTGTGTCCCCACAAGTTGGTGGGAGTGTGGAGGACCGGTTCGCGGGAACCGATCAGAGGCTCACAGGGTGTAAAGGTACAATCGATGGGAACCTGGGGTGTGTGTCTGCCCAGGTTCACTGTGGAAGAACGATCATATCCGGAATGGAGAGGTCACAGTCGGTGACCACAGCAGGATTAGAAGACATCAAAAGGACTGCCTGAAACCAACTGCATCACTCACTCTCTCTCTTTCTCCCTCTCTCTCCAACAGTACAACAACAGCGACTACTTCGAACTGCACTAAACTGAACTGAACTCTGCTTCACTTAAGACTGATCATTTTACCCCTAGACTGCGATAGAGCTTGGTTGATTCCTGTTACCCTAGTTCTGTGTATATGTGTGTATTATCATTGCTAACCTGTTACATTTATATCCTTACGATTAGTGTACTGTATTACTTATTTCTTTAATAAAACTTTATTAGTTCCTAGTAATCCAGACTCCAACGAGTGTTCCATTTCTGCTGGTTTGGCAACCCAGTTACGGGGTACGTAACACTCTAAACTATCAGACTTATTCTTAAAAACACACAAGCATACTCACAACATATATACTGTTATATCGTACCCCTAAATACCTACACACACACTCCTCTGGAGCTCTGCACTGTCAGTAATCTCCTTTCACAATTGGTGGCCTTGTCTCATCAAGCTACCCAAAACTGTCTCATAGCTCATTCCTTATGCAAACACATGCACCACTCTTATATCTACTAGTTCAGCTCTTCACCATGATCTTTGATGCTTCCTGATCTTGTCGTTGTTGACCCGAACAATTCTAAGCATGGACACTATTCTGAAAAGCACTCGTCCCCTTAGACTGCTGAAGTTGCGGGCCACACAGTGGGTGACAAATGTATCCTAACTGAGCCCTCAGGTGTTGTGACTGTGAACAAAATCACTGGAGAAGTACTGAAGTTGGTTTTATAGAAGTCTTTATTCATCCTAACAAACAGGCCATCATTCCGGAGACACTCCCAGTAGGCGCTCACAAGCCCTAAAGTACATCATATTTTTATACCCTCAAGGTAAAATGTAACAGTAGATGATACAATACAATTCTAATAGTTACAATGACATTGTTTACATCAGTACTTTGGGTTGACAAATAGTTCCTTTAATGTACATATTTACAGTGGAAGCACATAAGGCATTGCTGAGGGTTCAAATGCCTTTGTTGGGAACAAATAATTAGCATAGATATTCTAAAAAAATCGATAACAGAGACCCAGACATCCAAAAATTAATGCTGTCAGGATTGTCTCTGAGTACACAAAAACTATTGATTGCCTATACCTGTGACCATGTTTGATATGCTAAGTGACAACATCTGTCTGGTCTACTAGCTTGCACTCAAGTCACAATGGTGGAAATATTTTAGCCCATGTTGCCTAGTTTGATGCAGGCCAATTAATACAGCCCCATTATCTTAACATTTGGGTCATTCATATGCAAATGTATCATGGTCACCATTTGGCAAACTATATCTCTTAGAATGTAAACCTTTAACTTGCTTACAATTTACATTTCACATTAAGAACTGAATACTGGTTCTTGATTGAATTAATATCTGCTATATTCACATAACTCCAGAATACTCCCTAACAATGTGTTTTGGATTTGTGTTAAGCAGTGAGGTAAAATTTGACACTTTCTGCATCTATGTAAGGGAAGTGAGTGTTGCTAAAAGCTGTTCTGAAGCTGACTAAGTGTTTGTTGGTTGCTATGGAGTCAGTCGGCCACAAAGCCTCTTCCTGCACTGTGTGATGCTATGACAAAGATTGGTACCAATTTTACATCTTCAGTCAGATTCGTCAGCATTTTATCACTCTGGGTAAAATTCTGGATCAATAACAGACTGAAGGAAAATTTATATAGGTACTTCTTTGTTAAATAAGTAGACAGGCTTTCTGTTTCATGATAGCCTTATAAATTAACAATAGATTTCCCAGGTTCTACCTGCATTTATGCATTCCCTACTTACCCATACGCCTCCCCAACAGAGTCCTAGGCTGAGCCAGAGACTTTATTCATTCTTGGGTCTCACTCAGACAGGAACATCCCAACTCTGACTCATCCCTCCTCCCCTCTTCACTCCATTATAAAAAACATTTCCCATGTATGCAGCTGGTAGATAACAAGATTATGTTACACATTCCTACATTTTCCATATTCAGTTTGGGTTTATGAACTAAATCATCCCATCAAATTTTATCTCCATATAAACAGATAGAAATCTGAGGAATTTCCTGTATGGCATAAGATCAACCTTGACTGATTTTTTTTCAATTTCCTACATCTAATGACTCAATAAATCAGTCAATTTCAAAGGTGAAGTTTTGCATGAGGTGGCCAGAATATTATTTGCAATTCCTTTTGAAGGAATTCAGTAGCTTGAGCAGCATCTGTGAAGGTAAAGGGATGACTGAAGTTTTGGATTGAGACTCTCCCCGCAGTCTACTGCCACTCCCACCTCACTCACACGCTCTTCCCTACACATAATCCCAATGCTTCACACATCCTCTGCAAATGACAAAACATACCAGATATGGTGTTCGAAGAGGAGCACAAGTTTGCGGCATCTAACTAAATGAATTCAGAAAGACAAGGGAATTTCAGGCTGTAGAAAATCTCAATGTAAGCACAGTATAAAAGTCAGTGGCAGGAATTCCAACACTGACACCGGGTCACATGACCACTCAAAAAAACAGGATTGGTGGGAAAATACAGTGGGAATTATTTGGTACAAGTATGTCAATTCAGACCATCAAGATTTGTGGAAAGCATGTAGCCTATGTTCGCAAGCTAACAAAGCAAGCAAGTGCACACTGTGACAGTCAGGAGATGGCTAACAGAAGAGAAGAAATGACAATAAAATCGACAGAAAGGAAGTATATATAACATCAGAAAAGTTGAGAGATGTGCGCATCACAGCTTAGAACGTCCACATCACCATCCATGTTTGAAGAAGATTCTGAAATAATGTGAAGATGTGGTTACAGGTATTGAAGAACAGCAAGTATCAAACTGGGTGTAAACTGAAACCAGAGCTGAAGTGCTAAAAATATCAATTTTAAAACTAATATCCTGCCAACATGAACGCTGTCACAGCCACAGGTTACTCCAGCATGGTAAAGGATCATTATGACCAGAAGGTATCTTATTAAGAAGCAGAGTAAGACTGGGAACATATTCTAGAAACATCCCAAGAAAATTAGGATGAATGGGATCCATCTCCTTTTATAATGGGCACAAGACCAGATTAATAGTTATAGTTGCTAATTACATGAGCAAACCAACTCTAATAGGAAGAGATTAGATGAAAGATTTGAGGATGGGTAGGAACTATATCCCATGTATTTAATTTCAATACATTTCTGGACAGGATTAAAGGAGATCCAGCCTGTGTATTTATCAAATGTAAACTGAGAAACATAGTCCATGTACTAAAAGTCAACACAGAAAGAGAAAAGCCAAACAAGCAGAAGTGAAAAGGGACATTGATGAAAGCATTTTAGAATAATTAGGTGAAACCTACCCTAGTGATGCCTAGGTAGATTAAGATGCTACAACAGTGAGACTATTAAGCGATGCCTATTAGAATGGTCAATTGTCAACTCTTTATACACAACTCAAGATTTGGGGACCAAATAGACCAGAATGTACGTCTTCAGAAAAATCGACAAGTTTCACACTTAAGTTCAACTTAATGTAGATAGAGAAAATCACCACTATCTGACTATTAACACTCACAACTGTTGTACTTGTATATCAAATGATGTAAATTCATTGAGAAAAATATTCTGCGTAACCATAGATACGATGCTGCAGGAGGTCTAGCATTCTTTATACAATTGTGATGACATGGTAACGGCATGTCTGCAGGGGAAGAAAGCCCTTTAACTCCAAAGGTAATGTTCAGAAGACTTCAACAATCTAACGTCAAATTGAAAATTAAAGAAATACACTTTTGTACCGAAGAGAAATGTACTTAATTCTGTAAGGAGGTAAAAAGCAGTTAAAAAGAACATTTCTAGAGAACCTTGAACATTATGGTGTCATGAAATACGTTAACATTATAGCAGCAGTACAACGGAATACAAGAAGAATAAATATAGAGAAAAAGACTGCATATTATTAGGTACTATATATATATGTATACTAAACAGTTCAGTTAAAATAAGTAGAGCAAAAATAAAACAGAAATAAGAAGTAGTAAGGTAGTGTTCATAGGTTCAATATCCATTTAGGAATCGGATGGCAGAGGGGAAGAAGCTGTTCCTGACTCACTGAATGTGTGCCTTCAGGCTTCAGTATCTCCTCCCTGATGCTAGCATTGAGAAGAGGGCATGCCCTGTGTTATGGAGGCTCTTGATGATGGACGCCACCTACCTAAGGCATCTATGATGTCTTGCATACTACAGAGGCTAGTAACTATGATAGAGCTAATTTACTTCAATTTTGTTGTCTGGGATTATATGGAGAGACAGAAGTAAGTGAGACAGCAAAGTTTGCAGAAGAACTGTAGCAAGTTTACCAAGATACTTGAATCAGCCTACCAGCCAATTTTCTTATAAAACAGCGTGACAGTGCACCTAAAAGAATTGACACAGTTTTAAGGCAAAGGATTGTCACACCAAATATTGATTTGATTTAGTTTTTTAATTGTTTACTACTCTTTATAGTATTTGTTTAAATACTTAGAAACTTATCATTTCATTATTTTTGAAAGCATCTTCACTTAATGGATTTTTTTTACATGTGCCTAAGACGTTTGCACCATACTGTAAGTGACAATCAGTCTTCACTCCTGGTTAAGGTCAATACCTTCCATGTTCGCTTTGACCGTCAAAACATGGAGGAAGCTTCACGAACTCCCACAGCCCCTGATGACCCTATGATTTCAGTCTCTGAGGCTGATGTGAGAGCATCCTTCATGAGGGTGAACTCACGGAAAGCATGTGGCCCAGATGGGATACCTGACCGAGTACGAAAGACCTGTGCTGATCAACAGGCTGGAGTGTTCATCGATATCTTTAAACCTCTTGCTTCGTCAGTCTGAGGCACACACCTGCTTCAAGCAGGCTTCAATTATACTGGTGCCAAAGAAGAAAGTTGTAACCTACCTCAATGACTATCATCCAGTAACACTTACATCTACTGTGATAAAGTGCTTTAAGAGGCTGGTGATGAAACCTATCAACTCTTGCCTGAGAACCAACTTGGATCTGTTCCAATTGCCTCCCGGCACAATAGGTCCACAGCCAATCTTTTCACTCAACCCTGGAACATCTAGACAGTGAAGATGCATTCATCATCATATACACTACTGACTGCATTTTGGTATTCAATACGATCATTCCCTCAAAAATAATCCCCTTAAACTTAGCCCCCTGCTCTACTTGTTTTATACCTATGACTGTGAGGGTAAGCACAGCTCAAATGCCATATTTAGGTTTGTTGAAAACACCGCTGTCATAGACTGAATCAAAGGTGGTGAGAAATATGTTATAGGAGGAAGATTGAAAACCTGGCTGAGTGGTGCCACACAGCAACCTCTCTCTCAATGTCAACAGGACCAAGGAGCTGATTATTGACTTCAGGAGAAGGAAACCATAGGTCCTTGAACCAGTTCTCATCAGGGGATCAGAGGTGGAGAGGGTCAACAACTTTAAATTCCTCAGTGTTATCATTTCAGAGGATGTGTCCTGGGCCCAGCACATAAGTGTAATTACGAAGAAAGCATGGCAGTGCATCTATTTCCTTAGAAGTTTGTGAAGATTCAGCATGACATCTAAGACGTTGACAAACTTCTGTATATGTGTGGTGGAGAGTATATTAACTGGTTGCATCATGGCCTGGTATTAAAACACCAGTGCCCTTGAATGGACAATCCTACAAAAAGTGATAGATATGGCCCAGTTCATCACAGGTAAAGCCTTTCCCACCAATGAGCTCATGGAGCACTAACACAGGAAAGCAAAATCCATCATCAAATGACCCCACCATCCAAGCCATGCTCTATTCTTGCTGTTGCCATCAGGAAGAGGGTACAGGAGGCCTTTGGACCAATTATGTTTTATAACTCCAAAAACTAATTGAAAGAAAAACACAGGACCAGGGATAAACGTGTCTACTTCATTTCAGTTTTGTGAGGTGCACCCATTTGTCTCAGCTGATTGTCTTGCATACTCCTTCTGAGAATGGGTTTTGAGGAGATCCCAGAAGCAGCATAGCTGGTGAGTTGTTGGTTGCGGAGTGTACTGTATTGCAGTATGTAATTGGCAAGTTTCTGATTGAGTGTTAGTGTAGTGTATTATGCTGATATTGCTCGCAGTGCATTACTTAGACTCTGGGCAAACCTTTCTGCCAACCCATGTTTAGCTGGGAAGTATGGTGCAGATGTAATGTGTCTTATTCCATTCATTTTTAGGAATGACTGAAATTGTTCTGCAACAAACTGTGATCTATTGTTACTGACTAAGTGTTCTGGAATACCAGTCCTTAAGTAAAGGCTTCTTAATACATCAACAGTCTGCAAGCTGTAGTGGAGGTTATTGGGAATACTTTTGGCTACTTGGTAGATGCATCCATTGCTACCAATAAATTTTTGCCCATGAATGGTCCAGCAAAATCCACATGAATCCTCTGGCAGGGCAATGCAGTCCATTCTCATGGATGGAGATGTGCTGCTTTTAGCATTTTTTAGATGTGTTGGCATCTCATGTTGGCAAGCTGTTCAATCTGCTGATGTGTTCCGGGCCACCAGGGTAAGCTTCATTTTCACCAGGTTTAGATGACAGGAATGTGCTGTAGCTCCTTCAACACTTTAGCTATCGGCTTGGATGGTACAACTCTCAACCCCCACATAAGTCAACCTCTGTCAAGGGAAAGTTCATCCCAGGCACTGGTAAAATGGTTCAACTGGAATTTCTGCTGCACATTTCAGCCAGATGTGTAAACCCGAGACGGCGTGGGGTCTTTTTTGGTTTGCCTTTGGATCATCTCTGTCATAATAGAGAGACTTTTGATCTGCATGATGGAGAATATGTCAAAAAGAATGTCTTCTGTTGTAAATTTTTCAGGTATTTCCTTTTTCGGTTTAAGATGGCGCTACTGAAGTTGGGTGACAGATTACTGGTGTTTCATAAAGTAAGAATTATGACTAGACACTTTACTAATAACACCTTTTCTATGGTAAATTGTGGGAAACTATCACCGCAAACAATGAAGCGAAGGTGAGGCTGACTTGAGGGTCGAGGCATGCAGGTGCGATGCAAAGTCAAAGCGTCTCATGTTGGAGGAGCAAGGTCGAGGCATGGTCGAGACAGAGTCGGAGATGGAGTTGGAGTGAGCATATCAGAAAGGAGTCAGAGCGGAGGAGTTTCGGAGCCCCTCCACCTAAACCTGGAGAAGGGTTGGATCAGTATAAGCGCAGACCTGATTTGGAAAGGTCGATTACAGCCATGGGCTGGTCAGTGGGGTGCAGGCCCAGAGTGTGTCACTGTAGCAGGGCCTGGGTCCTAGTGTGGGGGACCCAGTGTTTGGACAATTTAAATGCCGGCCCAAATAGACTGATAAGGTAGGGGGTTGGGACCAGATGCGAGGGTCCAACCGATTCTGCTCATTCTTCCATGACGCTTACCCTTCTCTCCATGGCGCTAAGGCTGTGAAACTGCTCTGTCTACTCCAGGCTTCACAATTGTGAACTTTGGGGTGATTTCCCCGCTGTGTGATGAACTGAAACTGAGGCTGAGGACCTACTCCAACTGCTCTGGGCTCCATATCTATGGACTCCGACTACTCTGGGCTCCACGTCTATGGGCTCCGACTACTCCGACTGCTCTGGGCTCCACGTCTATGGACTCCGACTACTCCGACTACTCTGGGCTCCATGTCTATGGACTCCGACTACTCCGACTGCTCTGGGCTCCACGTCTATGGGCTCCGACTACTCCGACTACTCTGGGCTCCACGTCTATGGGCTCCGACTACTCCGACTACTCTGGGCTCCATGTCTATGGACTCCGACTACTCCGACTACTCTGGGCTCCATGTCTATGGGCTCCGACTACTCCGACTACTCTGGGCTCCACGTCTATGGGCTCCGACTACTCCGACTGCTCTGGGCTCCATGTCTATGGACTCCGACTACTCCGACTACTCTGGGCTCCAGGTCTATGGGCTCCGACTACTCCGACTGCTCTGGGCTCCATGCCAATGGACTCCAACTGCTCTGGGCTCAATGTCTATGGACTCAATTTGATTCTGAGTGCTGTTGCTGCATTTGTGCTCTTTCAAGTTTCATTTCGTGTGGCTGTTTGTAAGCAGATGAATCTCAGGGTTGTATAACTTATACATACTTCGATAATAAATGTACTTTGAAATTTGAAATGGGGATATCCATCAGAATTTCCATGTCCTCCTGAATTCGATCTTGTAATTGTGTCCTCGAAGAAACAGAGCCCATGTCTATGTTCATGCTGCAGCTGTACATGGAACACTCCTGCAACCTTGCAGCACCTGGTCCAGGGCTTTCTGTCAGAGTGTAGGTGCAGATGTCTCCCCAGACATAAGCTTGTTATAGTGATAAAGCCCTTTGTGAGTGCTGATGGCAAGAAACACTTTGAACTCTTCTACCAGCTCCATCTGTAGGTAGGCTTCTGCTAAGTCCTTTTTGCTGAAATATTTCCCACAAGAAAGGTTTACAAAGATATTCTCTATCCTGGGCACCATCAATGCCATTAGGATATTGACCTACTTTCTCCATTGGGTTGATGGTGATCTTAAAAATCACCACAGATCCTGACTTCTTGGCTACAGGGCTCCATTCAATTTCCTCCATGCAATCTAGCTCACTGGTTACTTAATCACTGATGGTATAAGACACCAGACAGGCTTTGTAAAATTTGAGTATGGCATTTTCATTCAACACTCTTTTACCCTTGATATGTTTGAGCTTTCCAATGCTGTGGCATCATTCAATACCTTTTTTTATTGGATGGACAAGTGTCAGGATAGCTGAAAACAATATCCTAAAGTAGCATTCTAGATATAGAAGTGGCCCAGAGTCTTCTCCAGCAATTCCATGTTGATTATTGTGGAAAAATCTTTGTGCAGATAACTTGAGCACAGCTATGCAATGAGGCTCTGAAGGCCACTAATATTTGGAACTGCAACACAGCTCAATCCTTGTCCAAGGGAAGCAAACAGGACATGGTAGGATTGTTCCTACAAGCGAGGCCAGCTAGAGCAGTTTTCTAAAAAACATTGCCTTGAGGGAAGAAAGGTGTGGCCTGCTTAAAGTAGCAAGAAAAGTCACAAAAGCAACAGCATCTTAAAGACACTTAAATGTAATAATAGAGATCTAGAACAGGGGTCCCCAACCTTTTTTGCACCACGGACCGGTTTAATATTGACAATATTCTTGTGGACCGTCCGACCTGGGGGGGAGGTGTTCAATAGGGTGAAACTTACCTCAGCATGTCGTTTACAGTTAGGGTTGCCAACCTTCTCACTCCCAAATAAGGGACAAAAGTAGCAGTCAAATCTTGGGACACTTGTGTTTACCCCAGGGAAGACTACCATGACCATGAAGCCTTGCGCGGGCACCTGCTTGCGTATGCATGTACGTGCTGATTTTTTTCCACAAATCGGTTTTGCCTTAATCTTCCCGACTATACTGTACATACATTATTTCTACTTTATATAGGCTGTGTATTTATTATATCATTCCTGCTTTTACTATATGTTAGTGTTGTTTTCGGTTTTATGTGTTATTTGGTATGATTTGGTAGGTTATTTTTTGGGTCTGGGAACACTCAAAAATTTTTCCCATATAAAATAACGGTAATTGCTTCTTCGCTTTACACTATTTTGGCATGAAAGGTTTCATAGGAACGCTCTACATTAGTGGGGAAAATACAGGACAAGGGTGGTCCCATATGGGACAAACCAATTTACCCCAATATACAGGATGTCCCGGAAAATATGGGACAGTTGGCAACCCTATGTTCAAGTTCAACAGTGCGTGACAGGGAATGAGGAAAGGTGCAGCTGACTCATATCGTTTCCTCACGGCCCGGTGGTTGGAGACCACTGATCTAGAAGATTATTAAGTAATGATAGAGATCTAGAAGATTATAAGGCTAGCAGGAAGGAGTTTAAGAATGAAATTAGGAGAGCCAGAAGGGGCCATGAGAAGGCCTTGGCAGACAGGATTGAGGAAAACCCCAAGGCATTCTACAAGAATGTGAAGAACAAGAGGATAGGACATGAGAGAATAGGACCTATAAAGTGTGACAGTGGAAAAGTGTGTATGGAACCAGAGGAGATGGCAGAGGTACTTAATGAATACGTTGCTCAGTGTTCACTATGGAAAAGGATCTTAGCGATTGTAGGGTTGACTTGCAGCAGACTGAAAAGCTTGAGTGTGTAGATATTAAGGAAGGGGATGTGCTGGAGCTTTTGGAAAGCATCAAGCTGGATAAGTCACTGGGACCAGAGGGGATGTACCCCAGGTTACAGTGGGAAGGGAGGGAGGAGATTGCTGAGCCTCTGGTGATGATCTTTGCATCATCAATGAGGATAGGAGAGGTTCCAGAGGACTGGAGGGATGCGGATGTTGTTCTCTTATTCAAGAAAGGGAGTAGGGATAGCCCAGGAAATTATAGACCAGTGAGTCTTACTTCAGTGGTTGGTAAGTTGATGGAGAAGATCCTGAGAGGCAGGATTTATGAACATTCGGAGAGGTATAATATGATTAGGAATAGTCAGTATGGCTTTGTCAAAGGCAGGTCGTGCCTTACGAGCCTGATTGAATTTTTTGAGCATGTGACTAAACACATTGATGAAGGTAGATCCATAAATGCAGTGTATATGGATTTTAGCAAGGCACCCCATGCAAGGCTTATTGATAAAGTAAGGAGGCATGGAATCCAAGGAGACATTGCTTTGTGGATCCAGAACTGGCTTGCCCACAGAATGCAAAGAGTAGTTGTAGATGGGTCATATTCTGCATGGAGGTCGATCACCAGTGATGTGCCTCAGGGATCTGTTTTGGGACCCCTACTCTTTGTGAGTTTTATAAATAACCTGGATGAGGAAGTGGAGGGATTGGTTAGTAAATTTGCTGATGACACAAAAGTTGGGTGTGTTGTGGATAGTGTGGAGGGCTGACAGAGGTTACAGTGGGACATTAATAGGATGCAAAACTGGGCTGAAAAGTGGCAGATGGAGTTACCCAGATAAGTGTGAGGTAGTTCATTTTGGTAGGTCAAATATGATGGCAGAATATAGCAAGACTCTTGACAGTGTGGAAGATCAGAGGGATCTTGGGGTCCGAGTCCATAGGACACTCAAAGCAACTACACAGGTTGACTCTGTGGTTAAGAAGGCATACGGAGCATTGGCCTTCATCAACCATGCAATTGAGTTTAAGAGCCAAGAGGTAATATTGCAGGTGGGTCCTATATAGCTGCATTATTACCTACTGTGCTCAATTCTGGTTGCCTCACTACAAGAAGGACGTGGAAACCGTAGAAAGGGTGCAGAGGAGATTTACAAGGATGTGGCCTGGACTGGGGAGCATGCCTTATGAGAATAGGTTGAGTGAACACGGCCTTTTCTCCTTGGAGTGACAGAGGATGAGAAGTGACATGACAGAGGTGTACAAGATAATGAGAGGCATTGATCGTGTGGATAGTTAGAGGCTTTTTTCCAGGGCTGAAGTGGCTAGCACAAGAGGGCATAGTTTTAAGGTGCTTAGAAGTAGGTACAGAGGAGATGTCAGGGGTAAGTTTTTTACTCAGAGAGTGCTGAGTGTGTAGAATGGGCTGCTGGCAGCAGTGATGGAGGCAGAAACGACAGGGTCTTTTAAGAGACTTCTGGATGGCTACACGGAGCTTAGAAAAATAGAGGGCTATGGGTAAGCCTAGGTAGTTCTAAGGTAAGGACATGTTCGGCACAGCTTTGTGGGCTGAAGGGCCTGTATTGTGCTGTAGGTTTTCTATGTTTCTATGTTTCTAAGACACAACTACATTTTGAATGTTTTAATACAATTTTAATGTATCAGCATATCATTTCATCATCCTTTGATATTTAATACTTTGTGATTTTTCAATAGACCTACCTCCAGTAGAACCTTCAATTTACCCTGTAGCTGTGTGTAGTCCACTATTCATTTAATATTTCATCTTTACAACACTCATTTTGTTTAATTCTCATGGACCAAGTGTAATCTCACCAATAAAACTGAAGCTTTATAATGCATTGATCAGACTGCACTTGGAATATTGTGAGTTGTTTTGGGCCCCTGATCTGAGAAAGAATGTGCGGCCTTCGGAGAGGATCAGAAAAGGTTTACGAGAATGACTCTGGGAATGAAAAGGTTAACATATGTGAAGCATTTGATGGATCTGGACCTGGCTGACTGACCTAAATCCACTCCTATGTCTTATCATCTTATGAGCTTATAAAGGATCAGTGATTCAGTATTTTATCTAGAACCTGGAACAGTTAAGCTCACAATGCTCGAAAATGATATTCGACCAAAATTAGTTGTGTTCAAAATCCATAGGATTTAGATAAAAGGCTGGTAGTCCCTTTGTTTAATTATTTCAAATCTCCTTTTGAGACAAATGAAATTCTTCAAAGGCATTCTTATAAATCTCAATAGCTTCTCTAACAACTAGCCTTTTCTGGTGCTGGAGTTCTGTGAAGTATTAGGGTAATGTTGACTTTGGTATTAGTGGAAAATGGCCAATATTGGTTCTGATGAGCATTATGCTTCCTTTCTAATTTTCACTTCCATTGATGGCTATTTCCTGCATCAGGCTAATAATACCAATAATGCCACTTCCAAATAAACAGGGAGCTGTTAAGTCTTTCCCTGGCCCCTTGTGCACTAAAAAAATGATGCTTGAACATTTTCCAACTGAAAATTATAGCATTCCATTATGATGTATGGATGATTCAACCTGGCACTGGAGCAAACTGAACAGCTAATGATTTGTGGCATTTTCCTGAATCAGTTTTCTTCTTCAGAACTTCAATCCCTTTTATATTCAACTAATGTTCCCAAATCCTTTCAAGTAATTCAGTCCCTATCCAAGAGCTCCCTTTCTACCTAATCCCAATGCATTCTATGTTTCCATATGAGTTTACTACAGGAGCAGTTATAGGCAATGTGGTATCAATCAACATTGATAAGAATGTATGGGAGCATAAATTAAGAGAGAATTGTTGACGCAATCTGCCCTGCCATGGCATTTTCAAAATAAGAAACCTGTATAGGTAATCTCCAATTATCAAATAACATTTCAAATTCTTCATTTATCTCTTTTGTTCTCCATTATTGGTTTAGATTTACAACCTGCCATTATCAAAACTTCTTCCCACTTCGGGCACATACAGTACACAAAAAACACATTTTTACTATTACACAAGACAAATGGTCTTTTAATCCTTTCTGTTGTCTGTAGCTTCCCGATTTTATACTGCTGTACTTTGAGATTAACATAAAGGACAAATTATATACAAGGAACATGTGAGGGGTGAAAGACCCAGCCTTACTGGGGAGGGTTAAGCCCAGATAAGACAGTAAATTAAGGACTAAGCTTTTATTTATTTCTATTCCCTTGAATTAGTGCTACAATTGGCAAATTTGCAATTTAAACCATTTAAAAAGCTCCTGACTGAACTGATTGTAAACACAAATCCATATTGTCATACATCTGTGGTAAAATCAAATATCAAGAGTTGAACTGCTTTTGCTCTGAAACTATTCAAAGATTCTATATCCACCACCCTCAGAATAAGAGAATTTCAAAGATGCATGATGCCGACTGGAATAAGAAAAGAAAAATAAGTTGTGGATGTGGATAGAGGATGATGGGGAAGGTGGAAAGAAACACAAGAATTTCAGGGTATTAGTACAAGCAGCACTGGGACATGTGGAGCCTCTATGCAGGTTCAGAAGAATGCTGAAAGTATCATATAGAGATAGGGTAACTAAAGAGACAGTATTCCAATGTGCCCATACAAAAAGATCTTTAATGAGAATATTAAATGAAGGGAAACTTAAATTCCTGGGCCATGTCATCAGAAAGGGAGAAATAGAATGCCTTACATTACAAGGCCATATGCCTGGGAAACGCGGAAGAGGAAGGCAAAGAAGAAAATATATGGACACTGTGAAAGAACTAACAGATCTAAGTATGCGAGATATTGACACTGCAAGGGATCGTTTGATGTGGAAAGCCATGATCGCCCAAGCGTGTAATACGCAAGGCACATGAAGAAGAAGGTGCAGGCTTTAAATGTGATGGTAAACTATTCCTGTGACTCCTTTTGGAAGCAAGTGCATGGACAATGTTGACAAATGCCATGTCAACACTTCCAATCAAATTCCATTTGGATATTATGGACACTCATCTGGAGTAGCTGAAATTAACTAGAAATAATAGAAACACATCTAAACAAGATATTGACGCCTCTTATATTTGGAGGTGCAAAGTGATAGCTAATAATGTATGCAATGAAAATTAGAAATGGTAGTATCCCACACGCAAACTAAGACCAGAAGACCATAAAACATAGGAGCAGAATTAGGCCACTTGGCTTATGGACTCTGCTCCGCCATTCAATCATGGCTGATCTATTTTTTTCTCCTCCTCAACCCCATTTCCCGGCCTTTTCCCTATAACCTTTGATGCCATATCCAAGCAAGAACCTATCAATCTCTGCCTTAAATACACCCAATGACCTGGCCTCCACAGCTACACATGGCAACAAATTCCACAAATTCACCACCCTCTGGCGAAAGAAATTTCTCCACTTCTCTGTTTTGAATGGACGGCCCTCTATCCTGAGGCTGTGACTTTTTGACCTAGATTCTACCACCATGGGAAACATCCTTTCCACATCTACTCTATCTTAGCCTTTCAACATTTGAAATTCCCTTTTCCTCCTCATTATCTCATCCAAAATATTTTTATACATTATGTGTCAGGGCTGGCAGACCAAGCTATGATAAAATCAGACACTACATAATGAGCATCTAAGTGATTCTTAGAACAGGTATTTTCTGGAGAATAATGTACTACAAGCTTTTGAGCGATCTGGTCCTCAAGAGCCAGTTTCGTAGTTCATTAATCAGTGAAGACAGTGTAACAAAACTGAACCTTAAATAAAACAAACTCAAGAGCTTCTGCAACACACATAAAATGCTGTAAGAATTCAGCAAGTCAGGCAGCATCTATGGAAGGAAATATAAAGTTAACGTTTTGGCCTGAGACCTCTTAACAGGACTGGAAAGGAATAGGGCAGAAGCCCGAATATGAAGATGGAAATGGGGGTTGGGAAATGAGTGCAAGCAGGCAGGTGATAGGTGAAACCAGGTGAAGGGAAAGGTGAGTGAATGAGGTGATAGGTGGAAGAGATTAAAGGCTGAAGAAGAAGGAACCTAATAGAGAGCAGTGTGCCATCAAAGAAAGGAGAAGTGGAGCCAGAGGAAGTTGGGGAACAGAGAAGGGTGAGATGGTAAGCAGAATGGGGAATGGAAAATGAGAGAAGGGGGAAGTTGATGAAATTACCGAAAGTTAGAGAAATTGACATCCACGCCATCAGCTTGAAGGCTACTTAGTGTAAGTGTGGCCTCATTCTGAGAGGACAGCATGGATAGACATTAGAGTGAGAGTGGGAAGACTAATTGAAATGGGTAGCCACTGGGAGATACTGCCTTTTGCGGTGGACAGAGTGGACGTGAATGAATTGAAGCTCAATGAATTGGTGCCCCAGTCCACATTGGGTCGGACCGATGCAGTGGAGGCCACACCAGGAGCACCAGATAAAGAAGATGACCCCGAAAGACTCATAGGTGAATTATCGCCTCACCTGGGAGGACTGTTAGGGCCTTTGAATTGTGGTAAGAGAGGAACAAATGTTGTGTATTTGATGTTGAATATCAAGGGCTACAAGATGTCTGTTTGGAAGATGAAGTGCTATCCCTTGAGCTTTGTTGGAGCAGTTCAGCACCTCTATCTGCTTTGGCAATCCTGCTTGTGGGCCTCTGGCGATCTCAAGGCTCTGAAAGTGCCTTTTCCAGAACTCCTCATCAGTACACCTGCCCCAGGTGCCTGACATTTACCCTCAAAGATCCTCGATTACTCCATGTGAAGTGGGCATAGACTGTTGAAATTCCCATCACTGTGCCCTTGTTGAGAGTAAATGACTTACCTGCTTGCAACTGCTGTGGCTGTACACACAGTCAACCACTGTATGCTTCAGTCTTGTCCCCAGCTACCACCACGCAAAATTACTCTTGACAGAAACTACTTAGCATTTTTGCACGTAACAGGTTGAATTAGATCAGGAAAAAAAACAGTTTAATAGTTATTTCTTTCAGCTATAAGTAACATTATGGGAACAAAGGATCCTGAGTGCTTGGAGGTCAATGGAACCCTATACTTTTCATGGATCAAAGGAGAATGTGATTGAGAAGGGAAAAAATGAGCCACTATCGAATGGCAGAGCAGAGTCGATGGGTGAAATGGCCTAATCGTGATCCTATGTCTTATGTGGCTTCGGATCCAGTGACATGCTGGCTATTTTATTATTTGTATGTCTATCGAGATAAAAATTAAATGATTCTTGCTTGCTGACATGACTGTTTCGTGAATGCTGACCGCCTATGCAGATTGGATATCAGAGTCAACTCTTGTTATCTCACTGTGTCTGTGGATAACATTAAATTCACCACAATCAGACATGCATCATTACAGGAAACTCTGGCAGACACTGGAGACCGGACTTAGTGTGGCAGACATTCCCTCCCTGGCTAGGTCAATGTAACCAGCTGCTTGATTTATATCAACCTTCCTGTTCACGTTCAGCTAAATAAGGATTGATTTCATTTGGTGCTTCTGCAGTTTAACATCTATCAGATTCGCATTTGGCTGTCTGATTGTACACCCACCTTCCTTTCTGGCTGTTATTCTGTCTCTCGGTGTTATCTTGTTTTTTCAAACAGAGAATATATTCCTCTTCTGTCAACATACAACACATGGACCAGTTGCACTTCATTGTTTTGAAAATATCTTTGTTATATGTTGACCGCTACCTTGTTAGTTGAGAAAATAGATTGAATTAAATTTACAGCTGCAGAGAGTTAAAACACTGTTTTAATAGATTTGATTAGATTACATCTGGGAATAAACAATTATTTAAGCACAGGTCAGAAAATTCCATCTTCCATTGATGATGTTTTGGCTCAAACTGCAGAAGAGGAATACTGCGCCCATTTCTAGATATCGTAAATGCATCTCAGGAAATTCTATTCCTTATATTTTGCAGAGTTTATATTTGCCCTAGCATCTTTATAAAACTCTGCCATGTAACATCAACATCCTGACTATTCATCCTCATTGGTAATAAAGTGATAGTTTTATTTACTCACAGTAACATATTTCCTTGAAACAGGAATATTTATTACAAAGGCCATTACTCAGACTGCAATATTTGGTCTACTGAGACCTATGACCTCCTGTAACCTCAAATGTGACATCAATCACAGCCGCAAGCAGGTTTTATTGTCTCTATTCAAAGGATGTGGATGTCTCTGGAAAAGCTGACACTTATTCTCTATCCCTATTTACCACTGAAAGGGGGCAGTTTAGACATCTCATTTTGGAAGCTCCGTTATTGCATGTTGGCCATATTGGTTTAGGACTACAAATTTGTTTCCCTGAGTTGGATGTTTTTTTCTTCAGTCTACAAGAACAAACAAGGCAGCCACAGACATTTGATTGAATGGCAAACTTCCCCGAAGTTTAGTCATTCGGGAAACGCACTCATTTCATTACAGCAACCTCCCTGGCAACATCGTTCTAGGAACACCTGTTGCATCTTTGGAGGGTTTCCATAGCTCTCATGCAGACAGGACCAGGTCCACCTGAGCTCCTGGGATCACCCTTCCATCACTTCCCATCACTGCAACATCCACTAATTCAGTAGCAACATTCCCTCGCAGGTGGAAGAGACTTGCCTGAACATCTGGGCATCCTTTTAAGAACTGGATGCAGAGATTATCCTTGTGAAGCTAAGTGCCAACAATGAGTGAACTTGCAATCATTTGGCAAAGAATTCCGCAATGAAGATTTGATTGTGGTTAGGTTGTGCAGGATTACACGGAGAAATCAGCAATATAGATTCAGCTCTTCTGTATACCTTGCAAGTGAGGATCTTGAACTTTTTGTGATTTTCACTAACTGCTTTAGGTAACACACGTGCAATTTTAAACCGATTCAATTACAGTAATCTATCCTTAGCCAACTGAATCATAGATCTTTACAACTCGGAGCATAGTTCAAAGTTCAAAGTAAATTTATTATCAAAGTACAAATATGTCACCATATCAACCTTGTGAATCATTTTCTTACAGGCATACTCAATAAATCCAATAACCATAATAGCATAATAGAATCAGTAAAAGACCTTGCCACCAGAGCAGACAGTCAGGGTGCAAAAGATAATAAACAGTGCAAATACAAAAAGAAAGAAATAATAATAATAATAAATAAATAAGCAGTAAATACCGAAAACATGAGATAAAGAGTCCTTGAAAGTGAGTCCATAAGATGTGGGAACATTACATTGATGGGGCAAGTGAAATTATCCCTTTTGGTTCAAGGGCGTGATGTTGAGGGGTAATAACTGTTCCTGAATCTGGTGGTGTGAATCCTGAGGCTCCTCCAATCTATGATCTCACTTTAAGGATTCTTTATTTTGTTGTTTCGTGTTCTCATTATTTATTGCTGTTTATTTATGTTTGCGTTTGCACAGTTTGTAGTCTTCTGTACTCTAGCTAATCTTACATTGATTCTGTTATAGTTACTATTCTATAGATTTGCTGAGTATGCCACAGGAAAATGTATCTCTGGGTTATATATGGTGATATATATGTACTTGGATAATAAAATTTACTTTGAAATTTGAACTGGGCCTTCTTTCTGCTGGCAGCAATGAGAAGAGGGCATGGCCCAGGTGGTGGGGACCCTGATGATGGATGCTGCTTTCCTGTGATAACACTCCATGTAAATGTGCTTAATGGTGGGGAAAGCTTTGCCCATGTTGGGTAAATGCACAGATAGGGTTAACAGCATTTTTAGGGTTAACACACACAATCTTTTTCCAGAGTAGGGAATCAAGAAATGGAAGGCATAGGTTTAATGTGAGAGGGAAGAGATTGAGTGGGCATTGAGGAGCAACTTTTTCACAAACAGAACGTCACATATGCAGAACAAGCTGCCAGAAGAAGTGGTTAAACCAGGTATACTAATAACACTTAGAAATATTTGGACAGGTACATGGATAGGAAAGGTTCAGAGGGGTATGGATCAAATGCGGCCAAGCGGAATTAGCTTGGATATGCATCTTGACCAGCATGGGCAAATTGGACCAAGGGGCCTGTTTCTGTGCCTTATGGCTCTATGAAGAGGAGGCTAAATAGATCATAAGCATAAGACCAAACGCCGAGATGGAAGCTTGAAGATCGACGATCGAAGTTGCTGAGCCCAAAGGTAGAAGCCTAAGTGAGTCATGAGGGTTGGTGACCCCCAAGTCACTGGGGTCGGAGGTCCACGTGAGCCTGGAAGTCAAGGTTCAAAGTTCAAATCCATGACCAGCGAATCCTGGGGTCAATACGCAGAGGTCAGCGAAGCCCGAATATTGAGACTTGATGTCTGCGAGTTTGAGAATCTGGGGCCGAGGAGTGGAGGTCACGAGGCAGTCTGTCCTGGGGTTTGGATCCTGACTGTGTGTGTGAACGGGTGGGTGGTGGGAGAGTGGGAAAGGGGCCTGCTTTGCTGTTGTTGTTACTGGTTGTGTTGTTCTGCTGAGCATCATGGGCATGCTATGCTGTGAGCCCGAATGCATGGCAATACTTGTAGGCTGCTGCCAACACACCTTTGGGTGTGTTGGTTGTTAACACAAATGATGTATTTCACTGGATGTTTCATTTTTCGTGTAATAGACGAAGCAGAGTCTGAATGTGAACCTCAATCCTGAATATTGCGGGGGTGGATGGTTAGGGAACTGTTGTTGGGTCATCTGAAATTTTCAAGTCAGGGATAGCTAAATGCTTGTTTGATAAGAGTAACAGGAGATAAAGAATAAGGGGTAGTTTAATAAAGTTAGAGTGTATCAACTCCATGGTATATTTAAATACTAAGTTTAATGCCCTTCTGTTCCTCTCATCTAATGTTCCAATACTGGCCAAAATTATTCAGATTAATTTAATGATTAATTCTGAGAATGCTTTACAGAGTAGTTACTGAGCAATCTGCTGGCATAATTACAGCGGCCTAGTCTTTGTTTTTATTTCAGCAGCATTCAGAAGGCATAGTAAATGCAGCAAATAATAAATAGTAAAAACCTCCTCTATGGAAACCACTTTGCTCTTGACTAACCTTGTACATGATTGTGATAAACGAGGTCCAAGGCATACCCATTCACTTACATTGCTACCCCCAAATCTATAATCCACAATGACGCACAAGACTAATTGCGACATGCGCTATGTGGAGGTGGTGAGTGACAGAAACTACAAATATGTAACAGCTACCAGTTATCTTTGCCCTCAAGCAAAATAAGCCATTTAGACGTTTAACATTTCCATTAAATGATATAAAATCCTGTGCTAAAATCATAATTCATTTGCAATTCATCCACTGTAAACATTGACATATTATTATGTTCTAGATTGTTCCGTGAGGTCCTCCTTAGTCCAAGAGCTGAAGAAAACGGTAGGTTTGTCCCTCCCAATGCAACAACAGAAAGCTAAGATTTCAGCATCAGAGGTTCCATTTCCTCATTCAAAGTTGCTCATAAAAAAAGCCACACAGCTGAGTAAACTCAAGGCATGTATTGTAAATGGCATTGAATAATAAGAACATGTTTCCACAAAGCAACAACACTGTAATTGGCCAATACAGTGCTCTCTCCTGAACCTGCCGCTCCCAAACTATGGCCAATGGTCAACTAGGTTATTTCAGGTGGACCAGACAACAGAGAAATGAAAAATATGAAACAGTAACTCATTATTTTGCTTTCTTTTTTCGCACTATTTATTTATTTTTAATATTTCTTATTGTAACATTTAATATTTTTATGTATTGCATGTGTCAGTGATAATAAACCTGATTCTGATTCAGATCATGAAACTTTACTTTATGAATGTTATCTGCTCTGAACCACTGCAAATGATCCATTGCTTAAAACTCAGGGATACATCAATAAATTGTACGGTGTCCAAACGACTGCATAGTCAGGGGCACTGAGAGGGTGTACTGACAAAGGTGCCATCAGCCCAGTTTTCAATATTTCACTGTTAAATTTATTTATTTAGAGATGCAGACCAGCCCAATGAGCCGTGCCACACAGCAACCCATTGAGTTAACCCTAATCATTTACAGGACAATTTGCAATCACCAATTAATCTGCTAACCAGTACATCTTTGGACTGTGGGAAGAATCTGGAGCACCCAGAGGAAACCCACACAAACATGGGAGGGAACGTATAAACCTGCTTACAAAGGACGCTGGAATCGGAATCCCAATTCCCATGCCCCGAGCTGTATATCATCCTAAATGCAATAGCAGGCGGAGCACAGCTCATTCAGGCTGAAGGAATCCAATGCGTAGCTGCACGAAGGCTAGAAGTTGGCAATTAATCATAGTGGTGGATCAGGTTTCATGACTAGCATGAAGAGGTAAGTCCCTGTATCTGGTTTCATATGGCAGAATGATCAAAGTATATCAACAAATGTCATAATGGATAAGTCTATTTGCCCTGCCTAAAGATCATCTTGGTGAAAACAATAGCAACAAAAAGACGCTTTAAATTCTAAGCCTAGGGACATAGGGATAAGCTAAGGAAGATACTTCTGACAAGATAAGGAAAGTCTGTGTTCTGAGGATTTACTGGGGATCAATATAAAGTAGGGAAATATAAAGTGGAATTAAGAGAAGCAGAGATGATGGATTTTCCAGATCCACCACACATCTCCGTCTAGATTACCAGAGGCTATGTGGTCCTTCTCCACTCCATTTTCAAATGTCTTTGTTCCATCAGCCATTTTAACTTCTAATTATTCCTGAACACTCCTGAATCATGCATACTTCTAAGGTAACTTCTATTCCTTTAATAGACTCCAGAATCTTTCATTAGTAAATATTAAATTGCAGCTGAAGAATATCACAAAATTTTAGAAGGCTTAAGAGGGTCTGCCCATCCAAATGAGTTAGCAACTCTCTTTCTAAAAGATCACTCTGGAAATGGAAATTGAATATCATGCAGTGTGGAAACAATTTGCATAGATTACTGAACAACTTTAGTAACATGCTGAAATTTGAAGATTGAATAACCTGCTACTAACATTGCACCTGCATGTCTGGGAACCATGTGTAAGGGGTTTCTTCTTTTATGTTACTGCTAAGGCTAATAAAAATGGCTTCTTTGTTATGTTAACTGCGGAGAAAGTGCTTCTCTACAGCAGCTCGTTTGGGTTATAATTACTGATAGAGAGAATTGTGTTCATTTGCTAACCAATTGGGATAGATGTTATTCTTTCTTGTGTGTCTGTAAGTTATTGTTTTCATGGGTTTTGGGGCAGAAGGCGCGATGGGGACAGAGAGAGGAAACACGATGCTGTAAGCTGGGCGACGGAACAGACCTCGAGCGGGAGTCTGAGGCCCAGGGTCTTCAGCGAGGAGAGGAGACAAGGACTGACTCGTGTGGAGCGTCTGGTCGACCACCGTGGTTGGTCCCAGGCGGCGGGTCGAGGAGGTTGAAGGGGATCTAATGATGGAAAGAAGACTCCATTAATTGAGCTCCAACGGTTGTGCACGAAGTGGCTGAACTTTGATAATGTTGGCACCTTTTACTTTCCTTTTATATTTTATCTCTATTAATTCCATATTTCCAGTAAGATCTGTAAAGTGTAATCATTTAATCAGATATGGTGTATTGTCTGTTATTTGACGGGGTGGAGTACATCACACAGCATCCACACAAACTTGATTACCCAGTTTGGTAGGGCCGAAGGCTGCTTCCCCTAGACAAAAGCGAGCTGAGCGAGCCTGAGGCTTACCAGAAGGCTACACATGGAATAATCCTGACTCATCTGTCCTTTTGATCTTTGTATATCAAAGCAGAATAATCACAACACTGGTGCTTAGTCTTAAAGAAGTTCATTTCAAAAATAATACCCTTTTGTTATCCAAAGTAATAGTGAACTAGGATAGAGAATTGCAGTAGTGAACACATCATAAGACCATAAGCTGAAATAAGCAATTTGGCCCATCATGATCATTCCATCATGGCTGGTACATAAACAACAGGAATTCTGCAGATGCTGGAAATTCAAGCAACACACATCAAAGTTGCTGGTGAACGCAGCAGGCCAAGCAGCATCTATAGGAAGAGGCGCAGTCGACGTTTCAGGCCGACACCCTTCGTCAGGACTAACTGAAGGAAGAGTGAGTAAGGGATTTGAAAGCTGGAGGGGGAGGGGGAGATGCAAAATGATAGGAGAAGACAGGAGGGGGAGGGATAGAGCCGAGAGCTGGACAGGTGATAGGCAAAAGGGGATACGAGAGGATCATGGGACAGGAGTCCGGGAAGAAAGACGGGGGGGGGGGGTGTGACCCAGAGGATGGGCAAGAGGTATATTCAGAGGGACAGAGGGAGAAAAAGGAGAGTGAGAGAAAGAATGTGTGCATAAAAATGAGTAACAGATGGGGTACGAGCGGGAGGTGGGGCCTAGCGGAAGTTAGAGAAGTCAATGTTCATGCCATCAGGTTGGAGGCTACCCAGACGGAATATAAGGTGTTGTTCCTCCAACCTGAGTGTGGCTTCATCTTTACAGTAGAGGAGGCCGTGGATAGACATGTCAGAATGGGAATGGGATGTGGAATTAAAATGTGTGGCCACTGGGAGATCCTGCTTTCTCTGGCGGACAGAGCGTAGATGTTCAGCAAAGCGGTCTCCCAGTCTGCGTCGGGTCTCACCAATATATAAAAGGCCACATCGGGAGCACCGGACGCAGTATATCACCCCAGTCGACTCACAGGTGAAGTGATGCCTCACCTGGAAGGACTGTTTGGGGCCCTGAATGGTGGTAAGGGAGGAAGTGTAAGGGCATGTGTAGCACTTGTTCCGCTTACACGGATAAGTGCCAGGAGGGAGATCAGTGGGGTGGGATGGGGGGGACGAATGGACAAGGGAGTTGTGTAGGGAGCGATCCCTGCGGAATGCAGAGAGAGGCGGGGAGGGAAAGATGTGCTTAGTGGTGGGATCCCGTTGGAGGTGGCGGAAGTTACGGAGAATAATATGTTGGACCCGGAGGCTGGTGGGGTGGTAGGTGAGGACCAGGGGAACCCTATTCCTAGTGGGGTGGTGGGAGGATGGAGTGAGAGCAGATGTACGTGAAATGGGGGAGATGCGTTTAAGAGCAGAGTTGATAGTGGAGGAAGGGAAGCCCCTTTCTTTAAAAAATGAAGACATCTCCCTCGTCCTAGAATGAAAAGCCTCATCCTGAGAGCAGATGCGGCAGAGACGGAGGAATTGCGAGAAGGGGATGGCGTTTTTGCAAGAGACAGGGTGAGAAGAGGAATAGTCCAGATAGCTGTGAGAGTCAGTAGGCTTATAGTAGACATCAGTGGATAAGCTGTCTCCAGAGACAGAGACAGAAAGATCTAGAAAGGGGAGGGAGGTGTCGGAAATGGACCAGGTAAACTTGAGGGCAGAGTGAAAGTTGGAGGCAAAGTTAATAAAGTCAACGAGTTCTGCATGCGTGCAGGAAGCAGCGCCAATGCAGTCATCGATGTAGCGAAGGAAAAGTGGGGGACAGATACCAGAATAGGCACGGAACATAGATTGTTCCACAAACCCAACAAAAAGGCAGGCATAGCTAGGACCCATACGGGTGCCCATAGCTACACCTTTAGTTTGGAGGAAATGGGAGGAGCAAAAGGAGAAATTATTAAGAGTAAGGACTAATTCCGCTAGACGGAGCAGAGTGGTGGTAGAGGGGAACTGATTAGGTCTGGAATCCAAAAAGAAGCGTAGAGCTTTGAGACCTTCCTGATGGGGGATGGAAGTATATAAGGACTGGACATCCATGGTGAAAATAAAGCGGTGGGGGCCAAGGAACTTAAAATCATCGAAAAGTTTAAGAGCGTGAGAAGTGTCACGAACATAGGTCGGAAGGGATTGAACAAGGGGTGATAAAACAGTGTCGAGGTATGCAGAAACGAGTTCGGTGGGGCAGGAGCAAGCTGAGACAATAGGTCGGCCAGGACAGGCAGGTTTGTGGATCTTGGGTAGGAGGTAGAAACGGGAAGTGCGGGGTGTGGGAACTATAAGGTTGGTAGCAGTGGATGGGAGATCCCCTGAGCGGATAAAGTCGTTGATAGTGTGGGAGACAATGGCCTGGTGCTCCTTAGTGGGGTCACGATCGAGGGGTAAATAAGAGGAGGTATCCGCGAGTTGTCGCTGTGCCTCGGCAAGGTAGAGGTCAGTACGCCAGACTACAACAGCACCCCCTTTATCAGCGGGTTTAATAATAATGTTAGGATTAGTGCGGAGGGAGTGGAGAGCAGAGCGTTCCGAAGGAGTGAGGTTGGAATGGGGACAAGGTGCGGTGAAGTCGAGACGGTTGATGTCCCGTCGGCAGTTGGCAATAAAGAGATCCAGAGCAGGCAGAAGACCAGAGCGGGGTGTCCATGAAGAAGAGGAGGGTTGAAGATGGGAGAAGGGGTCATCGGTGGGGGTGGAAGAGTCCTTGCCGAAGAAGTAGGCTCGGAGACGGAGACGGCGGAAGAAAAGTTCCGCATCGTGGCGAACATGGAACTCGCTGAGGTGTGGGCGAAGGGGGACAAACGTGAGGCCCTTACTGAGAACAGAGCGTTCTGCCTCCGACAGTTGAAGGTCGGAGGGGATGGTAAAGACCCGGCACGGATGAGAGCTGGGATCAGAGGGGGGAGGGGGGAGGCTGGGGGTGTCAGTGGAGAGGGGAGGGTTGGGGTGAGAGAAAGATGGAGCCTCTGAGGGCCCAGGAGCTGACGGCGGGATCTGAGGAAGACGGGGCTGCGGAGTGGTGGTGGGGGAAGGGGAGACGGGTGTCACAACAGCAGCACGTAAAGACCCGGCCTGGAGTTCAAGGCTGGAGTCGCAGTTGGTGGTTGCGTAATCACTTCGAATGTGTCCATGGTCGTTGCTGGAGTCCGGGTTTTGAATATGTCCTGAGGTGTTGGAGCCGCCGAGATCAATGGCAGGGGCCGCAATTGAAAGTTCATGCCTGCTAGCGTCGGGGCCGGCAGGCTCTGGAGTCCGTAGATGTAAGATCTTGCGATCTTTGCCTAACATGACAAAGTCAAAAAAACGGCGATTGCAGGCGTGGATCCGACGGAGGATGAAATAACGGGTAATAATGGCTGGTACATTTTCCCTTTCAGCCTTGGTTGTAGGTTGTGATTTGTGCCACACATCCTGGCTACTGTTTGGAGGTTTGTATATACTGTAACTCCCATCAGGGTCTTTTTACACTTGAAGTTTCACTTGCAACTCTACTGACAAGGTTTCTGCACCTTCTGATCCTATGTCACCTCTTTCTAAGGATTTGAATACACTTTTTACCTGCAGAACAAACCCAACTGCTCTGCCAACTAGCCTGTCCTTTCGATACAATGTGTATCCTTGGATGTTAAGCTTCCAGCTGTGATCTTTCAGCCATGACTCTGTGATAGTCACAAAGCTCTATCTGCCAATTTATAACTGTGCTACAATTTCTAACCTTCATATACCGCGCATATTCCAACAAAACAACTTCAATCCTGTATTCACCACTCTTCTTTTGAATTTTGCCTCCATGTTGCCAGATATTAAATTTTTATCCTTTTCTAAACTTTCTGTTTTATGCTTTATTCTGGAGACTTCATTAACTTCTCCTTCACTCTCCTTACTTTTTACTTAATCACACTTTTCTAACCTGTTGAATGCATCCCCTCCTCCACCCCATTATTTAATTTAAAGCCCTATCCACTGCCATAGTTATGACATTCATCAGGACATGATGACATCCAGCATGGTTCAAGTGGTTGATTCATGATTCATTTCAATTTAAGAGACTACTAGACAGGTATATGGAGGAATTTAAGGTGGGGGGTTATTTGGGAGGCAGGGTTTGAGGGTCGACACAACATTGTGGGCCGAAGGGCCTGTACTGTGCTGTGCTATTCTATGTTCTATGAGACCATCCCTTTGGAACAGCTCCATCCTTCCCTAAAACTAGTACCAATGACCATGAATTCAAACACACTTTGCCTATACCAAACTTTAAGCCACTCATTTAACTCTCTGATCTTATGAACCCTGTGCCAATGTCTCTAGCTGTTCGAATTCCCTCAGCAGAAACTCTTTCTATATTCTGCCTAAGCAACTGGTACCTTCACGGACCATGGCAACTGGATCCTTACCCTTCCACTCCAAATTTCTGTGCAGGTCAGATGAGATGTCCTGATCCTGGACACCAGGCAGACAACACAGCCTTTAGGACTCTCAACCTTTGCCACAGAGAACTGTGTCTATTCCCTTGATTCTACTATCCCCAATTACAACTACATTTCTTTTCTCTGCCCCCTCTTGAGTGTCTCCCTGGACCATGGTGCCATGGTTCATTTGCTCATCTTTCTTACAGCCCCCACTCTTGTCCTTGCAGGGAGCAACAATGTCGGTCCAGTTAGGAAAGCTTAAGGGCTGAGGCTCCTCCAGCACTACCCCTTGTCTCCTCCCACCTGCCTCACTCACAGTTACACCCTATTCTTCATTGGTCATAGTTCAAGTTTAATTGTTATTCAACTATACATGAATGCCCATGAATACAACTGAACAAAACAGTCAAAATGCAGCACACAGTACCAACAGCCATTCACAGCACAAAGCACATAAAAGGTAGCAAGCACATATAAGATAGCAGTAAACTACAGTCGCACGAAAATATAGTCCAAAATCCCAAGTCCATGAATGCTGCAGAGATCTGCAGTCGAAAGCAACATGGCTTGTCTTCAGCCAAGCAAACACTGGGGGGCGGTACCGACTCCGGCTTGGAGGCTGCACCATACCGCCGCCAGTGGAGCCCACCGACTCTGACGCTTCTCTCCGGGGCGGCTTTAAATGGGTGACGCTGTGGCTTGAGGCCCAGACATTCCTACAATTGAGGCCACACAGCTGTCCCACCGTCCAGCTCTGCCCTCTGTCAACAACTCAGTGAATCGGTCTTGCAGCATTCCACACTAACAACGTCCAAAAAGGTTCTTGCAATCACAGGAAAAGTGAGTATTAATCACTCGCTGTTAGACTGCACGCCTCCTCCGTGCACCAATGTCTCTCTGACGCAGGCAGTAGCACGATTCGCAACAAGTCCAACTCTTCCTGTTTTTCCGCCAACAAGCAACTGGCTGATGGGTAGAGCTGCAGTACTTTAAGCTCTTAATGTCAGCATGGTATTGCAGTTATAAAAAATGTTTAAAAAGGATAATAACACCTTTGGTTGACCCCGTAGAAGCCGCTGCGACCTTATACGTAGATCATACTAAATGGTGGGGTCTAGTCACCTATTCCTGCACTTGTGGTGTGCATATCTAAAGAAGAGCCTGCTTCATCTCTGAATATGTTATCTGCCCAAAAACTTGGGTTAAAATTATATAGCAGAACAATTGGGTATAATTGACTGAATTTACTTTAATCGTCTGGCTGGTCAATTTCCACCCAACGGAAGTGTTAAATTCAAGGATATTTACACACCTGTTTATTGCACAGTTGTGGCCAGACTGTATGTTTCCAGCCTATTCTTTTTTTTGTTTCAGATTTCTAACATCTGCAGTCTATTGCCTCATGTAAATCTGGCATCCCTTTCATCTCTGCTGACTATATAATAGCACAGTATACCAAAGAGTTCTCAGATTATCCACCCCCTGCCTACTTCCTAGCCATGACTCATGGACCCCTCTCTAGGCAGCTGTGAATTTTGGGTTTACTCTCAACTTCACATAGTTGCTATTTGTAACTGAGGCTTATCATACTCAAGGTTTATTCTCCATCTAATATGGTTATATGTTCTTCCAGACATTTGGGGCACATATACATTTGCATTTTAATTTCATGCCCTCTATTTCCAGCTGGGTAAAACTGCTTACCACTGTGATAATACTCTGAAAGTACACCTTGTAATATCCTGTTCCAAAATGAATTACTACGTTTTCTCTCTTTCTTTCTCAATAACAGTAGCATAAATGAATATGTTTCTGCAGTCCTTGCGAGATTCTGCTGTTTTTGTTTGCAAATGCCAACACCCCTCTCACTATCACCACTCACAGTAACCCTGTCATCTCCTAATGCATGGAGGTGCTGTGTATTGAAATATATAGCAGGTACATGCACCAGCAAGATCTGAGACTGAAGGCCAACCTGAACTTTACAACCACTTACAATGATGTTCTGACTTTTCTCTGGTTCACTCTGATTCTCTCTTCACAGCTGCAGTCTGGCCTGCAAAGTAGTCTACTTCCTGTGATTCTTAGTAGGTAGCATCACCTGCCAAGGCCCTCCTCTCCTTTGGCCTTCAAATTCCCACTTATCTTTCTTATTGTTATGCACCCCCAGTGGATTTGACACTAGAATATCCATATCTGTGCTGAACAGAATTCTTGTGATTTGTAAATAAAATTAGACCATGGTTAGGCAAGCAATATTGCTAAGTATTGGAATCAGTATTGGAAAAGACCTGGAGCAAAAAAAAGAGGTGTTGGAGGAACGCAGTGGCCATACAACACCAGTGGAAGGGTATGGGCTGTCAACATTTCAGGTCAACAGTCAACCCTTCAACTGAACTGGAAAAGACCTGACCCATAATTTATAAATGAGTATTCTGTTAATCAAAGTTGAAAGTTCAAAGTAACTTTATTATTAAAGTACATATATGTCACATATACAACCCTAAGATTCATTTTCTTGCAGGCATTCTCAATAATAACCATAATAGAATCAATGAAAGATCTCACAACATGGGCGTTCAACCGGTGTACAAAAAAACTACAAACTGTCCAAATAGAAAAAGAAATAAATAATAAGAATAAATTAATAAGCAATAAGTATCGGGAATTTGAGATGAAGAGTCCTTGAAAGTAAGTCCATAGGTTGTGGGAACATTTCAATGATGGGGCAAGTGAAGTTGAGTGAAGTTATCCCCTTTGGTTCAAGTGCCTGATGTTTGAAGGGTAATAGCTGTTCCTGAACCAGGTGGTGTGAGTCCTGAGACTCCTGTATCTTCTTCCTGATGGCAGCAGTGAGAAAAGAGCAGGTCCAGGGTGGTGGGGGTCCCTGATGATCAACGCTGCTTTCCAGCGACAACATATTTTGTAGATATGCTCAGTGGTTGGGATAGCTTTACCTGTGATGGGCTGAGCCTATCCATTACATTTTGTAGGATTTTCCATTCAAACATATTGGTATTTCCATACCAGGCTGTGACACAGCCAGTCAGTATCTGCCAAAGTTTGTCAAAGTTTTAGATGTTATGCCAAATCTTTGCAAACTCCTAAGGAAGTAGAGGTGCTGCTGTATTTGCTTCATAATTGCACTTGCATGCTGGGCCCAGGACAGGTCCTCTGAAATAATAACACCAAGGAATTTAATGTGCTGATCCTCTGACGAGAACTTGCTCATGAAGCTCTGGTTTCCTCCTCCTAAAGTCAGTAATCAGCTCCTCGGTCTTATTGACATTGAATGGAGGTTGTTGCTATGACACCACTCAGCCAGACTTAAAATCTCCCTCCTATATGTTGATTTGTCACCACCCTTGATTCGGACTGCGACAGTGATGTCATCAGCAAATTTAAATATGGCAATGAAGCTGTGCTTAGCCTGACAATCCTGAGTGTAAAGTGAGTAGAGCAGAGGGCTAAGCACACAGACTGTGATGCACCTGTGCTGATGGAGATCGTGGAGGAGTTATTCAGTTTACAATATGTAAAAAAAATTTTTTTATAATCTAATGATCTTTTAGATATGTGCAGATGAGGGTGGGATTTGTTCTTGCACTTGAACATTGAACATTAGGTATTATTTAAAACATCAAAGTTCAATGTGCAAGCACTGGTATCAAATTAAGTATGCCTGCTGATTAGCAAGCAACACACATAAAAGTTGCTGGTGAACGCAGCAGGCCAGGCAGCATCTCTAGGAAGAGGTACAGTCGACATTTCGGGCCGAGACCCTTCGTCAGGACTAACTGAAAGAAGAGCCAGTAAGAGATTTCAAATCTTCCTAGAGATGCTGCCTGGCCTGCTGCGTTTACCAGCAACTTTTATGTGTGTTGCTTGAAATTCTGGCATCTGCAGATTTCCTCGTGTCTGCTGATTAGCATAGTTTGCCTATTCTGCATTCTTAGAGTGCACAAGAACATCACGCATATCACTGCCCTCTCCGTACAAGAAAAGCTGTGAGTTTCACGACAAATCTCCATGGATGTCACACAACAAATGGGCAGTAAACCAAAACTGGCAAAGCTCAATTAACATAAACCATGTAGCCAAATCTTGGTCTTTTTGCCTTGATATAATGGAATATCTGCCAAAACTAACATATTATGTGATATTCTTATTATATTCTGGTGCTTCTATCTTTTGGGAGTCGTAAGGCAAAAAGCAGTGCACACTACTGTTTAGTTGAGTGTAGGTATAAAGTGACTGAACTATGCTGAAAGAATTCCAGTAAAATTAAATATGTTATTGACATCCTGTAGAATACCAGAAAATGTTATGAAGTCTGCAAAAGAGTGAAAAGTAAGATGCTGGAGGAAATCAGTGGTCAAACAGCATTGGAGGGATGTGGCCAGTCAACATTTCAGAGATGGAGAGGGGAATTAGGGGTCAGGTTAGGTTTAGGGAAAGTGATGTGGGAGAGTTAGAGGTCAGATTAGGGTTTAGGGATAGGGCTATGGAGGTGTTGCAGGGTAAGCATCCACTCAGCGCTCGAAGGTTAGTGACACGTACGGGTGATGAAGGACACGCAAAGGCCAGCAACGTGCATAGGCGACAAAGGACATCTGCATTTTAGGCTCCCACCACGCTCAAAGACCAGAGATGTGAATGGACAACAAAGGGCACCCGTGGATGTCAGGATATCCCAGGCTGGTGGGTCCCAGGACCAGATGTTCGTGTGAGCTGAAAGAACAAAGGGCCAATGAGCCACCACACCCAGAGTTAAAACGTGGAGTTTGGGACCGTTCTGGGCTAGTCTAGGGCTTAATACTGAAGATCAAAGCCTGAAGGTCAATTGGAACTCCAGAAGGTGAAGTTTAATGACTGAAACATGAAGACTGAAGGCTCAGAGGCCTGGCCTGGAGTTTAGAGAACTGTTATATGTGTTAGTGGGTGGAAGGGAGGGACAAAGGAGGCTGGTGTTGCTGCTTTTGCTTTGTTGCTTGTTATATTCTATTTTGTTGTGTCCTGTGTTGCTCTGCTGAGCATCATGGGAATACTATGTTGGCTCTGGAAAGTGCGACAACATCTGGGTGCTGCCCCACTCACATCCTTTGGTGTGTTGGTTATTAATGCAAATGATGCCTATTTTGATGTGCATGTACATTTTGATATGCATGTGATAAACATATCTAAATATTAATTTTAATATTAATATTAATATTAATCTACTGAAGGTCATGAGATTTTCACTAAAACATAAATAATTGCAAAGGGAACCATAAAAAAAGGCACAGAGTAGCATTAAATGACCAGTCTCAACAGAGACTTAAAAGAGAGTAAAATTAGAGGATAATCGAAGATCGAGCAATTACAGAAATAATATATTTACTGTTTGAAAGGCTAATGAGAAACATTTCCTTGTGTTTTGCAGTAAAGTCAGTGATTTGCTCCTTACTTTTGGTTCTATGTTTTAAATTATATTATTAATAAACAGCACAAATTATGAAAAAGTTGGTTAGTTGCGATCTATAGATTCCTTTACTGCCTTTCCTCCGCTCCTGCAGATGACACTAATGCTGAATACAATGTGATAGGCTCGGCCATGTCACACAAGGGAACATTCTAAATGTGTTACTCATGATTTTTAGAACAAGGATTGAGTCCATTCTTATCTTTAGCTAATGTCTTAACATAAGCAATAAGAAATCAGCAATAGCATCTTTGTTGATTTCCTATCTCCTGACTCATTTGTTCAACTACTTTCCAAACCTCCTGCAACCATGGCAGCTGTGGCCATGTAAACAATCCTAGGGCATGAATAAAATCAGGAACCAGGATCTTTTGCTTACTGTAATATTACATCCTGCCTGTCTGAAATGTTGCTCCTCACATTTTAGCTATCTTCATAATAATGAATTGAATGACAATTATAATGAGGCGATGGGGTTTACTTTTGTCTTACTAATTGTGCTGTAATCTGGTGAGGTGTTTTGTTTCTGATTTGCAAAGTCTGTCCCATTTTCATTCAGATGATCTACTTGTTAGAAAGTAGCAGCTGCTCAACAAAAATAGATCGGGCCCACATGATCTTCCTTCCAATATCCTGGTAATCTCATGACTGACACTCCTTTTTTTGTTTGCAGTGCTAAATGATATAAGAAAATCCTTAATGTTAAATAACCCAGTTGATCAGATTCCGAATCTCAAGGAAAAAATAATTACTCCAGTAAATTTAACCAATTTCCCCCAAGATCAATAAAGTATGACTATGACTATGACTATGACTATTATAGTATGAACGCAAACACGAGGAAATCTGCAGATGCTGGAATTTCAAGCAACACACATAAAAATTGCTGGTGAACGCAGCAGGCCAGGCAGCATCTATAGGAAGAGACACAGTCGACGTTTCGGGCCGGGAACATTGTGATTAACCATTATTAGAAAAATCTAGCTTAAAATTTCTCCAGAGGAAAACAGTAACCTGAAATGAATCCTTGTTGCCTATTATGCTGTACTTCTCTATGACTCTATTTCTCTTCTGCAATAAATCCTTGATATTTTTGAACAAACTGATCTCCTGTAAAACCTATCTTCCAATCAACATCCTACAGTCACTCCATATTATCCTGGGAAAGGGAAATAGGAGTCAATTTGGCTGATAAAGTGTGAGAGCTTATGTTGAAAAGGAGATTGATGAAACAGCTGCCTTAACTTCATGTCTTTGGCATTAGTTTTGGATCCCATAACTCAGTCTATCATCAAGACCAAAAAGAAATCATCTAAAGCGGGCTTCACAGAGCCCACTCATCACTCTTAATGTGAGCAACTTGTTGTCTGAATCTGGTTGTTTTGTTCTTACCCTGGCAATTTTACAGAGAATTAGATAGTATTTTTGTTTCCTTTACCAGGGTATTTTAACAGAAAATAGCTTGATTTGCTGTTCTAATATGAAAGTAAAACTGATTGTGGCTGGACAATCTGGCAGTGCTGAGAGCAGACCAGACTGTGCCTCCAGATTCCTGATAGAAATGGTTAAAGTAGCCATGCTGTGTGACACCTTCAGCACCCTGTAGGAGCAGCACAGCCACAAGCTACCAGCTCATGTTCGGACAGTTCAACTGGCCCCGGACCGACTTCCTCTTCCTCTTCATGTCCGAGCCTGTCACGGTCAGAACCATCAATGTTATGCCAGTGCTCTTCTCCGACCACTGCCTCCTCCAAGCTATCTGTCACCCACAGGAGAACCAGAAGTCAGGCAGGAGGGTCACGGAAGCCGAACGTCAAGCTTTTGATCCCAGAGAACATTGAGGAACTAAAGAGAGAAATATGCAGGTTGGAGAAACTTGAAGCCCCTCTTCAATTTCCCTGTGCACTGGTGGGAAGCGACCAAGAAGAACATGAGAGGGTTCTTCATCCATAACTGGGTTCAGAAAGCAAGGCATGATCAGAGGGAACTCTGCAAACTCCAGGCAGAATCTGCAGTTAAGCGGTGTGGACATGAGAGATGAGTTATGAGAGGCAAAGGGCCAGCAAGCCCAGCTCTTCACCTCTGAATCCTCCAAGATCATTTTCCAATCCAGGGTCCAGTCTGTGGAGCAGGCTGAGACAAGCTCATGCTTCTTCCGAAAGGTTCACGGGGACAGCTCTGTGATCCACCACCATAAGAAAGAGGACAGTTCAGTCACATCCTCACTGATGGACATACTGAGAATCTGCAGATTCCTCTCAGCTGATCTATATGATAGAAAGGCCACAGACAGCATCCTCACACAACTTCCTGCCAAGAAGGTCTTGGCCAATAGCAAGCAGGAGACTCTGGACCAGCTACTGACCCTGAAGGAACTGACTGGCTCCATCCATTCTTTTGCCTGGAATGAAACTCCCAGAAGACAAATTACCAGCTGAGTAATTCTCAGTTCTGTGGGACTGGATGAGCCCAGACATGCTGCAAGAGTACAATGTTCTGCTTCAGACTGGCACTTTGTCAGACTCCCAGACTTGAGGAAAAGCATCGTTACCCTCAACTACAAGCAGAAAGGAGGCAGGAATAACATCAGGAACTGGAGATCCTTCTTGTTGTTGAATGTAGACTACAAGATCCTTTCCAAGGCTATACCACCAATGGTGTCAAGTCCGCTCTGGGACAGGTGATTCCACCCAGATGAAACCTGTGCTATTCCTGGTAGGAAGATCTTTAACACCCTTGCACTACTCAGAGATACTACTGCCTCAGTGCAGGAAAGGGAGGGTGGCTGCCAGCCTGGTCAATTTTGACCAGGAAGAAGGCCGTTAGCAAGATGTCACAAATGTAGGTGATGGATATGCTCTCCAAAATGGGCTTTGGGGAGGGAATCAGGAATTTGATCCAACTGTGATACTCAGACATCTTTAGTGTTGAATCAATGGTTGGGAAGCAGGTAGCTACCCCATCAAGTCTGGAGTCAGGCACTCTCCCCTGTTTTGTTTGTGTGCTGAATAGAACCTTTCCCAAAGCCAACAAGAAGGATGAGAGCATAAGAGGGGTGAAATTGCTGTTCAGTAGAGGGACCCAGGTGAAAACCTCCCTGTTCATGGACAACATCACTGTCTTCCTCTTGGATTCAAGGTCAGCTCACAGATTGATCAGCATCTGCAATCACTTTGAGTTGATATAGGGGCCAAGTTAATGAGACGAAGAGCAAGGTGATTCTCTTCAGTAACTGGCCTGACTGACCCATCAGGTCTGATTACATGAAGGTGCTGGGGATCCGGTTTGGAGGGTCCAAAGCTTGCAACAAGAATTAGCTGGAGTGGATTGGGACTGTGGAGAGGACACACGTGACCATCCCCTGCTACTCAAGCTTGGAAATGACTCGAACTGTCTTCCGGTTTATCTGGGGATCCAAAATGGAGTGAGTAAAATGGTGACAGGCTCAGACGCAATGTCCTCTCTGGGGCCAACCAAAGGTGCTTTGTCTTTTTTACAATCGCAAGGTACTGCTAGACATTATGAGCTACTGGTACTGCAGGTCTATCCCAACAGTGAGTTGCTGGAGGAGCTGGTCTTAGTGTGGACCATGTTGCTCTCTGTTACAGAAAGACTTCAGAGCGGCTGTGTGAAGGTGTGTGCAGACTAACACTGAGCAATTGTCTTGGATGTTTTTCTTCTGATCGCAAGACCCTTCTGGACAGTGATAATGTAGAAAACTGCAAGTCTGGTTCACTAGTTTATTGGCGAGACTGATGGTGGGGGAGCAATGTCAGGCTCACCTCTAGCACGGACTAGGCCTCATGCCACAGGCTCACCTGTTGCAGCTGCCCAAGAGAGGAGGTGCCAGAGGCACTATGGCATGGTATTCATGCTGGATTGGGAACAGGCCCCTACCTTCGATACAGCCCTCCAGAGTTTGTTCGGGAAAAGACAAGATGGATTACATGCGTGGATATGTTCATCTGCGGAGTGCTGAAAGCTTGTTCTTGCCAACAATCATCCATACACCATTAATCTGCAGGAAATATCACTCAAGAACATGGGCTATATTATATTTTTTGTGACTACATGTTTACTGCTATCTTAAATATACTATATTTTTCTGGCTCTGAATTAATGGCGACGCGACGCATCTTGCAGCGCCCACTCCGGTCGTGATGTCTGTTATCTGTCAAGGAGGATGCCATGCACAATCCTGATTTGATGGAGACGTGCGTGAGAGCACGGAGGAACATCTGGTGACACTTCTGAAATGCCTGCTTCGCTGCTGCTGCTACTGTGTGGTCCAGAATCTCCGGAGGAGAAGGCCCCGAGTCCTTGGCTTTGCTCGTTGCTCGGCTGCCGGGGCAGGGTCGAAGTGCTTGGCAGAGGATGGTGCTCGGAGAGGCTGTGTCGGAGGGGCTGGTTGGAGGCTCGAAGTTTTTGGACGGGCTCAGAGTCCGCTGTGGTCAGGTGCTTCCAATGGTGCTGCGTCAGCGAGTTTGTGGTGCTTGGGGGTTCATGGCGGGGAGAGTTCCTCTCTTCTGCCGCCTGCGTGGGATGATGAGACTATCGGGACGTTGAGATTTCTTTTACCGCGCCCATGGTATGCTCTTTATCAAGTTATGGTATTGCTTGCACTGTTGTAACTAGATGTTATAATTATGTGGTTTCGTCAGTTTTAGTCTTGGTTTGTCCTGTGTTTTCTTGTGATACCATTCTGGAGGGACGTTGTATCATTTTTTAATGCATGCATTTCTAAATGACAATAAACGAAACTGCTAACTGCTATATGTACCTTGGGCTGTGTGTGACTGTTGTACAGTGTTTTACACCTTGGCCCCAGAGGAACAGTTTCATTTGGCTGTATTCGTAGATATTCATGTATGATTGAGTGATAATTAGCCTTGAACTTGAATTTAAGATTGAGTCAGATGAGTCATGATGCACAAGTCCCTGGACAATGGGGGCAAAAGAAAAGCCCAGTTTCACCCGCATCCAGGTGACCACTTTCAGATATGGTTGCATCTGGCTGTGTGTGGAATCTAAGTACATGGACACTGAGTTATAGTCACAGTCATAGTCATAATCATACTTTATTGATCCCGGGGGAAATTAGTTTTGACTTCCTATGACGTTCTGTGTTGCATCTCGGTGGAATGAGTCTCTGGCTGAATGTACTCCTGTGCCCCCCCCAGTACATTATGTAGTGGATGGGAGACATTGACCAAGATGGCATGCAACTTAGACAGCATCCTCTTTTCAGACACCACCGTCAGAGAGTCCAGTTCCATCCCCACAACATCACTGGCCTTCCGAATGAGTTTGTTGATTCTGTTGGTGTCTGCTACCCTCAGCCTGCTGCCCTAGCACACAACAGCAAACATGATAGCACTGGCCACCACAGACTCGTAGAACATCCTCAGCATCGTCCGGCAGATGTTAAAGGACCTCAGTCTCCTCAGGAAATAGAGACGGCTCTGACCCTTCTTGTAGACAGCCTCAGTATTCTTTGACCAGTCCAGTTTATTGTCAATTCGTATCCCCAGGTATTTGTAATCCTCCACCATGTCCACACTGACCCCCTGGATGGAAACAGGGGTCACTGGTACCTTAGCTCTCCTCAGGTCTACCACCAGCTCCTTAGTCTTTTTCACATTAAGCTGCAGATAATTCTGCTCACACCATGTGACAAAGTTTTCTACCATAGCCCTGTACTCAGCCTCATCTCCCTTGCTGATGCATCCAACTATGGCAGAGTCATCAGAAAACTTCTGAAGATGACAAGACTCTGTGCAGTAGTTGAAGTCCGAGGTGTAAATGGTGAAGAGAAAGGGAGACAAGGCAGTCCCCTGTGGAGCTCCAGTGCTGCTGATCACTCTGTTGGACACACAGTGTTGCAAGCACACATACTGTGGTCTGCCAGTCGGGTAATCAAGAATCCATGATACCAGGGAAGCATCCATCTGCATCGCTGTCAGCTTCTCCCCCAGCAGAGCAGGGCGGATGGTGTTGAACGCACTGGAGAAGTCAAAAAACACCTGTCCCCGGAGTTGCAAAGGATGGGTCCAGCCCTTTTGCTGTGCAACATCCTTATCAGTTGATGTTGCCACAGTACCTGTCCTTTATAAAAAAACGTTTTCCAGACTAACATCTTTGACCACATCAGGCTCAAGTTCAAGAGGTCAACTCAGAATGTCCTGCAGACACTCCAGAGGAAGGACTTTATACTTTATACTTTATTGGTGCCAAACAATTGGTACTAGAACATACAATCATCACTGTGATATTTGATTCTGCACTTCAAACTCCCTGGATTACAAATATTAAATATTAAAAATAGTTAAAATTAGTAAATATTAAAACTTAAATTATAAATCATAAATAGAAAATAGAAAAATGGGAAGTAAGGTAGTGCAAAAAAACCAAGAGGCAGGTCCGGATATTGGAGGGTACAGCCCAGATCCGTTCAGCAGTCTTATCACAGTTGGAAAGAAGCTGTTCCCAAATCTGGCCGTACGAGACTTGATGAATATAGTGGAGTGGCTTCATGAGCAGACAGTCCAAACCATCTTGTTTTGCCTTTGTTGTTTTTTTGTTTGGTATGCTCTGTTTTGTTGTGTTCTGTGACATCCTGCCACACAAGACAGGCATGCTATGTCAGCATCAGAATGTGTGACAACACTTTTGAGCTGTCCCCAGCATTTTCTGGGATGTGTTGGCTGTTTATGCTGACAGTGCATTTCACTGTATGTTTCAAAGCACATACGATAAATCTGAAACTGAATCAAGCTCCCACCACAGGCACCAAGATGTTGCTTGGCTGGTGGTGAGTGGGCCCCTGCCAGTCCGATCTTTCCCACGTGCTCAGAAACCAAACCCCACAGTGTGCTGCCCCTGAGAGGACAGAGGAAGGGATGAGATGGTCACTGACGTCTTTCTGAGCTGGGGGTTTGCGGAGGAAACCATCTGTGTCACGGTTCATTCTGAGCAGCTGTGTGACAGGGGACTCAGAATATCACCAGCATGTGACGTGAAATTTGTTAACTTAGCAGCAGCAGTTCAATGCAATACATAATCTAGCAGGGAAAAAAATTACAATAATAAAATAATCAAATAATGATAATAAATAAACAAGTAAATCAATTACGTATATTGAATAGATTTTTTAAAAGTGCAGAAGCAGAAATACTGTGTATTAAAAAAAGGTGAGGTAGTGTCCAAAGATTCAATGTCCATTTAGGAATCGGATGGCAGACTCTCTGATCTTCTAGCTATTCCCAGGGAAAAACTCAGAGACGGACATGAAGTGCTGCTGGGAAATCACCAACTTAGTGAAGATGCCCTTCGGTCTGCCAGAACCTTGTTGGTCTGCCAGCACATCAAGATGTCTGGAGAGGAATGCGGCTGACTGGCACGTTCCAGGCAGCAGGACACATTGAAGCCTGTTGCAGCCACTGCGAGGGCTCAGTGGAAGAGGACGACAGGATAGAGTTCTTCTGCTACTGGACAGGGATGGGCCATGTTGGCTGAAGAAATCCTCAATCGTTGTAGTAGTGTACCAGTGAAGGGGGCCCATGAGTGAAAACAGTGTTGTTATTTTTTAAAAATGTAATTGAACACTATTTAATGCATCAACTATGAATGCAAGAAGAAAAAGCCATTACACAGTTTATTTTTAAAAATAACATTTTTATTATGAATAAAGTTTATTTTGGTAAATAAGACATCCATCATGTTGCTAATGACTGAGATAAGACTAGTTGTATACAATTAGCTAGATTTGATTTGTCCTGCTTCGTGTGCTCGGGAAATACCTGAGGGTCATCCACGCTGTAGGAAAAATCTCAGCACTTCAGCTGTACAGGAACAGATTGACCAGAAACAAAATTAGTTCTGGAGTTTAGGAGTGTTTTCAGTGCTGCAGCTGGGATGTTGTCTGGTCCCATAACCTTTGATAAATCGAGTCCGGCAACTTAACAGCTGTCCCTACTGTACTCATACTCTGGATAAATCTGTATGTTCTGAGGTAAACAGTCCTGCTTGCAGTCTGAATTACAGATTCCTGCGGCTCCATCCACACACATTGTTGTACCTGCTCATCTTCCTCGAGACTGAATGGAGCGGTGAAGATGACTCCCATGGTATATCAGATCCAGTACATTACTGAACTTTTCTTGGGAGTGACATCAGGGAGAAATCTTTCCTTTCTTCTGACTGAAAAGCCAGAAACTATAAAGAACAAAGTGATTGAACTGCAACCACTGATTCGTTTTGGGGTTATAACATGGTACCCATTACTCTTTCTATGCTGCAAGTTGGTTTGGGCTGGGTATTAGATATACTAGTTGACAGGGAAATTCAATCTGCCATCCTGTATTGATTAATCCTTGTAAGGAATCTCCGGAGCAGAAGGCCCCGAAATCCTCGGCTTTGCGTGTTTCAGTGGCCGGGGCAAGGTTGAAGATGCTCGGCAGAGGATGGCGCTCGGGCGGCTGTATCGGAGGGGCTGGTCAGACGCTCGAAGTTTTCAGACGGATGTACTCAGTGTCGGCTGTGGTTGACATTTTTTACAAAGGGTGCATACGCTGTCGTTATTCTTTGTGAAAGGCTCATTTTGGAAATTTGAATAGGAATTTAGAGCATATTGTGCCAAGGGTTAGCCAGCTGTGCCATAAAGTACCATTATCTACTTTAGTAACATCATTTGCCTCAATGCACTGATTGTCATGAGAAAATCTTCCTTGAATCATTACTTGATAAAGTTGCAATAAAGTTTTCATCCTCTGTATGCCAGCTCTCTCTGAAATTTTAGGAAAGAGCATTGTCACTAGATGCCTTCTAGTGATTTAGCCATTGCCTCTTCAAATGTGATTTGCAGTAGGACTCAAACGAGCTTTTACAGGTAGTTATAGGCTTCATAATTCAGTATAGCTTTCTGTGGGGAGTTCTTCCTCAGCGCAACAGTAAACAACATTTGGCCTGTTCAGAGTTGCTGGTGAATGCAGCAGGACAGGCAGCATCTCTAGGAAGAGGTACAGTCGACGTTTCAGGCCGAGACCCTTCGTCAGGACTAACTGAAGGAAGAGTTAGTAAGAGATTTGAAAGTTGGAGGGGGAGGGGGAGATCCAAAATGATAGGAGAAGACAGGAGGGGGAGGGATGGAGCCAAGAGCTGAACAGGTGATTGGCAAAGGGGATACGAGAGGATCATGGGACAGGAGGTCCGGGGAGAAAGACAAGTGGGCGGGGGGGGGAACCCAGAGGATGGGCAAGGGGTATAGTCAGAGGGACAGAGGGAGAAAAAGGAGAGTGAGAGAAAGAATGTGTGTATAAAAATAAATAACGGATGGGGTACGAGGGGGAGGTGGGGCATTAGCGGAAGTTAGAGAAGTCGATGTTCATGCCATCAGGTTGGAGGCTACCCAGACGGAATATAAGGTGTTGTTCCTCCAACCTGAGTGTGGCTTCATCTTTACAGTAGAGGAGGTCATGGATAGACATGTCAGAATGGGAATGGGATGTGGAATTAATATGTGTGGCCACTAGGAGATCCTGCTTTCTCTGGCGGACAGAGCGTAGGTGTTCAGCAAAGCGGTCTCCCAGTCTGTGTCGGGTCTCGCCAATATACAGAAGGCCACATCGGGAGCACCGGACACAGTATATCACCCCAGCCGACTCACAGGTGAAGTGTCGCCTCACCTGGAAGGACTGTTTGGGGCCGTGAATGGTGGTAAGGGAGGAAGTGTAAGGGCATGTGTAGCACTTGTTCCGCTTACAAGGATAAGTGCCAGGAGGGAGATCAGTGGGGAGGGATGGGGGGGACGAATGGACAAGGGAGTCGCGTAGGGAGCGATCCCTGCAGAAAGCCGGGGGGGGGGGAGGGAAAGATGTGCTTAGTGGTGGGATCCCATTGGAGGTGGCGGAAGTTACGGAGAATAATATGTTGGACCCAGAAGCTGGTGGAGTGGTAGGTGAGGACCAGGGGAACCCTATTCCTAGTGGGGTGCCGGGAGGATGGAGTGAGAGCAGATGCACGTTTTGATGAACTATTCCTCATTTCACCCTGTCTCTTGCAAAAATGTCATCCCCTTCTCGCAATTCCTCCATCTCCACCGCATCTGCTCTCAGGAATTCTCAGAATTTCATTCCAGGACGAGGGAGATGTCCTCCTTTTTTAAAGAAAGGGGCTTCCCTTCCTCCACCATCAACTCTGCTCTCAAACTCATCTCCCCCATTTCACGCACATCTGTGTTGGAGGAACAACACCTTATATTCCATCTGGGTAGCCTCCAACCTGATGGCATGAACATCGACTTCTCTATCTTCTGCTAATGCCCCACCTCCCCCTCATACCCCATCCGTTATTTATTTTTATACACATATTCTTTCTCTCACTCTCCTTTTTCTCCCTCTGTCCCTCTGACTATACCCCTTGCCCATCCTCTGGGTACCTCCCCCCTTGTCTTTCTTCCTGGACCTCCTGTCCCATGATCCTCTCATATCCCCTTTGCCAATCACCTGTCCAGCTCTTGGCTCTATCCCTCCCCCTCCTGTCTTCTTCTATCATTTTGGATCTCCCCCTCCCCCTCCCACTTTCAAATCTCTTACTAACTCTTCCTTCAGTCAGTCCTGACGAAGTGTCTCGGCCTGAAACGTCAACTGTACCTCTTCCTAGAGATGCTGCCTGGCCTGCTGCGTTCACCAGCAACTTTGATGTGTGTTGCTTGAATTTCCAGCATCTGCAGAGTTCCTCGCGTTTGGCCTGTTCAGTCTGTATTATTTCTTAGATCAAAATCATCAGTCTCATTCCCCTGTTTACTTACCTGTAATCTATTTTGCCTCCCAAGGGACAACAAAAAGAAATTAGGTTTAAGAGGAGTGGCCATTGTGTGAGTAGGATAGTTAGAATGGGGAACTGAGAGGAACTGAGGCTTTAGCAAGAAAAGGTAAAGGCTTCAAAGACCATAAGACTATATAGGAGCAGAATTATGCCATTTGGCCCATCGAGTCTGTTCCATCATTTCATCATGGATGATCCACTTTCCCTCCCAGCTCCAATTTCCTGCCTTTTCCTTGTATCCCTTCATGCCCTGACTAATCAAGAATGTATCGACCTCTGCTTTAAATATACCCGATGACTTGGCTTCCAGAGCCACCTGTGGTATTGAATTTCACAGATTCACCACTCTCTGGCTAAAGAAATTCCTTCTCATCTCCATTCTAAAAGGGCACGCACTATTCTGAGGCTGTGCCCCCTGGTGTTATATCTTCCATCACAGGGAACATCCTCGCCACATCCACTGTATCGAAGCCTTTCAATATTTGTTAGGTTTCAATGAGGTCACCCCTCATTCTTCTGAATTGCAATTCTGGCTCGTATGACAAGCCTTTCAATCCCAGAATTATTTTCATGAATGTACTTTGAACCCTCTCCAATGTCAGCACATCCTTTCTTACATAAGGGGCCCAAAACTGCTCACAGTACTCTAAGTGAGGCCTCACCAGTACTTTATAAAGCCTCAACGTTACATTCTTGCTTTTATATTTTAGTTCTCTCAAGATAAAGGCTAACACTGCATTTGCCTTACTCAGCACTGACTCACCCTGCAAATTAATCTTTAGGTTATCCTGAATGAGGACTCAAAAGTCCCTTTGCACCTCAAATTTCTTAAATTTTCTCTCCATCTACAAAATAGTCTATGCTTTTATTTCTTCTACCACAGTGCATGACACTATATTTCATCTGCCACTTCATTGCCCATTCTCTTAATCTGTCTAAGCCCTTCTGTAGCCTCCTTACTTCCTCAAAAGTACCTGTACCTACCCCTTCATCTTTCTTCAAATCCTCTGCAAACCTGGCCGCAAAGCCATCAATTCTGTCATCCAAGTCATTGACATATAACGTAAAAAAAGTAGTCTGAACACAAACCACTGTGGAATACCACTAGTCACTGGCAGCCAACCAGAAAAGACTTCATTTATTCCCGCTCTTTGCCTCCTGCCAATCAGTCAATGCTTTATCCATGCTAGTATCTTTCTTGTAATACAATGGGCTCTTAACTTGTTAAGCAGCCTTATGTGTGGCACCTTGTCAAAGGCCTTCTGAAAATCCAAGTACACGCATCTACTGATTCTCCTTTGTCTATAGTGCTTATTATTTCTTCAAAGATTTCCAACAGAATTATCAGGCAAGATTCTCCTTTAACAAAACCATGCTGACTACGGCCTATTTTATCATGTGCCTCCAAGTATCTCAAAACCACATCCTTAACAATCAAGTCCAACATCTTACCAACCACTGAAGTCAGACTAACTGGCCTATAATTTTCTTTCTTCCGCCTCTCTGTCTTTTTGAAGAGACATTTGCAATTTTCCATTTCATCGGAACTATGCCAAAATCAATTCATTCTTGAAAGATCATTACTAATGCCTCCATAATATGTTCAGCCACATCTTTCAGAACCTGGGAGTGAAGTCCACCTGCTACAAGTGACTTATCTACATTCAGACTTTTCAGTTTCCCAAGAACCTTCTCCCTAGTAATGGCAGCTTCACACCCTCCTGCCCCCTGACACTCTTGAACCTCCGGCATACTACTAGTGTTTTCCCCAGTGAAAACTGATACAAAATATTGAGTCAGTTCATTCACCATTTCTTTGTCCCTCTTTACTATCTCTCCAGCATCATTTTCCAGCAGTCCAATATGCACTCTTGCCTCTCTTTTACACTTTATGTATCTGAAGAAACTTTTGGTATTCTCTTCAATATTACTTGCTCACTTCCCTTTGTATTCCATATTTTCCTTCTTTATGACTTGTTTAGTTGCCTTCTGTTGGCTTTGAAAAGCTTCCCAATCCTCTAACTTCCCACTAATTTTTGCTCGATTATATGTCCTCTCTTTGGTTTTTCTGTTGGCTTTGACTTCTCTTGTCAGCCACAGTTGTGTCATCTTGCCCTTAGGACACTTCTTCCTCTTTGTGACGTACATATATGAGGGGTGATTGATAAGTTTGTGGCCTAATGTAGAAGGAGATGAGTTATACAGCTCTCATTACATGCATATGCAGGTCAACTCTTTGAGTGATTATGCAGAAAGTTTGAAGTTAATAACTCATCTCCTTTTACCTTAGGCCACAAACTTATGAATCACCCCTGCTGTGGACCACTTTCTGGAGGTCCAAGATGCCAACTTCTACAAAGAAGGGATCCGTATGCTCCACAACCGCTGGACTAAGTGTGTAAATGTAGGAGGGGACTATGTTCCGAATTGCTTCCAGAAATTCCAGCCAATGCTGTTTTTCTGTCATCCCTGCCAATGTTCCTTTCCAATCAATTTTTGGCCAACTCCTCTCTCATGCCTCTGTAATTCCCTTTACTCCACAGTAATATTGATACATCTGACTTTAGCTTCTCCTTCTCAAATTGCAGGATGAATACTATCATATTATGACCACTTGTCCCTAAGGGTTCCTTTCTGAAGCTCTCTACTCAATCCTGATTCATTGTACAATACCCAATCCAGAATAGCTGATACCCTAGTGAGCTCAACCAAAAGCTGCTCTGAAAAGCCATCTTGTAGGCATTCTAACAACTCCCTCATTTGAGTCCAGTGCCAAATTTCCTAACAAGGTGCAGATTGAAATCCCCATGACTATCGTAACATTGCCCTTTTGGCATGCATTTTCTATCTCCAATTGTAGACAGCATCTTTATTACTGTTTAGGGTCTGTACATAGCTCCTACCAGGGTCTTTTTACCCTTGCAGTTCCTCAGTTCTACCCACAACGATTCAATACCTTCCTAGCCTATGTCACCTCTCTCTAATGATTTGATTTCATTTTTTACCAACAGAGCCACGCCACCCCCTCTGCCTACCTGCCTGTCTTTTCAATCCAAGGTGCATCCTTGGACATTAAGCTCCAAGCTATAATCTTCTTTCAGCCATGATTCAGTGATGCCCACAATGTAATACTTGCCAATCCGTAACTGTGCTAGAGGTTCCTTACCTTATTCCATATATTGCGAGCATTCAAATATAACACCTTCAGTCCTGTATTCACCATTTTCGATTTTGTCCGCCTTTTACTTTACAACTCATCTTACTGACTGTAATTTTGCCCTATAATTTGTCAAGTTTCTCTTTCTTTCTTTATTATTGCATAAGTAGAGCAGTGAGAATGGATCCCAAAGCAGTAGTGTGCTAATCTTTCATGAAGTGAGAAGTCAGGGAGATCTACAATGACGCTGATGACTACATCTGTGAGAAGTGCATCTGGCTGCAGCTCCTTACAGAACATGTTAGGAAACTGGAGCTATGGATCATTTGGAGTTGATAGACAGGAGCTAGAGGGAGGCTATTACACCCAAGGTGCAGGAAACAAGTAGCTGCATGACAGTCAGGAGAGGGAAAGGAAACAGACAGACAGTGAAGAGTACCACTGTGGCTGTTCTCCTCAGTAACAAGTACATTGCTTTCCATCAGCTCTATGGCTCAGAAGAGAAGGTGAGAAGAACAGACTGGTGATGATAAGACTTAATAGTTAGGGAACAGATCGGAGGTTCTGTGAATTTGAAAGGGACACCCAGATGGTATGTTGGTCTCCCAGGTGCCAGGGTCAGAGATGTCTCAGATTGGGTCCTCAGCATTCTTAAGGAGGAGTTTGAGCAGCCAGAAGTCACCATACATATTGATAACAATGACATAGCAAGGTAAAGTATGAGATCTTGAAGAGAGAATATAGGGAGCTAGGTAGAAAGCTGCAAAGCAGGACCTCAAAGGTAGCAACCTCTATATTGCTGCCGGTGCCATGTGCCAGTGAGGGTATGGATAGGAGGTTTCTGGTTTAAGTTGGCACTAATAAAGGTGTACAACAACTTACTGGTAGATCATAAGGCAAGAGATTTGATGAAAACCATTATGTAACCCTCTCGACGGGTTTGTATGTAAACCTGGCTCAATAGTTAACTCTGCTAACAGCCACGGGACTCAGTGGTGAGAAGGCCACATTTCATAAATGATATACGTCTAGGGATGGTATAACTTGGGGTTCATCCAAACAGGAAAGTTGGGATGTTCCGATTAAAGGAACTTCAAATTTATCAAATGCTGTGTAATACAGAATTACCGGTCGGCAAGAAATGACAAATCATACACTAGCATTAAATTATAAAGAAAGTATATTTACCAATTTCAGCTTTATCAAACAGTTATTAAGAGAAAGAAAAGAGGAAAAGGCCTATTACAGTTAGACCAGTGTAAATGTGCACATGACCGTTGGAGCTCATCTCTTCCAAAAGCTGGGTATAACCGTTATTCATGGCGCTAAATTCTCATTACTAATCACCAGTAGAACTTCCCATCTTGGACTCCTTCATCTCGCGAAGCACTCCTTGCCATAGCATCTTCCTATTGGATCATCCTACAGGCATCTCCCACCAAAAGATCATGAACCCCATCACTCTCCATCAGAAATCTTTCTCCGCCCAGCTCCCTCTAGAACCTTCTCCCGATCCCACTATCCTGATTAGCTGACACAACATACCTAAGGTGAACACATGACTCTTTATCTTTAGCTGAAAACAAAATATTCTACCAGCAGGCCACACTGCTTTTACAGAAAACTACTAAAATGAAATACTTCACAATATAGCAATAGAAATCTTAACCAGAACATTACCCAATTACTTATAACATCTTTTCTGAAGAAAATTGTGGTGAACTATCACCGCAGACATAGAGGAGGTAGGCGGAGGCGAGGCTGGTTTGGGGGATGAGCTGTGTTGGGCATTGTGAGGTGCAATGTGTTCGAGCCACAGACAGAGACACAGTTTATATTGCTCTCAGAGTTGGAGTGAGTGATTTGGAGAGGAGTCAATGTGTAAGTGTTTTGATGCCCATCCACCTAACTCGGGTGCAAGGTTGGATCACTCCAACTGCTGAGTCGATTTGGTGAGGTTGAGAATAGATATGGGCTGGGACACCAAACGATATCAGGGCACTGGGGTCTAGGTCCCAGAATATGGCACAACTCAGTACTTGGACTATTTAAACGTCAGTCCAGATAGACAGGGATAGATAGTTCAGAATAGACTGAAAGCCTGAGTGTTGGGTACAGAGGAGAGGGTCAGGATGATATTGTTCGGTCACCCATGAATGTTTATTTCATTCTCTGTGGCGTCGAGACTGTGAACTGATCCAGCTGCTGAGCATTTCTGCCCACTGGTGTGATGACCTGGGGGCCAAGCCTTTGGTCCTATCCCAGCTGCTCTGGGAATGGATCTGGGACTCAGTGTGGTCCAGGATGCTGTTGGCTTGCTTCCATTGTTTGCATGATGTGTGTTTTCTTTTCTCTCTCTCTTTCTCTGCGCAGTGGTTTTTGGTCTGTTTTTCATTGGGTCAATCGGGTCTCTTGCTTTGTGGCTGCCAGCAAGCAGACAAATTTCAAGGTGTGTAATTCGTACATTTTTTGACAATAAATGTGCTTTGTATCTTTGACTCCTGAATATGACAGATCAATGTGTTGCTGAAGAATTGGTGCAGGGGGCAAGGTTTCAGATTTGTGGATCATTAGGATCGTGTCTGTGGAAGGTATATGACCTGTACAATGGAGGTAGGTTTCACATGAACTCGAGAGGGACCAATGTCATTGTGGGCAGGTCTGCTAGAGCTATTGGGGAGGGTTTAAACTACATTGACAGGGGTATGGGATCCAGAGTGATAGGTCAGATGATGGAGCAGTTGGTGTAAAGAAAGACTGGGAGGAAGGATAGGCAGTGGACTGGCCATCTGGGTGGCTGAAGTGTGTTTATTTTAATGCAAGAAATGTCAGGAAGAAGGGGGATGAACTTAGAGCATAGATCAGTACATGGAACCACAACGTTGTGGCCATTGCAGAGACTCGGCTGTCACAAGGGTAGGAATGGCTGCTGGATGTTCAGGGGGTTAGGGAGGTCAAAGAGATGGAGAAGTAGCATTACTAATCGGGGATAGCATCACAGCTACAGAAAGGGAGGTTGTCATGGAGGGATTGTCTACTCAGGCAGTTAGAACAGGAAGGGAGCAATAATGCCACTGGGAGCATTCTGTAGCTGCCCTGTTAGTCCACCCACCTGCCCCTCCCTCCCCTGCCCCCAGTCCCACCATGCCAATAGCAACAGATATACTCAGGAGCAGATCGGGAGGCAGATTTTGGAAAGCTGCAAAAAATAGCAGGGTTGTTATCATAGGTGGCTTCAACTTCCCTAATACTAATTGGCACCTCCTTAATGTAAGAGGTTTGGAATGGACACAATTTTTTAGGAGTGTCCAAGATGGATTCCAATATGTAGACAGGTCAACTAAAGGAAAACCCATTCTGGATCTAGCACTAGGAAAGGAACCCAGCCAAGTGTCAGATATTTCAATGCATGAGCATTTCAGAGATAGTGACCACAATTCTGTGACCATTGGCTTTTTCTTGGACAAGGATAGGAGCATACAGAATGTGTAAGCATTTAACTAGGTGAGAGATAATTATGATGCTGTTACGCACAAACTTGGGAGCATAAATTGGGAACAGATGTTCTCAGGGAAAAGTACAACAGAAATGTGGAGGTTGTTAGGGAGCAGTTGCAAAGGATTCTGGATAGCTTTGTCGTATTGAGGCAGGGTAAGTAAGGTAGTGTGAGAAAAACATGGTTGACAAAAGAAAGGAAGCATTTAGTCAAGAACACGAAGGAAGCATATTAAAGGTTTAGGAAGCAAAGTTCAGGCAGGGTTCTTGAGAGTTATTGCCAGGAGCTTAAAAGGGACTTAGGAGAGCATGTAGAGGGCATGAGAAGGACTTGGAGAGCAGAATTAAGGAAAACCCCAAGGCATTCTATGCGTATATGAAGAACAAGAGGATGACCAAAGTGAGGCTAGGACCACTCAGAGATAAAACAGGAAACATGTGCCTGGAATCAGGGGAGGTATGGGAAGTCCTTAATGAATACTTTGCTTCAATATTCACCAGTGAGAAGGACTTTGACAAATGCGAGGTCAGATTAGAACAGACTAATGTGCTGGAACATGTCCAGGTTAAGAAAGAGGATGCATTGGAACTTTTGTTTAAAATTAGGATAGTTAAGTCCCCAGGCCAGATGGCATTTACTGCAGGTTACTACAGGATGCGAGGGAAGAGATTGCTGCACCTTTGGCGATGACCCTTGTGTCCTCACTGACCTCAGGAGTAGTACCAGAAGATTGCAGGGTGGAAAATGTTATTCTTTTGTTCAAGAAAGGTAATAGGAGTAACCCTGGTAATTATAGATCAATGAGTTTTATATCAGTGGTGGGCAAACTAATTGAAAGCATTCTTAAAAACAGGATTTAGGAGTTTTTGGAGAAGTACATTCTGATTATGGAGAGTCAGTATGGCTTTGGGAGGGGCAGTTCTTGTGTGAAATCAGGTTTGCAGGTTCATTGAGTGGCGACAGAAGAAACTCACTACCAGAAAGTACGTTAATTGTTTATTTATACTTTATACTTTATTGTTGCCAAACAATTGATACTAGAATGTACAATCATCACAGCGATATTTGATTCTGCGCTTCCCGCTCCCTGGATTACAAATATTAAATATTAAAAATAGTAAAAATTAGTAAATATTAAAAATTTAAATTATAAATCATAAATAGAAAATAGAAAAATGGAAAGTAAGGTAGTGCAAAAAAACCAAGAGGCAGGTCCGGATATTTGGAGGGTACGGCCCAGATCCGGGTCAGGATCTGTTCAGCAATCTTATCACAGTTGGAAAGAAGCTGTTCCCAAATCTGGCCGTATGAGTCTTCAAGCTCCTGAGCCTTCTCGCGGAAAGAAGAGGGACGAAAAGTGTGTTGGCTTGGGTGGGTCGTGTCCTTGACTATCCTGGCAGCACTGCTCCGACAGCGTGCGGCGCAAAGTGAGTCCAGGGATGGAAGATTGGTTTGTGTGATGTGCTGCACTGTGTTCACGATCTTCTGCAGCTTCTTTCGGTCTTGGACAGGACAACTTCCATAGCAGGTTGTGATGCACCCTAGAAGAATGCTTTCTACGGTGCATCTATAAAAATTAGTGAGGGTTTTAGGGGACAGGCCAAATTTCTTTAGTTTTCTCAGGAAGTAAAGGCGCTGGTGGGCCTTCTTGGCAGTGAACTCTGCTTGGCTGGACCAAGTCAGGTCATTTGTGATATTGACCCCGAGGAACTTAAAGCTTTTGACCTGTTCCACTTGCGCACCACCGATGTAAATTGGGTTGTGCGGTCCGCTACTCCTTCTGAAGTCAACAACCAATTCCTTCGTCTTGCTGACGTTGAGGGATAGGTTATTGTCTTCACACCATGTCACCAGGTTCTTAATTTCCTCTCTGTAATTTACAGGACAAAGCAGACACTAAACTTTCAGTAAACCCTTCAGATTACACTCAGTTACAAATACATATCTAAGGCATGCACTCAGGCTCTCTCTCACTGAAACACACCTCTGCTGTTCCCACAACACCGATTGCAATGCAATCCATGGGTGACCCAGAGAGCAAAAAGACCAGGTGCTTTCAGTGCACTAGATTTATACTCCGTCAGTGCCATGGTGCAAAATGGCAGCCAGTGGAAGGGCTGCAATGCTCCTTAACAGGTCAACCCCTAGCTAGCATGGGGGATGGGAGGAGTGGATTTTAATGAACAGGTGGGATTGACACTTACTGCAACACTCCACCCCTCAAAAGATGAAAGGCCATGATATTTGGCCCGCAGGCTACTGTAACCCCCATGAACAACCCAGACTCATCAGGGAGGTAGGTACAGAACTCCAGACCAATCACAGCACAGGTGCCACCTTTCTCCACAAGCATGTTGCCCAAGACCATCTGATTCTGCAAGGCCACCATTCAAATAGCCGTCTTCTCAGCTGACACTCTGATCAGTGCATCCTCTGTATACTTGCACGCTGGGGACGTCCCAGTGGTCAGGGTCCCCATCTTAAAGGCCATGCGTATCAGTTCCCGAGACAGCCTGACTGGGCCATTTATAGTCCAGGGAGTGCCCACCTCACAGCACCATTCGGCATTGACACCGTCGTCCCAGGATACAGCTTCTGCTCACACTCACTGTGCCCCACTGACCGATTGGACCTGTGTTCGTTAGGCTGTCGACACCAACACTCCTTCCCCTTCCCTGCTGGCAGAGCGATTCCTCTCAGAGTTGGGTCTGGGCTCCCCTGGTCTGATGGCCACCTGCTAGGTAACCTCCCAGGCTAGGAGAAGTGACCCCCCCCCAACTTTATGGTAGCCCTGGGACCCCTCCAGCTACCAGGGTTCAAAGTTCAAAGCAAAGTTATTATCAAAGTACATCAAAGTACAACCCTGAGTTTCATTTTCTTGCTGGCATACACAGTAAATCCAAGAAACATAGAATCAATGGAAGACCGCCCCCAACAGGATGGATGGAGAGCTAATGTACAAAGGACAATGAACTGTGCAAATACAAAAGAGAAAAATAAATAAATAAACAAACAAACAAACAAATAAATAAGCTATAAATATCAAAAATATGAGATAAAGAGACCTTGAAAGTGAGTCCATAGGTTTTGAGACTGGTTCAATAATGGGCCGATTGAAATTGAGTGAAGTTATCTCCTCTGGATCAAGAGCCTGAGCTGATGGTTGAGGGGTAGTAACTGTCAAGAAGGCATTTTGTGTGTTGGCCTTCATTAGACAGGGGAATGAGTTCTAGAGCTATGAGGTAATGCTACAGCTCTATAAAACCTTAGCTAGACCACACATGGAATATTGCGCTGAGTTCTGTGGATGGATGGGGAAGCTTTAGAGAGGACTTGGATTAGAAGGGATATTTTATAAGGAAGCTTGAGCAGACGTGGGCTTTTCTCTTTGGAGTGAGGAGGATGAGAAGTGATTTGATGGAGTGTATAAGATGATAAGTGGGCTAAGTGGACAGTCAGCACCTTTCTCCCACGATGGCTATGACTAATATAAGAGGACATACTTTTAAAGTAATCAGAGGTAGATTTTTCATACAGAAGTGGTGAGTGCATGGCATGCACTGCCAGGGGTGGTGGTAGAGGCAGATACATTGAGGACATTTAAAAGACTCTTAGACAGGTACATGGATGAAAGAAAAATGGAGGGCTATGGGGAAAGGAAAGGTTAGGTTGATCTTGGAATAGGTAAAAAGGTAGGCACAACATAATGGGCCAAATATCCTGTACTGCCTGTGCTGTTCTATGTTCTACGCCCAACAACTCCACCCTGATTCTTTTATCACCCACCTACACAGGAGTAATTCACAGCAACTAATTAATCAACCAACCAATTTTAGGAAGAGGGAGCAAACCTACACCATCACAGAGGGAACATACAAGCTTGACACAGACAGCTTCAGAGACCTGTATTAATGTAGGTGTGAGGCAGCAGCTCTTCTGTGCCAGAATCCTACCCACATTCTGGTCCTTGTCCACAATATTTACAGGATACATACAGAGCACTTTGGGAGCTACTGTCCTGGAATAACATTCTAAACTAAAACACCTTCCCTCTGCAAAATAAATGTAAAAAGCTCCCACGATATGATTCTATGGATGAGTAGGAGAGGCATCTGGGGAGTTCATGCCAAGGATCTCTCTGTTAACCAATTATCTGGTCATTATCACATTTCTCTGTGTGGACTTCAGCTGTGTTGTTTACATTACAAATAGTTCAGTTCTACCTCACTGATTGCAAAGTACTTGAGAACAGCCTGAAGTCATGTCAGGTGCTACATAATTTCAAGTCTTTCTTAAAGCGACCAAGCTCTGATTTTATGATCTTGCCCTTAGTTCCACAGCCTCCACCAGCACAGAAAGTTTAGCATTATTCAATCTGCAAATTGCTTTCAAATTCCCAGAAAAAGGGTATCAATTAAGTTATTTCTTAACCTTTTACACCCAAAGGCATTTAAAATAAATTTATGTAATCTATCTTCAAATTTAACCTGGGTGTAAAACCAAATAATTCTGGAAGCAGCAGCAATCCATAACTTCTTGTATTTGTTCAGATTTCTAGCATCTGCATTTTTAAAAAAATTCCATTTACACGTGAAACTGCTGACGAATCTACTCTGAACTGCTTTAAGTGTTAATCAATTATTTCAGAGGTGTGAAATACCCTCCTCATTACGCCTAACCCTTGTTCTTTTTTGTACCTGTTCACTATATTTACTAAGTGTGTGGGATACTTACAGAAGTAAAGTTAGGATCTCCCTAGATTTAGGGGTGATGTCTCAAGATCTCCTGCAATCACTTTGTAATCTTGTGGAACTGGCTAATGTTCATGTTACTGTGCTATTTTTCCATTCCCTAGAACGTTAAGCAAATGGTCAGGGGGAGAAATTTCCATTCTTTATGTTTAGATACTAAGTAGTGAAACCCTAACCCCTTTCCAAGTTCCTCCACCCCCTTACCAATTTAATTATCACAGTACAATCACCTCCTCACTCCCACCTTGAGTGAGCTAGGAGTATTTTTCTCATGTTTTCCTATAGGTGTAGCAATTAGAATATCTTTCATATGTGTGCAATTAGAGCAGCACAGGGAATACACACAGAAAGAAAGTGCTCTGCAGTCGTTCCTGTTTCTAATGAAGAGTGGGTGTTTGGTATCTTGAATGGGGAATCAAGTGGGTGAGATTTGGAACCAAGAGAGAGAACAATATTGTTTCCTTCTGTGCGGGAAAATTGTAAGCATGTATTAGCTCTGTTGAACCTTAACCATGTATTGGGATACTTATCCTACCATTGTACCACCTACTCGTTTTACAATTTATGTGTGATAGATTTTAAAACTATTACCTCATCTCTGCAGCATGATTATTTGAGTTGGACTATATTCAAAGATTCAAAGAACATTTATTATCAAAGTATGTATGCAGTTTACATCCCTGAGATTTGTCTTCCCACTGACAGCCATAAAACAAAGAGAACCATAGAATCTTTTCAAAGTAGTGCATCAAACCCACAATGCGCAAAAAAAATGAACAAATTGCGCGAACGGCAAAAATGAGTGAAGAAACACAGAATATAAAACATCAAACTGCAAAGTTGTCAAAATAGTCCAGGACTGTTCAGTTCAGCTCAGTTCATTTCAATCTAGAGCTGTGTCGTTCATTACCTTCAGGCTGCAGAGACAGTACTCCTCGATCAGAATTGCACAAAGTAGCAACAAAAAAGGAGCAACCAAAACACACCATACATGGACTACAGAGTCTAATCCACAAACAGCGCTGATAACATCTTGCGCAAGACCCAAGACTCCAGCAGCATCGAACGCGAGGGATAAAGAGACCAATCAATCGTAGGCACCTTCTTCAAGGAGCAGCAATTGAGAGCGATGGAGAGACTGGTTATTCTACTATAACTGAACAGTTTTTAAATATAAAGTCTATTTGAAAATGCTTTTTACTTCTTTTTATTTAAATGCTCAGTGAAAAAGCAAGTGCAAATTCAAAATAATAACTGGGTCACTAATGACTGCATTTATTGAATGAATGGGTGGTTATTGTGTAATCCTTTTGTGAGAGTTACATAAATAACAATTCATCACACATTGACCAAATCAGACAGACATTAACTACATGTATATGAGTGAAAATGGAATAGATAATATCTGATGATAGTTCAAGCTGAAAGTAGGCTTGTGTAGACTCGATAGGGTGACTAGCCTGTTTCTTTCACTGTAAATAGTATGTAATACTATCTAAGACTATCTGCCTTGTATTAGATAACAGAGCTTTGATTATATCACAAAAATGTTAACATTGCACAATTTAGGAGGGGTGTTTTGATACACATCAGAGAAAAGGTTTGTAACCTCTATCAGGTTCCACTCACAAGGTTTGCTTCAAGAAGGCACACGTAAAGTCCATATTAAACTCCATTACATAGTATTTTTATATCTCCAAACTTTTCCAAGATATAAAAATACTGTGTAATGGAGTTTAATATGATTCCAGCCTGGGGCCCAAAGTGTTTCAAGGTTAATTAAATATAAAAGTTCCCAAGTCTGGTAAAAGCCCACGAGCCTAAAGGGAAGGATTTACAACTTCAAAAGTATGTAGTTTCAGATAAAGACCTTATAGGAATTACACGACTTTCAATTTGATTGTAGTCAATGTATTCTACAGCCAGCCTGCATGTGAGTTCTAAAGAAAAGGCTGAAGTAATCACAACCATGGTCAGACAGAAGTGCTGAATAGATGATCCACCTTGGCTTCCCCCTGAGGTTCCCACCATCACAGAGGTCTGTCCCCAGTCAATTCAACTCATCTGACATGTTTTCAAAATATGCCGTAGAACACTGGGTGCAGCAAAGGATATGTACTGAAGATCTACGGTACAGAACTTACTGTACCTCTGGCCTATATGTACCAATCCAATTACAACACAGGCGTCTACCCAGCAAAGTGGGAAATTGGCCATTTATTGCATGCCCAATGCTAAAAAAGTAGGATAAAGTGAATCTTGCTAATTATCATCCAGTCAGTTCTGGACCTCACAAGGTCCAAGCATGGACATATGTGCTGAATTCAAGGGCTGATGTGAGAGTGACTGCCCTTGACACTAATGCAGTATTAGAATGCGACATTCACGGTACCCGGGTAAAACTGGTATCAATGCGCATGAGGGGTAAAAGCCTCCAGTGGTTGAAGTTACACCTTGCACAAAGAAACCTGGGTGTGGTTGACAGTCTTCCCGGTCCTGGGTCAACACTGCAGAGATTTGCAAAGCAGTGTCCTTGGCCCAGTCACCTTCAGCTGCTTCATCAATGATCCTCATTCCACCATAAGGTGAGAAATAGGAATGTGTGTTGATAATTGTGTAATGCTCAATTGCACTTGCAATTCATCAGTAAGACCTAAACAACATTTAAGCATGGGCTGACATGTGGCAACTAACATTTGCAACTCATATTTCCAAAAAGAGGGATTCTAGACAATTCCCATTGTACTGCCATTGTCATATCTTCCACCATCAATATGCTGGTGACTTCAATTGACCAGAAACTCAACTAGACCAGTCACATAAATAAAACTGGTACCAAATCAGGCCTGAAGCAGGGGATTTTATGATGAGTGATTCACCTTCTGACATCTACAGATCAGGAGCAAGATGCTCTCCAATTCCTGGATTAGTACAGTGACAATTATTCTAAAGAATCCCAACAATATCCCTGACAAACTTTATGCTTGATTGGAACTCCATCAACGACCCTGACAGGTGGTAATAAAGCAGGCTGAAAGTAGGCTTGTTCTTTCTTTCCCTACTATAGGCATACAATGGCTACAGTGTGTCCAATGTAGAAAACCCACCTCCTAAATCCTCTAGGTCTACCACCAAGAAGGAGAAGGGCAGTAATTCATGGAGGGCAGCCTGCAGTTACCCCTCCAACTCATGCACCACTCTAATATGGAAACATATCACTGTTCCTTCAGCATGGCTGGGTTGAAATTCTGGAAATTCCTAACAATAGCACTGAAAATATATTCAACAGAAGCTTTGGCAAAAATGGCTCATCACCACCTGTTCGGGAGCAATTAGGGATGCAGAGCCCAGTGACGCCCAGATCCCAAAAATTAATATATTAACAACACTTCATTATCAGGAGAAAAACATTAATAGCCATGTCCTTGTAGAGTATATAATTGATGTTTAATGGCAAATATGCAGAGACAAACATCTGGAGTTCGGAAACCTTAAGTAATAAGGACTTGCAATCTGACATTCATTTACATAGAGCAGCCTTGTGCTCAATAGTACACTACAATATTAAGCTAGACCTTCGGACATTTTGAGTAAATGTTAAATGTCATAATGTTTATTGAAATGTGGAGTTTATAGTTTAATTATAAGAATGCAATCAGATAGACTCAGATGTGAAAGATGGCATCTATGACAAACATAAAATGTTTGACAGAAGTTACAATGATATGTCATTCAGAGGAGTAAGTTTCAGTGCTACATCTCGAGGGCTGTAACCCAATACGCCTGGAAAATCCACTTCTGTGCTGTTGGCTACACAAAACAAATCACTGTTCTGTTAAATCAACAAGTTAAGAGGTATGATAAAGGGGCTTCAGATAAAGCTCCATACAGTTTCTAATAAATTTATCAAATGAGACATCTGCAGCAGCAGAAAACAAAAACGCAGCATTACTTGGCAGCTTTCCCTTTTTATCATATCGTGGGAAATACTTCAGGACTGTAAATCTTCCATAAAGCTCTACACAGGGTTTTTATGGACTAGGGAAGCGTGCTAGCAGGTACTGAGCTCCATTTGTGTTGGAAAGGCAGCACACTATTTAACATCCTCCAACAACTGAATCAATAAAGTGTTGTTAGAGTCACTTCCCGGCACATAGTCACTGTAATTCAAAATAATTAACTTTCACTGGGCAAAAGGAATCTATCTTTAGAATTTCTTTCAATCAACGCAACATGTTAGAAACATCTGTTCAGAACAAATTGAGACTGGCTTCAGCTGACGAGCGTCCCAGAGGGGTAAGTGGATCAAGAATGGGTGACATTCTCCACTTTCCTTCCACTCCCACACCCAGAGCAGGACTCAAAGCACCAGCACAGCTGAAATCAGATAACTCAGCACAAGCCTGGGATTGAACATTGTGGCCTTCTGGTCTGGATGGCTCAGCGCCACATTGGCAGAACATTTTCCTGATGGACCAGCTCGACGCCATTTTTTTCTTTCATCACAGGCAATAAAATCATGATCAGATACTTTGTTCTCACTGGGATATTATTTCAGTGAAGCAAATGGGGACAGTAAACTTAGGAATACAAAGTAGAATTGGACTTTTTTAAATTTGAGAAATATAAGCTGTCTGAACCAGATATTCTGATGTGAGTGAAGTTATTGTTTAAAGCAAAAATATTATAACAAATTAGTTGACTGAGGGTTTGTGAACATGGTCTCACTAGATAAAGAGTCAAAATTCTTGCTATGCTGCTAAAAGCAGTCACTGTGGAAGCTGATAGTAGCCTGGGTCCCTATCCAATGATCTCATTTCATTTTTGTGTCAGATTCATAAATGGAATAACAATGAATCAATTATCACTCTGTGAAGAGATTTCTCTCTCCCACCAGCCTCCTGAATTTGGCATGAGATTCAAGGTTTCCGGCACAATATACTCAACTCATACTTTACAAGGAAATATAAGTCTCACGCATTTCAGTGCTAGAGAACCTGGGGATTTTTGTGTGCTCTGTGGAGAATTTTGAACATACAAGATTTGCTGGATTTACTAGATTTTAAAAAATTGAGGGGGCTGATATTCAAGTTAAAATTCTAACAGGTTATTTTAAGATTAGTCTGACTTTTCCTCCTTTGTGGCAATTTTTGTGACTAACTGGAGAAATACTTTCAATTCTTCAGTTCTTTAATTCTCATTTCCTTCGTTATTTCTGGTGGTCCAAGCCAACTCCAGACTATTGTCCAGAAAATTCCATGGAGTAAGAGATAATAAATGCTCATATGAGCTGAGAAAGAAAATTTTTTAAATAGATGGAAGTTTGAATGTGTCTGTTGTGTATGTTACACAACAAAACTATAAATAAAAACGCTAGAGACTGGAGCTAAGTTAACAGGGCTTTTTACTTACGGAACCCGAGCTGAACACATATATACAGATCAATACGTGCCTAATAGCGCATGCTCAATAACCTGTTACTATGACATAAAATAGTCCCATACTATACAGTAGGCTATATGATACACTCCTCCCCTTTTATTTTAAAAGTGTATCAACTGTTTTTTTTTAAGTTAACAGGGGCACTACACTAAACAAATACTGTATGTGTACCCTTAATATACAAATGTTCACCAACTGTTTAATTAGTAATGTAATAATATGAAATTATAACAGTAACATAATAATAATTATTATTATTATAATAATTATAATTGAAATCTCTGGGGGGCCCTTCTCTGCCTCTCCCGGTAATGTCTGCCCTGCAACGTTCGATTTGGGGAATTAGTTTCTATAGGTACATCAGGTGGATCCTCAGCACTGATGACAGGCTTATCTGTGGATGAGGCTGATGTGGTCACATCAGGAGTGTTTGCTTCTGTGCCCGGGGAGTCAGGGCAAGATGTTGTTGTGTTTTCTACCTGAGCGTTCAGGATTTGGTCCACATGCCATGCTTCTATGGCATGGGAGTCCAGGCAAGGTGTTGTTGAGTTTTTTACCTGAGCATCCAGGGTTTGATCCACGTGACGTCTTGATACATTCTCTCCCACCTGTACTTTGTACATCAGTGGCCCGTCTATGGCGGAAATTGTACCCGGCTGCCACTTTTCAGTCTGGTAATCCCGTGCAAGAACTGACTGTCCCACATTGAAGCTCCGTGTTGACTTAATATTCAAGCCTTTGAACTGTCTGTTCTCTACATCACGCCGTACATTTAGTTTGAGAAGATCCATGTGGGACCTCAGGTTCCTGTTCAGATACATCATCGCTGGAGTCTCGTTAGTGGTTGCATGTTCTGCACTACGATAGGCAAGGAGGAAGCTGTCTATCTTGTGTTGTAGTGGTCGATTTTTGCTGTCCCTTGCCTTGAGGGCTTTCTTGAATGTCTGCACAAATCTTTCTGCCGAGGCATTTGTGGATGGATGGTAAGGAGCCGATGTAAAGTGCTTGATTCCATTGTTCTTCACAAAACTGTGCAATTCTTCAGAGACAAATTGTCATCCATTGTCTGTGCAGATATGTTCTGGTATGCCATTCCTTGTGAACATGGTCCTCAGCACTGTAATGGTCTTTTCCGATGTGGTTGTCTTCATTTTGATGACCTCTGGCCATTTGGAGTGTGCATCAATGGCAATTAAAAAGATAGAGTCCATGAATGGTCCAGCAAAGTCGATGTGCACTCGCTGCCATGGTGATGAGGGCCACTTCCACGGATGGAGAGGGGCTTGTGCTGGTGTGTTCTGGATCCTTTGACATCCAGAGCAGTTCTAGGTCATGTCCTCAATTTGTTTATCGATTTTTAGCCACCACACATAGGCATGGGCAAGACCTTTCATTTTCACGGCGCCCCTCGTGCAGTTCCTCCAGCACTCTGGTGCTTAACTTGGGAAGAATCCCATGGGGGCGAGGCATCACAAGCTAGTCAGATAGGTAAGGAGGGGTCAAAGTGTGCGAGCATCCCGTCTGAAGTTATGAGTCTTTTAGTTTCCTGAAACGCTTTCTCACAGCTCTCAGTCCACTTCCAATGTGTCCCTGCCTGTAATAATGCATTTAGTAGGTGTAGGACTGTGGATAGGTTAGGCAAAAACTTGCAGTAATAGTTCACTAGACCAAGATATGCTCTTAGCTGAGACATGTTTTCAGGTGGTGGTGCCTTAAGCACCACTTCTATCTTGTCTTGAGACATGTGTAAGCCATCCTTGTTGATCACATGCCCACAGAGTGAAATTTCCTTTTTGAAAAACTCATATTTCTGTCGATTAGCTCTGAGTCCATATTCTCATAACCTGGTGAGCACGTGTTTTAGGTTAGAAAGATGTTCGTTGTCATCTTTGCCGGTGACAATGATGCCATCCAGGTAACACTGAGTCCCTGGAATCCCCTGCAGGATCTGGTCCATTGCCCTTTACCAGACTGCAGGCACTGATGCTATCCCAAACACCAACCTGTTGTACTGGTAAAGTCCTTTGTATGTATTTATTGTCAGGTATTTTCTGGACGCTTCATCGATTTCCATTTGAAGGTAAGCCTGGGTCAAATCAATTTTTGTGAAACGTTCCCCTCTTGACAGGGAAACAAAGATGTCCTCAATACGAGGTAGAGGATACTGTACAGTGCAGAGAACTGGGTTAACAGTCACTTTAAAGTCACCACATATGCGCACCTTGCTTGGTTTTCCTGGTTTTGTGCTGGAGGTTTTCTTCATCACTGGAACAATAGGCATGGCCCATTCACTCCAATCCACCTTTGACAGGACCCCAGCCTGCTCCAGGTTTTTCAGCTCTGCCTCTACTGTAGAATGGATTGCATATGGCACTGGCCTGGTTTAGTGAAATTTTGGACATGCATTTTCCTCAATCTCAATTTGTGCTTTCATGCCCCGAAGTGTTCCTATTCCTTTCATGAACACTTCCTCAGAGTCAGCAAGTATTTGCAACAGTCTCTCAGATGTAGCACGCTGCCCTCCTTTGCTGACACATTCAGTGCCTTGATGGTGTGCCAATCCAACTGGATTTTCCTGAGCCATTTACGTCCCAGCAACAGTGGTCCGCCATTTTTCAGTACATAGAGGTTCAGCTGCTGTGTTTTACCTCCGTAGGTCACTGTCACTTTAATTTTGCCTTTGGGACGCACTTTCTGTCCTGTGTAAGTCTTTAGTAGTAGTTTAGTTCATTTAAGAGGTATGTGCGAAAACAGTCATTTGTAGTCACGTACAGAGATCACTGTTAAGGCTGAGCTTGTGTCCAACTCCATTTTCAGTCTCATGCCTGCCACTTGTGGAGTGATCCATATTACTCTTTAATCATCTATCTCTTCCACGCTGTGAAGTGGCAGACAAGACAATTCACTTTTGTCTGAGTCACTTTCATCAGAATTGCTTTCTTTCATTTTGTGTACATTGTTGTGTTTTCCTTTCTGGGGTTTCTTATTTCTCTGTATTTTGCCCTTTTCCTGCTGTTTACTAGCTTTGCATAGTCTCCCAGTGTGGCCCTGTTTGCCACAGTTTCGGCATTCTTTATCTTTAAACCAACAACTATCAGGGTCATGTGACCTGCTCCCACAACGGTAACATTTCTTTCCTTCATTTTTGCGCAGTGACATTTTATTCGTAGCATATTCCAGAGATTTTTGTTGTATCTATGAAGCACTTCATGCAGCTGTTTCTAATGATATCGAGATGTTTAGCACTTTCTTGAATGTAAGGTCTTTTTCACACAGGACTTCTTCTGTGTGGTTTCGCAGTGCATGCCACACACTAACCTATCCCTCAATGCATCTGATAGACCAGCTCCAAACTGACAATGTTCTAATAATTTGCGCAATTCAGCACAATATTCAGAAATGCTTTCATCGTTGCTCTGATTCCACTTATGGAATTTAAATCTTTCAGCAATGACCAGCGGTTTGGGGTTTAACTGCTGTTGGAGAGTGTCTACTATTTGCTTGAACATTTTGTCAGCTGGCTTTTCAGGGGTTAACAAGCTCCATAGCAGGCCATATGTTTTCGCGCCCATTACACGAAGGCTACGTCCTCACTAGACCGGATAAATCCGTAACCGAAGCCTTTTCTCTTTGTTTTGACCCTCCGTCCACACTGAAATGGCAAACGTTCTCCAAAGTGTTTAAATCTGAAAATGCCAGATGGGCGTTGTAGTGTGTACAGGGTAACCGGAGGTTTTGAAAAACCTGTCGTCCCTTTCATCGGTGAAGAGACTATGGCTGTAGGAAATATTTCCAAGGTGACCCCTCTGTGGGAGTGGGGAATATGTTGGTGGGGCCACCCGGGGGTTTGTGTGTCCATATGTGTATCTATTGTAGTGGCTGTGAGGCTGGTATTGTGACGCTGAAAAATACTGGGCGGGGGTGGGGGCATTATATTCGTCATCATTGCAAATCCCTCTACAACAGAGTTAGTCAGTTTTTCAATGTTCCTCGTCAGCCGGGTCATACTGTCCGTGAACTCCCTGTCGGTTGCCTCCATACGCTCCAGTATTTTTTTTAGTTTTAAGTCCTCCTGCACGAGAGCCAATAGCTGTCCGTCATTTGGCAATTTCCTTTTGTCTGTAACTGGACAAACGCGCACCGTGTACCATTTCCTCTTCGCTTGTTTTCTGTAGATGTGTCCTGCGCATGCCCAGTAGGAGGAGATTCGGCCAAATACCTGTTTTAATGTGGACGGAGGTATTTTCAAAAACGCCTGGTGTGGACGCCTATCGTTTTTATACGAAACCAGCATTTTCAAAGTTGTCCAGTCTAGTGTGGACTTAGCCTAAGTAAGATATTGATTTTCTTTTCTTCATTAACATCGTTAGCATCACAATATAACTCTATTCTTTCAATATAAGGCTATGTCCACACTAGACCGGATAAATCCGTAACCGAAGCTTTTTCTCTTTGTTTTGACCCTCGGTCCACACTGAAATGACGTTTCCCCCCCCCCCGAAAATGGAGATTTTCTAAGACGCCCTCCAGAGTGTGTAAGTTTGAAAAGTTTGTGCAGAACAGTGTGGACGGGGTAAACAGATATTTTTAAAAACGCTGTCATGACGTGCCGGAACAGATGGCCGCAGCGCGGCATTTCATTGTTTTCTTGAACGTAACCCCCCCCCACACAACCTAACAATTTCAGAACAGAAGGCAATGAGACTGAAACCAGAAGAGTTAGAAATGTACTCACCAAATACTTTGACCCATAGCTTACTGAATAAATAAGTATACTCACTTTGCCCTGTTTTCTGTCCTTGCTTGTATGAAGGTGGTTTACCTATTTATGCAAGTACTTCTCTGACCACAGATGTGTAACAGCCTAATGTAACATTGTACGGAAATACAAGATAACACTGATGCAGACATGTTTTATACATTTAACAAGGTGCTTTATTAATGCAACAGAGTCAGGCAGTTTTTCAATGTTCATCATCAGCCGGGTCATACCGTCCATGAACTCCCTGTTGGTTGCCTCCATACGCTCCAGTATTTGTTTTTTTTAGTTTTAAGTCCTCCTGCACGAGAGCCAACAGCAATTCCTTTTAAGTTTTTCTCATCTGTAACTGGACAAACGCACACCAAGTATACCGTTTCCTCTTCGCTTGTTTTCTGTGTGTCCTGCGTGTGCCCAGTAGGAGGAGATTCACTCAAATATCTGTTCTAATGTGGACAGAGATATTTTTAAAAACACCTGGTGTGGACGCCTATCATTTTTACGCGAAACCGGCGTTTTCAAAATTATCCGGTCGAGTGTGGACGTAGCCTAAATTGCCCAGTCTTCAATGCCACGATCAAATACTGAAATGGTTCCAATTAACACCATCCTTGTTGTGTTAATTTATCCTTGTTATGTGAATCTAGCCCGGGTCCCTTGTTTTCTTTTTAACTCATGTGACCTTTATACTCTGGCTAGGTGCGTGTGTCACTCCTTTTTTTATCTCCCTTCTGAGGCAGGCAGACCCTCAACCCTGAGGTTCAGCACCGGCTGTGGTCTCGCCTGGACGTGTCGCGGCTCCGACTGTGTCTTTCAGTCTCCCGACGTTCCCGACTCCGGCTGAACTCCCGCTTCTTTTCAGACTCATAGCCTCACTCTGTCTCTTCTGAGCGCTGTTATCAATTAAAACACGGCATTGCGATATGATGCAGGTTCATTAACCTCATCGCCAATTTGTTGTGTATGTTACACAACAAAACTATAAATAAAAACACTAGAGACTGGAGCTAAGGTAACAGGGCTTTTTACTTACGGAACCCGAGCTGAACACATATATACAGATCAATATGCGCCTAATAGTGCATGCTCAATAACGTGCTACCACAACATAAAATAGTCCTATATTATACAGTAGGCTATAAGGTACAGTATCAGATCATCACATTTTTCCAGTAATATTAAGTTGTCTCTGATAGGAAGAAGATGCTGCATTTACATAATGCCTTTCGCAATAGGAAAGAGTCAATCTCTTCTTGAGCAGCCTCTTGGATCAAAGACGTGTTGTTTGCACTGTGAGTTCTGAGAAGGCAGCAGAGTCCCCTGTGAGATCTACAAAGCAGCAGCCTGCTCCTCGACAGAGAGGACGATAGGTGGTTTGCTTCCATACTCTCTCCTGTTGTAGAGAGTTCTGATGCGCAGTGCATTCAAAGGTGTTTCTTCGCTGGGCTGAATGGTCATGGACTAAGGAATTTCCATGAATCAGTGTAACCTTGCGTTTCTCTCTCCCTTTGGAAATCAATTGCTGTGACCGAACTCATAGTAGAGGGTTTATTTCAGGAATCAGGGGTTAGATATGAGGATTATGTGCCCCGCCCACTGGAACCACTTGACAATGATCAAATCCTCACTGCTGGGGATGTTGATCCTAGAAAGGAAGCTTATATTGGTTTGATTTCCTACCAGTGGATGGATTGATTTGCAGAGATAATACTGGAGTTTGCTCACCAGTACCTTGTGATGTCTGTTGTAGGTTGATAATGCCTCTGAAGCATACAGAAGGGCTAGGGTCATTGTTGCAAAAAAACAGAACATTTGTTGTTTGCCCTTCTCTGGAAAGCAACGTCTGGATAAGATTCACCACTGAGTTTCAGATGACTGCATCTGAATCAATATAAATATTTGGAACGGAAGTTTAATACAAAGAAGTTCTGCAGTATCAAAACTCCAGAATAATAAAACTATGATTTTGCTACATTTCTTCTGTGGTCTATTTCAAGTCAAAGTTTCGTATGTGGTTGATTTTGGCAAGATCCAACTACTCTCACCAGTTGTAGAATTTGTCCACCCACACCAGTGGGTAATAGATGTAGAAGGCTGAAAAGTGGGTCCAAATAGCATCTATGGGGGGAAATAGGACAGTTGATGTTTCAAGTCAGGACCCTTCATCTGAGTCCAGATGAAGGGGCGTAATCCAAAACTTCAACTCTTCATTTCCCACCATAGATGTTTCCTGTCTCATGGAGTTCCTCCAGCACTTTGTGTGTTGCTCCCGGTTCCAATATCTGCAATCTCTTTTGTCTCTGGGTGAGCAGTTTGGTGGCTAAACCTCAGGGAGCATGGCCTCAGCTTCCATCCTATCATTGTCATTTCTGCCTTGAAAGTCTTTTGATCTTTTAATTGCTTGTCAATGCTAGAAGAACTTGAAAAGTCTTTAAAAATGTCTGATCATCAGAGGCATTCTTAAAACTGTTGAAATGGATTAAAAGATGGTAAAATATAGAAATTAATAATAAACATTTTGGTAAAATAGAATGATTAGACTGCTTGTCACTGACCTTTCACTTCAGTTTTGGGATTCCATCAGCCATTCTAGGTGAAAGCTAAGGGATTGAATAGGAGATGTATCTAACTCTCAACTCCAGATGTCTGTGTTAGATTATGAGAACACTCAATCCTCTTTTATTGTCATTTAGAAATGCATACATGCATTAAGAAATGATACAATGCTTCTCCGGAGTGATATCACAGAAAACAAGACAGACCAAAGACTAACACTGACAAAACCACATAATTATAACATATAGTTACAGCAGTGCGAAGCAATACCATAATTTGATAAAGAACAGACCATAGGCACAGTAAAAAAAGTTCTTAAAGTCCCGAGTCAATCAACTCCCGAGTCCCCGATAGCAGGCAGCAAAAGGGAGAAACTCCCTGCCATAAATCTCCAGGCACCGTCAACTTGCCAATACCTTGGAAGCAGCTGACCCTGAGTCCATCCGTCCGAAAACTCCGAGCTTCCAAGCAGCCTCTCTGATACAGCCTCCCGAGCGCCATCCTCTGCCAAGTGCCTTCGATCTCTCCCCAGCCGCTGAAACATGCCAAGCCGAGGATTTCTGGGCCTTCAGCTCTGGGGATTCCGGTTACCACACAGTAGCAGCGGCAGCGAAGCGGGCATTTCAGAAGTTTTCCAGACGTTTTTGCTGTGCTCTCAGGTCTGTCTCCATCAAATCAGGATTTTGTACGATCCCCTACTTGACAAATAACAGATATTCATCACTGCAGGGCCGCGCGCGCTGCCGTCACGCCGCCATCTTCTCCCTCCTCCCGGTTCAGGTTCATCTCCTGGACCTGATGGTGAATTCAGGCAGAGAGGCAGAAGGCATCTAGTCCCAATTTTCTGCTGAGTTCTACATTCCAGTGGATGCATTTGGAAGGTGGAGAGGAACTGAAGCATAAATAGTCAGTTGAACCTTGATTTAAAAGCAAGTTTGATTTGACCCAGTGTAGAGTATAGTGACTACTCTTCAGATCCATAATTATCCCAGCCTTAGTAGAGGAGCTACAGTGTGCAGATGATGCTTGACTTGCACATTCAGATTTATTTATCACATGTACATCGAAACGTGCAGAGAAATGTGTTGTTTGCATTAACAACGAGCACATCCAAGGATGTTCTGGGGGCAGACCACAAGTGTCTCCACACATTGTGATGTCAACATAGATGTCAAGATTATGAGAGAACACTGGCAGGGAACATAAAAATGGACTGTAAAAGCTTTTATAGATATGTAAAAAGGAAAAGACTGGTAAAGACAAATGTAGGTCCCCTGCAGACAGAAACAGGTGAATTGATTATGGGGAGCAAGGACATGGCAGACCAATTGAATAATTACTTTGGTTCTGTCTTCACTAAGGAGGACATAAATAATCTTCCAGAAATAGTAAGGGACAGAGGGTCCAGTGAGATGGAGGAACTGAGCGAAATACATGTTAGTAGGGAAGTGGTGTTAGGTAAATTGAAGGGATTGAAGGCAGATAAATCCCCAGGGCCAGATGGTCTGCATCCTAGAGTGCTTAAGGAAGTAGCCCAAGAAATAGTGGATGCATTAGTGATAATTTTTCAAAACTCGTTAGATTCTGGGCTAGTTCCTGAGGATTGGAGGGTGGCTAATGTAACCCCACTTTTTAAAAAAGGAGGGAGAGAGAAACCGGGGAATTATAGACCGGTTAGCCTAACGTCGGTGGTGGGGAAACTGCTGGAGTCAGTTATCAAGGATGTGATAACAGCACATTTGGAAAGCGGTGAAATGATCGGACAAAGTCAGCATGGATTTGTGAAAGGAAAATCATGTCTGACGAATCTCATAGAATTTTTTGAGGATGTAACTAGTAGAGTGGATAGGGGAGAACCAGTGGATGTGGTATATTTGGATTTTCAAAAGGCTTTTGACAAGGTCCCACACAGGAGATTAGTGTGCAAACTTAAAGCACACGGTATTGGGGGTAAGGTATTGGTGTGGGTGGAGAATTGGTTAGCAGACAGGAAGCAAAGAGTGGGAATAAACGGGACCTTTTCAGAATGGCAGGCGGTGACTAGTGGGGTACCACAAGGCTCAGTGCTGGGACCCCAGTTGTTTACAATATATATTAATGACTTGGATGAGGGAATTAAATGCAGCATCTCCAAGTTTGCGGATGACACGAAGCTGGGTGGCAGTGTTAGCAGTGAGGAGGATGCTAAGAGGATGCAGGGTGACTTGGATAGGTTGGGTGAGTGGGCAAATTCATGGCAGATGCAATTTAATGTGGATAAATGTGAAGTTATCCACTTTGGTGGCAAAAATAGGAAAACAGATTATTATCTGAATGGTGGCCGATTAGGAAAATGGGAGGTGCAACGAGACCTGGGTGTCATTATACACCAGTCATTGAAAGTGGGCATGCAGGTACAGCAGGCGGTGAAAAAGGCGAATGGTATGCTGGCATTTATAGCGAGAGGATTCGAGTACAGGAGCAGGGAGGTACTACTGCAGTTGTACAAGGCCTTGGTGAGACCACACCTGGAGTATTGTGTGCAGTTTTGGTCCCCTAATCTGAGGAAAGACATCTTTGCCATAGAGGGAGTACAAAGAAGGTTCACCAGATTGATTCACTTGTTTTCTGTGTGTCCTGCGCATGCCCAGTAGGAGGAGATTTGCCCAAATATCCGTTTTAATTGTGGACAGAGGTATTTTTAAAATCACCTAGTGTGGACGCCTGTCATTTTTACACGAACCGGTGTTTTTGAAATTATCCGGTCTAGTGTGGACATAGCCTTAGATGTTGCCCCAATACAGTTAGCTTAATTTTATTAGTGTTTTATTTCCTCACTGTGCCCTCAGGCCAAATGTCAACAGGAAAAAATCATTGAAGATTTAATTCCATATAGTCACATCAACCTTTGGTAACCATGCTGAACACTTAGGCTCCCTGCAAGGCATCATTCAGCAGGCCAGGACCTCAATCAAAAGGGAAAGAGGAAGAGCCAGGGAAACCAGAAGGTGCAGATGTGGAATTGGAGCTCAATGGCTATAAATTACAAGAAGATGACAATTGACAGGATGTCTGAAAAGGTAGAATACAGGGAATGTTTAAACCCAGGTGATTTTCACTGCATCCATCTCCAGGGTCTTAACTTTCTGAACCATCAAGGAATTATCCTGCAAGTGAAAATAGTTAATAAAAGCAAGCATTAGTATTTGTTTAGTGCTCTGGGCACATTTGTAACACGAACCATAACCTTACCTGTCATCCTAGCGAAGGAACCACATGAACCAACATGTAAACTCATGGCAATGTCCAAAAAACCCCCAAGGAATTCAGACCTTTTCTTTTGTGCAGCCAGGACCTAGCTTCACCCTAACAGTGGAAACTCCCTGCCTGTCTGTGCCTCAGTTAGTAGTAACCTCACATCAAAAGCTGAGACTTCAACTGCTTGCTGATTCTCCACTACAATACCGAGTAACAGCTGCACTTAAGTGTTACTGGCTTTCAAACAAATCCTTAAATTGGCAGCCATCTCAGTAGAATATTATCAGCAATGCTTCAGAAAAGAAATAAGGAAGCATTGAGTGGTTATCCTTGATGTACTGGTCAATACTTTTCTTCCAGTCAATATCATTAACTGGTCATTATCTTGTTGTTGATTGTGTGTAAAGTTCTTTTCTGAAATGTAGCAGTGACTAACCTTTACAAGGACTGTACATGATTGTTTGTATTATAGTTTGCTTACCTGAGGCTGTGGAAGTGCGAAATTACTTATCCTATCTTTTGACTGAAGTCAACATTTCAGCATAGTCCAGGACTAAATTTAGGATTTCCACACTTCTTACAGGTTCTTGTCATACTTCTGGTGTATTGCTAACATCAGTAATGATCTCTAACATGTTTGAAAGACATTTTACACTAAAGTAATGTAGAAAAAGCATTTGTCTCCTCAAATATGTTCCTGTATTCCATCAGATCATAATTGAGTCCCGATTCCCTTAATATCCGAAAGCCTCTTGATTTATTTTCAACAACTGAACTCCCTTTCATAGAGATTTCTATGGATTCCCTATTCTCTGAGTGAAGTATTTTTTCCTCGTCACTGTCCTGAATGTTCAGCCCCTAATTAAGACTGTCACCTCTACTTCTAAACAGTTCAGTCAGGGAAACATCACTCTAGTAACTACCCTGTGAAGTGCTTCACCCTGCACTGGTGCAGGGTCGTCTACTGCAGGGGTCCCCAACCTCTTTTGCACTGCGGACCGGTTTAATGTTGAGAATATTCTTGCGGACCGGCCGACCAGGTGCGGGGGGAGAGTGGGGGGTAGGGTTTCCAACAGACAAGAGTAGCAGTCAAATACGTTGTGTTAACCCCGAGAAAGACTACCATGACGATGAAGCCTTGCGCGGGCACTTATGTGAGCATGCATCACATGCACATGCATGTAACGTGCCCATTTTTTTCTACAAATCATTTTTGGCAAACCTGTTCAGTGAAAGTACACTGTACATACATTATTTCTACTTTATATAGGCTGTGTATTTATCATATCATTCCTGCTTTTACTACATGTTAGTGTTATTTTAGGTTTTATGCAACACAACGCATGAATATAGTGATGTCAATTATAAGCCACTTATAAGTCAATAGCATCATAACATTTTAAGTAACGTTTGGATATTAAACACACAGCGCATATTTTCCCCGTATGAACATATAATATCATTGCAACACACCAATATCGCTGAATCAGTGGGAGCCCTGGGCTTGTTTTCCTGCAACAAGACGGTCCCATCGAGGGGTGATGGGAGACAGCGATACTCGAAGGGGGTTCCTTATGTCCAGTCTATTCCGCAATTTAGTTTTCGTTGCATTCATTGCAGAAAACTCCGCTTTGCAGAGATATGTTAGAAATGGAAGCAACGTTTTCAGTGATTTCGTGGCTATCTCAAGATATTTAGCCTTGACTTTGATCCGGAATGCCGGCAGAGATGTTATGTCAAACAAACTTTTCAGCCCGCCATCATTTGCAAGTTCGAGGAGTTGATCTTCTTCCCGCGCTGACACAGATGATGCGTGGGTAATGACCTCGCGTGCGTTCAAGTTCCAACAGTGGGCATGACAGGGAATGAGGAAGGATGCAGCTGACTCATATCGCCAAATCATATCGTTTCCTCACGGCCCGGTAGCACATGCTTTGCGGCCCGGTGGTTGGGAACCGCTGGTCTACTGTATCCCATGCCCCCGATGTGGATTCCTCTGCATTGGTGAGACCTGATGTAGATTGGATACTGCTTTATCAAGCCCCTTCACTCATCTGCAAAAAGCAGGATTTCCTGTTGGCCAGCCATTTTAATTACAATCCCCACTCCCGTTCCGACATGTCGGTCCATGGCCTGCTCTACTGCCGTGATGAGGCCATTTTCAGGCTGGAGGAGCAACACCTCATATTCCACCTGGGTAGCCTTCAACCTGATGTCATGAACATTGATTTCTCCAGCTTCTGGAAATTTTTCATCCTCTACCCGCCCCCCCCCCTTTCAATTACCCACTCTGGTCCCCTGAAAAAAAAAGTTAAAAATTCCAAAGGAAATTCATTATTGGATTTCATTGTTGCATTCAACTCCTTGTGCTAGAGTGTAATTATTATTCTCAGGAAGCTTAACAATATTACAAATGGGAAAAGAACTGAATCCATGTAAGACATGACACAAATAGAAGTAGAAAATTCTGGAGCTACACAAAGGGTTGGACTGTATCATTGAAGAGAGAAACAGCGCTAGAATTTCAGGTCACTGGATTTTGTCATATGAGCAATCAGTTCTCGGAAATGACAAGAACTGCTTACTATTCGGGCATGGACTCGTGTAGCAAGTAATGTTTGTATCACACAAGTTCCACATGTTGTTCATCTCCCAAAGTAGGGAATCTTAGATATCCTCATGACATTCAGTGGAATTATCATTAAAGAATTCTCCTGCACCAACATTCTGGGAGAAATACCATTGATTATAAAGTAGCCTGAAAGTTACACACACCATCCTGACTTGGAAATATGTCATAGTACTCGCCTTGATGAAAGCCATGTATCAAAATCTGAGGAATACTTCAGAGAATGAAGAAGCTGGCCTGATTAGTTCCTTGGACACCTTAGTAACACTGGTGCTTTATGGGTTAACGCTTCTACGATCCTTCTCAACATCAAAATGCATCAAATTCCAGCCCTTGTCTGTGCCAATGATATAACATTCCTGAAAAAGGCATCAACAATGCAAGACAGAAGAGGAAACCATTAGAAACTTGGAGTTACAACTGGAGAGCTACTTCTGATCCTGTTTTCTCTGACCCAGTCGGAGAAGATTACTTTTTATTATTCTGTCAGAGAAACAACACCACTGGAGTAAATGCACAATATTTTCTTCTAGGGTTGGTAACCTTCCCGTAATCACCCTTACACAAAATACCTGAGCTGCATTCTGACCTCATGATTCTGCATCCATCACACAAGCATTATGGGCGTTTAGCTACAATCTATCATAAAAACAGTGCCAAGTCCATTTAAGTCTTCTCTGCCTGAGTGGTAGCCGACGTGGTTTTTCCATGCTGCACTGTTTGCTAATTCACCACAATGTAATTATGCCCCAGGAGACATCAAAAAAAATTCACAAGCGATAGTAAGACTTGGAACACCCACCGTGTAAGTTCTTTAAGCTTTGATGTCCATAGTTTAAACACCAGTGCACACAGTTGGCATTAGATCTCAAAGGAAAAGTATGTATCTTCTATATCATCCACTAAGTCATCATCATAAAATTTGCCTGTAAAATGCAGTGTAGTAAAGCTCAGTTTTCTGAATATTTGTGATTCATCATGATTATTTGCAGAATGCATTTTCCACATGATTCCTTGAGGAAGCATTGCGGTTTTGTGATATTTCCAACAAGCTGCAATTTTCAAAGACATCTTGTGGAGCTCCCTCGGATCTAAAGCTGCCCTCACGCCATCTCCCAAACAATTCATGCCTACCACCACAACCAAAATCCACCATTTTCCCTTTCACTGTTTCTTGCTGTAATAATAATAATCAGTCTCTTCTTAAAATTTCACTTTAACTGGTGAATTAAGTAATATTCAGATTCAATTTGATTTACCATGTGTATATCAAAACCTTCAGTAGAATACATTGTTTGCATTAACAACCAACACACCTGAATATGTGCTGGGGGCAGTTGGCAAGTGTCACCATAGATTCCATAGCACGCCACAACGCTTGGCAGAACAACATAGAACACAACAAAACAGAACATACCAAGTGACAAATCAGCAACAGCAAAACAAGCCCATTCCTCTCTCCCATCCATGCACATACACAGTCCTCTAACCTCAGGAAAGGATGTCTTCAGCCTCCTGCCTACAGCAGGCTCGTGGATTCGCAGTCATTGGGCCTTTGATTTCCCCAGTGGACTCACAGAGACTCACAGGCTCAGGGCTCCGGCCACTGGGTCTCGACTTTGAAGCTTGCGAATAGGTTTTGGGCTATGATCTGGTCTTCCATTTGGCGTTCAGGCTTTGGTCTTTGATGTTCGGTATCTGCGCAGGACTCATTGAAGATGACAAATGAGGACCCTGGATGTGGGCCCGAACTCCAGGCCTCGACCTTTGGACTTGCCAATGATGGGACCCCAAACAAGAGGCTTCAAACTCAGGTCTTGTCTCACTGACTCACATACCTAGGGATGCCCTTCATCCTCACTGGTCTACTGGTCTGGTGGTTTGACATCTGACCACATTCACATCACTGGACATCCTTCGAATGTGGAGCTGAGGCTTAGAATCTGGCCTGTCCTCTAATTCCCCCACATCCCTGTCCCTGACTGTAACCTGAACCTTATTGCCCATCTTTGCCCCCAAAGCCCTATGAACTTAAAAAAATAAAACAACTGAAAACACAACTAAGAGCAACTAAGTCTGAGCCACGACCTAGAACGAGACCACAGCTTGGTGCTATCTCAACTGGATGACAATGAGTGAATAAGAGGAGTTTTTGCAGTGGTCATTACTCAGTGCTCATCTTCCAAACTTGGGGTAAACAGCAAATTCCAAGTATACAACGTTTTGGAAAGGGTTTCACATAACAGACGCAAAATAAGTTTGTAAACTGCATTTTAAATGAAAAATTAGAGTCTTGAAGGAAATTAAGAAGCACTGTCCTAGTAAAATATCCCCTACACAAGTACGTATTTTAAAAACTATGTATTATAAGTTTACTTGGATTTTTGCCTTTTCAAGGCAGCAGATTGGCCCAGAAGTTATTCAGTTATAAGTTTGGCCAGGAAGAAATCCATTGAGACGCTGCTAAGCTATGTCCTTCTGCTCCAAGATTCTGACTGGGAGGTATAACCAGAGAACAGCAACAGTGGCCAAGTAATCAGCAGTGCGTTCCTTACGCTGGAGTGAAAATGAACTCATGGAGAGCTATGGTAACCTCCACTAAAGGTTAACACAGCCCATATAATTTTTGTAGCATTACATTAGACTTTGCTGTTCATTCTGGGTTAGACATTTATTTCAAGCTGTTCTTTCATGGCAATAATTGTAATTTCATATAAAATATTATATCAAGTAAAACGACATTATCAAAATTGCAACTTGTCGGTTATCAACCATTTTTGGTTTGATTTTTCTCTCACATAGTTGTTGCCTATAAAGGCTTGAAATGCCTTTAGCAATTGGTTAAAAGGGATGAGAGACTTAGAAATTAAGAGAAAAGTATGAAGTAAGATTAAAAGAAGCTTGGAGACCTGTACAACTGAACTTGAAATTTATCTTAACTCAGAACAGAGTGTTTTTTTTCCCTTTCAGACGGATCAGTTGATTGTTTCCAAGATTCTTTTGGTTTGGCCTTCCAATCTCCATAAGACCATAAGACATAAGAGCAGAATTAGGCCATTCAGAATTAGGTATTCATTAAGTCTGCTCCTCAATTCGATCATGATTGATTTATTATTCCTCTCAACACCATTCTTCTGTCTGATCCCTGTAACTATTGGCACCCCTACTAGTCGAGGACCTTTCATACTCCACTTTAAATATATCCAACAAGTTGGCCTTCTCAGCCGTCTGTTTCAAAGAACTCCACAGATTCACTACCTTCTGGCTAAAGAAATTTCTCCTTACCTCTGTTCTAAACCTTCTATTCTGATGTTGTGCCCTCTGGTTCTAGGCTCCACCACTACAGAAAATATCTCCTCTATCTAGGCCTTTCAATATTTTATAGATTTCAATGAGATTCCGCCCCCCCCCCCCATTCTTCTAATCTCAAGCAAGTACAGGCCAAAAGCCATCAAACATTCTGCATATGGTAACCCTTTCAATCTGGGAATCTTTCTTATGAACCTCTTCTGGACCCTCTCCAATGACAACACATTCTTTTTTACATGAGGGGCCCAAAACTGCTCTTTTCTATTCTCGTCTTCTCTCAATGAATGCTAACATTGCATTTGCCTTCCTTACCACTGACTCAACCTGCAAGTTATCCTTCAGGGAATCCTTCACGAGGACTCACAAGTCCCTTTACACCTCTGATTTCAGAATTTGCTCCCCAATTAGAAAGTAGACTATGCCTTTATTCTTTCTACCAAAGTGCATGGCCATACACGTCCCTACAGTCTATTCCATCTGCTAGTTCTTTGCCCATTCTCCTAATCTGTCTAAATGCTTCTTTGTCTTATCCAAAAATTTGGCACAAAGTCATTCAAATTATTGACATATAACATGAAAAGAAACGGTCCCAACACTGACCCCTACAGAACATCACAAGTCATCAACAGTCAACCAGAAAAGGCTCCTTTTATTTCCACAGTAACTCCTGTCAGTCACCTATTGTTGATCTTCCTTAACAGGAAAACATTGTTGATCTATTCCCCTCATCAGTTAGGTAGATATGTGTCATGCCCACCTTACCAAGGCAGAGTTTAGATTAGGCCCATTTAGTCTTTTTCACATACTCAGAATTCCAGCTTTGTTGTCAGAATAAATTTTATCCTATTCCTGTATTACAAATACTTGATTAAGGTGTCATAATCTTCCCTTAACTACCAAAGAAGGGAGAGACCATTCTTCACTCTCTTCCACCATTTTATTAAGTCCAATACACATGACCCACCTGGATCTGGGAGAACACATGCATGCACCCAAACCAAATCTGCCAGATCTTGAACCCTGTACACAATAACCCCAACCTAAGAGTCTGGCATATCATCACCAGTCTAGGTCAACTCTGCTCTGCTCTGGCACTTGTCCCAACCAATTGTTCATTATTGTTAATTACAAACATTGAATGGTATGAAAACAGGCATTTGGTCTAACCATCCAATGGACTTCTAACTCCATCAACTTTGGCCTTAGCTTCCTAATCCCTACTCTCTGTGGTTCTTCTGTAGGAGCAGACAATTATAAGACCTATTTTGTAGATGCTGAATGTAAGTATAATTAAGTTTCAATAAAAGAAAATTTCATTTCTCATTGAATAGACATATTCATTGGCATGTTCTGCATATCTATATGGATGACCAATGAGAGTAATCTGACCTTGAAAAAAATCCTGTTCAGAATGCTAGGGGAACCTTGATTGTTCTGGTGATTTCACCACCAGGGTGGAAAACAACATAGGCTTTTTGTAAAGCATAATCAGCAGGGAATGTGGTAAGGAAGGCTATCTACAAGGTTCTCCACTTAAAAATATGCTTGGAATATTGTATTGTTTCATCATAAGGGTAAATACAAGACCACAGAGCAACACCCCAAGTTCAGTCGTTGATTTTGATGATATTTTCTGAAAGTGAGGGACTACAAAGATGTTTGCTCAGCTATACCACAACAGCTATCAATGACTGCTGGACTGATCTCTACATAGGAAAGGAAAGGTACGTCACATCCGGAGTTTCTCCGGTTAGCGGATGATTTCCCTCCACGCCTCTCTGGCGTGGTGGGGGAACCGCGTACAAGGCAAGTTACAGCAGGGGTTTGCCATTGCCTTCTGCCGGGTGAGTTTCCAAAGAGATCACCAACTCATAACCCAGCACGGATGGAAAGCGTGCAGGGGAGCCAGCTGGATTCGAACTCCGGACCTTTCGTCCCAGAGTCCAACGCTGATGCTACTATGCCACCAGCCATCTCGATCTCTACATGACCTGCTCTATTATTTCCATCAATCTGGCCACACTTCATCATCAACAAAAATATTGTTCCAAAGTCAATCTCAATGCTTTCAAACACCACGCACAAACTATTCTTCCTAGATACCAGATCATATGTCCACTCACATCCAACTAAAGCTACAAAGTATGCACATTATATATGCTCCCTTGAAGTCCATGATAATTGTTACATGCAAAGAAGCTGTTATATTCTTTACCAAAAAGGTCTAGGACTGGTTTGATGAGAATGCACAGGAGGTTGAGAGCTAATTAATCACAAACATAAGGCATATCTGGGTTGGAAGCTTCACCATTCTTCAAGGGAAAGGAACCAGAGGGCTGAGGGAAAAGGGCCAGAGCAGTAACCTATGGCCTTAAGAAGGAAAAGTGGATGGAAGGAGCATGAGAGCTCACCAAATTACTGACAGCTGTATCATGTTTGGGTTTATCAGCTCCTGCAAGACCAACTACAGCCCAAATTTCCCAGGTCCTACAAACCTGCAAACAAAAGTGAACACATCTAGGACAAAGAGGCTGTCAATTCCCTATGGAAGGAACATTCAGGAAACCTTCTCAACCATAACTCTGTCTATGACATGACTGTCCTTAACTCCAGCCCACAATATTTGGTCCAGTCTTGTAATCACTCTTAATGATAAAAAATCAATAAGGCCATATGCCAACTAGAAAATAATAAAGTCTGAAGAACAAATTGTATTCTTGCTGAAGAACTCAGTTTGTTGGAGAAGAGCTTCAGTCATGAATCTATCCTCAAATCACCCAGGACTGGGAAGAATATGATACGCTAAGGTACCTTGAAAACTGCCCCAAAGAGACAAGTCCAGGCCTGGTAATTACAGAGGGGTCTCCTGCTTTCTACCACAGGCAGTGTCATCACCAGGGTCTTTCTCAACCACTTCCTCACAGTCGTCAAAGAACTGCTCTGTAAATTGCAATCAGTTATTGTAAAAAATGGACCAGAATCCAAAAATATATATTTTTCAGAATAAAAAGCTGTATAATATATTTTTTTAAAAACTTAACAGGATCATATGGAATTTTCTGATGATCTAACTATCCCACAATGGGAATTATTTCAGCGCCAAAGTCTAACAATCACTGGCATAATCTCTCCCACATATTGATTCCATGTGTGGGAGTGGGAATTTACATTATTCTATTTCTGTTTAATTTTTGTGCTTTTTTAAAGCACAGATGATTTAAAAAAGTACTCAAAGAGAGCTGCACAAACCAGTTAATCAATTAAACCAACAGGAAACAATGATAGATACATATTTTTGATGAGGGAGTTTCCAGGAATAATTCTTCAGTACTCAGCAGATTCAAATAACTTTGAACAGACAAATCCAATTTACAGGCAACAAAATCATTCAACGGGGAGTTAATATTCTTCCTCTACAAAGTATAATATGGAAAATTTCACAGCAAAACAGAAGTGCAAAAGGCTAAATGAGTCCAAACTGTCTATGTATCTCCCAATTAGTCTGCTCTGAATAATCAGCAAAGCAATGGATGACAGCTTTGAGTACAATTGAACAGCAATCACTTGCCCACAGATCAGTTTAAGTTTCGCCTGGACTGCTCTTCTCAAGACTTCATCGCAGCCTTCGTTCAAACATGCACCAAAAAAAACAGAAGTGGGGAGTAAGTGAGATAAAAGCGAATTCCCTCGACGTCAAGACAGAAACTAAATTATGTTTCACATCAAGGAGCTCTGGTAAACCAGATATCAGTGGGGGCCTAGAAGAAAAAAATTCCAATAACGGAAGTCATGCTTTGCACCAAAGAAGATCACAGCTGCTGGAATCAGCCACCCTAAGGTATCACTGCAGGAATTCTTCCAATGTTTCTGGCCCAGTTATCTTCAACTCGTTTCTTTCAAACATCAGGTCCATATTCCATGGGAACATCTGCTGATGAATGGAGACTGTTCAATTTGATTTATAACTCCTCAGCAAGTAAAGCAGCCCATGCCAGATGTGGCAAGAGCAGGACGGTATTAAAGCAGTATGTAATATTTGTGCCACAAGTGTGACAGGCAAGAGAATCTAATCACAAATCCTGGACATTGAATGGAGTTGAGCACCATTACAAACTTCCCACCATCAACACCCTAGAGCTGACATTGGCAGAATGCATGAAGAAGGCATGTAAGTACTGTGACTCAGAGTGAAGATCAGATGCAGTTGGCCAGCATCAGGGCTCTCATGTCCTGACATCCCAAAGCTTTTACTCTTTCTGCAAAACACAAGTTAGGAGCATGGGTGAATGCCCCCTTTTTGCCTGAATGTGTGTAGGTATAATGACAGATATAAAACTCAATACAAAGCAGGACCAAGCAGTCACCTTGATTGGCACTCATTCATTTTCCGTGTGTCCAGTCTACAAAATGCAATGCATGTTTATTCCTCTGGGTTACTCTGATCTAGACCAAGAGTCAAGTTTATTTATGGCCTGTATATCAAAACATATGGTGAAATGTGTTTAACAACCAACAAACGCGAGGGTGTGCTGGGGCCAGCTCACAAGTGTTGCCACACATTCCAGCAGCAACATGGCATGCCCACATGCTCAGCAGCACTATCACAAAGAAGGGCAGCAGGCAGATGGAACACCACCATCTCCAGGTCACACCCCATTGTGATTTAGAAATTAAAAACATCACTGGGTCTAAATCCTGGAACTCCCGAGCCAGCAATATTGTGGGAATACTTTCAACAGAAGGATTATAATATTTTAAGAAAATAGCTCACTATCGTGCTCTCGGGGATGAAGAGGGTTCAGCAATAAATGAAAGCTTTTCCAGTGATGGATGCATCTAGAAAATGAATAGGTGAAAACAAAAGCTAATCTATCAAAATTCACTCCAGGTCTGTATTTGCCTTCCAGGTGGCTCCACTCCAGGACCAACCAGATGTAGCCACTTATTTCAGAAGCAAGGTAAGAGGGCTGGGCTACAGATGAGGCTGAAACTGTGTGGGTTCAATACTGCTCTCCCACCTCTCCCCAACATACCACTAACTAACATCCAGGCCATTGAGAATAAATTTGATAAACTAAGGACTAGACTGACCTACCAAAGAAAACTGAGGGACTGTTCTGTGCCATGTGTCACTGAAACATGGCTTATATCTACTTCACCTGACTGTGCATATAACCGGAAGGCTTCTCAGTTCACTGGATGGACCACGCAGTGTCCTCAGACAAAATCAGAAATGAAGGCTTCTGGTTTTTAATCAACATCTCATGATGACTGAACATGATAGTCCTGGCAAGCTTTTGATGGACGGAATGGTTTAATTCTTCTCCTGTGTTTTATGGTCTTCTTCCTTAATCCAATTGTTATTCTGCCTTTTGTTATATTGCCTCCACTTGATTTGATGTCACAGTCATCTCCTGCATTATAATAGTGGCTGAACTACATCTATGTTGATGACACGGTGGTTTGGGAGATCCTCTAATTCCTAAAACAATCCATCAGATGATTTCAGCTGTGATACAAACTGTGAATCTGTACATTGAAAGAGATGTGAGGACAAATTATTTATTGGCTTGGTTCAGGTTTGCTTGTGTGTAAATATGGACACAAAATGTTTTCCATAACTAGAAATGCTCTATGAAAAAAATACTTTTTTTCAGTTGTCTCTTTATGAAACCGCCGCAAAGGAATATCAAAGTTTCAAGACATTCACCACATCAGCTTTAATACCTTTAACTTTTTTTTCATTTAGTAAGATGAGTCTCTATATATGTGAATATAAACACAATTTGTTTCTAAACTGAAATTCAAACTGCAAAGAAAATGTAATAATGATGTTTTGCAAGGTTTAATGGTTCAACAGATTTTAGTTATTTGGCATTTGGTTCAGTTGTTTGCCATTCCTGTTATGTCCTCCTTTTTAGTGAACTATGTTGGGGATTGAAATTCCCAAAGATTTTCCCATGTGAATGAGGTGAAAAAGCCATCTAGTCAACTCCAGGCTCAGGAGAAGTAGTATTGTGGATTGTTAATGACCATATAAACTAATGAGCAGACCTGACCAACTACATAAGTCATGGGTCCAATAGACAGTTGGTTTGCTTATCAAATAATTACTTTTATTTTAGTAATATTGAATAATGTAGGGAAATTTTACATTGGTTTTCTACTGATAAACTTTGGCATTTATGAATGAGCACCACAAATTTATTCTGCTTTGTTTACAGAGCTGTTTCACAAAAGGTGACTGAAAGAGTTCTGCGCATTGATAAACACATTGCCAAAATCAACCTTAATCCTTTAGTTGAGAGTGTAGTAGCATACATAGTACAGATATAAGTTGTAACAGTGCAAGATCATCTCCAAGGTGCACATTCATATCTGGTTACAAATAGCTAAGTAATGTGAGATGTATTATTTCAGGCCCATGCTTAATGGTTTCAACCTATTAAGTGGCCAAAATAAATCTAGGGTTGCATTACTCAATAATCTGTTTTTATAACTAATGCAGAGTGAAAACATTATAGAAGCCTATCTTTTTACATACAGTTTGTTGCATGTTCGTGTTGAATAGTAATAGTCCCCAAATATCCCAAATGTTCAGAGCCCCAGTTGGTTTATTTCAGATGACTATTATTTCAAATCTCCTTTGGAGCTACTTGCAAATTATGACTACACACTAAAAAACAATATATTTCAGCTGCAAATTTTTGTACTGCTTGCCCCAAACAGAGAAATATTGTGAAAATTATAAACGACTATTATTTTATACATATTTTTAATATATATATATATATATATATATACACACACATGTATGAGGGGTGATTGATAAATTCATGGCCTAAGGTAGAAGGAGTTCATTTTAGAAAACATAGCACATTTATTTTTCAACATAGTCCCCTCCTACATTTACACACTTAGTCCAGTGGTCATGGAGCATACAGATCCCTTCTTTGCAGAAGTCGGCGTCTTGGACCTCCAGTAAGTGGTCCACAGCAGGGGTGATTGATAAGTTCGTGGCCTAAGGTAGAAGGAGATGAGCTATTAACTTCAAACTTTCTGCATAATCACTGAACGGGTTGAACTGCACGTGCATGTAACGGGAGCTGTATAACTCATCTCCTTCTACCTTAGGCCACCAACTTATCAATCACCCCTGATAAGTTAATAACTGATGAGTTATCAACTTCAAACTTTCTGCATAATCACTCAAAGAGTTGAACTGCACATGCATGTAACGAGAGCTGTATAACTCATCTCTTTCTACCTTAAGCCACTAACATCTCAATCATCCAAGACACCGACTTCTACAAAGAAGGGATCCATAGGCTCCACGACCATTGGACTAAGTGTGTAAATGTAGGAGGGGACTACGTTGGAAAGTAAATGCGCTAGGTTTTCTAAAATTGACTCCTTCTACCTTAGGCCACGAACTTATCAATCACCCCTTGTGTATGTATGTATATATTTTTTTTCCCATTTTCCTGCATCATTGTATAATGGCTGCTGTCCATATTATAAATGAGACAGCATTTTCTCACACTAATAATGGGTTACCATTATTAAGGTCTGTAAGTTGCCCAATGACATCTTCTGTTGTGTTTCCCATATAACCCACAGAATGTGACTATTACTACAAACTCCCCATGATGGTATCATACATAAAGAATGTTTTCCTCATGGATCATAAAGCCACACAGAGATGGTCAAACAAGTATGGGGCAAAGGTGAAGGCTGTTGTCAAAAAGCCAGCATGACAAATGTTGCTGGAATCTGGCATTTGATAGAAATTTGCATTTATTTAAGTGAATTACTGCCCCATATTACCGCAAGATATTGAAAGGTGTAGGATGGACAACCATAAAGAAACAGTCCAACAGATCAGCGATGGTCTCAGCGGAACTAATTCTCTGGTATGTGGTGACATTTAAAATCTGACACTGTCAAAATTGCCTCAGAGAGGACTTTGGAATAACTATCATGTAAGATGGCTGGAATTCCCTACATGATGCAGAGAGACAGTAAATTCAAGTTGAAAAGTAATTATTGGTAGTGTGATTTCCATTTGAAAGGTTTGACCAGTGCTCATATGTAAAACATGTACTGTACATGGTCACAAATGATTCTAATGAAATCCTTCAATAGCATCAAAGAGACTATAATGACTGGATCTGCCAATTGTTGACAAATGGAATAAATTGCCTGCCATCCAGGAAGTAAGATGTGCCTCACAGACGCAGAGTTGAGAGTACCTTCTTAAGGGGAAGACAGTTCACAGCCACATGGTATTGGAACAAATGAATACGCTGAAAGATTTGCCCAAAACAAAGGCATTGAGGAAGAATCTAGAGCAAGGCTTATCACTTGAAAAATTACTGCAAGGACAGCAGGCAGCTGCTAAGGATTGATGAGCAAAGAAGCAGCAGGAACTCCCACTTAAATTACCCCTGTATTTCCAAAACCTACCAACAGAGAAAAGCTATAGAGCATAAACACACCATGACTGAGGGAGAACTGTTATTATGAGTCACTGTATAGGCCAAGAGAGACCACAGAAGGAAAATGTTTGTTCTGAAATTGCTTTGAGTGCAGATCTGTGGAGGCAAGGCTAGTGAGGGAGCCCATAATTAATGTAAGCTTTTGTATTCGTTTGGGGTTGGGTAGCAGAGGTTAAAGACATAAGCTACTGATGATAGCTGTCTGTATCTCCTCAGCTGTGGAAAGATATTTTTAAGCCCCTCGAAAATATGCTGTTTCAATTCAACGACATCTGCAGTTGTCAATCACACACCAAGGTCTTAATATGAAGGCTGATGTAGGTATTACCTGTGTTATAACAATGGCTGAACTGCATCCATCTTGGATACAAGGTGTTTTGGGAGATCCTCTAATACAATTTGTGCGGATTGGGGATAATATCTCCTCCTCGCTGACGATCAACACTGGTGCACTTCAGGGGTGTGTACTTAGCCCACCGCTCTACTCTCTCTATACCCATGACTGTGTGGCTAGGCATAGCTCAAATACCATCTATAAATTTACTGATGGTACAACCATTGTTGGTAGAATCTCAGATGGAGATGAGAGGGCGTACAGGAGCGAGATATGCCAACTAATGGAGTGGTGTCGCAGCAACAACCTGGCACTCAGCGTCAGTAAAACAAAAGAGCTGACTATGGACTTCAGGAAGGAAAAGACGAAGGAACACATACCAATCGTCATAGAGGGATCGGAAGTGGAGAGAGTGAGCAGTTTCAAGTTCCTGGGTGTCAAGATCTTTGAGGACCTAACCTGGTCCCAACATATCAATGCAGCTATAAAGAAGGCAAGACAGTGACTATACTTCATTAGGAGACGGAAGAGATTTTGGTATGTCAACATATACACTCAAAAATTCTGTAGGTGTACTGGGAGAGCATTCTGACAGGCTGCATCACTGTCCAGTATGGAGGGAAGTCTACCGCACAGGACCGAAAGAAGCTGCAATGGGCCGTAAATTTAGTCCGCTCCACCTTGGGTACTAGCCTACAAAGAACCCAGGTCATCTTCAAGGAGCAGTGTCTCAGAAAGGCAGTGTACATTATTAAGGACTCCCAGCACCCAGTGCATGCCCTTTTCTCATTGTTATCATTAGGTAGGAGGTACAGAAGCCCGAAGGCACACACTCAGCGTGATTCAGGAACAGCTTCTTCCCCTCTGCATCCAATTCCTAAATGGACATTGAACCCATGAACACTACCACACTTTTTTAGTATATATTTTTTTCTGTTTTTCCACAAAATTAATCTATTCAAATATACATATACTGTAATTGATTGACCTATTTATTTATTTTTACTTTTTTTCTTTGATATTATGTATTGCATTGAACTGCTGCTGCTAAGTTAACAAATTTCATGACGTATGCCGGTGATAATAAACCTGATGCTGATTCTGAAGACAACGTTGTCACAGCTCAGATGATTTCACCTGCGGAAACGCACTCTTACAACTTTGTCATCATACTATCCTCAATCCAAAAAAAGGTAGATTATGCTGTAAAAAAGAGCAAAGTCACCCACAAGCAAGTCAACAGATGAAAGCACACATGAATACCTCTGTCTACTGGCATTTAAACATACTCCAACACTGGGTTTACCTCCAGCTCAGCCTAGAAACCAATGACCTGTTGAACTAGAATGATGCCACCAATAACTGCAAAGTTGGGGAAGCCTAAATTTTTAACATACAGAGGACAAGAAAGAAGGCAAAGCAAGCTTCTGGTCATGTGAAATGCTAAGTGAATGTCACATCTTAAACCAGGTTATGTGTTATGATTTTAATCACATCAGCAAGCGAGATGACTGATAGTTAATTCATCAGGCAGTTGTCATAATCTGAATGGTCTGAAGTTCTGAACAAGGAATGCGATACATACCGCAGAAATTGGCATCATCTGGGGAAGACTATGGAGGAGGATCTGAAGGCAGTTGTGAGCTGACATAATTTTTACCTCAGCCCCTCTTACAGAACGAGGAGTGTGATTCAATAACTGTGGAAGATGTCCTGCCTCGTCCCTGTGCTGAAGACGCCGTGCCCCAGTGGCCTCAATGACTATAGACCGACGGCATTGACCTCCCACATCATGAAGACCCTGGAGAGACTTGTTCTGGAGCTGCTCCAGCTTATGGTCAGGCTACACTTAGATCCCCTCCAGTTCGTCTACCAGCCCCGACTAGGAGTTGAGAATGCCATTGTCTACCTGCTGAACCGTGTCTACGCCCTGCTCTGCTGGGGGAGAAGCTGACAGCGATGCAGGTGGATGCTTTCCTGGTGTCATGGATTCTTGATTACCTGACTGGCAGACCACAGTACGTGTGCTTGCAACACTGTGTGTCCGACAGAGTGATCAGCAGCACTGGGGCTCCACAGGGAACTGTCCTGTCTCCCTTTCTCTTCACCATTTACACCTCAGACTTCAACTACTGCACAGAGTCTTGTCATCTTCAGAAGTTTTCTGATGACTCTGTCATAGTTGGATGCATCAGCAAGGGAGATGAGGCTGAGTACAGGGCTACGGTAGGAAACTTTGTCACATGGTGTGAGCAGAATTATCTGCAGCTTAATGTGAAAAAGACTAAGGAGCTGGTGGTAGACCTGAGGAAAGCTAAGGTACCGGTGACCCCTGTTTCCATCCAGGGGGTCAGTGTGGACATGGTGGAGGATTACAAATACCTGGGGATACGAATTGACAATAAATTGGACTGGTCAAAGAACACTGAGGCTGTCTACAAGAAGGGTCAGAGCCGTCTCTATTTCCTGAGGAGACTGAGGTCCTTTAACATCTGCCGGACGATGCTGAAGTTGTTCTACAGGTCTGTGGTGGCCAGTGCTATCATGTTTGCTGTTGTGTGCTGGGGCAGCAGGCTGAGGGTAGCAGACACCAACAGAATCAACAAACTCATTCATAAGGCCAGTGATGTTGTGGGGATGGAACTGGACTCTCTGACGGTGGTGTCTGAAAAGAGGATGCTGTCCAAGTTGCATGCCATCTTGGACAATGTCTCCCATCCACTACATAATGTATTGGTTGAGCACAGGTGTACATTCAGCCAGAGACTCATTCCACCGAGATGCAACACTGAGCGTCATAGGAAGTCATTCCTGCCTGTGGCCATCAAACTTCACAACTCCTCCCTTGGAGGGTCAGACACCCTGAGCCATTAGGCTGGTCCTGGACTTATTTCCTGGCATAATTTACATATTACTATTTAACTATTTATGGTTTTATTACTATTTAATTATTTATGGTGCAACTGTAATGAAAACCAATTTCCCCCGGGATCAATAAAGTATGACTATGACTCTGACTACTATAAGCAGCAAAGAGTGATAACAGCAATCAATGAGAACAGTTCGGCATCAAAAAATCTCATGGATTTTGTGTGGAAGTAGCTTTGTATATGTGATGTAATGATTTGAAACCTTTGATGTGCTATGTTACAGGTAAAAGAAATGACTGTCTTCTGGTTTGGCTACTGATATGCTCCTTTAAAGAGTACCTGAGCTGTGACAAATGAGCAGTATGCTATTACTGGAGACATCATTATGGCAATGCCTTGCCATTCTGAGTAGGTTGGGGACCTGGAGTTAATAGGAGTTATCATTAACAAAGAAGATACACCCATAGAGTTTTTAGAGATACCATATAGCTGGACTTCGCTGAGGACTGATGTATTCCAGGCTCAGGATTTCCAATGTACAAGGCTTTCTGTGCAAAGATTTTCAGCCACTCTCTCATTCCCAGACAGTAATTTTTTTATCTCAACTTCTTCACAGCAAGATCTCTTCTAAGTTTCATTATTACCTACTCACTGCTACATTGCAGAGATCTTGCACATCCTGTTTTCCTGGTGAAACGGTTACACTTTCTTTACTTTCAGTGTAACTTACCAGGCACGGGTATTTGCCAGATATTCTCAGCACCCAATTCCCTCTGGAGGTGTGAACCTTATGAGAAAAATGCTACCCTTGCCTTTCCTAGCTCCAATTCACACTCCCCCCATAGCAGTTGAACCTTAACCCAGCAGGAGTCACTGAAATGCCCAAATCGTTGTGGGAAATGCTGCTGATCTTCTAAAAATGAGATTTCATTGCCTGCACTGGCTTAGGAGCAAACTGTAATGCAAAGTAAGCAGATCTTGAGCTGTCATTATTATGTGCACAACGTAGCCAATCAAAGACAGGTGCCAAAGGGAAGGTGGAAAGAAGAGCTGGAGAACATGAGACCATGAAAACGGAACAGCAGGAGGAGCAGGAGGAAGAAGATCATCTAAGGTACATCCCAGCAGCTGTAACCATCCTCAGAGGAGACAAGCATTGGTCTCACAAGATATATGCTTTCCTGAGAAAGAAAAGTCTCAGTGCGACCATCTGTACACCCTGCTGGCTCCAAGTAACATAATAAACTGATAATCAGGTAGGAGACTACAGACCATTCCTCATAATCATTTACAGTATATGCTGCCTTGAAGTGCAGCCCACACTGATAAAAAGAGGCAATGAATAAATCATTGATCGAGTTCTGGAGTGACTCGCTCCCACCATTTTCAGCTCATTCTGACAATTTTATGAAGACATGGAATTTATTAAGCAACTGTTCAGCTGAATGAGGATTCACACCACTGGTGAATATAACCTGAACCAGCTTCTGCTACATTCTTCTTCCTAGCAGCTCTGGCAAAGAGGACCTTTGTCTTGGTATGTTTCTCGCTGACAGGATTGTCCAAGTTTCTTTTTTGCTCCCTCCCATTTCTCTGCTGTCCATTGCAGCTGTACTGTGTGTTGTTGCTGTCTGGTTGCCTCGGAGAGTGCCTTTAAAGTATTAACACTCTTTTTGGAATGGAACTGTCTAATGCACTCAGTTGAGTTTGGGATCATCAGGAATGTGTAGATCTGAGTTTAGTACTTTTCCCAGTGTAAACCCCCCTAATCCAATTAAAAAGTCTTTTTAGCTAATTTCACTTCTTGTTTCGCAAGTGTCTCAAATGGCATTGGTGCCAAGGACAACAGTAATTTAAAGTTTCAAAAATTGGTGAAATTGAGTTTCCAGGTTATTGCTTCAGCCCAGTATGCAAGTGAACTTCATGCCTTTTTGAATACACTGTCACTGTCTCCTTTTCAAAAATTTGAGCTCTAATTCCTTCTAGTAGGATGGCACTTTATAGCATAATTGACCAATTTCATTCGATGGGAATTAGTACCGACACACAGTTATGGTGAGTACAGCACACAGATAAAGGCAAATGTCTTATCCTCATTCATTTTCATTTAAGCTACAGGGGAAAATCATTGCAATGATGTGGAAAAAGATTTTTCTGTGAGACACCCACACATGTAAGTAATTGCAAAATTTGCGTCCTTATACTGGAAAGGAACAGATCACTGAAGCAGAGAACTAAGGAGTGGATATTTCTTTTCACTCGTCACCATTCACTCACACAGTTAGCACTGAAGGTTACCATGGAAGGTTACTTTGGCTCAGTCTGAATTGGTAGAATTCGTTCTCACTGGAACTTCGTCTACCCTTTTATTAAAAAGAGGAGTAGTGTGTTGCCAATGGAGGCATCAAGGAGACAGTTGCCCCATGTTATCTGACAGCTGAACAAAGCAAGCAGATGCATGATGTGATGTTGTTTGACCAATGTAAAGAACTCACACCATGGGTCACTCCAGGGCACAGTTTATTAGAGCAAATTTGAGGTCTTCCAGACATTACACTTTTCATAACAGGGGCTTGTGAAGACAGAAGATGTTATTCTTTTTATTGTTTAGTGCCAATATTGCTGCCCAAATATGTAGAAGGATAAATGTTCGTTGAACTCGTTTAAAACTAAACCAATCTGATTTGGATCCATTGAAGTTTCAAAGCAATTAAGACATTTTATTTTAGTGGTTTCGTGTATGGTAGAAAAACACCCATTTTTAAACAAGATAGTTTATATCACACCATAAGTTTATCTTGTTTATGATGAATTGTGGCCATCTGTAGGGAAATTGCAGCTCTAATTACCGGAGCAGTGGGTTTCATTTTAATTCCTCAACTACATTGAGACTTGTCTCACTGCTCTTTGGTGGTCTTGTCAGTCTGGAAACAACTAGTCCTGCAACATTCAACAACTACAGCTGGCATTTATATAGCACCTTTTGTCTAGGAATCCATCCCCTCGTCGAAGCATAATCAGGTAAAAGGTGATCCAGAGGTAAGGAGGAAGGGATTAGGACAGGTCAGTATTTCTAGTCAGAAGTTTTAGAAAGAACAAAATGTGGAAGAGAAGTTTGAGGAGAAAACTTCAACCTCATTTTTAGTTGAAGGTGTGGATGTTAAAATACTTGAGATGAAAGGAATGAAAATATTTAAGAGACAACGAGGCTTTGAGGGAAACAACACAAAAATAAACACTTCAGCTTATTAAGTCAGTGTCACCCTCCAAACACTGAATTTTTTACTCTAATCCTTCCCAAGACCATTTTATTCTCATTCTCTCAATACTATCAATTCACTACCTCTCCTCCACGCACCCTCACCAGACTCTTCACTATTTATTTCAGCTATTAAATTAACCTACCACTCTGAACTCGCTTTGGGATGTAGGAGGAAACTGGAGCACCTGGCTGAAAGCCATGCGGTCACAGGGCAGTGGTCTTGGGTTTGGGGTAAAGTCCCACTCAAGAGACCAGAGCAAATATCGAAGCTGTTTTCAAATGGAGGCCTGAAGGAGTACTGCACTGTTAGTGTTGATGTCTTTCTGAAAAGGAATTAAGCCGAGGCTTGACACCAAGTGGACCCAAGGGTCTCACTGAAAAGAAACACTGTTGTCACACCCGTCGAGGGAAATGAACAGGCACCGTTTTGGATAAAGCATCTTGATGTAAAATGTTGACTGTCAGTCTCCCTCCATAGAAGCTGTCTGGCCCTTTGGATTCCTCCAGCAAATTATTTCTTGCTTCACATTCAAGCATCCACAGTCTTTTGAGTCTCTTGATCAATATATACTGTAGTTCTAACATGGCACAATCACAGAAGCACAGAGTATCAAGTGATAATTTAATTGCTATTTGTGGGACCTTATGGTGCAAAAATCAGCAACCACATTCCTTGCACTGAAACAGTATCGGCACTTAAAACTATATTACTGGCCTTAAAGTGCTTTGGGACATGCTGAGATGATGAAATGCAATCTTTCTTTCCAAAAAACACAGCAATTTTAGAAGTCACTATCACATCTGGAAGCAGTAAATAAACACACTTCAGTCCAGGAAAGAAGATATACCTTTTTTTCTAATCTATGCCTCACATGGCAGCCAAGTAAAGCTATAATACCCATAGCCCAAAGTCACAAGTTCACCTGAACTTTTGACTTGCAGCTGAACATTGTATTGTAGAATCCTCAAGTCCCTGAAGTACTCTGGATGTCTGCGGCGACAAATGTTGCTCCTCCATCCATCCTCCCTCTGCAAAATCCAGCAGCTCAAGGAAAAGAAGCATCTCCCAGGATGTCACCAATATTTTTTTGGCGTTGTTTAATGTCAATCATGCCTTTCTGGATCTGCACACTTGATCTCCAAGAATGTAATCTCTCTCTCCGCTGAAGTTCGAGATGTTGCTCAGAGGAAGTCACTGGTAAACTTGAAGTGAAAGCTCCAGTGCAGGAAGTCCCTGATTTTGATCTTCCACCCAGAAGATGGGTGAGTCTGAGCCTAATGTCCAGAGCTGATGTGGATTCTTGTTAACCAAATGGATAATGGAAACTTCTCTAGTGTGTGATTGTGGTTGTCAAGAACAGATAATGGAAAACATGACAACTCACTGCCCAATCCATTAACACAAGGCAGTGTCATACTGATAATATTTGCAGTCCTGAAGATGAAATCTGGATTAATTACCTCTGTTTAACAGCAGTTCATTCGTTCAACTTACAAGCCATCACTGCACTTACAACTCACATCGAAGTCCATCAAAATGGTCTCTACCTGCCTCCGGTGTTTCGGTCCTCTGATAGTTTCCAAGAAATGACAAATCTTATCATTGCCAGAAGTTGGCTATTTTGTGCTATTAAAAGTCGATTTTGTTTCTTCTACTTAAGCCACCAAGTCAAATTGCTTCCCATGCTCTTTAACATTCCTTCTTTAGACAACAACTGGCTAATTCCCTTCAAGAAGATTCTGTAGGTTCTGTTTCAGCAGAATTGATTCTAATCTCCTTATTTTACTTTTTTTATTCTCATTCAGTGATTGCACAGAAGAAACTAAAATGATAAATTATATCAAACTCTTCCTCAATCAGGCATCACATTCCCAGCTTCGTAACATACACAAGTTTTTGAAATGTTACCTTTCACATCCTTGTCTAAGTCATTAACATAAAACAAACAAAAATCAATGACCCCAGCACTGACCATTAGGTAGATTACCATCTACCATCTTCCAATCCCAAAGTCAAACTATTTATGACATCATTAAAGTCTTAGTCCATTTAAGACCGAGATAAGGAAGAATTTCTTCTCTCAGAAGGCCATGAGTCACGGAAATTTTCTTCTCCAGGCAATTTGGGCTGCTGAATCATGTTCATTGTTGAGACAGAAAAATTCTGAACAGAATGGGGATAGGGATTATAAAATTAGGCAATAAAATTGAGTTGAGACTGAAGATCGTATCAGCCATAGTCTTGCTGAATAATGGACCGGAATTGAGTGGCTAACCCCAATTTTATTTCTTGTTTTTATGTATTAGGTCAAATTCTTTCTTCATACCACTCAATCTTTCCTTTGCTCTCAGTTTTATTTTCATTCTTTTCCAACAGATAAACCAAGAATTCCTGCCCATTTTCAAAATTGTAATCTGTATGACCTAAAACTAGAGCAGCCAAGAACTTTGTCCAGTGTAAAATAATACTGTGATAACCTCAGGATTAAACTATTAATGAGCCACACCTGATTTACAGATGGCTGCACATGGAAGACCTGAACATTAAATATTGCATCTATTGGTTTCAGGTCAAATTAGGTTTATCTTTCCTTAATGGGCATATCCATCAATCTTTGGCCCCTCTCAGCACCCCAGTTCCAAACAGCTGAATATTATTATTTTATGAGGACATTTCACATGAGGCACAGAATGTATAACAACAAAAGCAGCTTAAAAAGACAACCATTGATGAAGCTTTACCCCAGTTTCTCGCTCCATTTCCAGCATTAGCAGACCTGCTCCCTAATATCCTTATTTATGAGGTCAGCTCCCCATTTCTGTAACCTTATTCAACCACTCCTTTCCCAACAATGTTTGCAAATATTGTTTTCTCAATATTGTTTTCTCCAGTTCTATTCATAACCAAAAGCACTGACTTTTGTTTTTTTGCATAACACAGGGATATCACACCTAGGATGCAAGCTTAAAATTAGCTAAGAATGTGCAAAATTGACAGTTTATTGGTTTCAGGGTCTATTTACTTCTACAATATGTTTTAATGTAAAAAAGCTATGCAAGGCCAATGGGCTTCACAGAGTGAAAATCATTTTAAAAGCATGAAGTCAAAAAAGGATTCACCAGGAATGACCAAATGCTTCATCAGTTTAGTGGCCAGGAAATTCTAGGCAGATGAAGGCACTGTCATTGGTAGTGCAGTGAAGAGAAGGCTTCAAGGGTATCAAGGGTAGAAACAGATGACCTGAACATTGGGAATTCAAGGACAAGACACAGATAGGGAAGAGCAAGAGCTGATATATAATAAACTGTAAATCAGAACTTAAATTTTAGCAGTGGGAGAAAAGGTTGTTGTTTTGTGAGCTCAACAGTGATGGATACACAGAACTTGGTAACATTGTCTTTGATGACCTGAAGTTCCTGGCTCGAACTAGGAATTTTGGCAACAGGAAGAATTTAAGGTTCGGAAGTAGCAAGCATTGCAAGAAATGTAGCCACTTGCGAAGTAATGGGTGAGTATGATGTCTTACAACTTCATTCAACCTTAAAGTACACCTAAATAAACTGGCAGGCACTGCGGGTGGAGCACAATAAAACTGCCAGGGAAAAATGAAGCCTCAACATGAATATATGAAGAAAGGGCTATGGCAAGTCAGTGATGAAAAAATAAGAGTGAAACTCAACATCTAGGAGAAAGAAACTGCTTTGTCCTTTCAGTTCCCAATATGCTTACATCACTTTGTATAATACTCCATGGCAAGAGTACAAGGAGGATTGCCCAATTTGGCACTTCAAGGAAACTTTTTCCAAAAGATTGCTGTACACTATAATCGCATGTTGTGATAACTAACTTGAACAGACTACCAAGCACCCAGAAGCCTGGGCAAAGAAATTGTACAAGGTAACAGTGGATTTTTCAGTATCTGAGATTCCATGGTCCAATCTCAGAAACAGTAAACCAGATATGTTACTGTTATTAATCATAACTCATTACTGCATGCCACAAATATGCTCGGTCAACCTCCTCCACATTAGCAACTCAGCTATAACAAGCTTTTACTAATTACATGGTTACATCATCATATCATAATAGCACACCCATATCATAACAGGATCCATTTTAAATATCTCGTCTACAATTGATAGCTTGGGCACATTTATTTTTCGAGATCATAATGGATCAGATACATAAAACATAAACCATTGCACAAGACTGTGTAGGACTTTTCATTTAATGAAAACAACAGGCAAAAGATTAAGCCTGCCAGGTTCCACATCCAATCCCCAACAGACAATGCTGGCAGAAGAAGCTAAGAAACAAAAGCACAAATTATTGGAAAATATTTCAGATCCCCTTGGCTATAGATCAAGAATTGAGCTGTACAAGTTGTGTGGTACCATATATTTGCAGATGTCTCTTGATCTTATAGTATAATTGCTCAATGTAAAACCAGTCACTGACCTAGTCCACTAAAACTTACCTTTTCCACAACCTAACCAAAGCAGACGTAACCAAATCTACCCATGATAGGCTTGAAATATCTCGTCATCATTATTATGTGCAGTGTCATTTGATGTGGGTGATCATGGTCTTTCATCTGTCTTTAAGACCAGTGGTCCCCAACCACCGGGCCGCAGACTGGCACCGGGCCGCAAAGCATGTGCTACTGGGCAGTGAGAAAACAATATGATTTGGCGATATGAGTCATCTGCACCTTTCCTCATTCCCTGTCATGCCCACTGTTGAGTTTGAACGAACACGAGGTCATTACGCATGCAAAGTCGTTACCCGCGCGTCATCCATGTCAGCACGGGAAGGAGATCAACTCCTCGAGCTTGCAAATGACGGCGGGCTGAAAAGTATGTTTGACGGCATTCTGGATCAAAGTCAAGGCTAAATATCCTGAGATAGCCATGAAAGCACTGAAAGCGTTGCTTCCATTTCCAACATATCTCTGCAATGAATGCAACGAAAACTAAATTGCAGAATAGACTGGACATAAGGAACCCCGTTCGAGTATTGCTGTCTCCCATCACCTCTCAATGGCACTGGCTTGTTGCAGGGAAACCCAGGGCTCCCACTGATTCAGTGATATTGCAATGATTTTATATGTTCATACAGGGAAAATATGTGCTGTGCGTTTAATATCCAAACGTTACTTAAAATGTTATGATGCTATTGACTTATAAGTGACTTATATAACCATATAGCAATTACAGCACAGAAACGGGCCATCTCTGTCCTTCTAGTCCGTGCCGAACGCTACTCTCACCTAGTCCCACCGACCTGCATTCAGCCCATAACCCTCCATTCCTTTCCTGTCCATATACCTATCCAATTTTTCTTTAAATGATCATATCGAACCTGCCTCTACCACTTCTACTGAAAGTTCATTCAACACTTACTTCAAGCTCCCCTGTCCTCCCCTGATAATTGACTTTTCACTATATTCATGCGAGGAAAATATGCGGTGTGCTTAATATTAAATTCGTTAGATAAACCCTTTTAGAAATGAAATTGAGTGTATTACCACTTATCACCTATATTCCAGTCATGATTAACACCCCACCCCCCGAACAGAATTGCCAAAAACGATTTGTAGAAAAAAACGGCACATATACGCATGCGCGCACAGGTGACCACGCAAGGCTTCATGGTCATTGTAGTCTTTCTCGGGGTAAACACAACGTATTTGACTGTTACTCTTGACTGTTGGCACCCCTACCCGCCCCCCCCCACCCCACCGGTCGGCCGGTCCGCAAGAATATTGTCAATAATAAACCGGTCCACTGTGCAAAAAAGGTTGGGGACCCCTGTTTAAAACCATGATTGTTCTTGGCAAACTTTTCTGCAGAAGTGGTTTGCCATTGCCCTCTTCTGGGCAGTGTCTTTAGAAGACAGGTGACCCCAGCCATTATCAATACTCTTCAGAGATTGTCTGCCTGGAGTCAGTGGTCGCATAACCAGGACTTATGGTATGTACCAGCTGCTCATATGACCACCCACCACCAGCTCCCACGACTTCATGTGACCCTGAGTGGGGGGACTGAGCAGGTGCTACATCTTGCCCAAGGGTGACCTACAGGCCAGCAGAGGGAAGAAGTGCCTTACACCTCCTTTGGTATAGATATATCTCCACCCCATCTGGTATCTATCAGGCTGGTAAAGCACATCCATAGCTACCCAGGAACATATTCTGAAAGGAATGGCATTTACTATTATCATTATACGTTGCACAAGTGGATGTATTGTAGTTGCTGCTGATGGCAGTCTTCACTGATGCACATAAAATAGGGTCTTTCAAGCCACTGTTAAAAGTTATATTCCACACTCTGCCCAATAGTGATTAAAGCTGAAGATTATTCACATTCTCTAACAGATTGTGATGTTACTCTATAAATCAGTTATTATTCTCAGTGTAAGAGATTCATGTTTGCTTCATCCCGTTAGGCCTGAGCGACTAGCTCAGCTGTATCTGGTTTTACTTTCCCGGAGTGCGGAGTGTCTCTTGCACATGATTCTCATCGTCTCGTGGCAGCACAGAGTCTCAAGAGCTGACTCCACAAAGGCAATTTGCCATTAATCACAGGCAGAACTGACATTTTTATTCCGTGCCAGATCTGGACATTAGTGCTGCATAACCAGCAATTTCACAGCCTGCCTGATATTCTAGATGGGGCTAAAGGTTACAACTGGCACTCTTGCCTATACAGTACACTTTTCAATGAAATTATTCTACCACTGACTATGTCTTCATAGTAACCTCCAAGTCACTTATTTATATAAAATATATACAAAATTATAACTGTGACAATACTTTTCTCTCTCTCTCTCTCTCTCTCGCTCACTCCCTCCCTCTGCCCTCTCATACACACACAAGCATACACACTGAATACAAGGGAGAGGTGCAAAGAGAGGTGATGAAGGATATGTTGGAGGAGGAAAAGATTGGGGGCAGGAGAAGCAGAGGTAGGATAGGAGATGGAGCTGAGGAATAAAAAGCCAGCAAGGGGTTGGGGCAAATATTTCAGGTTCTGCCAAAGGAGGAGTGGAAAGTTCAAAATAAATTTATTATCAAAGTACATATATGCCACCATACATCATGTGTCATTTTCTTGTGGGCATTCATAGTAAACACAAAGAAACACAATGGAAGCAGAGAAAACTTCACACCACGAAGATGAACAAACAATGTGCAAAAAGTCAACTAACTATGCAAGTACAAAAAGTAAAGAAAAAACTTAATTATAATAAATAAATAAGCAATAAATATCAAGAGTTGTAGAATCTTTAAAAGTGAGTCTATAGGTTAGAGATAGGATCCACAGGTTGTAGTCCAGTGCTGAGGCGAGTGATGTTGCCCCCTCTGGTTCAAGGGCCTGATGGTTGAGGGATAGTAATTGTTTTTGAACCAGCTCCCATAGGAATTGAGGCTTTGAGGCCTTCTGCTAGCGAGAAGAGAGCATGGCCTGGAAGGCGGCCGTCCTTGATGATGGATGCTGCTTTCCTGGGACACCCTCCTTATAAATGTGCTCAATGGTGAGGAGGACTTTACCTCTGATAGCCTGGCCTGTGCTCACTACTTTCTGTAGGTCTTTCTATTCAAAGGCATTGGTGTTTCCATACCAGGCTGTGATGCAACCAGTAAATATACTCTCCACCACACGTCTATAGAAGTTTGTCAGAATTTTAAATGACATGCAGAATCTGCACAAACTCCTAAGAAAGTGGAAGTGCTGCACGTCTTCTTTGTATTGTAGTTGCATGCTGGGCCCTGGACAGATCCTGTGAAATTATAACACCAAGGAATTTAAAGCTGCTGATTCTCTCCACCTCTGATCCCCCGATAAGGACTGGTTTATGAACTTCTGGTGTCCTCCTCCTGTAGTCAATGATCAGCTCTTTGATTTTGCTGATGTTGCGTAAGAGGTTATTGTGGTGCCTGTCAGCCAGATTTTCAGTCTCTCTCCTACACCATGATTTATCACCACCTTTGATTCGGCACACAACAGTTGGAATGGTTTGATCTGGGTGTGGGATGAAGAATAGTTTGTGTTACTGATGTGGTGGGGAAGGATTCTGAAAATACTATTTTTGCAGCTGCAAGAAGTTCAGAGGAATTCCATGTAACTTTTGAGTGGAAGGGATTAAAGTTTCTTTCCAAAGTGGGGCTATGGCTTCTGTTTTATATGATTGTACAAGAGCCAAGAAATCATATTTTGCCTAGTTAAGCCTCACTGAAATAAATATGCTCTATAGTGATTTGCCTTGTTTTACGTGATATTGTATATAGTTCAGTTAATATCCTTAAAATACCACAAATGCTACAATTAGATAACATGCTCATAAATTGAATTCTAGATGAATGTATCAGTTTATATTTTGCTAGAAATTGAATTTCACCTTTTTTAATGCACTGAAACATGCAACAAATTGATACCCTCAGAAAGGATTGCAAAAGTGGCTAAAAGGAAGGATGCAACAGCATTAACATGGCCTTCTTCAAGAATGTGCTTTATCTGTGTCCTGTACAGGTCTCCTCCCAAGTATCACCACTTGACTGCACAACACTTAGAGAAACAGGTTTCTCAAGTTAGGTGAACAGTAGCAACACACAACAGCTGCCGTGGTTAACAGAAAGGCTGGGGAGAGCATTAAGGGAGTCCAAGAAGGTTCCCAACCTGGGATCCATAGACCCCTTGCTTAATGGTATTGGCGCAGGCATAAAAAAGGTTGGGAACCTCTGCCCCAGACAAATGTTGAAGTGCAAGTGAATGCGATGTACAGTGTAGCAAGAAGGAGAATCCACAAACTATGGAGCGATGTTGGAAAACATGACATTGTTGGCTATGTCAAGGTTTCATCTTGCAGCAGGACCAAGAATACAGCTCCAATTGTGTATTGTCTCTTGTTAAGATAAACCAGGAATTATCCAGGTTCATCTCCATCAAATCTCCTACAACTCTACCCTATCCTGTTTAGGTATGGGGACTAAAACTTCTTTCTCTTCATGGGCAGAGGGACTGCTGAATATCTGCTAAACGAAATTCTCTAACTCAATTTGCTGAAAAGTTTCTTCATTGATTTGGGTGGAGTCTAAGCAGATTGGGAGAAATGTGAGTAGCCTCACTAAGTTTTGGAGCTACTTGTTGAATTGTCCCATTGTGAATCAGATGGCCTTTTAAATGCATCAAAGGTAGAACACAGCAGGTGGCTCTCTATTTTCTGTGACTGCCAAATGTGAGTCTTCTTCTGGAGTTGGGAGCTACAGTTTATGTGTGGAAAACTTCAAATTCGCATTGCTGATAAAGTGACATTGGGAAAACTTGAACGCAGAACGATGGACATACATGCTCCCACTTCACCATTGCTGTGATTTCACCCAGAAAAGACCAAGGTTACAAGGAGTTTGTATTGCAAAGTGCCTCTGGGCAAAGTATATCCTTCCCTAAACAATGTGTAGAGCTGACAGGTAATACATCCAGTAAATTCAGCAAAATATCAGAATAGAACATACAGCCAGATGTGACAAATGTTCTGAGAATGTCATAAATTAATGGTACTAATCTGATCCATCTCTAGAATTTGAGGAGATAGGTTGAACCAGGTGCATGTCAAATGCAAACCTTTTACAGTCAATTTATTTCACGGGGGAGAAGGCCTGCTGACATTAACTGTCAAGCTCAAAATTTTTGCTTCAGCTATCTGCCCACTGCTGAATGCATTTGTTTTGGATAGTGTGCTTAAGGATGTAGTAAATTTTCAGGTCAGCTCACTGGTCTGAGTGCTGCTGGTAGTATGTAACCCAGTACTACCTGTCGCATGGTCGGGTGGCTAGACACCCTGCAAGACGAAAAACAAGACCTGTCAAAGGGTGGATGAACCCTCTTGTAGGGTCAACGGCCATCTAGCAAACACGTGCCGTGAAGCACGGAAAGAGCATCCCTTGCATCGAAGCTTGATCTGGCCATTCACTGCAACAGAATCTCCCCCAGCCGTCTTGGACCCCACATGCCGCTGGACCCGGGAGGGGATATTAAGAGGGTGGGTCTGGACCTGTGCAACCCTCTACTCACCTAAAATCCATTCACACACACGCTGTTCCTTTCTGAGGAGTAGGGTCAACTGCGCTAACTGACTGAAAGGAACCATCATCATCCAATGGGATGGATAGCCAGAGAGAGAGAGAGAGTGAATTTAAAATCTGACTTTGAAGGCCGTCAGAAGTTCAGCATGCTCACCCAAGGTTTCAGCAGATTTATCCTATGGATGAATTCAGCCCACAGTCTGTTCAGAATTAGCTGATTTCAGATAGAACAACAGGTTGTGAACTAAACACGGTGTTGATAAGTGTAAAGAATGGCCAATAGAAACTGTAACTCTTTCCCTGGTAACTCATATTCTGAAAGAGAAGTGATATTGTCTAACTAGCTTTCTTTTGTACTAGTTGTTATGTTGTGATGTTCAGATGGACATCAAAGGAAAACATGTGGCCACAGCTGTTTTTCCCTAATGACAGAATATTCTGCCAATACTCCTTGACAAAAGGATAATATGAAAAATGGCCACATTGTAGAGATGGTGGAAATCTCTATTGTTCATCAAACAATACGTGTAAAAAGGGAAATGTGTGCGAAGTACACAGAGCAAGGTCTAACAAACAACCAGTGAATGCTGTCTTCTGGTGATATTATCAGAGGTAGGAATTTCTTCTCTAGATCTGGCTTTTCTTCAGATAGTGTCAATGGGTCCTTCCTGTTTGTCTGATCAAGCAAAATCAATGTCATTAAAAATCCTGTCTGGAAGATGTCATAGCATCAGAATTCCTGTTAAAGTACTAGCTCATCCATCATGTTTACTCCTTAACTTGGAATGTATTAATTTAGGAGTCCCTGCAAAGGACTGTGAAAAAGGCTGAGAGGATCATAGTTGTCTCCCTTCCATCTATTTATCAGGAGCACTGCGTACGCAGGGCCTTAGTATTATTAAGGACCCCACCCATCCATCCAGCATCCTCTGACTTTCTACCATCAGGCAGGAGACTCCGATGCATAAAAATAAGAATGGTCAAGATCTATGTTCCCTCTAAGCTGTGCGCGTGTGCATGCTCACATATGTTTTTCAACCAGCGCATAAAGGAAATTAATGTGCGCACAAAAGGTTAGTTACCTAAAATAATGTAGTAATTAATATATAATTATTGAAAATAGTCTTTTAGCTAAATGCTTCTGTTAGCTAATTAGTCAGTTTTTAAAATACCACAATGCACGTCACTAATTTACATCACGTCACCTTTGCTGTTCCGGTTTGTACGGCCACATCACGGCGGCAGCCATCTTTGGCGGACAGTGTTCGTATCATAAAGTTTACAAAGATCTTTATACCTTATACTTTATTCTTTATTGTCGCCAAACAATAGAGACTAGAACGTACAATCATCACAGCGATATTTGATTCTGTGCTTCCTGCTCCCTGGATTACAAGTATTAAATATTAAAAATAGTAAAAAATTAGTAAATACTAAAAATTAAAATTATAAATCATAAATAGAAAATAGAAAAATGGAAAGTAAGGTAGTGCAAAAACATCTGTTTCAAATCCTGTAGATAGCTTATTAAGTTTTTGTTGAAAACAAAATTGATTCACTCTGTCGAATTCAAAAGAAGCGAAGGACATGAAGCGCAAAAGAACTGCAAATTTGTTTAAAGTTGAATGGCTTAACAAAATAGTGGAAACTGTTACACCGGAAGCACAAGAAATATTTATGTATGATTTGGAAACTGGAGTTATCTGTTTGTATTGTTGTGATGCGAAAGTTGCTGGAGAACTTGCTGGTGGAAAGAAGTGGGATGATATTTGGAAACTTGACTTTTTGAAGTGTCATTTGGCAAGTAAATCACATTTGGATGGTGAGCAAAAGCTCAGGCAACAGGACCCGTCATTATCCATTACAGGAGTGCTACGGTTGATTGCAGATGAGCAAGAGTGAAAACGATCAAACCCAGAGGAGATCAAAGTTCCTGAAGATGAGGTACAAGAATGGTCAGCTTTTGATTTCTCCACAATTGCAGATTGTGACTTCACATTTGGCGATGAACAAGTTAATGCCTTATGTCTAAAATACCATGATTTTCTAGCTGAAAATACTGTAATAGTTAGACAGTTTAATGATTTCAAATTTTCTGTGCAAGAAAAAAAATTAAATTCAAACTGATTTCAAACTTTACTCAAATGGTGGTATTTGTACTTCAAAATGAACAGTTTTGCGACCTTGCACAGTTGATGGACATTGGAGGAATCTTTCTTGCGTCTAGTGCAGACTGTGAATGAGGTCTTAGCCTAATGAATCAACTCAAAAACAAGCTGAGAAACCGTTTAGGTGAATGTCATTTGGATATGTTAATGAGAATCAAAAGCTATCAATTGGATGGAAGTTCTATTAGTCTAGATAGAGTTTAAAAAGAATGGGTAAATGCCAAAAACAGGAGAGAGAAAAAATAACTGAGTGACTTAAATATGTATGCTATTTTGTTGTTATTCTGTGCAGTTTTATGTCAAATATTTTGTAAACCTACATAAATTGTGCATTCAGTGTGCACATACTTTTGTCACAGGAAATAAATTTGCACAACATAAGATTTTTGTGCACACTAACTACTAAAAATTAAAGGGAACATTGGTCAAGATGGAAAGCAGCTTCTTCCCTCAGGCCATTAGGCTTCTGAACTCCCTGCCACATCACATTCAAAGTGACACTGGTTAATTTGTTCTGTACCTTACAATATTTAATTTATATACTTTAGTTTGTTTATTTATATGTAATCCATCTGTAGATTTTATCATTATTTTCATAAGTTATTGTGTGTTATGTCTACTGCAGTGGTTCGGAGAAACATTTTCTCATTTGACAGTATACATGTATATAGTTAAATGACAATAAACATGATTTGATTTAACTGTTTGGTATTCATCAAATAACACAGTTAAAAATTACTCCTTATATTGATAGATAAAAAAGGACAGTTCCTTAAATATATAGAAGATACTATAAACATTGACGTGTAATCCTACTTTAGTTTTTATTCCCTCCTGGGACTGAAAATTTCATCATTTAATGGTCATCCTAATTGTCCTTAGGAAAAATAGTACAGGGTACTGAGAATCCCGGGTGGAGCTTTCAGTGTCCATCTCTTCCACTGACCAAGCTTCCCAAGGCCTGAAGAAGATAATTGCCAGTTTGGGTCTCTGTCGAGTAGTGAGCAGAGCATCGGGGGGATAAAACTACAGCCTCACCAGTCTACCTATTACATATGCATCTACCTACAGTGTATCGGTATGGAAGGAAATCAGAAGCACAAAATTCCTGTAAAAGCAAAATCCAATTGACAACACCTTAACTTTTGGTATGCAGCACAATTGTTATGTAACTCTCACTTTGGCGACTGGCTTAATCTAGAGGAAGACGGCCCTTGGCCCAGCCAAATTTAAGAAATCTTGTTTGGGTGGATGCTGCGCGATGTGTCCCGTTACAAATCAGTACCATGAAATAACAAACAGTATACAATATTTGATTAAATGATTGAATTTTATAATTCTTAATTTGACTATATGGTTAGTAAAGAAACAAAAAAAGAAAGGGGACCATTCTCAAGAAACAATCTAATGCACAACGTTGGAGCTCACTGATAAGGCTGTTCATCCACAATCGATCTCCTCTGATTGCCGCTGACCTTCGGAACCTCGCTCCAAGTCCACTCTGTTTGGCAGTCTACCAACTCTCTCCATTCACGTCTTGTCTCCTCATCTCTCCATGGCAAAAGACTGCAAAATCCCTGCTTCCAGATCCACAAGAAAGAACAACATCCCTTCAACTCAACATTAGCAGGGAAACCTTACAGCGCGTTACACTCTCCCCCATCAAATTTAGTCATATCCTCGTGACGTTGAGATAATTTGCCAACTCTTCCTGCAAAACACAAAGTCCAATCCAGGTGCACAAGGCAGTGACATAGCTCCCCAACACGGTAGCGGTCACACTCTGTTCCCCTGGTGCTACGTAGGCCAGCCTATCCGGTGGTCTCCTAATTCTCTGAGACCTCCGTACCCCCTCACCTAACTCTTCAGGTTCAGACACTACCGGGGATACTTCCTGTCTACCTGACAAGGCCTCCCCAGACCTATCACTCATGCCCTCCTGCAACTTGGACCCCTCAGTCCAGTGGCCAAACCACGCTTCGTCCCTTGCAGGGTCCCACTACAACCCAGGTTGTCCGCAGATAACACTCCCCACTTCACCTGACTCAGTGGGAGAAGGGCTGGAAATCTCTTCCTCAATCAGTGGGGAGTTAGCAAAAGGCAACATATACCATCCATCTAGGTCCTCATCCTCTGAATCAGTATCCTTCTCAGGAGTGGGGGTCGGCCTAACCTCTTCTGCTGTTGGTCTTGCAGTCGCCCTGCATTTCCGCAGAGTCTTCTTACTAAGTGCAGTCTCCAAGTCGGGCTCTGGGTCTACCTGCACCTCTTGTCCTCGGGTAGCAGGTGGTTCCAATGGAGAATCTTGACAGGCCCATTCCCATCCTCTGGTTTCACCCGAAAAACTGGTAGGTTTGGCATTTGACTCTCCACCACATAGGGCTTAGCTACCCCACAGTCCACCAACTTATGTTTCCCAGGTAGCCCCAAGTTCCTCCTTTCTTTTTTTCCAATCTTTTTATTAATATCAAAATGTTAAACATAACATAGTATTAATACAAAGCTATTGGAAATACATTGTTAATAATTAGCATATATAAATATAAACTCAGTTAACACACAGATATTAAACCTCCCAATATCTCACAGAATATGAATATAAGAAAAAAATGCAAAAGTAACATGAAAAAGAAAAGAAAAAAAACAAAATACTCCAATTTAAAAAAAAACACTAATCTAAACCATACTAATCAACGAAACTAAAGAAAAGAAAAAGACATGGGCTGTTGTGTTACATCAGATAGGACCATTAGTGTCATTAATTCCGCTGCTCTCTCCATATATTTAAGAGTAATAGAATAGGTTTGGAGAAGGTCAAATTACTTCATATGGAAGTGTTGAATAAATGGCCTCCAAGTCTTTTCGAATTTAATAGAAGGATCATGAATGACACTTCTAATTTTTTTCTAAATTTAAACACAACATAGTTTGAGAGAACCAATGAAATGTAGTGGGAGGATTAATCTCTTTCCAAATTAGCAAAATGGATCTTCTAGCCATTAATGTAACAAATGCAATCATCCGACGAGCTGAAGAAGTTAAGTGATTTTGATCTGTCATTGGTAGACCAAAAATTGCAGTAATAGGGTGAGGTTGTAAATCAATACTCAGAACAGTTGAAGTAATATCAAAGATATTAAATAATATCTTGATCACTATTTATCTGCCTGGGAAGGCCATAATAAATTAAATACTTCTCCCATAACACTTTGGCCAATGTGGACGCCCTCTGCTCCTCTGTAGGAAAAGCCTGTGCATATCTGGTGTAGTGGTCCATGATGACTAAGACATTTGCTGTGCTGCTGGCATTGGGTTCTAATGATAGGAAATCCATACACATCAGGTCCAGAGGCCCCGCTCTCTTCAAGTGGGACAAGGGAGCTGCCTGTGTAGGCAGCGTCTCCTGCCATATGCATCGAATGCATGACTTGCAGTATTGTTCGACCTCCAATTTCATCCGGGGCCAGTAAAACAGGTCTTTGAGAAATCCATGGGTCTTTTCAACATCCAAATGTCCAGAATCATCATGAAGTGACTTCAACACAATCCTCCGATACTTCTCCAGCAGAATCAGCTGGCAACGCTGAGGTCGGTCCAGGGGTGGCATGACCGGTATAGGATCTGGTCCTGCAACTGCAACCAAGGCCATTCTCTCAGTGATGGAGGCACCGCCGCTTGTATCATCTTCTCTGCCCAGCCATGTCTCCCTTTTTGACTGCTGACCAAATGATACCGATGCCCGGGTCATCTCACTGAGCAGCTGCCACTTCCCAGAACTCAATTCCGGCAGCTGATTTGTCTCCAGAGCAGACAGGTTACAGTAAACTTGGGGAATGGCGTCCTCCTCAGAAGCTCACAATTGATCCACCACTCGATCTTGCCCCTTCTCTCCCTCTGCCTTCTACTATACTGGTCAGGGTCAGTGTGCTTGTTCAGAGTCCTATGGTCCACACACACCCATACCTTCCCATTCTTCATTCGGACCACTACTATTGGGGACGCATAGGGGCTTGGGGACTTGGTGATAATCCCAGTTTCTTCAACTTACACAAATGTTGCCAAATGACCTCCAGCTCTGCAGGGGCCATTCACCACGACCTTTCTCTAAACGGGGTGTCCTTGGTCAGTGTGATGAGTGCTCTTGGAAAAACCCACATCAAACTCGTCAGTGGAAAAGACAGCCTCCAGATTCAACATCTTCTCTACCAGCCTCCTCTTTTAACCCACAGGAACTGGGGAGTCCTCTAAGTTGAATGACTCAGCGGTCAACTTTCCCCCTTTTCCCAATAGTTTCTCCCCGGCTTGTCTCACAGGGACACGAGACATTACCGTCACTGGGTACAGATGTGCCAGGGGCATCCCCAGCTTGAAGGTGACCTCCCTCTTCGTACTATTCCTGACAATCACTGCCATCCTGCTTGCCTGCACAACCAGGGTTTTCTGCAATTCGGTTCACTAGTTCCCCAGCAGGAAATCCTGACTCCCCCTCGTGGTCTTCCAGAGCATCCACTAACAGGGCCTCACCTTCAGGCACTCCGGTAAATTTGGGGGTACTCTTGCTACTTCCCCAGGCCGTACCACCATTGGTTTCGACTGGGTGAACCACACAGTTCCTCATCTAAATTCGGTATCCGGCCCAGTGCAGCCATGCACTTCCTCAAAAGCAGCTCGAAACACCAGGTGCACGGATAGTGTTCCCAGAAAGCTCTCACCAGCCTCCTCCTTGCAGGCCCCCATGAGCCTCCTCACAAAAGGGTGATGGTCCCCACCAGAATTAAAACACAGCCCTTCTCAACAGGGTCCAGACAAACTAGCACTAATGTATTAAGGACCTCAGACTCTCCCATATCAGCCTTCAAGAACTCCAACTTCACTGACAAATAACCATCATACGGATAATCACTAGCACTAAGCCCCCAGATCTCCAACGTCCTGAATGGAGTCAATGGTAAATGCTTCAGATACTGGGTGTAAAGCAAACGGTACAACAACGTGACCTGCGACCCAGTGTCAGGTATGGCTTTAGCATAAGTACCCTCCATCCGTAGCAACACACTGGAGCATGGTCCCACTAAACCTTTAGGAATAGGGCCTTTCGCTTTCCAAGGGTTCCTTGGTATATTGCTGGGAATGTGTTTCCCCCAGAGACACCAGGCCGTTCCCTCACTTTTCCCATCGACTCTCTCTGCTTAGGTACCCAGGGGCTCATTCATCTGTTGCCAGCAGCCCTCCTCATTGTTCATCCCCTTGGGGGATCTGCCCCGCCATCAGCTCCATCATATGGGGGGGTGTCAAGCCGAACATCTCCATTCCGAACTCTGCCACAATCTCCTCTACCTCTCCCTGGGGTAGGCTGTCCGTGGCCACTTCATCGCAGGGGACCACTACCGAGGACTGTACCCTGCCGATGGAGGCCTCCGCGCCTCCGACGCGTTCTCCTCTTCCCGTACCTCTCTGATCAGCTCAACAAAAGATGAAGGAGGGCACATCTTACGAGACTGTCAGAGACCCCAAGCAATCAGGTCCTGGGACTGGGCACCCCTGGCTATCTGGTTCACTCTTAACCGATCCACATCAGCAGCCTGAATGACCCCGCTGCGCTGCAAGCAAGTTAGCTGCCTCTCCAGCCGAAAAATAAAAGCAGAAAGCTTCTCCCCCTTCTCCTGAAGCATGTTCTGAAACCCCACCATGAACTCCATTGGGCTTCCTGTCAGGCCAAAAGCATGGTCCAGTGCTTGCATGTAATTGACAGCTGTCGCTATGGGATACCGCAACCCAATGGCTCTCACAACATCGGCAGCCCACCCAGTCAAACTCTCAACCAATCTCTGTCGCTTTACGTCATCAGAGCACTGTTACTTATCTAACCACTGAGAGGTCTGCTCCGCCGAAGCCTCATACTGCTCTTCCCCTTTAGGGGTGGACGTTATTCCAGAGAAGAGCTGGAGCTCACCATAGCTGGGACTTTGAACCTGATTTTTCCATTTATTCGCGAGAGAGGTAAGGGCAGATACTAACCCAGAATTCTCACTCTTCACTGGGGGACGTGGACTAATTAGACATTCCAAATCCGACCACTCCTTCCCCTCCCTCCTCAGAAACGATAGAACCCTGCCTTTGAAACCTTCGCCCCCAGCTACCATTACATCAGCACTGCTCTGCATTAAAATGAGAAATGTGCCCACCATTTTATCAAACCTCTGCCCCGCAATCACAACTTTAACAGTACTTAACAGGCAAATTAGCAATTCATCTGGAGTACAAACATCTACCCCAGAGGTTCAATGTTCAGGGTAATCACACAGCATCCAACGAAATCAATCTCGGACGAGCCCCCACAATTGTAACTCTTTCTTCGGCTAGCAGCTTAATCTAAGGGAAGACAGCCCTTGGCCCAGCCAAATTTAAGAAATCTTGTTTGGGTGGATGCTGTGCGATGTGTCCCGTTACAAATCAGTACCACAAAATAACAAACAGTACACAATATGCGATTGAACGATTGAGCTTTATAATTCTTAATTTGACTATATGGTTAGTAAAGAAACAAAAAAAAGAAAAGGGCCCATTCTCATGAAACAGTCTAATGCGTAACGGAGCTCACTGATAAGGCCATTCGTCCACCATCGACCTCCTCCTATCGCCACTGACATTTGGTCCCTCACTCCAAGTCCACTCCATCTGGCAGTCTACCAACTCTCTCCATTCCTGTCTTCTCTCTTCATCTCTCTCTGGCAAAAGACCGTAAAATCCCTGCTCCCAGACCCACAAGAAAGAACAACATCCGTCTTATTGGATAGCCCCACATTCCAAAGCCCCGTTATCTCTAGTCATAACCCAAACAACGTTGCTCCAGAGAAACCATTACATTAGCAGAGAACCTTACAGCATGCTACAGTTGTATAAGGAACGGGCTCCTCAGGATAGTGATTGGGATTCAATCATTCTTCAAAACTTTTCCTTCAATTTTTCTCTTTTCTGTTCCAGCATTCTTCCTGATCTGTCAGAGTATGTTCATCAGAATGATTGGAATGGATCATGTAAATTGTCCACCAACAACTTACGTAATAACTATTTTTTTAATTAGTCTTTACCGTAGAGAACACCTGCAGTATGCCAGAAGTTCACAAGTGTCAGGGGGCAGAAGTGAGTGTAGTTGCTATAACTAGGGAAAAGGTGCTTAGGAAACTGATAGGTCACGTGCACCAGATAAACCACTCTCCAGGGTTATAAAGAGGTAGCAGATGAGATTGCAGAGGCATTAGTAATGATCTTTCAAGAATCACTAGATTCTGGAATGGTTCGAGGGGACTGGATAATTGCAAAAGTCACTCCATTCTTTAAGAAGGTGCAAATGAATGGAAATTATAGGCCAGTTAGCCTGACTTTAGTGGTTGATAAGATATTGGAGTCCATCATTAAGGATAAGGTTTCGGGGCAGTTGGAGACACATGATAAAGTAGGACAAAGTCAGTATGGATTCCTCAAGAGTAAATCTTGCCAGACAAATCTGTTGGAATTCTTTGAGGAAATAACAGGCAAGATACACAAAAGAAATTAAGTAAATGTTGTTTACTTGAATTTTCAGACACCTTTAACAAGGTGCCACATGTGAGCCTGCTAAACAAGATTGGAGCCGATGGTATTACATGAAAGGTACAAACATGAATAGAAGATTGGCTGACTGGCAGGAGGTAAAAAGTGGGAACAAAGGAGGCCTTTTCTGGTTGGCTGCCAGCAATTAGAAATGTTGCACAAAGGTTGGTGCTGGAACCGCTTCTTTTCACGTTTGGTACCTATAATTTGGATAACGGAATTGATGACTGTCTGGTCAAGTTTGCAGACAATACAAAGATAAGTGGGGGTCAGATAGTATTGAGGAAGCAGGGAGTCTGCAGAAGGAGTTAGACAGGTCAGGAGAATGACCAAAGCAGTGGCAGATGGAATATAATGCATGGTATGCACTTTGGTAGAACAAATTAAGGTGTAGACTATTTTCAGAACGGGGAGAAAATTCAGAAATCAGAGGTGCATAGAGCCTTGGGAACCCTAAAGGCTAGCTTGCAGATTGAGTTAGTGCTAAGGAATGTAAATGCAATGTTAGCATTCATTTTGAGAGGATTAGAATATTAAAAAAACAAGATGTAATGCTAAGGTTTATAAGGCATTGTCCAGACACTCCTTGGAGTTTTGTAAACAATTTTAAGCCCCGTATCTAAGAAAGGATGTAAGGATGTGTTGGCATTGGAGAAGGTACAGAGGGGGTTTGCAAGAATGATCCTGGGAATGAAAGGGTTAATGCAAGAGGAGTACTTGATGGTTTTGTGTGTATACTCACTGGAGTTTAGAAGAATGGGGGGGGGGGGTTCTCATTGAAACCAATTGAATATTGAAAGACTTAAATAGAGTGGATGTGGAGAGGATGCTTCATATAGTGGGTGGAGTCTAGCGCCATAGGGCACAGCCTCAGAGTATAGGATATCTCTTTAGAACAGAGATGAGGTTTAGCCAGTGAGTAGTGAATCTAAGGAATTAATTGTCATAAATGGCTGTGGAGGCCAAGTCATTAGGTATATTTAAAGTGGAGGTTGATAGGTTCTTGATTAGTGAAGGCATCAAAGATTATGGGGAGAAGGCAGGAAAATGAGGTTGAGAGGGATAACAGATCAGCCATGATGAAATGGTGGAGAAGATTTAATGGGCTTAATGGCCTAATTCTGCTGCTATATTTTATAGTCTAACATATATATATATAAAAGAAAAGAATATTTGTCATGGTCTGGTCCATGAAGTCCGCATTCCGATTCACGGTCCGGTCCGTGGACTCCGGACTCCAGGTCTTCCAGCTGTTCCTTGTTTCAGTTGGGCTTAATCATAGGCACCTGATGCTCATCTTGGGGCTGGGAATATAAGTGGTCCTGGGTTCGAATGTGGTTGCTGGTTCATCTCGTCAGTATCCTGCCTTCGTCTCCGTGGGGTAAGTCAGGCCATCTTTGCCATTACCCTGTGGTTGGATCTGTCCCTTCCTGTCCTTGCCTCCATTGGGTAAGCCAGTCTGTCTTTCCCATTACCCTGAGGCTGGACTGTTCCCTTCCCCTTCCTTCTGAAGCCATTGCCTGCAACCTGTGCCGGGAGCCTCTGCCCGCAACCTGTGCCGGGAGCCTCTGCCCGCAACCTGTGCCGGGAGCCTCTGCCTGCAACCTTGTCAAGTTCAACCACCAGAGCGAGAACAGAGCTTTGTTGTGCCAAGATAAGGAACTGTCTATTGTTGAGTTGAAACTGGCTCTGTGTCCACACCTTCGCTAGGTAGATCCGGCCATTTGCCACTACCTAGTGTTGGGAATTGTCTCTGTGTCCACGCCTTCACTAGGTAGGTCCAGTCGTTTGCCGCTACCTAGTGTTGGGAACCGTCTCGTCATGTTCTGCATTCTGTGTATGAGTCCCAGCCCTACGTCCTCGTCCAAAGCTCCGAGCATCCAGTCCTCATCCAAGGCTCCGAGCGTCCAGTCCTCATCCAAGGCTCCGAGGTTCCTGTCTCCCAAGACCACATCATGTCTTTGCCTAGTTTCAGTGTCTGAGCCCAAGTTAAGACCCAGGTTCTGGGTCCTTGTCCAGTCTCTGGCTCGGAATCTGAACCCAATCCTCGTCATGTCGTCGCCGCGAGGACCCCAAGCCTCGTCATGTCGTCGCCGCGAGGACCCCAAGCCTCGTCATGTCGTCGCCGCGAGGACCCCAAGCCTCGTCACGTCGTCGCCACGAGGAACCCAAGCCATGTCCAGTCCTGTAGCCACATCATGTCCGAGCCTAGTTCCGGGGTCCGAGCCCGAGTCAAGACCCAGGTTCTGGGTCCTTGTCCAGTCTCTGGCTCAGAGACTAAGCTCAGGCTCCTAGTTTCCCGTTCCTTGTCCTGGTCCTGCTTGCCTAGCCAATGTCCTAGGCCAAGTCTGTGTTTTTGTCCCAGCTCCTAGTCTGCATCCAGTCATGTCCCTAACTCTAGTCTCTAGTCCTGTCCTGTTCCTAGTACTTCAGTGCCTGTATCTTGCATTTGGGTCCGCTCCCAGCGCCCCCCGCTATGACAATATTACATGTATATATTAAAGATATATACACATACAGTACATAGCACAATAGTCATGACAACCTTTCCCACAGGAGACAAATCATTGTAACCACAGAGGGGTTTCCTGCTGTCTGCCAGGGTCCTCCTCAACCAGATTTGCCAAATACTGAAGAACTGCGCCCACACTGCAGGTGGATCACATCCATATGAAAGCACAGTAGATATCATCCACACTGCAACACACATCAAAGTTGCTGGTGAACGCAGCAGGCCAGGCAGCATCTCTAGGAAGAGGTACAGTCGACGTTTCAGGCCGAGACCCTTCGTCAGGACTAACGAAGGGTCTCGGCCTGAAACGTCGACTGTACCTCTTCCTAGAAATGCTGCCTGGCTGCTGCGTTCACCAGCAACTTTGATGTGTGTTGCTTGAATTTCCAGCATCTGCAGAATTCCTGTTGTTCGCATCCACACTGCATTGCAGCTTCAACAGAATTGCAAAGGGCAGCATCAACCTCTCTCCATGGCTGTTCTTAACATCTCACAAGCTTTTGACTCCTTCAATGATGAACAATTATAAAGTAGCCCTCTCATATTTGCCTCATAATTGCACCTCTATTTTACGTCTCCTCCAAGATGGCATGGAAGCCATGATATTATTATTATTATTTCTTTATTTATTCGTTTACGGGATGTGGGCATCGCCAACTAATCCAGCATTTATTACCCACCCCTAGTTGCCCTTGAGAAGGTGGTGATGAGCTGCCTTCTTGAACCGCAGCAGTTCCTGAGGTGTAGATACACCCACAGTGCTGACAGGGAGGGAATTCCATGATATTGACCCAGGAATGGCGATAGGTTTCCAAGTCAGGATGGTGAGTGACTTGGAGGGGGATTTCCAGGTTTCAAGATTTCAAGCCTCCTTTGCAGTATAGAGTCAATGAATTACATATTGAACTCATTGGCCACCTCAGAGTTCACTAAATAGAAGCAAATCATCCTCAGTCCTAAGGGATAAGCTGTAGGAGCAAAAGGATTCATAAGAATAATCCTGGAACAGAGAAAGAATAACTGTAGAAGAAGCTGAATGGTCTGTGCCTCTGGAAAAAGACTGAGGGGTAATCTTAGACTAATCCAGCTATACGTCTATTTCAGTGTCATGCACTTTGTGTAATTCTGCACCTACATTGATATACCACTTTAAAACTGATGCAGTTGTCTGTTGGAGCTCCAATTCATTTCAGTAACTTCTGTTCAGTAATTCCACGCTGTATCACCTGGATCAATGGTATTCCTGGTGTCTTTGATCAATACATGTTTCTCTACCACGCTAAAATGGTGATGCAGTTATTTCTGACTGCCTGTCATAAGGCCTTTGAAAATCAGCTACAATACTCAATAGGATACAGGCATGAAACCACAAGTATTTCACTGACTTTCCAGCATCTTAGGTCATCCTAAAATTGTGAAAGGTGCTACACAAATGTACAAGCTGTTTTTCTTTTTATAAATTTCTGCTATATCTATCGGATACAAACAGAAGTTTTTCAATCAGGATTGTCACTGATGTATTGTAATTTTAGAAGCAACTTTTATTTTTTCTGTTTGAGTGAATATTTTGAATTCTTCATTTCTTTTAAGAGTGTATAAAGTAAATAATTTCACAGAATGTATTATTCAAAGTGATTTAGTGGTTCATTTAAGCTTTTGTTTTGGAGAACCTTTCAGCAGCTGTTCAAATTGATAGCTAATAAGAGAAATCTGTTCTGTTAATAATTACCCTTAATTACCCAAGTCGTAATTTTACCATGAAGGTTTCTATGGTCTACTGAGGCTTAATCAAAGTCAGCCAACTTTGAAATTCTTTTTAAGTCTCAGTTTCATTTTCTGCCTTTTAGTGCAAGATATTATTTTTAGTATAATCTTATATTTTGGCTGGGGACAATAATGAAAGCTGTCCAATAACTTCTGATTTATGATATTCAAGAGTTGCTTTCCACAGTCTGAGGATTATATTCCAGAAATTCCAGTGTAGCAGCTGACATCTCGTCTATAAACCCAGTGAAAGCTAGTTATGACTTTCAATTTTGTCTTAGCTGAATTCAGTTCTGGCTAATACTTCAATCAGAATTCACACAACCAATGTTAAAATAATTGATAAGATTTGGAGAAGCACAGAAGAATAGAAGTAATTGCAGTGTATGTTCACAGATTCAGGACAGCTGGACAGGATGGCAAAAGGAAAGATCAGACACATGCCTTTGATACATATGAGAACCCAGAATAATGCTGGTCCCGGTACAGAACACTAGTCAGACTGCCGACTATTAATCTGGATGCCCAGAATTACAATCCAGAGACCCTAATTCAAATCCTACCATGGCAGTAATGAGATTGCTCATGTCTTAAATACTCTTATAACATAGGAGCCATTCCATCCAAGGAGTCTATGCAGACTCTCAGAGAAATTCCATTAATCCCCTGCAGCCACTTATTTTACTGTTACATATTCTCTCTCTAATGCCCATTATTGTTTTAATCAAAACAATACACATTTTTCCTCCCCCCCCCCACTTTCTGCTTTCCGCAGGGATCGCTCTCTACTCGACTCCCTTGTCCATTCATCCCTCCCCACTGATCTCCCTCCTGGCACTTATCCTTGCAAGTGGAACAAGTGCTACAGTGCCCTTACACCTCCTCCCTTACTACCATTCAGGGCCCCAAACAGTTTTTCCAGGTGAGGCGACACTTCACCTGTGAGTCTGTTGGGGTCATACACTGCATTTCATGCTCCCGTGGTGGCCTCTTGTATATCGGTGAGACCCGATGTTGTTTGGGAGACCACTTCACTGAGCATCTACAGTCCGTCTGACAGAACAAGCGGGATCTCCCAGTGGCCACCCATTTTAATTCCACTTCCCATTTCCATTCTGATATGTCCATCCGTGGCCTCCTCCACTGTCAGGATAAGGCCACACTTAGACTGGAGGAACAACACCTTGTATTCCATTTGGGTAGCCTCCAACCTGATGGCATGAACATCGATTTCTCAAACTTCCAGTAATGCCTCCACCTCCCCCCTTCACTATTTCCCAACCCCTTGTCCCCCTGTCATGTTTTCTCCTTGCCCCACATTGCCTCCCTCTGGTGCTCCTCCCTTCCCCCAGCCCTTTCTTCTTTCTTTCATAGCCTTCTGTCTCATTCACCAATCAACTCCCTAGATCTTTGCTTCATCCCTCCCCCTCCAAGTTTCGCCTAGCGCCTGGCGTTTCTCTCTCCCTTCCCCCCGCCTTTCAAATCTACTCCTCAGCGTTTTTTCTCCAGTCCTGCTGAAGTTTCCGGCCCGAGATGTTGACTGTATTTTTTTTCATAGATGCTGCCTGGCCTGCTGAGTTCCTCCAGCATTTTGTGTGTATTGTTTTAATCAATCTTGCCCCTGACATTCCTGCCAGTAGCCAATTCACCCACCTCATCACCTTTGGGATTTGAGAAGCAACTGGTGCACCCAAAGGAGACACACAGTTATAGAATATACAATGTATATTCTCTTCATAGACAACAACAGAAATCAGGATTTAACCTGGGTCTCAGGAGTTGTGAAATGCTTTGCCACGGTGCTACCAATTTAAAATCTGTTAATAATTTGGAATTTCCAGTCTTGGTATTAATGAGCACAAATAAAATGATGTTGTCATCTGATTTATTATTCTTCATGGAAGGAAACCTGCCCTTCTTACTTGCTCTGGCCTCTATGTAACTCCTGGACCAGACCATTTTCTTTCTCTTAAAAATATCCCTGTACTGATCTAGCAAGTCAATCTTCTCAACAAGAAATTGAAGATGGGCAAGAAATGTTTGCATTGCCAGTAATTACCAGACACCATAAAAGACATAATAAAAGTGCTACCTCAAATGATCTTTCTACATTTCATGACATCATGTGCCAGTGATTTCCAGGAGTCACTGTGGAGTCTCGGGGGCTTTGAGAGCATTCCTGAATTGTTTCCTGTAGTTGGGATGCCACTCAGATCAAAGCATCAGCTTCCAGAGTCTGGGTTAGTGCCAAACTCAAAATCATAGAATGTAGAAGAGAATGGGCTATACTCTTAAGATCCAAAAGTTAACGTTCTCTACCTACGTGCCCCTATATCACCCATTGAAAATAAAGGTCTACATTATCACCCTGTAGTACACAGACAACACTTCCCAATTCATGGTACCAAACTGGCAATAAAGGCACGTATCAGTGAAGATATTCGCCATTTCATGCTGAGTGGCAGCATAGCCTCGATAATCTGAAAAAGGAATATTTGAAGATCTAGACCTCCAGTAATCCTTACCCTCCTGTGTGCTTCTAAGGTGTGGATCACTTTCAGTGGACATTTCAAAGCACCAGAATGATATGATTGTTCCTGTAAGATTTTCCAAATCCACTGACAGGATATGTGTTGGCATCCTCTACAGCTAACATGTCCAGCACTGAGACCCTAATTATATTATATTGTCAGTTCTGTTGGGCAGGCCGTATTTATTGCCTATATTATCCATTATTTAATTGTATGAGAGAGTAACCCAAAAGTTTAACAATAGTTCTCTCACATTGAGCCAGATGTTTGCTTCACTGTTATTCAAGTCCTTATGTGCCCTTCAAAAAAGTGCCTGAGGAGAGCTTACATTTCGCATGCACGTTGTAAACTCAAATCCTACGGGCCAACAGCTTTTGCAGCAGAATACTTTGATTGTGAGCAACCAAGTCTCTGCATCTATAAAATATTGAAGCAAGAGACAAGCAGTTACCTCTACTTTTTCCCTGGATATCTTCAACACTGATGTCATTCTTGATCCCTCCGCCCTTATAAATCATTACAGAAAACCTTACATTGTTGTATGTCACTAGCCATGTGCAAGGCTCTTGGTGAAAAATGGTTTGACAAGTGAATATAGAAAAATGTAACCAAGGCAAGTACATGTTTGATAGAGCTATTTGGAAAAGCATATAATTCAGATAACGGTGGTAGAATCATTTCAAGAGTGTATAAGGGTTTGTCAAATCTTAAAATACATTCGACTTCATACATTAAAACAAAATGGGAGAAGGAAGGAGGGGTAATTATATCTGAGGAAGAATGGACAATAATATGGAGGTATCAATGGAAGTGTACCAGTTCACAGAAATGGAGGGAGTCTGGATGGAAAAACTTAATAAGATATTTTATTACATCCTCTCAGAAATCCCATTATGATACTAATCTCCCTGTTTGCTGGAGAAATTGTGGAAATCAAAATGCAAACCATTATCATATTTCCTGGGAATACCCCTTTATCAAAGACTATTGGAGTGGGATACATAACGCCCTACAAGACATCTTTAAATGTGAAATATCCTTAGAAAGTAAGACTATATATTTCGAGTATATACCTCAAGAATGGTCGAAAAGAGATAAATATTTAATGAATATACTGCTGGTGGCTGGTAAAAAGACACTTACCAGGAAATGGTTATCACAGGAGAGCCAACTTTAAATGCATGAATGGAAATTACAATGGATATTTAATTGTAAGATAACAGCATCTGTTAATCATAAGTTGGAACAATTTGATTCCTACTGGGAAAAATGGTTTAATTACATAACATCTCATAGACCTGCTTTTATTCTCATAAATCAATAAACATGTTGTAAAAAAAAGATCACTCCCTACTTGTACATAGTTTTCTCCTTTTGCTTGTTCTTTCTTTCCTCTCTTTTCTATAAGCGTATACCTCAGAGAATATTATGTGGAGATTTGTGGCAAATATGATATATACGCACAATATCTGAAATACATCTTATGGAAATGTTTGTTTGGTGATGAACTTCAATAAAAAATAAATTCCAATAAAAAAGTGAATATAGTGAGTTAAAACTCCAGGAGTAAGCAAGTTCCCACTAAACTCCAGATCCCAACTTGGTTAACATCCTGACTTGGTGTGCTGCAACTATTTCAAGATTGCGATGATGATCTCATTTCACAATGTGTGTGGGAGGACATGTCTAACAAATCTTTTGGGGTTCCTCGGAGAGGTAACTAGGGAGAGAGATGAAGTTAGGGCAGTGGATGTTGTATATATTGGCTTCAGTAAGGCTTTTAAGACGGCATGACCAATGGCATGTGTCAGCTTATTGATGGTTCAAAAGACAAGAAATATGACTACAAACATTACTAATACACTTTTTTTTTGAAGTGAAGTGAGGTAAACTATCACCGCAAACAATGAAGATGCGAGTGACGGCAAAGGGAATTTGAGAGATGAGCTGTGCTGGTGCGCTGCAGAATCAATACAGATGGATTGAGTTGGAGTGGGCGATTCAGAGAGGAGAAGTTGAGGCAGAGGACTTTTGATGCCCGTCCAACTAAGCTGGGTGCAAGTTTGAATCGCTCTAAGCACTGAGTCGATTTGGAGAGGTCGAGAATGGCAGTGAAATCTAGGCCCGAAGCAAATTTCTGGGTGGCATGTTCTAGGCCCGGAGTGATTTGCTGAGGCAAAGCCCCCGTCCTAACGTGAAGTATGATCCACTGTTCGGATAATTTAAATGCTGGTCCAGATAGACTAGAAAGGCATGGTGTCAAGTGTCAGGACGATTTTGCTCACTCTCCCACGATGTTCACTCCTCTTTCCATGATCCTGAGACTGTCAGACTGCCCTGGCTGCTGCGCTTCATGTCTGCAAGCTTTGCAGCGACCTGCCCTGGTAATATGATGAACTGATACCAAGTCCTGGGCCTACTCCAGGCTGCTCTGGGAATTTGGATCTAAGGACTCAGGCTACGTCCACACTACGTTGGATAATTTTGAAAACGTTGGTTTTGAGTAAAAATGACAGGCGTACACACTAAGCGTTTTTCAAAATATCTCTGTCCACACTGACACAGATACTTGGGCGAATCTCATCTACTGAGCACGCGCAGGACGCACAGAAAACAAGCGAAGAGGAAACGGTATACTTGGTGCGCGTTTGTCCAGTTACAGAGTGGAAAAACTTAAAAGGAATTGCTCTTGGCTCTCGCATAGGAGAACTTAAAACTAAAACAAAAACAAATACTGGAGCGTATGGAGGCAACCGACAGGGACTTCACGGACAGTATGACCTGGCTGATGACAAACATTGAAAAACTGAATAACCCTGTTGCATTAATAAAGCACCTTGTTAAATGTATAAAACATGTCTGCATCAGTGTTATCTTGTATTTCCATACAATGTTACATTAGGCTGTTACACACCTATTGTCAGAGAAGTGCTTGCATAAATAAGTAAACCAACTTCATACAAGCAAGGACAGAAAACAGGGCAAAGTGAGTATACTTATTTTTAGATTATGAAGACACGCAGTCCTCTTTTATTGTCATTTAGTAATGCATGCATTAAGAAATGATACAATATTTCCTCCGGTGTGATATCACAAAACACAGGACAGACCAAGACTGAAAAAAACTAACAAAACCACTTAATTATAACATATAGTTACAACAGTGCAACAATACCATAACTTGATGAAGAAGTCCATTCAGTAAGCTATGGGTAAGCAAATGTATTTGGTGAGTACATTTCTAACTCTTCTGGCTTCAGTCTCGTTGCCGTCTTTTGAAATTGTTAGGTTCTGCGAAGCGCAGAATCAAATATCGCTGTGATGATTGTACGCCCTAGTATCAATTGTTTGGTGACAATAAAGTAGTAATAATAATAATAAGAAGAAGAATAAGAAGAAAACAATGAAATGCTGAGCTGCCACCATTTGTTCCGGCACGTCATGACAGCCGATTTACAAAGCTCCGGTTACTCCATACACACCACAACGGATACTAGGCGTTTTCAGATTTATTCACTCTGGAGACTGTTTCTGAAAATCTCCATTTTTGGGGGCTGAAAGCGCCATTTCAGTGTGGATGGAAGGTCAAAACGAAGAGAAAAAGCTTCGTTTTCAAAATTATCCGGTGTAGTGTGGTATAGGCTCAGTTTGGTTCGGAGTGCTGTTGTTACTTGCTTCTATTGTTTACATGATTTGTGTTTTTTCTCTCTTTCCCTGCAAATAGAATTGGGGTTGGCCTTTTTTTAAATTGAGTTCTTTCTGGTTTACTTTGTGCTGCCTGTAAGCAGACAAATTTCAAGGTTGCATAGCTTATACATTTCTTTGAAAATAAATGTCCTTTGAACCTTTGACAAGGTCCCACATGACAGGCTGATCTGGAAGGATGGGTTGCATCGGATTCATGGGGGGGGGTCTAGCAATGTGGGTTCAAAATCGGCTCAATTATAGAAAGCACAGGAGATAATTAAAGATTGATTCTCCAACTAGAGGCCTGTGACTAGTGTGGTGCTTCAGGGGTCAGTGATGGCACCTTTTTTATTAATTATTTCTGTAACTGTCCCTCAATGAACATGGCACAATTTGCAACTTTGCTGATGATAACAAATTAAGGGGTCTCATTCAAAGTGAAGCAGTTAGGTATGTGGGCAAATGGAGTTCAAAGTGTGAGGTGATGTATTTTGGACAGTCAGACCAAAGTAGGGCTTATACAGTGAATGACAGGGCACTGACATGTGTTGTGGGGCAGAGGGATTTGGGAGTACAAATACTCAATTTTAAACTGAGAGGCCTGTGAGCATGTGGAATGAACTGCCAGATGAAGTGGTTGAAGTAGGTAGAACTGCAATGTTGAAGAGGCATTTGGATAGGTACTGTATATGGGGTGGGGGTGGAGGTTGGAGGGATTTGGGCTGAATCCAGGTAACTAGGGCTAGCAAGGGGGATGCTGCAGTTGGCATGGACCTGTTGGACCAAAGGGCCTGTTTCTGTACTGTATAACTGTAGGACTCTATGGCTCAAATCAACTTCAGTATTCCTTAAATAAGCCTACTTGACTCCTAAACACAGTGTTAGGTTATGCTTTACTTTAAGCTATTGAAATCCACGTTGTCTGAAGATCATCAGCATTAAGACCTATGAATGTACATCTGAAGGTTACATAAACTCAGAGATTTAGAGAAGTGGATGCAATCTCTCGAACTGTCAAGCCCACATACTCTAATTGGATCTGTATGATGGGCAATATAGGTTTTGTGATTGAAAATATGGATGTACAATGTTCTGTGCCGAATGTGAAATGCCGAGAGGAGAAATCTGTCTGATGGACTAAACAATATTATTGGAGAGCAGTCCAGGGAACCCTGATCCTGACAATTGACATCTGTTCTCCCACCCTGAAGCAACAATCGCTTTCTTTGTCTCTTTCTCCTTTCTCATTAGCCCACATTCCTTCTTTATAACATTATCAAGCAATGATCCTTTACCAGTTTCCCCCATTATTTTCTATTTAATACTATTACCTTTTTAATTTGAATTATAATTATGCTCTTACTGTTTTCCATCCTCCTCATGCTGCTCCCATCTTATTCCAGTAATAAGTACATTTTGCCAAAGCCTCTCTCTCCACCACTCATTGAATGCAGTTGATGTGTACAAAATCATTAAAGGCATGAATAGAGTTCTGAAAACCAGAAGGCTTGGTTTAAGAAAAGGGGTAGCAGATTTAGAGGGGACCCCTGGGGCAATATTTTCACTAAAGAATGGCTGTAATATGGATTGCACTCTCTGTGGGGTTGGTAGAGGGAGAGACTGACCAAATTTTTCTGGAGTCGCCAAGGCAGGAAGGCCTGGGAAATGGGATTAATATAGATGGATGCTTGATGATTGACCTGGACATGATGACCGAAAGGTCCTGTTTCGGTGCTGTGCTGTATGATCCCATGACATAACACTCCTCTCCTGCTACTTCTGTGATATATTGAGTATGTTCTATACTCTAAGCAGAAACTCTTTTTTTTCAGCATTCCTCTTAAAACATAGTGTAATTGGGATCCTCTGACCTGAGTCATGTGGAATCAAATTTCATGAAGATAAGAGTCAGACAGCAGGAATGGCTGTGTTGTTTGTGCTGAGCAGACACTCAGACCGGCAGCTTCTCCACAGAAAGCACTAAATTGACTATGTTATCCCATGGATGGTAATTTGTAATTGAAATGAGCCATTGTTCATGCTAATTACTGGACATGTTTCTACCCTTAATTAGAAAATAAGCAAAGCATCTAATTACACTTTTAGGAATAATATCAAAGTTTTTTCAGTTAGGCAGCTGCTTCAGAGACCTGTTTGTATTAGTCGAGCGCATTTAGAGCCGATGATTGTTCTGGAAGTTACTAGTAGAAGTCCAAATAAAAGGTTCAATTAAAAATGTATCAGTCTGACTTCAACAGGAAGGAACTTACTGAGACTTTGCATTGCTGTGAGTGGTGTCCTTATGTAGGGCTTGACAACAGCCATTGTGCTCGGCTGAATTTCTGCTGCTTGAATTTCTAATCACTCTATCTTCTGCCAATGTTCAGGAGTACATTTGTTTAAACCCCTAAAAAGAACAAGACGAATGAGAAACTACAATTTCTAATGGATCTGTTGTTCTCCGTATCAATGTGACAGAATCTGAGCAGTCAGTTTACAAGAAGGTGGTGCTTCAAAGTAACAAACCACCATCAAATTAAAAGCAAGTATATATTTCACTGTACAAGATATGTTAGAGGATGAACAATTTGGTAAAAAGAGAACAGTTACGGGAGGAATTGTTACCTGCAGCAAGACTTCTATAAAATAAGCAGCAAAATCAAAGTGGAGATGGGAATTCCCAGCCAGATCAATTGAACAGCAAGTTAAAGCTGAGACAGAGCAGCCTAAGGGGTCATTGTGATGTCTGTACAATTTAAGCTGACTCCTCAGTTTGAGGGAAAATGCAGATTCAACAACACCGGAGACAAAAGTAGTTCCCACTGCAGTGATGGTTAAAGGTAATGAATAAGTCGCAGATGTTTTATGTAACAAAAAGACAAGCAGAGCACTGGCTTTATGCAATTTTCCTTCCCATGGTATCACTTTAATAGCATTCGCTGACAAAGGAGTTAACTATTTTGAATTTAAGGCAGGATTTCTGAGAACTAATTTGTTTCTGGATAAGAAAATAGGTTTAAATAAACACTGCTCTTAGTGCCCAGTCTATTAAAGCATTTGACGTCTTATGGAGATTTCACAGAGTAATGAGTCGAAGCCATGCATGATGCAGAGCAGACCCTTTGGGAGAGTGAAGTTTACTGATGTGATTGAGCAAAGGGCATCCCCATCCCCACCTCCCCTAAGACAAAGAATTATATCCAGGAGCTACTAAATAATAAAAGGCTAAAGACTACATGGACTTTAGCTGCTTCTGTTTAGCAATAATATGTTATTAACTACGTTTTCATACAAGATCAAATTTTGCTCTTTTGGCTGTGATGTATGTTTTACAGCTGAAATGTTGCTGGATTAGAATAGATAACATGAATTCAGTATGTGGGCCAAATTTGGTTTAACTGCTGGCCGGCTGGTGGTGCAGTGGCATCAGCGCCGGACTTTGGAGCGAAGGCTCCCGAGTTCGAATCCAATTCGGGCCACCCCCCTGGGCACGCTTTCCATCCGTGCCGGGTTGAGTGTCGAGCTAGCCACTCGGCCTCGTAAAAAACAAGGGCCAAGTCAAGAACGTTCATATCGTGACCTGGTTAATCCAAAAGGAGACCAATCCTGACACCACGCACCAGACAAGAATGGTTGACTGTCTGGTACGACATGCTAGGAAAGAAGGTTTAACTGTGGCCAGTAGTTCCAAGGACACATCTGGTCACAGGCTAATCCCCAAGCTGCTGTAAGTATTGCACTCACAGAGTGAGAAATGCTGACACATAGGTGAGTGCATTTTGTCACTGGACTCCACATGAAATCCAGCGACAGAGCTCAACTGCATTGGGGCATTATGCTGGGGAATCTGCCTCTTTGACCCGATGCCAAACAAGCCTGTCATATGAACAGAGATCCCAAACAATTGAATGGTGATTCCAGTCTGAAGATTAGGTAGGAAAAGGTATTTATTTCTGTAAAAGAAAATCTGCAGATGCTGTAGTGGGTTTTGGTGAAAGATGATCTCCTAAAATGTTAGTTGTTTCTTTCTCCACAGTAACTGTCTAACCTGCTGAGTATTTCCAGCACATTTTGTTTATAAATTGATTTTTTTAACTTATATAAGGTTCTAATTATTTCCTAACCCTTTAATGTACTTTAAAAATGTTATATTATTCAATAACTTTAAATATAAGTACAGATGAGCAGGAACTGTTGGTGACAAGTTAAGTGGGTGGGTCTGATACCAGCTTGGTCTGCAACATAAATATGGGAGTGAAGATTTCTCTAACATTTCCAAGGAGCTTTTCAAGTCCTCGGGTATCCCAAGGTCCTTTAAAACTAATGAATTATGACTTGAAGAGTCATCATGTTTGTAACCAGGAACCAGACATTGGGATCTGATACTTCTTGTGATTTTGAGATACTTCTTGTGATGTGAAATATTGAGTTCTCCTCACGGCCTTTAATTAATATTTATTTCATAGAGGGTTCAGAAGTGGAGAGAGTGAGCAATTTCAAGTTCCTGGGTGTCATGATCTCTGAAGATCTAACCTGGTCCCAACATATTGATGCAGCTATAAAGAAGGCAAGGCAATGGCTATATTTCATTAGGGGTTTGAAGTGATTTGGTTTGTCAACTAAAGCACTTGAAAACATCTGAAGATGTACTGTGGAGAGCTTTCCGACAGGCTGCATCACTGTCTGATATTGGGCGGGGGGGGCGGGGGGTTACTGCACAGGTCTGAAAGAAGCTACAGAAAATTGTAAAATTAGTCAGCTCCATCTTGAGCACCAGCTTCCACAGAACCAAGACATCTTCAGAAAAGTGACGATCATTACTAAAGACCCTCATCAATCAGGATATGCCCTCTTCTCTTTGTTACCTTCAGGTAGGCGGTACAGAAGCCTGAAGACAAACACTCAGTAATTGAGGAACAGCTTCTTCCCCTCTGCCATCAGATTCCTAAATGGATATTGAACCCATGAACACTAACTCACTTATATTTTATATATTTCTGTTTCTGCACTACATTTCATCTGTTCAATATACTGTACATATATATACTTACTGTAATTGGTTTACTTACTTTTCTTTCTATATTATTATGTATTGCATTGAACTGCTGCTGCTAAGTTATCAAATTTCATGACACATGCTGGTGATACTAAACTTGATTCTGATTCTTATTCTGACCTAATATTTTGGATGAGGTAACTATGTCTGGAGACACTGAAGAGAACTCAATATTCAAACCTTAAAATGTTCTTACACATACTTTTTCCTTTTTTCATCTGAGAGGGCTTTTGCTCAATGCCTTCTCTGATCCACTGATACCCTTCGACAATGCACTATCTATTCAGCATCACTTTGAAGCATTAACTTAGATTTTCAGATCTCAAAACTGACAAGCTTCATTCAGTTGTGCCTCTAAGAGTAAAATGTATTTGATCTATCTTGTTACTATGAAAAATCCAGAGGTTAGATTTGAAAGCAAATTCTGATACAAAGTTGAATTTATGCGTGCAAAGGGAGCATTTTGACTTTCAGATGGCCGACCTCACCCCTCATCATACATTTGTGACTTTGTCCTCAGTCCATTTCATGAAATGAACACCAGCCGCTTCTCTGGACCAGGATGCTACCATCAAAAGGAATTGTAAATTGTGGCAGGATACAGGAAGGGCCACAAGGAGTGCAGACTCAGCATTACAGCAGTTCCTTTTAATATTGGGGTCCCAAGTATCACTTCTGTATCTCCAGGGCTCACAGAAATACTTCAATACTTTTCTTCAGGGAAAGTTAAAGAGGTGGTCACAAGTAGACTTGCAGGATAACTTTTATGACATGTTCTCAGCAAAGCAGCTGGCTAGCAACGGTAAGAGCACAAGCAGAAGTTCCACTGTTGGAGTACATATGCTTCATCCAAAGCAGCTGTGGTTTGTGTTCCATGGTCCCAGTGATACTACCCCCAGGACAACACTCAAGCAATTTTAGTAGCCTTGGAAATGACAGCAGCACTGCTGTGAACCCATCTGAACTTCGTGATGAACTGAATTTTTGAGACTTCATGGAAAACTCAGATCACACACCATGCCCCTCCAGAGGCCGAGATACTTATCAGATACTGTTTGATACCCACATGAAACTTTAGATTCCCCAAACCAACACTTAGCATAATGGCCAACCTCCTATCACTGCATTTTTGTTTTTACTGCCAGATCTCCATCTCCCTTGAAAGCATAATTCCCAAATAGCATTGACTTCTATTGACAGTTATTGAGATGTTTAACCTCTCTCTTCGGCAGCCACTTGCTTCTAGCAGGCTTTGATTATAGCAGTGGCTAAGAAGAAGGTGGTAACCTGCTTCAGTGACTATCTCCCAGTAGCACTTACATCCACAGTGATAAGTGTTTCGAGAGAAACACATCAATTCCTGCTTGACAAGTGAATTGGATCTGTTCCAATTTGACTACCGGAGTAACAGGTCCACAGCAGATGCCAGCTCCCTGGCTCCTCATTCAACCCTGGAACACCTCAGCAGCAAAGGTGCATACATCAGGATGCTCTTTACCAACTATATTTCAGCACTTAATGCCATTATCCTCTCAAAACTAATCAAAAAGCTTCAAGACCTTGGCCGTAATATTTCTTAGTGCAGTTAGATCCTCGATTTCCTCACTTGCATACCCTGTCATTTCGTATTGGCAACATCTCCTCCACAATCTCCATCAAACAAAGGTGCTCCACAAGGCTGTGTGCTTGGTCCCCTGCTCAACTCACTTTACACTTATGACTGTGTAGCTAGGCACAGCTCCAGCGCCATATTCAAGTTTGCTGACATCATCACTTTTGTAGGCCTAATCAAAAGTTGTGACAAATCGGCATATACGAGGGAGAATGAAAATCTGGCTGAGTGGTGTCATAGCAACAATCTCTTACTCAATGTCAGCAAGGCTACGGAGCTGATTATGGACTTCAGGAGGAGGACACCAGAGGTCCATGAGCCAGTGCTCATCGGAGGAACAGAGGTGGAGAGGGTCCCAACTTTAAATTCCTTGGTGTTATTATTTCAGAGGACGTGTCCTGGGCCCAGCATGCATATGCAATTACAAAGAAAGCACGGCAGCAACTCTACTTCCTTAGGAGTTTGCAGAGATTCAGTATAACATAAAACTTTGACAAACTTCTATAGGTGTGTAGTGGAGAGTATATTGACTGGCTACATCATGGCCTGGTATGGGAACACCAATGCGCTCGAACAGAAAATCCTTCAAAAAGCAATAGATATGGCCCAGTGCATCACGGGTGAAACCCACCCACCAGTGAGCACATCTACACAGGATGTTGTTCCAGGAAAGCAGCATCCCTCATCAGGGACCCCCACCACCCAGAACATGCTCTCGTCTCACTGCTCCCATCAGGAAGAAGGTACAGGAGCCTCAGGACTCACATCACCAGATTCAGGAATAACCACTACCCCTCAAGAATCAGGCTCATGAACAAAAGGAGATAACTTCCCTCAGCCTCACTAGCCCCAACATTGAAATGTTCCCACAACCTATAGACTCACTTTCAAGGACTATTCATCCCATGTTCTCGATATTTATTGTTTATTTATTTATTTATTATTATTATTACTATTATTTCTTTCTTTCTGTGTTTGCAGAGTTCGTAACTTTTGCAGACTGGTTAAATGCACAAGTTGTTGCAGTCGTTCATTGATTCTATTTTGATTATTATTCTATAATGGAGTTATTGAGTATGCCTGCAAGAAAAAGAATCACAGGGTTGTGTGTGTTCATATACATGTACTTCAATAATGAATTTGCTTTTAACTTTGACTGAAGTCTTGCACATACCCAAAGGAACCACAGTTGTTTGTATGTTATCCATTTTAGCCCCCTGAAAATATCCAGAACCATATAATCAAACATGGGGAAAACAGCCACACAGCCCATCATATTGATAAATAATTCCAAGGACAAGAATGGAACTCAACTTTAGATTTTAATAGACTTTTGTAAAGTAAAAAGGCCTTCTTTAAAAAATGACACAAAACTCTAGCCCATATTTATACATAGATTCAAAAGTTCTCCATTTTTCCATCCATTGAATTTACGATTTTTTAAACAAATATTTACATTATGTACACTCACACTAGTTGTACATACACAGACATAACCAAGGCCGCTGATAAATGGCATGGTAGCAAATATTCTATAGGAGCAGAATTGCCAATACCACCATCCCATGACAAGACACTTAAAAGACAAAGAAATAGAAGTGGAATAAAGATTTTGTTCGTTTTGATTACTCTTCAACGGAGTTTTGATCAAGTGTTGCCCTATTCAGATTGGATTTTAAAAGTCGTGGCTTTGTGCATTAACCTTACTGGTGGGTTTTATGTTTAGTAGCAGCCCACTTAAAGCTCCAGATGTTTATGTATGCAACTTGCCCCATATTTCTCCAAATTCCACAAATGGAGCTTTGCTTCCAGAGCAACATTCTCCAACATGTTCAGTTTCTTGTAGTAAATGCTCTGGTATCTTGCTTGTGAAACAGTGGATTACTATCTCGTTCAAAGGAAAAGCAAAGACTTAGAACAGTGCAAAGATTATAAAGACATTCAAATCTAAATTCTTAAATAGGCTGAATGGAGAGCCAATTATTTTTCTGCGATACGGCGCAGAATGGGCACTTCCAGCCCTTCAAGCCGGACGTGCCCAGCGACTCGGACAACCCCAATTTTACCCTATCCTATCATGGAACAATTTACAATGAGCAATTAGCCTAACCAGTACGTCTTTGGACTGTGGGAAGAAACTGGAGAGCCTGGGGAAACCCACGCATTCCTCGGGGAGAACGTACAGAGGTTCTTTACAGAGGACACCAGAATTGAACTCCAATGCCCCAAGCTGTAATAGCGTCGTGCTAACCACTACACTACCATGGCGCCAAGCAGGGATCATGGGGTAATAAGGGAACTTGTGCGTAAGAGTGTAGTTTCAACAAGAGTATGGAAACTAACAAATGTAAATACTTGTAGTTTTTTGTTACCATGCTTATATGTTTGGTATTTGGATTGTATGTGCCCGAAATAACAAACACTCCAATTTTCACTGTGGTCTCCTAAAGTTGCAACCAATCGCATCATAAATAACAAAAATATACAAAGTAATCATTCAGTTGAATGACCCAGCATGTTTACTTGGACGAATCATGTGACAAAACATCAGTCATTGATCTTGTGTCAATAACCTCTATTTAGTGCTGTTTAATTTTGGTTAAAAGATCTTCAGAAACACCTGCATGGAGCCATGTGATCTATATACCATACATTATATTTGGAATGTTCTTCCAGGATATTGAACCAGTTGTATCATTTGAATTTGAAATCAATCTTATTGTGGAATACACTGTTGCCCTGCAAAAAGGCGGTGTCCCAATATGAAACTATTTTACATATTTATTATTTAACCAAAAAGGCCTTTCACAAAGTGAAACTGAGTGCATGTTCTTAATTGTTCACAAGGAGCAATAAATCACTCCCCTTCCTTTCCAAGTGTCCTTCACACACAAGCTTGCTGTGTAATAACAATTGTTGTATTAGACAATAAATCAGTCCCACAGTTGCCTTGCACAATGAGGTTAGCAGTACAGTCCCAGACGTTCTCACTGGACAATGAATCAATCCTCCAAAAGCTTTTCAGGAATTCCTTCACAACATGATTTCTCACGTACCGTATCGCTGCAGTGGCATATGTTTCACCGGCCTTTCCTGCCAATAGCCACACAGCAGTTTCAGTCAGATTCAATCTCACATTGATTCTCGTGTGTTTCTTTGGCTGCTTCATAAATCCTCTTAAAATCTTTGTAACGCGGTGCACACCCAAGCCATGCCTCTCCAAAGTGGATGTGGCCCGTGAAAATGAAGCTCCCAACTCCTTGCTTGACACCACACTTCAAGAATGTCCTCACTTCCCCAAATGACTTTCCGTATTTCCCTATCGGGTGGAAGAGCGTGTACTTCTGTCTATAAATTTTGGTGGTGCCCACGTTTACAACGGATTCCTGGTGTTCTCTGTCGTGAATCACACTCCGGATGTGACCTCGCACCACTGGAAAAATAAAGGAAAACATCAATATTTCTGCAAACAGTGCACACAAATGCCCAAGACAGAAGACAAAGTCCAGCACATTGATTTAAACTGAAATTCAGTGGAGTAGATCAACCTTAGAGTCATTTCTATTTATTTTTGAACTATCTTTTTTCACTCCTGACTGAAGAGAATGAAAAAAATCAGGGAGCAGTGTAATGACCTGTTAACAGTCAGTCATCATTTTACACCACTGCACAAACAAGATCCACCCAGCTGTGTTTGTAAAGACCAACATATTTTCCCTCCTAAAATAAAAAGCACCAGGTTTTTACTATTTTTAGAAACATTAACTTCAGACAATAAAAGCATGTGTCAAAAATTGTATGTATGCACTGTACATTCTAGAATAAAATCTTTTGATCTCCAGAGTGTGTGAAATCAGTAAAATTTGATAGAACTGTACATATTCCACATATTGTGCCTTTGAACACCATTTTAAAAGATTCACTTTACTTGTCATATGTACATTGCAATATACAGTGAAATATGTTTTTACTGAACAATTCTACAATAAATTATTATGACATCGAGTAAATACTTTGAAGGAAGGTAAGTATATCTTACAGTCATGGAGTTAATTACATAGCAGAAAGAGGCCATTTTGGCCACAGTCTCCTGCAGCATTTAAAACTAAGCTTTTGAAGCTGAAATACAAGGAGTAAATCCCTGATCTCATACGCTCAGAAGGAGATGGGACTCTAGGAGCCTCAGGCATTTTTGCCCATTGGGTACTGGTCTTTCTGGTGTTTGGTGCTCAGTCATTACTGAAACCCGTATTCAGTATACTGAAGTGGGATTTGGCAAAGCAGGGTGCTAACAACAGAGGAGCTCCACCCGTTAGCAAACATCCAGCAAGCACTAAAAAGCAGAGTCTTCACTTTGCCCAAAACCCTGACATCTCTAGAAATGTCCAAATCACTAGTCAAGATAAGATCATCAAACATGGAGTGACTAGACATTAGGGATTCAAATGTAGGGGTCTCAAAACTTCAGCTTGAGATGAAGGGGCAACTAAACAACAGGAAAACTAGCATTTACTCTGTCAATAATATAGTAAATGAGAAGGAGTAATTTCTTTAGCCAGAGGATGGTGAATCTGTCAAATTCAATGCACAGTTGGCTGTAGAGACCAAATTGTTGGGTATATTTGAACTGAGATTGATCGGTTCTTGATTTGTAAGGGCATCAAAGGTTCTGTGGACCATAGGGTTAAGAGAGATAGTAATCAGCTAAGATGGAATAGCAAAGAAGACTGATGGGCCAAATTCAGCTCCTATGTATTACAGTCTTATGGTCTTAAAATATCCCATTGATTTCCTATGGCTCAGTCAGAAAATGCCTTCTAGGTACACTAATACCCATACATTGATTTCTGGTTTAAACTTAAAGAAAAGCAGACGCCTACTTGGAGATAATGCATCCCAGTGAGGAGGCTGGAGAGGCAACATTTCTGCTCAACAGCATTCATTTGCATGGAAATCCTATTAATGAAATTGACTGTCGATAGTCACTGCCTTACACATGAAGAATGACCCCTCGAACAAGTTACTTGGGACACAGAGAAAGGAAGTAAACATGATAATTGATGGGGAAATATTTAAAGTTATATGTTTCATAATCAGACTGCAATTTCTGTAATCAGGCTTACATCTAATTTTTGGAAAGACAGACAAGTGCTTTAAATCAGGGGTTCCCATGCGGGGGTCTACAGACCCCTTGCCTAATGGTATTGGTTCGTGGCATAAAAAAAAGTTGGGAACCCCTGCTTTAATTTCAAGCAGTACAATTAAACTTTTTGTAAGCCAAACTCAACTATTTGAAAGAAAAGGGGAAGAACCAAGTCGTTTCGAACAGTTATTAAATTAGTGTCTAACTATTTCAGGCAATTAGAAGTCAATTTTGATGTAAGCTGCTTTTGAGAATGTACCATTAAGTACAATGAGAAATGGCCGGAAACGGTAGTGAACAATAATAAAGAGTGTCTTCAGGGTCTGTGTCAGTGTGGAGTGAAATGGTAATTACACTGTGAACTCAGTCCTCCATAAATGAGCAAACCTTAGCTGGGTTTACACTAGTACTCTAGTGGAAATCCCACTGCAGTGCCAACATATTTAAACAGGATATTTATTTGAGATAAAATGGAGCTGTGCTGTGTGCATGCCTGTTATGAAAGCTAAACAAGCCATAGTTCACTGCACAATAAAGTTTACTACAATTGGTATATATAAAACCATTCTTTCTCCAGGGATTTTAAGTGGAACAGAGATTCCCTGTAGTTCTGTCCTGTAACTTTAATTATAGTGGGACAAATACATGGAGAGAACAGTGTATAAAACATTCAAATGCAACCATCAAGACCTAGAATTGACCTTTCACATAATCGTTGATATTATGAATCTGCAAATCTTTCAACAGATCTATAAAAATGTCCTATAAAAGTTGGACATCTACTTATGCAATTAGAATACTAAAATTGCTTAAATTTAAGGATCAAGGTGAAGTAAAATGACTGTCAACTAGCAGACATCAACATCCATCAATTAACTTAAAATGTGTCATCTACAAGACTTTGATCAGCAGTGACTTTTGAGATGAATAATGGATTATTTGCATATTTTGGTAAGGTTTCAAATTTACACTGTTGTATTGCCATGGCAGTCAACAAAACTGACAAAAGACCAGAACCTGATTAAACAATCCAATCCAAATGTTATCCCACAAAATTCCACAGGAATATATTCCATTTAATACACGTTATGACTGAGTTGCAATGGACATAGCCTCTTTCCCCTTACAGGTTACCTACTGGATTAATTATGGTTTCAAATCACAAACTCCAAAGTGCTAAGGCTTAACCTAGTGTGGAGAAACCATGGCAACAAGCCTCCTCATAGTGTTTTTTCCAAGTTTCTCAAAGCAGCAACTCAGGAAGAAACTGAGGAGGCAGGTCAATTTCTTCTTAAATACACGATTCTGTAAAGATTGGGTTCCTATTTTTAAGCTTGCTTTTCAAAAAACAATTTAAATTACTGTCAAAATGATGTAATATAATTTTGATTTTTTTTCTTTGAACTCCCAAACAGACTTAACTCCAAAGAAAACTAGCACATGCACTGAGAACTACTTCAGAACAAAAGTTCATCAGAGTGGGTGTTGTGGGCGGGATAGCAGCCATATCCCCTTTGACCTGAGGTACATTTAAGGCCTACAAATCATGGTATTAGCCAACCATGCAAGCATAAAGGGCTCACTGGCCATTTACTTTCAGCAGACCATGAGTGCTCACAGCAGAGCAGCAGAAGCAGGAGTTTGCTAATTACAACTCAGGCTAGATGTTAAGGCCACGAATCTTTTACACTAGTTCCTAGTATGTATGAGAGTTGTCATTAACTCACCCTTCACCAGCAACTAGTTTTTGAATAACGTGGCAATGCCGTGTGAATGTTATTTAGTTAATTCCAGTCTTTAGTAACACAGATAGTTCAATTGTCTTTGGCAACTTGGATTTTAACCACAATCCTATTTTCTTTAACAATACCTAATATTAAATAGCTTGTGGGCAACTCATTCACAGGCAGTGGAGGAATTTGGACCAGTGCTCAGGGTGGGAATTCACAGGGTGCCAAGGATCGATCTACGTACCCTCCTCAACCACAGATGCCCTGCCTGCCTTCTCTTGTGCATGGTTTTGGTCTCTCGACTATGACAACTTACCTCTATCCCTAGACGCATCATTTATTCCCTTATTTTTACCATTTACCAATCGTGCTCTTCATTCTGGTAATAGTATAGCACAATATGCTTTAAACTTAATCAGCAGTCCTGAGGAAGGGTCTCAGCCCGAAATGTTGAGTGTATTCTTTTCCATAGATGCCACCTGACTGCTGAGTTCCTCCAGCATTTTGTTTGCGTTGCTTGGATTTTCAGCATCTACAGATTTTCTTGTGTTCATCAGCAACACCACAGGTTATTTGCCCCAGGTCTATGCCAAGACTACAATCCACAAAGGAGCAACAACCTGCTTGACAAATTCATCAGGTTGAGTAGTATCCCTGGGAGTAAAGAAACTGTTAATGATTTGGGTTGAAACCCTACAACAGGACTGAGGGTGGAGTGGGGAGCTGGCCAGGGAAGTGGTGAGACAGGAGTCTAAGGTGATTGATGGACTAAGGAGATTCTTCATACTAGCCATCAGGTTTTGGCCTGAATTGTCGACAATTCCTTTACTCCCAAAAATTGTCCTCAACCTGCTGTTTCTCCCATAAAATCGTTCGTTGCTCCAGATTCCAGCATCTGCAGCCCCTTGCAATTGATAACGGGCTTTTGCCTTGCTTCATCTAGCTCAGTCAGCTCACTGACCTCACCAGCTTCATCTTAAAAGTATCTGTGCTATGTGCTTCAGCCACTCCATCTGGAAGCAAGTTCCACTTTCTAAATGTTTATGAATCAAATTTTATCTTTCGGCATTTTAAAGAACAACTAGGAACCATGATCATTCCCAAGTGAGGCTTGAGTACCCCAGTGCTCTTTCCCACAACTGTCCTAGTGCAGACTGTGTGTTAAATTGTTTCTTGACAGAAGGGAGAAAAAAAACTTAACTTTCTTAAAAGTTTGGGTAGATTTGGCATGTCACATAAACTTTGACAAACTTGGATAGAGTATCCTGACCGGTGCATCACAACCTGGTATGGAAAAAAACGGTGTCCAAGAATGGAAAAGTCTATTCCTGGATACAGCCCAATGCACCAAACACAATGCCCTACCCACCACTGAACACAGTATCAGGGAGCACTACCGTAAGCAAGCAGCCTTTATTATCAAGTATCCCCACCATCCAGGCCAAGCAATCTTGTCACTACTACCAGTCAGCAGGGGATAAGGAGCCTTAGGACTCTACAATTCATGTTCTCAGTTTTTTTTTACACCATTTGTTTTCTTTTGCACAATGGTTGCATGTCAGACATTGTCCGTGCATAGCTTTCATAACTTCTATCGCATTTCTTTATTTTCCTATAAAAGCCTGCAAGAAAATTAATTTCAAGGTAGTATACGTATATGTACTTTGATAATAAATTTACTTTGACTTTGGAAAACTGCAGGTTCTGGAAATCTCAATGACAAACAGAGAATGCTACAAATACTCAGTTGGTCAGGCAGGATCTGTGGAAGGAAACAACATATCAGGTCAATGGCCTTTCAGTTAAATCAGGTCCTTCTCAACCTGTATGATGGGCTGAATGACTTCCTGCGCTGCATTATTTTCTAGCAACATGCTGGAGCTAAATTTGTAACTGAAACTATTTCTAAAGAAACTTGTTAAGTTCCACGGTGAGGGTTTTAAAGATGATCTAAAGACTCACTACCTAAGGATTGCAGGTTTTCTGAAATAGTCTGTGAAAGCAAACTGCCGTGGGAAGCCAGTTCCAGCTTGGCAGTTGGGAGTAATGTTCTTTCATACGCGAGGCCCTCTTTGACACTCAGAAATCCCTGACTCTGCCTAGAACAAGTAAGACCCAGAACAGCGTTTTGCTCTCAACCTCTTCCATTACAGAAAGTAGAGCTGGTGCAAGGTATCAGCTAGGACACAGACTGGGTGAGTCTGAAGAAGAAAATTAAGTTACAATGACCAGGGATGCAATGACCGGTATATTTGGTGATGGGAAAGGGTTCGGGGTAGAGAGTCAGGGACAGCGGAAGAGAAGGCTGGCCAAAATAACAATTGTTGACTAAGCAGTGGATTGGTAGTGGGAATGATCACTAGCAAAAGCAAAGCACTTTAAGGGGTCTTAAGTAAATAATAGTTGCATTGTACACTGCGATAGTAATCCTAACACGACTGAACCACCAGGTGCTTGCTGTAGCACAACGTTACTGTAGCAATATGCCAGCACCATGATAACAAGTCACTTGCTGCCATAATGCACTCCCAGCATCACCAGTGCTTGTGCACAGACATGGAGCAGCAGGAACAAAGTGGTTAGCGCGAGGGCTTTACAGTACCAGTGACCTGGGTTCAATTCCTGACACTGCCTGTAGGGAGTTTGTGTGTACTCCACATGACCAGGTCGGTTTCCTTTCCTCCAAGTACTCTGGTTTTCTCCCACAATCCAAAGACATTCCGGTTAGTAGGTTAATTGGTCATTGTAAATTGTCCCGTGATTAGGCCAGGGCTAAATCAGGGGGTGCTGGGCGGTGTGGCTCAAAAGGTCAGAAGGGCTTTCTCAATAAATAAATAATAAATAAACAACCAGCAAGGTAAGCATTCAACATACAACCATGTTTTAGATAAAATCTATCAGCACAGTAAAACCTAGCACAATCTGATCCAAACCATTATCAATCTCAAATTGAGATGCTGCACGCAATTCTCAAGTTTCAGTTAGGACAGGAAATTTGCCTAAAGGTTTTTGGCAGCTTCCAATACACGAATTGTTGAAGAAAGCTTCCATTCATGTAATTTTGAATGTTCTGGGATATGACATCTAATTCTTTCATTTACTGCAGTGTATTTATATGGCATCTCTAACTTAAAGGATCCTACATGTTAGGAAGAATTTAGTGAGTTATTTATTGCAATGCCATTACTACAGACAACAGAAAAGCCTACTAAACAGCAGCAAGACAAATAAGCAGGTCATTCATTTTGGTAGGATTGATCAGGAAATGAGTCAAGGAAGGAGATACTAATAATGCCGCATTCTCTCCATACCTCCCAGAAGAAACAGCCTGATATTCACTCTGGTTCATTTCAATTGCAGACATTTCCTTTGATATTAAACACTTCATATTTACAATTTAGTCTCCAACTCCTTGTACTACAACTTTAGTCTACAACTTGGAAAGAGAAATTTACAACTCCTCCCTTGGAGGGTCAGACATCCTGAGCCAATAGGCTGGTCCTGGACTTATTTCCTGGCAATGACGTATTACTATTTAATTATTTATGGTTTTATATTGCTTTATTTATACTCTATTCTTGGTTGGTGCAACTGTAACAAAAACAATCTCCCTCAGGATCAATAAAGTATGACTATGACTAAATATGGTGACCTTATTACATTTTGGGGTTAATTTTACATAAACACAAATAAATTAATGTCTTAATATTAAAAGCAATCCACATCTATCTCAGAATTATTCATTGCGATTTCCACTTCAACAATAAAAAGACAAATATATTATGCCCCATAGACAGGATAGGAAAACAAATTCTGGTGCTTCCTCATGGAACAGAGAACTTAAGAGCAAATACAATTATTTTTACTAAATTGTAGACCACCCTATCCTAAACACCCAGCTCCACAAAAAAGTATATCAAAGTTCAAAGTAAGTTTATTATCAAAGTACATATATGTTACCATATGCAATCCCCAGATTTATTTTCTTTTAGGCATACTCGATAAATCCATATAGCATAATAACCATAATAGAATCAATAAAAGACCGCACCAACTTGGGCATTCAACCACTGTGCGAAAAACTACAAACTGTGCAAATACAAAAGGGAAGAAATAACAATAATAAAGAAATAAATAAATAAATAAGCAATAAGAATCGAGAACATGAGATGAAGAGTCTTTGAAAGTGAGTCCATAGGTCGTGGGAACATTTCAATGATGGGGCAAGTGAAGTTGAGTGAAGTTATCCCATTTGGTTTAAGAGCCTGATGTTTGAGGGGTATTAACTGTTCCTGAACCTGGTGGTATGAGCCCTGAGAATCCTGTACCTTCTTCTTGATGGCAGCAGCAAGAAGAGAACATGTCCTGGGTGGTGGGGGTCCATCATGATGGATACTGCTTTCCTGCAACAGCACCTCGTGTAGATGTGCTCAAAGCTGGAAAGGACTTTATCTGTGATAGACTGGGCTGTGTCCACTACTTTTTAAAGGCCATTCAAGGACATTGGTGTTTCCCCACCAGGCCATGATATAGCCAGTCAATATACTCTTCACCACACACATATATAAGTTTGTCAAAGTTTTAGATGTCATGTGAAACCTTCACAAACTCCTAAGGAAGTAGAGGTGCTGCTGTGTTTTCTTCATAACAGTTAGTTAAAAAGACAGATAGATATAGGTGAGTGAGAATAACTGGGGAGGAAACAAAATAATAGTTAATTTACAGTAAGTCACTTACCAAAATCACTTGTGCAGACAGCCATAAGAACCTCTGTATCATTGCATGGTCTACATGCTCCTATAACCAAAATAAAACATCATTGTTAGAATTTTGATGGTTTTGGTCATATGACATTGATAACAAAAATATACTGAACAGCAATCAATTGATTTCCAGGAAAATTGTCAGATATGTCAATGATTCAAAACTAGGAAATGAATGACTTCCTTTTAATCCTTCTAGTTGTTCCATGTATAATTATGTCATTACTGTTCTTTTATTCCCACAATTGAAGGTGAGACTTCTGCTAGGATGTGGTTCTGTGGTGCTTCCTCCAAATGCTAAAATTGTAAAGGCTTTGATGATTTGGAACACTGCCAGTTTCAGGACAACAGTTATTGCTCATTTGATGTTAGCGCGCGCGCACACACACACACACACACACACACACACACACACATCACTGGTTAGTGTTCAACTGTTACCTTCCTCTAACAATGAGGTGATAACTTGAAGATACCCAAATTTGCAACATTTAATTTCCTTTCCATCAACTGCAACACAATCTTTTTTTTAAAAAAAACAAGGTGTTAGATGGGCTGCCAATTGCCTACCATCCATTTTTCACCCAGCAATAAAAGAGCTAACGTTATCTGCAATGACATTAATTAAGCTCTGTGAAGCTGCAGTAACCAAAGCTTTAATTTGTCAATTTTTGGAAAGTACTTTATTGAAAACATGCAATCTACTTGTCAACTGGTAGGTTTTGTTTAATCATCTTTGATGAACAAAACATCACAATACAATGAAGTCTATTCACAACCACCCTAATTTCAACATGCATGCTTAGCCCAAGTGGTGTGTCTGTTCATAAAGGTTCCCTTATTCCCAGACCAGCAAACCACAGCTTGAAGTACTTCAGTGACAAGTCTCCCTATCATGCATAATGCAAAAATAATTTAAACCCTTTTCAATTACACAGTGTTACAATTTTGCAAGGCCACTGGTGGAGGCAGTCCCATTGGAGCAATCACTACCTTACTGAGGAATACTTGGTCCAAAAATGTTCAAAGTCACCATAAAGAGCAAGCCACACAGGCCCCAAATAGTCGGATTACACTGGAATATTTTTGTCATCACTCAGCATGTAAACTCTGTTCTTGGGAACAAGGGAGCCCATTTGTTGCCCATATTTAAGAATAATACTCCTCAGGAACACAACTGCAGCAATTCGAAGCCAGGCTAAATATTAGGTGGAATCTAATACACTAACATCTAGTAAACTAACTCAGCCTGCTTGTTAGTACAAAAACCCATTGACAGCAAATGTGCAATGGTTCTCATTGGCAGCAGGTTCTCTTTACAGGCCATGCTGACTACTACATCCAATCTCAGATAGGGGCAAATGAACATCAGGTACTAAAGTCACCTGGAAAATTAATCATAATCAATCAGCTTTGACTTCATAGTTTAAAACACAAATCCAATATAATTCCAACCGTATCCATCATAATCTACTAATTTTGATTTAAAAGAAACAACTAGAGTTAAATTCATAACCAGGGAGAGATTCTGTTAAGCAAACTTGTGTTCAGATTAACAGCATTAATATGCAGAATTAGAAGAATCTGAACAATGCAGAAGTCATTGAGAAACAATTTAATAAAAATGTTTGTTAATAAAGTAGACTACATTGTAGTGGGAAAAGGATACACAGACGTTAATAGTTCTAAAACTGTACTCTTATGTGCAAAGACATTTGAAGTAAGTATTATTTTTCTATCAGGGTACATATCAAAAATAAATGTATCTATTATAATAAAGCTCAAATTATAAATTCTGAAAACAAATGATCAAAGGTCAAAGTAAATTTATTATCAAAGTACATTTACAGTATGTCACCATGTACGACCCTGAGATTTGTTTTCTTGCAGGCATACTCAGTAAATCCAAGAACTGTCACAAGATCAATGAAAGACCACACCCAACGGGACAGGAAAAAGCTAATGACCAAAAGACAACAAACTGTGTAAGTATAAAAGACAAAATAAATTAATTAATAAGCAATAAATATTGAGAACATGAGATGAAGAGTCCTTGGAGGTGAGTCAATAGGTTGTGGGAACAGTTCAGTGAACAAGGAAGTGAAGTTAAATGAAGTTATACCCACGTCCGCACTGGTTGAACAGTCTGATGGTTGAGGGGTAATAACTGGTCCTGAACCTGGTAGTGAGTCCTGAGGCTCCTGTACCTTCTTCCTAATGGCAACATCGTGCAGACAGCATGACTTGGCTGGAGGAGGGCTCCCAATGGTGGATCAGCATTTTATGTAGATATATTCAATGGTGGAGAGGGTTTATCCATGATGGACTTGGCTGTATCTACTACATTTTGTATGATTTTCCGTTCAAGGGCATTGGTGTTTCCATAGCAGGCAGCAATGCAACCCATCAATATACTCTCCTCCACACATCTATAGAAGTTTGTCAAAGTGTTAGATGACATGCTGAATTTTCACAAACTTCTAAGGAGGTAGAGGCTCTGCCGTACTCCCTTACTAATTGTATTTATGTACTGGGCTCAGGATAGGACCTCTGGAATGATAACACCAAGGAATTTAAAGTGGCTGATCTTCTCCATCTTTGATTCCCTGATGAGAACAGGCTCACAGACCTCCAGCTTTCTTTTCCTGAAGTCAACAGTCAGCTCCTTAGTCTTAATGACATTGAGTAAGAAGTTGTTGTTCTGGCACCACTAAGCCAGATTTTCAATCTCCCTCCTATATGCTGATTCATCACCAACTTTGATTCAGCTAACGATCATGATATTGTCAGCAAACTTAAATATGGCATTGGTGCTGTGCTTAGGCACCAAGTTGTGTGTAAAGAGTGTGGCCTCAAGGGACAAGATTAATTTACCTTTTAAATAATTATATATTATAGAAAACAATTCTAGTATAATTGAACGGCTTATTAAAAATGCTGATTTTTGAAATAGTTGGACCTTTCATGATGTCAGAAACATTTTGAATTCCCGAGTACTTGACAGTTGGTAATGCAGGGAGGGTGGATTAACTTTGCTGGCTGTCATTTTTCCCCCATTGATGCTTGTTCAATCGTGCTCACATATGTTGCAGTCACAAGGACATGAAGTAATTATCAGTGGATCATTGCTGAACTTTTAAACATATATGCCTTTAAACAATTACAAAGGCAAAGCTTGTATGCCTATGGTGCACCATACAGCCATAGAGCTGAATCTGACCCAAGACAGCTCTGAGCAAAGCACTCATTCCAGTTTTGATTCTTTAAAATATCCCCTTATATTCCAGTCAAGGCACAACACTCCTTTGGTTGACACCTTCTGGATAGATCATGAAACCATATATTTCACTTCCTTTATGCCTTTACATTGTTTTTTTGTCTGGAATATGATTCTGGAACTATAGGAACCTGTGATTTGCAGTTTGGAGATTGTTTGAGTGTTTCAGTGCTCTGCAGTCCTCGAGGGGATTCCGGGAGGCAGAGGCAGTGTGCTGGAACCTTGTGGCAAGAAGGCTGTGAACCGATACTCAACTCCATCTTGCCAATTAAAGCCTCCATTGTTCGCCGATTAAAGTGACAAGGGAGATTGAAATGCCGGCTGCCTGCCTTTTTAATCGCTGGGGGATCACTCTGCTACTGAAGAGGCTAGATTTCCTTTTTATTGTTGGTGAGATTGCTGTGCTATGGAGAGGTAGAATGTTGCCTAGCTATTTTGTGCTTTGGATGTGGACTTGGACTGTAGACTTTTTTTTCAGTCTTATGGCATTTTTGTATTCTGTGTTTTTTGCCTGATCTTTCTCGTTTTTTTTGGGTGCGGTTAAGAGGGATTTGGGGGGGGGCGTTCAATGTGCCTGTTCTGTTTTTGTTCATTTTTTTGTGTGGAGAGGAGGGATTTGGGGGTTGATGAGCATTCCCACATTCTTTTTTTTTCTTGCTTTCGTGACTATCTGGAGAGAAAGAATTTCAGAGTTGTATACTTCGATAAAAAAACGAACCTTTGAACCTTTTTCTGTATAGTTGTGAAATACCTCAGCCAGCAAGATGCAGCCAAAAAAAGGCAATAATAACAAAAGTTCACCGTTACCTATCACACCAGTGACCAGAGCATTCCTACAAGCACATGGGATTCATCAGTGAGCAACTTGAAATGATCTACATCATTGTTACAAGGTAAATGAATAAAAATATATATTTCAATTTCTGATGTTCTTTGCTGGCATTGAGTTTTATCAGTGAACGTGATGAAAATATTTAATCAAGTGGCTTTTGTGGTTTGTTTATTGATTACAATCAGTCCTATTCGTGGTTCATCTGTAAATTCTTAATTGCCAGTCTTCTACTTCAACCAATCACAGTGTAAATACACAATCCTAGAAATGTGTTCGCACAATCTATCACAAGGCCAAGTAATGTTATCATTAGCTGATAAGGTACCTCAACAAAAGATTGCAGCAACACACATCAAAGTTGCTGGTGAACACAGCAGGCCAGGCAGCATCTCTAGGAAGAGGTACAGTCGACGTTTTGGGCCGAGACCCTTCGTCAGGACTAACTGAAGGAAGAGCTAGTAAGAGATTTGAAAGTGGGAGGGGGAGGCGGAGATCTAAAATGATAGGAGAAGACAGGAGGGGGAGGGATGGAGCCAAGAGCTGGACATTTGATTGGCAAAACAGAAATGAGAGGATCATGGGGCGAGAGGCCCAGGGAGAAAGAAGAGGGGGAGGGGGGGAAAACCCAGAGGATGGGCAAGGGGTGCAGTGAGAGGGACAGAGGGAGAAAAAGGAGAGAGAGAGAGAGAAAGAATGTGTGTATATAAATAATAACAGATGGGCCATGGATATGTCTATCACGGCCTCCTCTACTGTAAAGATGAAGCCACACTCAGGTTGGAGGAACAACACCTTATATTCCATTTGGGTAGCCTCCAACCCGATGAACACTGACTTCTCAAACTTCCGCTAATGCCCCACCTCCCCCTCGTACCCCATCCGTTATTTATTTATGTAGACACATTCTTTCTCTCTCTCTCCCTTTTCTCCCTCTGTCCCTCTCAATATACCCCTTGCCCATCCTCTGAGTTTTCCCCCCCTCCCCCTTTTCTTTCTCCCTGGGCCTCCTGTCCCATGATCTATTCATATCCCTTTTGCCAATCACCTGTCCAGCTCTTGGCTCCATCTCTCCCCCTCCTGTCTTCTCTTATCATTTTGGATCTCCCCATCCCCCTCCCACCTTCAAATCTCTTACTAGCTCTTCTTTCAGTTAGTCCTGACAAAGGGTCTCGGCCCGAAACGTCAACTGTACCTCTCCCTAGAGATGCTGCCTGGACTGCTGTATTCACCAGCAACTTCAATGTGTGTTGCTTGAATTTCCAGCATCTGCAGAATTCCTCGTGTTTGAGTCAACAAAACATTAATCCATTTCAATTTACAATTAACATATGCTATTTGAAACAGCTTAAAATGAAAATTTATTGTTTGATATGCATTCTGGGAGCCCATCAAAAACAGATATAGTTTACATATCCTGCAAAACCTAGAAATGGTTTTCAAGGGCAACTACATTAAACTGGTGACATAAAGCATGCCATCCAAGGTCTGTGGATCAGAACACAGATTGGCAGGTAGGCAGATGGGAAAGGAGAGAGATAAAGTCAGCGTACAGTGACGAGGAAGAAGCACACTAACTGCATAGTACATAATCTGGGTTGGTGGTTCAACACACTGGATTAGTCTAGTCGTCTTTATGTTGTACTGAGATAGGCCACACATTTATTCATAACATCCACAGGCTATTTATCTATGACTAATGTTAACACCTCCATATATTTCGCCCCAGAAAGGATCTAGAAGAATTTGAAAACCTGACAAAAGATGCACCAGGTACCAATTATCAATTTCTATTATGCAATGCATACAAGTGACAGGCTAAATGGTAGAACTTTTCTAAGCCAAAGGCAATGTTCTTTGCAAACATTCCAAAAGATCAAACAACCTAAGTCTTTCAGACCCTCTTCCGCTCATCCCCCATTACCCCTGCTTCTCCTCTGTTATGGTTAGATGCGCTTTTCACCAGACAGTGGGTAATTTCCAGTGAGAGGGCATAGCACCATGAAAAACAATTTGAATTGAACGTCTTTGATGGGCCAAAGAATCCAATTCATAATGCAAGTGATTCTAGACCACATTGATTAGAGGTGAGCTTTTAATTTAATAATAGCACTGCACTGCAGCATTGACTCAACAGCTACCTTTAAACTCAGATACAGGACAATGCTGTCGAACCTCGTCAAAATTGTAAGGAAGAGCTACGTAGTTGAAGGGGACAAGACAAGAAGTTAGGTCATGAACTTCTATTTTCCTTCTGATGGAAATGCACTATAAATATAGCATATATTTGCACTATAAATATAAATACAGTACATAGCATTATGTACTGTAGAAGAAAATGGAGATGAGCAAGGAAATAATTAAATAAAACAAAAGATTTAAAGTGCCAGCTGTTCATTTAGAGATTTCAAAACAGTCCAATCTTTGACCCAGGGCACTGGATGTAGTAACTTCACCAGGTTTGTAAAAAGCAAATGAAGAAAAGGTGGTTGGAGGCAGTTGAAAACAAATTTAATTACTTTGGAGTTTCGTATCCAGTTGCTCCAATCCAACAGGCTGTTGATAAGTCTGACAAACTTTTAAACTTCTGGGGGATAAAAAAATTGTTGTGCCAAACCATCTCAATACTGCGGTTGCAGAATTGTTCATCTACAACAATAAAGCCCAAGTGAGAGTCCGCTTCCAGGAAAACAGCTTGAAGTATGAGGACAAGGGCAATATTCAGTCACAAGTCCAACTAAAACAAATTCTTATCTAACGCTAAGATTCTAATATTGCTTCAGAAGCTAGCAAAGTGCACAGGCAATTGAAGACCTCTTCAAACAACATAGAGAAAATACCGGGAGAAAATGGAATTCCACCCAGGAATTTTGTCCAGTCACTGTTTTAATGGTTAAATGTGCTTGCAATTAAACAGGTTTTGTCCTTCATGGGCTAATAGCCACAAATAGTTTGTTAGGCTAGGAGGGGAGTAAACAGTTTTAGTCTCCAACCGCCATCAAACACCCGGGCTTTGCCTCCAGCTCTGCTTTATGACCTCACCTCAAACGTTTTCAGAACTTCTGCTTGACGGATGGCTTAAGGCTGATTGAACCATCGAGGAGGGAAAGTGCATTTCTAACATGATGCTTTCATAAACTTCAGCATAGGTTCTTGAAGTAAAGAATAATAGTTAATCTAGAAAACTGCAATGCATCAGGTAAACTTCAAATATTACCTTGGATCAACTGGAATACCCAATGAACTACTGCAATAAACTTCAAAAGGAAAAAAATATCAGAGATTGCATTTACAGTCTTCAAATGCAGCAGTCAAAGAAGTAGATTTACTTGACAACAAATATTTTGGCCTCAACTTTACAATTCAAAGAACGGAGTCAGGGGATCTTTATGACACTGGACGACATTTGGTCCAATGCACAGGCCAAAAAAATAAAACAAGCCTTAAGCTCATTCCCAACAGTAAGTCTGTAGACTTGCAGGTCCTGGCTCAAGTTTGCATGAAACTATTTATAAGTGTTGTGAGGGTTTATGGCTTTAAGCAGCAGGTTTCAGACACCCACCACACTTTCAAGATTTCAGCTCATCTCTATTCCCTCTACCAATTAACATAAATCAATACTCTTGTGTCTTGTCCCTGTTGACATGGGTAATATGTCTTTCCAATTTACTCCATCCATGCCTCAATTCACTATTTTATACACCTCCATTCACTCCTATGTCTCCTGCATTTCAAAATAACCTCAGTCTCTCTAGCATCTCCTCCACAGCTATAATTTTCCAATCCTGGGAACATACTTCAATTTCATCTGCAGGCTTAAGTCCAAGCCGATCTCTCCTGCAAAGTGTTTACAAGAATTGCACAGTGTTCAATGCTGCACAGTTCAATGATGTGTTAAGTTCCACATTGCCCATTTTCAGCCTATTCTGTGCATAGTAAAATACATCTGATACATGTTTAAAAAAACATACTCAGTGGCCATTTCATTCGGTACACCTCTACATTTGTTTGTTAATGCAAATATCTAATCAGTCAACCACGTAGCAACAACTCAATGCATAAAAGCATGCAGACATGGTCGAGAGGCTCAGTTGTTGTTCAGACCAAACATGAGAATGGGGAAGAAATCTAATATAGTTTACTTTGACTGTGAAATGATTGCTGATGCCAGATGAGGTGATTTGGGTATCTCAGAAACTGCTGATCTCCAGAGATATCATGCATAATAGCCCTCTAGACTTTGCAGAGAATGGTGTGAAAAATAAAAAAAAATCCAGTGAATGGCAGTTCCTCTAGACAAAAACACCTAGTTAATGAGAGAAGTCAGACGAGAATGGGCAGATTGGTTCAAGCTGACTGGAAGGTGACAGTAACTCAAATAACTACACAGTACAACACCGATGTACTGAAAAGCATCTCTGAACACACATGTCGAACATTGAAGTGGATAGGCTACAGTAGTAAAAGCCCAAAAACACAATCAGAGGCCACTTTATTAGGTACAGGAGGTACCTAATAAATTGATCCCTGTGTGTACATTGCATCTGTTGGGGCTGCATTGCGAAAAATAATGCCTGTAATAATGTCAAAATAACTATTCCAACCATACTTGAGGCTCTTGGAGCATACAAGAAAACATAGCTGATCATTGGAGGGATTAGGCACACAGTATTTCTAAAGTATTTGCTGAGGCAGTGGAAAAGAATTTGCTAACCACTAAGAGACAGGTTATTCCATGCCACTAGCACCAAATGTGCTGTACAGCAGCCTCACTGAATGAGATGGAATGAATTTCAGAGGCAGAGAATACACTGGAGCAAGTTTAGTGTTGCTGACTGTGGCAGAATTTCTAGACAGTCATTATTAACATGCTGAACATATTTAGTTGGTCATGGTAGTGCAGCCCCTCCCTCTAGCATCAGGGGGCAATAAGACTTGGCAGATACCAAGAAACAGTCCATTCATACTTCTACTACAGCCCATGAATTGTAGAAGTTGAACTTCTACCAACACCTATGATACCATTAAAAAAAGACAACTAGCAAGATTATCCACCAGCAACAGTACAAGAGATATTGATATTGACAGAGAAGGAGGGGAGGAAGCGAAAAACAGGGGGAAATTTTACCATTGCAAATCACTCAATTCTGTGAATTGAATATATGGCAATAAGTACATTGCCAATAGTATTGATATCAACTCAGTCATAATTAATTCATAATCTTCATTAACTTGGCACATGCAAGCATCATGTGCTACTGCCCTTAATAATGTAATACACACAAACTACTGGAGGAACCCAGCAGGACAGGCAGCATCTATGATAAAGAGTAAACTATCAATGCTTTGGGACAAGACACTTTATCAGGTCTGGAAAAAAGAGATTAGAAGTCAGAGTAAGAAGGTGGGGGGAGGAGAGGAAGAAGTACAAGGTAGTAGGTAGGTAAAACCGGGAGAGGGGGAGGGATGAAGTAAAGAGCTGGGAAATCAGTTATTGAAAGAGATAAAGGGGTGGAGAAGGGTGGAGTCTGATAGGAGAGGACAGAAGGCCATGGAAGAAAGGGAAAGGGAAGGAGATAAGGTGAGAGAGGGAAATGGGAATGAGAATGGTGAAGGAGAAGGGGGGACCAATTACCAGAAGTTCGAGAAATTGATGCTCATGCCATCAGGTTGGAGGTTGCCAAGATGGAATATAAAGTGTTTCTCCTCCAACCTGAGCGTGGCCTCATCGCGGCAGTAGAGGAGGCCATGGACTGACATGTCGCATGCCATCAGGTTGGAGGCTACCCAGATGGAATATAAGGTGTTGCTCCTCCAAATTGCCCTTAATATTGTTGATAATACACTACCTAAACATGGTAGAGAAAGTGCAAACCACATCAGCACCCATACAATTCAACAACAAGTGCTTAAGGAGGCAAATTTTCTAAGGTTGCATCCCATCTAGACTTCATGTCACATTCAGTGATCCCAATTTACATTAGCCGATTTTATTCAATTAGTACATTGAATTTGTGTAATCATTTAAGAAAAATGAATCTTCAAATTTTGGTCAGGCACCTCAGCCAGAACCCCTGCTCTTTGCTGAACATATTCTTCACTCAACAAGCTGCCGATTAAATCAAAGCTAAGGCCCATAATGCATTTACAATGGGCTGGATTGGAGCCGTTTATATGGCTTGGAGTGTAACAGCTGCAGTGGCTAAGTGAGCAGGTAGATAAACAATTAACAGATTAGTATTGTGGTGAGAATTGGGTGGGGACCTCTACAGCTTTACAATACAAACACAATTACAGTTATTAGTAGACAAAACCAAGCTTCAACAGAAACAAACGGAAACACATTTAGTTTATATTACTTTAATAGAAGTTTAGAAATTATTATTAAAAAAGAGGAGCAACCAAGCAGTGGAGACAGTAATAACATAAGGAGAAAGTTGAAATTATTCCATAGCAGTAAGTACTTTATTGGACGAAATCTTAGTTCCATAGCATGTGTTTTAATAAAAGCCAATTCAATAATTTAGGTAATACACACAAAATGCTGGAGGAACTCAGCAGGCCAGGCAGCATCCATGGGAAAGAGCAAACAGTCGATGTTTTGGGCCAGGACCCTTCGTCAGACTCAGCCCGATCCTGGTGAAGAGTCTTGGCCCCAAACGCCAACTGTTTACTCTTTTCCATGGATGCCGCCTGGCCTGCTGAGTTCCTCTGGCATTTAGTGTTGTACTGTACTGCTTTGGATTTCCAGCATCTGCAGACTTCCTCGTGTTTGCAATAAGTTGGGTATTTACATTCATGAAAAGAAGGACGCTTTATTTTCCAAAAATACTTTGCTGCTATGCTACAGTATGAATCATGATATTGCCAATGGGAATTTAAATCCAAAACCAATTGTATTTGCCTTACTGACAGGGCCCAGGGTAGAATAAATGGGTCTTTAATTGGTTGCAGGAGGCATCTAGCTGGGTACCAAAGGGGCTCTGTGTTTTGCACCTCAACACTCATAATATACAATCATTTGGAGAAGGGAACAGAATGTAACATTTTGAATTATACAGATTGGGTGGGATTGTGAGCAGTGAGGTGGATGCAAACAGCCTTCTAATTGACTTAGATCAAGCAAGTAACCAAAACCTGGCAGATGCAATATAATGCGAATAAATGTGAAGTTATCCAACTCAGAAGGGAAAAATAGAAAGGCAGCATATTATTTTAGATGAGGAAGTGTCAAGGTACAAGGGGATTTGGGTGCTTTGGTGTTCTTGTTACTAAAAGGCAATACACCAGTATATTAAGCAATTAAAGCAAACATTGTAATGGTCTTTGCTGGAAGAGGATGTGAGCTCTGTAACAAGAGGGTTGCTCTACAGTTGTACACGGCCAAGGTGAGACCACACCTGGTGCAGTGCATGTAGTTTTATTTTCACCTTACCATAGAAAGGTTATAGTTGCACACCTTCCGTGGTAAGTAAAGTTCAGCAGACTGATTCCTGGGAGGATGGGACTGTCATATGAAAGGGATTTAGTTAACTAGATTTGTATTCACTGGAGTTCAGAACAACAAAGGGAGATCTAATTGAAACTTACAATTTTTTGACAGACTGGATGAAAGGAGGTCTTTTCCCCAGCTCAGGATCTAAAGTGAGAGGTCATAGTTTCAGGTTAAAGGGCAAGGGATTTAAGACTGAGACTAGGAGATATTTCTTCACTCATAGGGTGGTGAGCATGTGGCGTTCAATTGCACAGAGAACTGCAGAGTCTAAATTACTCATTATATTTAAGGCATCAAGGGTTATGAGGAAAGAAGGAATATCAAACTGAGAAAGACACACAAAATTCAGCAGGTCAGGCAGAATCAATAGAAAGGAATAAACAGTCAATGTTTCGGGCTGAGACCCTTCATCGGTACCTTATGCAGGTCTTGGTCTGTAACATCAGCTGTTTATTCCTTTCCATTAATGCTGCATTACTTGCTGAGTTCCTCTAGCATTTTCTGTGTGCTACTCTGGATTTCCAGCATCTGCAGAATCTCTTGCATTTATGATTATACTGAGAAAGATGGTTAGCCTTGATCATATTGAGTGACAAGGCAGGCTTGAAGGCCTGAAAGACCTATTCCTAATTCGGTTTGTACGGTTGAAGAAAAACAACTGCAAAAGAATCACATAAAATTATTGTTAACATGACAGGAGCAAAGGTGGACGTGGGTCTCTGTGATTCCTCAGCACAGAACAGAAGCTTGGAAGAACTATTCCAACAGTGTATTCACAGAACATGAGGAGGGTAATGACTAAATGATTTTTGATTACTCTGATACTGATGTCAGCTTGAGCAGGTTTGAGCAAGAAGCTAAAACAAAAACCTGCAAGGAAATTTAGATTCAAGCTGGGCCAGATTTTGAATACCATATGGGTAACGTAATTCATGGACAGCAAAAATTCAGCACCAATGCTGGAAATGACGGATTTGCTTGCCTTGAGGAAGTAAGCCAGTATGCCTTGCAAGAAATATTTGAGGGGATTCAATATTTCTTTATATTTACCTAACTTTACCATTCACTGGGTAATTGTTGTGCATTGAGGAATTTATACAGAGTTCACTGTTCCGTCAGAATAATGTAGCAGAGTATTGCTGCTCAGCCTGTTTAACTGTTTGTGATTCATTCCACTTCTTTTAACATTCAAATGAAAAAATCCAAAACAGATACAGCAACCGTTTTTAAATGCTGCTCTTTGTCCAAATTTTTTGACAAGCCAATTACACTTAGGTCAGCAAAACTTACCCACTACGTGGATTACTACCTCCTCCAGGGACAGTCTGTTACTTCTAACCAGACAAATTAGTCAAAAGAAACATTTGAGCAGAATCTCGACATTTCCAGTTACTTTTCTCCAGACCAAACCATATCCACCATGTGTTGTTAATTGTTGCCATGTTGCACATACACAGAATGTGACATGGGTCACATGTTGAGTATGGGTTCCAGCTGTACTGAAACTCAACTCTGCAAAGTTAACAATACCCAGGTAGTTTAAATTTAATTCTTTTGTCCTGTGCTTTGATACTGCTCCTTTCAAAGTATACACCTCACTTTCACAGACTCATGCATATGAAAACAAGTGCCCACAGTTCTTTTCTTTACTAAATATGACACTTAACTAACATTTGAGATACAATGAGTGTTTTGTTAAGAGCTTTGAGATAGGCAATCAAATGAACTCCACCCTATCCCCTAATAATCCTCAATTTAAAACTGTATCTAAATACAGATATACTACTCAATAGGTCTAAAAATTTTTGCTTTCAGTTAGCTTCTAGTCACATTGAAGATATCTTAGATTTTATGATGTCAAGATTAGGCAAGTATTTAACTCTTTATTCCCTTAATGTTCAAAATCCAGACTGCACCATATGGAATGCTAAAAGGTCTATTCTTTTGATAACAATAGCAGCAAACTAAAACTTCATATCCAAAAGGAGCTTGCTTTCCTTCTGAAAGAAATTACATCTATAAATCTACGTAACAGCTCGCTCAATCAAACAACAAATCTGTTCTTTGCAGGCTCTTAATTTCTTTAATAACACAAGCTACTTTATCCTCGATGCTTTGTCTAGTTACTAAAATGCCATTTCTTTAGAAATCATATTTTCTCATCTATATATTTATTATGAATTTGGAACATGAAAAAAATTATTGCAGCTCAGCTGCTGAGTTTTAAGAGCAAAACAAAAACAATAAAAGGGAGGCATTTGGATGTGACACATGCTTGGTATTGTTAAAGACAAATGAACCATACGCTAAAGTTTAACCTTGCCCCCACTAGAGTGAAATAGAGACTTTTTTCCCATATACAAAAAACCTGAGGTGAAAGAGAACCCTATTCAAAGGTTGAACTGAAGGATGCAGAAGTTTTACATTTGAAAACACAAAAGCTTCTTTCATTATTGGACAAATGTGGAGATTGGTTATACAAGAAGCAGCTTAAAATATAGTGAGGCAAATTTGCATTACTCAAGCTTATCTCACAAGTGCATTAGAACTGTAAAACTCAAGAATTAAGTTATTTTAACAAAATTAGCTTTTGCACCATTACATAGACAAATCTCAAAAAGCAAAGAGATGCATAATATCTGTAAAGGTTGTTATATTTTGTCGATGGTGTGATGACAATTTCCAAAGAGTGGTCAGGAAATCTACTTCTGATGGACCCCAGCTGTTTACGGATGAAATCTTATTATGTCTACCTATATAAAGCTTTTGTAAAAAGAAACTCCTTGCTCTCCAGTTGAGGCAAGAGAGTTCTTGATCGCTTGGCACAGCCTCTCATGGTCTCAAAAGCCATCCTGCATAGTCAAGAAAGCTCACCAATGTCTCTATTTTCTGAGGCTGAAGAGAGCTGAATTTTGCACATCCATACTCACACCATTCTACAGATGTGCAACAGAGAGATCCTGACAAGTTGCATCACTGCTTGGTATGGAAACCACACTGCAGCAGAAAGGAAGGCTCTACCACAGGTAGTCCAAACTGTCAAACACATCACTGGTACCAGCCTACCCGCCATCAAGGACGTGTATACAGAAAGGTGACGGAAAAGGGCCAGTAGCATCATGAAGGATCCGACCCACCCTGCCGATGGACTGTTTGTCCCACTCCCATCAGAACACCAGACTCAAAGTTACTTTCCCAAGCAATAAGGCTGATCAACACTAAATCCACCGCTACTTTATTATTTGTTGTCAGTCCCTATGTACAGCTTAATGATATTTTATGGGCATATAAGCTATCTTATGTATTTACTGAGCTTTTAAAAAAATTGTTGTGTCCTTTATCTTTTGTGGGTTTTTTTGTGCTGCACTGGACCCAGAGCAACAATTATTTCAATCTCCTTTAAACATCTACAGGAAATGACATTCAAAAATGTTGACTCTTGAATCTAGCAGTTTATCCCAAGGCAAAGTTAAGGCCCCCACGATTTGCTACCCTAGTTATTCAATACTTCACCCAAGTCTCTTAGGGAGACAAGGCAGTGTTGATAGCTGAGGATGATGCTGGATTCTCTAGGTCACATCACACACAGAAGAATGATGCAGCTGCAAAATACCTCCTTGTCTAGATATATCATTAGCCACTGTTGCATTGAAGCTGGAAACTGCAGGTATGTCTGCATACAAATCAAGGAGATAAAGGCTAAATGTTGCACATTGGCTGCCTAGCACTTAGAGTGATTACCTACCCTGCTGAAACAAAGCAACAAACTAATCCCATAAAGAGTTATTGGGGTCCAGAGATTCATTACATTCATCAACTTGTTACCCAATTAGCAAAACTTATACTAATGAGGAAAAAATTCTGCAAAGTTATCATTTAATTTTCTCTATGTTGTTTCTGCCAATCAGGGAGGGTTTCCCAAAACAAGATATAAACTAACTTTAGATAAAACCTCTGGACATAACAAAAATGAAATATTATAACAAAACCATAATTAGTAAAGATCAGTATTTTAATATGATTGTTATTAATTAATATAACTAGTGAATGTAATTCTTAAGTTACTACATTAAAGATAATTCCCAGCTACATTGGCTTCAGGATTGAGAGTCATTCTAAGCTATACTTTAGGAAGCAAAATTTACTGAAAGCATTCTGCTCCACTGTAATGAAGCAGTCAGATGATAGTGAGTTTCATGGTGCATGAATTCAGACTTCTATTTTTACCATAAGATAACTCAGAATTGAAGTATAATTATGAATGGAGTTATATTGCTTCCACTAACAAGCCTCTATTGTTGAGCTAATTGACAGATTTGACTCAAAACATGAGCTAACATGCAACACTTTTTGTCAGATAAATTCACACTTAATCTAGATTTATCTAATCCAAGGAGAGCACTTGTAACAAAATTTGCGTACGTTCATTATGGGGAAGACTTGTATCAAAGCCATAATGCTCCTTGAAAAACAAATTATCATTTTTTTTAAATTCTTCAGTTGCAGTGTGTTGTAATGCTGTGCATCTGTTTTTCGATTCCATTTCAAATGTAATTTGGACCAAGTCTGAAAAGGGCCTCTGTTTGGACAGGTAGCCGAGGAGTGTGCAAAACTTTTAATACAAGTATGACTGTAAGTATTCTGTTTATGCTAACATGTGCTTGTATGTGTGTGGTACCAAAAATACAGATTTGCTTTTCTTCTCTTTTCCACCAGTATTCAAAATTGTAGCTAAGGCAAGGTTATCACTACCAGAAAATGCAACAATTACATTATTTTTCAGCTTTATTGCACTTCTTCATAGCTGGATACTGGGTAAATTCAAATATGCTACATCAGAGTATACCCTTTATTAGAAAGGTGGTGATCTCCCAGCATTCTCAGTTTGTAGCAAGAATCCTTGCACCATTACTCAAAAAACTCTTGCAATGAAATGAAATATAATATTTGCCTTTGTAACTGCTTGCTACATCCGTAGGTTTGATTTCAGTGACTAGTGCACTGGGACACCCAGATCACTCACTGTGTAGATCAACAGATCCCATTATAGCTCTATTTAAATACTTCTACTACTCTACTAAATACTCTACTAAATACTCTATTAAATACTCTGTCTCTGATTCCTTAATGTCATTGACAAGTTTTCTTTATCAGAGTACACAGCTTCACATTTATCCCCATTTCTTGTAATGCATCATGGTATTTAAACACATTTTATTCCCTTTGTATACACCTCATTTTATAATCACATTAAGGTTCATTTTGTTGGAAAACTTTAGACAATAAAACCTTAAGATATAGGACGAGAATTAGGCCATTTGGTCCATCAAGTCAGCTCTGCCATTTCATCATGGCTGAACCAGTTTCTCTCAGCTCCAACCTCCAATCTCTAGCCTTCTTCCTGTATCCCTTCATGTCCTGACCAATCAAGAATCTATCAATTTCCGCCTGAAATATATGTAAAGACGTGGCCTCCACAGCCACCTGTATCAACACATTCCTCGTCATCTTGGTTCTAAAAGGATGCCCCTCTATTCTGAGCTTGTGTCCTCTGGTCCTAGATTCATATATTACTTGTTTCAAATATAAGCCATCGGCCAGATCACTGACTGCTACCTCACAAAATACTCACTTTTTTCATATATTGATTGCCATTTGACAATAATGTTCAATCCATGTTGGACATTATATCATCCCATGTGCATAGCAACTTCTTGTGGGACTTAATGATGAGACTGGTGAAAATCTGAAAGTATCACATCCACTGATTCTCCCTTGCTTTACCAATTATAGGTTTGCCAGTTTTCCTTTCGTACATCCATGATGACCTTATCTAATACCATTAACTCTTCAGAAAATAGAAATGATGGTAAAACACAAGTCAGGCCACATGTGTGGGAAGAAAACCAATAAGCATTGTGTGTGCCTTCTTGGATGAAGGCAGAACCAAAGTATTACATTACTCTGCCAGTTCACTGATATAAATGTTCCTGTTTCTGACTGTAATGGGGCTATATTTGTCTTCAGTTAATCTTTGTTATTATATATTTGCAGAAACGTTTAGTTTCCTTTCATATTCCTTGTAAATTTACCCTCATTCTCTGTTTCTGATTCCTTAATGTCATTGACATGTTTTCCATTCCACAGATACTACCTGGTCTGCTTAGTATTGCCACTAAGTCTGTTTATGTTTAGTTCAGTTGTTTTTCTGTACACTTATTTAATTGATAAAACACCAGTTTTAATCATCTCCATGCCATTGACGATCAGACACCCGAACAAATAGCTGCCTTAATCTATTAATGACGTCTTCATACACTACAGCTAGGACCAATGGTTTCACTTTAAGGACTCTGTCTTGTTATTTCAAGCACTCCATATTTATTGCTATTTATTGTTTGTTGTTCATTGATCCTGCTACAGTTACTGTTCTATAAGTATGCCCACAGGAAAAAAGACTCTGAGGGTTGTATGTGACATGCATGTACTCTGATAATAAATTTTACTTTGAACTTTGCTTATAGATCAAACAGATTGTTCTCCATTTCCAATAATTTTTTCTAGTATTTGTTGCAATATTGTTAGGCTCTAGGTTGCTACTTCTGACGCAGCATATCTGAACTTACCCAATATCCTTTCCCATAACTCCATTTCACACAGAGCAACTCTTGGGTTCTGAACAAGATGGTACTGTATTAATGATCGGACCCAATGATAGTTTAAACTTTTTGTGCATCAAGCAGTCCAGTTCACCAGAAGACCATAAGATAACAAGATATAGGAGCAGAATTAGACCATTTGGCCCATCGAGTCTGCTCCACCATTTCATCATGGCTGATCCAATTTTCCTCTCAGCCCCAATCTCCTGCCTTCTCCCTATATCCCTTCATGCACTGACCAATTAAGAATCCATCAACCACTGCCTTAAATATACTTAAAGACTTAGCCTCCATAACTGCCTGTGGCAAAGAATTCAATAGATTCATCACTCTCTGGCTAATGAAATTCCTCCTCATCTCTGTTCTAGAAGGATGCCCCCCTATTCTGAGGCTGTGTCATTTGTTCTTAGACTCTCCCACCATGGGGAACATACTCTCCACATCCACTTTATCAAGGCCTTTCACCATTTGATAGGTTTCAATAGTTCATTCTTCTAAATTCCAGCAAATACAGACCCACAGCCATCAAACACTCTTCATATGACAAGCCATTTAATCCTGGAATCATTTTTGTAAACCTCCCTTGAACCTTCTCTGGTTTCAGCACATCTTTTCTAAGATCAGGGGCCAAAATTGCTCATGATACTCCAAATGAGGCCTCACCAGTGCTTTATAGTCTCAACATTACATCCTTGCTTTTATATTCATGTCCTCTTGAAATGAATGCTAACATCGTATTTGACGTCCAGAAAAGGCTCCCTTTACACCCACTCTTTGCCTCCTCCTAGTCACCCACTGCTTCATCCATGCCAAAATCTTTCCTGTAATACCATGGGCTCGTAGTTTGTTAAGCAGCCTCATGTGTGGCACCTTGTCAAAGGCCTTCTGAAAATCCAAGTACACAACATCAACTGATTGTCTATCCTGCTTGTTATTTCTTCAAAGAATTCCAACAGATTTGTCAGGCAAGATTTTTCCTTGAGGAAACCATGTTCTCAATGGCCTATTTTATCATTTGCTTCCAAGTACCCTGAGGCCTCATCCTTAATAATCAACTCCAACATCTTCCCAACAACTGAGATCAGACTAATTGGCCTATAGTTTCCTTCATTCTGCCTCTCTCCCTTCTTGAAGAGTGGAGTAGCATTTGCAATTTTCCAGTCTTCTGGAACTGTTCCAAAATCTAGTGATTCTTGAAACATCATTACCAATGCCTCCACAATCACTTCAGCCACCATTTCAGCACCCTGGAGTGTACATCGTCTGGTCCAGGTGACATACCTACCTTCAGACCTATCAGTTTCCAAAGAACCTTCTCTCTAGTTATGGTAACTAAATGAACCGCTGTCACCTGGAACTTCCACCATACTGCTAGTGTCTTGCACATTAATGACTTTTTTGTTGGCTTTTGTTTGGTTTTTAAAAGCTTCCCAATCTTCTTACTTCCCACTAATTGTTGCTCTATTATATGTCCTCTCTTTGGCTTTTAGGCTGGCTTTGACTTCTCTTGTTAGCCACAACAGAGTCATCTTTCATTTAGAATACATCTTCCTCCTTGGGATGTATATAATCCTGTGCCTTCCAAGTAGTTTTCAGAAATTCCAGCCATTGCTGCTCTGGCCAACTCCTCTCTCATGCCTCTGTAATTCCCTTTACTCCACAGTAATACTGATGATATGAACATTTATAATGATATGAAAGTTATTCACAAATTCTTGTTGAAACAGTAGTTCAAAATATATTTTTTGCTATTGATAGAACAGTCCACAGTTTTTCAACAATTCTCTCTGCGGATTTTGGATGTCAGAAAGTGAAAGGAGGGCAAACACAGTTTTAGTTTCACATATAATAGAAGTAATCTGGAATTTCTAGTTACGGTCGTTCCCATCAGAACTCATTTCCCCTGAAATTTAGTATTTTGTTGTGTAGCCATTGCACTACACTCAGCACCAGTGCCATCCCCAGATCTTCTGTTGAGGCTAAAGTGCAACATAGATGGATATTTGAGAAAATAATATAAACAAAGAGGTTCTCTCATATGGTTTTCATTTTACAAGCTGCCAGGGCCCAAAATTTGATTTACTTATTTTTCTAAATTGTTACTGGATAAAGCAAGCTGCAGAAAAAAATATCACTGGAGGTTTTAAGACCAAGTTTATTTGTATACAAGGGAGCCCCCATCATCTTTTGCAGTGAACAATGGTAAATAAAGGAACTCCATACTCATCTTCCTCACAATGTTTGATATCAAATATACAAATATGGTGTAGAGCATGGCAGAAATGCTGAGGCAAGGAGCAGAAGATGCATTGCAATGGACAAACAACTCAGGGAACCAGCGTTCACATTGCATTTATAAAATTCCTTTGGAATCAGTTCAGTTATGTAAAGCCATACCAACCATCTTCTGCAAGTCCTTCGAGACAATGCCTAGTTACTGCAGATGGCCAAAAGGTGGAAAAGTGGAGCATCCAGCTTAAAATGCTTCCAGACAGTTTATAAGCAAAAAAAAAAATCAATTTTGATGTTGAACCACCAAAAAAAGGTTGGCAAAATCTTAAAATAGATATCCTGTGCAATCACAATATGCTGGATGGACAAGAGAATGAACAGGTCCATTTTCTGGATTATTATTGCTCTTACCTGTTTCAAGGACCTGTAAACTATAAACTCAGAATTTTCCAGTTCTTTGAGTACAACCTCTATGCTGCAGCTTCCTAAAAGCCTTTCATAGAAAGATTGTGGAAATGATGGGAAGCCAGAAGGATCATGACTGCTTTCGATGTTTTTCTCTATAGAATACAAGTTGAGGACCAGAGCACACATGGAGGACTATGGTCTGGATGCAGGTCAAAGAAACTTGGCAGATTAATGGTTTGGCACAGTCTAGATGGGCCAAAGGACCTGTTTCTGTGCTGTAGTGTCCTATGACTCTAACATACTACATGATATTAATAGTGGGGAGATGATGTCCTCTATACATTGTTTAAAATATACTTATATACACTTATAAAGCAACATTGCCCCTGACACACCATCCTTTATGTCAATAAGACTCAACATAGATTTGGAGGAAAAGAACTACTTCATTGAGAATCTTCGCTCCATCCTCCATAACAGCCAGGATCTCACGGTGGTCAGCCATTTTAATTCTACTCCCCATTCCCACACTGACATCTCTGTGCATAGCCTCCTATACTGCCATGTTGAGGCCAGACACAGATTTAAGGAGCAACACCTCATATTCTGCCTTGGTATTCTCCAACCTGGTGGCATTAATAGCAATATCTCTAAATTGTGGTAAACAATCCCTATGTTTCCCTCTGTTTTATTTTTCCTGGCTTCTTTGCCCCTTCTCTTTCCCCTCCTGTGTACTCACATCCTGTCCATTTATTCCATGGTCTTCTGTCCCCTTCTTCTTCAGTCCTTTGCCTCTTCCACCTATCACCTTCCAGCTTCTCTTATCACTCCCTTTTTCTGTCCTTTGCCACCTTCCTACCTTACTCCCTTACCTGGACTCACCTGTCACCTGCCAGTTGAAGGTCTCCCCCAACCCTTTTATTCTGCCCTTTTCCTTTCCAATCCTAATAAAGGGGTCTAGCCAAAAACATCAACTTTTCATTTCCCTGACCAGCTAGTTTCCTCCAACTTTTTGTGTATTACACTTATAAAGCATGAGTTTACAAATCAGTACAACATCTCTTTAATACTTCATGACAAAACAGGTTTTGGAGTTTTATACTTAAAATTGCACAGAGATCACTTCAGATTGTGTCTGTTTTGAGTGTCCAAAACAGCTTAGAATCTTAAAACAATGCTCACTTGGCATTTCGAATTTCAGCTACTTCAATGAAAATTTAAAATTATCTGCTCCATAAATTTTATTCTAACTTTATCTTTTAAAATTAAAATCCAGAACGATATTCATGGTGCATTATTTTAAAAAAACAAACAAGGGCAACATGACAAAATACTTTACAATCACCATGGCAACTATACTAATCTTAATCTTTCAAGCTTCTGAATAAACGACAGTCTTACACTAGGCTCAACACACTGGGCTTTTGTCTGTACCACCACAAAGGTGCTATTGGAGGTTATAACACAAGAGCATTCTTGACCCTCAATCCACTTGCATTCTTCTTCCATCCTTGAACTTGTTCTTAGAGAATTCTGTGTGTGTGAGCCATGCAAAAACCAAACTGTGGGGAAATATAAATGTCAGAACTCCCCATCTTCAAGTTGGTGTCCAGATGTTCCTGACTGAACCCATTGGGCTTCAGTGAACAGTTGAAGATTTTAACCTCTAATTATACAGAATACAATGTGAAAACAGCTAGTGTGACTTATTGCATAAAATAATCACAGGCCACACAAACCAGTGCTGCCAAGTTTTCTGTCATGTTTAGTCTTTAAAGTTGTTTTAAATCAAATTGACTCAGACATCATTCTTAAGAATTTTACAAAGCCTTTTGAGAAATATTTCTAATTCTCAAGTTAATGAATACACAAAACTTTGTAGCTTTGTAATGGCATGGCAAATGTAACCAATAGAACGCATTATTAAATTCACAACTTTAAATACTCTCCAGGGGTGAACTGGAGTTTGTTCCTAAGACAATGGATTCATGATGTTGTTTTTGCTTCTAAAAGCAACTCAGCCAAGAATTGTTGATAACTTTGACCTGAAGAGCTTAAATTTCAAGTTAAAACAGAAAACACTGGGGGGAAAAACTCAGGCTAAATCTATGGGGAAAATTAGAGTTAATGTTTAACTCAAAGATGTCTGTCTGACCTAACAAGTACTTTTTGTTTATATTTCTGATTTCCAGAATTCCATTTTTATTTTTGCCTTCCATTCTCCAGGGAATCAGAACAAGCAAGTTAGAGGTTTTCCAGATTAAAGTCCAATGAGACAAGGAGATGCTGTCAGAGGAAAGACAAACACAAGCGCTCTGCTGATTCAACCACGACTTCTGCTGGTACTGGAAATCCAGAGCAACACACACAAAATTCTGAAGGAACTCAGCAAGTCAGGCAGCATCTATGGAGAGGAATAAACAGTCGACATTTTGGGTTGAGACCCTTGTTTCAACCTGAAATGTTGACTGTTTATTTCTCTCCAAATGTTTTCTTCTTCCATTCTACTTAACAAAACTACTTTTCAATTCAGTTTCTCCTCTGCACCTGTGAACTTCTGCCTTCCACTTCCCATACTCCCACCGTCCTCCCACTAAGTGGAAAACAAGTCTCCTACTGTTAAATCATTAACCTAACTGGGAGAATTCTCCAAATATTATCAAATTCATGAACACTTTAATGAGACTGTTATGAATGCTTGCAACATCATTCCTTTCAGATGTTGATGAATGCATTCTAGCATTCTCTTTTTATGCAAGGTGGTTTACTTCATGTATGATAGATACACTTCGTTATTGATTAAACAAGACAGAGCCAACAATATAAATTTTACAAAAAAAATTGCAAAACTACCCCACACTGGTCTATAAACATTGGTCCCTTAGAAGAGACTAGGAAAAAGGGAAATGTCAAGGGTTCTAAATTAATTTGAATTGAGCTTCACCATAAAGTGAATTAAAAACATCCACAAAACAATAATCAATCAAGGGGCTACATGGAAGAAGAAGCAAAACAATCTCCATCACTGGATTAAAAAATACCAGGCAAACTAATGAGACTAAAGACCAACACAACTCACTGGACCTGGTGGCCTGCATCCTAGGGTTTCAATGGAAGAAGCTGAAGAAGGTAGTAGTTATATTAATTGCCGTTTACCAAAATTCCCTAGAGAAGTCCTAGAAGATTGAAACCTGAAAATGTAACACCGTTATATGAGAGAGAAAGACAAACCAGGAAGCCTTTGGCCAGTCAGTCTAACAATTACTATTGAGAAATATTGGAACAAATATTAAATAGATAATAGCAACATTTTTAGAAAAGTATAAGACAATCAAGCAGATCAGCGATCTTATAAAAGTGAAATGGTTTTGAGCAATTTACTAGAATATTTTGAGAATGTAACAAGTAGGGAAGGCAAAGGGTGTATTGCATTTAGATTTCTAGGGCATTTAGATTTCCAGAAGGCATTTGATAATGTGCCACCTGAAAAGAGCTCAAGGCATTAGGGGTATTATTCTGGCATTGATCAGGGATTGGCTAACTAACATAAAACATAAGTCAAGATATTGTAACACATTTATAATAGTAACGAGTAACTTGTGGATTGGGTACCATAGGATCAAATTGTGATCATCAGCTTTTTACTTCCTATATGGAAGACTTGGACGAAGGACTGAATGTACTATATCCACATTAGTGATGATACAAAATAAGTGGGTTATTAGGCTGTGAGGAGAACACAAAGTTTGAAAGGAGACATAGACAGGTGAGGTGAGTGGGCAGGTTGGTAGATGGTGAAAATGTGAGCTTATTCACTTTGGAATTAAATGAAGAGAAATAAAATTATTTTAATAACTCCAAAATATTTTTGATACAATCCCATCTGATACATGAAACAAAATGTTAGTGTGCAGGTACAGCAAGCAGTTAAGGAAGATGATAGACTGCTGGTATGTATTACAAGGGTTATAGAATATAAAAGCAGGGAAGTTTTGTTGCAGGTTTGCAGGCCCTGCTGAGACCATATGAGGAGTACTGCATGCAGTTTAGTTTACCCCATTAAAGAATAATATGCTTGCATCACAAACAATACTGGGAGGGTTTACTGGATTGATGTGCGTGATGAGAGATTGAGTCTCACTCATTAGAGCTCAAGGAGGGGAGATGCAAGATTCTGAGGGGCATTAATTGAGTAGATACCAAGAATATTTTCTCCCTAGTGGAGGTATCTAGCTAGAATTTGGGGGATTGTTTCAAAATAAAGGTATCATCTATTTAAGATGAAAGTAAGTAGGAATTTCTGAGGGTTATGAATCTCCTGGTCCTTTGCTCCGGAGATCTTTGGAGGCAGAGTCCTTGATTATGTTCAAGAGGGAGGGTGACTGACTAAACTATGGATGTCAATGGCAGGAAAGTATTGTTGAAGTCAACATTGGATCAGCCATGACCTTATTGAATGGCAGAGCAGGTGCTCACTGGCTGAATCCGACTCCATATTCAGAATCAGAATCAAGTTTATTATCCCTGACTTCTGTTATTAAATTTGTTCTTTTGTCTTAACCTCCCATGTAATGTGCAATACAAAATCATCAACAACAATTCATTGGTTCTACCGGATCTGAAGTTCTCCTGTTTTCCCTAACGAAACTATAGCAGTCAATACCTCAAAAGTCTTGAGAACTACAAGATCACAGGATAATGCAGAATGTTTCACGTTCTATAAAAGGGTCACCGCCTCACCACTGGACTCTGAAAATTCTCTGTAGTTGTTGACAGTTTTATAGATAACAGGGTCGAGCGATTTAATTGCCAGGCTCCTTATAAAATGACAGGAGGTTTGGGAGGACAGAGTAAACCGCTGCTTTAATGACAGGTACCAAGATCCCCACTGGGGTCAATCCAACACATCTACTTGAAAGCAAGGCGCCTTACTTTCAGCCTGTTGAGGGAGCAGTGCCCCGGAACTCCAGTCCCCGCGGAGGTCGTATTTAAAGGCAGCAATCCTGCGACTGATGTCCCGCTGAAGTGTGGACTGGATGAAGAGCGCCACCCTCTCGCCGGCCATGCGACTGAAGCAGTGAACTTTAGGCGCGGCCCCCTCCTCCTCCTCGTCTCCCTGCCGATCCCGGACCAGCAACTCCAGTTCTGCTCCCTGCTCCAGGTAGATCTGAGCCCCCCGAAAGTTTTCGGCCGGTTTAATGCACGCCGTGATGCGACCGAAGTTACCTCGGGTCGTCGACGAGGCTGGCCCCGACGGAAGCCGGGGGGAGAGGCTCAATCGCAGCGCTCCCACTGGGTACAGCCATTCCACGTCCCCTTCGGCGCAGTGAAGGAAGATCTGTTCCACGCTGCCGGGCTCCAAGGACAGGCCGCTGCGGCAGAACACAAGCATGTCAATGAGAGAGAGAAAAAAAAACACCTCTACACATCAGCTCCCGTCCAACACGGTGGAAGCATAATTAATTATGTCCCACTATTATTTATGGAATCATACAGCATGGAAACTGGCCGTTCGGCTCACCCGGGCCATGCCCACCAAGATGACCATCTAAGCTCGTCCCAGATACCCGCGTTTGACCGATATTCTTCTAAACCTTTCCTATCCAAGTGTCTTAAATATTGATATATACCTGCTTCAACTACATCCTCCGACAGATCATTCCACATAACTGAACGCCCTCCGGGAGAAAGTTGCCCCTCGCGTTGACATTAAATCTCTCCCTCTCACTTCAAACCCCTGCCCTCTAGTTTTTTTTATTCCTGAGTGCAGGTATTCACCCTATCTATGTTTCTATCTACGACAATGGGAATTGATTGCAATCCCCAAAAATAAATACCTTTCGTTCTTCCTGGCGGTACAGTACAACTCTCCCTGCTCTTTCCTCATCCATTGCAGATTTCAAGTTTGGTCCATTGAAAGGAGAACCGAAGCATTTCAGATAGGGTGTCCAGCCATTTTAAAGGCATGTTCCCAAAATTTCTGTCCTTTAACATTTTTAGTTAATAATTGATAGAGTGGGCAGGAAATTAAGGCAGAAATTGGAGCGGAATGGAAAACGGGGGATCACCGTGACTCCTACTTCGTTATTATTATTGACTTCCTTTTACAGATCACCCAGAACTTGGGAGTTCTGTAAGTGATGAAGAGGGTAGAAAATTATTGCCAGAATAAAGGATGAATGGACACCCGAGCGGCAGGTGAAATTTACGGAAATGTGAAGTAGTCTTCGTTCTGCAAAAGGGCAGGGGACAATGTAAACTCACTTGTTTTAGAGGCCGTGCGAGAATAGAAAGCCCGCGAGTCCATATCGAACGTGGTTCATAGAATGATTGTTAAAGCAAACCAGATCCTAGGTAGTATAAAGGCACAGGACACAAAAGCAGGGAGCGTGCAATGAGCCGATCGCAAGCACTGTCCAACAAAATATGGAATATTACATTCTATTCTGATCGTGTATGTGAAAGTACTGGAGGGGAGGGCAGATAAAATACGTGTTGGAATGTTTCTAGGGAGAGGGATTTCAGCCGTAGAGTTCAACTGGAAATGCTGAAATCTCTCTCCTTGGAGAAAGGGCTAAGTGGACATCTAGCAGGTGTACAGACCCGTGATATCCAAGATAGAGTTAGTTGTTCCCACCAGTACCTGGGAAACCGAGTTACAGGCAAATATAAAAGACACACGGAAAAACCTTGTCCAAGGTAATAGCGACTCGCAGCACAGTATCTCCAGGGATGATGGAAACCCGATCTCTACAATTAGATGGGACTCGAGAAAGAATAATTGCAGGGCCCTGGGGAGAGAGGTGTGAAGTGACATGTTTGTTACTAAGAGTCGGCATAGACTAGAGGGACGGAATGACCTCTGCTGACTACCCACTCACTCCATGAATTGCAAACTTCCATCCAATCTTTCCCCAGCTTTCGGTGCTTAATTGATCTTCTGTCGAAACAACTATGGAAACCTTTACTAATGCCAGTCATCGATTCCACCTGCAGTTGTTGCTTTGGGCCGTTCAAAGAGATAAAAACGCGAAAGGCTTAAAATACGCTCACGTCTAAATTTCGCAGTCCGAACTATATGATCCTATTTCCTGACGAACGGAGCTCACCATTGAAACTCGAGGAACTCAAGACAAACAGTTTAATGGAATAATCAATATAGCCAAGAGGAATCCACCTCCCCACATGTTTTATTCTGTGTCTTTAACTCAATACCCAAATGTGCGCCACCGCATAAAGATATTTTTGAACAAATTAAATTTATAACATGAATAAAGTGGGAAGTCAGTCCCACGATCGGGAGAGAGAGGACAGATTGCGTGAGATTCCGCTGCTGTCAAGCGCATCGCTGCACTTAATCGAAAAGACAATTGTTACAATAAGAGTGCGCGCCAAATATATAACAAAGGGTTCCAATTTTAATACAACGCCGTGCTTCTCCACAAATGATCGAAAACAATAATCCTAGGACTCTCATGCTGAGCTCAAATAATGTGCAAAGTTGTTTTCGACATTATAATGTTCTATATTGATACAAAAGCCCGTCTGTTTCGAGCAATGTGAACAAATAGCATCGGGAACTGACAAGGTGTGGGGGAGTAATATCCAACTATCGTTTAATGGAAGCCAAGCTTTTCTTAGTAACATCTGATATAACCCAGACAGACGTGCAATTCCCTGACACATCTCATCAGGTTGAAGGTGATCGGTAACAGCTTACCGCTGGAATACGCATAGCATTAATAACGCTGGCGATATTTGACTCCTTGCTGTTATTTTCAAACGCGGTCAATGCAAGGAACTCTGGAGGAGTTCGCGTACTTTCTCAGAGATCATTTCATTTCTCGTGAACCAGAAAAACAGTTAAAAGCTTATTAATTTTGTAACTACTAACAAGGCGTTCCGCAAACATGGTTGAGAAGTTTACGCTGATGGCAGGGGGCGCAGTTTCTAAAGGACTTCAAAGCAACTTTTTGTCCCGTTCGCGACTGTTCATGAAACATCCCAATAAGATCGGGTATTCCAACTGATTCACATTGTGGTAAATTAATAAAATAGCCCCATACCTTCCTTTCCAGTTGCATTGATCTACAGAGTAATTGGAATAGCCCGTTTTCAGCAGGGACAGTAGAAAAGTCCAAAGTGCAAAAGGAGTGATCAAAGTCATCTTCAAGCCCAGAAACGTAATCCTGAGTTAAACAACTGGAAAACTTATAAGAAGAGATAACCAGAGGGAAAGGTGGTGAATCCCGCAGCAAAACGCGGGCATAATTGATATTCCGCTGGACAAATAGGCTGCGCTCTGCCTGTCCCGACCTTTCACTGTCCTCTCATTCCTCAGGGTCAAACCTCTTTCACTGACATACACTGACCAGACTGCACCGCCTGTTAACTTTTGTTCCACTGTCCAGACCTTCCTGGCCAATCAACCCGCAAAGGTGGCAGTCCTTTGCTGCTGACAGCCTATTAGCGGGCGAAGCAGGTTTTACCGGAGACACGCCCCTACATGTGACGTCACCGACGGCACACACATGGATCTTTAAAAGGGCAATGTCGTAGACCTCGATCGCCCCTTAGAACGAGTTTCTTTTATTGCTCTATCTCATTAAAAAATAACGTTTTCGCAGAGATCAAATTCTTTAAAATCATTTTAATGCCATATAAGCTACACCATTGAACAAATTCCTTCTCATCTATTTCTGAAGTCTGCAAAGGTATTATTCTCTAAGGAAGATTTTTTGGGTGCCATACAGTATATGCTTCCCAGAAAATAACCTCTAAGAATATTATCAAGGTTTATTTTACGTTAACAAGTATGCATCCGGCACAATGTTTGTTGTAACTTGAAGAAGTAGCTAATAAAATTCATACGTAAATACCATTCCGTCAACAGAATCTCGCCTTATATCGAATACCAAAATATTAAAGTATCCTCAGAAGATTACACATAAATTAATCTCATTTTGATCTGTCATAAATCTACGTGACATCACGTTTCAGAGCCCGGTAGTCTAAGTTTAATGTGACATTTTTTCCAAGTAATCATTGCATATTTTTCCTTTTTACCCCGGTTGTCCGTGACTAAACGAAAATGGGCGTTTATATATATATATATATATATATATATAAACGTTTTCCCATGCTAATGCTTTTAAAGAAGACAGTTTGCTGCCCTCATATCGACCGAGGAATCACGTATACTGATTATTTCTCAAAAACACTGCAGTCAAATTTAACGAACATTCTTTGGAAGGTTGCTACCCTTTTAGTGTAGTGCAATTTTTATTCTATATTATGCATATTTTCGCTATCTTCTAAGTCTAAGATAAACATAAAATGTGCAACATGCACATGTGGAGACCTTCAACTTTAAAAAGGTTAAATGTAGGCAGAAGAGTGGAATATTATTGTTCGCTGAACATTTTAGTAAACCAGCCGAGTAAATGACAAGTAGGCTTCCAGGTAACAATTAAACTCCCAAGTGTAATTGAATGTAAACTCCAAGTGTTTCGGCTTTAAATGAATATTCGACTCTAAATAATATCGTGAATTGCCCCTAACTTCACCAACATATACTCAGCTTAGAAATTACATTGCAAATTGCCCCAATCCTTCAAGAAAAGAACGGGGGTTTCCCCTAGTGATATATACTAGTAAATGAATTTGAAGCAACTGCAACGATGGCAGATTATCTAGTGGTATATGGTTAATATTGGTAGAGAAAATGTGAATTCTCTTTTGTCCGCCCTTTTAAAGTTGCGTTGCTCTTCCATAAGAACATTTAGCATTCTTGGCGCCCTTCACTTCAACCCGCTCGAGCATTAATAAATTCATGTATACATTATGGTTTGAAAGAAAATAAAACTGTTGCAGGCTTTATAGAGTAAAACAAATCTAAAATAGTTGTACCGCCCGCCAAAATTTTAAATAAAGAGCAGAAATCCACTGACAATGCCAGATGACAGACGGGCGGAGTTCGATGCAAATTGCTGACTGAGAGAAAATGACCAGCAACACGTCTAGCATCTCTCAGTGGCAATGTAACCTCAGAAACTCTTCGCGGATTGTTCAACAGCGATGCATTGAGAGCCACGCATTCCGCAATCATTGATAGTCTGATGTATGCAGACAGAGAGCTGAAATCTGCTGTGTAACCCACTGTTTGGGGCAGTCTCTCCCAACAGGCTGCCGTAATACCTCAGGGTCATCCCTTTCTACTTCATCTTTGGTGTTACGAGGAACCCCTGTTTTGCCTGCCCTGCCAAGGTTAGCGGTATTAATACCGATATTTTAAGCATCCTGCCCTACAGTGGCAAATAATCTAAGACACATTGCAATTCCCACTAAGCAATAGGTCGTGTTTCTCGCTCTCTGTGTTCACTGTATCAAAGGATAAACGTTTTCAATAGTTTTCTGGATCTCAGTCGAGCTCCAGGGGCTGTAATGTATCACCAAGATGAATTCGTTGAATTATTACTTGTCAGCGGTCCAAATAAATCGGTGGATGTCAGTCACACACAGAGACTAATCCGTGAACCGTGATGGTTGTGGTGGGGAGGTAAGGAGAGAGGTTTCAATACCGCCTACAGTTTATCAAGCGCCAGACTTCAAGGGCTGACCCTACTTAACATATCCCGCCAAAATGAGCGCTGTTCATTGAGTTGAATAGTCAATAAATTATAATCGGTCCGTCTATTGTCTAAATGCACTTCAGGATTTTTGCACTATTTTCTGTATGGAAACATTTCCAGATAAGCGAAACAAAGGTATTATTTGTCTGAGAAGGATTACAACCATAATTATTCGTTCCTTTCTCTCAGCTCTGGACCAAGTAGCGTGGTTCGGTGTACAGTGCCCGCGCTCCCGCATAATTGCCTCCCACTCATCCGTAAACGGGATAACACAAGTCGGAGCAAAGGGCCGGTTACGAACACCCGCTCTTGTCGCTTCCACTTTCACGGGGTGACAAACCAAATAGACCATTTCAACATTGTATGGCACCAATGTGTCATATGCTATATACGGCGTAACCGTTACTCAAACATAAAACATTATAAATTAAAACTGCACCTGAACATACAGGTAAAAATCAGTTTAGTAAATGTTCCTGCGATCGAGCAATCTAGTTATATCTTACAGAAGAGGAACGGTTTAGGCAAGGAGAAGCATAAAGTCGCCACTAACGTTGGGGAACAACCTTCCAAGGCAGACTAGAGCGAAGGATTTGAGATTTTCCGTAGGAGGCCACCTCATAATTGATCTGAACTTACAAGAGGTGCAGTATAACTCTAACACTGTGGAACTCTGCATTTCAAAAGTGCCCAGGCAGTTTGATGGGCCTCCTGGGGTCTTATTAAACTTGCCTTTGAATGTTTTTATTGTTAGTAGATAGCAGATGTTTCGGCCCTGCTACTAACATTAAAAAAGCCAACCTTCCTGTGATTGATTATCGAGCACTCTGAAGGACGGAGAGAAGATGTTGAAGGCGTATCCTATAATTGGAAACTGCAAAGGGTCTGAAGGTCTGGATTAGGCATTTAAGCGAGTGGAATCAATCTAAACACTTAGAACTAGGGAAATATTTTCCTCTTTCGTTGTCAAACGTCCCGAGTTCATAATAATCATTATAATCAGCGGATAAGCAACATGGTTTTGTGATGAGGAAGTCTGGTATCTTAATTAGATTTGCCTTTGAGGACAGCACAATAATAATGTACGAAGAAAAGAATTGGGGGGAAATCGTACCTCTGATATTTTTGAAGTACACAAGTGGCATTCAAGATGCAAAAGTGAAGATCTCCAGCCTATCTGCCATCTACAATTGTGTCCAAAAAAATAATGGCCTGTCAGAAGACAGCTGTTAACAACTGACATGGGAAAAATGTTTGTGAATAATAATGTACAAGGAATTAGAGGTAACTTTGGACATAAATAGCTAATAGTTGGAAAGTAGGACACCACAGAATGTCTTCTAATACCAGAAATACAGCAAATTATATTTGCCCAAGAACCCCATAGATGCCTCGGATTTTAACAACAGATGAAGAGGTAAGTGTAGATAAAATGAATGATAAAGCTCCTGCCTGTTCCTGAAGGAGATGATGTAGGGAGGTATGCAGTCATTTAGTAAAAGATGGATGTTTTTATCTGGTCAGAGACAAGGAGCTGTGAAGGAACAAAACAATCTGACCCTCCCCTGCGTTTATACACAGAGCACAATACGCAGATGTACAAGTACAAAAAGTAATCAACAGGGCGTTCAGTTCAAAGTAGTTGTAAAGCAATGATAAGGAAGTGCTGCTTTAGTGCATAGAGACTTGGGCAGACGTCAGCTGAAATATTGTGTTCAGCTCTGGTTCCTGAATCATTGGCTTGGGGAGATGACAGTCCAGGAGGGGGGAAAGGAGGAATACAGTGAGTAAAGTTTAGAAGTTTGAGTAGTGATCTTTTGTAGATGTTTAAAGAGTCTTAGAAACACAAATGAATTAACAGCTTTTCCTCTGTTGGAGAAATCCAGAACAAAGGCAAATGCCTAAATTTGTCCACTTAGGAATGAAATTAGAAAACACCTTTGTAAAGGAAGCATGATGGAAATTGAAAATGTATGTATTTAAGATGACTGGCGGGTTAAAAGTCTTAACACTGAATTGGATACAGAGGTATTTTGTTTAACAAATAGGGCAAATGATAAAGAACAAGGGGGGCAATAAGCAGGCATTCAAATAAACCAATTTGCAAACTGGGGTAGAATTAATCTGAGGGGCAAAAAGGCTTTCTTTTTCCTTACTTTCCTATTAGAGTCAATGACATAAAATGGAGCTGGTCTTAATTGTTGAGTGTAATATAAGGCTTCTTCATAAAGCTAATGGATTATCACTGGACTTATTGTCAAAATAGAGAACTTGAAATGAAGTCATCTGCAAAAACATGTAGCAATTTTTGAGTAGAAACATAAAATGGTGAAAAAACATTTCAAATCGATTAGCATTTAAAAAGATAGAAGTCAGATGATGATTTGCCAGAAGTGCTTAGTGCATCCAACCTCGATATGCCATTTTTCAGACCCATCATATTCTTCTGACTGGAGGCAATGACGGATTTGTTATGTATTTTCAGATTCCTAGCATGTAAATTTCCTTGTGCTTAACTATGCCACAGAATGTAAAGCTTTCAAAAGATATTCTTTCACTTTTCTAATGATTACTTCTATTCACATGTTCAACTCTGTCAATAGGAGGCCAGTAGAAAAGCAAGTAGCTATTTGATGAGTTTTGAATTCACAAAGTCAGCCACAAAACTATTGTGTTATTTTTGTTGAACACAATACAGGAAAAATAAGTTTTGATTCCAGAACACACAGCAGAAGGAAGCTTTGTTTGCTACATAATTATTTTTCATTCAATAAATTAAAACAGTAATAACATTTATGCAATAGTTTCAAGAAAACATCACCGGTTTGATGCACAACATGGAAAACATGACAACTGCTGAGTTCCTTTTATTTTATAAAGTACTCTATGCCAAACCACTTATCATTAAATACACATGGAACTGGCACTGCTAGTGCAATGTTTGCACCCCATTAAATGTCAAAGGCTGCATTCATTTCTTCCATGTGCTCCTTCCAAGCAATGCCATGAATACCTATTTATCATTTGTGGAGGGGTTCCACCCACTATTTGCAGTTATAGATGTATTGACTAGTAAAAATGTTCTCAAACAAATTTGACTTCTTCACTTGCAAAAGCTTATTGACTTTACTCGCCTTACCAGTGTATCATGTTTTAATCTTTATAAGTCCTGCTTCACAATTGTTAACAGGTATGATGATCTATTTACAGAAATGCTGAACTTCAAACAACAGGGTTAACAATAGATTTGCATTTGATTTTGATTTCAACCTATTGTTGAAGTTTTCAATTTTGATTTGAATACATATAAGAATTATAGTACTTCCCAAGCATCTTTTTAAACTTATTTAATCAATGTTACATAATCTTCATGCACAAGCAGAAACTCATTAAAGAATTAAGAACTGTAATTGTCTGCTGGCATCCATTACACTACCGATGTCATACCTAGTACCAATAACTGTATACCAATGATGATATAAGTAACCTTGTTGTATGAAGAATGCCAGCATTAGTCCAGTCATCAAAGGTGCATCACAATGCTGGTAAGGTCTTTCCTCCAGTTGTAAGCATGTTGGTGTCATAGGGAGCTTTGGGAACTCTGGGCTTGAGGCCAATGGAGTTCTATTTTCAATTATTATCCAGGATTCCTGTTGAAATAAAAAAAGAGCTTGCATTAGTATTGAAGCTTATAATATAGTAAGATGTTTTAGGGCATTTTGTACTATCAACATTACTCAAAATGCAGAAAGGAATCACCTAAGGAGATACAAGAGCAAATAAGGCAAATGAAAGAGTCCTTCAGGACATCCCAAATTGCTTTTGAGGCAATGAAGAATTGTTGATGTACAACACTGTCATAAAGAGGAAACAGTAGGATATTTTTGCAGAGTAGGCTTCCATAAACTGGAATGTAATGTCAATTAATTTATCTATTCTTTAGAAAGGAATAAATATTACCCAATGCACTTGGGATTATTTTCCATTTTTTCTTCAAAATTTGAATATTTACATCTACCTGAGAGGGCAGATTATGACTAAATCTCTTACTCAAAAGTAACCTGGTCGAGGTGATAAATTTTAGAGAGTTTAGAAGATGGAGCGAGTGGAAGGCAGAGGTGTTGAGGGTGGGAAGTGCAGAGTCTGCAGTCCAAATGGTGCTCAGCACTGCTGCTAAACATTAAAGATAGGCCTCTGAGCAGAATTGCAGGAATATTTTGTTGGTGAATGACTGACTGAGGTACTGGGGGAGATAGGAAAATATGTGTGGATTGCCATCAGGGAGAGCTAGAATGATCTCATCTGGAACATATTTGAAGAATTTGATCATTCTCTTATGTATGGGATAGCTAACATGCTCAGACAAAACCCACATCCTTTAGAGGAGGAGGATATTTGGACTTTGAGAAAACACCCAATATAACGACTAGTTTAATGGTAGTGGACTTTCAATGAAATAATATTAAAATTTGATCAGTGCAGCAGACCTTTCACTGGTCAGAACACTGGCTTTTACTGATTAGGATTTCACAGACTTAGCAGAAATCACCCAAGTTCATTCTTTTTTTTCTCAAACATTAAGTGTAACCAGAGGATATGTCTGCACAAGCAAGTTGGTCCAGATATCACCTGATACTCAAACACATGTTGTATAATCCCAGCAGGGAGCATTTAATCTGGTTCCCTTCCACCTCTTTCACCTTGGAACAGAAAGACTAAACTAACTGAGTGCATCCTAAGTGCTGCTCCAAACTACATTATTGAACCTGATATCTGCTGATAATCACGCATAGAACATGGAATATTTATTCATTTGGCCATTTTAAGTTGGCAATATTTTAAGTTAATGTAACAGTAGTTCCTGATGCTACGTACCTACAAAAAGCCAGAGTATACTTTTCTGGCAGCTATTCACAAGTCTATGCACTTGAACATGCATGGTTTAATGGCACATTAACCCAGTCATGCTCAAGTGATTACATACAGAAAAATAATATCTTCTGAGCAGCGTCCAAAGAGCAGTTGGAAGTGCGAGAAGATGTAGCTCACTCAGGTTCACCGACTGAGTACATAAGGCATTGATTTGCGACAGTTTGGTGTTAATAACAGTCACCAATCAGCAATAGGGATTGATTGGCAAGAGCAAATTTAAAAAGGCGGGGCAAGCAGAGCGGCCATTGCTGGAGCAGACAGTGTTAGAGTGGTTATTTGAGGCTTTAGCTCTTCGAGGCTTCAATGCGGAGAAGCTTGAGTGAGAGAAGGTGAACAAACTGTAGGTAAAATTCTTTTTTTTCCACCCGGTTTATTTATTGTTTTCCTTCTTTATATTTGCACATTTATAACAGTAGAGATGCCAGGCAGGATAGTTGAATCCTCCTCTTTTGGAATGTGGGAATACAGGGAGACCTGCAGTGTCCCTGATGACTATACCCGTGAGAGGTACATCTAACACTCCATCTTAAGGAGTTGGAGCTAGAAATGGATAAACTCTGGATTATTCAGACGGCTGACTGGGTGAACAATAGGACATATAGAGAGGTAGTTACACCCAAGGTTCAGGACACTAAAGATAGGGTGACAGTCAGGAAGTAGAAAGGGGTTAAACAGTCAGTGCAGAATACCCCAGTGGCCCTTCCTCTCAACAACAGTGGGGTGGGGGATGGGGATGACCTAGAAGAGGAAAGTCATGGCAAGCTGTGGTGATAGGGGATTCATTAGTTAGGGGAACAGTATGTAGGTTTAGCGGACGAGAACAAAATTCCTGGATGGTATGTTGCCTCCTGGGTGCCAGCGTTTGGAACTTCTCAAATCAAGTCCTCAGCATTCTTAATTAAGAAGGTGAACAGCCAGAGATTATGATCCTTGTAGGCTCTGCAAAGTCAGTTCAGGAAGTTAGGTGCTATGTTAAAGGACAGGACCTTGAGGGATGTGAGCTCGAGACTGCTACCTGTGCCATGTGTTAGTGACACTAGAAATAGAAAGATCATACAGTTTAACATGCAGCTAAGGAGGTGGTGTAGGAGGGAGGGCATCAGATTTTTGGATCATTGGACTCTGTTCCAGAAAAGGTGGGACCTGTACAGAAGAGATGGTTTGCACCTGAACTTGAGGGGGTCTAAAATTCTGGCAGAAAGGATGTTAATGTTGTATGAGGGGAGGGGAGTGGAACTGTGGTTTTAAATTTGCAGGGGAATGGGCATCAGAGTGTCAGAACAGTTAGTGGAGAGATTGTGAAGACAGACGTTGTTAAGACTTCAGTCAAAGTCAGGAATGCATGAGCATGTCATGACTTGCGTATATTTCAGTGCAAGAAGTATTGTTGGAAAGGCACATGAGCTCAGGGCATGTATCCACATAGAATTATAATATTTTAGCCATGAGTGAGACTTTGTCGCAGGAGGGGCAGGACTGGCAGCTCAATATTCCCAGGTTCCATTGTTTTAGATGTGACAAAGTGGGAGGGATTAAAGAGGGAGGGGTGGTACTACTAGTCAGGACAGACTAGAGAACTTGTTTAGTGAGGCTTTATGTGTGGAACTGAGGAATAAGAAAGGCAAGACCATGTTAATGTGGCTATATTATCGACTACCAAACAGTCCACAGGATTTAGAGGAACTAATTTGTAGAGAGATTGCAGTCTGCTGCAAGAAACACAAGGTTATTATAGCGGGTGTTTTTAACTTCCTATGTATTGACTGGGACTTCCAGACTGTAAAAGGACTGGATGTGACAGAGTTTGTTAAATGTATCCAGGAAAGTATTTTTTATCGGTACATAGAAGTCCCAAAGAGTGAGAGTGCAATACTCAGATGACACGATAGTGCAGTGGTTGGCGCAATGCTTTACAGAACCACTGACCCAGGTTCAGTTCTCACTGCTGCCTGCAAGGAGTTTGTATGTTCTCCTGTGACCGCGTGGGTTTCCTCCAGTGCTCTGGTTTCCTCCTATATTCCTGGTAACTCTTGGTTCAGCTAGTGGCTTAATCAAGGGGAAGACAGCCCTCGGCCCAGCCAAACTGAAGAAATCTTGTTTGGGTGGATACTGCACGATGTGTCCGGTTACAAATCAGTACCACGAAATAACAAACAGTACACAATACGCTTCCTCGAGTGTTAAGTATGGTCAGTGCTGAGGCATGGATCAGAAACATGGACCCTGAAGAAGGATGACATGAAACGAATTAATACTTTTGAAATGTGGTGCTATCGATGAAGGGTGAAGATCAGCTGGGTAGAGAAAGTTTCAAATGACAGGGTTTTGTCCAAGGTTGATAGACCACGGATATTGCTAGAGAAGGTCATGAAGTTAAAAGTTGCTTATTGTGGACACATTATGCGGAGAGATAACATCTTGTTGGACTTGTTATATGGGAAGGCGGAAGGAAAGAAAGGAAGAGGAAGGCAAAGAACAACATGGCTGGATAACATCAAGGATTGGACCAAGCTGGACTAGACTAGGGATGTTGTGGACAAGTGTCGGGACAGAGTGGCATGGAGGGAGATCATCCGCCAACTGGAAATTCCAGATGCGACCTAACAACAACACAATATGCGATTAAACAATTGAGCTTTATAATTCTTAATTTGACTATATGGTTAGTAAAGAAATGAAAAAAAGAAAGGGGCCCATTCTCATGAAACAGTCTAATTTGCAATGTTGGAGCTCAAGGTTCCGTTCATTTGCTCCCCGTCGACTTCCTCCAAGCGTAGCCGACCCTCGTTCCAAGTCCACTCTGACTGGCGGTCTACCAACTCTCTCCATTCACGTCCTATCTCCTCGTCTCTCCCCAGGAAAAGATCGCAAAATCCCTGCTCCCAGACCCACAAGAAAGGACAACATCCTGCTCATTGGCTAGCATACACTCTAAAGCCCCCATTATCTCTAGTCATAACCCAAACATTGCTGCTACAGAGAAACCATTACATTAGTAATGAAACATTACAGAGAGGCCGTTACATTAGCAGTGAAACATTACAGCACATTACACTCTCCCTCCACCAAAGTTAGTCATGTCCTCACGACATTGAGATAACTCGCCAACCCATCCTGCAAAACACAAAGTCCAATCCAGGTGTAAAAGGCAGTGACATAACTCCCCAAAACGGTACCTGGTAGCCTCATTTTGGGTACAGTTGTAACTGTGGACCAGATGTCCAATATGTTGACTCCACCTGCTCTTCTTGCTGTTTTCCAAGGTCCCAAGCATGTCTAGCAAGGTCTGATTAAACCTCTCAGGCTGGGGATCAGCCCACGGATGACTGGGTATGGGCCTCGACTTCTCAACTCCAAGCGTGCTCAGTAACACATGGATGAGCCTGCTCTCGAAATCCTGTCCCTGATCACTATGTATCCACCTGCGGAGGCCATAATAAATGAAATACTTCTCCCATAACACTTTGGCCACCATGGACGCCCTCTGGTCCTCGGTAGGAAAAGCCTGTGCATATCTGGTGTAGTGGTCCATGATGACTAAGACGTTTGTCGTGTTGCTGACATCAGGTGCTATTGACAGGAAATCCATACACACCAGGTCCACGGGCCCCGACTCTCTGCAAATGGGATAAGGGAGCTGCCCACATAGGCAGCGTCTTCCGGCATATGCATCGAATGCACGACTTGCAGTATTCTTCGACCTCTGACTTCATTCGGGGCAAGTAAAACCGATCCTTGAGCAATCCATAAGTCTTTTCAAACCCCAAATGTCCAGAATCATCATGAAGTGACTTCAACACAATCTTCTGATACTTCTCCAGCAGAACCAGCTAGCAACGCCGAGGTCAGTATGGGGTGACGTAATCCAGTATAGGTGTAAACACGAGGAATTCTGCAGATGCTGGAAATTCAAGCAACACACATCAAAGTTGCTGGTGAACGCAGCAGGCCAGGCAGCATCTCTAGGAAGAGGTACAGTCGACGTTTCAGGCCGAGATCCTTCGTCAGGACTAACTGAAGGAAGAGCTAGTAAGAGATTTGGAAGTGGGAGGGGGAGGGGGAAATCCAAAATGATAGGAGAAGACAGGAGGGGGAGGGATGGAGCCAAGAGCTGGACAGGTGATTGGCAAAAGGGATATGAGAGGATCATGGGACAGGAGGCCCAGGGAGAAGGAAAAGCGGGAGGGTGGGGAAACCCAGAGGATGGGCAAGGGGTATAGTCAGAGGGACAGAGGGAGAAAAAGGAGAGAGAGAGAAGGAATGTGCGTATATAAATAAATAATGGATGGGGTACGAGGGGGAGGTGGGGCATTAGCGGAAGTTAGAGAAGTCAATGTTCATGCCATCAGGTTGGAGGCTACCCAGACGGAATATAAGGTGTTGTTCCTCCAACCTGAGTGTGGCTTCATCTTTACAGTAGAGGAGGCCATGGATAGACATATCAAAATGGGAATAGGCTGTGGAATTAAAATGTGCGGCCACCGGGAGATCCTGCTTTCTCTGGCGGACAGAGCGTAGGTGTTCAGCAAAATGATCTCCCAGTCTGCGTCGGGTCTCACCAATATATAAAGGGTCACATCGGGAGTACCGGACGCAGTATATCACCCCAGCCGACTCACCGGTGAAGTGTCGCCTCACCTGGAAGGACTGTCTGGGGCCCTGAGCAGTGGTGAGGGAGGAAGTGTAAGGGCATGTGTAGCACTTGTTCCGCTTACAAGGATAAGTGCCAGGAGGGAGATCAGTGAGGAGGGGTGGGGGGGACGAATGGACAAGGGAGTCGCGTAGGGAGCGATCCCTGTGGAAAGCAGAGAGAAAGGGGGAGGGAAAAATGTGCTTAGTAATCCAGTATAGGATCTGGTTCTGCAACTCCAGCTGAGACCATTCTCTCAGTAATGGATGCACCGCCGTGTGTTTCGACTTCTCTGCCTGAGCCTGTCTCCCGCTGCCTAAATGGTAACAATGCCCAGGTCATCTCACTGAGCAACTACCACTTTCCCAGAACTCAATTTTGGCAGCTGATTGGTCTTCAGAGCAGTCAGGTTACAGTAAATTTAGGGAACGGTGTCATCAGAAGCCCCCAATTGATCCACCGCTCGATCCTGTCCCTCCTTTCCCTCTGCCTTCACGGTGATAGCAAACTGACACATGGCCTTCACCCTCGGTACAGGAATGCTCTCCCACTTCTCGTCCCTGACCAGTCCCTCATGCACCCGTCGGGGCAAAGCAACCGCATCGATGTTTCGGCTCCCCGGCCGGTACTTCAGGCTGAAGGGTCTCGGCCTGAAACTTCGATTGTACCTCTTCCTAGAGATGCTGCCTGGCCTGCTGCGTTCACCAGCAACTTTGTTGTGTGTTGCTTGAATTTCCAGCATCTGCAGAATTCCTCCTGTTTGCGAGTCAAATCTTGGGACACTTTACCCCAGGAAAGACTACCATGACCATGAAGCCTTGCGCGGGCACCTGTGTGTGCATGCACGTACGTGCTGATTTTTTTCCACAAATTGGTTTTGCCATCATCTTCCCAACTATACTGTACATACATTATTTCTACTTTATATAGGCTGTGTATTTATCGTATCATTCCTGCTTTTACTATATGTTAGTGTTACTTTCGGTTTTATGTGTTATTTGTTATGATTTGGTAGGTTATTTTTTGGGTCTGGGAAAGCTCAAAAATTTTTCCCATATCAATTAATGGTAATTGCTTTTTCACTTCACGCCATTTTGGCACAAAAGGTTTCATAGGAACGCTCTACCTTAGTGGGGGAAATACGGGACAAGGGCGGTCCTGTATGGGACAAACATAGTTACCCGAATATACGGGATGTCCTGGCAAATATGGGACAGTTGGCAACCCTATGTCAAGTTCAACAGTGCGTGACAGGGAATGAAGAAAGGTGCAGCTGACTCATATCATTTCCTCGCGGCCCGGTAGCATATGGCCTGCGGCCCGGTACCGGTCCGCAGCCCGGTGGTTGGGGGCCGCTGGGCTAAGATACTCTCCACACTCCTGTCCTTTTCTCCCCCTCCCTTTCTTCCCCAAGGGAGGTTAACCACACAGATGCTGATTCAACGGGTGACTCACTTTCACGTAGCCTTTCACAAACCTCCAATAGTAACCACAGAACGTGAGGAACAAGCACAGAGCACTCACAGTCTGGGGTCTTGGCCAAGTGGTAACTGCCTATATCTTAGCCAGATTTGTAGCTACTCCATCCTGTAAGACTATGTGCCCAACATAGCTAACAGATGTTTGGCAGAACTGGCACTTGTCCAGAGAAAGTGTTAACTCTTCAGCTTTCAGGCGGCCCAGCACCCTCAGCAACCTTGTTTCATGTTCTTCCATAGTGGATCCAAACACTATGAGGTTATCCAGATACTCCAATACCTCAAGCAATTTCATATCCCCCACCATCTTCTCCATGACCCGCTGGACTTTTGCAGGACTCCCAGTATGCCCTGGGCATCCTTTGAAACTGGAAAAGTCCCAGGGGACATATAACTTCCATTTTCTCTTTGTCGGCCTCACTCATGGGGATCTGGTAATATTCACTCCTCAAGTCCAGCACACTGAACCACTTCACCCCACTCAGGCAGGCCTGCACGTCTTCAATCCTTGGGACCATATATTGGTCAGGACGGTGCACCTGTTCAGAGTCCTATAGTCTGCACACATCCGTACCTTCCCATTCTTCTTTCGGGCCACCTATTGGGGACACATCGGGGCTTCAGGACTCGGTGATGATCCCAGCTTCCTTCAACTTAGACAACTGTTGCCATATGTCCTCCACCTCTGCAGGGGCCAGCTTCCGCGACCTTTCTCTAAACAGGATGTCCTCGGTCACCCAGATAGTGTGACGAGTGTTCTTGGATCAACCCAAATCAAACTCGTCAGTGGAAAGTACACCTTCCAGCTTCAACATCTTCTCTATCAACCTCCTCTTCCAACCCGCAGGAACTGGAGAGTCCCCAAAGTTGAATGACTCAGCGGCCAACTTTCCCCCTCTTTGCAATAGTTTCTCTCACAGGGCTTGTCTCACAGGGACGTTAGACATTACCGTCACCGGGAACAGATGCACCAGGGGTATCCCCTGCTTGAAGGTGACCTCCCTCTTCGTAGTGTTCCTGACAATCACTGCCATCCTGCTCGCCTGCACAACTGAGGGCTTCTGCAACTCGGGTCTCACTAGTTCCCCAGCAGGAAATCCCGACTCCCCCTCATGGTCTTCCAGAGCATCCACTAAAGGCTGATTTATACTTGTGCATATGGGCTACACCGTAGCTTACGCTGTAGCCTACGTGAGTGGCCTACGCCGTTGTGAGCATTTATACTTGTGCATTGGTGTGTCTGCGGCGTTCTACAATTCACAGCCAACATGCTAGTTGGCAGTGGGGTTTCTATGCCACTGTGTTGAGGTTCTTCCCGTACTTCAAACAATGCAGATTGAAACTGAGTGCACCATGTTGGAGTTGGAGCTCATGTTGAGCTAAGAATGCTCAACTCAAGTTCTTCTTCTCTCTTCTCTCTCAATTCTGAAATGGCAGGGAAGAAGAAGCAACCGGGAATGCATGGAGGAAATGCGATGCTACTAAGTGGACCAATCACAGTTGTTGTGGTCTGCGTCGCCGCGATGTGTAGTTATATTTTGGGAGAGGTGCACATTAGGCTGCAGTGTAGGGTTCGGCAAAGAGTACAGTGTAGAGTACATGACTATGCCGAACCTATGGCGTACATTTGACGCAGAAGTATAAACTGGGCTTAAGAGGGCCTTGCCCTCAGGCACTCTGGGGAATTTGGGGGTCCCTGTCCTCTCACTACACTCCCACCTCAGCCTCCGAGAGCTCCAACTTCACTGACAAATAACCGTCGTACGGATAATCACTAGCACTAAGCCCCCAGATCTCCAATGTCCTGAATGGAGTCAATGGTAAATGCTTCAGATACTGGGTGTAAAATGAACGGTACAACAATGTGACCTGCGACCCAGTGTCGAGTATGCCTTTAGCATAAATACCCTCTATCCGTAGTGGCACACTGGAGCAGGAATAGGGTCTTTCACCTTCTGCGGTTCCTTAGTATATTGCTGGAAATGTTTTCCCCCAGAGACACCAGGCCGTTCCCTCACTGGATCTCCTCTAAGTTTCCCCAAAGAATCTCTCTGCTTAGGTACCTGGGGGCTCACTCTCCTTCTCGTGTGACACCTGCTGCCAACAGCCCTCCACATTGTTCATCCCCTTAAGTGATCTGCACCCCATCAGCTCCATCATACGGGGGGGGGGGGACGGTCACACCTGCTGATAACAGCCGATCATCTCCATTCTCAACTCTGCCACAATCTTCTCTACCGCTCCCCGGGGTAGGCTATCTGTGGTCACTTCACCGTAACGGACCACGACTGAGGACTGTACCCTGCTGACGGAGGCCTCCCGCGCCTCCAACGCATTCTCCTCTCCCCGTACCTCTCTGATCAGCTCAACAAAAGACGGAGGGGGTGCGTCTTACAAGATTGTCAGAGACCCCAAGCAATCAGGTCATGGGGCTGGGCAGCCCTGGCTATCTTGGCCCACTCTTAACTGATCCACATCAGCTGCCTGAATGACCCCTCTGCACTGCAAACAATTTAGCTGCCTCTCTAACCGAAAAATGTAAGCACAAAGCTTCTCCCCTTCTCCTGACGCATGTTCTGAAACCCTGCCTTGAACTCTATTGGACTTCCTGTCAGGCCAAAGGCATTGTCCACTGCCTGCATGTAATTGACAGCTGTCGCTACGGGATACCGCAACCTGACGGCTCTCACCATGTCAGCAACTTTACGTCATCTGAGCACTGCCACTCATCTAACAACTGAGAGGCCTGCTCTGCCCAAGTCTCATACTCCGCTTCGCATTTAGGGGCGGGCATTATTCCAGAAAATAGGCAGAGCCTACCATGGCAGGGACCTTGAACCTGGGCATTTTTCCATTTATTCGCCAGAGCGTTAAGGGCAGATACTAATTCAGAATTCTCTCTCTTCACTGGGGGATGGGGACTAATTAGACATTACAAATCTGACCACTCCTTCCCCTCCCTCCTTAGAAACGATAGAAACCTGTCTTTGAAATCTCCGCCGCCAGCTACTGCTACGTCAGCGCTGGTCTGCGTTAAAACAAGAACTGCACCCGCCATTTTATCAAACCTCTGCCCCGCAATCACAACTTTAACAATACTTAACAGGTGAATTAACAATACATCCAGAGTACGAGTATCCACCCCACTGGTTCAATGCTCAGGGTAATCACACAGCATCCAACGAAATCAATCCTAGACGAGCCCCAACAATTGCAACTCTCGGTTCGGCTAGTAGCTTAATCTAGGGGAAGACAGCCCTCGGCCCGGCCAAACTTGAGAAATCTTGTTTGGGTGGATGTTGCGCGATGTGTCCCCTGTTACCAATCAGTACCACGAAATAACAAACAGTACACAATATGCAATTAAATGATTGAGCTTTATTAATTTGACCATATAATTAGTAAAGAAACAAAAAAAAAGCAAAGGGGCCATTCTCATGAAACAGCCTCATGCGCAATGTTGGAGTTCATAGTGTTGTCCATTTGTTCACGTCAACCTCCTCCGAGTGTCGCCGATCCTCGCTCCAAGTCCACTCCATCCAGCGGTCTACCAACTCTCTCCATTCACATCTTCTCTCCTCATCTCTCCCCAGCAAAACACTGCGTAATCCCTGCTCCCAGACCCACAAGAAAAAACAACATCCTGCTCATTGGCTAGCATAACATTCCAAATCCCCCGTTATCTCTAGTCGTAACCCAAACATTGCTGCTACAGAGAAACCACTACCTTAGCAGTGAATCATACAGAGAGGCTATTACATTAGTAGTGAAACCTTACAGCGTGTTACAGTCCAAAGACATACCGGTTGGTGGGTTAATTGGTCATTGTATATCGTCCCATGACTAAACGAGAATTCATTTGGGGGATTGCTGGGTGGCGTGGCTCAAAGGGCCAGAAGGACATATTCCACACTGCATGTCAATAAATAAATAAATACACTTGATCTGCTATTAGTGAATTAGACAAGGCAGGTGACAGAAGTTTGTGTAGGGGAACACTTTACATCTAGTGTTCATAAAGCCATTAATTTCAAATAATTATCAAAAAAGATAGGTCTGGTCCCTGGGTTGAGATTCTAAATTGGAGAAAGGGCAATTCTGATGGTATCAGAAAGGATGAAGTGTGGATTGGAACAAGGCTGTTTTCTGTCAATAGTATACTTGGTAAGTGGGAGGCTTTCAAAAGTGGAAGTTTGAGAGTAGAAAGCTTGTACATGACTGTCAGAATAAAAGGTAAAGATAACAGGTTCAGGGAACCTTTGTTTTCAAGAGATAATGAGGCAATGGTTAAGAAAAATAAGAGGTGTGTAGCTGGTATAGACAGGTAGGAACAGATGAGGCACTTATGGAAGAAAGAAATTAAGAACGCTAAAAGAAGGCATGAGGTTGCACAAGCAGACAAGGTGAAGGCGAATCGCTAGGGATTTAAATGTTAAGAACAAAGGATTGCAAGAGACAAAATTGGCCCTCTGGAAGATCAGAATGGTAATCTGTGCATGGAGCCAAAATAGATGAGAGAGACCTTAAAAGGATTTTTTGCATTTTTATTTAGTCAGGAGATGGACACAGATTCTATAGAAGTGAGAGAAAGAAGTAGTGAAATCATGGACCATATACAGATTACATAGAAAGAGGTGCTTGATGTCTTGAGGCAAATTAGGATAGATGAAATCCCCAGAGCCTGACAAAGTGTTCCTTCAGACTCTGTGGGAGGTATATGCAGAAATTGTTGGAGCCCTAGGAGAGGCATTTAAATCAACCTTAACAACAGGTGAGGTACCGGAGGATTGGAGGATAGCTAATGTTGTTCTGCTGTTTAAGAAAGTCTCTAAAAATAAATCAGTGAGCCTGACATCAGTAGTAGGAAAGTTTTTGGAAGGGGGTCTACGACTATTAGAGCTTGCAGCGGGATCTAGACTATCTGGAAAAATGGGCTGGAAAATAGCAGTTGGAATTTAACGGACAAGTGTGAGGTGTTGCGCTTTGGGAAGACCAGTCAGGGTAGGTCTTACACAGTGAACGATAGGGCACTATGGTTGAACAAAGGAATCTGGGAATACAGATCCATAATTGATTGAAAGTGGTGGCACAGAGTTGTAAATAAAGCTTTCAGCATATTGGCCTTGATAAATCAATCTATTAATTACAGCAGATGGGATGTTATGTTGAAGATGTATAAAATGTTGGTGAGACCGAATTTGGAGTATTGTGTCCAGTTTTTGGTCACCTACTTGTAGGAATGATGTCAATAAGGCTGAAAGACTACAGAGAAAATATACAAGGATGTTGCCAGGACTGGAGGACTTGAGTTATGAGGAAAGATGGAATAGGTTAGAACTTTATTCCTTAGAACATAAAAGATTGAAGGAAGATTTGGTAGAGGTATACAAAATTATGAGGGCTATAGATAGGGCAAATGCAAGTAGACTTTTTCCACTGAGATTGGGTAGGACTGCAACTAGAGTTCATGGGTTAAGGGAGAAAGGTGTAAAGTTTAAGGGGAACATGAGGGGAAAATTCTTCACTGAGAGGGTCATGCAATTGTTGAATGAACTGCCAGAACACATGGTGCAAGCACAACTTCAAAGTTTAAGAGAAGTTTGGATAGGTACATGGATGGTAGAGGTATCGAGGGATATGGTCCAGGTGTAGGTTAATGGGGTTAGGCAGTTTAAAAGGTTTGGCGTGTACTAAATGTGCAGAGTGGCCTGTGTCTGTGTTGTATTTTTCTATGATGCTATATCAGTAATACTGTCATTAACAATGGAGGGGAAACAGAAGGCTTCCCAATTAAATCTGGTGTTTGGAGAGGCTTCCCTTTCCTCTTCTGTGCATTGTCTTGAGCCTTTCGTCAAATCTATGAGTAAGGCAGTTTGATGATCCTAGGCTGTAGAAGCACTCAGGTCAAAGCTTCCCTTTACCTTAGGGGTTCTCAGCCTTTTTTATGCCATGGACCCACTAACCAAGGTGCCTGTGGGCCCCAGCTTGGGAAACCCTACTTTAAAAGGATGACTGCACTGTCTTCTATTAGGACACACTATTGGTCTGCAGACGGATGAAAATCTACTACTAATTCAAACTGGCCTTTCATCTGAATACCAAAAATGGGTATCCCCCAAACACGTAAGATATGAATTTACAGTAAAATGGAGTAAAGATATTTAATGTGGCCTTAATGCTGATGACTACCTTTGCATGTGACTGTAGAAACTTGTATGTAGAGCTGGAAGAACACAAATACCACATGTCACTATGTGCTGACCTTATATCTGTCCGTGTTATTACAAAGGATGTGTCTGGTCATGTGGCTTTGGGACACACCATTTCAATGGACTTCTCCAAACCATTTTCTGCTGCCTGAAACTTGATGGTCTTCCACTGGAAGTACTGGCACATTGCAAATTGAAGGGTGGGATGAATATTGGTGCAGCCAATGCCAGGGCTCGATGTAGAAAGACCACAGCTTGAGGACCTTCTAAAGCGATGGGCTGATGATGTGTAAAAATCCATCAGACATATTGCTCATGGAATGCATTTGAAAGAAAAGATGATCCAATTTAAGTCTTGTAAATAAATGGACTGATGTGTTCTTGTACTCTGAGTGGCAAAATAAAATGTACTGTATTACACATGTTAAAGCCTGTTATGATGTGAAATAGTTTATAGTAACAGTTTTCTGTAAAAGCAGTGTGCCATGCTGGAAACTGTGCTTTGGCTTCAGCTAAGATAAGGAACAATGTTGTCTAACTTAGGAATGTGTGTCAGCCAATCAGGATTGTGCGATGTAAGAGAAGGTTCTAGAGAGCTGAGGGGAAGAATTTTCTGAAGGACAAGTAGTCAGGTTTGGTGTCTTTTAGCGGGAGCTGCGGAGGCAGGTTACAAGCAAAGATGCTGCAGAATGCTGCTGGAAGGAGAGTCCCTGTTGCAAGAAGCGCTTTGTGCAGATGAATGGCTCCAAGGAGGCAGGGCCAATACTCCTGAGAGAGCCAGTTCATTTGAGATGGTCTTCGAGGGGAGTTTGGAATGTGGCAGGTGCTTTCATGCAGACGGTGGGTCCAGCACGTGAGTAAAAAGATACATCCCAACTACTCCAGCATGAGCTCCAACGTTATGTTCACATTGGACTGGTTAAACTGTAATGGACCCTTTAATTTTTCTTTAAGTGCTTGTTAAAGTTGAAAATTTGGTAAATATACTTCCTTTTATAATTTTATGCTGGTGTACGATCTGTCATTTCTGGGCTACTGGTAATTGTATATGGACAGTATTTACACAGGATTTGCTCAGATCGAGGTTTCTTTAATCGAAACATCACAACGTTCCTGTTTGGTTGAACCCCACATCATACCGACCCTAGATGTATATTGTTTATGAAAGGGGGCGTCCTCACCGCACAGTCACATGGCTGTTAGTGGACTTAGCTAACAAGCCAAATCTGTATATGAGCCCGGTGAGAGGGTTACATATGTTTGAAAAACTTATAAACAAAATATATTTTTGGATTTAAAAAGATAGCAGGTAATATCTTCTGTAAAAATAAAAGGCCAATAAAGAGACATTGCATTGCTGGTAAACGCAATGTATAAGTAAAGCATAAAAAGATAAATATCAGCTCTTATTATAACCAGCAGCTTCTAGAGTGACAATCAGTTTACAAAGAACACAGGCAAATACGAGGCCTCTTCTGGAACCTTTTCTGGAACCATGGATAATCATGGGGAAGAGCGACTGGGAACCACTTACCAGTGTCATGGGCTGTCCAGTATTGACCTCATAGGTACCTATATTTTTGCAATTTTGATATTGCATCTACTAAAATGTAAATTGACTCAGATTTAAACAACTGAAACAAAGGTGATCATATAGAAGGCCTATTTAAGAATTTTTAAGTTAATCTTGTTTTGCCTTTACTTCCTCCTGTAAATTCTGACAGTTATCAGTTCAACAAAATGCAGTGTGACAAGAAAATTTACTGTGACTCCTTGCTTAGGAGTATATTTGCCAAGTTAAAAAAGTTAATAAAAATTCATAAACTACAATTTTAATACTGCACAGTATTTGTCTGGTCTCGTCAAAGATATTGAGTGATTCCAACACTTTGGAAGCTTTTCACCTATTTTGTGACTGGCCCACAATGACACCAGGCAAAATTGTTTCAGAATAGTTTCAGGCATATTGTAACAGTGGCTTTCAATTCTGTGGTCCCTCCAGATTCTCTTCTTCCTCAGAACACCTCTCTGAGGTGTTACTACATTAATGAGATGGAAAATCCTCTTCCTCAATGTCAACAAGGCAAAGGAAATGGTTATTGACTTCAGGAGAACTTGCACCACTCAGACGCCTCTTTACATCAGAGGCACAGCAGTGGAAACTGCAAGCAGTTTCAAACTTCGGGGAGTGCACATCTCACACAACCTCTCGTGGTCCCAGGACACATCTTACCCAGTCAGAAAAGCTCAGCAATGCCTCTACTTTCGAAGGAGACATCAATACTCACATCATTCTATAGATGCACAGTAGAGAGCATTGTAACATGCTGCATCACTGCACGGAAACTGCACTGCGGAGGACAGGAGAGCTCTATAATGGGCAGTCAAAACTACCCAGTGCATCATCAGCATCAGCCTACCCGCCATCAAGGTTCCTTAAGGTTGGTATAGCCGTGGGTAAATGGGGACAAGCTCCCACTGCCTACCTCTCAATGGCATGTACCACAAATAGCCTCTGAAAACCAAGTCCAGCTCCTGGCCTTCATGTGTGGTTTAGCTACTTAGCCCAGCAGAACCATTTCTACTGACAGGAGAAAGGGCGAATGCGGGTTACTGGCACCTTAAAACCAGTTGCTTCGGGCAGATGGGTCTCATCAGCTGTGGTTGACAGCTCATCTCAGAGAAGGAAAACTTTGATCTCAAACCTCCGCTGCCATGCAGCTACAGCTACTAATGGGGAAGTCTTCAGGACTAAACCCTCAGGGAAAGATCCGGAGCTGCAGTCCCTAAGGCAATCCTACACTGAGTTCAATACTGGCTGGCAACTCCTGCAACGCTTTTGGTCCCAAACAGTATCAGTCTCCTATAGGTCCATTAGATGCATAGAGAGGTGGAGCCTACTGCCTGGGCAATAGTTTGCTCTCCATATCGTACTACCCAGGCTTGCATATCTACACAGCTCGGACACAGTTTTCATGGGCAACTCTGACCGACGGAGACCAGCAACATCATGAAGGATCTCGCCTTCCCTACTCATGGATTCTCTGTCCTACTCCTACCAGGGATGCGGCTAAATAGCATCCACGCCAAGACCACCAGACCTAGAAACAAGTATTTCCCCAAACAGTAAGGCTGATCAACACCTCTACTCACTAATCCACCCCTCCACACCCCCACCACCATTACTTTATCATTTCCTGTGAGTCACCTTCTGTATAGACACTCCTGCGCCTAGCATCGCTTTATAGATATACAATCAATCTATGTATATGATCTGTCCTCTGTATTCACATTTATTGTGGTTTTTTAATTATTGTCTTCTTTATCTTATTGTGCAGCATCGGATCCAGAGTAACTCTTATTTTGTTTTCTTTACACTTTAATGACATTAAACAATTTTGAATGCTGTCATCTAACTGCCAAGTGTTCCTGCTGTCCATATAGACATTTCTAGTGAACTTATGAAGACGCTGAGCACAGGCCTGCTTATAGTTTGATTCACCTCCACTGCTGGGATGATAAAAAGCACAGGCTGGTCACCTCTTTGATCTCCACGGCTATTTTCAATGTTGCTCAGCATCATCAGCAGTAAATTGAATTCGAATGATAATTAAGATATGAGGACTCAGTTTTTGATGCTGAGCACATTCATTAATACATTTTGCTCTGAAATGAACAACAATGCAACATGTACGGAAAAGGATAAAGTCAGTATAATTGCGGGAGGCACCCCTAATCAATATTACATTTCGGCATAGAGGATAATCAGTTAAGCTTTAGAACTTGAACCAATAACATATCAATAATGCTTCTCCTCATTGCTACCATATACAGGAGGTCTACTGCCTGTAGTCCTACACTACCAGATTCAGGAAGAGCTACTTTCCTACAACCATCAATCAGGTCCTTGATCTTATCCACACAGCCCTAATCCTACCTCTGCAACTGGAAACAATGACTGCCTCTTGCACTACCAAGAAATTGTCTCTTTGATACATTCTTTTCTTCACTGTCTTGTATAATTTATGTATAGCTTACATTCTGTGTGTTGTCTAAGTCTATGTGATGCTGCTGCAAAGTGTTTCTCACTGTACCTGTACCTCACTGTACTTGTGCATATGACAATAATCTCGACTCCATTTTAAATGTATATCCAAGACAGACGTGCGTGCATGGACACACACACACACACACACACACACACACACACACACACACACACACACACATATATACAAACATATACGCACACTCAAATGCACGCACACACACACACGCACACAAACACATACACAAACATATACACACACTCAAATGCACACACACACACACATACGCACACACAAACACATACACAAATAACAGGAATTCTGCAGATGCTGGAAATTCAAGCAACTTTGATGTGTGTTACATACACAAATATATACACACACTCAAATGCACACACACACACACACACACTTCTTTTAGCTCACAATCAGCCACAATAACTCCAATAATGAAGTTAATAGTAATCAATGCATATTCTGAACATTCTATAGGAACTTGAGTTGACCCTTAGCGACTGCTCTCCAATATTTGTGCAAAAAGGAAATTGCAAAGAATAAACTTAACCGATATTTTCTCCAATGATGCTTTTTTCAATGCCTAATTAGATTTTCTGAAGGAAAAAAAACTACGAATTGTTTTAATGGCATTTTAGGTCGTTCCGAAGACAGCGGGGAGAATAACTCCACGGGGCATCATAACAAAACCACAGAGGATTTCCTAGGGTTCTTTCATTTCAAACTCACACACACCATGACTGTGAGATTTGATTTGCCTGTTTATAAATATCTTGACAGCTATTGCGACCATTGTTTTGCAGTTATGATAAGGTTAAAATTCAGCGACCTCTAACTGTCGGAAGGAATTCTGTTCGTTGGGTGTGCGAGGCGTCATTTGAGTATAAAAATCAGGGCTCATTGTAAATAATCTGGAATAAACGTGTACTGGAAACCCTTATACCACGAAGCAAAACAAACCATAAAGTTTTGTTTTTGTAATGTTCTTTAAAAATAACCATGGGTGAAATTTATTGAAAGAGAAACTGTTTTAAAAGGAAACCCATAAAGCCCACCTATTTCTCCGAGGATGCATCCGGCAAGGTGAATCGGTTGTACTCAGAAGGAATTGCGGAACAGGAGTAGGAAGACTAACCATGAGCTCTGGCTTAGGTGTTTAACGGCCAAGTAACATGAACGAAGGGTCTCGGCCTGAAACGTCGACTGTACTTCTTCCTAGAGATGCTGCCTGGCCTGCTGCGTTCACCATCAACTTTGATGAGTGTTGCTCAATTAAAATCCATTTTGTGCTCCACCATTACTTGAGTCACTCTGAAGAGGCCTGTTTGTGATTATAAATAGGTTTATTTCTGTGTGCTAAAACTCAGGAGAACAAAATTAAAGGCGAATTCACTTGTTTCTAACTTTAACCACTAACTTTATATCACCTTCAGCTACAATTTTTCACCTGTTCTCATACTAAATTGCCAAATCCTGTCAAAAAGAATCCAATTTAAACATCGTGATACATTTAGTTCGTCAAGCGTGGCACATAATTTCACACATCAAAGTTGCTGGTGAACGCTGCCTGACCTGCTGCGTTCACCAGCAACTTTGATGTGTGTTGCTTGAATTTCCAGCATCTACAGAATTCCTGTTGTTTGCGTTTTTAAATCCACATAACTTCAGGTGTTTCTGGGGAAGTTCATGAGACAGTCGAATTTTATATCTGAACAGTCGCATTTTAAAATGCGTTAACTTTTATTGCGGATTTTGCTTCCCCAGGAAAAATCTTCCCCAGTCTTATTCAGGGTTACCAAAGGATGTCACTTAACACTGGAGGTATATTATATAATTCGCGTCTATAAAATCGACCTTGGAATTTGGAATTGACTTCAGACAGGGTGAACTCCGGAAGCGGTCGCGATCTTCAGTCCTGTATCAAGCTGTGTTCGGGTTTGAGTTCTTTAGTGTTTCAGCCTTTCCTGCTCCCACTCAGTGGGGGCTTCTGTAACCCGGCGAGGGTCTAGAGAGCAGAGGAATCCCTTTCACTGGGACTTTGGCAAGTCCCGCTTGCTGATTCAACAATGCTTCTTTGCTTTAACCTCAGGACCGCGCTTTGAAGTTGTTAATGATTATCTTGCAACTGTTTGTCAGGTAAACAGGAATCGGAGACGCTTTAGATCTCCCGTGGTTTTCTATATTGTTTTTGAAACCATTGGTGGCACATTTACACTTTATCGCCCTTCAGTCCACAGTGCGGGGAAGTGAATCTGCACTTTTCTATTCAAATGTCGTCTTTAACAGGCCCGTTTTATGGCCTGCGCTGAGTATTTTTTGTTTAGTTAGTGTTTCAGGGTGTGATACTTTTCACCAAAATAATTACCAGTCGGCTCCCTTCCTCACTTTCACTAGCATTCCCGCTGATCTTAATGTTTACTCGTTTCCCTCTCCTCTCAAGGCACCTGCCATCTCACTTATTCCCCTGCTGACGCTCCGGGCGCCAGTTTTTAGAGATGCCATCCAAATATCATCCGCTCCCGCAACTCCAGGGCAAGCTCTGCCAAGCTACCCGCCATTTCCTCCTGCAGAGCCTGTCTCATGTCTCCCCCACAGGATGTACGAACACCTGTCGACACCATAACAGCGCAGGGGTGAAGTTATGGTCGCCAGAACTTCGAACCATTGATTAAGAGTCAAGAAGTTGAATCTCACTATGATTGCAGGAGCAGTTTAATTTCAAGCATTTAAATGAAGTCTGACATTTAAAGAGGAAAGCGCCACGATACCCGCGAATCGACCGCTCCGTGGTTGTAAAAATCGCTTCATTTCCGAATGCACCACAGAAATGACTTCTGCTGTTCCTTTCAGATCTAAATATATGTGACTTCAGACCCGGCAATATGTTGGTTCTTTAACAGTTTCTTCAGTTCAGAGATAACTCGGTTTCGACATTGGATGTCCACAATCTACACAATCTATGAATCGATTAAAGAAACGCGCACACACACACACACACAAACACACACACACACACACACACACACACACAAACACAAACACACACACACAAACACACACACACACACACACACACACACACACACACACACACACACACACACACACAAACACACACACACACAAACACACACACACACACACACACAAACACACACACACACACACACACACACACACACACACGTACGTACGTACGTACGTTCTGGAATATAAACTATTTTGCCATTAAGACAGACTATATACTGGAGGTGACTGAATGCTGGTGTCTCGAACAAGAACAGTCAATGATGAAACATTCAGCAGCTCAGGTAGTAGGACTTGTGAAAAGAGAAACAGTGTTAATGTTTCGGACAAAAGACCGTTCAAATGGATATTGACTCATTCCATCATACTGAAAGTGAGTTACATATCCATTACTGAAATGCTGTGGCCGTGCTTTCTGTTACCATATCTTCAAAATGATCTGTTCAGCTGTCCTATTTTTTGTCATTCTGAGATAATTCTGCCATTTTTCTAAGAGTTTGTTAATGTCAACTTCTCTTTTATGATTTTTTTCACCACCGATTTTCATCGGCATCTGTGCTTCAAGTCCTCTTGCAGCAAAACCTCTTGACCCGTCATTGTCATTGAAGTAGGCATTTCAGAAGCAGGGAGAAAGAAAACTGATGAAGATGGGGAACCAAGGAGACCTGATGAAGAAGGACAGATTGTGCAAGAGTAGAAAATATATTTAAAAGCTTAGTAAATTGTGGTCATAATGAAAGAGGGTATCATTAGTGAATTTGGTAACCACTCTTCTTGCACAGGGCAATTTAGTGTTTAATTCCAGCTTGTTAAATTGCTGTTCAAGAGGTCTGAAGCTGTCTGTTTTAGGAGGAACATTGTCAAGCATAGTCTGAAGAAGTCAGATACAATGCCAGAGGATATAAAGACAGTATGTCGGAGAGCTAATATAAAAACCATTGGTAGATCAAAAATTGCGAGGAAAAGTAGTTAAGTAAAATGAAATGAGGGGTTATAAACAAACCAACACACATCAAAGTTGCTGGTGAATGCAGCAGGCCAGGCAGCATCTCTAGGAAGAGGTACAGTCGACGTTTCAGGCTGAGATCCTTCGTCAGGACTAACTGAAGGAAGAGTTAGTAAGAGATATGAAAGTGAGAGGGGGAGGGGGAGATCCAAAATGATAGGAGAAGACAGGAGGGGAGGGATGGAGCCAAGAGCTGGACAGGTGATTGGCAAAGGGGATATGAGAGGATCATGGGACAGGAGGCCCAGGGAGAAAGACAGGGGGGGGGAACCTAGAGGATGGGCAAGGGGTATAGTCAGAGGGACAGAGGGAGAAAAAGGAGAGTGAGAGAAAGAATGTGTGTATAAAAATAAGTAACAGATGGGGTACGAGGGGGAGGTGGGGCCTTAGTGGAAGTTAGAGAAGTCAATGTTCATGCCATCAGGTTGGAGGCAGTGTTGTTCCTCCAACCTGAGTGTGGCTTCATCTTTACGGTAGAGGAGGCCGTGGATAGACATATCAGAATGGGAATGGGATGTGGAATTAAAATATGTGGCCACTAGGAGATTCTGCTTTCTCTGGCGGACAGAGCATAGGTGTTGAGCAAAGCGGTCTCCCAGTCTGCGTCGGGTCTCGCCAATGTATAGAAGGCCACATCGGGAGCACCGGATGCAGTATATCACCCCAGCCAACTCACAGGTGAAGTGTCACCTCACCTGGAAGGACTGTCTGGGGCCCTGAATGGTGGTAAGGGAGGAAGTGTAAGGGCATGTGTAGCACTTGTTCCGCTTACAAGGATAAGTGCCAGGAGGGAGATCAGTGGGGAGGGATGGGGGAAGACGAATGGACAAGGGAGTCGTGTAGGGAGCGATCCCTGCGGAAAGCAGAGAGACAGCGGGAGGGAAAGATGTGCTTAGTGGTGGGATCCCGTTGGAGGTGGCCTTCTATACATTGCCTTCTATACATTGGCGAGACCCGACGCAGACTGGGAGACCTCTTTGCTGAACACCTATGCTCTGTCCGCCAGAGAAAGCAGGATCTCCCAGTGGCCACACATTTTAATTCCACATCCTATTCCCATTCTGACATGTCTATCCACAGCTTCCTCTACTGTAAAAACGAAGCCACACTCAGGTTGGAGGAACAACACCTTATATTCCGTCTGGGTAGCCTCCAACCTGAATGACATGAACATTGACTTCTCTAACGTCCGCTAATGCCCCACCTCCCCCTCGTACCCCATCTGTTATTTATTTTTATACACACATTCTTTCTCTCACTCTCCTTTTTCTCCCTCTGTCCCTCTGACTATACTCCTTGCCCATCCTCTAGGTTCCCCCCCCCTTGTCTTTCTCCCTGGACCTCCTGTCCCATGATCCTCTCATATCCCCTTTGCCAATCACCTGTCCAGCTCTTGGCTCCATCCCTCCCCCTCCTGCCTTCTCCTATCATTTTGGATCTCCCCCTTCCCCTCCCACTTTCATATCTCTTACTAACTCTTCCTTCAGTTAGTCCTGACGAAGGGTCTCGGCCTGAAACGTCGGCTGTACCTCTTCCTAGAGATGCTGCCTGGCTGCTGCGTTCACCAGCAACTTTGATGTGTGTTGCTTGAAATTCCAGCATCTGCAGAATTCCTGTTGTTTGCGGTTATAAACAAAAATGGTTTGTATGGGAAGAAAGAAGAGATAATCCATGGAATAACAGTATGTTAGTAGGTTGTAAATAATCAATTTTTTATTAGAATTTTGCAAGTGAGGAAACAGTAAAATAAATACAGAAGCCAAGAAAAGGTGTTTTTGCCCTTCCATACAGTTAGGAAAAAAATGAAGATTTAGTGGTGAATTTTGTGCAGGACAAAATAATTTCTGAGAAACAAAATGTAACAATACTGAGGGGCTGATCTGAATGAGGTAGAATTATGGATATTCCCATCCCTGCATAAGAGATGAAAGTTCCCATACTGGCCTACCCGAGATCAACTCTACTCTTGAGGAAGCCAACCTTGGAATTTATGGGAGTGGAGTAGATCAGATAAGCTATTTTCCTAATACCAGAGGACATAATTTTAAGGTGATTGAATGAATGTATAAGGGGGATGTCAGAGGTAAGCTTTTTTTCAACAGAGAGTGGTAGGTTCATGGAACACCCAGCCTGGAATGGTGATGGAGGCAGATATATTAGGGACATTAAACAGTCTCTCAGGTAGACACATGGATGACAGAAAATGCTGGGCTATGTAGAACGGAAGGGTTAGATTGATTTTAGAGTAGATTAAAAGATCAGTACATTGTGGGCTGAAGGGCCTGTACTGTGCTGTAATATTCTATGTCTATGTTCTATAATGAAAAGTCATTAAAGAATCAAAAGATTTTCAAGTTCCTCAATAACTTTTTGTCTTTATCTTCATTCAATCAATTCACAACTTGCTGAATATACTGAAAAGGAAACAAAAATGAGGTTGCAAGCAACATTTTGACAGTTTTTTTAACCTGTTATTGCTATTACTATTGATGTTGCACAAATAATTCAGTCATGCAACTATTGTCCATCCACTGCATTTGTGACTACATTTTATAATGCAACTTGCAGTCACACTAGGGGCTCTGTTTAAATTGGCTGTTTGCTGACTAACTACACTCAGATGGGCATGAAACAGACTTTATTTTCAGAGGTGCTGCTGTATCTCCCACCTTCACTGCGTTCCTTCACTGACAGACGCAATAATGTTGCAACATAAAATGCACACCTGAATCAGAAGTGGTAGATTTTCTAAACTCAGAGGGTGATGATCCTTTGGAATTCTCTACATTTAAAGGCTCTGATTGTCTTCAGTAAAAACAGACTTTAAGAGGGCATTAAAGGAATGCCCCTTTGGCAGGGCATTATCAATGTCATGGTCCGGTCAGTGAAGTCCATATTCCGGTTCATGGTCCAGTCCATCGACCCTTGCTCCAGGTTTTCCTGACTACCCTGTTTCTGTTCTTGTTGAGCTAATTGAGGCAGCTGATGCTCGTTGGGGCTGGCTGCATAAATACCTTCAGAGACCAGGGCGTGGCTTCTGGATTGTTCTTGTCCTTATTCCTTGTATCCCTTGCTCTGCCTTCTGTTTCCTCACCTGAAGCCCTGCCTTGTCTTGCCAGTAACTCTTGCCTCGCCTGAAGTTCTCATCTTGCCTTGCTTTGCCCGAAGCCTTGCCTTGTCTTGCTGGTAACTCTCACCTCGTCTCGCCTGCAGTCTTGTCCTGGAGCCACCCTGTACCTAGCTCCCTTCCTGTCCCTTGCCTCTACCCAGGTAAGCCAGGCCGTATTGCTGTTACCTGTGGTTAGTTCCATCCCTTCCTGTCCCTTGCCTCTGTTGGGTGGTGATCCGCACCCTGCCCAGGAGGAGCCTGCCTAGCCTCAAGCCTGAAGACTCCAGCCTCCTGCCTAGCCTGAAGCCTGAAGACTCCAGCTTCCTGCCTAGCCTCAAGCCTGAAGACTCCAGCCTCGTCCTGCCTGCCTGCCAAGCCTTGTCCTTGCCTAGTTCTGGGGTCCGAGCCAGAGGCAAGACCCAGGTACTGGGTCCTTGTCCAGTCTCTGGCTCGGAGTCCAAGCCCAGGCTCCTAGCTCTCTTGTTCAGTCCTGTTCCAGGTTCCTGGTTTTCCTGTCCATGTCCTTGCCCTCAGCCTGTATCCTAGTCCTGTCCCTAGTACTTCAATGTCTGTGTCTTGCATTTGGGTCCGTTCCCAGCCACCGCCTTATGACACTCTTATGTTTGGCAGCCCAGATTTATTGTGAAAAGTGGAAAAATGATACTTGATTACCCTGTGATAAGTAACTCTGTTTCTTGTGCCAATGACCAGAATACTCTGCTGAGGCAATCCTGAACTTTGATCTTTTCTCTGATTTGTAGAAAATTCAATTTATTCAACTTTACTGCTTTTCTATCCCCCTCTCTGTGTATACAGATCAATAATGCCTTTATAACGAAGTTCATAACTTTCAAAAATGTAAATACTGTACAGAAACTATTAGTAACATTTATACTGAAACAATTTGTAGTCATTGGTTAACTTCAAGGCAATAAAGTGTAATCTTGATTACCATAATGCACTTTGTAACATGGGAGTTTGAAGTAATTAATTTAAACTCAAATTTGGTTTGGTCTCCACTGGACCATGCCATTGACATTTGCTGGAAAACTAAACAGGTGTTTTTCCCCTCCTGTCAAATGACCTCTTCAAAACTGGCTACCTTATAGTGCAAAAAATAGAACATAGAATTTAGAACAGTATAGTGCTAGGCAGGCATTTGGCCCATGATGTACTGATCCTGATACCAATTTATACTCAGTATACTAAATCATCCATATCCTTCAATTCCCTTCTTATACATGTGTCTATTTAAAAGCCTGTTAAACTCAACCAAACTGCCTGCTTCCACTATTCCAGACACCTACCGTTCTCTGTATAGAAACTTTGCCCCTCACATCATCTTTAAACATCCTCCCTCTAGACTTGAAAGTGTATCCTCCGGTGTTTGACATTTCTACTCGAGGGAGAAGATTCTGACTACCCTATCTATGCTGTCATAATTTTTTAAAAATCCTCTATCAGGTCTCCACTCAGCCTCAAATGCTCTAGGGAGAACAACTCAAGTTTGTCCAGACTCATGCCCTCTAATCTAGGCAGCATCCCAGTAAACCACTTCTGCACCCTTGCCTCAGTCTCTACATCCTTCCTATAACAGGGCAACTGGAACTACATGCAATATTCCAAGTGTGGTCTGACCAATGTTTTATGTAGCTGCAGCACATGACTTCTTTACTGTTATACTCATCACCTCTACCAATAAAGGTAAGTAGACCATCTGCCTTCTTTACAGCCTCATCCACTTCTGTAGCCATTTTCCAAGATCTTTGGACCTGGACATGGTCCCTCTGTACCTCATTGATATTAAAAGAGCCTACTATTAATTGTATACTTTCTTTCATTTCACTACAAAGTTCGGCACCTCACACTTACCTTGATTAAACTCTACCTGTCACTTGTCTGACCATATCTATAACCAATGTATATATCCTTGTGTTCTTTGATAGTTCTTTATACTATCCACAACTCCACCAATCTTGGTGTCATCCTCAAACGGATAATCCACCCATCTACACTTTCATCAAAATAACTGATATGTTGCACAAATCCTTGCAAACACCGCTGGTCACGGGTCACTAGCCAAAATGCCAGCCTTCCACCCCTACTCCCTGTCTTCTCTGGGCAAGCCAGATCCAAATCCAAATTTCTAATTCACCCTGGATCCCATGCATCTTTGTCTTCTGATCCAACTGCATCTGTCAAATGCATTCCTAAAGTAATGTAAGTAACATCCAGTGCCTTACCCTTATCAAGCACCTTCATCACGGCCTCAAAAATCTCAAGTTGGTAAGGCATGACCTGGACTGTACAAAGCCAAGTTAACCACCCTTAAGCAGACCATACCTTAGCTAATGCACATTAGCAAGCCCCACTCTGTTTCTACTATGCTCCAAATCCTCCTCCTCAATAAATAGTCCTGAAGAAGGGCCTCAGCCTGAAACATTAACTATCTACTTATTTCCATAGATGCTGCCTGACCTTCTGAGTTCTTCCAGCATTTTGTGTGTGTTGCTTCGGATTTTCACCCTCTGCAGAATCTCTTGTGTTCTCATTTAGTACTTTCGTGATTTGTTCTGACTCCAAGCATGAACTTATCCAAGAGTGGACCTGCCCTCTCCTTTGTTATCCTCTTTTTCTCAATAGAGTTATAAAATACCTTGAGATTCTCATTGATTCTTCTTACCAAAGACATTTCACAGTCCTTTTTGACCTTCCTTTTCCCTGCTTGAGTACTTTCCTACTGTCTTTGTATTCCACAAGGACCCAGTCTACAAACAAAAAGTAGAATCTTCAAAATAAGCAACATCCACTTTGAACATTTTCTGGCTGTGAGACATAGAGATTATTTGCTCCAGATTTTCCAAAGTACTATATTGATAAATCACTTTGTACACTAGCATAAGTGGGCAGGAGTGTATTCACTCAACCAGTATAGGCAGCAGTTGGTAAGATTGTGCTGATTGATAGGTGTGGAGATGTATAGACCACTGGATGGCTACAGTATGGAAGTATGTCAGTTACTGAAGATCACACATGTGACAGGGCTCTCTGTTAGCACTGAGTTTTGGAGTGTTCCATGAGGGCTTGAACCAAGGGACTAGATATTCCTGGTACCTGTCCCCTCTGGTTTATGTTGGCCAGAGCTGGTGTATCCAGCATAGTCCCCATCATCTTAACGAGTTCCATTAAAAACAGAATGAAAGGTAAGCTTTATTATTACCTAATTTCAATTAATATTAATGTATTAGTTAATTTACACAGTTAATTATTTTAAGTGAATTTATTATTTTAAAAAGCTCTTTAACTAATAGCTTCTAACATTTGAGGCATCTCTGAGGCAGAACATTCTGCTACCCTTGCACCCACACCTCAGTGATCTCACCTTTTTGTCCTCCAGTCCTGATGAAGGGTCTCAGCCTGAAACGTCGACTGTTTACTCTTTTCCATAGATGCTGCCTGGCCTGCCGAGTTCCTTCAGCATTGTGTGTGTGTGTGTTGCTTGGATTTCCAGCATCCACAGATTTTCTCTTGTTCATGATTGGGCTGCTAACATTTTGTTTATTTTTTCCTTCCCATTGCCTGCAAGTGTCCAGCAGTGTAGAGGCTGTTTAATAGCACCAGCTGCCCGAAGGCCACTGGGACAGTTCTGAGGGAGGCCTCAGTCTGCACTACCCGAGGTCTATTTGCCACTCACAGCCTGATCCACCTCATGGCATTACTGCACCAGTAGGGCCTCAAGGTTATAGGGAGCTGTACAACTGGGTAGGGTTAATGTGTCTGCAGGACCCTTTTGGGTGGTATGACTCAAGAGAAATGGGCCAAGTCCAGCATGATCCAGCCTGGTGGCACAGACTGAGCAGCAAATGAGAAGCAAAGGTAAATGGAGGAGGGGGACATGTATGAGGTCATATATCTGGCGGGGATTCCTGATACAGTGTGGGGCAAGCTCATGGAGAGATTTGGAAGCAACACTGAGAATATTGGTACATTTTTCTTACCCAGTTTCCATTGTTTATAATAGGCGTGCTGTTAGTAACGTAATTTATACTATGCAAGGTAGAGTCTGTCTTCATCTGCTTTGATCCCTCCTGGTTGCTGGATTATTTACAGGAATCAGATAAAGCTTCCAATCAATTCCTGTTCTAACCTGGTGAAATGCCGGTTGACAGGATGAGCCTGTCTTTGAAAGGGGAATGGTAAAAAGAGGCATGACAGCTCTGGCACTGTCTCGACTCTGCATTGGAGCTAAATAATGAACACAGGCCCTAGATAAAGAATACTCAGAGTTAGTGAAGTGCAATCAAAGTTAGTTGGCTAAGTAATCCTCAAACTACACCATTAAAGTTGGTTGCATTGGCATAAGGAATTGTTTATCTTTATTTTCCTGATATCGATACTGCCCAAGATGCACAGCACTGTACCAAGCATTAAATGACATGACACTCAAGCAAATGCAACCCCAGTTCCCATTTTGTCTATGGTCCATCTGATGCCATGATAAAACTGACTGAGTTTACAACTTTTTGCAGCTTATTTTGATCCTGTGCAGTGCCTCCCCCAATTCCAGACAGTGATGCCGATACATCTGCAGAAATTTACGAGTGTCGTTGGAGACATACCAATTCTCCTCAAACTCCTAATGAAATATAGCTGCTGCCATGCCTTCTTTGTAACTGCATCGATATGTTGGGCCCAACACAGATCCTCAGAGATGTTGACATCCAGGAATTTGAAATTGCTCACCCCTTCCATTCCTGATCCCTCGATGAGCTCTGGTGTGTGTTCCACCGTCTTAACCTTTCTGAAGCCCACAATTAATTATTTGGTCCTACTGGCATTGAGTGCAAGGTTGTTGCTCCAACACTACTCAACAAGCTGATTCATCTCACTGCTGTGTGCCTTCCCATCACCATATGAAATTTTGCCAACAGTAGTTATGTCATCAGCAAATTTATAGATGGTATTTGTGCTGTGCCTAGCCACACAGCTATGAGTTTAGAGAGAGCAAAGCAGTGGACACATCCTTGAGGTGCACCAGTGTTGATTGTCAGCAAGGTGGAGATGTTATTTCTGATCCGCACAGACTGTGGTCTTCTGGTGAGGAACTTGAGGATCCAGTTGCAGAGGGAGGTAATAAGCCCTTTGGAGCTTTTTGTTCAGAACCTTAGGAATTATTGTGTTAAACGCTGAGCTGTAGTCAATAAACAGCATCCTGACATAGGTACTTGTATTGTCTAGGTGATCCAAGTCTGTCTGAAGAGCCAATGAGATGGCATCTGCTGTAGACCTCCTGAGGTGATAGACAAACAGCAGTGGGTCCAGGTCCTTGCTTAGGCAGGAGTTAATTCTAGTCATAATCAACATCTCAAAGCACTTCATTGCCATAGATTTGAGTGCTACTGGACGATAGTTATTTGGACAGCTCACCCTGCTCTTCTTGGGCATGATATGATTCTTGCCCTTTTGAGGCAAATAATAAAATCTAAATATAAACTATATTCCATGTTGCATTCTAAAGTCAGAAGGCCAGAACATGAATATAAATCTTACCCCAGCAATGGAGCACGACAGATCACCTCTTCAACTATCATTGACTTGACTCTGGTCATGTTTACTTTTGCACTAATGTCTCCTATTGCACAGAATGTTTTTTCTGTCTTATATAATTCTGATATAATTTATTCAAAACCTATGTTCTTGTGTTGTCTGAATCCACATGCCTATTATGCCAGTGCAAGCAAGTTTTTCATTGTATCTGCATCTCACTGCACTTAGGCATATGACAATAAATTCTACTTGGTCTGAATTGAAGTCAACTAATTGTCCTTTGGTGCTTGCTTCGGTTCTGTGCTACTCCCTGATCAAGTCCTCCAGTGCATTCTTACACCAGTGGCTGCAGATAGCACAGGGGATATCTGTTGATGTTCCACTTTATTCCACCGCAAACAAATGACAATGTCGCGTATATATCAGAACAAACCCCGCGCCCAGAACATAATAACGTACAATGTAACAAGCAACATACGTGGCAAACTTAACAGTCTGAGTGAATTCTGCCCTATGAAATTAAGGAGTCCCTGCAATACCTTGATTTCATAGAATTGTGGAGTCAGACATCCATATCACAGAGCCCAAGCAATTCCTTGTGTCAATAGAAGGATACAACAGCTCGGAGGTTACATTAAGTGGGAAAATGTTACCATTGACCTATATTTCCCTGGGAATTGTCGGAAGCTGTTTTTCTTCTGCACAACTATGTAAGTTTCAGAATTGAGATCAGCAGACTTTCTGAAGCTGTTCCAATCTGCACTCCTCATGGAGTTCACGGTTCAGTATTGGAACACAAAGCTGCAGACATTCACCACCAGGAATGGAGCGGAATCTATACAAACATCCTGCCCCAGTCTGGACTTGGCGTTGGAATTGAGTCTCCATTGATCTGAATGCTAGGAACAGCTAAAATGGAACAAGGTGCATGTTAATCAATTTGAAGAAGTTTGAGTTTTTCTGTATGTATGTAAAGAATTTTAAAAGTATTTAAATTTTCTTACATATTTTGAGTTTTAGGTTTATTTTAGTTTTTTATGAAGCGATTAATAGTTTGAATTGATTTTCATTTCTTTGACCATTTTGAAAACAACTAAGGTGCTGGCGCAGCTGTCAAAGACTATCTTTAGTTTTCTGTGGACAGATTAATCTTCCACCAGCCTTCCGGACAGCTCCTTCCCAACCCATATTCCTGCTAACCCAACCAAATGTGATCTGATTACATCACTAAGTGCCTAGGCAAAGTCTTGGGGAAGTGACTTGTGGGATCCTCTCTCAGAAATGCCGACTAGATAAATCCAAACATTTTTCAGAGGTTAGCAGTAAGAACAAATGGTTTGCCACTGATTTTAAATTCCAATCAACATTTGAAAATGATGAGAAAAATAAAATATCTTATTACTTTTTAAAAATATCCCATTCGGAAGAAATAAAAGCAAATACAAAATTGCTGCACACAACATTTTAATTTTTACTTGAGGTTGGATTTCTGCAGAACAGCTATTCTGAACAAGCTACCAGTTTTCCTCAAATGCACTGGATAAATGAGCCATGATAAAGACATTGCCAGTTTTTATGTGCAATATAATTGATTCAGTCCGGGAGGTATTACAATGTATAGTCTATTGAAACGAAATAAGCCCTGTCGTAGCTACACACAGGAGATTCTGCAGATGCTGGAAATCCAGAGCAACACACACAAAATGCTGAAGGAACTCAGCAGGCCAGGTGGTATGTATGGAAATGAATTATCATTCAACATTTCAGCCTGAGCCCCTTTTTCAGGGCTAGTAAGGAATTGGGAAGATGTCAGAATAAAAAGATGGGCAGAGGGGAGGGAAGATTAGCTAGAAGGTGATAGGTAAAGCCTGCTGGGTGGGAAAGGCAAAGGACTGGAGCTACAGTATTCAGAATCAGAATCAGATTTAATATCACTGGCTTATGTCATGAAATTTGTTGTCTGTTGCGGCAGCAGTACAATGCAATACATAATAATAGAGATAAAACATGAATTACAGTAAGTATATATATAAAATAGTTTAAAAAGTAGTGCAAAAATAAAAGAGTAGTGAGGTAGAGTTCATGGGTTCAATATCCATTCAGAAATCTGATGGCAAAGGGGAAGAAGCTGTTCCTGAATCGCTGAGTGTGTGCCTTTAGGCTGCTGTACCTCCCTCCTGATGGTAGAAATGAGAAGAGGGCATGTCCTGGCTGATAGGGGTACTTAATGATAGATGCCGCCTTGCTGAGGCCTCGCTTCTTGAAGATGTCCTGGATACTACAGAGGCTGACTACGTTTACAACTCTCTGCAGCTTATTTCGATTCTGTGTAGTAGCCTCTGCACCGCGCCCCCCCCCCGCCCCCACCCATACCAGACAGTGATTCAGCCAGTTAGAATGCTCTCCACGGTACATGTATAGAAATTTGTGAGTATCTTTGATGGCTTAGCAAATCTCTTAAAACTCCTAATGAAATATTGCTGCTGTCATGCCTTCTTTGCTGCTGCATCGATATGTTGGGCCCAGGATATTGACACTCAGACACTTGAAATTGCTCACCCCTTCCATTCCTGATCCCTCACTGAGGACTGGTGTGTGTTCCCTCAATTTACCTTTTCTGAAATCCACAATCATATCTTTGGTCTTACTGACATTGAGTGCAAGGTTGTTGCTGCGAAACCACTCAGCTAGCTGATCTATCTCACTCCTGTACACCCTCTTGTCACCATCTGATTCTGCCGACAACAGTTGTGTCACAAGCAAATTTATAGATGGCATTTGAGCTGTGCCTAGCTGCACAGTCTTGGGTGTAGAGAGAGTAGAGCAGTGGGCCATGCACACATCCATGAGGTGACCAGTGTTGATTGTCAGTGAGGTGAAGATGTTATTTCTGATCCACACAGATTGTGGTCTTCCAATTAGGAAGTCGAGGATCCAGTTGCAGAGGGAGGTACAGAGGCCCAGGTTTTTGGGGCTTTTTGATCAGAACTGTAGGAATGATTGTGTTAAACACTGAGCTGTAGTCAATAAACAGCATCCTGACATAGGTACTTGTATTGTCCATGTGATCCAAAGCCATGTGAAGTGCTAATAAGGCTGCAACTGCTGTAGACCTATTGTGGCAATAGGAGAACTGCAGTGGGTCTGTCTCCACAACCTCTCCACGAACTCTTCTGGCATTCTGGTTCCCATCCCCCTGCAACTCTAGTTTAAACCCCACTGCGTAGATTTATTATCATATTTATTATCATAGACATTTGTTGTGTTGTCTAGTGCAATACATAAAAAATGCATTACACTATAATATATACATACACACATGCACACACATATACATATGGACATATACATTATATGTGCATGGGTTAACCAGAAATCTAACAGAGGGATGAAGCTGTTCCTAAAACATTGAGTGAGTGCCTCAGGCTCCTGTGGCTCCTGTACCTCCTGTCTGATGGTCCCCTCAGATCACTCAGCGAGGCTCTGAGCAACATAAAAGAAGGGAAAGCTGGAGAAGTGAAACATGTAAGGATGGATTTTGTGCTTAGGGTCAAACACCCTATTGTATCCACCTCCACCACCGCCGCCGGCAGCCCATTCCACGCACTCATCACCCACTACGTAAAAAATTGCCCTGACATCTCCTCTGTACCTACTTCCAAGCACCTTAAAACTGTGTCCTCTCGTGCTAGCCATTTCAGCCCTGGGATAAAGCCTCTGACTATCCACACGATCAATGCCTCTCATCATCTTATACACCTCTATCAGGTCACCTCTCATCCTCCGTTGCTCCAAGGAGAAAAGGCCAAGTTCACTCAACCTATTCTCATAAGGCATGCTCCTCAATCCAGGCAACATCCTTGTAAGTCTCTTCTGCACCCTTTCTATAGTTTCCACATCCTTCCTGTAGTGAGATGACCAGAACTGAGCACAGTACTCCAAGTGGGGTTTGACCAGGGTCATATAAAGCTGTAACATTACCTCTCGGCTCTTAAACTCAAACCCACAGCTGATGAAGGCCAGTGCACTGTATGCCTTCTTAACCACAGAGTCAACCTGCGCAGCAGCTTTGAGTGTCCTATTGACTCGGACCCCAAGATCCCTCTGATCCTCCACACTGCCAAGAGTCTTACCACTAATACTATATTCTGCCATCATATTTGACCTACCTCACACTAATTATAGGTTGAACACCATCTGCCACTTCTCAGCTCAGTTTTGCATCCTATCAATGTCCCACTGTAACCTCTGACAGCCCTCCACACTATCCACAACACCCCCAATCTTTGTGTCATCAGCAAAATTACTAACCCATCCCTCCACTTCCTCATTCAGGTCATTTATAACAATCATGAAGAGAAGGATCCCAGAACAGATCCCTGAGGCACACCACTGGTCACCGACCTCCATGAAGAATATGACCCGTCTACAACCACTCTGCCTTCTGTGGGCAAGCCAATTCTGGATCCACAAAGCAAGGGTCCCTTGGATCCCATGCATCCTTACCTTCTCAACAAGCCTTGCATGGGGTATCTCATCAACTGCCTTGCTGAAATCTATATACACTCCATCTACTGCTCTACCTTCATCAATGTGTTTAGTCACATCCTCAAAAATATCAATCAGGTTCGTAAGGCACAACCTGTCTTTGACAAAGCAATGCTGACTATTCCTAATCATATTATGCCTCTCCAAATGTGCCTATCTCTCAGGATCTTCTCCATCAACTTAACAACCACTGAAGTAAGACTCACTGGTCCATAATTTCCTGGGCTATCTCTACTCCCTTTAAGGGAATAACACCTGCAACCCTCCAATCCTCCTTAACCTCTCCCATCCTCATTGATGATGCAAAGATCATTGCCAGAGGATCAGCAATCTGCTCCCTCACCTCCCACAGTAGCCTGGGGTATATCTTGTCCGAACCCGGAGACTTATCCAACTTGATGCTTTCCAAAAGCTCCAGCCCATCCTCTTTCTTAATGTCTATATGCTCAAGCTTTTCAGTCCGCTATAAGTCATCCCTAAAATCGCTGAGGTCCTTTTCCATAGTGAATAATGAAGCAAAGTACTCATTAAGTACCTCCACTATCTCCTCTGCTTCCATACACACTTTTCCACTGTCACACTTGATTGGTCCTATTCTCTCATGTCTTGTCCTCTTGCTCTTCACATATTTGTAGAATGCCTTGTGGTTTTCCTTAATCCTGCTCGACAAGGCCTTCTCAAGTCCCCTTCTGGCTCTCCCAATTTCATTTTTGAGCTCCTTCCTGGTAGCCTTATAATTTTCTGGATCTCTATCATTACCTAGTTTTTTGAGCCTTTCATAAGCTTTTCTTTTCTTCTTGACTAAATTTTCAACAACCTTTGTACACCATGGTTCCTGTACCCTGCCATCCTTTCCCTGTCTCATTGGAATGTACCTGTGTGGAACACCACGCAAATATCTCTGAACATTTGCCACATTTCTGCTGTACATTTCCCTGAGAACATCTGTTCTAATTTATACTTCCAAGTTTCTGCCTGATAGCTTCATATTTCCCCTTATTGCAATTAAATGCTTTCCTAACTTGTCTGTTTCTATCCCCCTTCAATGCTATGGTAAAGGAAATAGAATTATGATCACTATCATCAAATGCTCACCCACTGAGAGACCTGACACCTGACCAGGTTCATTTCCCGATACCAATACCAGTTTATGGCCATTAACGCTGTGTTAGTATCTTTCTGCACACTGCTTTCACTGTTACAGAACAAACCCTTAGAACATACACAGAAGTGTAAAATTTCATGTAAATGCTGTCTGTTGAGTCACATGCAAAAACAGCATCACCCTTTGATAAAGTGAAAGGGAAACATTTAACGTTGTCATCAAGCTGCAACACTGCCTCGTATCTCAGTCCTGACTCAAGGAGCTCAGACAAATTGTTGTTACATCCAACAGCTGGAGCGGAAGCAAAATTAATCCAGCGTCTAACGTATGGCATTTGGCAAATAGGCACACAGATATTAAAGAATAAAGATGCATCATTTATAAGCAAAATTCAACCTACAAGAGACTAGACAGTAATGAATCTTTGAACAGTGCCAGTTCAATGGGGAAATGGAGAAAGAGAATGCATAGTTATTTTGTCTGCAGGTACAAGCAAGATGTCCATGTTACTGTCCTCATCTGAAGTCCATGCACACACAGTTCCATTGAATGGGTTGTGTAATGGGTAAGCAACTACAATCACACCCAGAGTTCTGCATCATTAATTTGGAGACTTCAAGTCCCACTATGGCAACTGAGGAATTCAACTGGATAAATTTAAAAATATGTAAATTAAATTTAGTCTCAGTCATACTGTCTATTGATAGTTGTAAAGACCTCTTTGGCCTACTAATATCCTTCACAGAAAGAATCTACAACCTTTACCTGGTCTGGACTATAAGGTTAACTCTCAACTGATGGATAACTAGTAATTTACAATAAAAACACCAGGCTTAGTAATAACAAATTCTAAGAGTAAATGAATAGAAAACAAGCAAGAATTATAATTATGTCAAATTCCTGGTCCCCCATTCAATTCAGTCCTCCCTTGTAACAGCCTGGCTAAATAAGTTATGATCAATGGTCAAACTCAGGAAGTGGGGTTGAGGTGGAGATTTAAAAAAAGGATCAGTCAGGATTGAATAGCGGAGCAGACTCGATGGACCAGATGGCCTAATTCTGCTCCTGTGTCTTATCGTCTAATTCCTGAGTCTCCACCCAGGACTTGTATGACTAATAGCAGTGAAAACCGAGAGGAAGCTGCTGACATGTTGAAGGAAGCCCTGAACACCATCAGAGATGGAGGATCTTCTTTGCTGTTCTAAACACCAGCGGTGTAACAGGCGGTAAGTAAGTAACCTTTCAGCTCGATACTGGATGCTCCAACCATTGAGATGCCACCCATCAAAATTATGAATGAAAATTCCACATACATTAAAGTGGGTACAGAAAATACTTGGAAAGTGGATCTATTGTATAATTAATGCAAATGCAAAACATTTGTAAAAGAATACAGTTCAGGAACTGATCTATCAGTGCCACAGGCTGGTGTTGGGCATCTCCATAAGTTGACTATTGGACTGGTTGAGGTTTTACCTGACTGTGAAGAAGATAGCCAGGAGTAGTAAAGTCATGGAAGCAGAATTAGGAAAATTGAATAAATCACAAGCTTCTGAAAGCAAACAAACTTCTCGTGGGAAAAATACAGCTGGAAAATGTTGATTACGATGTGAATTCCAGATAACTTTAACATGTACAGACTCCTGATTTGTTTCATATAATTTGGAATTTGATTTGGTAAGTGAAATTATCTAATAAAATCCCTAAAATACAACTAAGATGGAACAAACTGTGCAAATAAATTTGCTCTTGGTGTACTATTACGCTCGATTTGGACCTCTGTCAATAATCTAAATCGCCTATGATTAGAACTTATTAAAATTTAGTAAAACTATGATCCCAGAGTAGGCTGAAACCTTACCATTTCCCAAAGATACCAATAAAGCAAAAGCTAACAAGTCAACAGGGCTTGCTGAAATTTCCCTTATGGTTTGCAGCTGTCCTTGCAATTTTATGATCTCACGACTTGATTTGTTTGAAAATAATTTAAATGAAGAGAAATGTTTGGAAGGACGCTGACTAAAAGAGATAATCTTGTGTAAGCTCAAACCAGGATTTTTAGCAACATGAAAAATCAGAAGAATGCTTCCCATTCAGCATTGGAGGAGTTGAGTTTTGAGGGGAAACAGGACTGGACTGTTTTCCAGGAGTGAAAGTAGCTGAGAGGTGACCTCATGAGTGTTTATGAAATCATGAGGGGCATAAATAAGAATAGTCCCAGGGTAGAGAAATCTGAAACTAGAGGCATAAACTTAAGGAGAAAAGGAAAAATTTTAAAGGCGACTTGAGGGGCAAATTTTTTATACAAAGAGTGGTGGATAAATGGAATGTTCTGCTAGAGGAAGTGGTAAAAGCAGGAACAATTTCAGGATTTAATCAACATCTGGATAGGTACATGTATAGGAAAGACTTAGAGTTGGGACTCCCAAACTTTTTTATTCAATACACCCCCTACCATTAACCAAAGGTTCCATGGATCCCAGGCTGAGAAGCCCTAGTTTAGAGGGATATGGGCCAAAGACAGGCAAATGGGACTAGCTCAACTAAGCACATTGTTCAGCAAAGAGAAGTCAGTCTGCAGGAACTGTTTCTCTGCTGTAGGACACAGACTATTTGAGTTTTTTCCCCGGACACAGTTATATTGAAGCATTTAATAGTGTGTTAATGAACCAACACATAAAGTTAGCCAAGTGTGGTGTCAGGAATGGTTTTACAGAGGTGAATTTTACACTTTAAGCCAAATATACTAATGTCAAGCATCTCTTTCCTAACCCTTTCCACCTCTCAACATTTCTTCCTTTAAGATCTCCTGAAAACGCAATTGTTAGACCCTGAGATAATTTTTGCTCAGTGTCAGAGTTTGCTTCATAATGCTCCTTTGAGTGTGTTCCTCTGAATGCCTTGAGGTACTTTATTATGTTATATTGAGGTCGTTTAAATATACAACCTCAGGGCCCCAGACAAGTCCTTCCAAGTGTCTTGGAAGAGTATGTGGGAACTTGGTAGAGCATTCTCCTCAGAAGAGAACTCCTAGCATCATCAGAATGATCACTTAAAATATACAAGTGCAGCTGACCCTAAAAGCAGATGCATTGCTGGGCACTCTGAGGACTCTGAGCTGATGCTAAATTTCAATTTTAATCCCCTTCCTGTCCCCCTCCCTCTCCCTTTGTACTTAAATAATAAAATCCAATAATTCATTGCAAAAAATTGATGTCTCATAGAATTTACTGGTGAAGTTAAATTTGTAACCTAAAATCTCTATATTAATTTAGTTAGCTCAAGGGTGAGCCCTAGTATCACAAACAAAAAACATGAATCCATAATGCCAATTAGAGCAGACCACCTACTCACCTCAGGATTGTGTTTCTAATCCCGCACATCATCAGGCAAGAATGTCCAGTGCAGTGGAATGCTCTTATAATATACATTCTGACAGGAGAAGATTTAACTTCTGAAAGGACCTGATGTATGTTGAAGCAACACACATCAAAGTTGCTGATGAACGCAGCAGGCCAGGCAGCATCTCTAGGAAGAGGTACAGTCGACGTTTCAGGCCGAGACCCTTCTTCAGGACTAACTGAAGGAAGAGTTAGTAAGATATTTGAAAATGGGAGGGGGAGAGGGAGATCCAAAATGATTTGAGAAGACAGGAGGGGGAGGGATGGAGCCAAGAGCTGGACAGGTGATTGGCAAAGGAGATATGAGAGGATCATGGGACAGGAGGCCCAGGGAGAAGGAAAAGGGGGAGGGGGGGAACCCAGATGATGGGCAAAGGGTACAGTCAGAGGGACAGAGGGAGAAAAAGGAGAGAGAGAGAGAAAGAATGTGTGTATAAAAATAAATAACGGTTGGGGTACGAGGGGGAGGTGGGGCATTAGCGGAAGCTAGAGAAGTCAATGTTCATGCCATCAGGTTGGAGGCTACCCAGATGGAATATAAGGTGTTGTTCCTCCAACCTGAGTGTGGCTTCATCTTTACAGTAGAGGAGGCCATGGATAGACATGTCAGAATGGGAATGGGATGTGGAATTAAAATGTGTGGTCACTGGGAGATTCTGCTTTCTCTGGCGGACAGAGCGTAGGTGTTCAGCAAAACGATCTCCCAGTCTGCGTCGGGTCTCGCCAATATATAGAAGGCCACATTGGGAGCACCGGACGCAGTACATCACCCCAGCCGACTCACAGGTGAAGTGCTGCCTCACCTGGAAGGACTGTCTGGGGCCCTGAATTGTAGTGAGGGAGGAAGTGTAAGGGCATGTGTAGCACTTGTTCTGCTTACAAGGATAAGTGCCAGGAGGGAGATCAGTGGGGAGGGATGGGGGGAGACGAATGGACAAGGAGTCGCGTAGGGAGCGATCCCTGCAGAAAGCCGAGAGGCGGGGGGAGGGAAAGATGTGCTTAATGGTGGGATCCCGTTGGAGGTGGCGGAAGTTACAGAGAATAATATGTTGGACCCGGAGGCTGGTGGGGTGGTAGGTGAGGACCAGGGGAACCCTATTCCTAGTGGGGTGGCGGGAGGATGGAGTGAGAGCAGATGTGCGTGAAATGCGGGAGATGCGTTTGAGAGCAGAGTTGATGGTGGAGGAAGGGAAGCCCCTTTCTTTAAAAAAGGAGGACATCTCCCTCGCCCTGGAATGAAAAGCCTCATCTTGAGAGCAGATGCGGCGGAGATGGAGGAATTGCGAGAAGGGGATGGCATTTTTGCAAGAGACAGGGTGAGACAAGGAATAGTTCAGATAGCTGTGAGAGTCAGTAGGCTTATAGTAGACATCAGTGGATAAGCTGTCTCCAGAGATAGAGACAGAAATATCTAGAAAGGGGAGGGAGGTGTCGGAAATGGACCAGGTAAACTTGAGGGCAGGGTGAAAGTTGGAGGCAAAGTTAATGAAGTCAATGAGCTCAGCATGCGGGCAGGAAGCAGCGCCAATGCAGTCGACGATGTAGCGAAAGAAAAGTGGGGGAAAGGCAGGCATAGCTAGGACCCATGCGGGTGCCCATAGCTACACCTTTAGTTTGGAGGAAGTGGGAGGAACCAAAGGAGAAATTATTAAGAGTAAGGACTAATTCCGCCAGACGGAGCAGAGTGGTGGTAGAGGGGAACTGGTTAGGTCTGGAATCCAAAAAGAAGCGGAGAGCTTTGAGACCTTCCTGATGGGGGATGGAAGTATATAGGGACTGGACAACCATGGTCAATATAAAACGGTGGGGACCAGGGAACTTAAAATCATCGAAAAGTTTAAGAGCGTGAGAAGTGTCACGAACATAGGTAGGAAGGGATTGAACAAGGGGGGATAAAACCGTGTCGAGGTATGCAGAAACGAGTTCGGTGGGGCAGGAGCAAGCTGAGACAATAGGTCTGCCAGGACGGGCAGGTTTGTGGATCTTGGATAGGAGGTAGAAATGGGAAGTGCAGGGTGTGGGAACTATAAGGTTGGTAGCAGTGGATGGGAGATCCCCTGAGCGGATAAAGTCGGTGATGGTGTGGGAGACAATGGCCTGGTGCTCCTTAGTGGGGTCTCAATCGAGGGGTAAATAAGAGGAGGTATCCGCGAGTTGTCGCTGTGCCTCGGCAAGGTAGAGGTCAGTACGCCAGACTACAACAGCACCCCCCTTATCGGCGGGTTTAGTAGTAAGCTTAGGATTAGTGCGGAGGGAGTGGAGAGCAGAGCGTTCGGAAGGAGTGAGGTTGGAATGGGAACAAGATGCGGTGAAGTCGAGACGGTTGATGTCCCGTCGGCAATTAGCGATAAAGAGATCCAGAGCAGGCAGAAGACCAGAGCGGGGTGTCCATGCAGAAGAGGAGGGTTGAAGACGGGAGGAGGGGTCATCGGTGGGGTTGGAAGAGTCCTTGCCGAAAAAGTAGGCTTGGAGACGGAGCCGGTGGAAGAACAGTTCCGTGTCATGGTGAACGCGGAACTCGCTGAGGTGTGGGCGAACGGGGACAAAGATGAGGTGATTTCTGATTCACCTCTCCTTCCCTTGATAATGTTAAAGCTTAGCCTGTCTTAAGGGTACCTGGCACAATACAATACAATGGCTTTGTATGGTGCTTGAAGCAGAGATTTACAAAGCATAATTACCCCCTGTAAAACCTCAGATCAGTCAGATAAATAACAACTTTCGCTTTCTTTCTCATATCTGTGAATTGTACCCTAAAAATACTTGGAGTTCATTTGATTGAGCCAACAGTGCTTTCTATTTTTTCTGCCAAGTTCAGGCTCAACAAACAACGTGCAGGAATTTTGCAGGAATATTGATGAAATTTGATTTTTTTTGCAAAATATTTCTGACATGTTGAGTATGATCATCTCCATCTGAATGTATGCAGTAAGAAGGAAGAGGAAAAAAAGTCTTATTTTGTGATATTTCATGCCCTTGGAAGATTCAAAAGCATTTCATAGACAATAAAGTTACTTTTAAGTTTAGTCACCACAGACAGAAAAAAAGATATTTCCTCTGGAGTTATCTCCCTCCTTCAAGATACTGTGAATAGACAATAGGTGCAGGAGTAGGTCCTTCGGCCCTTCGGCCCTTTGAGCCAGCACCGCCATTCACTGTGATCATGGCTGATCATCCACAATCAGTACTCCGTTCCTGCCTTCTCCCCATATCCCTTGACTCCACTATCTTTAAGAGCTCTATCTAGCTCTTTCTTAAAAGCATCCAGAAAATTGGCCTTTACTGCCTTCTGAGACACAGCATTCCACAGATCTACAACTCTCTGGGTGAAAAAGTTTTTCCTCAACTCCATTCTAAATAGCCTACCCCTTATTCTTAAACTGTAGCCTCTGGTTCTGGACTCCCCCAACATTGGGAGCATGTTTCCTGCCTCTAGCGTACCCAAACCGTTATTAATCTTATATGTTCCAATCAGATCCCCTCTCATCCTTCTAAATTCCAGTGTATACAAGCCCAGTCGCCCCAATCTTTCAACATATGACAGTCCCGCCATCCCGGGAATTAACCTCATGAACCTACGCTGCACTCCCTCAATAGCAAGAATGTCCTTCCTCAAATTTGGAGACCAAAACTGCACACAATACTCCAGACAACAGGAATTCTGCAGATGCTGGAAATTCAAGCAACACACATCAAAGTTGCTGGTGAACGCAGCAGGCCAGGCAGCATCTATAGGAAGAGGCGCAGTCGACGTTTCAGGCCGAGTCCTGACGAAGGGTCTCGGCCTGAAACGTCGCCTGCGCCTCTTCCTATAGATGCTGCCTGGCCTGCTGCGTTCACCAGCAACTTTGATGTGTGTTGCACAATACTCCAGGTGTGGTCTCACTAGGGCCCTGTATAACTGCAGAAGGACCTCTTTGCTCCTATATTCAAATCCCTTTGTTACGAAGGCCAACATGCCATTAGCTTTCATTACTGCCTGCTGTACCTGCATGCTTGCTTTCAGTGACTGATGAACAAGGACACCTAGATCTCGTTGTACTTTCCCTTTTCCTAACTTGACACCATTCAGATGGTAATCTGCCTTCTTGTTCTTGCCACCAAAGTGGATAACCTCACATTTATCCACATTACTGCATCTGCCCACTCATCCAAACTGTCCAAGTCACCCCACATTCTCATAACATCCTCCTCACATTTCACACTGCCACCCAGCTTTGTGTCATCTGTAAATTTGCTAATGTTATGTTTAATCCCTTCATCTAAATCATTAATGTATATTGTAAATAGCTGCGGTCCCAGCACCGAGCCTTGCGGTACCCCACTAGTCACTGCCTGCCATTCTGAAAGGAACCCATTAATCCCTACTCTTTGTTTCCTGTCTGCCAACCAATTTTCTATCCATGTCAGTACCCTACCCTCAATACCATGTGCTCCAATTTTGCCCACTGACCTCCTATGTAGGACCTAATAAAAGGCTTTCTGAAAGTCCAGGTACACTACATCCACTGGCTCTCCCATGTCCATTTTCATAGTTACATCCTCAAAAACTTCCAGAAGATTAGTCAAGCATGATTTCTCCTTCGTAAATCCATGCTGACTCAGACCGATCCTGTTACCGATAATGTGTCACAATTTCATCTTTTATAATTAACTCCAGCATCTTCCCTACATCTTCACTGATGTCAGGCTAACTGGTCTATAATTCCCTGTTTTCTCTCTCCCTCCTTTCTTAAAAAGTGGGATAACATTAGTTACCCTCCAATCCACAGGAACTGATCCTGAATCTATAGAACATTGGAAAATGATTACCAATGCATCCACGATTTCTAAAGCCACCTCCTTAAGTACCCTGGGATGAGACCATCAAGCCCTGGGGATTTATCAGCTTTCAGTCCCAACAGGACCGATCTCAGGATGGAGAGTAAGTGTATGAGTGAAGGCCTCTGTCGGTCAGAGTTGGCCATGGAAATTGTGCGCTAGCTGTCTAGATATGCAAGTCAGGGCAGTACAATATAGAGAGCAAGCTGTTGCCCATGTAGCAAGCTCCCCCTCTCCATGCATCTGATGAACACGAAGGAACGGCAGAGACCAATACGGTTTGGCATCAGCAGCATTGCAGGAGCTGATAGTCAGCATTGAACTCAATGTAGGATTGCCTTAGGGACTTCATCTCTGGATTTTTCCCTAGGGGTTTACCCTCAAAGCCTTCCCCATGACTGGGTATAGCCGCAGGGCAGCAGAGGCTTGAGATCGCAGTTTTCCTTTTCCTTGATGAGCTGCCATCCATGACTGCCGAGTCCCATCTGCCCGAAGCAACTGGTTTTAAGGCTCCAGTAACGTGACTTGGTCCCCTTCTCCTGTGAGCCGAAATGGTTCCACCGGGCTTAGTAGCTAAGCCACACATAAGTCCATAAGACCATAAGATTTAGGAACAGAAGTAGGCCATTCAGCCCATTGAATCTGTTCCGCCATTCAATCATGGGCTGATCCACTTCATCCAGTCATCCCCACTCCCCTGCTTTCACTCCATACCCTTTGATGCCCTGGCTAATCAAAAACCTATCTATCTCTGCCTTAAATACACCCAATGACTTGACCTCCACAGCCGCTCTTGGCAACAAATTCCACAGATTTACCTCCCTCTGACTAAAGTAATTTCTCCGCATCTCTGTTCTAAAAGGACATCCTTCAATCCTGCCGGCAATCTGACATGAAGTCCAGGATCCAGCTACACAAGGAGGGGTGAAGGCCAAGGTCCCTGAGCATCTTGTCGAGCCTGGAGGGAATTATGGTGTTGAATGCTGAACTGTAGTCCAAGAACAGCATTCTCACATATGCATCCCTCTTTTCCAGATGTGTAAGGACAGTGTGTAGAGCTGTGGCTATTGCGTCGTCTGTCAATCGGTTGTGTCACTAGGTGAATTGTAGGGGATCCAGTGTGGATGGCAGCATGCTGCAGATGTAGTCCTTGACCATGTCATTCAGACATGTTACCTTGGTCAGTTTAGGTACAGGGACAATGGTGGATGTTTTGAAGCAGGAGGGCACTCTATACTGGGAGAGGGAGAAATTTAAAATGTTTGTATACACACCTGCCAGTTGTGCCACGCACATTATGAGTACCCATCCTGGGATGCCGTCCGGTCCTGCAGCCTTGTGACTGTAATACATGTCATATTATTGAAGGATCCTAAGGGTATGAATTAAAGGCTGGCAAATGGAATTAAATTACAGAGCATAATAAATGGTGAACAATTTTCAAGAATCTGAGTTCTTTAATTCTTTCCCCATAAAATGTAGGAAAATACAGCTGCCAATTTATACACAGCAAGCTCCCATAATCAACATTGGGATAATGAGCTGAAAATGTGTTCTGATTAAGGGATAAAAAGCCAGACCAGATGCATGTATTAACCATGCGTGATTCAGAATAAAGCACTCTTCATTCAGCCCCGGTAATCACCCTCAAAGCCAGTAATGCAAAGCAGCATCAAAGTAGGATTGCTCCTTATGCCAGGAGTCTCATGTTCTGAGTGAAACTTCCTAATAGTGCCAATCAAAACGAAGTTTCTGACAATCATCATTCTCACAGAATAGGGATGACACAAAACAAACATGAGATGGCAAACATTCCCCAGCACTGCAACACCAGGACAAAATCACTGCAGTTCAAGCAATATCAGTCCCTTTCATTTTTTAACAGGACCACTTACTTATCAGTTATCAATTAACCCTAACTTTACCTATTACAGTCAGGGAGAATGGAATGAAAGGTGAAATGTGGGTCTTCTTTCGTGTCTGAAAAAATCTGTTGTGAACACTTAAAGACCCCATAATCACTAAGGGAAGGGTATAGTTCTGACTGTTTCTCCATATTTCAGAATATGCTCTGTGGTCAAAGTCAAATATTAAGCTTCCAGATTCCATAACCTAGTAGGGCATTTTGGTCTGTTGTATCAGTGCTTGCTCACCCTTCACTGTAACCCGCTCATTCTCATATGTCCGTGATTCTCCTACCATCCACCGCAGCTGGGTGAAATTTACAGTAGTCAGTTGGATTGGAAAGGTCAGGTGCAGGCCAAATCGGGATGGCGGGGTCCAGGCCCCAAAGTGTATCAAAGCAACTGACCCCAATGTTTGGATGATGACTTAAGCACTGGGCCGGATTGAAAAGGTCAGGGCGACAGATCCCGAGGCAGGGACGGGCTGGTTCACGTTGCTACTCCACGAGGTTTACTCAGCTCTGTACTAGATCAAAGCTCTGTGGATTTCTGTTCAGAATGCTGTTTGGTTGCATTTATTGTTTGCATGATTTGCTTTTTCTCCCTCTGCACGTTGGTTGCTTTGACGGTCTTTTTTAAAATGGGATATTCTGGGTTTCTTTGATTTGTGGCTGCCTGTAAGATGACCAATCTCAGGGTTGTGTAATGTATACATACTTTGAAAATAAATGTACTTTGAAATTAACAGCCAGCATGTCTTTGGGATGGAACTGGAGCACTTGAGGAAAGGGAGGTGTAGAAACCCAGGGGTCATAAAGGAAGAAATCATAAGGTTCACACTGACAACACTGAAGGTCAGTATCAAATCTAGATTGCAGGAGCCTTGAAGCAACAGTATGGAGTGCTATGCCACTGTATCAACCACAATGCACAGAAATTATTAACCATACATTTTTATTTTGAATAACTGTTGTCCAATACCATATACAAGGTTGCTGATGATACCACTGTTGTGGGCCATATCAATGGTGGTGATGAATCAGCATACGGGAGGGAGACTGAAAGTTTGGCTGTGATATAATAATAACAACCTCTCACTCAATGTCAGCAAGACCAAGGAACTGATTTGGACTTTCGAAGGAAACCAGAGGTCCGTGAGCCAGTACTTATCAGAGGATCGAAGGTGGAGAGGGTCGTTAACTTTAAATTCCTGGGTCGCTATCTCAGAGGACCTCTTCCTGGACCCATCATATAAATATAATTGCAAAGAAAGCACAACAGCACCTCTGCTTCCTCAGGAGTCTGGGAGATTCGGCATCTCATCAAAAACCTTGATAAGCGTCTCTGGATGTGTGGTGGAAGCTGTGCTGACTGGCTGCATTACGGGAACACCAATTCCTTTGAGTGGAAAATCCAACAAAATGTAGTGGATTCAGCCCAGTACAGCATGGGTAAAGCTAACCCAACCATTGAGCACATCTACATGAAATATTGTCATAGAAAAACAGCATCCATCATCAAACATCCTCACTACCCAGGCCATGCTCTTTTCTCACTGCTGCCATCAGATAGAAGGTACAAGTACCTCAGAAATCACAACTCCAACAATTATTACTCCTCAACCTCAGGCTCTTAAACAAATGAGGGTAACTACATTCGGTTTCTGGTGTTCCCACAACCGATGATCTCACTTTAAGGACTCTTTATCTTGTTATTTCATCCTCTTGTTATTTATTGCTATTTGTTTATATTTGTATTTGCACAGTTTGTTGTTCATTGATCCTCTTTACAGTTATTGTTCTATAGATTTCCTAAGTATGCCCACAGGAAAAAGAATCTCAGGGCTGTATGTAGTGACATGTATGTACTCTGATAATAAATTTTACTCTGAACATTAAACTCTGAACTCTTCTTTTAATTGTGTGGCACCCTCAATTTGTAAAACTGTTTGTACATATCTTGGAAATACCTGTAATTATATTATTCAAAATCACCACGTTTGGATGAAGATGGATGAAGATGATGCCATTTCCATTGACATAACGTTAATGTATCTTTGCTTATCTGTCATTATTCTTAATGTAATTGCAAACCAGAGGCAGATACATTAGGGATACTTAAGAAGATCTTAGGTAGGCAAATGGATGATAGAAAAATGGAGGGCTATGTATGAGCTAAGGGTTAGGTTATCTTGATCTAAGGATTAGAATGATTTTAGAGTAGGTTCAAAGGTTCAAAGATTCACTTATTATCAAAGTATGTATGCTGTATACAACTCTGAGATTTGTTGTCTCCAAAAAGTCTGCACAACGTTGTGGGCCAAAGGGCCTGTACTGTGCTGAAGTGTTCTACGTTCTGTTATATAATGAAATAATTAATTAAAAATGCACTTACTTTCTATTCTCAGTTAGTGTATAATTTTAGAAATTAGATATATATATATTAACAAAGTAATTTGAATGTTAGAATTCAAGCACAATATTGCGATCATGGTACAACATTTTTACCAGGCACCAGGCTTCCTGATGGTTTTTGGTATGTATGCTGCCTCATATAATACGTGCAACCACGTGAGACATAGAAACCAAGGAAAACTAGCTTAGAAGGTTGGTTTTGACTCAGTTAAGTTGATTTCAGATGAGATGACCGTGGGTTTGCTTGATGACCCTTAGATTTGTCAGGAAGGTTCAGTTAGACCTCTGCTGGTGAGAAGTTAAAGCAAGAACATAACAGAAATGGCCACACCTATGATGACCTCACAGCTGAATAGTCTTTTGGCATTATCTACTTCAGCTTGCACACAATTTACAGGTAATTTCAACATCATTGCCTGGAAGATTTGAGGACAATTGTGGAGCTGCATCCAAATTGAAATCGGATTTTGATACTAAGGACAAAAGCGATTTAGTAATTTGTCGCTTAAACAAATATTTTTGTCATTAAATTAAATAGAATTTACAATATGGAAGCAGCTTGGACCTTCACACAGATTTCTCTTTGTCAGGCATACTATTTTATCCTTTTGTTCCCTTTCTACTTTTATTTAATTAGTTTCCTTGCTTTTTGCTTCAGCTATTGCATAGAGGGCCAAGGCCCACTTTCTCATTTCTTTGAATGCGGAACCATACCGTTTGTAAATTTATTAGTAACTATTTAAAATGATGACTCATTTATAATAGTTCCTAATAAAGCCACAAAGGAAGTATCTACCTTATCAAACCATTAAGCAGGAAACTCTTCAGCTTTCTATTTACTAGAGAAAAGAGCCGGTCTTCTCTAACTCTCCTGATATTTACTCAGAAGGAGATCACACTAAAAACATATCATGTTTTTAACGTGCCATGCAAAAGAAGCACAAAATTGATTGCATAAAGTAATTGACACTTTTGTACATAATGTGAAATTTATTGCTGGCTCCATGTACAGTAGATGGTGCATCCACACACAGCAGCTTCTGGCTGCAAAGTATGGTGTTAATCAGAATAAAATACATGTCGGATATTGCTGCTATGACACTGAACCATGCATGAGTGCTGAAAGAACAGCTTTGATTGGGAAAGCAGCCCATAACACAAGGGTGAAGAGCTGCTTGAGCATGAATTAGTTGGATATTCTTCACCTGAGCCACAGTTAGTAAATCCTCACCTGAAGAAGACAATGTATTTTAACATAAATAGGCTGTGTGTTCCTCTGCTCCCTAAAGAAAATCTTTAGCAAAATTCAAATAGAATCATTATTTTTCACAAGCAGCACATTTTCCCTAAAAAAAAATCACAGAACATCTCAAATTCATGTACATTTTTACAGCCAGACCATTTCAATTATCTGTTCAGTACATTTCTTAATCTGTTCTTTATGATACATCAATGGACAGATTACAGAAATTTAATGTATTCAATGGTTAACCACTGTAAACGAGTTGGGATAAACAACACACTTTCAACTTCACAGTAAGTAACCAGTCTTGAGCTACAGGGATAAGAGCTGGAGCTTTAGCAATTTATAAATTATATTAATGATTTGGAGGATAGGAATAAGTGTTCTGTAGCCAAATTTACTGATGGTACAAGCAAAGTTGGATTGACAAGTCAGGAGGAAGGCATAAAGACATATCAGAAGAAAACCAACTACGCACAGTGCAGACTTTCCTTTAGGACACCCAAACCCTCCATCCCAGTAAGGACACCCACCATCAGTCTCCAACCCAACTTCCAAAAGGACTTTGGGATCAGCACATGGCACGGCCCTCCATCCCTGCACCCCTGCACCCCCCGTCCCCTGCAGTGTTCATTACCAGTTGCAAACTAGATATTTTGCCTCGACGGTTGCATATATAAGCTGCTACCTATTTTTGAGCTCAGTAGTGTTCAGACATTGATATTACATAAACATGCCCTGATCTGCTTGAAAAGTTGGTTGCAAAATCGCAGTGATGTGCAGATTGACTTAGCTCATCTATTTTGCACACTTGAGGTTTCAGTGATTAATTCCTTCCCTTAGATTTTACCCTACAAACAATGCAAAATATTTCTACTTTATAACAATATCACCACCATTTCTTGAGCACCACACATTGCTTGCAAGGCTTCAATTAGTCACACATTTTACTATTAAGGAGTAGTCTGTATCCTCTGTCCCCTTAACCTGTTATTTTACAGAAAGCGGAGGATTCTAAGTTTGGAGTACAAGAACCTCGTGTCAATAAAACATAACAAAGTCATAAGAAGGTCATCTCGTCAATCTGATGTCATCCATAGTGAAGGGGTTCCTTCGTTTTGGCTAGGTCACTGCAACTGGAGAAGACACTGGAGCCCTTTTTTGGTCACTAAGACTTCTTACTGCTGATCTTGGCATCATCCATTTTTAGTCTCGATTTATAACAAATCAGAAGATAATCACATGAGTGGTGCATTCATTGGCATTGGGAACTTGAAGTACATTTGATGGAGTGCTCCCATTGCATTTTGCATAGTGTCTTGGTCAATCCAAAATTAATTGCTAAATCACCATGGTCCCACACAATATCCGTTCTCTGTGATTGATAATGCAGGCTATCAGTGAGAAAATATTTATCTGTAAACATCATATCTCATAAGCATGAGGAGTGCTTGAGAAACAACATAGGTGACAACCAGGCTTCGCTCCCAGATGAGCTTAATGCTTTCTATGCTCACGTTGACCATCAAAGCACGGAGGAAACATCACGATCGTCCACTACCCCAATGACCCTGCGGTTTCAACCTCTGAGGCTGATGTGAGAGCATCCTTCAGGAGGGTGAACCCATGGGAAGCATGTGGGCCAGATGGGGCACCTGAAGACCTGTGCTGTTCAACTGGTTCAAGTGTTCACTGAGACCTTTAAAATCTTGCTTCAGCAGTCTGAGATAAGCACCTGCTTCAAGCAGGCTTCAATTAAATCGATGCCAAAGAAGAACGTGGTAACCATCCTCAATGACTATCATCCATTAGCACTTACATCCACCGTGATGAAGTGCTTTGAGAGGTTGGTGATGAATCATATAAACTCCTACCTGAGAAGCAACTTGGATCCACTCCAGCTGGATCCATAACGTGTGCCATTTCAGTGGTTCTTCACTCAACCCTGGAACATCTGGACAACAAAGTGCATACATCAGGATGCTCTTTATCAATTACAGCTCAGCATTCAATACCATCATCCACTTAGAACTAATCAATAAGCTTCAAGAGTTTGGCCACAATTCCTCCTCGTGCAATTGGATCTTCAATTTTCTTACTTGCAGACCCCAGTCAGTTCAGATTGGGAACAACACCTCCTTCACGATCTCCATCAGTACAGGAGCACCACAAAACTGTGTGCTTAGTCCCCTCCTTTACTCCCTTTTTACTAATGACTGTAAGGCTAAGCACAGCTCCACTACCGTATTTAAGTTTGCTGACGACGCCACTGTCAGTTGGCTGATTCAAGAGTGGTGAGGAGTCAACATATAGGAGGGAGAATGAAAATCTGGCTGAGCGGTGCCACAACAACAACGCAATGTCAGCAAGCCCAAGGAGCTGACCATTGAATTCAGGAGGAGGAAACAAGAGCTTCATGAGCCAGTTGTGGTGGAGGGATCAGAGGTGGAGAGGATCAGCAGCTTTAAATTCTTCAGCGTTATCATTTCAGAGGATCTGTCCTGGGCCCAGCACTTAAGTGCAATTACGAAGAAAGCATGGCAGTGCCTCTACTTCCTTAGAAGTTTACGAGATTTGGCATGACAACTAAGACTTCGACAAACTTCTATAATGTGTAGTGGAGAATATATTAACTGGCTGTATCACAGCCTAGCATGGAAACACCAGTGCCCTTGAATGGAAAATTCTACAACAAGTAGTGGATACAGTCCAGTCCTTTATGGGTAAAGGCCTCTCCTTAACTGAGCACATCTACACAGAACGTTCTCACAGGAAAGCAGCATCTATCATCAGGGACCCCCACCACCCAAGCCATGCTCTCTTCTCGCTGCTGCAATCAGGAAGAAGGTACAGGAGCCTCTGGATTCACACCACCAGGTTCAGGAACAGTTATTATCCCTCAACCATCAGGCTCTTGAATCGGAGGGATAACTTGACTTGCCCATCACTGAACTGTTCTAACAATCTATGGACTCACTTTGAAGGACTCCTCATCTCATGTTCTCAATATCCATTGTTTAATTATCTATTATTTCTATTTCTCTTTACTTATTTTATTGTCTTTTGCACGTTGGTTGTCTGTCCATCCTGTTGGAATCAGTCTTCCATTGATTCTATTATGTTTCCTGGATTTATTGTGTATGCCCGCAAGAAAACAAATCTCAGGGTTGTATATGCTGACATTTATGTACTTTGATAATAAATTTACTTTGAACTTTCAGCTTTGAATGTAACGTAAAACCTGAAGATTGCAGATTTACGATTGGACCATTACAATGCTTAATGCTTAATTTCATTCAGATTACATTCAAATTCATGGCATCATATGCTGTAAAACAGTAATAAATAGACAGTACCCCAAATAATAAAGCAGTAGTTTTCAGACTGAATTCAACAGTGAAGAAGTTTTCATGCCCTTGAAACATTGGCATTGTTTTTCTGAAACTTTGATAAAGTTTTACGAAAGCCATGAAAATTAAATTATTCTGTACTTATCCCACTAGAGGACTGATGCAGGGCTGCTCCCCCTGAAGGGACAGAGTTTACAATGTCATCCATCAGTGGGTGACACAGGCTGTACTGTGACTACTAAGGCTGTGCTGACACATGACCCACTGTGCAACCATAAATCAAAGAGCTGGTGAAAGCTGCAAGAAAACACCATCTGAATTATTAGCATCCCAACATAAAACCTTCCCAGACTTTAAGGATCAAAAAGTAGACATGTGTGAGCTGAGCTCATAATACACCAACAGCCCGAGTCTAACGGACAACAAAGATGTTCTTGTAGAGTTCTGGGTTAGTCACTTCAAAACTGAGTGCAACATCACACATGAAATAAGAAACAAGGAACAATATGGTTTCTCAGAAGTTGTGTTGGCAGTCATATACTTACTTCTTGATGGTTTAAAGAGGTTTATCTTTTGGAACAAATACTTTTTCATTATATAACTGTTTTGACCATCACAAAAATTGATTGTCAGTGCAGTAATTAACATTTCAGTGGTTACAGATGTCTTTGTCAATTCAGCTCGGAACTTTTGAAAGTGGAAGTGAAAGCCTTTTGTTCAAATCCTCTTTTTGGAATCTGAGTTTGTTCCGCATCCAAATCTGTAAATGTGGATTATGGGAAATGTACAAACATTTGCATTCAGAGCAAACCAGGAGGCGAGGATTGGAGGGGGTGGGAACTAGCAAGCAACCTGCATTTTGTTTATTCTGTTTTATTTGAGGCCACAAATTTGAGGCAATTGTACCCTGCACTGTAATCTTGACCTACTTCTGAGCAGGGTGCTGTCGCACCAAAGCGCAGGACAGGGGAGTTCAATGTGCTACATCAAGAAGCAACTCAGAGTAGGAGAAAAGCAACAAAAGCAAAAACCTCTTACAGACTCAAAAAAATCTAACGTTAATGTAATATGTGGATCTAATTTGCTAATGATAACTGCTGTGTGAGCTGACTTAAGAATACTTCAAGAGGAATTTGTGGGTCCAGTTCTACCTATAGTATATATTGTGACTTAAATTATATATTTCCTTGAAAACGCAATGAAGTATGTTTTGTTTTAAGCCCATGAAAAACTATCAGAACAATCTAGGTTCCCAAGCAGGGGTCCACAGACCCCTTGCTTATTGATAACAGTCCATGGGATTAAAAAAGGTGGGATTATTTAAATGTAAAAAAAAATCTGTGAGGTAACAACTCACAATGTGACAGTTTATGCATAATATATTTGTTTTAACGATGATCTTGTTGCTGTCTACATTGGATGAACTATTGAAAGATGCAGTGATCTGAAAGTTTATATAAATAGCAGTGCTTTCTTTTGAGCCCTGAGCTCATGAGATTTAATTATTTTCAGTGTAGAACGCTGATAAAGTGGTTTCTTAAAGTAAAGTACTTGGAGAGTGAAACAGCATTGCAGTTCTCTGTATCAGAGGTAAGTGAGCATTATCTACAGAGAGAGTAAAACTTTCTTGAAGCTTCTCACTGAACATTGTTACATCATATGCAGGGAGCCACTACCTACATGTTATTATTTCTATACCTAAAAGGGTACATGGGTAACATTACATAAGGTATATGCATTACACTTCTGACCATTATCTGATAGCCCTCCATGCGACCTACAGATCACTCATCAAGCTGTCATTTTCCTCATGTACTCTGTACAGGCACAACACATGAAGAAAATGTGCAGGGGTCTTTTGATAGTCCTCAATGCCTTGGGTCCCAGGTACTAATGAAATCACATTTGTATGCTCATGATCAAAATGAGCCTCGGCATCTTCCTCACACTACCCAAGCTCAGGGATTTCTTTACCCACTACTATCTTGCTGTTACCTTTTGCAGATCCGTCAAAGCATTGCGAGGTCGATGGGGATGTAAACGGGAGGAGCAAGAACAAAGGGAACTCTTTTTGATGGACAATGTCATTGCTGACAATGATGGGAAGAAGAAAGCGATGAATGAGGAGTGAAGGTCACACAACACTCCTGAATAAGGCGTACTCCTCTGTTTCACTCTCCTTGTTGTGAAAGATTTACCTTCTCAGGTACTTTAACTAAAGGGTCTGTACATAAATACAAGGAACAAAAACTGTTAATAGTGATTAATTTTCAAAAGGTGGAGTTAGTGGATGATTTATCTCATGATGAATTTTAGACTTGTGTCGATAATCACGTGACTTCTATGAGGTGGAATGTGTGCTGACTGGCTACATTATGGCCTGGTGTGGGAACACCAATGCCTTTGACCAGAAAATCTGAAAAAACATAGTCGATTCAACCCAGTACATCACGGGTAAAACCTTCCCAACCATTGAGCACATCTACATGGAATGTCGCCGTAAAAAAGCAGCATCCATCATCAAAGATCCTCATCACACAGGCCATGGTCTTTTCTCGCTGCTGCCATCAGGTAGAAGGTACAAGAGCCTCAGGCCTCGCACCACCAGGTTCAAGAACAGTTACTACCCCTCAACCATCAGGCTCTTGAACAAAAGGCATTAACTACACTCATTTAAAGACTCTTTTATCTAGTTATTTCATGCTCATTATTACGATATATTTATTATCTGCAATTGGACAGTTTGTTTACAGTTTACAGTTCCTGATGTTTACTGTTTACAGATCCTGTTTACAGTTACTGTTCTATAGATTTGCTAAGTATGTAAGCAGAGAAAAAAATCTCAGGGTTGTATGTGATGACATGTATGTACTCCGATAATAAATTTTACTTTAAACTTTAAATGATTACTGTTTAATTCATGATTTATGGTAGTAATGAGGGATTTACAATAAATAAATGAAGAGTAATCAAATCAAAATATTACATTGTATCATTTCCATTTGTTGTTGCTGAAGTAGTTTCTTCTTCAAACTAACACAATCACCTTGAAAATTTACTCATCCTGCCTGAAGGGCCTGTACTGTGCTGTACTGTTCTATGTTCTATGAACCAGCTGGACAAGGCTCTCCATTACTGTAGAGTGAGGATTGAGTGACCATTGCAATTGGAATTTAGTCTCATGGCTTTAGATTAAGTACTGAGCAGGAAGATTTCTATTGGTTGCCACCTAGCTCATGCACACTCCCGCAACTTCCTGTCGTCAATCACGCAGGTCTTAGACAACGGCAAGCAGGAGAGTCTGGATCAGCCACTGACCCTGGATGAGCTGACAGGCTCCATCCATTCCTTTGAGTCGAGTAAGACTCCCGGAAGCGATGGCTTACAGGCTGAGTTGTACTCGGCTCTGTGGAACTGGATGGGCCCAGACCTGCTGGAAGTGTACAACACTATGCTTCTGGCCGGCTGCAGGTCAGAGTCCATGAGGAAGGGCATCATCACCCTCATCTACAATCAGAAGGGGGAAAGGGAGGATATTAGGAATTGGAGGCCCATCTCTCTCCTGAATGTGGAATACAAGATCCTGTCCAAGGCTATCGCCAACAGAGTCAAGTCTGCTCTGGGACAGGTGATCCACCCGGACCAAACCTGTGCTGTACCAGGCAGGAAGATCTCAAACAGCCTCGCACTGCTGAGGGACGCCATCGCCTATGTGCAGGACGGGGGGTGAACGCCTGCCTGGTCAGCTTGGAGCAGGAGAAAGCCTTCGACGGGATATCGCACACGTACATGGCAGCCGTGCTGTTCAAAATGGGATTTGGGGAGGGAATCCGGAATTGGATCAGACTGCTCTACACAGACATCCGTAGTGCAGTCCAGGTCAACGGGTGGGAAACATACAGCTTCCCCATCAGGTCGGGAGTCTGGAGTCAGGCAGGGCTGTCCCCTCTCCCGTCTTGTTTGTGTTCTGCATTGAACCCTTTGCAGAAACCATCAGGAGGGATGAGGGCATAAGAGGGATGACGCTGCCAGGCAGTGGAGGGACCCAAGTGAAAACCTCCCTGTACATGGACGACGTCACCGTCTTCTGCTTTGATCCGAGGTCAGTTCGCAGGCTGATCAGCATCTGCAAACAGTTCAAGCTAGCGTCAGTGGCCAGGGTCAACCGTACGAAGAGCGAAGCCATGCTCTTCGGCAACTGGCCGGACCAATCCAGTGTCCCCTTCACCATCAGGTCTGACCACGTGAAGGTGTTAGGGATCTGGTTCGGAGGGGCTGAGGCGTGCAACAAGAACTGGCAGGAGCGGACTGCCAAGCTGAAGCAGAAACTGGGACTGTGGGGAGGGCGCTCCCTATCGATAACGGGCAAGAACCTGGTCATCAGGTGTGAGGTGCTCTCAGGGCTGCTGTACTTAGCACAGGTGTGGCCCGTCCCCCGCTCCTACAGCTCGGAAATCAGCCAAACTGTCTTCAGATTTGTCTGGAGATCCAAAATGGAGCGGGTGAGACGGATCGTCATGCACAAGTCCCTGGACAATGGGGGAAAGAACGTCCCCAATGTCGCCCTCACCCTGATGGCCAGCTTCATGTGTGGCTGCATCAGGCTGTGTGTAGAACCCAGGTATGTGGGCACCAAGTACCACTATGTGCCCAGGTTCTACCTGTCGCCCTGGCTACGAAGGATGGGTCTGGCCCCACTCCCGCGCAACGCCCCAGTCAGCTGGTCGTTGCCGCCATACCTGTCCTTCGTAGAAAAGTTCTTCCAGGAGAACGCCTTTGACCACAGGGCCATCAGGCAGTGGTCGGCATGTAATGTCCTGCAGGCACTGCAGGAGAAGGACGTAATGGACATAGTGGGGTGGTTCCCTGAGCAGACCGTCCAGTTCATCTGGCAAAATGCGTCATCGCCAGATCTCACCAACAGGCACCAAGATCTCGCCTGGCTGGCGGTGAGAGGGGCCCTCCCTGTCAGATCCCTCCTGTACGCCCAGAACGTCGTCTCCGCACCCCACTGCCCACGGGAGGACTGCAGTGAGGAGGAGTCTGTGACCCACCTCTTTGCACACTGTCAGTTCGCAGAGGTGTGGAGGAGGATGGACAGGCTAGTGTCACGTTTTATCCCCAGCAGCTGCATAACAGAGGACGCTCTGATTTACGGACTGTACCTGGGGACGCACATGGAGACCAACATCCGGTGCTGCTGGCAGATCATCAACTCGGTGAAAGACGCTCTTTGGCCGGCCCGAAGCTTGATGATCTTCCACCACTTGCAGATGTCGGTGGCAGAATGCTGCCGACTGGCACATTCTTGGCTGCAGGAGTACGTGCTGAGGGACGCACTGAAACTCAGTGCAGCCACCGCAAGGGCTCGGTGGGGAAGGACCACAATTTAGGGTTCTTCTCCCGCGAGAGTGGGAGGGGTCGGGTGGCGGGGAGTATACCCCTCAACAATGGTGTGGGAAGGTGAATCAACGGATTGCCACATGGGTGGCCAAAGTATGGATATCTAGAGACCATAATGGAAACGTATGTAAAGGATTGAGAGGTATTGAATGGTTTATTGTATATAATTTTATTTTTGAATAAAGTATATTTTGAAATTTTTTTAAAGATCCTGTTGAACACTTGGGAGAAGAACTACAAGAGCTCAGATGTTCTCATGACCTTGCAACTCTTTAATATTTCAATGCACCAGAAGTGATTAGAGCAGTTAAGTGAGAGCCCTGTATATTTTAGCCCAGGTTGGTGAAATTGCTGTGGGCTTGATATGGACAGATAATAAAGATCCTGTAGGGGCACAGAGTAAAAGAGTTGTTGACTACACAATGCTTACTTGCCTGCTTGTCTCTCTAATTTGTTTTTCAAAATTTTTTTTATGTGCCTTTTCTGGTCAAAATCGTTTCATTGTAGATTTATCAGGTATCTTTGTCAATGTGGTTGCAGCACAAAAGTAAACAGCAAGGAAGGCAAATAAGAAAGAGAGGAGTGGTTGGATGTTTTACAGTAACCCAGAACGGGGATTTTCAACGAACACTAGTCCCTACTTCAATCTTAGCCTAGGAGCAATCTATCAGGAATCTTTTCATATCTATGCAGCTTGAACCAAGCTGCACCACCTGCAATAGCCACAGACAATACCTTTTTGATGGTGATGGATTTTCAAAGGAACAATGTAATTTATATCAGTAACTATCTCCTGCTTAGCATAATGAGATTCAATACACATTATGGTGCATTGCCAAAGAATTATTGTCTGATACATAACTGGGCAATCAACATTTTGAGAGTGTGGTGTAGTATTTGTTCACCATGTTTCCTGTGATTACAAAACTACTGGAGAATGAAATTGGAGTCCAAATGCTAATACACTCAAATTGCGTGCAACATCAATTATGCAGCCAAACCAGTCATTACAGGAGGTTAAACAGGAGATTGGGATCAGAGTTACACAATTTCCTTCATAAAGTCTCTGCAGAAAGGAAATTATAGACTAGATAGCCTGAAATCAGTGGTTGGAAAGATGTTGGAGTCTATTATTATGCCCAAGGTATCAGGGTACTTGGAGGCACATGATAAAATAGGCCAAAGTCAGTGTGGTTCTCTAAAGGAGAGATATTGCCTGACAAATCTGTTGGAATTATTTGAGGAAATAATAGCCAGGACAAACAAAGGAGAGTCAGTAGATGTTGTTTATTTGGATTTTCAGAAGACCTTTGACATACATGAGGCTGCTTAAAAAAGGTAACAGCCCATGGTATTACAGGAAAGATACAAGCATGCATGGAAGATTGGCTGACTGGCAGGAGACAAAGAGTGGAAATAAAGGGGTCCTTTTCTGGTTGGATGCCGGTGACTAGTGGTGAACTGCTGGGGTCAGTGTTGGGATCACTTCTTTTCACATTATATGTCAATGATTTATACAAAGGAATTGAGGGCTTTCTGGCCAAGTTTGTCAGCGATACAAAGGTAGGTGGAGGGGCAGATAGTATTGAGGAAGCAGGGAGACTGTAGTAGACAAATTGGGAGAATGGGCAATGAAGTGGCAAATGGAAAATAGTACAGGGAAGTGTTTAGTCATGCACTTAGGCCAAAGGAATAAAGACATGGACTATTTTCTAAATTAGGAGAACCTTCGGACATCATGGGTGCAAAGGGGCTTCAGAGTCCTCATGCTGGATTCTTTAAAGCTTAACTTGCTGGTTGAGTCGGTAGTAGGGAAGGCAAATGCAAAGCTAGCATTCATTTTAGAGTACTTGAACACCAAAGCAGGGCTGTAGTGCTGAGGCTTTAAAGAGCATTGGCCAGACCACATTTGGAGTATTGTGAGCAGTTTTGGGCCCCTTATCTATGAAAAGATGTGCGGACATTGGAGACAGTCCAGAAGAATAATCCCAGGGATGAAAAGGTTTACATTTGAGGAGCATTTGATGGGCCCTGGGCCTGTATTAGCTGGAGTTTAGAAGAGTGAAGGAAGATCTCATTGAAAGCTGATGGATATTGAAAGGCATAGATAGATGTGGAGAGAATGTTTCCTATAGTTGGGTGGTCTAGGACCAGAGGGCACAACCTCAGAATTGAGGGACATCTACTTGGAACAGAAATGTGGAAAAATTTCTTTAGCTGGAGGGTGGCGAATCTGTGGAATTCATTGCCATAGACAGCTATGCAGGCTAAGTCATTGGGTATTTTTAAGACAGAGGTTGACAGGTTCTTAATTAATCAGGCTGTGAAAGGTTACAGGGAGAAGGCAGGAGAATTGGGTTGAGAGCAACAATGAATCACTTATGTTGGAACGGCAGAGCAGACTCAATGGGAAAAATGGCCAAATTATGCTTGTATCTCTTATGGTCTTATGGTCTCTTATGTATGGCTTTATAACAGCTAATGCCCAACACCATAGTAAACTCCAGATTTACCAGGTATTATGCTTCTCTGGGCTATTTCAGGCAGCTGCATTCGTGTTTAACAATTTCCTGTGCACAGATAAATCAAGCAATTCATCTTGCATTCTTTAGTAGGACCAAAGATCTAATTAACCTCAATCCTGATCATTGTGTGAGAGCAGTGGAAATCAACAGAACTAGCACACGTTACCCGTTTACAGGCTCAGAATTGTACTAAGGTTGACACTTTGTTGAAGTCATTCTGACAGTTTTCTGTCACTTGAGGTTTTACAATGTTGTGCAGACCAATAATTATACATAAAATTTCCCATGTACCCTTCATGTTAAGGCACGCTTTATTTTTAAATTTGTAAGAACAAATTTCATCATGTCAATGTTGATTTTGATTTTTGTGGGAGTATGGTAGAAGAGGCTAACGACTTTGATAGTCGTATGCAAGCACAAATATAAGCAGGGTGTGCCCGGGGATACACAGCACTGAATGTCACACATTCTGCACTCTACTGGAAATCTGTTCATTAAATTTCATCAGTGAAGTGCAATGATCGGCTCTACTATGTAGTACATATAACGCCAGTTGTAGCGTACACCTTCTCGCGCTACTTGGACACATCTTCAGTGATGAACCCGCGGTCATAGGGTGTTTCGGGTCTTTAATCATCAGACAACTCGACCGGGCTACCCAGCCGGGGGTGATCAGCCCCCGACTTGTGTCAAGTGGCGCACTAATCCACGGATCCCCCGCCGGATGCACAGCCACCGCGAGGCCTTTTCAGCAGCCTCCAGAATGTTCTTGCTGGCTCTTCAGCACTGCAGTCCTTTAACTCCAAGGAGTTTTAGAGTCCGCGTAGTGAATGGCCAGCAAAGCCCCAGCACCCAACTTCGACTGGCTCACAGCGAGCTCTCCAGCCATTTCTCCAGCATCCTGCAACAAGATCTGTGTATTTCCAGAATCTTGTCTACGTCCTCATCCAACTGGAGCCACTCCTTCTTGTTAGCGGCAGGCCACTTCATCTGACGCTGTTCCGACTTTCTGCTCATTGGGGGGACGTGTTGCTTGGAGGTTCCGGGCACTGTGGGGTGACTCCGGGCCTGGCTCCCTCTCCCTCTGACCAGCTTCTGTAGCCAGCACCACAGAACTTGTAGTACTAGCTACTGCTCCTGTGCGTTGCTTCACTTGTTCCCTCCTCAAGCAGGCCATCTTTGTCTGGTGGATCTTCAAACCTCTCAAAATTAGAGCCAGAATCAGAATCAGGTTTAATATCACCAGCGTATGCCATGAAAATGGTTAAATTAGTGGCAGCAGTACAATGCAATGCTTGATAATATAGAAAAATATAAATTAATAAGTAGATCAATTACAGTAAGTATATATATGTATATTAAATAGTTAAATAGTGCAAAAATAGAAATAATAAAAGTGAGGTAGTGTCCATGCATTCAACGTCCATTTCGGAATCTGATGGCAGAGGGGAAGAAGCTGTTTCTGAATTGCTGAGTGTGTGCCTTCAGGCTGCTGTACCTCCTTCCTGATGGTTACAATGAGAAGAGGGTATGCCCTGGGCGATGGGGGCCCTTAATAATGGATGCAACCACTGAGTAGTGACAAACACCCAATGTGCAAAAAAAGGACAAATCATGCAACTAATACAAAAGTAAACAAACAACACTGAGTACCAGGAAATGAGTCCACAGGCTGTGGAATCCGTTCAGTGTTGAGTGAAGCCATCCAGGAGTCCAAGACTCCGATAGTTGTAGGCCAACAACAGATCCTGAGTCTGATGGCAAGGGACCCAAACCCCATACACCTCCTGCTGATGGTAGTAATATGAAGAGAGCAAGGTGGGTCAGGCTCAGGTGGGGGATCTTGGCTGGCACAGAGTAGTGGGGCTGAACGCTGGTTCACTTTCTGCTCTCAAGCCCCAATGCTTTGATCTATCTTGATGTCTGCCAATTGCATCTAAGTAGCGCATGGTATTATATGAAAGATCAATGCTGAAAAGCATTGCATTCTAGCTCATTGATTCCAGGTTCAAGTTTATGATGTGAACAGCACTCAAAGCTTTGTTCATTTCACACACAATATTCGCACTTGACCACAATACAGAGCCCAGTTTATGGAAGTAGGAACAGAAGAGCAGGAAGGGGGGATTTCAATTCTTCAGCCACTTATGGGAGTCATATAGATTGTAATTAATTTATATTTTAACTCCAAATCCCTTATCACCTTGCTAAAAGATAATCAAGAAATAAAAGTGTATATATTTTCTATTGTCAGCGTGAGAGAGAGAGAGAGAGAGAGAGGAGATGAAGGAGCGAGTGATAAGGAGTTGGGGGAGAGAGAGAAGGACAGAAAGAGAGAGAGAGACACACATACACAGACATATACAATGACAGACAGGGTGGGGTGGGGAGCTTGAGACTTGCATCTAATATTAAGGTTATGATTCCTAATTTGGTTCTGGACAACTTCACCAGGAGAAATGTCTTTTGCTAGTCTAAAACAATTTTGAGAACCAAACCAAATACAATGGCAGCCTCTATATTGTGGAACATTGCTGCAGCAAGGTGATGCTTTCTGCCTTTACAGCTGTTTCGTAAAGCAGGCACGTTGGCAAACTAACTTCTTACAGCTAGTCCTGGTGGGGTTTTTTTGCACTGCTTCTAACTCCTAATTACACTTCAAGCAATACCTGAAGCATCCACCTTAAACTGATCTAACTCAGGTAACAAAGACTGGTGAAATCTATAGGGTGACCATCAGAGATATACTCTGTAAAATCAATCCAAAATGGGATAAACTTTTCAACATTGCCAGTTGGTTCACTTCACTGGATTTTGCTGTTTGTTCCACCACAGGTACAGAGGGCACAGTTCCTGCATTGTGGGATTGAAAGGCCTAGTGCTGAATCTAGGACTGTTATAAAAGAACAGGGTTGCTAGGTCATATAGAATGTGAAAAAAACCTTATATCCTCTTGTAATCAGTTCAAACCATTGAAATGCCATTGATGCATTTTTCAGAACCTTCAGAAGTTTTAAATCCCTTAAGACTCCATGTAGTGTTTGACTCCAGCAGCAGCTCACAGGATCCCAGGGCCTGATGATCAGCTCCCTTACATAGGCAGATACACACTGAAGACTGGCCAAAAATGTTTAAATCAAGTTGACCCCAGCTATTCACCATGGTTAATGCTGAGTTCATCAAGAAGGCAAAGTCCTGTTCTGCCAAAGTTTCTTCATTAATCTTGCCTTGATCCAATAGACTGATATTCTAAAGATAACTTAAAAAGGCTGTGAACCTCCCTTTGGAAACTAGACTAGTTCTTTTAATAGAAAGTGTTGCTCTAACATGCTGTACTTTTGCATCTAAATCTTTATATGTTTATTATTGAATGCTATTAAAATAGATGTGGATGGATAAACATATTCTAACTATAGATGCACAGTTTTTGATTGCAGTATTTTTACCATGCGGTTAAACTGTTCTGAGCGAGATTCCTGTAACTTTTAATTAAATTTCTCAGGGACTTAGGACTGCTTAAAATGTGGTATTTTGCTGATGATTCTGAAAGAGAGCAATTATTAAGCAGTCTATGTCTCCAAAGAAAAATACATGTTTTTTTAATATATTTTAGTTATACTTCCCTCAAATTCCTCTCTCAGTTGCTATAAAAGAACAACATTCTCATTTAATTCTCATTGTTGCCGTGTATTTGGCACACAGTTTATTAAATTACCAGGGTTCCGCGATTGTTTGCCGACCAAAGCCTCCTGACAAGTAATTATTTCTTTCATCCCCAATGTCACGCTTGGCAGAATCATCCAGTGATTGCACATTGCTAAGTGATGAAGCAACTTCAACAGAACACTATTCATTCGGAATAGAAAGTTGACAGTGTCAAGTCAGAAGGGGAAAGGCTCAGAGCAAACATTTTGGCAGCTCCTACAGTAGAACATCATCACAGACCTGAATGAATCCCCAGCACATTTCATTCTCAGATACATGGAGCATAGAATCCTTTCTAAAAAAAAAGAGACGCATTGAAAATCAAAGCCTTTGCAAACTAAGAATATGTCAGAAGAATGTTCCCGGATAATGGCACATATTAAGCAAAAATTATGTGGTTGTTCTTTCACTGCTCATTTCCATTTGATGATCCATTCTATTTTTTTCACACATACATGGAATCCCTGTTTTGGCTACTCTTTGAATCCTCCTTTATTTTTCCTGAAGGCAGTATCAAAAGCTATAGCTTTTATGTATCAAGCAGTGGTAAATCAAAGCAACTGGACTTGAAGCCATTTTGCCACTCATCCAAGAGGCTTCCTCAGTTCTGATCCATGGTGGGTAATTCTCTGGTTTATAAACTCTGTGAGTTGTTTTAAAGTACAGCAATCCCATGAGGGTAGAGGTAATGAGAGGGTCATTAGTCTTATCTTTGCATGAATGGAGGTGTGAACTATTTTGTGGAGATGCGGGGGTAGAGATGTTAGGACTGCATTGTAAGTAGCTGATAGCTGGTGTCGTACCCCACCCACTCGGTTCAGGGATGGGTTTTCCAGTTTGACAAAGATGGCTCTTTAACCCCTCTTTCAAACCACCTGTCCTCCCTATCCAACATGTGCACATTGTTCACAACCATCTTGTGATTGCTATACTTTTAAACAGAGCTTATAAGCTGGAAAACTACCCATCATAATCAGAACTGAAGAAGCCTTTCGGATGAGTGGCAAAATGAGTGACACAACACAGCAAGTCCAGTTACCTTGCTGCACAATGATCTGGATGACTGAAAACCTTCATAGACGTGTCACTCTTATGGCTCTGAACCAGAAGGTTGAATGATTTTAAGTCCCACTCCAGAGACTGAAATATAAACACCCAAACCAACACTGAGAAATTTCTGTACTAATGGAAGTGTTGCATTTTGAGTGAAATATGAAACCAATCCTCTAGAATTTACTCAAATGCTCATAAGAAAGTTTATGACAATTTTTCAAATAAAGACAAAGGGCAAATTAACACTGTGAATAAAATTATCTGCTCTTTGCTAAGTAGCTGTCCATAATAGTTTGCTTCACACAAATTCCTATATTGTTTCCTACACTCAGTGGCCACTTGGTTAGGTACACGTGTATACCTGGTCATTAATACAAATATCTAAACAACCAGTCATGTGACAGCAACTCAATGCATAAAAGCATGCAGACATAGTCAAGAGGTTCAGTTGTGGTTCAGACCAAACAAAAGAATGGAGAAGAAAGGTGATCAAAGTGACTTTGACTGTGGACTAATTGCTGGTGCCAGAAACTGCTGATCTCCTAGGACTTTACAACAGACTGTAGAATTTGCAGAAAGTAGTGTGAGAAATGAAAAAATATCTCTGGGAGGGAGATTAGTGCGGAGGGATGAAGGGAATCACAGAGGGAGAAATTCATCTGCAAAACAGTGAGTGGGTGAGGGGGAGGCAAAGACATGTTTGGCAGTTGTGTGGGCAAAAATGCCTTTGTTAACGAGAGAAGTCAAAGGAGAATGGCCAGGCTAGTTCAAGTTGACAGGAAGGTGACAGTAACTCAAATAAGTACGTGTTACAGCGGTGGTGTGCAGAAAAGCACCTCTGAATGCACAGCATGTTGAACCTTGAAGTGGATGGGCTACAGCAGCAGAAGACCATGAACATACACTCCGGGGCCATGTTATTAGATGCAGCTGATACCTAATAAAGTGGCCACTGTCTGTATGTACAGCATATAACAACAGTGACTATTAAAGTATGTTATTACAGTAAAATGCTTCTACTTTCATGGAGTTTGTCCATACATGAGAAAGCATACTTACATAGATCCTTATACAAATGGCTATCCTTCTGTCTTTTCAGTAATACAGTCTCAAAGGTAGCCATTATCTGTGGATGTTCCTTGATATCCTTTATCACCTCCAACTGGCTGTTTACCACCTTTCATTTGTCATCCTTTATCTGTTTATTAAAAACAGACATGGCACAGTGGAGCCATTTGTAAAACCACTGCTCCACAGTAGCAGAGATATAGATTCAATCCTGACTGGGTGCTCTCTGTGTGCAGTTTATGCGTTCTTCCTGTGAGAGTCTGGCTTTCTTCCTGGGTGCTCTAGTTTCCTCCCACAAGCAAAAGGTGTGTGGATTAGTAGTTTAATGAGCCACTGTAATTTGCCCCAGTGTGGAAGTGAGTGGTAGAATCTGGGGAAGATTGTTGGAAATATGGGGAGAATAAAAAGAAGGGTTAGTGTAAACAGGTGGCACAAATTTGGGGAATGAAGTGTTGTATGTCTCTATAACACACATCTGATGGATTGGCATATCTAAACAGCAAAACCATTTGCTAAGCCTTTCAAATATGTCCCACAGATATACCGCCTCCATAAGAGGTCCAATCAATAAATATCAATGTGAAGATAGTTTTAAAAATTAGACTAAATAGAAACATCAAAGTCTTGTCAACATAAAATTCTTATCGCTGTAAATGTATTATTCCCTGTTAGAACTTAACAAAACTTTAACAGAGGAGATCAGAAAAATAAAGCATAGAAAAGAAAAAGATCGGAAAAGCATAAAGAGAACTCTCAATATTTTTACAAATAGTTTAAGGGAGGCTGATGCTGACTGCATAGCAAAAGAATGGAGATAGAAGTTATGGGGGAGGTACTGCATCAGAACATTGCATTTATCATCAGTGAAAATACTACTGTCAATGTCCTGGTGAGGGTGGAAATGGGAAATGTATTGTTAAGGTAATAGTAGGTTAGAAAATGTGCTTAAATTACTTGCGTTTACATTATATAAAATTATGAGAGATGTAGATAGTGTAAGTAGAATATTTTTCTTAGCATGGAAGTGTCAAATACTAGAGGAAATAACATTGTCGAGAGGGTTAGAGTTTAAAGAAAATTTGCAAGGCATTTTTTTTCCCCCAAGAGACAGCAATATTTACAAATGTTTAGTACACTATGCAGGAAGAGTCAACATGTATTTCTCACGGCAAACTGAATTACAGAATATTCATTGATAAAATGTTTTTAGTTTTGAAGTGATTACGGCACTCTCTAATTCGATTTATATTGCCCGAAAACACTCGAAACTTGTCCTTTTCCTTCTTGGTTTTAAAATATTTTCTTCCACATCCAGCCTATATTCTCATTGTGTCAAAATCCAAGATCATCTTTCACTTCAAGTGATCCTTTCCAGGAACTCAGAGTTATAGAACATAGCATTTCCCCCCACCCACCCCCGTCTTTCCCTTCAACCAATAATAGTCTCTTAAATACATAATACAAAAAATTCTACAGTGCCAGAACTTCAAGGCAACACACACAAAATACTACAAGAACTCATTGGGTCAGGCAGCATCTATGGAAATGAATAAACGGTCAACGTTTCAGGCTGACACCCTTTTTAAGGACTGGAAAGGAAAGGGGTAGACACCAGAATAATAAAGTGGGGGGAGGGAAATGAGGTTAGCTAGGAGGTGATAGGTGAAGTCTGGCGGGGGGGTGGTGGAAAGGCAAAGGACTGGAGAGGAAAGAATCTGATAGGAGAGGGGAGTGGACTGTGAGAGAAAGGGAAGAAGGAGGGGCACCTGTGGGAGGTGAAGGCAGATTAAAAGAAGTAAAAGGCCAGTGTGGGATATAGAGGAAGAGGGAAAGGGGAGGGAAAACATTTTACTGGAAGGAGAAATTGATCTTCTTACCCTCAGGTTGGAGGCTGCTCAAATGGAATATAAAGTGTTATTCCTCCACCCTGAGTGTGGTCTCACTGTGGTACAAGGGGAGCCATCGAATGACATGTCAGAATGGGAATAGGAATAGGAAGTCGAATGGTTGGCAACTGGGGAACGTCGTTTTGGCAGATGGAGCGGAAGCGCTTGACAAAATGGTCCCCTAATTTATGACGGGTCTCACCAGTGCACAGGAGGTCGCATCGGGAGTACCAGGTACGATAGACAGACTTGCAGATGAAGTGTTGCCTCACCTGGACGGACAGATTGGGGTCCTGAATGGAGGTGAGGGAGGAGGCGAATGGGCAGGTGCAGCACTTTGGCTGCTTGCAGGGCTAAACTCCAAGAGGGAGATTAGTGGGGGAGGACGAATGGCAAGGGAATCACAGAGATCCCTCTGGAAAGTGGAGAGTGGGGTGGGGAAAGGTAAGGATATGTTTGGTGGTAGGATCCCTTTGGAGATGGTGGAAGTTGTGGAGAATGATGTGGTAGGTACAGAGGCTCATTCGTAAATCGGTAACTGTACGTCACTCTGCCATTATGACTCCATTTATTACAGCTTCACTCACACCTACTTCACATTTGGTTGTATCCATCCTTAAGGCTTCTCATCAGAAGTCTAAAAATCTAAACAGGCTTCTAAATATTCCACTAGTTTCCGTAAAAAGCTACTTGGGCATCAGAGGAATTTCTGCAATCCACAATGGAATGGCAAGCCCACAGTTTTTTGTTACAGTTAATTTCACAGTTCACTCTGATCGGGCTTGACAGCAATTTGTTGTGTCTCTTACTGTTCATAGGTTTTCTAAAATTTTAAATGAAACATATTGTTTTTCAATATATCCTGTGGATACCGGATTAGTTGAATCAGATTGACTTCCTGTCTGAAACCACATTAACATCTCATTATAAGTACATGAGAGTGTAAACATTGGCAGATTTACAACATCTTGGTAAACAGCCATCTCACATTTTCACACAGTAACCCTCACATACCATCTCCAGGGGGCTGGAGATCAGAGAGGCACAACAATCAAATGTGGATGTGGTCCAGTGTGTAAAGTTACAGATATCTGTATACACCCACAATACCTTAGATGTTAATTCTAAAATATATGAGCAGCCTTCAGATCATTTATACAGTTATTGGGCAAAACACTCAAGTGTAAAATTATACCTTGATAGGCACAAAACCTGACCTCATATGCATTATGTAAAATGCCAAATTAATTATCGATTTCTGGCAGCTTAAGTGTATTTTTCATATCATGGGAATAACTACTCAAGGCAACTTGTGCTATATCTAAGTAATGTCTGCTTCCATGTGAATGATTAGAATGAAACTCTCTGTTTTAGCAATGTTTACCTGCCGCACCCTAAAGCAACCTTATGCCTCAATTATTTTAGCACAACTACAATACATGTGGAATGTTTCCCATTTGAAAGAAACTGTATTGGAATATGATAAATCATAATTGAAAATCCAAATTAAAATGGTTTTGTCTATCATTTTATGTTAAAAGTAGGTTAACTTTCTTATTTATTTTCATTAGTTGTCATCCAATAACCCACATATTTGGGCAAAGAAAACTGACTGAACAGTGTTACACTCATTAAGTTAACAGAATATCTATACATGGTGTAGGTAGGAGGGGCTAGTGTTTGGGTGTTTCTGATTTGCCTTTCAGCTGGTTCAGCACAACATTGTGGGCCGAATTGCCTGATCCTGTGCTCTACTCTTCAAAGTTCTATGTTCTATTTTGTAAAAAACAAGCAAATGATAAGACATTTGCTCATCTTAAGGTGGTGTTTATAAACAGGAGCCTTAAGAACTTTTAACACAGATCAAAGATGTTGTTCTCAGCAAGGTTGCAAAAGATGGTCCCCCTGTTATAACAGCACTAACTGAGCTGATTGGCCTGAATTTTGTCAAATCATTGTTACATAAGTTCTGCTCTGACAGGGGAAATGGGATAATAAATTATTTTTGTGCATTGCCATTTTATAAACTTTCTCTGCTGATGCAAAGGTGAACATTGACTTTCATCTCACCTGGTCCCTCAACACCAGCTCCATAGCAAAGAAAGCCCAGCAGCGTCTCTACTTTCTGCGAAGGCCGAGAAAAGTCCATCTCCCACCACCCATCCTCACTACATTCTACAGGGATTGTATTGAGAGCATCCTGAGCAGCTGCATCACTGCCTGGTTCGGGAATTGCACCGTCTTGGATCGCAAGACCCTGCAGCAGATAGTGAGGTCAGTTGAGAAGATCATCGGGGTCTCTCTTCCTGCCATTACAGACATTTACACTACACACTGCACCCGTAAAGCCAACCACATTGTGAAGGACCCCACGCACCCCTCATACAAACTCTTCTCCCTCCTGCCATCTGGCAAAAGGTACTGAAGCATTCAGGCTGTCACGACCAGATTGTGCAACGGTTTCTTCCCCCAAGCCATTAGACTCCTTAGTACCCAGAGCCTAGACTGACATCTACATCATTTATTATTATATTGTAATTTGTCCTCTACTGTGCCTTTGTCTTGTTTATTATTTATTGTACTGCCCAGCACTGTTTTGTGCACTTTATGTAGTCCTGTGTAGGTCTGTAGTCTAGCGTAGTTTCTGTGTTGTCTTACATAGTCTAGTGTAGCCTTGTGTTGTCTCACTTAGTCTAGTGTAATTTTGTGTTGTTTCATGTGGCACCATGGTCCTGGAGGAATTTTGTTCCGTTTCTACTATGTACTGTACCAGCAGTTTATGGTCGAAATGACAAAAAAAAGTGACTCAATTCGACATTGCCAGGTGAGAAGTAGATTTGGGGTCAATTTTGTTTCATAAAGTTTATTTAGATAGTAAAATGAGTAATGGAAATGCTATCACTTGTTTTCCACTGGACAATAACAGAAGAAATTTACCTCTAAAGGTGTCCCATCATAGCACTAAGTCTGGTTTAGGTTATATTTGTTGAGATGACAGATGTAACAAAACATATTGATGAAGGTTGAGCAGTGGATGTAGTGTATATGGATTTCAGTAAGGCATTTGATAAGGTTCCCCATGCGAGGTTCATTCAGAGAGTAATGAGACATGGGATGTAAGGAGACCTTGCTTTGTGGATCCAGAATTGGCTTGCCCACAGAAGGCAAAAGGTTTTTGTGGATGGTTTGTATTCTGCATGGTGGACGGTGACCAATAATGTTCCACAGCGATCTGTTCTGGGACCCCTCCTCTTTGTGATTTTTATAAGTGACCTGGATGAGGAAGTAGAAGGGTGGGTTAGTAAGTTTTCTGATGCCACAAAAGTTGTGGATAGTCTGGAGCGTTGTCAGACATTACAGCGGGACATCAATAGGATGCAGAACTGGGCTGAGAAGTGGCAGATGGAGTTCAACCCAGAAAAGTGTGAAGTGGTTCATTTTGGTAGGTTAAATTTGAAGACAGAATATGATATTAATGGTAAGACTCTTGGCAGTGCAGAGGATCAGCGAGATCTTGAGGGCGATGTCCATAGGACACTCAAAGCTGCTGCACAGGTTGACAGTGTTGTTCAGAAGGTGTATGGTGTGTTGACCTTCATCAACCATGGGACTGAGTTCAAGAGCTATTAGGTAATGTTGCAGCTATATAAGACCTTAGTTAGACCCCATTTGGAGTACTGTGTTCAGTTCTGATCACCTCATTACAGGAAGGATGTAGATGCTATAGAGAGAGTGAGAGGAGATTTACAAGGATGTTGCCTGGATTGGAGAGTGTGCCTTATGAGAATAGGTTGAGGGAACTTGGCCTTTTTCTCTTGGAGCGATGGAGGATAAGAGGTGACCTGATAGAGGTGTATAAGATGATGAGAGGCATTGATCATGTGGATAGCCCGAGGCTTTTTCCCAGGGCTGAAATGGCAAACGTGAGGGGGCAGAGTTTTAAGGTGCTTGGAAGTAGACACAAGAGGGATGTCAGAGATAAGTTTTTCCACACAGAGAATGGTAGGTGTGTGGAATGCACTGCCAGCAAAGGTGGTAGAAGCGGATATAATATGGTCTTTTAAGAGACTCTTAGATAGGTACACGGAACTTAGAAAAATAGAGGACTATGTGGTAGGGAAATTCTAGGCAGCTTCTAGAGTAGGTTACATGATCAGCACAACATTGTGGGCCGAAGGGTCTGCAATGTGCTGTTGAATTTCTATGTTCTAAGTAATTAACATCATTGAGTTCATTGGTATTTAAATGTTGGGATGTCTTGTAATCTGCCAGTTTTCTGACTTGCTCTTTGACTCTTGCTGGAGCAAATTTCGACAGGTAGCACGAGCTAGCTGGTATTTTGCTCAAATGCCATCAGATTTCTGACTGGACATTGAACCCATGAACACTACCTCAATCCTTTTTTTGCATTACTTTTTTAATTTAACTACTTCATACATATACTGTAATTCATAGTAACAAATTTTCGTCAAGATAATATTTTACTTGGATTTGGCTAACTTTTGTATTGAATCATAGCAAATAAAACTTTAATCAGAAGTGTTTAGTGTTCCATTATGCTTTAGTAATCCCAATATGCTTTGAAAGAGAAAAATATGTTTTATCTTGGCAATATTACAATTAAACAATTCCATTCAGTACCATTAAGATTTTTATTATGATTCATGAGTCATTTGCATTTGAGACAAAAATATTATTTTTCTATTGGCAACATAAAATCACCAGAAATCAGTCACACTAAGGATGGAATTATTTACATAAATAATGGAACAGCTGAATTTCTGGAAATGTGTGTTCCTTGTGCAATGTTAATTTAGTTTAGATTATTTAAGTAATCAAAATAGCAATCCAACCAGTTGGATACCATTGATCACAGTTGGATATCATTTGCTAACTCTGCCACAAAATTCTGTACTTCATAGAATAGTCCAATGTTGATCATTTAAAAACTAGTCAGAATTCTGCTCTTGACTGAATTAGTCCAAATGTGTGGATGTTATAGTTTTCAGGAGAAAAAGTGGACAATAACCAACCAGGAATTCCAACTGTTGAGAATATACATTGGCCAATGTTGTTCTGTGGACAGTAAGTTAGGAGAGCATGAGGTTAACAAGTTTGTTTACATGGAGGTTAACAGGTTTATTTACATGATTAAATATCCTTAATCCTTAGTTTTAAGATTAATCCTCAGACACTATCCCATATAGATTCAACCCTGGTCCTTTTCCAGAAACAGTTATAGACACTTGATATCTTTTGACAAAGAGTACTCTTTAAATTCCTGCAGTGTTGAAGCATCTTCTAAAATATTCACTTCCTTCATTCACTTTCAAGAAGGCACCATTAAAGACCCTCGCCATCCGGAACATGCCCTCTTCTCATTAGTACAATCGGGGGAGGTACAGGAGCCTGTGGATGCAAACTCAATGTTCTAAGAACAGCTTCCCCTCTGCTATCAGATTTCTAAGTAGTCCATAAACTCGTGAACACTACCTAGCTATTTCCCTTTTGTAACTGTTATGCCTGCACTGAACTGCAGCCACAAACGACAATGTGTCAGTGGCAATCAATCTGAATCTGATTCTAATTCACTTTCCATCCCTTGATATCGTGAAGTAAGTCCCACTACCTCTTTCCTAGAAGCATATCAAGAGATAGTTATCTAAATTATTTCACGTATTCAGTTTATTATTCCATTTTGTTAAATATAATGTTCTGTTTTGTCCACAATGGTCAACATAGTAAGAACATATGGAGCAGAAACACAAGTACATCAGTCAGTCCCTCAAGCCTACCCAGTCGTTCAATAAGATCCAGTTCAACTATTAATAATATGATTAAAATAAGCCCCATCTTCGTTTCAAAGACGTTTGCAAGAGAGACATGAAGTCACTGAAAATAAACGTCGAGAGGTGGGAGGACATCGCAAGCGATCGCTCTCACTGGAGGCTGGAACTACGCAGAGGTCTAAAAAGAGAAGAGAAGCTGAGGTTTGCTGCTGAAGAAAAGCACACTCATCAGAAAACAACACCAAGACAACACTGGAGGACAGTGCCTTCAAGTGCAGTCGATGCAGCCGAGACTGTCACTCCTGTGTGGGACTCTACAGCCACAACAGATGCTGCTCTAACACAGACTGAAGCAAGACTTTCCAGGCGCAGATCCATGGTCTCGCGAGACTAACGGATGCCACCACCTCCACCACCATACAGAACATATTAATAACAGTTGAACAAAAAATCCGGTCTACACAATTGCCTTATTCAAAATCATAAGATGTTACTGAGTCACATAATACATATTTTTCTGCATTACTACATTGAATAGGGGAGTAAACCAACACTATCATAAATCCATTCTGCGTTGCAATAATTAAATACTAATCTGCTTTTATGGCTGTTGGTTAGGAGCGAATAGTATAGCGAATTTGGTTTTCATTCACCTACAGTATCATGAAATATTCTCTAGGAAACCTCAACTGACAGACTCTTCCTCTGGCAATGTAACATTCCTTTCAATTAAATTAAAGTGTCAACCTCTAATATATGCCTCGGTCTCTGGTTTGGGCCTTGAACAAATAGATTTATGATTCAAAGGTTAAGAGCTCTGCCACCAGTCCAACACAGACTATTGTAAAATACATAGCCATAATATAAAATCTGTTTATTCAATAGAAAGTCCCCATTAACATCACAACTGATATTAATTTAGCCCATATTATGAGAAGTGAAAATTCTTATTACTAAAATCAAATTGGAATTGCTGTGGATGACTTGTAAAATCACTAACAAATAATTATTTTTGACATTTTATTATTTCTAAGAAGTTTTTGGGTAGAACAAAACTATATGTTAATATGAGTGCAGGTCGGTGGGACTAGGTGAGAGTAAGAGTTTGGCATGCACTAGAAGGGCCGAGATGGCCTGTTTCCGTGCTGTAATTATTAGATGGTTATATGGTTATATACAAGAGTAAGTCTGCAGATGCTGGAAATCCAAAACAACACACACAAAATGCTGGAGGAACTCAGCAGGTCAGGCAGCACATGGAGCTGAATAAACAGTCGACATTTCGGGCCAAGACCCTTCGGAACTGAGAAGGAAGGGTGAAGATGTGGGGGGAGGGGAACGAGGGTAGCTAAAAGGTGATGGGTGAAGTTGGGTGGGTGGGAAAGGTCAAGCGCTTGAGAAGAAAAAGGCTGATAAGAGGGGAGAGTGGACCATAGGAGAAAAGGAAGTAGAAGTGGGCCCGGGGGAGAGGAAGGGGGAAGTGAGAATTCGTGTACCAGAGGGAAAAATCAATATTTGTGCCCTCAGGTTGGAGGCTACCCAGACGGAATATACAGTTTGATATTGCTCCTCCACTCTGAGGGTGGCCTCATCTTGGCACAAGAGGGGGGCATGGACTGAAACATTGGAATGCGAATAGGAATTAAAATGTTTGGTCTCTGGGAAGCCTCGCTTGTAGCAGATGGTGTGGGGGTGCTCGACAAAGCGGTCCCCCAACAATCTCCCTCCCAGCACTCATCCCTACAACTGGTGTAAATGCTACACCTACCCATACACCTCCTCCCTCACCTCCATTCAGGGCCCCAAACCATCCTTCCTGGTGAGGCAGCACTTCTCCTGCAAATCTGCTGGGGTCGTCTATTGTGTCTGGTGCCCCTGATGCATCCTCCTCTACATAGGTGAGGCGTCGTAAATTAGGGGATGTAATGTTGTCAGGTATACCAGGAGAATAATCAGGCAACAAAGAGCAACAGAAACTTCCCAATTAACAATTCAATAATAAATTAAATGTGTTTCAAAATACTGTTAGTTTATTATTAGTTTAATTGAGCAACTGCAAGCTGGAGAACTGAAGTGATTGGAAACTTGAGGGTGGGACACATGGTCCTGCAGAATGAGGTCAAGTTCAAAATACAAAGTTCAAAGTAAATTTGTTGTCAAATTACATATATATCACTATATACAACCTTAATATTCATTTTCTTCCAGGCATACTCAATAAATTCAATAACCATAATAGAATCAATGAAAGACTGCACCAATAGGGTAGACAACCAGTGTGCAAAAGACAAACTGCTGTACAAATAAAAAAACAATAAATAAATAAATATCAAGAATTTGCGATGAAGAGTCCTTGAAAGTTAGCCCATAGATTGTGGGATCAGTTCAGTGTTGGGGTGAGTGAAGTTGAGTGGTTATCTCCCCTGGTTCAAGAGCCTTATGGGTGAGGGGTAATAATTGTACCAGAAACCTGGTGGTGTGGGACCTGAGGCTACTGTATCTTCTTCCTAAAGGCAACAAGAAGAAGAGAGCATGATCTGGATGGTGGGGGTCCTGGATGATGGATGATACTTTTCTGCAACAGTGTTTCGTGTAGATATGCTCAATGGTGGGGAGGACTTTACCCCTAATGGACTGAGCTGCATCCACTATTTTTGTAGCCTTTTCCATTCAAGGGCATTGGTGTTTCCATACTAGGCTGTGATGCAATTAGTCAATATACCCTCCACCGCACATCTACAGAAGTTGTCAAAGGATTAGATGTCATGTTGATCTTCACAAACTTCTAAGGAAGTAGAGGCACTGTTGTGCTTTCTTCATAATTGTACTTACGTGTTGGGCCCGGGTCAGGTCCTCTGAAATGATAACACTGAGGAATTTAAAGTTGCTGACTCTCTCCACCTCTGACTCCCAAAAGAGGAGTGGCTCATGAAAATCTGGTTTCTTCCTCCTGAAGTCAATAATCAGCTCTGTGGTCTTGCTGACATTGAGTGAGATGTTGTTGTGCCACCACTCAGCCAGATTTTCAATCTCCCTCCTGTATGCTGATTCGTCACCACCTTTCCTTTGGCCAATGACAGTGGTGTCGTCAGCAAGTTTAAATATGGCATTGGAGCTGTGCTTAGACTCACAGTCATAAGTGTTTGCCACAAGATGAATGTGGCCATTAGCAGCTTCCTTCAGTAGTGGAAATCCTGAAGTAATTGACCAAGAAATTATTTTTGTTGTTATAAAACATTTGTGAAAATGTGTCATTTGCATGAAGATAGAGCAGGATCTACACATATATCTTCCTTATTCCAGCAATGCATTAAATTAACAACAATTTCTACCCTTTCTCTGGATTCAATGGTGGTATTGTAAAATTTCTCATTAGTCAGTGTCAAACATCATAGTCATAGTCATAGTCATACTTTATTAATCCGGGAGAAATTGGTGTTCGTTACAGTTGCACCATAAATAATAAATAGTAATAAAACCATAAATAGTTAAATAGTAATATGTAAATCATACCAGGAAATAAGTCCAGGACCAGCCTATTGGCTCAGGGTGTCTAGCAGGCAAAACTACAGGCAAAATTATTAATTCTAGTTACTCCTATACTAAGGGAATTTTGTTTTAATTGTCAGCAAGAGCAACAACCACGTTTATTCAGGGCATTATTATGCTGAAAGGTCATTGAAATTAAAAATGTTAATTCTCTCTAGAGATACTGTCTAACTTGCAATGAAAGACTAACTTAAGATGGAAGCAAGCTCTTCAGTTCATGCAGACTACCAGGCTTTCTTCTTTACCTGTATCCAATCCTGACCCATTTTGTTCTCCCTACCGCACCCCCACCCACCTTCCTAAAAAACCAGCGCACCCTAAGGAAAGAATGATGTAACAGAAAAAACATGCAAATTCCACACAGCCACCCAGATTAGTGAACCTGTGAACCAGTGCCTCTACTAAACTATGCTACTTTGCCCTAAAGACCAGATTTAGGAGTTTCGTTACTTAGAGGAGACTCTTACTTAAGCCAAAAACAAGACGACAAATATGATTGCAACACAGCTGCAGAAAAAAGAATGGACCATTTAGGTCAATTTGTCCAATGGCTCTCCAGGTTCAGGGGTTCAACTCTGAACTTTGACAAGTCAAAAAAAATGTTGCTGAAGCAGCAATGAAGAATCCTTGTACATCTGAGTGCGATGATATTCCTGACTCTCCAACCAGATTTGCATGACGAACTGCAGTGAAAACAGAAGGGAAGCTACTAACTCGATGGAGGAAGCCCTGAACACCACAGAAACAGAAGACCTTCATTGTTGCCTTAAATGCCAGCAGCATAACAGGTGGTATGCAAGTAAGTTTTAAAAGAAAAGGACTTTTTATTTAACTATTATTAATATCAATTAACAAGTTGAATGTACATATAACAGAGAACAGTACAAAATAAGAACAGATTCTTTGGCCAATGATATCAGTGCTGACTATCCTGCCACACTAAACTAACTCCACCTTCCTGCACATGATCCATATTCTCACGGGCAGGTTTGTTAGAGCTGTTGGGGAGGGTTTAAACTAACTTGGCAGGGGGGTGGGAACTGGAGTGAAGGAACTCAGGAAAAGATGGATGGTAAAAAAGTTAAGATAGTGTGCAGTCAGATTTTCAGGAAAGGCAGGCGGGTGATGGGACTTAGTTGCAGCCAACAGGCTGAGTATCAAATCATGAGGGATGCAGAGTCAGAAAGGACAGCAAATAAGGTACTCAAGGTGTTGCATCTACATGCATGTAGTATAAGAAATAAGATGGATGATCTTGTTGCAATATTACAGATTGCCAGGTATGATGTTGTGTCCATCACTCAATCGTGGCTGAAGGATGGTTGTAGTTGGGAACTGAATGTCCAAGGTTACACATTATATCGGAGGGATAGGAAGGTAGGCAGAAGGGGTGGTGTGGCTCTACTGGTAAAGAATGGCATCAAATCAGTAGAAAGATTTGACATAGGATCGGAGGATGTTGAATCTTTATGGGTTAGGTTAAGAAACTACAAGGGTAAAAGGACATTGATGGCAGTTATATACAGACCTCCCAACAGTGACTGGGAGGTGGACCACGGATTACAACAGGAAATAGAAAAAGCGAGTCAAAGGGCAATGTTATGGTAGTCATGGGAGATTTTAACATGCAGGTCAATTGGGAAAATCACGTTGGTAATAGATTTCAAGAAGTGAGTTTGTTGAATGACTAAGAGATAGCTTTCAAGAGCAGTTTGTTGTTGAGCCTACCGGGGGATCAGCTATACTGGATTGGGTGTTATGTAATGAACCAGAGGTGATTAGGGAGCCCTTAGGAACCAGTGGTCACAATATGATTGTGTTCAACTTGTAATTTGATAGGGAGAAAGTAAAGTCTGATGTAGCAGTATTTCAGTGGAGTAAGGGAAATTACAGTGGTATGAGAGAGGAGCTGGCCAAAGTAAACTGGAAGGAGCTGCTGGCAGGGATGTCAGCAGAGCAGCAATGGCGTGCGTTTCTGGGAAAAATGAGGCACGTGCAGGACGTGTGTACTCCAAAAATGAAGAAAAATTCAAATGGTAAATTAGTACAACTGTGGCAGACAAGGGAAGTCAAAGCTATTGTAAAAGCAAAAGAAAGGGCATACAACAAAGAAAAAATTAGTGGGAAGATAGAGGATTGGGAAGTTTTTGAAAACCTACAGAAAGCAACTGAAAAAAATCATTAGAAGGGAAAAGATGAAATATGAAAGCAAGCTAGCAAATAATATCATAATAGATAGTAAAAGTTTTTTTCAAGTATGTTAAAAATAAAAGAGAAATGAGACTGGATATAGGACTGCTAGAAAATGAGGCAAGAGAAATAATAATGGGGGACAAGGAGATGGCTGATGAACTAAATGAGTATTTTGCGTCAGTCTTCACTGTGGAAGACACTAGCAGCATGCCTGATGTGGTAGTGTGTGAAGGAAGAGAAGTGGGTGCAGTTACTATTACAAGAGAGAAGGTGCTCAAAAAGCTGAAAGACCTAAAGGTACCTAAGTCACCCGGGACTAGAGGAACTGCACCCCAGGGTTTTGAAAAAGGTAGCATTAGAGATTGTGGTGGCATTTGAAATGATATTTCAAAAAACATTGGACTCTGGCATGGTGCCAGAGGACTGGAAAATTGCAAATGTTTCTCCTTAAGAAAGGAAGAAGGCAGCAGAAAGGAAATTATAGACCAGTTAGCCTGACCTGAGTGGTTGGGAAGATGTTAGAGTGAATTGTTAAGGACGAGGTGATGGAGTACTTGGTGACACAGGACAAGATAGTACAAAGTCAGCATGGTTTCCTTCAGGGAAAATCCTGCCTGGTAAACCTATTGCAACTCTTTGAGGAGATTACAAGTGGGTAGATAAAGGGGATGTAGTGGATGTTGTATACTTGGACTTCCAGAAAGCCTTTGACAAGGTGCCACACACGAGGCTGCTTACCAAGTTAAGAGCCCATGATATTACAGGAAAGTTACTAACATGGTTAGAGTATTGGTTGATTGGTAGGAGGCGGTGAGTGAGAATAAAAGGATCCTTTTCTGGTTGGCTGCCAGTGACTAGTTCTGCAGGAGTCAGTATTGGGACCGTTTCTTTTAATGCTGTATATAAATGATTTAGATGATGGAATAGACGGATTTGTGCCAAGTTTCCAGATGATACGAAGATTGGTGGAGGGGCAGGTAATGTTGAGGAAACAGGTAGGATGCAGAAGGACTTAGATTAGAAGAACGGACAAGAAAGTGGCAAGTGAAATACAATGTTGGCAAATGCATGGTCATGCACTTTGGTAGTAGAAATAAATGTGCAGACTATTTTCTAAATGGGGAGAAAATCCAGGAATCTGAGATGCCGAGGGACTTGGGAGTCCTTGTGCAGAACACCCTGAAGGTTAACTTGCAGGTTGAGTCAGTTGTGAGGAAGGCAAATGCCTTGTTAGCATTCATTTCAAGAGGTCTAGAATACAAGAGCAAGGATGTGATGCTGAGGCTTTGAAAAGCACTGGTGAGGCCTCACCTTGAGTATTGTGAACAGTTTTGAGCCCCTCATCTTAGGAGAGATGTGCTGGCATTGGAGGGTACAAAGGAGGTTCACAAGGATGATTCCAGGAATGAAAGGGTTATCATACGAGGAACATTTGATGGTGCTGGGTCTGTACTCGCTGGAATTCAGAAGGATGAGTGGGATCTAATTGAAACCTTTTGAATGTTGAAAGGCTGAGACAGAGAAGTGTGGAAAGGATGTTTCCCATGGTGGAAGCGTCTAGGACAAGAGGGCACAGCCTCAGGATAGAGGGCGCCCTTTCAAAACAGAGATGCAGAGAAATTTCTTTAACCAAAGGGTGGTGAATTTGTGGAATTTGTTGCCACATGCAGCTGTGGAGGCCAGGTCGTTGGGTGTATTTAAGGCAGAGATTGATAGGTTCTTGATTGGACATGGCATCAAAGGTTACGGGGAGAAGGAACTGTGATTGAGGAGGACAGAAAACAAAGGATCAACCATGATTGAATGGCAGAGCAGACTCAATGGGCCGGATGGCCTAATTCTGCTCCAATATCTTCTGGTCTTCTGGTCTCATATCCCTCATTCCCTGCAAGCCTGTTAAACATCACTATTATATCTGCTTTCACCACACCTTCTGGTAACAAGTTCCAGGCATCTACCACTAGATATTACAGCATTTATTTTTAGCTAAAATGTAATTACCACGCTCAAGAAATTGAGTAATGGCTTCCTACTCCAATGCACATTTCCTCAGTGTAAGCCTTCCGTGCTTTGGTGCTTGGGAGGAGAAGCATTCTTATCTGATTTGTTACCGACTGACACCACAGTTCATATTATCATAAAGATTCAGAAATGTCATTCTTCTTAATTCAATTTGTTATGTAATACAAATGTACATCCATTATAATAAGAGATCATTTGTTTCACATTTAGTGATACTAAATGTGAAACAAAAAAGCTATTTTGAAACATTGGAAGTTCTCAATGGAAATTAAAGTGCTGGGCAAGTTTAGTTGGATATCAGTTGCTACTTAATCTTTCCAAGGCAGACTACACAATTAATAAAGAAGAAAAGTGTCTTTAATGTCATACAAAAGAAACAAAGAATTTTTTAAAATGAATGTTGGCAGCCTCCATCCAGTTGTGAACAACATTGATCACTTTTAGGTTGAAAGTAAAGATTGTGGGATACAAAGAACTGAAAGACAATTTACATCGGACAGTGACCCCCAGTTCAGGTTCTATGCAACCTGAAACAAATTCATTATTGTTAGGCTTGATGACATCTAGTCATAGTCACAGTCATAGACATACTTTATTAATCCCGGGGGAAATTGGTTTTCCTTACAGTTGCACCATAAATAATTAAATAGTAATAAAACCATAAGTAGTTAAATAGTAATATGTAAATTATGCAGGAAATAAGTCCAGGACCAGCCTATTGGCTCAGGGTGTCTGACCCTCCAAGGGAGGAGTTGTAAAGTTTGGTGGCCACAGGCAGGAATGACTTCCTATGACGCTCTGTGTTGCATCTCGGTGGGATGTCTCTGGCTGAATGTACTCCTGTGCCCAACCAGTACATTATGTAGTGGATGGGAGACATTGCCCAAGATGGCATGCAAATTGGACAGCATCCTCTTTTCAGACACCACCGTCAAAGAGACCAGTTCCATCACACACAACATCACTGGCCTTACAAATGAGTTTGTTGATTCTGTTGGTGTCTGCTACCCTCAGCCTGCTGCCCCAGCACACAATAGTAAACATGATCGCACTGGCCACCACAGACTCGTAGAACATCCTCAGCATCATCCAGCAGATGTTAAAGGGCCTCAGTCTCCTCAGGAAATAGAGGCGGCTCCGACCCTTCTTGTAGACAGCCTCAGTGTTCTTTGATCAGTCCAGTTTATTGTCTATTCGTATCCCCAGGTACTTATAATCCTCCACCATGTCTACACTGACCCCCTGGATGGAAACAGGGGTCACCAGTACCTTAGCTCTCCTCAGGTCTACCACCAGCTCCTTAGTCTTTTTCACATTAAGCTGCAGATAATTCTGCTCACACCATGTGACAAAGTTTCCTACCATAGCCCTGTACTCAGCCTCATCTCCCTTGCTGATGCATCCAACTATGGCAGAGTCATCAGAAAACTTCTGAAGATGACAAGACTCTGTGCAGTAGTTGAAGTCCAAGGTGTAAATGGTGAAGAGAAAAGGAGACAAGACAGTCCCCTGTGGAGCCCCAGTGCTGCTGATCACTCTGTCGGACACACAGTGTTGCAAGCACACGTACTGTGGTCTGCCAGTCAGGTAATCAAGAATCCATGACACCAGGGAAGCATCCACCTGCATCGCTGTCAGCTTCTCCCCCAGCAGAGCAGGGCGGATGGTGTTGAATGCACTGGAGAAGTCAAAAAACATGACCCTCACAGTGCTCGCTGGCTTGTCCAGGTGGGTGTAGACACGGTTCAGCAGGTAAATGATGGCACCCTCAACTCCTAGTCGGGGCTGGTAGGCGAACTGGAGGGGATAAGTGTGGCCTGACCATAGGCTGGAGCAGCTCCAGAGCAAGTCTCTCCAGGGTCTTCATGATGTGGGAGATCAATGCCACCGGTCTATAGTCATTGAGGCCGCTGGGGCGCGGCGTCTTCGGCACAGGGACGAGGCAGGACGTCTTCCACAGCACAGGAACCCTCCGGAGCCTCAGGCTCAGGTTGAATACATGGCGAAGTACTCCACATAGCTGAGAGGCACAGGCTTTGACCACCCTGGTACTGATACCATCCGGTCCTACAGCCTTGCTTGGGTTGAGACGTTTCAGCTGTCTTCTCACCTGTTCAGCTGTGAAGCCCACCGTGGTGGTTTCGTGTGGGGAAGGGGTATAGTCATGAGAGCAGGGTGGGGGACTGTGAGGAGGGGTAGGTGGGGAGAGTGGAATATGTGTTGGTTGGGGGCCAACAACAGATGACTCATGTGGGGGATGGGCAGGGGTCACAATGTCAAATCTGTTAAAGAACATGTTAAGTTCGTTGGCCCTGTCCACACTGCCTTCAGCTCCTCTGTTGCTAGTTTGCCGGAACACAGTGATGGTCCTCATCCCACTCCAGACCTCTCTCATGTTGTTCTGCTGGAGTTTCTACTCAAGCTTCCTCCTGTACCTGTCTTTAGCCTCCCTGATCCTGGCTTTCAGGTCCCTCTGTATTGCCCTCAGCTCCTCCCTATTTCCATCTCTGAACGCCCTCATTTAAGCGTTCAGGATGTCCTTAATGTCCTTTGTTACCCATGGCTTGTTATTTGAATAACAAAGGACAGTTCTTGTCAGAACATTGCAGTCCACACAGAAGTTGATGTAATCTCTGATGCACTCTGTGAGCACATTAAAATCCTCTCCATGTGGCTCACAGAGTGCCTGCCAGTCTGTCACCTCAAAACAACCCTGGAGCTCCTCATAAGCCTCCTCCGACCATTTCCTCATTGTCCTCGGGGTTGCAGGTTTACTCTTCACCAGAAGCACGTAGCAGGGTTTTAGATGCACCAGGTTGTGATCTGACCTTCCCAGTGGGGGGAGGGGAGAGGAGCTGTATGCATCCTCAACGTTAGCGTACATCAAATCCAGAGTCCTCTCCCCTCTGGTTGTACAGCTCACATACTGCGTGAAGTTGGGCAGTGTTCTACAGCAGAAAAACTGGGATTATCAATGGGGTTGGGGGCCGTTACTGCTGATCTCATGAACAATGAGCTGGTCATGTGATCTCCTGCCTTATGCTCCATGCCAGTGATTGTGGTACAGGGTATGCCACAGGGTCAGTATGTTGAATTTATTTAAACCTCAGCCAGGTTTGCGAAGGATTAACACATGATGCATGACTAAGAGAACACAATTCAGCAATGTGTGGCCACAGGAGTGGCAGAATGCCTTTGGATGAGTGATCCAGCTCAATCTGATTCAACTGGACCGAGTTCAGTTTACGAGTCCTGCCGTAAATTGGGGGAACCGCTTCATCAAGTACCACTGCTCCATCTGCTGAAAGCGGAACTTCCCAATGGCAAAACTTTTAATTCTGATTCCTATTCCTCTCCCTACATGTCAGTCCACAGCCTCCTCCTGTGCCACGATGAGGCCACCTACTGGGTGGAGGAGCAACACCTTATATTTTGTCTGGGTAGCCTCCAACCTGGTGGCATGAATATTGGTTTCACTTTCGGGTTAAAAAAACATTTCCACCACCCTCCCCTGTTCTTCTATTCCCCACTCTGGCCCCTTACCTGTCTATCACCTTCTCCCTCGGTCCCCTCCTCCTTCCCTTTCTCCTGTGGACCACTTTCCTCTCCTATCATATTCCTCCCTCTCCAGCCCTTTACCTTTCCTATTCATCTGGGTTCACCTGTCACCTTCCATTCCAGCTATTCTCCTTCCCCTCCCCCAACTTTTTACTCCAGTGTCTTCCCCCTTCTTTTCCAGTCCAAGTAGGGTCTCAGCCCAAAACATCGACTGTTTACTCATTTCCTGACCTCCAGCATTTTGTGTGTGTGTGTTTTACTTTGGATTTCCGGCACATGCAGAATTTCTCATATTTATGAGTTCATATGATATTATGTTGCAAAATTATCTTCCATTCTTCTGTAAACCCACTTCCAACTGGGATCCACGCAACCACTGCTCTAACTCCCCTACTTCTCATGACCCCAAGCCCTCAAATTCCTAAGGGAATCTGTCAGCATCTGATTAACCTCAGTAGAAGTCCTCTCTCTACTCACAACACCAACTCCCAGGTCCTGAATGAGTTTCTAAGGCAGACTTCAGATGTATGCCTTTTTCCCAAACCTCAAATAGGCTTCCAACTACTACAACTTCAGCGACATACCCTTCACTAATTAGTCTCCTTGACAACCTTCACCTGCTCCTCCACAGGCCCAGCCTCAGCCCTAGGTGGTGAATTATCATTCTGAAGATGCAGAACATGGAATAGAAAACACCTAACATTGTTTCAGTGGTACTCTAGGCTTCAGGCACTACCAAGCTTGTAGAAATACCACCACACGAACATATCACACTCCAACTCCAACTTCAATCACAAGCCCCTTTCTATCTGCAACTCATTGCCTCCTCACTTTTGCAGAACTTGCAATACATAAATTGACCAGTGAATTTCCTACAGTACAATTTTTTTTAAATTACATCATTTGCCAAAAGTCCATAAATGCTGCTGCATAAATGCAAGTGTTTCTTTTTCTGCCTTTTCTTGTAGCTGAAGTTGTGACGCACTCCATACAAAAACAGGAACCGTTGCTGGTTCATTCAGGTATATGGTGGTGGGAAGAGATCACAAGGGTGACAAAGGAAAATATTCGAGAATGTAGTCAAAGCCTCCATGAAGAAATATCCCCACTGACTCCTGGGAATCTTGAGATGGACGTGGAGTATTGACACTTCTAGTACATGCGCTGCAAAGACAAGGAAACCCTGCATAAATGGTGCAAACAACACACCACCTTACAAACCATTCCCTCTGCCAATCCCACCAGGTACCCGCTGCCCCAGCTATGGAAGAGTCTGCAGTTCCTGCATTGGCCTCATCTACCACTGAATGAAATGAAATCATCCTCAATAACCATATAACCATATAACAATTACAGCACGGAAACAGGCAATCTCGGCCCTTCTAGTCCGTGCCGAACTCCTACTCTCACCTAGTCCTACCGACCTGCACTCAGCCCATAACCCTCCATTCCCTTCCTGTACATATAGCTGTTCAATCCCAAGGAAGAGAAGAAAGAGAAAGGGGAAAAGAACATAGAACATAGAAACTTACTGCACATTACAGGCCCTTCGGCCCACAATGTTGTGCCAACCATGTAACCTACTTTAGAGACTGCCTAGAATTTCCCTACTGCATAGCCCTCTATTTTTCTAAGCTCCATGTACCTATCTAAGAGGCTCTTAAAAGACCCTATTCTATCTGCTTCCTCTACCGCCACCAGCAGTGCATTCCACTCACCTACTACTCTCTGTGTGAAAAACATACCCCTGACATCCCTTCAGTACCTATTTCCAGGCACCTTAAAACTATGCCCCCTCGTGTTAGCCACCTCAGCCCTGGGAAAAAGCCTCTAGCTATCCACATGATCAAAGCCCCTCATCTTCTTATAAAACCATAAGGCCATAAGTTATAGGAGCAGAAGTAGGCTATTAAGCCCATCAAGTCTGTTCCGCCATTCAGTCATGGACTGATCCAATACTTCCAGTCATCCCCACTGCCCTGTCTTCTCCCCATACCCTTTGATGCCCTGGCTAATCAAGAACCTATCTATCTTTGCCTTAAATTTAAGGTGGGGGTTTATATGGGAGGCAGGGTTTAGGGTCGGTACAACATTGTGGGCCGAAGGGCCTGTACTGTGCTGTACTGTTCTATGTTCTATGTTCTAAATACACCCAATGACTTGGCCCCCACAGCTGTTCATGGCAACAAATTCCAGATTTACCACCCTCTGACTAAAGTAATTTCTCCGCATCTCTGTTTTAAATGGACATCCTTCAAAGCTGAAGTTGTGCCCTCTTGTCCTAGAATCCCCTACCATGGGAAATAATTTTGCCATATCTAATCTGTTCAGGCCTTTTAACATCCAGAATGTTCCTATGAGATCCCCCCTCATTCTCCTGAACTCCAGGGAATACAGCCCAAGAACTGCCAGACATATCTCCTACAGTAAACCTTTCATTCCTGGAATCATTCTTGTGAATCTTCTCTGGACCCTCTCCAATGTCAGTATATCCTTTCTAAAATAAGGAGCCCAAAACTGCACTCAATGCTCCAAGTGTGGTCTCACGAGTGCCTTATAGAGCCTCAACATCACATCCCTGCTCTTATATTCCATACATCTTGAAATGAATGCCAACATTGCATTCACTTTCTTCACAACCAACTCAACCTGGAGGTTACGTTGCATTTTGACTTCTCTCCCCATATAAATAATTGTCTACCTGTTTATTTCTTCCACCAAAGTGCATGTCCATACACTTTCCAACATTGTATTTCATTTGCCACTTCTTTGACTCTCTGCAGGCTCTCTGTTTCCTCAACACTATTTGCTCCTCCATCTATCTTTGTATCATCGGTAAATTTAGCCACAAATTCATTAATCCCATTGTCCAAATCATTGACATATATCGTAAAAAGCAGCAGTCCCAACACCAGCCACTGAGGAAATCAACTGGTAACCAGCAGCCAGCCAGAATAGAATCTCTTTATCCCCACTCTCTGTTTTCTGCCGATCGGCCAATGCTCCACCCATGCTAGTAAATTCCATGTAATTCCATGTGTTCTTATCATGCTAAGCAGCTTCATGTGCGGCACCTTGTCAAAGGCCTTCTGAAAATCCAAATACACCACATTTACTGCATCTCCTTTGTCTACCCTGCTTGTAATTTCCTCAAAATATTGCAGTAGGTTAGTCAGGCAGGATTTTCCTTTCAGGAAACCATGCTGGCTTTGGCCTATCTTGTCATGTGCCTCCAGGTATTCCGTAATCTCATCCCTGACAATCGATGCCAACAACTTCCCAACCACTGATGTCAGGCTAACAGGTCTATAGTTTCCTTTCTGATGCCTCCCACCCTTCTTAAATAGCAGAGTAACATTTGCAATTTTCCAGTTATCCAGTACAATGTTAGAATCTATCGATTCTTGAAAGATCATTGTTAATGCCTCTGCAATCTCTCCAGCTACTTCCTTCAGAACCCAAGGGTGCATTGCATCAGGTCCAGGAGATTTATCCACCCTCAGACCATTAAGCTTCCTGAGCACCTTCTCAGTTGTAATCTTCACTGCACATACTTCACTTCCCTGACACTCTTGAATGTCCAGTATACTACAGATGTCTTCCACTATGAAGACTGATGCACAATACACGTTCAGTTTCTCTGCCATCTCAGTGTCTCTCATTACGATATCCCCAGCGTCATTTTCTATTGGTCCTATATCTACCCTCGATTCTCTGTTATCCTTTACATAGTTAAAAAAGCTTTTAGTATCTTCTTTGATAATAGTCGCCAGCTTCCTTTCATAATTCATCTTTTCCTTCCTAATGACCTTTTTAGTTTCCTTCTGCAAGTTTTTAAAAGCTTCCCAATCCTCTATCCTCCCACTAGCTTTGGCTTCCTTGTACGCCCTCTCTTTTGCTTTTACTTTGGCTCTGACTTCACTTTTCAGCCACGGTAGTGTCCTTCTTTAATTTGAAAATTTATTTGGAATATATCTGTCTTGCACTTCCCTCATTTTCACAGAAACTCCAGCCATTGCTGCTCTGCTATCCTTCCTGATTCTGTCCCTTTTCAGTCAACTTCAGCCAGTTCGCCTCTCATGCCATTGTAATTTCCTTTATTCCACTGAAATACCCACACATTGGATTTTAGTTTCTCCTTCTCAAATTTCAAAATGAACTCAATCATATTGTGATCACTGCTCCTTAAGGGTTCCTTAACACAGCCGTCCCCAACCACCAGGCTGCAGACCGGTACCGGGCCGCAAAGCATGTGCTACCGGGCCGTGAGGAAACGATATGATTTGGTGATATGAGTCAGCGGCACCCTTCCTCATTCCCTGTCACGCACTGTTGAGTTTGAACGCATGCAAGGTCATTACCCGCGTGTCATCCATGTCAGCGCGGGAAGGAGATCAACTCCTCGAGCTTGCAAATGATGGCGGGCTGAAAAGTATGTTTGACATAATATCTCTGCTGGCATTCTGGATCAAAGTCAAGGCTGAATATCCTGAGATAGCCACAAAAGCACTGAAAACGTTGCTCCCATTTCCAAAGTACCTCTGCAATGAATGCAACGAAAACTAAATTGCGGAATAGACTGGACATAAGGAACCCCGTTCAAGCATCTCTGTCTCCCATCACCCCTCGATGGGACCGTCTTGTTGCAGGAAAACAAGCCCAGGGCTCCCACTGATTCAGCGATATTGGTGTGTTGCAATGATTTTATGTGTTCATACGGGGAAAATATGTGCTGTGTGATTAATATCCAAACGTTACTTAAAATGTTACAATGCTATTGACTTACTTATATAACTATAGAACAGTTACAGCATGGAAACAGGCCATCTTTGCCCTTCTAGTCCATGCCGAACGCTACTCTCACCTAGTCCCACCGACCCGCACTCACCCATAACTCTCCATTCCTTTCCTGTCCATATACCTATCCAATTTTTCGTTAAATGATAATATCGAACTTGCCTCTACCACTTCTAATGGAAGTTCGTTCAACACTTAGTTCAAGCTCACCTATCCTCCCCTGATAATTGACTTATCATTATATTCATACGAGGAAAATATGTGCTGTGTGTTTAATATTAAATTCGTTAGATAAACCCTTTTAGAAACGAAATTGAGTGTATTAGCAATTTATCACCTATATTCCGGTCGTGATTAACAACACACCCCGCCCCCGACAGAATCACCAAAAACGATTTGTAGAGAAAATTCGGCATGTTAAATAGTAAACCACTAACCAATAAAAATCTACCATTCGGATCAGAGATAATATCCTGTTGTATAAAAGTAACTGAGGAATCTATAAAAATAGAGACGCCTCGAATCTTAGCATTGGAGTTCGAATGAAATTGTTGTCCCTTCCAGAATTTGAAAAAACGTAGTCTGTCCCCCCTCCGTACATGGGTCTCTTGTAAAAATAAAATTTGTGCTTTAAGTCTCCGGAACACTTTAAAAACTTTTTTTCTTTTAATAGGATGATTAAGACCATTAGTATTCCAGGAGACAAAATTAATAATAGACTCCATAAATCCTAAAGTCAACCCACAACAGGGAGGATTGACAATAGGCGCGACCCACAAACCCGGAGAGGGAACAGAACATACAAAAGATACCGGGGAAAAGGACGCAACCAGTACTTCAATAATGTATATAGCCCAAAGAAAAACAAACTAAAACGTGAAGCCCCTCCCGCCCCCCCCCAGCCCAAGACCCCAAGGCAAAATCTAAAGCAGACCCGCCAGAAAGAAGCAAGCGCTAAAACTACCCCCATGACTTCCGGTATACGCTCCCTAAAAAAAAGGTATAAATATGAAAAGGATCAGCTAATTGTAAAACAGTAAAAAAATAAGTAAAAGAAAAGTTAGCTCAATTAGAATACACACAGAACAGAACAAAAGCCGGAAAATATATATTAAAAAAAACCACAATAAACCTCAAACTCATGAATAGACACAGCAACAAAAAAAATAGGATTATTAACATAAAGTAATTATAAAAAGCAAAACAGAATAAAATTTAAACAAAAACTACAAAATTTAAGGCCGCACAGGAAATACGTAAGATGACAAAAGGGAAGTAACCACCCAGAATCCCCTGGGAAAAGAAAGAAATGACGCAGTTAAAAAGAAAGTTTAGTAGCCATATTAAGAAATCGAAAGTAAACTTTTCTGCCCAAATAGGGCACAGAAAAGTTAAAACCAACCAATTCACAGCCTCCGATCGACGGAGAAAATTAAAAAGAAAGCAATTAAGATGTTGGAGATGAAAGTTGATCCAGATAACTCTGGGCATCCGATGGAGAATCAAAAAAACGAAGGGCTCCATCTGACATGCGAATCCTTAGACGTGCAGGGTACAGCAGCGCCGGTCTTAAATCCCTCTTATAGAATTCCGACATCACGGATCTGTAACGGACCCGTTGGTCCCAGATTGGTTTACTGAAATCTTCCACGAATCGGAACTTAAGATCCGAAAAATCAATGAAACCTTTAGATCGAGCGAATCGAAACAGTCTCTCCTTGTCTTGAAAGTAATGAAAACGTAAGATAACATGCCTAGGTCTATCTGACCTAGACGAGTATGATGGGATTCTGTGAACACGATCCAGTAACGGTGGTTGGTCAGGAAATACAGTAGGGAATGCATCTTTTAAAAGTTGGGAGAAATATTTCATGGGGTTGTTACCTTCAGCGGCTTCCCTCACGCCAATCATTCGTAAATTCTGCCGTCGCATTCTAGATTCCAAGTCAGAGTTTTTAAAAGTCAAAAAGTCAAGTTTCTTCTTCATTACATTAATTGTTTCTTCGATTTTCCCCATCTTAAGCTCACTTTGTTGCGCGAATTTTTGAAGATCAGATATAGCCGACTGATGTTCCGCAATACATGTTTGCATCTTATCAATTAAACCGGCAATTTTCTGGAAATTAGTTGAGATTTCCGTATGAATCAGGTCTTTAACAGGGCCTGCAATTTCCGCACGAATCATCTCCCTAACAGAGGTTGAAATTTCCCTCTGAATTAACTCCGCTATCGCTTTCAAAGTCACCGGTGATTCAGTCGGAGGGAGATCCGTAGCTTTCGGTTTAACCGGAGGTTTACCATCCTTGCCGTCTTTCTCGTTCTTAGACATAGCAGATCTAAGTTCCATCCAGTTGTCGGAGAATTCAGTTTAATTCAAAGTATTGTAAGAGTTAATGCCTTAATGGTTAATTAAAGTATAGCTGACCATAGAGAAAAAAAACTCAGAGGTAATGGAGCGAGTCAAGAACGCGACTTCACTCCATGAGCGCTACCGGAAGTCCCCAAATTCGGCATGTTATCGGGGTAAACCCAACGTATTTGACTGCTACTCTTGTCCGTCGGCAACCCTACCCCCCCACCACCGCCCCCCCGCTGGGGTCGGCCGGTCCGCCAGTCCGCAAGAATATTGTTAATATTAAACCGGTCCGCAGTGCAAAAAAGGTTGGGGAACCCTGCCTTAACAAGCTCTCTTACCACCTGCAGATCATTGCACAACACCCAATACAGCACAGCCAATCCCCTAGTGGGCTCAACAACAAGCTGTTCTAAAAAGCCAACCCTTAGACATTCTATAAATTCTCTCTCTTGAGGTCCAGTACTGACCTGGTTTCCCCAGTCCACTTTCATGTTAAAATCCCCAACGATTATCATTACATTAACCTTCTGACATGCCTTTTCTATCTCCTGCTGTAATTTCCCTGCTGCTGTTTGGAGGCTTGTATACAACTACCATTAGGGTCGTTTTACACTTGTCATTTCTTAACTCAACCCATAGAGACTCTGTACCTTCCAATCCTATGTCATCCCTTTCTAATAATTTAATGTTATTTCTTACACACAGGGCCGCACCAACCCCTCTGCCTATTAACCTATCGTTCTGATACACCGTATATCCTGGGATGTTCAGCTCCCAAAGGCAGCTATCCTTTAGCCAAGTTTCAGAGATGGTCACAACGTTATACATGTCAATCTGTAGCTGAATTTCAAGATCGTTCATTTTACTTCTTATGCTGCATGCATTCAAATATAACACTTTCAGTCCAGCATTTGTTGCTTTCTAACTGCATCACACCTCTATTGCCCTGTAACTCATGCCACTGCCTGTGGTTAAGCTTCTTCTCCTGCCTGTTCTTTCTATAATTTCTGTTGCATGCTACCTTTGATTTATTTCTGTTTTCCCCTTCCTCAGCCCTATCACTCTGGTTCCCATCCCCCTGCAAAATCAGTTTAATCCCTCCCTAACAGCTCTATTAAACATGCCTGCTAGGATATTGGACCCCTTTGGGTTCAGGTGTACCTATCCTTTTTGCAAAGGCCGTACCTCATCCAGAAGAAGCCCCAGTGATCCAGGAATCTGAAGCCCTGCCCCCTTCACCAGTCTCTCAGCTACGCATTAATATGCCTGATCATGCTATTCTTGCGCTCGTTAGCATGTGGCACAGGTGCTAACACCTCTATCTGGTCACCTCTCATCCTCCGTCGCTCCAAGGAGAAAAGGCCAAGTACACTCAACTTATTCTCATAAGATACTCCCTCCAATCCAGGCGACATCTTTGTAAATCCTTGTAAAGAAGCAAAAGGAAAAAGAGGAGAAGGATAAGGATATGGGAAAAAAAACAAACATTTTGCAAATGTGATCAGTTTTGTAATTGCCTGACTGAATAAAAGTTTCTGATAGATCCCTGATAATGACAATGGATTTATTTTGATAAGAGTGGCACAGCGTACAGCTGGTAGATCTGCTGCCTCATAGTTCCTTCAACATAAATTTGATTGATCCAGACCTATAGTGATATCTGTGTGCAATTTACACGTGACTGTGTGGGTTTCCTCCGCGTGCTCCAGTTTCCTCCCACATTCAATTTAAATTCTTTTGTATGCTAATAGCAAAACATCTGGGAATAGGACATTACACACATAAAGGCTAAATCTGCTTCCTCTTCAGAGATTCCAAGGAAATAAATTATTGATGATGGATTATTATTAACAAGCAGCAGAAAACATTCCTATCCTCCAGCAAAATTATTTTAGAATTGATTAAATGGAAGAAATAAATTCACATTGCTATTTAGTTTTAATTATAGCTATTTATCCATAAAATTAGTACATTTAGCCGTCACATTTTCTGTATACAATGTTGAAATTCAGTTTCAAGTTTTCTGTTTTAGCTTTGGCCTGTCAGAGTTCTTATTTGTACAAAGTCCTGCTGGTTCTAAAGCTCAGCAGTGAGGAGCTTCAGTGACAAATCTTATCATCCACATCTGACAAGAAGAGGTTTTGCAGATCCCCTAATCTTGACCATTTTACTGAAAGGGGACAAGTCCAAGTGTGTAAGTACTCCAGGGTGGTCTCCATGTTGTCTACCTCAGGGAAAATCGTCAACAGGGTCCCCTTCAACCTCCTAGCAAATGGCTGAGGAACTATGTCCGAAACTGCAGTATGGACTCTGTCCATCTGGATAGGCATGACTTTCACTACATGATAACTCCAAGAGAGGTGTAGAGAACAACCCCAGTGTTGTCTTTATTAACCTTTCTAAAGCCATCATCTCTGGAAACCAAGAGGGAGTTGCTTTCTAAAATAAGGCTTTACTCTAACAGTAGATTCAAACTCCCAACTCCGATCTTTAAAGGTCTTCACAGCTTCTGGGACCCGGTTCAATCCCAACATTGGGTGCTGGCTGTGTGCAGTTTGCACCTTTTCTCTGTGACTGTGTTGATTTTATCTGGGTGCTCCAGTTTCCTCTTGCATTCAAAAGCTGTGCTGTTTGGTATGGTAATTGGCCACTGTGAATTGACCCAACAGTGAGTGGTAGAATCGGGGGTGCACGGAGGGGGGCGGATGTTGATGAGAACATGGGGAGAACTTTGAAAAAAATAAGATTAATTGCCATTGGTATAAATGGGTGGCTCATGATCAGCACGGACCTGACAGGCCGAAGAGTCTCTTTCTGGACTGTATCTAGACTCTATTTCTTTAAGACTCTATTGCTGGACAAAACTACACTAAACGAGCAGAGCAATTCCATGGGAAATGCAGAAATGAAGATTAGGACTTTGAATGAATGTGTCAGAAGTCAGAATACACATAATACATGGAAAGGACAGGTACAGGCCAAATCGAAGTGACAGGGTCTGCATGATGGTTTAGGCATTGGGCCATATTGACAAGGTCAGGATGTCGGGGCCCAGGGTGAGGGATGGTCCTGTTCAACTTGATGGTCTGGGACATTTGCTCCACTCTGCACTGAACTAAGAGTCTGGGGACAGACTCTCGGTGGACTTCAGTTCAGAACGCTATTTGCTTGTGTTTATTGTTTGCACGATTTGTTTTTTTTCCCCCCTGTACATTGGGTGTTTGACCGTCTTGATTTTTTTATGGGTTCTTTTGGGTTTCTTTGTTTCGTGGCTGCCTGTTAGGAGATAAATCTCAGGGTTGTATAATGTACACATACTTTGATAATGAATGTACTTTGAGCTTTGAACTTTGAAATGTTAAGTTGTACCTAGCAGAATTGTACATGTTGGATATAGGATTGATTGGAGCTCAGGAAACTGGGGGGGGGGGGAAGTATTGGCGAAGTCACACTCGAATTAGAAAAGGTGTAGAGAAGCATCCTTCACTTCCTTAGGATGCCTCAAAGTCAAGTTGGCTAATAAATTACTTTAATAGCTGTTTACCTTAAACAAGCACACATAGCAGCCAGCTTTCAAACATTAGCATCTCAGAAGGTGTAAGAAATTAAATGGCCAGTAAACTTATTTTATTAGGATTGGTCGGGGGATAAATGTTGGCATGGAAACTGGAAGGGCCCACTATCCTTTTATCCAGATAGTGCAGTGGAATCTTACACCAATTGCCTTTGATTAGCAGCTCATCCAGAAGATGGAACTTCTTGAAGTGTACTGTGGCGGACCGGACTGTCAGCATATATTGTGTGTGCTGTGCGTGAACACCCATTCTTACTTATTCAGTAATAACAATCTTTTTTTTAAATTTCCAGAACATTCCTGTCAAAGAATAACAAAAGCAATACAAGACATTGGAATGTGGCTGCTGCAATGTGTTTAGTTTCATCGCAGCCCATTTTCTGTTTTGTTCAATATGCAAACACTATTAAATAGCAATGTGCTCCACCCTCCAGAGTGTGGCTTGAACCCATGACCTTATGATTTAAGAGCAAGTGTACATCCATCGAGCCAAGGGTGACATTTTACAACTGTTGCTATGCTGATTTCAGCAGCGGTGGGGTTGAAACAGGGGCGGCAGGCTGAACTCAGTTTACTTCTTTCCACATTAGCTTCATTTGTTATCACTGAGGCATGTTTCCTGCTAGCACAAGGCACACGGGTTGTATTCTGCTAATCTAAACTGTGCCAGAATTCAGGACCAAAGTCAGAATGGGAGATCAGTGCATGATGTTGCTTGGAGGATTTAGTCTTGTTAACGTTATGGCCATTGATACTTCAATGTGAAATATCGCCACATCAACAGGAAAATTGAGATAGCATTGGGGTGTAATCTGTTACAGATTGTACTTAATTAAAGAATTTTAATTAGTTTTAATTAACCAACACTTTATTCAAGAATCACCAATTATTTCCATTCCGGTATTTGCTCATAATGTAAGCACCTGTGAACTGTAGTGCGAATTTATTGAACAAGCTGGAGGTCCGATACCAACATAGCTAACTTCCTAGTCACTCAAATTTACAACTGAGTTGAGAACCAGGTACACTTCATATCTATGAAGATTAATGCCCCCCAATTATCTAAATGTGGTCATCCTCAATGTAAATAAAAGGTATAGAGATTGCAATAAACCAAGAGGTTATCGTGGCTGGGTTTGATTATGATGATCTCATTGCTGTAGATAAGATCAAGAACAACTGATACCTTTCAAAGAAGGGCATTTGAAAATGGATCTGGATGGAGATAGTGGGAAGATATTTGCAAGTCACACGAAAACATAAATAACATGAATGTCAATTTAATCATTACTAAACTCCTGGCAAATTATAAATTCGATCTTGAGTCTTCAGAATTCTAAACTTTGGAAAGCATCACAATGTATGTCCTATCCCTACTAATATCACGATATATGATAATCCAATTTCCAAGCGCCCTGGAAAATCTGACTTAATGAGATCATTGGCACTGAGGTGGTTACAATATGTTATTAGGTGTTGTTTCAAAAGATTTCCATACCATAAAGAAATTTCATTGTTGGGATACTTTGATTTTCAAATGAATTTTTTTGCAACTAGTTAAACTGCTGAAATTTAGCAAGCAAAGTATATTTCAGTGCGTTTTTTTTGTCTGAAAGGAATAAGGATGTGGGAGTGTGCATGTGGGGTAGAGTGGAAAGGCCTGTTCATTGCGGGGGCAATGTCGAACTGTCAGTTTATAAATAATGCTGTACCTTCATTGTACTGTTCCTCTGAAGACAATGGCAGAGATTTATAATGTAGAAGTGTCTCTGCTCTTTGGATTGCTGTTAAAATGATTTTGCTTCATGTTATAATGCCCGGGCAAATCATTTCACTTGAAAAAAAATAGACATTGGAAATCTGAAAGAAAACCAGAGAATGCTAGAAATGTCCAACAAATCAGACAGCATCAGAGGAGAGATGTTTCAGGCTGTTGATGTAGCAGGCTGAATATGTTTTCATTTCAGTCAATAGACTTGTGTAGTAATTAATCAAAGGATTCCATAATTAATCTCTTACTTAATCTCAGATGTGTTGAACAAATAGAAGTTCTGCTCAATTCTTATTACAATTGTGATTTAGCAAATTTATTAACTATCTGATAATTAATGAAAGCATCCAATGTGTGTTACATCTGGTAGCAATTAATAAGGGTTAATTATTTCACCCACATGAACACCATTAATGATGTCTGAAACTTTTATTACAACCGAATTCATTCTTCCACCAAAAATAATATTGTCTCTCATTGAGATCTTTAAGATGAGGAACGAATATGAGTAGGTAGGCATGGGAAGATGTCATTACGTGCGGTTGAGAAAACGGGGACCATCATCATAGGATGGTCATCAGTACATAGGGAACCCAATTCAGACAAAACTATCCAGAATGCTCTTAGAAAGTAGAATAGGCCACCACAAGAAGTAATTGAGATTAGCAGCAGTGAAGCATTTTAGAGGAAGACAGATATACATGTGAGGGGAAAAGAAGAATAAGATTATGCCTACAGAGTTGGATGACTGGGGTGAGAGATTTGAAGAAGGCTGCATGGATCTATGGAATTGAATGGCCTTTTTCACTATTGTCTTATAAATGTAGTCCATGTATTTGAAAATAAGGTCAATACTTAAATACAACCTTCTGTGGCAATACTGAGGTTGACACCCTATTGTTAAATGTAACTAGACTCAATTATTATGACTTCTGAAATAGATGTGTGGAGATGTGCCCAATCTGTGCTAATCTGTTGTCACCAGTACAGTCTTCTATGCAATGGTGTGCTGGGGCAATGGCATTGACATGGGTGATGCCAACAGGCTCAATAAACTGATTGGAGAGGCTAGCTCTTTTATAGGAGTCAAAATGGACACACTGAAGGAAGTGGTAGAACAAAGGACCCTGCGAAAAATCCTGGCAATTCTGGACAATGTTTCTCACCCTCTGCATGCCACTTTGGCTGAACAGAGGAGCACCTTTAATAATAGACGAAGTCAACTGCGCTGCTCCAAAGAGTACTATATGAGATCATTCTTACCCTTGGCCATTAGTCTCTGTAATGAGTCAACCTATAGCTGGGGAAGTGATGATCCCCTCCTGTTAGTCTGTTTGAGGCAACCTATTTTTTATTCTTCCTTACTTCTCTTCTAATATTTGTATATTTGTATATCTGTGCAATTGTAATGCTACCATGACATTGTAATTTTATTTGGGCTCAATAAAGTATCTATTTATCTACAAATTAGAGAAAAATCTGCAGAGGCCGGAAATCCAAACAACACAATCAAAATGCTGGAGGAACTCAGCAAAACAGGCAGCATCTATGGAAAAAAGTACAGTTGACATTTTGGACCAAGACCCTTCGTCCTGCTGAAGAGTCTCGGCCCAAAACATCGACTGTACTTTTTTCCATAGATGTTGCCTGGCCTTCTGAGTCCCTCCAGCATTTTGTGTGTATGAAGGGTCTCAGCCCGAAATGTCAACTGTTTTCACTTACACTATCTAACTATCAAGCACCCTGTTACACTAATTGTACCCTAAACCATTCTGTTACAGCTTTGTCGTTCCCCCCCCCCCCCCAGACTTTACCACTCATCAACACATTGAGAGTGATTCATGGAGGCCCACTAACCTACTACCCACCTATCTTTGGGACGTGTAAGGAACCTAGAGTTCCCTGAGTAAACCATACAGTTACAGGGAGAATTGGAAAACTCCACATAGGCAGAGCCAGAGATGAGAGTCAAACCTGGGTTACTGGACCTCTGAGGAAGCAATTCTACCAGCTGTACCACTGTATCACACCATTAACTGTATATGCAATATAGGAAATGCTATTATTGTATGTGCAATGTGCATTGAATAAATGGCAGGTAGCATCAATTGGACCAAAATTTAAATGCACAGGAATTCAGAGTGCATTTCTATAATGTAAATAATTAGCTTGTTGAGCAGCCTTTAAGCCACTGACAGATGTAATTACAAAATACAAATTCTTTCAATGCTACAAAGCCTTTCATTCTTCTGAGGACAAAGACTGACGTTTTGTGGTCTCATTTGTCAATGCAGTGAAGGGTCCACCTGCACTCAACAAACCTTTGTTTAGTTTGTGGTGGTCAGCTTTCAAAAAAGAGCTGCACTTGACTAATGGTGTTAGGACAAGGTTTTAGTTGGAACAAAAGCAAGTGAGGGGAAGGGTAAGGCATTAACACTCTACCTTCCTCTCGAACAGACGTATATATCACCAGCATTGAAAAGAGCACTTTGAAGACCTGAAGCCTGTGGGCACCAGCCTTTCATCGATGACAAGTGTGACATGGCTAAAAGAAGTAACAAAGCAGCAGTGACAATGACTGAAACTACAATTTGTTTGAGTTTTCTTTTCAGTCCTACTTCAACAGGTAATGAGAGCACATAGGTATTGTCAGGAAGAAGCGACCTTTCATGTTTCTTATCGGCAGTTTATTAATGGAGCGGTTAGCTCATGCAGTAAAGTGGTTTAATTTGTTCAAATGAATGGTAACTCAAAACACTATCAGAGAAATGTGAAATGTTTTGTTGAATTTACCTGCAAACAGGCAGAGATGGATGAAGAGAAACTGAAAAATATTTAAACACATAGTTAAACATCACAGAATTAAGGAATGTTTTATCTTATTTACTTATCTATCTGCTTGTTTGTTTGTTTATTTATTTACTGAGATACTGTGCAGAACCATAGAAACCATAGAAACCATAGAAACCATAGAAACTACAGCACAGAAACAGGCCCTTTAGCCCTTCTTGGCTGTGCCGAACCACTCTCTGCCTAGTCCCACAGACCTGCACACGGACCATACCCCTCCATACACCTCCCATCCATGTATCTGTCCAATTTATTCTTAAGTGTTAAAAAAAGAACCCGCATTTACCACCTCGTCTGGCAGCTCATTCCATACTTCCACCACTCTCTGTGTGAAGAAGCCCCCCCTAATGTTCCCTTTAAACTTTTCCCCCCTCACCCTTAACCCATGTCCTCTGTTTTTTTTTTCCCCTTGCCTCAGTGGAACCCTTCCAGCCCTTTGAGTTGCACACCCCAGCAACTCATAATTTAATCCTAGCCTAATCACGGGACAATTTACAGTGACCAACCAGCATGTCTTTGGACTGTGGGAGGAAACCGGAGTACCTGGAGTAAACCCACGTGGTCACCGGGCGAGTGTGCAAACTCCTTACGCACAGCATCGGGAAGTGAATCCAGGCCGCTGGAACTATAAAGCATTGCACTAGCCACTGTTCTCCCGTGCGACCCATGTTACAGCAAATAAAGGACATTCAGCCCATCGAGTCTTTACCAGCTCTATGTAAAAGCAATATAAAGGAGTAGAGGACCGCACGACCCCATTTACATCGGTGGTGCGCAAGTGGAACAGGTCAAAAGCTTTAAGTTCCTCGGGGTCAGTATCACAAATGACCTGATTTGGTCCAACCAAGCAGAGTCCACTGCCAAGAAGGCCCACCAGTGCCTTTACTGCCTGAGAAAGCTAAAGAAATTTGGCCTGTCTCCTAAAACCCTCACTAATTTTTATAGATGCACTGTAGAAAGCATTCTTCTAGGGCATATCACAACCTGGTATGGAAGTTGTGCTGTCCAAGACCGGAAGAAGCTGCAGAAGATCATGAACACAGCCCAGCACGTCACACAAACCAATCTTCCGTCCTTGGACTCACTTTACACCGCATGCTGTCGGAGCAGTGCTGCCAGGATAATCAAGGACACGACCCACCCAGCCAAAACACTTTTCGTCCCTCTTCCCTCCGGGAGAAGGCTCAGGAGCTTGAAAACTCATACGGCCAGATTTGGGAACAGCTTCTTTCCAACTGTGATAAGACTGCTGAACGGATCCTGACCCGGATCTGGGCCTTACCCTCCAAATATCCGGACCTGCCTCTCAGTTTTTTTGCACTACCTTACTTTCTATTTTCTATTTTCTATTTATGAATTTATAATTTAAATTTTTTATACTTACTATCGATTTGTACTTCAGGGAGCGGGAAACACAGAATCAAATATTGCTATGATGATTGTACGTTCTAGTATCAGTTGTTTGGCGACAATAAAGTATAAAGTCCAGCTGGGCGCACTCTCCAACCCTTTCCTACGCTACAACTGAATTTGCCTTTGCTAATCCCCCTGGCAAAACATTATAATCCTATCCACTTTGTTAAAAAAGTATGCCCCTTCGAAGTTTTGGTTCTTTGCTGATCACTTTCTTTCTACATTCCCTCATTCTTTACTCTTTCACCAATGAGATCAGCTTCTCTCTACTTACTGAGTTCATACCTTTCATGACTTTAAATGCAGATCCATTTACAATCTTCTCAAGGCTAAGAATATCACAAGCATCTCCAAATAATTTATTTAATTAAAGTCCCTCAACCTTACATTCATCTTAGTTAAACTCTTCTGCTCCCTCTCTGAAGGTCATTGATATTTTACTAAAGGATGTTGCCTAGGACAGACCAATGTCTCATAAAAGTTCATCATGATTTGCATTTTAAAAAGAAGGGCTGAGGAATTTTAACTGGTGTGAGGTTGGGAAGTGATGATCAAAAGTGGGGCTTCCCTTGTACACATGTTCCTGCAAGGTACCATTCAGGCACAGCAGGCAATTTGGAAGGTGAATGGTATGTTGACTGCTGTTGCAAGATGTTCTAAGGACAAGAACGGCGATGTCTTACTACAATTAAACTGGACCTTAGTGAGACCACACAAAGAGTAATGTGTACAATTTTGGTCTCCTTACCAATAGAGGAATGTGTAAATAATCATTAGACTGGTTTTTGGGATGATAGATCTACCACACTAGGAGAGATTGAGTAGACGCAGTCTCAGTTCACTAGCATTTAGAAGAATGAAAGATGACCTGATTGGAATGTACAAAATTCTTAAAGGCTGAAAAGAGGCAGAATGTTTCTCCTGGTTAAAGAGTTTAGAACCAGTGGTCATAGTGTCAAAATACTGAATAAGCCAGAAGATAAATATCAAGGACAGCTTTGGAGGCTCAATCAGTGATTATATTTAAAATGTAGCTGACAGCATTCTAAATATTCAAGAAAAGGAGCTAAAAGACAGGTAAAGAAAAGTGGATAGAGGAGAACAGGTGAATGTTTTATACTTGGATTTCCAGAAGGAGTTTGATAAGGTGCTACATGGAAGGCTTATCCACAAGATAAAGATGCATGGAGTGAGGGTAATATATTATCATGAATAGAGGATTAGTTAACCAATAGAAAGCAGAGAGCTGGGATAAATGGGTGTTTCTCTGATTGGCAAGATGGCAGTGAGCAGAGTTCCGCAGGGGTCATTGCTGGGCACTCAACTGTTCATGATATACTTTAACCATCTGGAAGAGGGAACCGAATGTGCATGACAAAGTTTGCCAATAACACTAAATTAAGTAGAAAAACAAATTGTGCAGAGGTTGCAAGGTGTCTTCAGAGAAATATAGATAGGTTAAGTGAGTAGGCAAGGGTCTGGCAGATGGCATAATGACAGCTGGTTCTTCCCTTGCAAAGATCAGGAGGGAAGGAGAGTCCTCAAGAGCGACGGCACGATCGTTGGTGACTGTAGTGGCCAATTCTGGATCTGCAGACTCTGGAGCAGTGGGGATGTGGGTGCTTGGGTCGTAGGATCCTTCCTGTGATTCCTTTTCTCTTCAGCAGTAGCTCTTCTGGACTCCCCAAAGTTCTTGACTGCCCCTGGGTCAGCGTTCTCCAGCAGTCTCTGTCACAAGCCAGCCGCTGCCATTTGTTGACCTCAGTATTTGCCTGAGAGAGCTGCTGCTTAAGTTTGTCTTTGAATCTCTTGCGCGGGGCATCACCAGAACTCTTGCCCTGAGAGAGTTCTCCGTAGAGTACTGCTTTCGGTACCCTGGAGATGTCCGTCAGAGACATGTGGCCTGGCCAGCAGAGTTGCTTGAGCAGCAAAGTGGCTTTGAGGCTTGGAAGTTGAGCCTTCTCCAGGACTTCGTCAATAGAGCCACGATCCTGCCAGTTGATACCCAGGATGGAGTGCAAGCAGCATTGATGGAAGCATTTGAGCAACTGGATTTGCTTGCATTACAAGACACAGGCTTCGGAGCCGTATAGCAGTGTTGTGATGATGGCAGCCGTATGCACCTGTATTTTTGAGTACAGCTGCAGCTGGTGGTTCTTCCACACACATTTCTGGAGGTACCTGAAGTCACTGATGGTTCCAGCGAGTCAATTATCAATGTCCCTTACTACTACAGTCGCACTGTAGGAGGTGACGCAGCCCAGGTAGGTGAACTGCTCAACTGTGGTGAGAGGGTGGTCATCAGTGGTGACCTAAGGTGGGTTGTAAATGCCTTGAGGGTGCTTCTAATGTTTTCTTCAGACTGACTGTTAACCCGAAAGCCCTTGCAGCCTTGGCGAACTTTACTGCAGCCTCTGTGTGCATGAGAAGAGCACAGTCGTCCACATATAGTAGCTTGAGAATGGGTTCTTGCATGGTCTTTGTTCGGGCAAGAAGGTGGTAGAGGTTGAAGATATTTCCATCAGTGCGAAATGTAGATGCTCTCCAAGGTGGTCTCTTTCACCTCCAATAGCATCATGCTGAAAAAGCTGGCAAAGAGTGTTGTTGCCAAAACACAGCCTGATGGGGAATGGGTCAGACAGGTCCCCATTGTGTTTAACCTGACTACTTTGGCCTGCACGGAGCTGTAGCACGAGGGTGAGGTATTTTGGGGGACAGCCAAGCTTCAACAGAATCTTCCAGAGGAGATCACGGCTGACTGTATCTAAGATCTTGGTCAGGTCAATGAACACCATATACAGTCCCATGTTCTGTTCACAGCACTTCTGTATCTGGTGCAGGACGAAGATCATGTCGGATGTGCCTCTGTCTTCTCTGAATCTGCATTGACCGTCTGTGAGGTTGGCTTTGGCAATGGGATGATTCTGTCCAAGAGAATTCTGCTGAGGATCTTCCCGGTGGCGGACAGTAGGGTAACGTCTCTGTAGTTTGAGCAATCTGATTTCTCCCCTTTGTTCTTGTACAGGGAGACAATTACAGCGCTGCATAGGTCATTTGGGACTGAACCAAAGTGCAGAAGGGATATAACATTGGTAAATGTGAGGTCATCCATCTTGGAAGGAAAAGCAGAAGATCAGATTATTATTATTATTTAAATAGTGAAAGATTGCAGTTGGCTTGTGTGCAGAGAGATTTGGGAGTACATGAATCACAAAAGGTTGGTTTGCTGGTGCAACAGGTTATCAAGAAGGCAATAGGAATGTTGTCCTTCATTGCTAGGGGGATAGAATTTCAGAGCAAGGAGGTTATGCTACCACTGTACAGAGTACTGGTGAAGTTGCACCAAGAGTACTGCATTCAGTTCTTGTCTCCTTACTTGAGAAAAGACATGCTTAGTTTGGAGGGGGTGCAGAGAAGGTTCACAAGGTTGATTCCAGAGAAGGTTTATGGGGAGAAGCTAGTAGGTGGCACTAAGTCCAAGCTCTGATCGTCTATGGTTTTATTGAATGGTGGATCAGGCTTGATGGACTAGATGCCCTATTCTTGCTCCTATTAGTTATGTTCTTATATGAGATAGCCATGATCTTGTTGAAAGGAGCAACAGATTCAAGGAGACAATGGCTTGTTCTTGCTTCTAGTCTTAATATCTTGTTCTTTATATCTCCAATCATAGAGTACAACATCCCGAAAGTTTTTGTATACATTTTCTCAACCGACTTTGTGGCCATTAATGCATATGAAACCTCAGATCACACTGTTCTCTACTATTTAAGAATTGTGCCCTCTAGTCTCTGCTTATTCATCCAAAATATAGCATTTTGCAATTTTCGGCATTAAATTGCATCCACCATACCTTTCCCCATTTTACCAGCCTGGCTACATCTCCTTCAACTCTTTTAATATCTGCTTCATAGTCCACTACACTTCCTGGTTTTTGTTACTGAACTATGATATACAAATGTACAAATAACAGGAACTAATTTAAGGTAGCCTGTCAGCACAATACTGAAACATATCTCCAAAGCAACAATGGCAAATATTATAGAAGGGACTAAGTTCACAATGCACCATCCAAGCATAAATTCTCAAATTTATTTATTTATTGTTGTGTATCTTGCTAGAATATGCCAAAGGGAAAACATTTTTTCTGCATTATCTTTATAAAACTCAAGTATTTTTGTTCATTTAGTCACAACAAATTTACTTATGACAAAAACAAGATTATTTTAAGTGTGTATAGTAATTATGTTTACTATGGCATGGGTATTGATAATCTATCCTTCATATTGAGGTTATGTGTAAATATATTACAATGCACTGCTCTTGACCCTGCTGTGTCCCACAAGACCTTGCTCCACATTTATTCCAAAGTTCAATGAATGTTACACGTTCCTTCTTAAGGGAATGCTGGCTATTTAAGAAACATCCAGATAATTATAAGAGTAGAAAACCCGTAAAAGGAAGTAAAGCTAACAAGTCAATAGCTGAAAAGATCACAGTGATCTTTGGAATTTGTCTGAGAAATTTCTACTTAAACAAAAAGTCATTAGCTGCAGTTTTGATGAAGCAGCTTCAATTACTCATAAGAGATAATGAGATGAAATCAGAAAAAAACTATAAGAAAAGTTAATTGAAAGTTACTATGTGGAGTCACTGATTGGCAATCTAATTGATCTGATTACAAGGATTGTTTAAAAATGTGCAATTTTTGAATGATATTTAAATATTCAGGAATTTTAGTGTTTACTCAGTTCAGATTAGAAAGTAACATGGAGGAAAGCAGTTTCCATGGAAACGATATGAATAGTGCTGAACAAAGGCTGCAGTCAATGAGATGCTGTGTAGATGCGGATGGATGTAGATGTTCGTACAGCTGTGACCTGATGCACAGCAGCAGTGGGGTGACCCCGGAGAGGGGTCAGCTCGTGAAATCAGAGAGTGCTTCTCCAAACACAGCTGTACAAGTCACTGCAGGAGGTGCAGACTGATGCAGGGTAGTTACCAAGGTAGTGCTTTGGATCAAACCACCATTTTATTGCCCAAAATGAGTGCCAGTCTAACTATCCTAACAAGTTTCAATGCACCACAGTCAAATTAATTATTTTTGATAGTGGTAACATCAAATAACTTCATTCATTAATAAATATGTGTTGATGGCATTCTCACTGAAAATACTTTGCTGATTGAGATTTTATATTCAGTTGATTTCTACTCCTGATGCCAAAAGGTGTACGTTAATGGATTAATAGTTGTACTACATGGAAAGTTTTAACATTGGGGGCGTTTGCAAGTGCAGAGATTCTTCAGCCGATTATTCCGGAGAAAGGACTTCACAATGGCAGTTGTGGTATGAAGTTTGAAAGCATTTTAATGGCATGCTTCAGCCGTGGGTAATCCTGTTAAAAGTGCTCTTATGAGAGCAAAAGCCTATTGTCATATTATGAGCACCTTTCCTAACCTCAGGATGCTACAGGGTACTTTACAGGCAATGAAATATAGTTACCAGAATATAGGTAGGAAATGCAGCAGCTAATTTTTACAACATAGAGCGCTGAGACAAATGATCAGGTCATCTTATTCATTACTGACATTGATCTGAGTGATCAGCGTTGACAGGAGACCAGCAAGAACTCCTTAAATGCATCCATCTCAGGGTGTAGGTGAGGGCCTCCACTTAACATCTCCTCTGAATGTCAGCACCTCCTGCAAAACGTAAAAGAAGCCAAATAACAATGCTGGTGAAACATTGTGCACCAGTGGTTTTCCATTTGGCACTGACGTACTAATCTGTCAGCAGTCTTGTGACGATAGTAATCAAGATTGAAGATTGTTGTCTGGATGATTATTTGCTGAGGGGTTGGAAATAGTGGCAATGCGGGCATTGAATCAAACTCACAACAGTGCCGTAATTTAACATTTTCTTTCTGGGAAGTAAATCTCTGTAAAGATTAACCAGTGTTTGTTATCTCAGAGTCTTTGTCTAATGGTGCCTAAGCACAATACACCTCGATACATTTCAGATTCTGCAAATAGTATATAAATCCCACAATGTTCCGTTTTGCCAGTAATTGACTAAGGGATGTTCTACACCATCAGGACCATCCAAGGCACTGTTCCCTCTAAGCTGCGTGGGTGCACGGCCATGCAGTAACTAAAATGCTCCCGCACACGTAGCCTTTGTTGCCACGCAGCTGGAATTTTCTTTTCTATGTTTTATTAAAGTGCTGCGCAGTTTTCCGGCCATGTAAAAATTCTCTGCTCAAAGCAATCGTTAGTCTGCACAGCTGTAAAAAAATAGAGGGAACATTGCTTTTCCAGTTTTAATAAATGGAATAACTTAAACTCAAAGTTAATACCTATTCCTTTTTGCTTAGATAGACTGTACTTCCCTAATATATTTAAACATTACAAGTCCCAGGATTCTGGTTTTAAATGACAGTGGCATATTGACTGCTGAAGTACATTTCACTTGCAGTTTATCCACCCACCACATTCTCCCTCTAATGACACTGTTTTATTCCTTGATTCATTTCAAACCCAAAATTAATCTTAAATTATGATTCAATGGAATGAGATATGGGCACAAGCTTTTCAATAACCATTGTTCAGCAATCTCCTTTTCTTTCTTTATTAGATGGTCTCCTTTTGCGCATGTTATTAAAGCAACATCAACATTATCACCTCCTCCCTCACCTCCGCTCAGGGCTCCAAACAGTCCTTCCAGGTGAGGCAACACTTCACCTGCATATCTGCTGGGATTGTCTTTTGTGTCCTGTGCTCTCATGCGGCCTCCTCTGCATTGGTAAGACCCATCGTAAAATGGGGAACTGCTTCAGCGGGTACCTCCACACCATCCGCCACAAGCAGGACTTCCCGCTGGCCAAACATTTTAACTCTGATTCCCATTCTTATTCCAACGTGTCGATCCATGGCTTCCTCTTGTGCCAAGATGAGACTACCCACAGGGTGGAAGAGCAACACCTTATATTCTGTTTGGTTACCCTCCAACCTGATGGCATGAATATCAATTTTGCTTTCCAGTGAACAAGTAACACATACCCCTCTATTCCCCATGCTGACCTTTCACTTCTTCTTACCTGCCAATTATTTCCCTCGGGTCCTTTCCTCCTTTCCCTTCTCCTATTGTTCACTCTCCTCTCCTATCAGATTCTTTCTTCTCCAGCCCTCGACCTTTCCGATCTACCTGGCTTCAGCTATCACCTCCAGCTAGTCTATTTCCCCTCCCACCACCTTTTTATTCACGCATTTTGTCCCTTCCTTCTCAGTCTTGCAGAAGGGTCTTGGCCTGAAACATCAACTGTCTACTCTTTTTCATAGATGCTGCCTGACCTGCTGAGTTCCTCCAGCATTTTCTGTGTGTTGTTTAGCACTATCAATTATGCTGGAATGTTCCAACCCTACACTAGTGGCTGTCCCGCACTTTTCCTCTGCTACATAACAACCTCATTGGTGCTGCTTCCTGCGCCTATGTGGAATTCGTCAACTTCATCCACTTTGCCTCCAACTTCCACCCTGCCTCAATTTTACCCAGTCTCATTTCTGACACCTCCCTCCCCTTTCTCGAACTCTCTGTCTCTATCTTTGGAGACAGCTTATCTACTGATGTCTATTACAAACCCACGAACTCTCACAACTACATGGACTATACCACCTTCCACCCTGTTCCTTGAAAAAACAGCATCCCCTTTTCTCAACTCCATCTTCGCTGCATCTGCTCTCAGGATGTGGCTTTTTATTCCAGAACAAAGGAGATATCCTCCTTCTTTGAAGAAAGGGGCTTCTCTTCCTCCACTATCAACACTGCCCTCAACCTTATCTCTTCCTTTTCATGCACATCTGCTCTTATCCCATCTTCCCACCACCCTACCATGGATAGGGTTCCTCTTGTCCTCACCTACCACCCCACCATCCTCCACATCCAGCATATAATTCTCCACAACTTCCGCCATCTCCAATTCGATCCCACCACCAAGCATATCTTTTCCTTCCCCCCCCCAACTCTCTGCTTTCCGCAGGGATCGCATTTATCCCTCCCCACTGATCTCCATCCTGGCACTTACCCTTGCAAGCAGAACAAGTGCTACACCTGCCCTTACGTTTCCTCCCTCACTACCATTCAGGGCCCCAGACAGTCCGTCCAGGTGAGGCAACATGTTCTCCTGTGAGTCTGTTGTGGTCATATACTGTGCTTTGTGCTCCCGGTGTGGCCTTTTGTATGTTGGTGAGACCTAACGTAGATTAGGAGACCGTTTCGTCAAGCACCTACCAGAAAAAATGGGATCTCCCAGTGGCCACTCATTTAATTCCATTTCCCGTTCCCATTCTGATATGTCTATTCATGGCCTCCTCTACTGCCGTGACGAGACCACTCTCAAGTTGGAGGAACAACAGTTTATGTTCCATCTGGGTAGCTACCAAACTGATGCTATGAATATCGATTTCTCGAACTTCTGGTAATGGCCCTCCCTTTCCTTCACTGTTCCCCATCCCCTTTTCCCTCTCTCACCTTATCTCCTTGCCTGCCAATCGCCTCCCTCTGGTGTTCCTCCCCCTTTTCTTTCGTCCATGACCTTCTGACCTCTCCTATCATACTTGCCCTTCTCCAGCTCTGTATCTCTTTTACCAATCTTCTCATATCTTTACTTCACCCCTCCCCCTCCCGGTATCACCTATCACCTTGTGATTCTCCCTCTGCTCCCCCAACCTTTTAACTCTACCCCTCTTCTTTTTTCCTCCAGTCCTGATGAAGGGCCTCAACCCAAAACATCGACTGTAGTCTTTTCCATAGATGCTGCCTGGCCTGCTGAGTTCCTCCAGCATTTTGTGTGTGTTGCTTGATTTCCAGCATCTGCAGTTTTTCCCTTGTTTATACTGGAATGGCTGCAGGCATGAAAGACTTTGGTTCTAAAGTTTAGACTGGAAAAGCCAGGATTTTACCCTTGAGAAGACCGAGAGGTAATTTCATTCATACGTGGCTCGTCAGGGTAAATATTGGGACAATGCTTCCATCGTGTCTAGAATTAGTAGTCAGAGATTTAAAGCAACTTTTTCAGGACAATCATGATCTTATTGAATGACCTATTCACACCTCTATTTTTAATTAAACATAGCTTGCTCTTTGGAAACATGCAAGTAATCTCCATTTTGCAGTCGGCCATGAGCTGGTGCAGTTGCTTCCAACTCCAGGAGGGATGCGGCCCATGCATGTAAGTGAACAACAGGCACAGCCAATCCCGTCTGAATCCTGCTCTAAGATCAGTGTTGTGGCTCAATTCGATCGTATTTTAACAGGAATCCTCTTACTGAATAATAGGTGGGTGGTACACTCTTTTCTGCTGATTTCCGAGTGGCACCACTCAGCCAGGTTTTCAATCTGTCCATCTGTTAAAGATACAGCTTCCCGTTGAGGACCCTTCTTCTGTTTGCTGAGTTCTCCAGATCCCCTGCTCAGTCATCCAGACATGCCAATACTTGGAAGTCTAGATGTATCTAGGAACGTAACTTCTGCCGAATCTAGTTATCATTCAGTATTTACTTATCATTCCTGTAGATATTAGCAATTTTGAAGAGCTTTAGAAACATCAAATCTCTACCCAAAACATAAGCCAATAGCCATCATTTAACAACTAATGGCAGGTAGTGAATGTTCACTTTAAGTTGTACCAATGTTTCTTGAGGCCAAACATGTTTTTAATCTGTGCAAAGTTAAGGAAGTTGCCAGCTGAAAGAATGACATGTCCTCTGTAATGATAACACCAAAGAATTTAAAGTTGTTGACCCTCTCCACTTCTGATCCTCCAATGAGGACTGGCTCATGAACCTCTGTCTTCATCCTCCTGAAGTCAATAATCAGCTCCTTGGTCTTGCTGACATTAAGTAAGAATGGTGTTGTGGCATCATTCAGCCAGGATTTCAATCTCCCTCCTATATGCGGGAGGAGAAGATGGCAGCGTGATGCAGCGCGCGCAGCTCTCCAGTGAAATGATATCGTATCTGTTAAATAGGAGCCGTGGACAACTCTGATTTGATGAAGGCAGATGTGAGAAGCAGAGGAACATCTGGAGAAATTTCTGAAATGCCTGGTTCGCTGCTGTTGTTACTGTGCGATCGAGAATCTCCGAAGGGTAGGCCCCAAAATCCCCGGCTTTGCCTGCTGCTGGCGACCAAGGCTGAGGTCGAAGCGTTCGGATAGAGATGGTGCTCGGTACTCGGTGTCGGAGGGCTGATCAGAGCTCGAAGTTTTCGGACGGCTCAGAGTCGGACTGTGGTCGGGCATAGCAGGGAGACTTTTCTTCCTTCGTGAGTGAGATGTGGGACTTTTGAGAAACTTTGAACTTTTTTACTGTGCCATGGACTGTTCTTCATCAAGTTATGGTATTGTTGCACTGTTGTAACTATATGTTATAATTATGTGGTTTTGTTAGTTTTTCAGTCTTAGCCTGTCCTGTGTTTCTGTGATATCACACCGGAGGAATATTGTATCATTTCTTAATGCATGCATTACTAAATGACAATAAAAGAGGACTGTGTGTCCTCATGATCTAATATACTGATTCGTCACCACCTTTGATTTGGCCTACTGAAGTGGTGTCGTCAGCAAACCTGAATGTGGCATTGGAGCTATGCTTGGCTGCACAGTCATAAGTGTACAGTGAGTAGAGCAGGGGACTAAGCACACAGCCTTGTGGTGCTCCTGTGCTGATGGAGATTATGGAGGAGATGTTGTTGCCAATCTGAACTGTCTGGTGTCTGCAAGTGAGGAAATTGAGGATCCAATTGCACAAGGATGTATTGTGGCCAAGGTTTTGAAGCTTTTTGATTAGTTTTGTGGGGATGATGATACTGAATGCCAAGCTGTAGTCGATAAAGGCAACTATGCTGTCCAGATATTGCAAGGTTGGTGCAGGCACAATAATAACCTATAAAGGACAGTTACACAGGTACGTAGATTGGAAAAGTTTATAAGGTTATGATCCAGACTCTGGGCAAGTGGGACTAGCTTGGATGGTTGTCTTGATCGACATGGAGTTGTTCGGCTAAAGAACTTGTTTCCATGTTGCAAGATCCTATGACTCTCTGTAGCCATTGAAACTATGTACAATAAAATGGCACAAGCATCATCAGTGACTAGATAATCTTTGTTTTTAATCCAGGACATTGGAAGATTGCCACTCTGCAGATATTTCACTGGAGCTTTGATCCCGGTTTGATATCTTACACAAAGCCTCCGGCAACTAAAAGCTTCTTAATTATGTGGTCACGTCACTAGTCTGGAGTTTCTCACTCAATAGTTGCCATGAAACCTCAAATGTTTATTCAATGTCACTTTCACCACAGTAACTGGGATTAGCCTTTTAATTCTGCTGGTTTTAAAAGAGCAAACGGGGAGTGTGTGGTTTTTCCATTTCTGAGCTCACCAAAGAAAATTTCCTGCCATTAATGGATGTATAATGACAAGTGCTGAGGTGGAAAATGCAGACTCCTGTCACCACATCAGATGAATTGACAGTCTTGGAAGTGGGTTGATGTGCTGATGAACTATAGAGCACTACTAGTTTTACACGTGGCACTGATCCAAGGATCTGTCAAATGCTCACTGTTCACAGTAATTACAGGCTTGTGACAAAGTCTGGAGTTTTGTGAGTGTTGGGTCAGATAGATTAGAAAACATGAATCAGTCTTCAGCTTTTCCCCCAATCTGATTTTCTCATTCTCCCTTTATTTCCCTTTCAATTTCAAGGAAACAAAAGTCAAAGTATATTTATTATCAAAGTATGCAGTATACAACCCTGAAATTCCTCTTCCTCCAGACAGCCACGAAACAAAGAAACACCAGGGAACCTATTCAAAGAAAACATCAAACACCCAACGTGCAACAAAAAAAAGAACAAATCATACAAACAGCAAATAACAAGTGAATAACACACAGAATATTAAATATCAAACGGCAGAGTCTTTGAAACAGTCTAAGAATGTTCAGTTTAGTTCAGTTCAGTTCAATTTAGCGCTGTGTTGTTCATTGAGTGCAGGCCACAGAGCCAGCAGTCCTTTATTTCAAGGGAATCTTGGTTCTGGAACCGAGGTCTCCAGGATGGGGCCGATACAGAGCTGCTCATAGAAAGTCTGAATGCATTTAGTTGTCAATTTATTCTGATTATTTCAATCCAATGCCTTCCATTTATTCAATCACAGAATTTATTATCCATCGTAGGTGTCTTTTAGACAGTGGTGACCAAGTCAATGTGGTGAAGAGACGCTTATGGTTTTGTAAACATGGAATTGCAGAATTTATTTAGACCAAGTGATACATTGAACATAGAATATACAACGTTATAGTAAAGTACAGGCCCTTCAGCCCAAGATGTGGTGCTGACCTTTTAACCTATCTAAGATGATGATTGAAAGTTCAAAGTTCAACATTCAAAGTAAATTTATCATCAAATACATATACATCACAAGATTCATTTTCTTTCGGGCACTCACAGTAGGTACAAAGAAGCACAATGAAATCAATGAAAAGCCGCACACAAAGATGAGCAACCAATGTACAAACGATGACGAGTTGTGCAAATACAGAAAAAAAATCCAAAATAATGCTATGTAAATAAGTAGTATATAATATTGAGAACAGAAGAATGTGGAGTCCTTGAAAGTGAGGTTGTGGAATCAATTCAGTGTTGGGGTGAGTGAAGTTATTCACTCTGGTTCAGGAGCTTGATGGTTGAAGGGGTTCCTGAACCTGGTGTGGGGTGGGATCTGAGGCTTATGTGCCACTGTCCTGATGGCAGCAGTGAGAACAGAGCATTGTCTGAATGCGGGGGGCGGTGGTCCCTGATGATGGAAGAGAGATGTGTCTCAATGGTACTATGCTATGCAACTGGGATGTTTCTTCAGAGATGGCGACATTCTTGAAGATATGACAGTTCAAGTGCTGCCAGTTGACTCAAATAAAACACAAATCAGCCCCCAGAATGTTCAGTGAAGTGGCAGGTGGAACTGAAAGCAGAAGACACAAGTAAATGCATTTGGACTTAATAGAACTCAAAGAATTGTGCAGGACAGCACAGGGGTTTATTTGAATGGAACTTTGAAAGGCCAAGACATACTTAGAGTGTAGTTAGCACCACAAAAGGGATGCAGGCTCCCTAAATTGAGGAATTGAGTACCAAAGCAAAGAAGTTATGTTAACTTTGGTCATAGCTAGATTATTGCACCCAGTTCTGGTCACCACAGTTCAACAAAGATGGTTAAGACTTTGTGAGGGTATAGATCAGTCTGAAGGAACAAAATGAGTCACATAAACTGGGATTATTCCATGCAAGTAAAAGAGGCCAAGAGGAGATGTGACAGAAGTGTAGGTTCAGATAAGGTTGATAAGGTAGTTTCTTTTGTTAATAGTTTAAAGACTGGATGACAAGGATGGTTTGGACCCAATTGCTGAAGTATCCAAAGCAAGGATCGAAATGCAGTATCAAACTAGATCGAGAACTGAGCACAAACCAAACGCTAGGTGAGATTCCTAGTAGGGCTTACAATTGAGCACCAAACCTCAGTTCAGGTGCTCTTTAGGTACTCAACTCTTGGCGCTAAATCCTGATTGCCAATTAGCTTGATCTCCTGAATCTTTAAAGGGGCTGTGCCAGCTATCCATATTCCGAGTTAAGCGTCTAAACCCTGAAAGCTGGTGCGGTTGAGTGCATGTTGTAACAGGCTGGAACGCAGATTTCTCCAAGCTAAAAGAATTTTGTCTGGTAACCTGTACGAGTAGGTGATTGGCAAGACCATCAGACGGATGATGATGGGCATGTGTGAGAGAGCAGGTTGCTGGGAAATAAGTAGGGTGATGGGACTGATAGGGATGTACTGTACCTGAGAGTCACCATCAACTCGATGGGTGGAATAGCTTCCTTCAATGTTTTAAGACACTCAGACCCAGAGTTTACAGCTTATGAGGGTTTTAGAAGTGGAGATTGTGTCAGTGATTTCAAAAAGAAATTAGATGGGCATTTGAGGGAACAAACTCACAGGTTTATGAAGGGATAGAAAGAAATGGGACTGATTGGATTTCTCTAACAAGCTGTCATGGACTCAATGGGCAAAATGGTCTCGTTCTGTACCACGATATTTCTAAGTCTAGGGCCTATGTTCAACAGCTGGGGCTTCTCCTACTGGTGTCTGATGCTTGAGAGCTCCAGGAAAGAGTAGGCAATAGCTGAATTTTATTTCTTGTGGTATCAGAGGAAGGGTGTGAAAAAAGAACAGTTCTCTTTCTCCTGGCACTTCACATCGCACTGCTGTTTTCTTCCTGTGGTCAATCCACTTGTTTTCCTGCCAGGCTACAGGAGCTTCCCAGTTCTCAGCAGATATCTTTCTGTTATGACTGGCTGAAACTGAGCCACAGGGTTGCTGTAACTGGGAAATAAAAGTCTTTAGTCACACAGTAAACCTTCGGAAGAGTGAGTCCGAGACAATCTCACCCTCTTGACACAACGTCTTATATGTTACAGCCTGAAACATCAACTATTTATCCCCTCCATAGATGCTGCCTGACCTGCTGAGTTTCTCCAGCATTTCATGTGCACCTCACAAGATTTCCAGCATCTACAGAATCTCTCATGTTGATAAAATGATTCACTACAGTTTCAATTGCTATAATTACCTACTAAGTTTTAACATATAGTTAGGTAACTTTGCAGAATTAGTTACTTATAATGGTTGCACAACCCAACCAATAGTACCCCTTTGAATATTCAATACTGGAGTCAGTTCTGAAAGCTTCTGAGCATAAACTCCAACACCCAAAATAAGACCCTTCTGTTGCAGTATTGAGGGATGACTCCAACAATATACAACTGGCCAGAATGTTAAGTGATGATACAAAGCTGTCCTGAACTGTGCATGAAGTGGCAGGGATCTGTCTTTAGCAATATGTTTATACAAGAATTGACCACTTAATGCCTTCCCTGATCTCATTCCGAAGTTTTCAATTTATCTGCTGTCTTCCCCTCTGTAGTTTCAATGGTACAGGATCAGAATATCCCACATACAATGACTGTTTTAACTAGCCTCAATGTAACAGCTGAAGCTAAATTGTGAAAAGGTTTCATTTCACGAAGACTGGTTCTCATTCTAACTGATCTATAATTATGCTATCCATAATTTCCTAACTCCAGAATAACCCTTAAGAATATTCAGTGTCTTCAGGGCAAACCAGACAATTTACATTATACAATGGCCCACTTTCAACACCACTGATTTGTGCTTTACTTGGACAGCAGTAATTTATTTGACATCATTCTAAAAATGTTCCTCTTGGAAAATGGGGCTGTTTTCTTATTAGACAAGTGATCAGTGAATAGACTTGTTATGTTATTCTTTCCCTATAATCAAAGCCGAGACACAATTCTGGATTAAAAACAGTAAGTTCCAGGCTGCATCTGTGGAACTGAGTTAGTATTACAGGTGTATGAACAGGGAAAGTGAGGAACAATTCTTTTTAAAGCTGCAGAGTGATGTAGGGGTGGAAGGGAAAAATGGGAATGTCTGTGTTTGGGAAGAGATAAAGCTTTTGATTGAAGATGTTTTTTGTGGAGCAAATGACTTGTTTTGCTACAATGATTACTTTGTATTCAGCAAGCAGTGTCAAAATATTGTAACGTCTGGATACAATTACATCATTCGGACTTCAGACTGATGGTATAATGGAATGGAATTGTAACTCCCTGTGCCAAGGTTGTCAGGGAAATCTGGCTGCAGTAAGAATCTAGAGCAAGAGCAAGCTCAGTGTGGTAACCTTTAAACATTTCCAACATTTTGTATGTGGGTCAGGAGGCAGCCTCCACTGATATCCTCCATAAGATACCAGTCAGCTTTGGGAAGAGATCTTCAGGTTCCTCACACTGCACTTCCATCACTATTTACAATCAGGATTTAGATTCCTACCTTTTTTTTCTAGCAATTCAGGCAAATATGATGAGGAAAGTTAATGTGGCACTGATTAATGAGTCCAAAAGCCTGAAAAGTCACAGCTTCACAAAAAATTCTAACGGTTAGGAATTTGTACTTCATTTAATGTTTTAAAGTGTTGAAGGATCTATAGCTTGTACCCTCCTCACCAATCACAATGATTTGTCTATCTACTTTGGTCAATATTTGTTCCTTCACCCATCTCCGGTGAAGTAATACCAAGAGGTATGTCAGCCGATGACATCTTCCTGGTGGGGCGGGAAATGAGAACAGTAAACGTCTTCAGCAGCTGTCATTACTTCCGATTCCCCTTTCAGTCCCAAATAACAGTGATGCCCTGGAGTGACTGGGAACACTTTAACAAGAGTGTTTACATAATGGATAGAATCTTGGAAAAAAATTACAGATGCATGAAGGGAGAAACCCAAATTCCTAAGGCCTTTCTCCCCCCCCCACCCCCAAAGTTTAGTCATGTGCTAATTCATATTAATAATGAGTTCAGTTAAAAGTGTCCAGATTTTTAAAATTAAATTAAGGAACTTAGCATTTAAAAATAAAATCCAAGAATTTATAGGTAATTGATTCAAAGAGAAGAACCTTTCTGCTATTGTAGCTAGAGGAAATCTTTTATAAATTTTAAAGAATTGTTTCCAATATCCAGGAGACTACTGCATTTAACTTTCTCTTCTCAGTATTGAATATTGAACATTTAAAAATGGTCTGAGCCGCTAACACACACTTACACTTAGATATCATTATTTTGAGGCAAGGCAACACTGGTTTGATGTACACTTGTGTAAAAGTAGCAAGGTAGCTCAGCAAACCATCAAACACTGCAAGGGTCTGAATTCCCCTCGATATTCTTGCACATTGGTTGGAGGTTCCAAAAAACAAATTGTTAAGCGCACTGCCTAAAACTCGAGTATTGCCCATTTGCAAACAGAAGAAGATTAAATACTGGTTTATACAAGTTTGATAGAACATGTAGGTTGGACAGCCAAAACCATTCAGACCAATTAAAAATTGATAATTCAATATCAATAAAAATCCATTCTTTAATATAAATCAACACACACACAAAATCCTGGAGGAACTCAGCAGGTCAGGTGCATCTTTATAAATGAATAAATAGTCAACGTTTCGGGGCCAAGATCTAAATGTCAGTCCACACCCTCCTCTTGGTGTCAAGATGAGGCCACCCTCAGGGTGGAGGAGCAACACTGTATGTTCCATCTGGGGAGCCTCTAACCTGATGGCATGAATCGATTTCTCCGTCCAGTAAAAAAAGAATGTCCCTTCTCCTCCCCTCTTCTTCTATTCCCCACTCTGGCCTTTTACCTCTTCTCACCTGCCTCACACCTCCTCTTTGGGTCCACCCCTCTTTCCCTTTCTCCAATGGTCCACTCTCCACTCCTATTAGATTCCTTCTTCTCCAACCCTTTACCTTTCTCACCTACCTAGCTTCACCTGTCATCTTCTAGCTATCCTCTTTCCCCTCCGCCCACCATTTTACTCTAGCATGTTCCCACTTCCTTCTCAGTTCTGAAGACAGGTCTCAGCTTGAAATGTCAGCTGCCTATTGACTTCCACAGATGCTGCCTGACCCGCTGAGTTCCTCCAGCATTTTGTGTGTGTTGCTCGGGATTTCCAGCAGACTTTCTCATCTTTAAAATAAATGTTAAAGTTAAATAAAAAATGAAAGTAGGAAATGATATTGAATAGAAGTACACAATACTACTGCAAAAATTGCACAGCATGTACACATTTTAACCTGGAAATAATTGTTAACCACTACATGATAACCAGAGTTCATGCTGTGATGTAATCATCATCAACAAATTCATTAAAGATTGAACTGTTGTTATTGCTGCTGAGAACCACAATAGTTCAGGTACTCTCTCACACACACGAACAAGAAGCACTTAAGGTCACAGGCTGGAACTGCAACTGCTTGGAAGTGTCTATTTTCGATGCAATAACAGATTCTAACACAATGCAAACAGGAAGTTCAGGATTTATGCATCGTGGCATCTGCATTAGCACAATTACTGAGTTTAATCTTGGTTTTTAAATAGTTGTAGAATCCCTAGGTTGTACAACACATGCCCTATGTAGGGCAACAGCTGTGTCGTGTTGAGGTTCAGTGTATTATGAATTGTAAAGCACAGCTGGTTTAAGTCAGCCTAGGGTGTATCATCTTCCTCCACATTAATATGTTTACCTTCAGTACCTCATCATTCTGCCACTGACTGGCAGGTTTCATGACATACAGTACCGTTCAAAAGTCTTAGGCACATATATATAGTGAGGGCGCCTAAAACTTTTGCATAGTCCTGTATGTCAGAGATAATAACTGGTTCTCATTACATCATGCCCCCTGGTTTACTGGAATTTTTTAGTGATCTGACTGAGTGTATTGCATCTTCATACTGACAGTGAGGTGGGGAAATGAGGGGAATGTGGTCTGGGGATAGATGGAAGAGTGGCTGGTGGGGCAAGTGTTTGGCAATAGTAAGAATAGCGGTTTGGGGAAGTGACTGAGGATGTGTATGACTTCTGGGCAAATGGTGATGAGGTGGTGATGGTGGATGTTGGATATCAGACAGGTAGCATTGGTTGTGGGACAGGGGAAGACGGTCAATGGTCGTCAGTGAGATGTTCAACCTTATCGTTTAAATTAAGCGTAAATTTGTACAATTTATGTTATGTTAGCTTATATTTGTCCTCACCTTGTAATGTACTGGTGCTGCCAAACCTAACTGTCATTGCACTTATGCCCTGTATATGTACATATGCCCTTGACAGCAATAAACTTGACCTTGGAGACACAAGTGACTGCAGAAGCTGGAATCTAGGGAAACACACAAAGTGTTGGAGGAATTCAGCAGGTCAGGCAGCATCTGTGGAAGGAAAACTACCGCCAACATTTCAGGTCAAGAAGCTTTTTCTGGCTGAACAATCTCAACCCAAGCTGTCTGCACTCAATTTCCCTCCTCAGGGGTCAAGCTTGAACTTACTTAGTTGATCCTCACATGTGAGTATACTTACTTATCTCTAGTTGGGATCTGCAATGGTTCCTTTGCAGACCATTTTATCAGCAGCTCAGCCGGCTCAGGCAAACCCATCCCTCAGTGAATGCCGCAGAAAGACAGCAGAGCTCCTTACAGTTCTACATAAACGTGCGAGCATGTCTAAGCCAGTCTACTCTCCTTGGTCTTTATCATAGATCAAGTGTCTGGGTGGTAATGAATAGATTATTTTTAGCTTTTACAATGGAGGCTGGGAAGGCCACTCAGTTCTGGGAATATGGGAAATCATATTTCTTGACCCCGGGGGAAATTTTAACCTTTTGGTTAACTGACATTCACTTGTTATAGAATCTAAAGATGTTAACTACTCCACTGCGTTAACATCCAAACTATGAAGATGAAAACAGTTCCACAACACACTGCATGTATTACCTTCTTTTTTGCACTCAAAGTCCATTTAATACTTTTGATGCAACTCTGATTCCTTTTTGTAACACATTTCTACTTATTTCTGATATACTAATATATATGTCCTGTTATACTGATTACAGAATGGAACATACAATACTGTGGAAAAAGTCTTAGGCACATATATATATGTGCCTAAGACTTTTTCCACAGTATTGTATGTTCCATTCTGTAATCAGTATAACAGGACATATATATATATATATAGACACCTAGGGTCTCTAAGACTTTTACACAGTTATTTTATGTATTGCACTGTACTGCTGCCACTAAAACAAATTTCATGACATCCGTGAGTGATGATGAACCTGATTCTGATATGGGTCTTTATTGCGGACTGAGAGTGGGAAGGGAGGCGGGGAGAAGGGAATCATGGTTGGGAAAAGGTGAAGGGAAAAGGAAGAGAACAGGAAGCATCAGAGAGACATTCTGCAACGATCAATAAACCGATTGTTTGGAATCAAATGACCTCGCCTGGTGTCTCAGAGTGGGGTGGATCGGCACCCGTGCTACCCGTTTCCCTGACACTCCTTCTGTCTCACCTGCCCCACGCCCCTTCCGACCACTCCACCCTCACTATTCCTACATCCTTTGCTCCTACCAGGTTTACAAACTCACTCCCCAATCCATGTTGATGAATATAGTACTGTGCAAAACTACCTATATATGTGTGCTACATACATCAAAGTTGCTGGTGAACGCAGCAGGCCAAGCAGCACCTATTTCCTATAGATGCTGCTTGGCCTGCTGCGTTCACCAGCAACTTTGATGTATGTTGCTTGAATTTCCAGCATCTGCAGAATTCCTGTTGTTTGTATATATATGTGCTTAAGACTTTTTCATTGTACTGTACATACTAATGTATATTCTATTCTACTGATATATTAATCTATATTCTAATGTATATGACAATTCTTTTCTATTTTGGTTTCAATTTTCTTCTCAGAATGCTGAGGACTGCTGGCAAACTGACATAGAGCAGCTGAAATTTCATTGTCCATTTCCATTAAATTCAATTTGAAAGTTTTGTTTTAATTATGTTGTATAGTTGGGGACAGCTGCTTGTAAAGATGAACGTTTGTTCTGGGAATGTGAGTAGCTTCTGTCTTTGGATTACTGTAGTCTTTATGTTAATAGAAACATCCATCGTGAGAGTTCTCAGAGTTGGATCCAAAAAGGAATTAAAAAGTGAAGTTAGTAAATTGTGCAATTGAAATTTGGAGGGATCCCTTGAAGCTGACATATTTTACCCCATAAAGTTGTTTCCAATCCTGTTTTAAAACATTTCCTTACTGGCCTTCAATATTCCCCTTTAGATATTAGCACTCTAAACAAAGTGCCAATAGGTTGGGCACTCATGCCATATCCTCTGCTTATTAACAGTCCAAAAGTGTATCAGTGTTTCATGGTCACCAATGAATTCAGGTTTGGAATCGTGAGAGCTCAACGCTCTTTTCGGTGGATGCTCGAACTAAGCATTTCAAAACTCCAATATGTGAAAGTCAAAGCCAGGACTGGAGCGCCATCTGCTGGTAGTACGTGTTAATGTACACCAGGTCCTTGGTGCTGAAATCGTTTACGTATTTCATTTTGTCAGTTGTAATAATTCACAGCGAAGATAAAAGAATATTGATACTTATTAATAGTTTAATTAACAATATGATCATTTTAATGTATCTTAGATATTTCTTTGAAGCTATTATTTTGATATTATATTATATTATATTATATTATATTATATTATATTATATTATATTATTGATATTATACACACGACCGTTCAGGTTTGGTTTCCATCCATCACCCTCAACTCCACCTTTCAGTCTCCCCCTACACCTCTTCACCTGGCTCCATCTGCCCATCATCCCTCACTCCACCTAGGTCCATCGATAGATCCCTATCTCACCCTTCCTCCTCTCCCCTTTATTCTGATTATCCTCTCTCCATGCTCAGTCCTAATGCAGAACACCGACCATTTCCTCCCCCCTCAGATGTTGCTCAACCTTCTGAGTTCCTCCCACAGTAAGTCCTTCACCCAGAAGCCAGAATCTCTAATGTGACCATTCAGTTTCTCACTTCCTGCTCTATCTCCTCCGATTTTATTCTACCTGTGTTAACATTTAGCTAATTTTGAGAAAATAAGTCTTTCCAATTTGAAATTGAAATTTTGCTTAATAAAACTTCTATCTGTAGGGTGGGTTTGTTCAACTGACCAAAAAAACCTGGATTTATTTATCATATTTAATCTTTTTCCCCACAGTGGGAAATAAACCTCACCATGAAATAATATTTGCATTTGCCTATTGGCTTTCATGATCTCAAGGTATTCTTAACGCAGGTTGGAAATGGCGACAATCTTTTGAAACAACCAAATTTTCACATTAAGACCCATTAGGCAGTAATTAGACCAGATTATGGGTGGCATGGTTTAATATGTCACAATCTACTACCTAATCTGTTTACAAGTACTGCTAAATTGTGGAGTGAATTTATCCTCAATACACAGAGATTGTATCTCCTAATTTGTTAATACAACGCTGTTTATTTGGCTATTGAGGAAATTATTTAGAAATATCTGAAATAAACTGTTCGTGGTTTGATTGCAGATTTCTTGTGATTCCACATGTTGCTGTTAGACAATTTATTTTTGAAGCAGATCACAATTTTTAATCAGATGTTATCAACACGTCTTTACTTGAAACCATTGAGAATGTTACCAACAAGCTGGTGTACAGTGCTTAAAAGTTTCATCACAGGATTAGTGTGGGGAACCTATTTCACCTCCACAACTGATAGTTGATTCTACCTGCATGGAGGTCACTAGCCACCAAATCAAGCAAACAATAGCTTATAAAATTCATCCAATGGTAAATTCTGACATGATTACTCATTTTACTCATTGAAAGTCAATACACCTAACTTGTATCTTATGCTGGTAATTGAAACTTGAATTTGTTTCAATCAGTGCTACCGGGCATGAGGATTTTTCCTTTCCTTTTATTCTTTCATTACTGAAATTCATTAAATACTGAAATTATAGTTCCCTTATGTCTTTTGAACAATCATCTAATAAATATAATTTATCAAGAATACATTTTTTTAGATATTTACAAGTTAGAAATTTCCTAAGTACTATACTTTCTTCCTTTCCAATGCTTCCTCCTACATATATTTTAGATTCGATAATTAACCTCAATCCATGTCAGAAAGGTGCATCGGCTATGATTTATAATATTATTATGAAACTTAGGAAAGCTCCATTTGATAAGATTAGGGTAGATTGGGAACAGGAATTGGGGCTTACCATTTCTGTGGATGATTGGGGGCAGATTTTACAATTAGTTAATACTTCCTCTATTTGTGCTAAACATTCCCTAATTCAATTTAAAGTGGTTCATAGAGCACATATGTCCAAAGATAAGTTAGCGCGTTTTTACTCGCATATTAATCCTTTATGTGATAGATGTTCGGGGCAGATAGCCTCTTTAACTCATATGTTTTGGTCTTGTCCTACTTTGGAAACTTTTTGGAGAGATATTTTTAATATTATTTCTAAGGTATTAAATATAGATATCTCTCCTCACCCTATTACTGCTATCTTTGGACTTCCCAAAATTTCTAGTAATCTTTCCCCTTCAGCCCGTAGAATGATCGCATTTCTTACTTTAATGGCGAAAAGATGTATTTTACAACATTGGAAAGAGCTTAATGCTCCAACTACCTTTTTTTGGTTCTCTCAGACGATTTTATGTTTGAATCTGGAGAAAATTAGAAGCAACCTTTATGATTCTTCATTTAAATTTGAACAGATTTGGGGACCTTTTATTCGATACTTTCATTTAATGTAATACATACCCTTCTTGTTTTTTTTCACTGTTTTTAATGGAGGTCGGGATTGAGGACGTGATTTTAAGTTTAACTCTGTTTGGTTTCAAGTTAGCCCATTGCTTTGCTTTGCTTTTAGTTAGTTGCACGGTGGGTTTTTTTTGGGGGGGGTTTTTTTCTTTTTTTCCATCGATATATATATAAAATTTAGTATACTATTATGTTATCTTGGTTTTTTTATGTTTAAATTACATTGTTTGTAGTATTTTTTTTTGATATTGATACCTTCTGGAATTTTATTATATTTTAACATTGTATTAATGTTTATATGGTTTACCTTTTTGTATACTTATTCAATAAAAAGATTTAAAAAAAAATACTGAAATTATACTCTCAGTGGCCACTTTATTAGGTACACCTGCGCATTAATACAGATGTCCAATCCGCCACTCATCTGTCAGCAATTTAATGCATAAAAGCGTGCAGACAAGGTCAAGAAGTTCAGTTGTTGTTCAGATCAAACATCAGATGGGGAAGAAATGTTATTTAAGTGACTTTGACCATGGAATAATTATTGGTGCTAGATGGGGTGGTTTGAGTGTGTCAGGAAAAGCTGATCTCCAGGAATTTCCACACACAATAGTCTCTAGAGTTTACAGATAATAATGCAAAAAAGGTGAGGGAGGAGCTAAAGATGGTGCCTGAGGATTTTGAGGATCTGGGCAACTTTGAGTGGACTGTGAAACAGTTTAAATCTCCTACTCTCATGTCTGTTTTTTGCTCTTTCAAGGTGGCTGGGGTCCTGTTGGAGTCCGTGATCTACAGCTGTGCTCAAACTGCTTTCTTCGCGGATGGTGGGTTCCCGCCCTTTGGAACTTGCTGACTGGCCTATGTTTCAGGATCTCCAGGAGTGGCTTGGAAGACTTGTGCCTTTGGGTGTGACCTGAGGACAACCTGATTCCGCACCAATGTCGTTAACTGAAGCATCGCGGGAGATTGGAACATCGAGGCAGCAGGAATGGTTGTCGGAGCCCTCTGCAATCAAGTGATTGTTCTCTCTCTCTCTCTCGATGGTGAGAGAGAGTTTGCTGCTGACTCTCAGGTCAGGGGAGTGCAAAATAAGCAATGCTGCAGGCTGTAACATCGAGCTCACAACAGGAATTCTGCAGACGCTGGAAATTCAAGCAACACACATCAAAGTTGCTGGTAAACGCAGCAGGCCAGGCAGCATCTATTGGAAGAGTTTCAGTCGACATTTCAGGCCGAGACCCTGACGAAGGGTCTCGGCCTGAAACGTCAACTGAAACTCTTCCAATAGATGCTGCCTGGCCTGCCTCGTTTACCAGCAACTTTGATGTGTGTTGCTTGTAACATCGAGCTGTTGGCCTCCGCTCTCACAGTGGCAGAAGCCATCTCTCCCTTTCTCTCCCTCTTTAGTGAGAGAGCCTGTGGGATGTCAAGGTGATAGGAAGACAGTATTTTTTGATGATTTCTAGGGGCTTGCTATTGCTGGTGGTTGGTGGGGAAGGCCTGATGCTTTTTGCTGGAGGGGGAAGGGAGAAGGTTTGCTGCTGATTGTGTGTGCAGCGGGGTGCTTTGGGATTTTAAGGTTTTTCTGTCATTCATTCTTTGGATTTTATTTTCCTTCTGTTTTATGGATGTCTGTGAAGAGTAAGGATTTCAGATTGCATACCGTGTACATTCTCAGACATTAAATTGAACCATTGAACCAGTGAAAACTAAAAACCACCCAGTGAGCAGCAGTTCAGTGGGAAAAAAATGCTTTGTTAATGAGAGAGGTCAGAGGAGAATGGCCAGACTGGTTCAAGCTGACAGGAGGGCAACAGTAACTGAAATAACCACACGTTATCACAGTGGTGTGCAGAAGAGCATCTCTGAACGTACAACATTTCGAACCTTGAAGTAGATGTGATACAACAGCAGAAGACCGTGAACATACACTCAATGGCCTCTTGTTAGATACTATTGAGACTACTGAGTATATATTCATACAACACCTATTTTCAATACTGAAATTCAAAGCGTGAAATAATTCAAAATTTTACCCAAGTTAGTGATGACCTATTTCTAGTTTAGTATCTTAATGTCTCAACACATCAGACACTGGCTTGAAGAGGGTGCGGTGGGCAGGAAACTACCAGCAATATCCTTCTGGAAAAAGGACGCAGTGGTCCTTGTTGAGGTTTATATGTTAAACCCCAGGGTCCTTGTGTTCTGAGGAATATACAGCAAGGTAAACAATAATTGCTGCTGGAGGATTATTGGTCTGGTGAAGAATGCAACACATATCAGTTGACCAAAATCTTCTGGTGCACCAGTTGTCCTAAATGCTGCAGGCAGACCTGCTCCAAGGTCCAGAACTGGGTGCTGACAGTACGGAAACTCAATTCAGTCACTGCAAAGGTGCTAATGGGGGAAGGCCACAGGCTAAGACCCTCCCACCATTGCACACTTGGGTGCTGGAGGCTGAGCAAATACTCAGGCTTCTTGATCATGGAATGAATGTGAAAGTAACATTACTGCCATTCAGTTTTAATGCTCTATTGTACTGTAAGCAGTGGCATATCAATGTGCCGAATTTCATGTTTTGTAAATTTTATGAATGAAGTATATTTTTGGAAGCAAACGAAAACCCGTCACCTTGGTTCTGTCTCAGGCTATCCAAATAGTGGTGAATTCTTCCATACTCTGCTGTGCTGTGTTTTGTGCATTCATTTAAACACGAATCCAGTCAGTCCAAGCCCTGCACTCCTCCCAATTGTCATTGTTACATTTCTACCAATGGGCCTAATTGGATAGATGGGCCAAATGGCCTCCTCATAATTCTGTTTGGTAAAATGGGGTAAGCTCCACGTATAAAGCAAATGAACAAAATATTGATCATCTCGTTGAAATCTAAACTAAAACCAAATGTTTGCATATCAGGATTTAAAAAATATCACCAGAATTCTATTGTCAAAATAAACAAGGTTTCAAGAATGATGCAATTCAAGGAACACTCAGTAGATGGCATGGGAAACATAAAACTGTATGAAAATGAAATGCTGGCAGCTCATCTCAGGTTCTGCAAGGCACATGATTCTGTTGAAATCCTAATATTAAATGATAAATCTATTATTGTTTCATTAACATACATCCCCTTCAAATGACAGTAATTTAGACTTAGATATCAAAGTTCAAAGTAAATTTATTATCAAAGTACATATACAGGTACGTCACCGTATACAACCCTGAGATCCCTTTTCTTGCCGGCTTACTCAATACATCCAATAACCGTAATAGAATCAATGAAAGACTACACCAACAGAACAGACAGTGTGCAAAAGCAACAAACTGTGCAAATACACAAAGAAAGAAGAAAATACAAATAATAAATGAGCAATATAAAGTATATTGAGAACTTGGGATGAAGAGTCCTTGAAAGTGATCCCATAGTTTACGGGAACATTTCAATGATGGGGCAAGTGAAGTTGAGCGATGTTATCCCTTCTGGTTTAGGAGCCTGATGGCTGAGGAGTATTAACTGTTCTTGAACTTGGTAGTGTGAGTCCTAAGGCTTCTGCACCTTCTTCCTGATGGCAGCAGCGAGAAGAAAGCCTAACCTGGGTGATGGGAGACCCTGATGATAGGTGCTGCTTTCTTGTGACAATGCTTTGTGTAGATATGCTCAATGGTGGGGAGGGCTTCACCCATGATGGACTGGGCCATATCCAGTACTTCTTGTAGGCTTTTCCATTCAAAGGCATTGGTGTTCCCATTCCAGGCTGTGATGCAGCCAGTCGGTATACTCTCCACCATACATCTACAGAAGTTGGTTAAAGACTTAGATGTCATACTGAATCTTATTAACATCCTAAGGAAATAGAGTCGCAGCCGTGATTTCTTCACAATTGCACTTACATGCTGGGTTCTGGACAATTCCTCTGAAAGGGTAACACTGGGGAATTCTCTGGGGTGCCAGCGAAAGAGGTGACTCCCGCAAGCAGCTCTGATGGATACCATCAAATGCTTCTGTTTCAGCTACAGCTCGGAACCACATCTGCATCTGAGGTCTGTACAGTTAGTAACGACGTTTTAATGCCACTAAAAAATCTACCACTACATACAAGCGATTGAGCGGATTGATCTGGTCACCGGTATTGGTGCACTGACCCTTTAAGGTGGCGGAAGAGGGGATGAAGAGTTGGAATAAGTTTTGCTTAAGAAAATGAGGCTTTTGACCCCCAATACCGACCATCTGCCTGGCAAACGTACAGACTCTGGTAAATAAAACTGAAGATCTCAGAGCTAGGGTGCTCCATCAGAGAGACATTAGGACTACTTACACCTTTTGTTTCACAGAATCTTGGTTAACCCCTTCCATTCCAGATGCAGTGATTCCAATAGATGGAGTCACAATACACTGAGGTAGGACTGCTGACTCTTTCAAAGGCAGGGAGAAAGAGTAAGCTTCATGATCAACTCCTCATGGTGTAGAAACCTGGCAGTGCTGTCCCAGTCCTGTTCAGCGGACCTGGAACACCTGGCAATAAAGTGCCACCCAGTTTACCTGCCAAGGGAGACTTGAGTGATTATTTTGGCAATGGTGTACACCCCACCACAGACCAATGACAAGCGGACTCTAGGCGAACTAGGCAACGTGATCAACAGGCACAAAACAGCACATCCTGAGGCCTTCTCCTTCATTTTCGGGGATTTTAACCAGGTCAGATTGAAAAAGTCTCAAAATAATTATTACCAACAAATCACTTGTAGTACCAGAGGAACCAACACACTGGACTACTGTTACACCATCATTAAGAGTGCTTACTGTGGTATCCAACACCCACACATTGGAAAGTCTGAGCACCTGGTTGTACTTCTGCTCCCTGAGTATAGGCAGAGACTGAAGACTGCAGCACTACTAGTGGGAACCAAGAAGGTATGGACAAGCAAGCTAAAGAATAATTCTGAGGGAGGTTAGAATATAGAATATAGAACATAGAACATAGAACAGAACAGCACAGTACAGGCCCTTCGGCCCACAATGTTGTGTCGACACTTAAACCCTACCTCCCATATAACCCCCCACCTTAAATTCCTCCATATACCTGTTAGAGGTGACATTGGATGCTCCTGAACTCTGTCAGGGTTTGCAGGCCATTACTTCCTGCAAAGCGAAAACCATCATCATGAACGGCTGTGAGGCTTTACTCACAGATGAGCTCAATGCCTTTTCTGTTCGCTTTGGAAGGGAGAATAAAATTACAGCTATGAGGATCCCTGCAGCAGCCGGAAACCCTCTGGCCTCTGACGTCAGGCTGTCTTTCAGGAGGATGAACCCTTGCAGGTTGGCAGGTCCTGATGGAATACCTGGTAAAGCTCTGTAAACCTGTGTCAACCGAATGGGGAGGAGGTGTTCAAAGATATTTTCAGTCTCTTATCGCTACAGTTGGGAAATTCTGACCTGCTTTAAAAGGGCAATAATTATACCAGCGTCCAGTAGTACTTGTCTATGGTGATGAAGTACTTTGAGAAGTTGGTTCTGGCTAGAATCAGCTCCAGCCTCAGCAAGGACCTGGACCCACTGCAATTTGCCAATCACCACAATAGGTCTACGGCGGATGCGATCTCACTGGCTCTCCACTTGGCCGTGGATCACCTGGACAATACAAATACCTATGTCAGGATGCTGTTTATTGACCAGCTCAGTGCTTAGCACCTTCATTCCTACAGTCCTAATCGAAAAGCTCCAGAATCTGGGCCCCTGTACCACCCTCTGTAACTGGAACCTCGAATTCCTAACAAGAAGATCACAGTCTGTGTCAACCACGACCTCGGTGACAATCAACACTGGCACACCTCAGGGAATTGTGCTTAGCCCACTGCTCAACTCTCTCTACACCTATGACTGTGTGGCTAGGCACAGCTCAAATGCCAACTATGAATCTGCAGATGATGCAACCGTTGTTGGCAGAGTCTCAGATGGTGTCAGGGCACGTACAGGAAGGAGCAAGATATACCAGTTAGTTGAGTGGTGTCGTAGTACAACCTTGCACTTAACATCAGTAAGAACAAACAACTGACTGTGCACTTCAGAAAGGCTAAGATGAGGGACACATACCAGTCCTCATAGAGGGATCAAAAGTGGAGATAGTGAGTTCCCGGGTGTTAATATCGTCAACGACTTGGTCCCAAGATATCGATGCAGCTATAAGGAAGGCAAGACAGCGGCTATATTTCATTAGGAGTTTGAAGAGGTTTGGTATGTCACTTAAAACACTTGTAAATTTCTACAGATGTACTGCGGAGAGCATTCTAACGGCCTGCATCACCATCTGGTATGGGGGCGGGGGGGGGCTACTGTGCAAGATTGAAGTAAACTGCAGACCTTTGTGAAATTAGTCAGCTCCGTCATAGGCACCAGCATCTGTAGCATGCAAGTCATCTTCAAGGAGCGGTACCTCAAAAAGTCAGCTTCCATCAGTAAGGACCCCCACCACCCAGGACATTAACTCTTTTCATTGTTATCATCAGGAAGGAGGTACAGAAGCTTAAAGGCACACACTTAACTATTCAGGAACAGCTTCTTCCCCCTGCCATCCAATTTATGTGTGGACATCAAACCCATTAACACTACCTCACTACTTTTTATTTCTATTTTTTCACACATTTAACCATATATCTATACATACACAATATATATACACATGTAGACATATAAAATAGACACATATTTATGGTAATTCAGTTTTTTTCCCTCTATTATCATGTATTTTTTGTACCGCTGCAACGCTAACAAGTTTCACAACATTTGTCGGTGATATTAAACCTGATTCTGATTGTGATTTAAAATTGCTGACCCTCTCCACCTCTGATCCCCCAATGAGGACTGGCTCATCGACCTCCGGTTTATTCCTCCTGAAGTCAATAATCAGCTCCTTGGTCTTGCTGACATTGAGTGAGAGGTTGTTGCTGTGGCACCACTCAGTCAGATTTTCAATCTCCCTCCTATATGCTGATTCATCACCACCTTCGATTCGGCCTGCAACAGTGCTGATATAATCTCTATATTTTCAAACATTGATAAGGTTCCTATGAAGTACCAGTGTTTTACTGCTTAAAAGAGATTCAAGAGGTTCAAGAGATTCAAGCTTGTTTAGAAACATTTCCAGTACACAGGTGAAAAGGAGAATTAAATAGTTGTTACTCTGGATCCGATGCAGTATGACAAAAAACAAATAAGATCATAATAATCAATAAAAAATCACCATAAAGATAGATAGCTTATATACATAGATTAATTGTATGTCCATAAAGTAACGCTAGGCACAGGAGTACATAAGATGACTGACAGGAAATGGTAAAGTAGTGGTGCTGGGAGATGTGGAGGTGTTGAGCAGCCTTACTGCTTGGGGAAGGTAACTGTTTTTGAAGCTGGTGGTCCTGACGATAATGCTATGTAGCTTCCTCATTGATCGGAGTGGGACAAGTAGTCCATGAGCAGAGTGGGTGGGATCCTTCATGATGATATTGGCCCTGTTTGGGCACCTTACCATGCAAAACACAAGCTGTTATCATTGATTATATCAAATAAAAATACATTCATTCTTGTAGTTTACATCATGCAACCTTTATGTTCACATCAAAAATATATACTAGTCTATTACAAACACAGTTGTAAATTATAGCATGTACATTAGAGATTAAAAATTAATAAATTCAATTTGTGTCAAATCTTGTCTCTTTACTCCAGGCTTTAGCTAAAGGTTGTTAACTTTTAAGTGTGTATTTAGAAGTTGTTAAATGCAGGCTGTGTTGAAGTGTGCTTTATAATCACATGAAGGTCCCTCAGGTAAGTCTATTGACCAATAAATACAACTTTCATCAGTTACCTTATGAAAGTTAAATAAAGATATTTAAAAATTTACCATTTTGAAGGTTCGTCAAAATCTATCCTCAAATGTTATTAAAGATTCAAGTCTTTTTGATGCCTGAAATTTACAATTTCTTATTTGTTTAAATAATCTTTAAATATATTGCTGCTTGTTCTGAATAGAAGTATTTTTCCCCATCATGACTTTTCTCGTTACTTCAAGTATTGCTATTTAACCTAACTAAATACGTTTCATTAGTATTATTTTTCAAACACAAAACAATGTACAGATGTAGTTCAGTACAAATTTGTAGAACACATTTGGAGCTTTTAAAGGTCGGAAGTGGAAGCCCTCAGCAAACTTATTAACTCAACCTGAGATGGATGTGAAGAATAGAACATGTATTTGTTATATTCTTACTTTAATACAGGTTTTATGGCTGACATGTATCTGAGTTGCACTTTTGTACAGCTGCACATTGCTTGTACTGGCTGGTTACTTGATTTTATTTATTCTTTATTTATTTTATTTGTTGTTTTATAGCATTGATTACGAGAGTTGCAAACTCATTTTCGCTGTATTGGTGCATGACAAATTGTACTATGCAATGACAATAAAGATATTTCATTTCATGTATCCTTAGACCTTCATCTTTTTCAAGCCAATCCATCACCCCTCCATGCACTATCACCATCGTTTAAAGGTGATCAGGACTACGTACGCAGTGAGGCAAGATTGAACTGGTCACACCTAACCTTAGAAACAGGGATACATTAGCCACATGGTAGAAGATCCCTCAGGATAAACATTCACTCATACCCATACAAGTGGCCTCAAGAGCCAAAGGCATTCATTCTTGACCTGGGAATCAGGAAACATCTTTTGAATATCACCATGTCATTTAATATAGTCTTCACTCATTTTGCTCTCCCTTTTTTAGAGATGCTTGGACTACGATGTTCCGACAAGGAATCTGTGACGAGCAAGATCAAATGCGCTTGAAGGAAATACATAATTAAAGGAATATCAAAAAACAAATTCACTGAAAGTTAGAAGCTGTTTCATTAGATCCTAAAAATCCAATGGGCCTGTGTTTTGAATTAAGCCCCTTCCCTGCATGTCTACATTTGATTTTGTTTTACATAGTTCAGTTAAACTGACAATCACACAATTTAACGAAGAGAATACAATAAGGGAAATTGGCCCTCAGCACATCATATCTGTAGATAGAACATAGAACATAGAACATAGAACATAGAATAGTACAGCATATTACAGGCCCTCAGCCCACAATGTTGTGCCGACCCTCAAACCCTGCCTCCCATATAACCCCCCCCATCTTAAATTCCTCCATATACCTGTCTAGTAGTCTCTTAAACTTCCCTAGTGTATCTGCCTCCACCACTGACTCAGGCAGTGCATTCCAAACACCAACAACACTCTGAGTAAAAAACCTTCCTCTAATATCCCCCTTGAACTTCCCACCCCTTACCTTAAAGCCATGTACTCTTCTATTGAGCAGTGGTGCCCTGGGGAAGAGGCGCTGGCTGTCCACTCTATCCATTCCTCTTAATATCTTGTACACCTCTATCATGTCTCCTCTCATCCTCCTCCTCTCCAAAGAGTAAAGCCCTAGCTCCCTTAATCTCTGATCATAATCCATACTCTCTAAACCAGGCAGCATCCTGGTAAATCTCCTCTGTACCCTTTCCAATGCTTCCACACCCTTCCTATAGTGAGGTGACCAGAACTGAACACAGTACTCCAAGTGTGGCCTAATCAGAGTTTTACAGAGCTGCATCATTACCTCGCGACTCTTAAACTCTATCCCTCGACTTATAAAAGCTAACACTCCATAAGCTTTCTTAAGTCTTAGAAAGTATTAGCCTTGGGTGACAAACTACAGGCTGCAAACGTTTCAACCCATATCTCTAAACTTGTGTAAGGTGCCAAAATGAAAAGTGACCCATTACCAGTGACCCCTGAAATAAAGATTCAAAGCGCATTTGTTACCAATGAATATATAAATTATATAACCTTGAGATTTGTTTGTTTAACAGGCAGTCGCGAAGCAAGGAACCCGAAAAAACCCAATTAAAAAAAGTAAGACCAACCCTCAGCATCTACGGAGAAGGAGAAAAAAACAAATTATGCAGCAATAGAAGTGAACAACAACAACAGCATCCTGAACCAAACTGGGTTCTTAGATCCAAATCCCTGGAGCATCTCGGAGTAGGCCCTAAGCCTCGGTATTCAGTTCATTATATTAGTGGTGTAAGTCAAAGCAAAGTTCACAGACATGAAGCTCAGAGCTGGGGGAAGTCTCACAGCCTTAGAGTCATGGAGAGAGGAGCTCCCAGTCTATCTGGGCCATTGGCTAAATTGTCCAAACCTCGCAACAGGAACCAGGCCCACCACGGCAAATCACTCCAAGCCTAGTCTTCACTGCCGGAAAAGCCAAATCAGTATGCCTCCAGTCAGAGAGGCAACCCTCTACTACCACCCTCTGGCTTCTCCCACAAAGCCAATGTCTAATCCAATGTTCTACCTGACTAACCTCCCATATAGGGCCTTGTCAAATGGCTGGCTAAAGTCCATGTAGACAGCATCCACTGCCTTTCCTTCATCCATCTTCCTGGTAACTTCCTCAAAAAACTCCATAAGATTGGTTAGGCATGACTTATCATGCACAAAGCCATGCTGACTATCCTTAATCAGTCCATGTCTATCCAAATACTTTAATACCTTGTGCCCCTTAGGATATCTTCCAATAACTTTCCCACAACTGACGTTTTTTTTGTATTTGCACGGTTGTCTTCTTTTGCACATTGGTTGCTTGTCAGGTTTTGTAGTTTTTCATTAATTCCATTGTATTTCTTGTTCTACTATGAATGACCTCAAGAAAATGAATCTCAGAGTAGTACGTATTTGGTGCCCTATATGTGCTTTGATAATATTTATCTAGAAGTTAAAATTTTTGAACTTTGGTGTGATATGTGATGAGCATCTTCCCATGAGTGCCATGGTGTTCTAACTAAGAGAGGAGTATTGTACCAGCATTGATTAATGAATTAAACTGTGCTGCATTTTTGTCTTTCTATCTATATGAATGTCATGCACAGCATCAGGAGAACTGTTAAAAACCACATGATTGGTAAGGGAAACGTTAAAGGAAGATGCTGCCAGCAGACAGCTGAAATGTTGCTTAGAGACTTATTGAGTTCAAAGAAGAAAGCCAATGAACAGGAATATTAAATCTAAGTGTAAATACTGGGGAAGTTAGATAAAATATTTAAAAGAAAGAAACTAACATTTTGGACCTCACAAGTGAAAACATTGTAAAATGAAGAGTCTTAATGGTAATATATTTATACAAGGCAATGATAAATCACTGCTGGAATTGTGCGGAGTTTTAAATGCCAACTGTGGAATGGTTGCTCAGCCTGATACAGTACTCAGAGTAAGAAATCATAGTTATAACAGACCTGAGACATGGATAAGAGGAAAATGAGATTTAAAGGAGGTTTTTAACATGGTGGGTAGAGAAGCAAAAAGTCATCGATTCATTGGTTTCATTAAGTGAAGGAGAGCAGAAATTTGGAGTTGAACTTATACCACAGGGACCTATTGAGTGCCTAGGAAATTTTAAACAAAGGAAATATTAAGTCTGTAAACAACTTTTAGAGAAAAATGGTGCACATTTTATGCAGAAGATTTAAACAGAATTTCACAACAACTACTAAAGGTGATTTTGGTCCATTTTTACCTGTTTTGCTTCGATAGTTTGGCTCCTTTGGAAGGGCCCTACTGGAACTAACACCAGCTTCTCATATTCACTGGAAGAACTTTAAACATTGCCTCAATTAAGACTCGGTGTTTGAGGCCAGTGCTCTCAGCTCTATACCACCACAATCTCTGAAGAACATTTGACTTAATCCTACTATCCACTAGAACCTTAGCACAGCCGTTTGACTACAACATCTAAGAGAAGTTTGGTTAAGGACATGGATGGGAGAGTATGGAGGGCTATGGTCCAGGTGCAGGTCGATAGAACTAGGCAGAATAACAGTTCGGCCCTTCAGCTCACTCTATCCATGTGGACTATTATACCCATCTATTCTAATCCCATTTACTCATGCTTGGCCCATAACCTTCTGTGCTTTGGCAATTTAAGTGCTTGCCCAGATCCTTTGTAATTGTTGTGAGAATCTCCACCTCCACTGACCTCTCAGGCAAAGCATTCCAAATTTTCCCTGCTGAGTGAAGAAAAAATTCTTCCTTATATCCTAGCTAAGCCTCTTAATGAGGACGGTGCTAGGGATTGGGAGTCTGTGAAAGGCGAGCTTTTCTGAGGGAAAGCAAGGCATGAGTGTTGAGTTAGGGGCCAACTATTTGTGGTTAAGGCTGGTGTGACACAGGTTTGAATGGGCGAAGGTTCAGAAAAATGAGTGTGAGATGGAGGGCCTGAAGGAAACCATGTAAATAAATAAACTAAAGAGGAGTTGGGTTCCCTGTGTTAGACTGGGGCCTTTTCAGGGAAGATGCTTTAAATGTCACCCAACTCACTGCCAAGAAAACCTGGTTGGGATGAGAGTTCGACAGCAGATATGCTTCAGCAGAACACCTCCTAATTCCTCCATTGGAGAAAACATTATATGCATTTGCAATACAGAAAGCTATGGGCTTGCACAATGTTAGTAAATACCTGGACAAAATTTAAAATAATGATACATTGAAAACTGTTGCAATCACATTCAGTTTGGGGAAACATCAGTTTTCATGTGCACAGCACCTGAATTTGTAAACAATGAATTGCAAACCTTCCAATTCTTCTGATACAGATTGTTGCGAGATTTTATCTGGAAAGGCATAAAAATGATTTTTCAACATACTTACCCTGCTTTCCAGTTTGCTATTAGTATAACAATGCGCAGTATGATCTAACAGTGCTTGCAACTTCATAATAATATGATTTGACAGAATATATGGCTATCCAGGAGACTTACAGAGTTAAGCATATCAAGATTGCATCCAAACTAATTATGTTGCCATATTGTGTGGTCATCACTGATCTTTCTGAAGAGGAATTTGTACAGAAGGGCCAAAACAGATGAATTCTACTCTCCTTAGAGCAAGTTAAAATGATTTCCAGGCAAACATATTTGCATTACAAAGACATTGTCACAAAATATTAAGATCATCCTCAGTACCCAACAAAACAGATGGAATTTCTCAAAGTATTCTTGAAGATTGATAATCATCTCATTGCAATGAGAAATATTACCCCCGCTCTCTTTCAGTCAAGTGTTTTGCAATAGAAACAGCATAACTATTTCCTGAAAGTTTTAACCTAAGTCTTGAAAGAAAAATCTCCAGTTTCATCAAAGAAATACTTCAAGGAATACCTTTGCCTGCTGTCCACCAGCTAAGAGATTGCCTGCAGTTTGAGTCACAATGCTATTACACTGGCGAGGATGCAGACAAGATTCACCAAGGTGTTGCCCAGATTGGAGCGTCTCAGTTACAAGGAGAGACGGGACAGTCTCAGTTTGTGTTTACTGGAGTGGAGGAGGTTGAGGTGACTTGATAGAGATATACGAAATTATAAGGGGGGGTTGATAAGGTAGATGTAGTGGTCTTCCCATGCAACGAGAGAGCACGGCTTGAAGGTGAAAGGCAGGAGTTATAGAAGTTATAGAGTTATAGAAGTGATATGGGTTGGGGTACCATCCTCAGTAAGAGGTTTAGCTAGAATATAAGGAAGAGAGATTGGAATCTGAAAGATGTTGCACAAGAAGTGGCAGAGGTAGATATAATATAGAACATAGAAAAGTACAGCACAGGATCAGGTCCATCAGCCAATGATGTACTAAACTAAATAAATGAGTACACAAGTGTCCAACTAAACACATCCCTTTTGCCTACACAATCTCCATAACCTTCCATTTCTTACCCAGCAATGTGCCTATCTAAGAGCCTTTTGAACACTGCCATTGTACTTTCCTCCATCACCACCACAACTTGCCCCACAGATCTCCCTTGAACCTACCTGTGCTCACCTTAAATGCACATCTACTGTATTAGACATTTCTACCCCAGGGAAAAATATACCTTCCATCTACTCGATCGACGCCTCTCATAATCTTACAAACATCTACCAGGTCTTCCCTCTGCGTCCACCACTCCAGAGAAAATAACCCAAGCTTGTCCAACCTCTCCTTATAGCGTATACCCTCTAATCCAGGCAATATCCTGGTAAACCTCTTCTGCACCCTCTCCAAAGCCTCCACACCCTTCCAAAATGAGATGACAAGAACTCAATGCAGCACTCCAGATGCAGCCAAACTAGAGTTTGTGAAGCTGCAGTGTAACTTCCCAACTCTTGAATACAGTTCCTTGACTAATAAAGGGAAGCATGGCATATGCCTTCTCTACCACTTTATTAACCTGCGTAGCCACTTTCAGGAAGCTATAGATGTAGACCCCAAGATATCTGTATATCTAAAGGTCTTGCCATTAACAGTGCACTCATTTTTTAACACTTGATCTCCCAAGGTGCAAAACTTCACATTTGGCTGGGTTAAACTCCATCTGCCATTTCTCTGCCCACATCTGCAAATGAGCTATATCCCACTGTTTCCTTTCAATAGTTTTCTATGTTATCCACAACATTATTGATCTTTGTGTTATCTGCAAACTTACTAACCCACCCATCTATGTTTTCATCCAGGTCATTTATATATATCACCAACAGCTGAGGTCCCAGTACAGATCCTTGCAGAACACCCATGTCATAGACCTCCACCCAAGACAAGTACCATCAAGTACTACCCTCTGTCTTTCAAGGGCAGAACAATTCTGAACCCAAATGACCATTTCATTGTGGTTCCCGTGGATCTTATTCTTCTGAATGAGCCTCCCATGAGGAACCTTAGTCCCATGAGGACCATCAGGGTAGATCTTACACTGTGAATGGTAGGACGCTGAGGATTGTGCTAGAACAAAGGGATCTGGGAACACAGGTCCATAATTTGTTGAAAGTGACATCACAGGTAGAGGGGGGTCACAAAGAAAACTTTTGGTATATTGGCCTTCATAAATCAAAGCATTGAGTACAGGAGATGGATGTTATATCGAAGTTGTATAAGATGCTGGCGAGACCTGATTTGGAGTATTGTGTGAAGTTTTGGTCACCTACCTACAGGAAAGACATAAATGTTGAAAGAGTATAGAAAAAAAAATGTTGGTGCGTCTGGAGGAAATATTGAATAGGTTAGGACCATATTCCTTGGAACGTAGAAAATCAAGAGGAGGTTTGACAGAGGTATACAAAATTTTGAGCAGCATAGACAGAGTAAATACAAATAGCTTTTTCCACTGAAGTTCGGTGGGACTACAACCATAGGTCATGGGTTAAGGGTGAAAAGTGAAAAGTTTAAGAGGAACATGAGGGGAAACTTCAGTTTCACTCAGAGTCGTGAGAGTGTGGAATGAGCTGCCAATGCAAGTGGTGCATGCAAGCTCCATTTCAATGTTAAAGGGAAGTTTGGATAGGTACATGGATGGTAGGGACATTGGGAGCTATGTTCCTGGTGCATGTCCAGGAGAGTACATAGAACATAGAACATAGAATAGTACAGCACAGTACAGGCCCTTCACCCCACATTGTTGTGCTGACCCTCAAACCCTGCCTCCCATATAACCCCCCACCTTAAATTCCTCCATATACCTGTCTAGCAGTCTCTTAAATTTCACGAGTGTATCTTCCTCCACCACTGACTCAGGCAGTGCATTCCACGCACCAAGCACTCTCTGAGTAAAAAACCTTCCTCTAATATCCCCCTTGAACCTCCCACCCCTTACCTTAAAGCTATGTTCCTTTGTATTGAGCAGTGGTGCCCTGGGGAAGAGGCGCTGGCTGTCCACTTTATCTATTCCTCTTAATATCTTGAATACCTCTATCATGTCTCCTCTCATCTTCCTTCGCTTCAAAGAGTAAAGTCCAGGCTCCCTTAATCTCTGATCATAATCCATACTCTCTAAACTAGGCAGCATCCTGGTAAATCTCCTCTGTACCCTTTCCAATGCTTCCACATCCTTCCTATAGTGAGGCAACCAGAACTGGACACAGTACTCCAAGTGTGGCCTAACCAGAGTTTTATAGAGTTGCATCACTACCTCGCAACTCTTAAACTCTATCCCTCGACTTATGAAAGCTAACACCCCATAAGCTTTCTTAACTACCCTATCTACCTGTGAGGCAACTTTCAGGGATCTGTGGACATGTACCCCGAGATTCCTCTGCTCCTCCACACTACCAAGTATCCTGCCATTTACTTTGTACTCTGCCTTGGAGTTTGTCCTTCCAAAGTGTACTACCTCACTCCGTCTGCCATTTCTCAGCCTCCTTCTGCAACTTATCAATGTCTCTCTGCAATCTTCGACCGTCCTCTACACTACCTACAACACCACGAACCTTTGTGTCATCTGCAAACTTGCCAACCCATCCTTCTACCCACACACCCAGGTCGTTAATAAAAACCATAAAAAATAGAGGTCCCAGAACCAATCCTTGTGGGATACCACTAGTCACAACTCTCCAATCCGAATGTACTCCCTCCACCACGACCCTCTGCCTTCTGCAGGCAAGCCAATTCTGAATCCACCTGGCCAAACTTCCCTGGATCCCATGCCTTCTGACTTTCTGAATAAACCCATCATGTGGAACCTTGTCAAATGCCTTACTAAAATCCATAAAGATCACATCCACTGCACTACCCTCCTCTATATGCCTGGTCACCTCCTCAAAGAACTCTATCAGGCTTGTTAGACACGATCTGCCCTTCACAAAGCCATGCTAACTGTCCCTGATCAGACCATGATTCTCTAAATGTCCATAGATCCTATCTCTAAGAATTTTTTCCAACAGCTTTACCACCATAGACGTAAGGCTCACTGGTCTATAATTACCTGGACTATCCCTTCTACCTTATTTGAACAAGGGGACAACATTCACCTCCCTCCAGTCCTCCAGTACCATTCTCGTAGACAACGAGGACATAAAGATTCTAGCCAGAGGGTCAGCCATCTCTTCTCTCGCCTCGTGGAGCAGCCTGGGGAATATTCCGTCAGGCCCCGGGGACTTATCTGTCCTAATGTATTTTAATAACTCCAACATCTCCTCTCCCTTAATATCAACATGCTCCAGAACATCAACCTCACTCATATTGTCCTCACCATCATCAAGTTCCCTCTCATTGGTGAATACCGAAGAGAAGTATTCATTGAGGACGTCGCTCACTTCCACAGCCACCAGGCACATCTTCCCACCTTTATCTCTAATCGGTCCTACCTTCACTCCGGTCATCCTTTTGTTCTTCACATAATTGAAGAATGCCTTGGTGTTTTCCTTTACCCTACTCGCCAAGGCCTTCTCATGCCCCCTTCCTGCTCTTCTCAGCCCCTTCTTAAGCTCCTTTCTTGCTACCCTATATTCCTCAATAGACACAGTTGATTCTTGCTTTCTAAACCTCATATATGCTGCCTTCTTCCACCTGACTAGATAAACAGTTGCAGCAGTGAGTACTATCTACAAGATGCACCGCAACAACGCACCAACGTTCCTGAGGCAGCACCTTCCGGGCCCATGACAACTACTATCTAGAAGGATGAGAACAGCAGATACCTGGGAACACCGACACGTGGAAATCCCCCTCCAAGTCACTCACCAACCCGACTTGGAAACGTATCGCTGTTCCTAGTAGCACTGTGGGCGTACCTACACCTCAGGAACTGCAACGGTTCAAGAAGGCAGCTCAGCACCACCTTCTCAAGGGCAACTAGGGATGGGCAATAAATGCTGGCTTAGCTGGCGACAACCACATCCTATATATGAATAAATAAAGAAAAATTATTAATCAAAAAACTCCAAAATCTAGACTTCTACAACTGGATCCTTGACTTCCTCACAGGTAGATCAGAATATGTGTAGATCAGAATATGTACAGAACAGAAATAGCATCTCCTCCTCATTTTCAATAAAGACTGGTGCACCTCAAGGATACATGCTTAGCCCACTGCCCTACTCCCTCTGCACCAACAAATGTCTGGTTAGGTGCAGCTCAAATGCCACCCATAAATGTGCTGATATTTGCAGAATTTCAAATGCTGACGAGGAAACATACAGGAGGTAGATAGATTAGCTGGTTCAGTGGTCTTGTAGCAATAACCTGGCACTCAACATCAGTAAGACCAAGGAATTGATGGTGGACTTCAGGAAGGAGAAGTCAGGGGAACACACACTAGTCCTCCTCACGTGGTCAAAAGTGAAAAGAGTGAGCAGTTTCAAGTTCCTGGGTGTCAACATCTCTGTTGAACCTGATTCAGATCCCTCCACTTTCTCTGGTACTCTGGTCAAGAGGGCAGGGGAGGAGAAGAGAAAGGGTGAGAGGGCCACCAGAATGGGGAAAACAAAAAAAAAAAATGAAGGGGGTGCCACAGAGGGGAGTGGTTAGAAAAATCAATATTCATTCCACTCAGGTTAGAGACTACCCAGATGGAACATGAGGTGTTGCTCCTCCAACCTGCATTGGCCATATCATGGCAGCAAAGGAGGCCATGGACAGACATGTTGGTGTGGGAATGTACCTGACTTTAAAATGAACCTCCAAGTGTGTCTGAACATCTGCATCCAGGGTTGTAGACAATCATATTATTCTGCTGATATCAAAGCATGTGGCAGAACATCCCAATTGCTTTCCAGATTGGTAAGGGCAAGTCAGCAACAAGAGTTGATTAGTTGCAATCTCAAGGAGGCCATTTAGATCACTGTACCACTGCCAGTCCACTGAAAGAGTATGCAATTACTGTCACATTCCCGTTTCTTCCATTTGGTCCGGCATACAGACTAGAATAAATTTATTCATTCATTTTATGCTGACAGAGCCAACATCTATTGCACATTGAGGGACTGGTAGTAAGAGACCTTCTTGATTCGTTACAGTAGTTGTCATGAAGGCATTCCCACTGTGCCATTAGGTAGGGAATTCCAAGAATGAGGCTTGGCAATGAACAAGGGACAGCAAGTATTTCCGTCAGGATGGTGCACAACTGGAGGAGAACATGGGGGTGGTGGTATTCCCATTTACGCATTACCCTTGCCTTTCTAATTTATTTGTTTCTTTAGAGATAGCGCATGGAAAAGGCCCTTGCAGCCCTTCGAGCTGAGCCATCTAACAATCACCAACAACCCCAATTTAACCCTAACCTAATCATGGGACAATTTACTATGACCAATTACTTGGTACATCTTCAGCATGTGGGAGGAAACTGCAGCACCCGGAGAAAGCCCACATGTGCTCTGAAATCCAACTCTCCGAGCTGTAGTAGAGTTTTGGCAGTACAGTTGGCAGGGTCAGGCATTGTCATAAGTGTAACATCTGTTTAAATGTATTAAACAACATGGAACTTTGATTTGACTATAGAAGCAGACATTAAGACAGAAGATAACTTGGAGAAGCAAAACAGAGTACTGTGCACCTATACCCTCACAAGCTTTTATTCAGACTCCCCCCTCCACGTGGCTGTAATGAATTAAAGATCTAAATAAATGTTTTCTCCTTCCAATATTTTTATTATTAATTCTACATATAAGAATACAGAGTACAAGAAAAGATATATATCAATACATTATACTAAATGGCATATAAAGGCTCCTTACCCTATATTCATACAGATTAATTAATTTGTAACATCGAAATATAGTAATTTTATTATATAAAAAAATCTAACCCACTACCAAGACCGAAGCTGATTAGTAAAGAAAAAAAGGAAAAAAAATATTAGTCATCATCTGTGCTTTAACAGCAAATCAAAGGTTTTGAAAGTAATTCACAAAAGTTCCCTGCAATGTTTGAAAGTCTTGGCTAGATTCAGAGATTGAACATTGAATCTTCTCTAAATTTAAACATGACATCATATCACGTAACCATTGGAGGTGAATAGGAGGGACCGCATCTTTCCATTTAAGCATGAGCGTCCTTCTGGCCATAAGAAAAATAAAAGCCAAAATGTGCATGTCAGGTGACTCCAAAATAACATCCTTTCCTCCAACAATACCAAATAAAGCAGTCAAAGAATTAGGCTTAAAGTTTACTTTGAGAAGTATCGAGAAAGTTTGAAATACTTCTTTCCAATACTTTCCAAGACTCGGGCATGAATAAATGTTTTCTCATTTTAAATACAAATCTTGTTCAACTTTATTGCAAAAAGATTGTCTCAGATAGTTATAATTGTATTAATATCTTCATTACAAGTTTATAACCATTTAAAGCATCCTTTACTGCTGATTTATTTTGATGTTATGCACCTGCATGGAATATAGGCCGAAATTTGATGACACATTTATCAATTTAGAAAATTAAGGATTTATCAAAGCAGTATGTTGAGGCAGATTATGCTTAAAAATCTTTGTCTGATTTGTCAGAAATCTATCCAAAGAGAAGTTTGTACAGTAAGCTTGTTGCTTTCATGAACTTCATAAAAAGTGCATGTGTAAGTCAGTTCTTGACACTTTCTTTTTGTTGTGGAGCTATGAGCAACTCCATGAATGGCCTTTACTGTATTTGCTGCTTAACCTTGTTTTACCCTACATTTTTTTTGAGTAAAACTCGCCTCATATTATACCATATACGTTCTAAATTTTAACTTATTTTCCTCTTCTGGGCTAGAAGTGCTCTTTGGGATCTGTTGAGTCTCCCGTGACCTGCTTTTCCACTCAGTCATTATATTCTCAAAGGATGCTTCTGCCAGCCAGACTTAGCACAGGGCAGAAGCCATGCCCTTGGGAATCTGACAGTCTTTGGGTGCTTGGCTAATTCTTACTGATGACATTCTCACCAGTTTTCAGAAATTGGATGTACTTTAAGGCAGTAAATTCTGTTTAGTCTTGTTTATTTTATGATGCCACAATAAACCAACCACTTTGTAAACATTCCAGACACCAAGTCAACTGCAAGGTAAAGGCAACCCATTCGGGTTGCTTCCATCTCGTTTGCAAACTCTCAAAGTTCTGGCCTCTGTAAAGAGAAGATTAAGAAGAGACCAGAGAGAGACTTTTAAACTTGTGAACGTTTTGGATAAAAGGGCAGTGACTAAGATGAGAGTAAGGGGCATAAATAGAAGATATGCTGAACAGATCAAGCGAAGTATTCAGTAGGAATTTCTTTAAAAGAGTACAGTAAGAATAAGGAACTTGCTGTCACAAAATAGATAGCACAGCCCGCATTGAAGTGGATAAGGGACAGCCTCATGTTGATGGAAGGTAAAAGGGAAAAGAGGTATATGAATGAAAAATGGAAAGTAGGAAAGGGGCAGGTTTGAATGGAGGGTAAGTAACAGCACAGGTCACTTGCTTCTTTGCTCTGTATAGCGCACCTAACAATTTGTAAAGTATCTTGAGATAAAATATCTGTATCTATGATCAAGAATGAAAGCGATCATACACTGAAAATCTAACAGCTGTTGGAAGCTGCTTTCAGGGATAAAAAGAGGTCAGTTATGATCATGCAGATAGGGATTGCTTAGATAAAATTGTGCCCAGAGTAATACATTTCAATTCCATATATTTTGCAATTTGTAAATATAATTTATTAGCTCAGAAAGGAATAATTCTTAAGATCTTGATATTGAACAGTATCCAAATGTATGATAAAATTAGCTTTAAATTCTGACCTGCTCTTTAATATATATTGTTACTGTCTAAGGAGAAAAAGATGTTAAGAAACAATATAGTTAGTCTTTTGCTTTATCTGTATTTCCTTCAACATGCTGTATATGAAAGGGACTTTTTTAATTTGTTGTTTACAGTGTTAAGTAAAAAGTGACTAAAATGTCAAAGGAGGAAACACACATTGCTTCTGTAACTCTTGATTCAGATTGACTCTAATGGCCGCTTGTGGTGAATATTTTACAGCTCCCGTAGGCTAGATGGAGCATATTGTAAATTTTACGCCAGAACACTTCGCCTAAAGAAATATGAATGTACAATCATGATGGGTGAAAGTTTGAGCCTGACTGGATAACTTTAAATAATCTAAAGGGATGATTGGAGCTTGTTAGTTATTTTTGACAAGAAAATAGCCATACCAACCATATGGCTCAAAAATGTATTTTCAAATCTACTGAGCTCTAGCAATATTAAATTCCAGTTCCTTCATCCCCTTGGGTATTTTTCCCTTCTCTCTGAAGGGCATGAGTCACATCAGGTTAGAATTTCTCAGGAGTTAGGTCGTACTTTTACGGTGGCCATAAAGGGACATTAAGAACAGGATAAAGCCATTCAGCCCATCGTTCTGGGTTTTGGCAGTTCTGGACTTTATCTCCACTTACCTATTGTATATCGAACAAAACTCCTGAACTGTCTTCATTCTGCCACAATTATTTTGCAGCTTTACAAAACTCTGGTTGGGCCTCTGGAACGTTGCATTCAGTTCTGGTCATCCCTTTATCGAAAGGATGTGGAGATTTGGAGAGGGTTCAGAAGACGTTTACTAGGATGCTGCCTGGGTTAGAGTGCATGTGCTAGAAGGAGAGTTTGGAAAAAATAGGGTTGTTTTCTCTGTATTGATGGAGACCTGATAGGATTTATAAAATTATTTTTTAAAAAACAGTGATAAGTAGACAGCAGGTATCTTTTCCCCAGGGTCAAAATGTAAAATATGAAAGGGTGTGCATTTCAGGTGAGGGGGGGAAGTTTGAAGGAGACGAGCAGGGTGTTTTTTTCAATACAAAGTGGTAGGTGCCAGAGTGGTGTTGGAAATAGATATAATAGAGGCCTTTAAGAGGCCCTCACATAGGCATATGACTGTGCAGAGATGCACAATATGGACCATGTGCAGGCAGAAGGGATTAAATAGCATTTGCTTAATTAGCTCAGCACAACATAGTGTGATAAAAGTCCTGTTCCTTTGCTGGACTGTTCTGTATTATATATTGATAGTTCCCATTTCATGGTAAACACAGCAGATTATCGTGTGAAGAGAGAATTCCAGAGATATATTGCTGTTTAGTCTGGAGAAGTGTTTCCTATCATCCAGTGTGTAAACAGGATTGCCATTACCATTGGTTGCAGTTTATTAGAGACCCCATTGTTTATATATATCATTCCTTGGAGGGGAGCTATGGACTCCTAATTTCTACGTCTGTGAAATGTGCTGTAAGTCTTCTTACTGTGCTTCTGGAATCACCTCTGATGGGCTGAAAGTCTTTATCCTGTTTATAATGTACCTTGCTGACCACTATAAAAGAACAGCTTGTTCCTGATGAATTGTAACCTGGCGTGACTGACAAACAAGAGAAAATCTGCAGATGCTGGAAATCCAAGTGACACACACAAAATACTGGAGGAACTCAGCAGGCTAGGCAGCATCTATGGAAAAGAGTACGGTCGACATTTCAGGGTGAGACGTCTCCTGTACTCTTTTCCATAGATGCTGTTTGGCCTGGTGAGTTCCTCCAGCATTTTGTCTGATGTGACTTACCCCGTTTAGAGGAAGTAAACCAAACTTACTGTTGCCCTTCATAAGGTTAACCAACTTTGTAGGAATAAATGATACAAAACTGAGTGAATCTGAGATCCATAGCTCTTAATAGACTTTAACAGTAAGAACTCCTATGATGGAATCACCTGAACATGCTTCTCTTCTCAGCAGCACACACAAAGTGTGCCTCAGCCCAAAATGTCGACCGTTTATTCACTTCCATAGATGCTGCCTGACCTGCTGAGTTCCTCCAGCATTTTGTGTGTGTTCCTTTGGATTTCCGGCATCTGCAGACTTTTGCGTGTTTATAATATACTTATATGCTTCTCTTCTCCCTCCACAGATCCTGACTGACCTGCTAACTTTTTCAAGAACTTTATGTTCTTATCTCATCTTTTCAGTTTGACACTGGAAGAAATAGTTTTTCAGGTTGGGTAACACCAACGAGGTTAGCATCATTGCCCATCACTACTTGCCACTGAGGAGGTGCTGTGAACCGTCTTCTTGAACCGCTGCCTTCCTTAAAGTGCTGATATGGAGGGCATACCAGGATCTAGATAGACCCAGCAACAATGACATATTTCCAAATCTATAAATTTGCTGATGATACTACTGTTATTTTACTTCTATTTAAACATACCGTGGGTTAACAGTAAAGAATCATATTCTGGAAGAATTAGAGAACTTTGATTTACAGTAATAAACAAACACGTCTTAACCCAGCCACGTGCTGGAACATTCTGGAAATCCCACGCATGCTCGGTGCTCTGTCTAATCATGTACTGGCACATCATTGCATGTGATATCACCACATCTTCCTTTCCTTAAAAAGAAAAACACTTAACAACATTAATCAAAGCAAATACATTATTTAACCACAAAGCACATCTGCGTCAGATAACTGAAACTCTGAAGTTGGCTTCTTCTTCTTTTCTTTGCAATTTCTTTTTAACACTGCTCCTTCCTCTGTTTGGACCGTGTATGATCTGGGTTGTACTTCTTCAAGTGCTGTAGCTTTCTTAATTCCTTCCACTTCCATTTGTAATGAAATACGGATCTTCTTTTCTTCATCTAATTCATTCATTAACTGTGTAATCTCTTTTTTATGCTGAGACTTCATCATTTCAATAAAACTTATCATTCTCTTACTTGTGCTTTCACTTCTCCCTCATACTGTGCCCACTGTGAGCGTTCTTGCTCTAGACGGTGATTAGACTGACTCTCATATTCTCTCCGTGTCTCTCTCATTATCGCTTGCATTGAAGCAGCCTCCTCCTCCCATTGCTTTTTCACATCATCAATTGAGGCAATTTGGTCGTCTCACACACTGCAGCTACTGCTTTTATATTCTCCATGTCAGCATCTTCACAAAGCGCATCAATATAAAATTCCTCATGTTCTTCTTTAATCACTGCATTTACTTGTTTCATTTTATTTTCCTTCTTTCTACTTCTACAACAGCACAAAAAATGATTAATCTTACCGCAGTTGTAGCAATACTTCAAATCTGTCCATTATCGACTTCAAATTGAAATTATCTCCATCCTCAAAGACAAAATTATTATATACCTCTACTTTGTCATTCCCGATTACATGGAGCAGGACTGCAGCTTTAGTTTTGTCCACTTTTCTATCAGCACTGATTGCCGATAAATATATTTCAGACTGTTGCTTGAATATCCTCCAATTCTCAGCTACATTCCCAGTCAGCTGGAGTTTTGGTGGGGGTTGTAAATCTTCCATTTTACTCTTTACAGTTTGAACTTTTTTCTTCTTTTTTTTTATTATCTTTGATTCTTGATTCTCCCGTATTATTCTTCCAGAACCACTCCTGACACCATGTTATGTTACTTCTGTTTAGGCGTACCATGGGTTAACAGTATAGAATCATATTCTGGAAGAATTAGAGAACTTTTATTTACAGTAATAAACAAACACATCTTAACCCAGCCACGTGCTGGAACATTCTGGCAATCCCACGCATGCTCGGTGCTCTGTCCAATCATGTACTGGCACATCGTTGCACGTGATATCACCACAACAACCATTGTTGGTATGAAGACAAGAGATCATACAGGAGTGAGATATGCCAGCTAGTGGAGTGGTGTCGCAGCAACTACCTTGCACGCAATGTCAGTAAAATAAAAGAGCTGATTGTGGACTTCAGGAGGGGTAAGACGAGGGAACACATCCCTCAAAGTGGAGAGAGTGAGTAGTTTCAAGTTCCTGGGTGTCAAGATCTCTGGCCCCAACATATCAATGCAGCTATAAAGAAGGCAAGACAGCGACTATACTCCATAAGTTTGAAGAGATTGGGTATGTCAACAAAGACATTCAAAAACATCTATAGATGTACTGTGGAGAGCATTCTGACAGGCTGTCTGGTATGGGGGGGTGGAGCTACTGCACGGGGCAAAAAGAAGCTGCAGAGGGTCGTAAATTTAGTTGGCTCTATCTTGGGTACTAGCCTACAAAGCACCCAGGACATCTTCAAGGAGCGGCGTCTCAGAAAGACAGCATCCATTATTAAGGACCCCCAGAACCCCGGGCATGCCCTTTTCTCACTGTTACCATCAGGTAGGAGGTACAGAAGCCTGAAGGCACACACTCAGCAATTCAGGAACAGTTTCTTCCCCTCTGCCATCTGATTCCTAAATGGACTTGGAATCCATGAATACTACCTCACATTTTTAACATACTATTTCTGTTTTTGCATGATTTTTTAACTATTCAACATACATACATTGTAATTAATTGATTGATTGACTGATTTTTTCCTCTTCTTCTTCTATATTATGTATTGCATTGAACTGCTGCTGCTAAGTTATAAAAAATTTCACAACACATGCCGATGATAATAAACCTGATTTTGATTCTGACATATGATTTGATAGGGAACCTGGAAGCAGTGGTGTTCCTGCATTTAACCTTATTGATGGTAAACCCTATGCACCTGCAAGGTGCTGTTGGGAAAGTGCGGGTAAGTAACTGTTGTAAATGCCACCCTTCAGCCACCTTGCACTAGCGTTGAAGGGAACATTTATACAATTGATCTGTTATTATTTTCTATGCATCACATGTCTGAACCTTTCTCCTAAGGTCAGGGAAAGCTAGATTAGATACAAGTGTTCAGAAGTGGATGTTTTTGATAAAATAAATGAGGGAAAACCGTTTCCAGTAGAAGAAAGATCAGTTCACAGAGATCCTAGAATTTAGGCAATTGATGAAATGAGCAGAAGCAAAATGTGGAAACATTTATGTTAAGTGGTGAGCTATGGTCTGGAATAAAATGCTAGTAAAGTTGTTGGAATGGATTCAATATTAACATTCAAAAGAGAATTGGATAAATACTTCAAGGGAATAAAGCACGGAGCTACGGAGGAAAGGAGGAGCATGACGCTAAGTAGGTAATTCTTCTTAAGTGCTCACAGAGGCTTGACGGTCCGAAAGGTCTCTTTCTTTGCAGAACTACAAGGAGTTGAAATGGTCACATGTCAACTAAAAAACAAAGCATCTGTGCAAATGGCACTCCTGCTGTGGCTCTAAAAGTCAGCAGTGAGGAGCCTCAGTCATAAATCCACAACCACCTGCTTAACTCTGCCAAGAGGAGAACATACAAGGGGGGTCCCAAAACTATAAACACAAGAGATTCTGCAGGTGCTGGAAATCTTGAGTGACGGGCACAAAATGCTGGAGGATCTCTGCAAGTCAGGCAACATCTATGGAGGAGAATAAACAGTCGATGTTTTAGGCCCAGATCCTTCACCATTATTGGAAAGGAACAGGGCAAAAGCCAGAATAAGAAAGCTGGGGCGAGGGGAATGAGTACAAGCTGGCACCTGCTGAGGAAGAAGGAGGGAAGGTAGGGGAGATGGATAAAGAAGCTGAGAAGGGATAGGAGGAAGAAGTAAAGGGCTGAAGAAGAAGGGCTCGAATTTTCTATTCCCCATTCTGGTTACCCACTCATCCCATCTCTTGCCCAACACCTCCCCCTGGTTCCCCTACTCCTTCCTTTTCTTCCATGGCCCTCTCTTCACTCCTTTTAAATTCCTTTTGGATCATCACCACAAAGACTGTGAACCTCACTTGAGCTCTCCAAAAATCTATCCTGGATTAATTTACCATCCCTAACCTTTTCCCCGATCACACAAAACTCGCCAGTGATTTTTCACCCAATTCCCCCTCAATGATCCCTCACCTTTACCTGCTTATTATAACATCATGAGCACCATTCCCTTTCTAGGTATCCTGGTGCATTTATTTAATTGAGTTTAATCATCTGAAAGAAAAGAAACTTGGATTTACAAAGCATCATACCTAACTCTGCATCCAGTGCTCCCGATGTGGCCTTCTATATATTGGCGATACCCGACGCAGACTGGGAGATCATTTCGCTGAACACCTACACTCTGTCCGCCAGAGAAAGCAGGATCTTCCAGTGGCCGCACATTTTGATTCCACGTCCCATTCCCATTCTGATATGTCTGTCCATGGCCTCCTCTACTGTAAAGATGAAGCCACACCATGTTGGAGGAACAACACCTTATATTCCGTCTGGGTAGCCTCCAACCTGATGGCATGAACATTGACTTCTCTGACTTCCGCTAATGCCCCACCTCCCCACCGTACCCCATCCGTTATTTACTTTTATACACACATTCTTTTTCTCACTCTCCTTTTTCTCCCTATGTCCCTCTGACTATACCCTTTGCCCACTCTCTGGGTCCTCCCCCCACCCCCTTCATCTTTCTCCCCGGACCTCCTGTCCCATGATCCTCTCATATCGCCTTTGCCAATCACCTGTCCAGCTCTTGGCTCCATCCCTCCCCCTCCTGTCTTCTCTTATCATTTTGGATCTCCCCCTCCCCCTCCAACTTTCAAATCCCTTACTCACTCTTCCTTCAGTTAGTCCCGACGAAGGGTCTCGGCCTGAAACGTCGACAGTACCTCTTCCTATAGATGCTGCCTGGCCTGCTGCGTTCACCAGCAACTTTGATGTATGTTGCTTGAATTTCTAGGATCTGCAGAATTCCTGTTGTTTACCTAACTCAGGATATTGCTGTGTGATCTTTGACAAAAAATTTAATCAAACTGTTACAAGATGCCGCCAACTGTGGCAGATTCCAGGATTTTGACGCACAAACTGCCCAGGGTACGGATAAATGTCGCAACCCCGTTAAGGGTTCGGGACAGTCCCACTAATTGGTAATTATGTTTCGAGCACCAAGAATTGAGTATTTAAGGAACACCTGAATTGTGGTTCGGTGCTCAATTGTAAGCCTACTGGTAATATTGCCCCGCGTTTGTTTCATGCTCAGATCCAGTTTGACACCGTGTCTCGAACCTTGCTTCGGATACCCTGGCATTTAGGTCCAAACCATCCTCGTCACGAACTCTCGTCACAGTACGATTGAGCCAACATGGAACCAATGGGATATCAGAGCCTTTCATCCACTGTGGCCAGGCACAGTGAGAAAATTTCCAGGCAGAGCCTGGAAATATGTGACCTCCAGGTAGCCATGTGCCAACTATTTCAGGGAAGAAGCCAAAGTCGTCCAGTTGAGGCTGTCGGTCACTCTGTGAAGCCAGTCCATCTTCCAGCCCCCGAGAGATTCAATGGTAACCCAAGTTCTTACCACATTTTCTTTGTCCAATGCTCATTAGTGTTTGAACTCCAGCCATCCCAGTTCCCTTCGGAGTGCGACTAGGTGTCCTTCATTATCTCTCTTCTGACTGGGAGAGTCCTGTCCTGGGACACCGCGCATTGGGAACGTAGGTCAGAGATTTGCCGGATTCGGAGGAATTCAGAGCCGCCATGAGGAAGGTGTTTCATTACCCCGCCGCAACCAGACAAGCCTTGGACCGACTGATGAAGTTTCAACAGGAGGACGGTCAGCGGCTAAAAAGTGATCGAATTCTGGATCTTGGCCCAGGACGGTGTTTGGAACGGGGAGGCCTTGGGCACACTATATCGCCATGGACTCCCAAGTTGAACCGAAGGATGGCCTTGCCTTGGGAGAGCCAGCAGAGAACTTAGAGACTCTGACTGACCAGTCCATCAGTCTTGATAATCGTCTGGCAGAGCGAAAGTGGGACTGTGTCATGATTTCGAAGAGAGCTGGCCCGAACCTGGTCCCTAGGCATCGCAGTTCCGCTCCCCAACCTCAGACCATGACCAGCCCATCACCTGCTCAAAATCCAGTCAAATCCATGCAGGTCGGTGGCACTGGACTGTCCGGCGATGAGCGGTCCCAGCGCTGGAGTCAAGGTCACTGCGGTAACTGTGAGGAAGCAGGCCACCGGCGGGCTGAAGCTGCGGCCACCTGGAGAACAGCTAAGACTGTCCAATATCGAGAGGACTGTGATGGTAGCAGCCACTACATCCAAAGGCATGGATTCTGGTTTTATGCTGAAGGCAGAACTCACCTGGGGTAAGAACTTGAGGCAGATAGAGGCTTCAGTGGACTGAGGGGCAGCAGGTAATTTTTTGGATTTAAGAACCACCTGTCAGCTCGACGTACCACTGTGAGAGCTGAGCCAGCTCATGCCTGCAACTGTCCTGGACACCGCCCGCTAGGCTCCAGGCAGACCCAGCGCCCGACTGTCCTGGACACCGCCCGCTAGGCTCCAGGCAGGTCCAGCGCCCGACTGTCCCAGACACTGCCCGCTAGGTTCCAGGCAGATCCAGCAGACTGTCCCGGACGCCGCCCGCTAGGCTCCAGGCAGATCCAGCAGACTGTCCCGGACGCCACCCACTAGGCTCCAGGCAGACCCAGCGCCTGACTGTCCCGGACACTGTCCACTAGGCTCCAGACGGACCCAGCACCCGGTGTTGCAGATGAGGACAGGGGATCATGTGGAAGACAGTAGTTTCTACATTATTGACTCTCCACTCATAATCCTCAGGTACCCTTAGTTGTCTCAGCCGAACCTATCCGTGCTTGGTCCAATCATTGTAAGGAGTTTGTTTGCAGCCTGGTGTTCTGACACTCAGATTCCCCCGCAACCCACAACCAACAGAGAGGCAGCCATCAGTGCGAGGGAACCTACGACCTTCTGGAGACCTAGTCCTGTCCTCAAGAACGGAGAAACCAGCTCCGGCCAACGGGACTGTGTGAGGCCCGATACTGTCCAGTTCAGGAATGGTCTAAGGCAGTGGTCCCCAACCACTGGGCCGCAAAGCATGCGCTGCCAAGGCGCGAGGAAATGATATGATTTGGCGATAGGAATCAGCTGCACCTTTCCTCATTCCCTGTCACGCCCACTGTTGAGCCATTACGCATGCGAGGTTATTACCCGCGCGTCATCCATGTCAGCACAGGAAGAAGATCAACTCCTCAAGCTTGCAAATGACGGCTGGCAGAAAAGTATGTTTGACATAACATCTCTGCCGGCATTCCGGATCCAAGTCAAGGTTAAATATCCTGAGGTAGCCACGAAAGCACTGAAATCGTTGCTTCCATTTCCAATATATCTCTGCAATGAATGCAACGAAAGCTAAATTGCGGAATAGACTGGACATAAGGAACCCCGTTCGAGTATCGCTGTCTCCCATCACCCCTCGATAGGACCGTCTTGTTGCAGGGAAACAAGCCTAGTGCTCCCACTGATTCACCGATATTGGTGTGTTGCAATGATTTTATATGTTCATATGGGGAAAATATGTGCTGTGTGTTTAATATTAAATTTGTTAGACAACCCCTTTTAGGAACGAAATTGAGTGTATTAGCCACTTATCACCTATATTCCAGTCGTGATTAACACCCTCCCCCGAACAGAATCGCCAAAAACGATTTGTAGAAAAAATCGGCACGTACACGCATGCGCACTGGTGCCCGCGCAAGGCTTCATGGTCATTGTAGTCTCTAGGGGTAAATAACATATTTGACTGCTACTCTTGTCTGATGGCAACCCTACCCGCCCCCCCCCCCCACCCCCGGGTCGGCTGGTCCGCAAGAATATTGTCAATATGAAACCGGTCCGCAGTGCAAAAAAGGTTGGGGACCCCTGGTCTAAGGAGATGCCGGAGCAATTCGGGAAACTTGCTGCTATGCTTAAGGAATCCAGCTGGAGGAACTCTCTGTAAGGACTCTCTGTAATGCCTCGCTGCCGTTACCTGAGGATATAGACAGGGCTTCAGACTCTGGTTTGGCCACTATTTCTGCAAAGGAATTTTGTGAACATAGGAAAAGGACTCACAGGTGTGCTAAATCACCCCAGTCACCTAAGAAACCTCAGGAGTTGTCCTCGAAGGGAGATGCAGAGGAGATGCAAACACCCAGACTGGTCAAAATCCCTTCTGTTTACAAGGACTTGGAAGAGGTCCTCAGCAGGGGCAAGGCCTCAACTCTTCCACCGCACCGACCTTACAACTGTGCTATAGACCTGCTGCCCCACGGGGTCAATTGGACGCACTCTCAGGCCCAGAGAAAAGCACAATGGAGGAGTATATAAAGGAAGCTCTTGTAATGGCCTTCAGTCAGCTATCCACCTCACCTACTGGTACAGGCTTCTTCATACAAAAGAAAGATGGGAGCCTGTGGTCTTGCATTGATTATAAGGGATTAAACCACACAACGGCCAAGAATCGCTATACCCTTCCTCTCATGAATATGGATTTCCAGATTCTCCAAGGAGTGAGGGTATTCACAAAACTAGACCTACAAAGTGCAGATAATCTGGTCCATATTTGGGCAGGCGATGTGTGAAAGACTGCATTTAATAAACTGACAGGACACTATGAGTACCTAGTTAAGCCCTTCAGCCTTGCAATAGCTCCAACTGTTCTCCAAGCCTTTGTAAACAATGTGTAATAGGATACTTTCCATAAGTATGGCTTTGTCTGCCTAGATGATATCCTAATCTTCTCAAAGTTCATGCAGGAGAACATCACTCACATCAGGGATATTTTAAAGAAGCTTCTAGACCATGGACTTTGCGTCAAGTTGGAGAAGTCAGAGTTTCACGTGATAACAGTGTCATTTTTGGGTTTCATCATCTCCAATGGGAACTTCGAGAATGACCTTACCAAGATTGAGGCAGTCAGAGATTGGCCATCACCATCTAGTATCAGACAAATCCAATGATTCATGGGGTTTACTCACTTCCACCAGAAGTTAATCAGTGGCATCTCTGCTCACGGTGCCAGCTAAGAAATTCATGGGCCCTTTCGTCTAGATGATTGAAGCAGAGGCTGTTTTTGCAGAGGTTAAGCAGTAGTTCACAACAGCTCCCATCTTGGCTTCTCCTATCCTGGACCTTCCCCTCATCATGGAAGTGGATGCCTCAGATATCAGAATGCGTGCTGTCTAGTCCCAACAACTACCTTCGAATGGAAAAATGCACCCGTGTGCATTCTTCACCAGGCAGCTATCCCCAGCAGAGTGGAACTATGACATTCGGAATTAGGAGCTTCTTGTGATTAAGTTAGCCTTGGAGGAATGGCATCACTGGCTGGAGGGGGCCAAGAACCCTTTTTATTGTTTTGACCGACCACAAGAACCTGGCTTACATTCAGGAGACAAAAGAGGCTGAATTCCAGGCAGGCCAGGTGAGATTTGATCTTTAACCACTTTGAATTCATCCTGGCCCACCGGCCGGGGTCAAAACCCCAGAAGCCAGCTGCCCTGTGTCATCAGCTTGAACCAGAATGAGTAGCAGCCTACGACCATTTTGCCCCAGGCCAATGTGGTAGTGCCAATTCGTTGGGGTATTTACACTTTTGCTCACAAGACCCAAGCATAAGGGGAGATTCCTAGGAATGGTCCTCTGGGTAGGCTGTTCATCCCAAGTTCTGCCCAGTCCCAGCTACTCTGATGGAGACATTCGTATAGAATGACTGCACACCTAGGGAATGCCAGGACCCTTGAATTTATCAAGAGTTGGAATTGGTGGCTCAGAATGAGAAATTAGGTTTGGCAGTACGTGCAGTCATGCGAGGTGTCTGCCCGGAACAAGGAACAGTGTAGCTGACCTCAAGGGCTTCTCCACTCCCTACCTGTTCCAGAAAGACTTGGGCACACCTCTCCATGGACTTTGTCATGGGTCTCCCTCCATCCAAGGGGAAGTTGGTCACCTTGGTAGTTGTTGTTCAGTTTTCAAATGCCTGCTAGTTCATTGCCTTGGAGAAGCTACCGAAGATGGCAGAGTCAGCTGAGATTGTCCAGCACCAGGTCCTCAGAATCCACAGATACCAGTTGCACATTGTCTCGGATTGTGGTCTACAATTCACATCACATTTTTGGAGGGCGTTCTGCAACAAATGGGGGCAACAGCAAGCCTTTCCTCTGGATTTCGCCTGCAGTCCAATGGCCAGACGGAACGGGCCAACCAGGATTTAGAACGTACCCTAAGATGCCTGACCTTGGAAAGATAGGACAAGTGTTGTGATCATCTGATGTGGGCAGAGGTCAGCCACCATACCTTACAGCATTTGGCACACGGGATGTCACCATTCGGGTACCAGTTTGGTTATCCTCCGCCTCTCTTTCCGGAACAAGAGGCCAATGTTGGGATCCCTGTGGCCAAAGATCTCATCCAACACTCCAAACAAAGATGGATTAGGGCAAGAGACATTTTTCTGGACTCTACCCAGAAAGTGGAGACCAAGGCAAACACAACGATAAGTCGTGGACCTGCTTTACAGTCTGAGCAACAAGTCTGGCTCTCCACTCCTGATTTGCCTTTCCAAGAGGAATCTAGAAAGTTGGCGCTCAAGTTCATTGGACCCATTGAAATCCTGAGGAAAGTAAACCCAGTGGCTTACACCTTGAAGCTTCCCCAGACCCTAAAGATCAATCCTACCTTCCACATTTCTGAATTAAAACCTATTTGCACCAGCTCCTTAGCCCCACCACCACTCAGGTTTATTGAGGTCTTCACAGTGAAAAGACTTTTGGATTCACATACTCTTCGAGGGTTTTGGCACTAACTCGTGGACTGGGAAGGACTTGGACCCAAGGAGAGGTGCTGGTGACCTGAAAGAGATATCTTGGATCCAGTCCTCATCCACGATTACCATCACCGAATTTCCCTGCAGCCGAAGCCATCAGGAGTTGGCCATTGGGGAGGTGGTCCTGTTAAGAGATGCCCCCAACACTACCAGCTTCCTGGATTTAGACACTCAAACTCCCTGGAGTACAGACAGCTGACGTGGCCCCTTTAAGAGTTCAGGATGGTCTCGCTAATTGGTAACCATGTTTTGAGTGCCAAGAATTGAGTATTTGGTTCAGTGCTCAATCACAAGCCTACTAGTGATATCATCTAGCGTTTGTTTGGTGCTCAGATCCAGTTTGATACTGTGTCTCAAGCCTTGCTTTGGATACCCCAGTATTTGGGTTCAAACCTTCCTCATCAAGGACTCTCATCACTCAAAGTGAGATCTTAGACAACAGTTAATGATCAGATCTGCTAGTATAGTGATGCAGACCGTGAAATATGTACTAGCAGGACACCTGAGAGAACTTGCCAATCCATCTTTAAACTGGACTTTGGTATCCTTAGTATTGGTAAAACATTGTATCCAACATGACTGCACCCAGGAATGCAATGTTTCTTCATTTCCTTCTCAAGTTTCAACTTACCTTTTGTGCTCAAGTCTATGATGTGGGACTACAAACATAGTGATTCTGAACAAAAAAGTTTCCACTGACTGAAGGAGAAAGCTTGAGATAGCAACAGGGCTTACATCCTGCTTTCCCATCTCTTGACTAAACAGGGTTGCCCTGTATTGCTGCTTCATCATCTCTACTCAGTCAGAGAGAGGATCTTATCTCTGATACTGATGAATTGCATGCACTTTTTCACTCTGGTATTCCATTCTAATTTTATGCTTAGTTTTCACATTGAAGATCACAGTAAAAGATTTGAAAAGAAACTGAAACGGAATTGCAAGGTTTATCATCCGATTGTGGAGTAGGCGGGTATTTTTCCCAAATCCTAATAGACGTTTCCACCAGAAATCTCCCCAAAGTAAACCACTGTTTTTGGATCACTTGCATTAAATACCTCTCCATATCTTTTGGTAGATTGAAAAAAATTCTAAATATAAAAGCTCAGCGATCTGTCCACTTCAGTGGATCTGTGGTTATGTACCAGTTTTTATTAGTCTGCAGAGAATATTCAAGATTATGTTGGACACCTGAATGTTCACTTTGTATTTTTAGTAAAAAGAAACCGTAGCCTGCCCTAGGCACTTTTCATAGATTTGTTGAGATTAGGTTCGTGCCTATAGTAGATACAAATGAGATGTGAGAGAGAATAGAACACGGACTGAGGCTGTAATCTTTAAGTCAATTTCTGGGAAGCTTTCTTGTATCCAGCGACCTACAGCAGCAAAGAAATCTTGATTTGCTGGTCAGTGACCGAAAGGATTTGGAGCTTAGATCTCAGCTTCTTACAATATATATAAAACATATTATCTTGGCCTGGAAATAAAGCAAATCCACATTGGTAGATAATACAAAATTAGGTATTGAAATTCTGAAGGAGGTTGGGGAAATATTAGATAAATAGACTTGAGCCCAAGTGTATTGAAAAAATGCAAGCCATTTAGCTATCAGGGTCAGGATGGGAGAAAATGCACATAATGGGAAGAGGCTTAGCGTATAACAATAGGGGACTACTTCTACAGTTGTACATAATGCTAAAGACACCTTATTTTAGATTGTCAAACTAGCTCTAGTAGGATGTAATCATCAGCTAGTATTGTGACACTATAGCCAGCACATTGCAGAAGGGATCTTTATGCATTGCAAAATTACTTCCTGTATGCTTAGTTGTGGGCTCCTTACCTTAGCACAGAAAACATCTCGGATGATACCTGAAATGAAGAGTCCAAGTTATAATCCAAGTAGATAAACTTGTGTCTTTAAATAAAATCATGGAATGATCTGAAAAAATAGGATATATAATAGATTGAATCAAGATGGACTCTGGTAACAGAATTTATCACATGTGATAAATCTAATGTTTGTAAATTTCATTTCTCCTGCTCATAGCTCCACCAGTCTATTCACCAGTATCAGTTCCCCTCTTCCATTGTGATAAATGAATTGGCACTGTTTACAAGATATTGTCACCTTATATTATTCTTTCCCAGACTCAAGATACAAGTTGGCATCAAACAAGCTTCCCAGTCTATCTTCGCTCTCTGGGCATCAAGCTTCAAGCTGAGGGAGAGAAAACGGAGATGGAAGTTTAGAGTTGCAGGGAGCAGTAGGTTGTTACTTGGGCTGGAGAGAACAGGCACAGAGAAAAGAAATATTACATTTAAAAATATGTAGGAACAGCTGAAAGCCATGAGAAGTAACTAAGCAGGTCTCTGGCTGATTCCCAGAAGAACTGCATACCTACAAAAACTACATCCAGAAGAAAGATTAGATCATTTTGATTTAGCAATGTGTGGACAAAATATACGTCTATAACAATTTTAAATGAGCTATTCCCCTTAATTAATTCTCTGGCTGCCACATAATTAATTTTCAGGGACTGACACCCTCCTGCTACTCCAAAGATGCTCTCTTTACTCTTTACTTTCTGTTTTCCTTCTCTCTGACGTCAATGTTATTTTTAGTCTTTTCCTTCCTTCCTTTGAAGATCTCCAATATGCAACTCATTCACCCCGTCCCTGAAGAGAAAGCTAAAAAAAATCTAATTCTCACCTCCTGTATTACTTTTATTCAAACTTAAAATACTGTAAACAACAGGAATTCTGCAGATGCTGGAAATTCAAGCAGCACACATAAAAGTTGCTGGTGAACGCAGCAGGCCAGGCAGCATCTCTAGGAAGAGGTGCAATCGACGTTTCAGGCCGAGACCCTTCGTCATGAAGAGTGACTAAGGGATTTGAAAGTTGGAGGGGGAGGGGAAGATCCAAAATGATAGGAGAAGACAGGAGGGGGAGGGATGGAGCCAAGAGCTGGACAGGTGATAGGCAAAAGGGATACGAGAGGATCATGGGACAGGAGGTCCAGGAAGAAAGACAAGGGGGGGGACCCAGAGGATGGGCAAGGGGTATATTCAGAACTACAGACGGAGAAAAAGGAGAGTGAGAGAAAGAATGTGTGTATAAAAATAAGTAACAGATGGGGTACGAGGGGGAGGTGGGGCATTAGCGGAAGTTAGAGAAGTCGATGTTCATGCCATCAGGTTGGAGGCTACCCAGACGGAATATAAGGTGTTGTTCCTCCAACCTGAGTGTGGCTTCATCTTTACAGTAGAGGAGGCCGTGGATAGACATGTCAGAATGGGAATGGGATGTGGAATTAAAATGTGTGGCCACTGGGAGATCCTGCTTTCTCTGGTGGCCAGAGCATAGGTGTTCAGCAAAGCGGTCTCCCAGTCTGCGTCGGGTCTCGCCAATATATAAAAGGCCACATCGGGAGCACTGGACGCAGTATATCACCCCAGCCGACTCACAGGTGAAGTGTTGCCTCACCTGGAAGGACTGTTTGGGGCCCTGAATGGTGGTAAGGGAGGAAGTGTAAGGGCATGTGTAGCACTTGTTCCGCTTACACGGATAAGTGCCAGGAGGGAGATCAGTGGGGAGGGATGGGGGGCACGAATGGACAAGGGAGTCGCGTAGGGAGCGATCCCTGCGGAATGCGGGGGGGGGGAGGGAAAGATGTGCTTCGTGGTGGAATCCCGTTAGAGGTGGCGGAAGTTATGGAGAATAATATGTTGGACCCGGAGGCTGGTGGGGTGGTAGGTGAGGACCAGGCGAACCCTATTCCTAGTGGGGTGGCGGGAGGATGGAGTGAGAGCAGATGTACGTGAAATGGGGGAGATGCGTTTAAGAGCAGAGTTGATAGTGGAGGAGGGGAAGCCCCTTTCTTTAAAAAAGGAAGACATCTCCCTCGTCCTAGAATGAAAAGCCTCATCCTGAGAGAAGATGCGGCGGAGACGGAGGAATTGCGAGAAGGGGATGGCGTTTTTGCAAGAGACAGGGTGAGAAGAGGAATAGTCTAGATAGCTGTGAGAGTCAGTAGGCTTATAGTAGACATCAGTGGATAAGCTGTCTCCAGAGACAGAGACAGAAAGATCTAGAAAGGGGAGGGAGGTGTCAGAAATGGACCAAGTAAACTTGAGGGCAGGGTGAAAGTTGGAGGCAAAGTTAATAAAGTCAACGAGCTCTGCATGTGTGCAGGAAGCAGCGCCAATGCAGTCGTCGATGTAGCGAAGGAAAAGTGGGGGACAGATACCAGAATAGGCACGGAACATAGATTGTTCCACAAAGCCAACAAAAAGGCAGGCATAGCTAGGACCCATATGGGTGCCCATAGCTACACCTGTAGTTTGGAGGAAGTGGGAGGAACCAAAGGAGAAATTATTAAGAGTAAGGACTAATTCCGCTAGACGGAGCAGAGTGGTGGTAGAGTGGAACTGATTAGGTCTGAATCCAAAAAGAAGCGTAGAGCTTTGAGACCTTCCTGATGGGGGATGGAAGTATATAGGGACTGGACATCCATGGTGAAAATAAAGTGGTGGGGGCCAGGGAACTTAAAATCATCGAAAAGTTTAAGAACGTGAGAAGTGTCACGAACATAGGTAGGAAGGGATTGAACAAGGGGGGATAAAACCGTGTCGAGATATACAGAAATGAGTTCGGTGGGGCAGGAGCAAGCTGAGACTATAGGTCGGCCAGGACAGGCCGGTTTGTGGATCTTGGGTAGGAGGTAGAAACGGGAAGTGCGAAGTGTGGGAACTATAAGGTTGGTAGCAGTGGATGGGAGATCCCCTGAGCGGATAAAGTCGGTGATGGTGTGGGAGACAATGGCCTGGTGCTCCTTAGTGGGGTCACGATCGAGGGATAAATAAGAGGAGGTATCCGCGAGTTGTCGCTGTGCCTCGGCAAGGTAGAGGTCAGTACGCCAGACTACAACAGCACCCCCCTTATCTGCGGGTTTAATAGTAAGGTTTGGATTAGTGCGGAGGGAGTGGAGAGCAGAGCGTTCGGAAGGAGTGAGGTTGGAATGGGGACAAGGTGCGGTGAAGTCGAGACGGTTGATGTCCCGTCGGCAGTTAGCGATAAAGAGATCCAGAGCAGGCAAAAGACCAGAGCCGGGTGTCCATGAAGAGGAGGAGGGTTGAAGACTGGAGAAGGGGTCATCGGTGGGGGTGGAAGAGTCTTTGCTGAAGAAGTAGGCTCGGAGACGGAGACAGCGGAAGAAAAGTTCCGCATCATGGCGAACGTGGAACTCGCTGAGGTGTGGGCGAAGGGGGACAAACGTGAGGTCCTTACTGAGAACAGAGCGTTCTGCCTCCGACAGTTGAAGGTCGGAGGGGATGGTAAAGACCCGGCACGGATGAGAGCTGGGATCAGAGGGGGGAGGGGGGAGGCTGGGGGTGTCAATGGAGAGGTGAGGGTTGGGGTGAGAGAAAGATGGAGCCTCTGAGGACCCAGGAGCTGACGATGGGATCTGAAGGAGATGGGATTGCAGAGTATTGGTGGGGGAAGGGGAGACGGGAGTCACCATAGCAGCACATAAAGACCCGGCCTGGAGTTCAAGGCTGGAATCTTGAGAGCTCGGATCAGAGGGGGGAGGGGGGAGGCTGGGGGTGTCAGTGGAGAGGGGATGGTTGGGGTGAGAGGAAGATGGAGCCTCTGATGGTCCAGGAGCTGACGGTGGGATCTGAGGGAGACGGAGTTGCAGAGTGGTGGCGGGGGAAGGGGAGACGGGAGTCACAATAGCAGCACCTAAAGACCCGGCCTGGAGTTCAAGGCTGGAGTCGCAGTTGGTGGTTGCGCAATCACTTTGAATGTGTCCGTGATCGTTGCTGGAGTCTGGGTTTTGAATATGCCCTGAGGTGTTGGAGCCGGCGAGATCAATGGCAGAGGCAATCTGAAGTTCATGCCTGCTAGTTTCATGGCCAGAAGGCTCTGGAGTCCGTAGAAATAGGATCTTGCGATCTTTGCCTAACATGACAAAGTCAAAAAAACGGCGATTGCAGGCGTGAATCCGACAGAGGATGAAATAACGGGTAGGACCATAACAGACGCGAAGAAAGTGTCCCAAAGGTGTGGAAGGGTCTGGGATAGGAACACCAAGTACCTCCTCATGGCGGAGAGAGTCACCTTCAGAGCTTGACGGGAGAAGCGGCGAGAGGCAGAGTCAATAAAATGTGAGTACCTGGGATCCTCACGACGTAGACTGGGAGACCGCTTTACTGAACACCTACGCTCTGTCCACCAGAGAAAGCAGGATCTCCCAGTGGCCATACATTTTAATTCCACATCCCATTCCCATTCTGACATGTCTATCCACGGCCTCCTCTACTGTAAAGATGAAGCCACACTCATGTTGGAGGAACAACACCTTATATTCCGTCTGGGTAGCCTCCAACCTGATGGCATGAACATCGACTTCTCTAACTTCCGCTAATGCCCCACCTCCCCCTCGTACCCCATCTGTTACTTATTTTTATACACACATTCTTTCTCTCACTCTCCTTTTTCTCCATCTGTAGTTCTGAATATACCCCTTGCCCATCCTCTGGGTCCCGCCCGCCCCCGTCTTTCTTCCCGGACCTCCTGTCCCATGATCCTCTCTTATCCCCTTTGCCAATCACCTGTCCAGCTCTTGGCTCCATCCCTCCACCTCCTGTCTTCTCCTATCATTTTGGATCTCCCCCTCCCCCTCCAACTTTCAAATCCCTTACTAACTCTTCCTTCAGTTAGTCCTGACGAAGAGTCTCAGCCTGAAACGTCGACTGTACCTCTTCCTAGAGATGCTGCCTGGCCTGCTGCGTTCACCAGCAACTTTAAAATACTGTATATAGGAATGAAACTGGAAGTGGTGTAGAAGCTGAGGAAGGGTAGTTGAGAGCTTAAGATCTAGTCACTTGAAGGCTTAGAAGGCAATGGTGCAGAGATTAAAACCAAAAGGTGCGCAAGAAGTCAAAACTGAGGGAGATGAAGGATTCCAGAAGCTCCTAGGTCAAAGAAAATCTCAGAGATAAGGAGAGGCATGGTTATAGAAAAAAGATCAAGGATTTTAAAATTAAAAACTGAGGTGTAGATAAAAGCCTCAATTGTTACTAAAACTGGTAGCAGCACTAAATACTTTCCATTGTAAAACAGCAAATGGATTCTGATTATCAATTGAACCTAGTTATCCAACCACATTTTTTATACTGTCGAATTTACAAATATATTACTAAGTACTGCAGATCAAGGTTTTGAAAACCTGAACCGTGTGCATAACTCCTGTTAAAAAAATTAATTCACTGGTGTCTGCATAAGGATTCATGGAAAATGTTGTATGAATTACTCTGTCAAATGCACAAGCAATCACATTTAGTTGATAACCTTTAGATCCCGTTAACAATTTTACTCATATGGAATAACCTTACATAAACTACTCCCACATGGACAAATTGATCTGGTGCATGGAATAATCACACGCATGTGAGACACTTAGCAGGCTTCAAAGGAGATCCCAGCCTTTAACTACCTAGAACATTTTTCATGTTAAATAGTCCCTATGGTCATCTTTAATTTTAACCAGAGCCTTATGCAGTGTTAGTTAATAGAATCCACAACATGCAATTAGTCCTGATACATTGTGAAAAGAGCCACGACTACAATCAATACCAAACTTTTACTCTTGCTGAAGCAGGTAAATATTTCAATGTTAAGATAAGTTACAAGTAACTTACAGGAATTCTGCAGATGCTGGAAATTCAAGCAACACACATCAAAGTTGCTGGTGAACGCAGCAGGCCAGGCAGCATCTCTAGGAAGAGGTACAGTCGACGTTTCAGGCTGAGACCCTTCATCAGGACTAACTGAAGGAAGAGAATATCTTACTAACTCTTCCTTCAGTTAGTCCTGACAAAGGGTCTCGGCCTGAAACGTCGACTGTACCTCTTCCTACAGATGCTGACTGGCCTGCTGCGTTCACCAGCAACTTTGATGTGTGTTGCTTACAAGTAAATTAGTCACTTGAAGGTTCAGTTTGCTCCAATGACAATAGTTCTGTCTCCAAGCCAGCCATTTACAGGGTTCAGATCCTAATCCAGGTAATGGAGAGCAGAATCTAAACCAACATTTGAATACATTTCTAATGGAATATTATTTAGGAAACGCTTTTTCTTTATGGAGAAAAGTTTTTGTCTCTATTTGTTTCCTTGATATTTTATAAAGCATCCTGTTACTGTTTGAGGATGAGTGGCAGGGTTATTTCAATCTTCTCAATTATCTTCAAATAATATTCTAACGCTGACCCTGTTGTAAGTGTGAGGACGTTTATAGAGATCATTGTGCAGTTAGGTTTTAATATTGTTACTAGAGACAATAACTGAGCAGAGTCATAGCAAATCATAAACACAAGATATTCTGCAGAGGCTGGAAATTCACAGTAACACTTACAAAATGCTGAAGGAATTCAGCGGTTCAGGTAGCACCTATGGAGAGGAATAAAGAGCTGATATTTCAGGCTGACACCCTTCATCAGGAATGGAAAGGAAGGGAGAAAAAGCTGGAATAAGGTGGGGGGTGGGGGAGGAGAGGAAGAAGTAAAAGCTATAAAGTGATAGGTGAAACCAGGTGAGGGGAAGGTAGGTGGGTGGAGGAGGGGGGCATGGGGTATGAAATGAGAAGCTGTGAGTTGATAGGTGGAAAAGGTAAAGGAGTGAAGAAGGAGGAATCTGATAGGTGAGGAGTGTCGAGAAGTGAGGATCGGGAGACATAGCAAAGTCATAGTCATACTTTATTGATCCCGAGGGAAATTGGTTTTCGTTACAGTTGCACCAACCAAGAATAGAGTATAAATATAGCAATATAAAACCATAAATAATTCAATAGTAATATGTAAATTATGCCAGGAAATAAGTCCAGGACCAGCCTATTGGCTCAGGGTATCTGACCCTCCAAGGGAGGAGTTGTAAAGTTTGATGGCCGCAGGCAGGAATGACTTCCTATGTCGCTAATCAAAAAAGGTATTTGATTAGTATTGGGACAAACGGTGCAAATCCAGAATCAAAGTGATTTAATGCCATAGAAATAAACTAAGCCAAAAGTGAGAAGGAGGACAATTTAAAGTGGGTGAATTCAACGCGAGAGAGAGAGAGAGAGAGAGAGAGAGAGAGAGAGAGAGAGAAAATAAGAATAAAACTGCTTGCTGGTTGCCAATCATGAAGTAAAATGATATCTAATTCATTAACTATTACATTTACCTGTAGACATCTTAACAGAGAATTACTAGAGAAGGATCAGAAAACCACATAGAGTTTAAAGGTGATAGTTTTTTTCTAGAAAAAACAAGTTTTCTAAAAACACTAGTTTACAATGTACAATGAATTGTAATTCGTAGTTACTGTATGTTTTTCTCCCCATGTATCTTGCATTCATAATAAAGTCATTAAGCCAATTTTTCAATTTTATCTGACACTTTGAATGATGGTTTATCTTAATTCTCATCTCTGTATGCAAGTTTGGATTTAATTTTTAAAAAATCAACAGCAGTGAAACACATTGGTTCAAGTGCACTATATAAAAGTCATTACATTACTTTATCAATATTTTCTTTAGAAGGGATATTTCAATAAGCATGAATCACTAAAATGCCATCATACTTATTAAGAGGTCATCTTTCAGATTCAGGTTAGCGTTATTTGTCACATGTACATTGAAACATCGAAATATACAGTGAAATGCATCACTTTTGCATCACCCACATAGAATACCCCCAACTTACTAATCCTAACCATACATCTTCGGAATGTGGGAGGAAAACCTCGCGGTCTAAGGGAGAATGTGCACACTCCTTATAGACATCAGTGGTGATTTTTGGTATTGTAAAACAATTGCACTTGCTGCTATGCTAAGTCGCCCATTTCAGAAATGTTTCTAAAAAACTCTAAGAAGTAACTTGTCTCAGTTGTAACAGACACCATGGGCCACAAGACTTTTTGAATTACCATCCCTGCCTTAATATCCCTTCAAGATTTTACTCTAACTTGTTAGAGAAAGACAAATTTACATGAACTTGAAGGATTCCCGGACAAAGCTGATGTCCTGGAGGATAATGACCTTTAAAGATAGAAAAAGTGCCCAGCTTCCTGAACCAAAAAAAAGCTAGAGAATATTTAACCTTTGAGCATAAAGTGTGAATAGCTAGCTTTTCAAAAAAAAGACATTTTTAAAATCAAATGCCCTTAAGTATTGCCTTTATTGGTCAGTTTAGGAATGTGTCATTGGCAGGTATTTTTCCCCCTCACCCTTATTTAATAGAGCCAGCTGGTGGTGTAGTGGCATCAGCGCCGGACTTCAGAGCGAAGGCTCCCGAGTTCGAATTCAGCCGGCTCCCTTGCACGCTTTCCCTCCATGCTGGGTTTAGCGTCAACTTGGCCTTGTAAAAGTAAGAAAGCCTGCTAAAAAAACACTGCCATGACGGCATCCCAATGACTCTACTCAGAGTTAAGGGCTTTCTTCTTCTTCTTCTTCCTATTTAATAGCTTTTCGTACTTTATCCTACTGTCCTGCAGTGAGATTTGTTGTGGGTCCTGTACTAAAAGTGATCCACCCACAAATCCTTCCCACAGTAAGTCCCAGCTACAGATTCTGCCCACAACAAACTGCAAACAGAACCTGCTCTTTAAACTTGGAACACAAGGCTGATAACCATGCTTGTGTCAGAATAACATTCCCTCACTTATTGAATTAGCTATCTAGATTTTTGCGTCACTTGACTGAGAACCTACTGTTTCAGAGACAAGTACGCCCATGGAATACTGGGATAAAATACAGAAACAAGCAATCCAATCGAATTTTAAGCTCTGGAATGATGACATAACATACAGGTCAAGATCTTCAATATTGGAAAAGCGTGCCATTTAGCCACAACATTTAAGCTAATATATTAAAAAAAGAGTTGCCCAAAATTGCAAGTTAAATTCTAGTATACATAATTTTAGGAATCCTTTCTAACTTATATTTATTGTGCATACTTAGTTTGGCTTAAGTGTATGCACTTGTGCTTGAATTATAAAAATGTCACGTATAGCCAAACTACTGCCAGAACTGATGAATAATCTGAGAAATACTGTATGCATTGTGAAATTCAAAGGAAAGGTACTGATGCATGAAAAGGACTAAATGTAGATAAAGGAAAAGAATGTTGGAGAGAAATAGAGTGTTGGACACAGCAAAGCTTTATAACCAATGGGAGAAGGAAGTGTGTTGGGGCAATTAAAGAGAGGAATATACAGGTTATGGCTATTTTTTTGAACAGTAATCACTTTATTATTCCAGCAAGTATCAACAACTTTAAAGAAATTTTTAATCCTGCATATGAAGAAATGGAGCAAGGGAGTCCCAACAGATCGGGCATATGAGTCAGAGGCAGGAATAGCTGCTTGGCATAGTTCCCTGTCAGCTGTGCGCATGTGCGCGCGCACACGTTTTTCAACCAACGCAAAAAGGAAATTAATGTGCGCACAAAAGGTTAGTTACCTAAAATAATGTAGTAGTCAATAATTATACTTATTGAAAATAATCTTTTAACTAACTGTTTCTGTTAACGAGTTAGTCGGTTTTTCACATACCACAATGCATGTCACTAATTTACGTCACCTCCCCTATCCTGTTCTGGTTTGTACAACTGCATCACGGCAGTTGCCATGTTTGGCGGACAGTGTTCATATTGTAACGTTTACAAAGATATGTTTCAAATCCTGTAGATAGCTTACTAAGTTTTTATTGGAAAAAAATATTGATTCACTATGTCGAATTCAAAAGAAGCGAAGGGCGTGAAGCGCAAAAGAACTGCAAATTTGTTTGAAGTTGAATGGCTTAACAAAATAGTAGAAACTGTTACGCTGAAAGCTCATGAGGTCATGAATGTTTAGCTACAAGAAATATTTATGTATGATTCGGAAACTGGAGTTATCTGTTTGTATTGTCGTGATGCAAAAGTTGCTGGAGAATTTGCTAGTTGAAAGAAGTGGGATGATATTTGGAAACTTGACTTTCTGAAGCGTCATTTGGCAAGTAAATCGCATTTGGACGGTGTGCAAAAGCTCAGGCAACAGAACCTGTCATTACCCGCTACAGGAGTGCTACGCATGTTATGGTTGAGTGCAGATGAACGACAGCAAAAACAATCAAACCCAGAAGAGATCAAAGTTGAGGTATCAGCTTTTGATATCTCTACAATTGCAGATTGTGACTAAAATATCATGATTTTCTAGCTGAAAATATTGTAATAGTTAGACAGTTTAATGATTTCAAATTTTCCATGCAAGAAAAAATTAAATCTAAACTGATTTCAAACTTTGCTCAAATGGTGGCATTTGTACTTCAAAATGAACAGTTTTGCGACCTTGCACAGTTGATGGACATTGGGGGAACCTTTCATGCGTCTAGTGCGGACTGTGAACGAGGTTTTAGCCTAATGAATCAACTCAAAGACAAGCTGAGAAACTGTTTAGGTGAATATCATTTGGATATGTTAATAAGAATCAAAAGCTATCAATGGGATGGAAGTTCTATTAGTCGAGATAGAGTTTACAAAGAATAGGTAAATGCCAAAGACAGGAGAGAGAAAAAATAACTCAGTGATTTAAATATGATAAAAATTAAATATCTCCAACCTGATGGCATAAATGTTGACTTCTCTAACTTCCATTAATGCCCCTCCTCCTCTTTGTACCCCATCCCTTATTTATTTATTTATTCATTATTATTATTTTTTTTTCTTTCCCTTTTTTCCCTCTCTTTTTTCTCCCTCTGTCCCTCTCACTATAACTTCTTGCCCATCCTCTGGGCCCCCCCCTTTCTCCCGAGGCCTCCTGTCCCATGATCCTCTCCCTTCTCCAGCTTCGTATCCTTTTTGCGAATCAACTGTCCAGCTCTTGGCTCCATCCCTCCCCCTCCTGACTTCTCCTATCATTTTGGATATCCCCCTCCCCCTCCCACTTTCAAATCTCTTACTATCTCTTCTTTCAGTTAGTCCTGACAAAGTGTCTCGGCCCAAAACGTCGACTGTACCTCTTCCTATAGATGCTGCCTGGCCTGCTGTGTTCACCAGCAATTTTTGTGCGTGTGACTTAAATATGTATGTTATTTTGTTGTTCTGTGCAGTTTTATGTCAAATATTTTGTAAACCTACTTAAACTGTCCCATGTGTGCATTCAGTGCACACATACTTTTGTCACAGGAAAAAAATTTGAACAACGTAAGATTTTTACGCACACTGACTACTAAAAATTAGAGGGAACATTGCTGCTTGGCTCCAAGCTATTGCTCAAAGCAGTGATTCACAAACATGATATAGGAGAGGATACGGTAGATCAGCTAGATGAACGACAATACTCTCTGCAGATAGGAAATGTCTTGTATTTCTTTGTAGTGTCTGATAATATAAATAGATCTTTCAAACTGAAGAGAAGTTTTTAAAAAGAATTGTAATGCTGTTTCCATTGTGGTCAATTATTCCTCAGGTAAAATTATGATTTAAAAAAGTTAATACTAGAAATCTAACTTAAAGTATACACTGAAGACTTGAATACAGTACATCAGTTTGGATGAATGTGAGTGAATCATTGCTCCAGCTGGTTCAGGTCCCTGGATGGTTAAAAGGGAAGAAATAAAAGAACAGGTGTTACACCTACTGTGGTTGTATTGCAAAATTGTAAGGCGGGGAGAGTTCAGTTTAGATGAAAGTGCAGACCAGGGAGTCACAAAATAAGTGATCTCTTCGAAATGCAGAAAGGTGGCGGAAGGAGAGGATGCATCCGGTATTAGAATCTTGTTGAACAAGGCAGAAATTCCAAACAAAGACTGAGTGCAAAAGCTGGTGGGGATAGAAAGTAAGAACCAGGGAAACCACAACTTACTTTGTCTAACAGAGCATCGCAAGATCACTTGTTTCATCATCAGAACAATTACCCCAGAGGTGGAGAAACTCAGAGAACGGGATGAAATCCTTATGGAACGCAGTGTGATAAGTATAGTCCAGGTAGCTATGAGAGTCTGTAATCTTGTAATTGACATTTATGACTATCCCATGGGATGGAGACAGAGTGATCCAGATGGAAAAGGGAATAGTCAATGCTAGACCGTGTAAAGGTGACAGCAAAGTAGAAACTGGCAGCTCACTTTCAGTCAACATGAAGTTTTGATGGTTTTCTTTGCATTTTTTGTATTTCCCTAAATTGTTTTCCTTAAGGAACAAGCCTCAAGGTGAGTAGATATATGCTTGGGTGGTAGACAACCTATGCTTGACAAAAATAATTCTGCACACTCTGTCAAATAAAGTAGATTACAAAATGTCATATTGTAAAACAAATTTTTCTCTACAAGTGTTATAATGACGGCCTAAATGGGGATTAGATATAGGACTTTCACTAGTTATAACAAAACCCAACCTAAATTAAGCATCAAGGCCCAATATGAAACCAAAGACAACTCCTTCTGGAGGAGTTAGGAAAAGCTAAACATCGCATTTACGACATATAACATCTGCATTGAAGTTAAAATGTCCACCATTAGCCAAAATCTGTTACCCACTTGTTTCACTGTGCTGAGAGATTCTATTGGCTTAAAGAGAATACAGAGAGTGTAAATCATTTAAAGCTGAACAAAATGATCTTCATAATCTGTATCAGGGAACAATCTAGGTTATTTTATAGAAGCGTATAATTTTGTCTGGGTTTGCAAAGTTCACAGATACCATTCCATTTTGAGAGGCTGACGATTATTTCTGAAAACTGGATAACATGTGTTATCAATAGGAGCTTGGAATGTTTTATATTAATATAATTCTTCAGGCTTTTCTAACAAAGACAAAACAATGTGAAATGGGTGCTAGATTCATCTGACAGAGACATAACATTATGTGAGTGACTCACAGTACTTCAGGAAAATACTTTGTGAATATGCTTATCTCATTATTTAAATCCATTCGTCCATAGTCAAGTTGAAAATAGATTCTCAATAAAATGCCCGTATACTAAATTAAAGATTATTCTCAAAAATTATTTTTTCTTTTCTGTCTGTAGATACCAGGTAAGTATATTAATTCACAGTGCTTGTATGTTATTTGTTAATCGGTTTGGCTCTCATTTGCTAAACAATTCCCTTACAAACCTTGCATTCATTTCAGTTACCCAGTGTTTCTGGGCCGGCAGTTGTCTTTGATTTACTGATGATAAACAAGTTCCATCAGTACAGTGGAAGCCAGGAGTGATAGCCGTATCGCAAGCAGAACATTTCATCGTACATTCAAATTACACACAATCACGTCCTGCAAGAAGTTTTTACCATTGTCAGATTACGCTCACACAAAACCAAACAGTTTCTCAGCAGTCTCATCCTGCACAAGTCTCACTCAGAGCATCCAAGGTGGATTCCAAAGAGGTCTGTTGACCTATTGAAACATAACACTGCACCCTGGTCAACAAACTACCTGACAATTGGTAGTTTGATACTTCGCCAGAACATTTGTAGAATCTTGGTGAACGGATGTTTCCAACTGGAACTAAATGGTTAATAAGGTTGATGACGCTCACAGAAGAATAGCTTACAACAACCCAATGCTTTTCCCTTTCTTTTGTTCATCATTAAACTCAGCAATCGGTCACTCTGCCAAATGTTAGTGTTCCGTTCATGCAGACAGTCACCATAACACAGATGAATTTTGATGAAATATGAAGATGCTCCTGAAATGTTGGAATGATATTTAAGTAGCCATTCAAACTAACTTTAGTAAAACCAAATTCTGTGGCTTGTATCTAAGAAATCAAGATGCAGAGAGATACCTAGGTGTCACTGAGGTGCATAGGGATTTGGGAGGCCTTATGAGGGATTCCCTAATTTGTAGATTAAGTCTTCAGTGAGGAAGGCAAATGTGATGTTAGCATTCTTTTCAAGAGGTCAAGAATATGAAAACAAGACTGTAATATTGAGATTTTATAAAGCACTGCTGAGGCCTCGCTTAGAATATTGTGAGCAGTTTTGGGCCCCATATCTTAGAAAGGATGTGCTGAAACTGGAGAGGCTTCAAAGGCGGTTTACAAAAATGATTCTAGGATTGATTAGTTTGTCATATGAAAAGCGCTTGATAGCTCTGGGCCTGTATTCACTAGAATTCAGAACAATGAGGGGGTGACCTCTTTGAAACCTATCGAATAGTGAAAGGCCTTGAAAGAATGGATGTGGGGAGGATGTTTCCTTTGATGGGAGAGTCTAAGACCAGAGGACATGTCCTCAGAAAAGAGGAGTGTCTGTTTAGAACAGAGATGAGGAGAAATTTCTTGAGTGGTGAATCTGCCACAGGCAGCTGTGGAGGCCTAGCCTTTATGCATATTTATGTTAGAGTCTGATAGATTCTTGGTTGGTCAGGGCATGAAGGAATATCGGGAGAAAGCAGGAGATTGAGGCTGATAGGAAAAATGGATCATCCATGATGAAATGGCAGAGCAGACTCAATGAGCCAAATGTCCTAATTCTGCTGCTATATCTTATGGTCTTATGGACATTCCTAAAGGTTTGAACACCAGAAATATTTGGTGTAATTAGCATTAACACTAGGTTGCATAGTTGATTACAAAGAGCATGTAAGAAGTAGCGGAGCCAAGGTCCACATGCAAAATATAATGTTGCAAAAACTCATTAATCCCAAATGCTCAGGGCATCCTTCCTCTTCCCTGCTGATGGTGCCTGCTTTAAGAGGACACTTAAGCTGCAGTATACAAAATACCATTGTAGAATCAGAATAGGCTTCCCAAGTCCAACCTCTTCCAAATCAATAGGACAAGGAGTTCTCCATCATCATGAGTAATAGATGGTCACATTGATCTGCATGTACAAGAGCCACCTGCATCTTCGCCTCCTGTCAAGAAATGGCTTAATGTCCTCTTACATTGATCACACCATTGAAATCAGGCAGTACCAACTCCAACCAGGAATTGGAGAACTGAAGTAACAAAGCTACTGATTAGAGTAGGCAAAAGCACATCATCGAATGTGAATCAAATTTAAATTGGGTAAACTCCTCCATCTCTGATTGTTCTTCCTAGTCTCCCTTCTAGCACAAGAAGTTCTGATTGCTACATCTTACTATCACAATTTTTGATGTAAATTTTCATTGCACGCACTAGAGCCCTCATTGGAGGAGAGAGTCAACAGCTTTAAATTCCTGGGTGTTACTATTTCAGAGGACTTGTTCTATGCCCAGCACGAAAGTGCAATTGCAAAGAAAGCACAACAGTGGCTGAACTTCCTTAGGAGTTTGTGGAGATTCAGCAGGATATCTAAAACTTCGACTAACTTCTATAGGTGTGTAGCAGAGTGTATATCGATTGGCTGCATCACAGCCTCGTATGGAACCATTAATGCCTATGAATGGAAAATCCTACAAAAAGTAGTGGATTCAGCCCTGTACATTAGGGATAAAGCCCTCCCAACCATTGAGCTCTTCTATAGGTAAAGCTGTTGTAGGAAACCAGCGTCCATCTTCAGAGATCCCCAACTTCCTGCTCATGTTCTCTTCTCACTGCTGCCATCGCGTAGAAGGTATAACAGCACCAGGACTTGCACCACCAGGTTCAAGAACAGTTATTACCCCTCAACCATCAGGCTCTTGAATAAAAGGAAATAACTACACTCAACTTCATTTGCCCCATCATTGAAATGTTCCCACAACCATGAGCTCACTTTCGAGGACTCTTCATCTCAGTATCTCATGTTCTCGTTATTTATTGCTATTTATTTATATTTGCATTTGCACACTTTGTTATCTTCTGCACTCCAGTTGATCTTTCATTGATCCTGTTATAGTTACTATTCTATAGATTTGCTGAGTATGCCCACAAGAAAATGAATCTCAAGGCTGTATATGATGACGTGTATGTACTTTGATAAAATAAAATTTACTTTGAACTTTGATAGTGCATCCTCGCCTCTCATGAAGAAACAGCTTAATGTCTTCTAACATGCCATTAACCACAGCATTGAGATCCGGATGCCAGAATAAGAGAACCAAAGTGACAAAAGTACTTAGAGTAGGCAAAGCACATCATGGAATGGGAATCAAATTTAAATTGGGTAAACTCCTCCACCTCTAATCTTTCCTTCTTGTCTGCCTTCTAGCAAGAATTTCTGCTTGCTATTGTATCTGCCCTGGGACATCTTACTGCCATAAGTTTCGTGTAAGTTTTCATTACATACTCTGTAATCTGCAAGCTGCCATTATTATTAGTCATATTCATGACTTTTGCACTTTAAAAGAAGCTTTGCACGTTGTAGTGACACGAGAAATTCATATTTCTATTTGCCTTATCTTGAGATGGAAAACCACAAATGAATCATTAATTCAAAACATTTCATTACCAAACTGCATTGGGTTCAGAATTCCCATCCTAAAACAAACTATTTAGAAATGAATTGCTGATGACATTTTGAAGTTTGAAGAATTGGCCTGCAGACCAGGAGGGGTTGCAAACAATTAGTATTATTTGCAGTGCTGCCTTGATTTTCCTTCACAGGGACACTCATAACAAGAGACCGCCAACATTTAAGGATTTTGTTCATATGATGTAACTGACACATTCTGCCAAAATTCATGCCAACCTTGCCACTGGCAAAGTTCTGTCCGAATATGCTGAAAATCTGATCGGCATGTAAATGTAAAATCCTTTGTGAAATCAACTTAAACAACTGGGGCCTAAGGAAAGCACAAAACTTCTTTTATGTATGAAAATGAAGATCTGAAGCCTTCACATTATCCCTTCAGGCATTAGGTATTACATTTTAAGAAAAAGTAATTGTGGAAGTTTTTAAATTTTTAATGTGAGTCATCTGTTCAAAGATCCATTTTATACAGTGAAGGTCTCAGGAAGGAGAAAAGTTATTAATCACCTTCAACTGCATTGTGGTTCTGGATCCCTCTCAGAATGAGAATCACGGTAGGAAACTCATTCTAAGTCTTTGGGATGGTCAACTGACTTGTTCCTAAGTTTGAGCAGATCAGCTCAAAGGAAAGCAGAAATAATGAGAACAAAAATTATGTTAATAGAAGTATGGATTTAACTACCTGGCTGAAAGAGTGTGGCTAGCTGCAATCAAAGGTAATATCCAACCATTGATGGTCCCAAAATAACCAAACAAAACTAATCGGAAATTCAGCTTTGATTCTTTTGATTCAGAATAACTCAGTAACATTGACCAAGAAGAATGAGAATACTGAGAATAATTTCACTGACATGGAGAGAATATTATACACAATACTGTTGAAATATGATAGCATTCTGAAGTTTAAATAGTGAAATAGGATGCCATTTGCGATTTAAAATAAAACATGACAAAAAATAATTGGCTATTTGGCCGTTCATTTTTGTTCTACCATTCAATAAAAGCATCTGATACTTCTAATTTAGTGCCACTTACCTGCAATGAACCCAGATCCTTTGATGCTCTTAATATCTAAACATCTATTAGAACCTAGAACAGAACAGCAGAGGAACAGGCCCTCCAGCCGACATTGCCTGAACTAAACTAAATCTCTTCTGCTTGTGCATAATCCATATTCCTCCATTTCTTGCCTATTCGTACAGTATGTCTAGCTAACGGTCACTTCAATGTCACCACTGTATCTGCTTCCTCCACTGTCCCTGGCAGTCCATTCCGGGCACCTAACTTCCTCTGTGTCAAAAACTTGCCCCGCACATTTCCCTTAAACTTTCCCCTGCTCCCCTCAAATGCATATCCTCAATTCCTGCCCTGGAAGAAAGAGATTCTGACTGTCTGCCCTAACTATGCCTCTCATAGTTTTATAAACCAGTTGTGTGAATATGCTGATCAACTGAGAAGGTATACAAGAGTGAGAGAGTTGAATGGTTGCAACAACACCTTGCACGGAAGGCTCAGTTCACAAGATACAGCGTCTCAAACACCATTTTAACAACGGTACATGATTTTCTGCAAAGTTATGTGGAAATTTGCTCATTTTATATCATCACCTAGATGTTGAGCCTTGCCGTGGCAAATTAAAAAATGACAGAGATTGGATTGGTTGGAGAAAGCAAGTGTCTTCACTGCATCTCCTCACTGGGTCTTACTTCTTTTTGAGCTTTTCTCCATGTCACTTAAAACAGCTGAATGGATACCAGTGCCCCGTCCATCCTGCTGGCTGGCTGATGAAATTGAAAGCAATTAAACCTATCAGCAAAGTTAGCTGCAGGCTGGTTTTAGGCTCAGTTGGAAGCTGACACAACACATAAAATTCTCCTCTCTTAACCTGCGGCCATGGCTCAGCTCAAGTATTGATCTTTCCTGCTGATAGGAATTGTCAATAAATGTAAGCGAAATGGGCCTGTTAATGTTACTGTATAATCAGGCCATCAATAGCGCTTTACAAACTGCTGCTTCTATCATTGCTGACGGCTGCACATTTATCACTTGAGTGGATAAAATAAATCCAGTGTTTTTTTTTCCCATTTGAATTTTCTCTCCTGTTTAGATTCCACTGACATGGAATCAAACCTATTCTGGAACAGATCAAGCCTGGATTTAATTACAAAATAATCTTCAGTTGTTGGTGTTGAGGTAATATGGATGAAGCTATACTACACAATCAAAAATGTGACTCAAATATAATATTTTGTTCAAAATCATGGCTTACACTGGTAATAGTTGACAACAAACTCAATTACTATTATATTGCAATGAGCTTTTGTGGAGTGACAAATGATTTTGCCGTCGTGGACACCATTTGCTTGTCTGCAGTCTCCTACATCAAAGTCAGTGTTAGAGAGAGCTGGCAATGGGGCAGGTGTATTATAAAAAGATATAGATCTTCCTGACAATGAGAATAACAGCAAGCTCATAAAAGAGGATTGGTTAGGGAGTCAAGATGAAGAGTGTCTCCATTAAACTTAGAGACAGCCTTACTTAGTTATTTCCATAATTTCTAATCATGAAAACTAACTCTGGAGCATCCAAACACACAGCTATATCGTACAGGCACACCGTTAGGGTAGCAAACGTGCAGAAAGAGGTGACTTGCTTCTGCTATAATAAAACCCTTCGTGGTACCTGCTGCCCAAAACCATACTGGGTACTGTATACTGATGTCCAGCATTGCTATGATATAAATTACAAGCTGCTTTTAGGGTTACTTCCATTATAGTTCACATTGCATGCTAGCATAAACAGACACAGGAGACAGGAAGTGCTGGAAAATGGACTTATGCTTGTTCCCCAAGTCGGATATCCATCCTTTATATCATTTTGGTTATCTCCAAGTTCATCTGTTGGAGATGAAAGGTTTTTTTTCCAAGTCTCTTACTTATAAGAACCTCTCTCTTGACAAGGAAACAAAATGAGTAAAATCACAATGTTAAAAAATGCTAGATTGTTTCTAGCAACAATATATCCTTTTCCCTATATTTTTATATTAACACACCAGAACAAAATCTCACATATTCCAATCGCTGACATAATTATTATTATGAAGTTGTCATCTGTTATCATCAGCAACTGTGTCATCAAAATCTTACTCCATCACTAAACTTCTTTCAAAAGGAGAGAATAGTGCAAGTAACGAATGCTCAGTTTTCAACTAATGTGATGCCCAGTGACAAATTGTTTTTGGCAAATCTCACAGCTGATTAGTCATATCGCTTGAAAAATCATTGCTATCATTGCATAAGTATCATGAGGTTAGACATCTTCAAGGCAAAAGGTAATAAATGTAACCGTTGGACCACAATAATATTCGACAGACTGTCATCCTGCCAATTCTGAATTGGTTATCTTGCTATGAGGCTGTTATTTTCATTTAATTATATTTGTATAAAATAGATCCATAAAACACAAGTCATAAATCCTAAGTATGAGTGAATCTCCAACTTATTCAAAGTCAGGGAGAATTCTAAATCGTTTCAATGGCAGGTGTGAAACACTCATCAGTTGCAATGGTTCCTGTACCCATTTGCAATTCTTGATAAGTGAAGTAACCCACTGTCACCTTCCTTTGATATACTAAATATTCCACTACTCAATACTCAATTCTGGTTACAGAAATTGTGCAAAAATTGACTTTAAGTGATTGACAGTGCAAATCAGATAATGCCAGCCAAGAATAAATTATTAGTTTTAGACTAGTGGACAGGTAGGACTTTGTAAGAAGTTCAGTGTTATGGTAAGTCTTGATGACAGAGTTGCTGATTATAGCAATAGATAACAACTTTTATATAATAATTAATGTCAGCAAATGGAATATTTGAGATTTTGTTCAGGTGTGAAGGGGAAAGGATATGTTGTTGCTGGAAACAATCCATTTCTTTCTCAATTAAACAAGCCATAACTTCCACTCCACCACCATCTGGCAGAACTAGTTCTCACCCTCAACAATTTTTCTTTCAGCTCCTCCAACTTTTTCCAGACTCAAGGGGTAGCCATAAGCACTCGTATGAGCCCCAGCAATGCCTGCCTGCATTTTCATTGGCTATGTAGAACAGTCCCTATCCCAATCCTTCCCTGGTAATGCTCCCCAAATCTATCTCCACTATATTGATGACTGCACTCGTGCTGTTTTGTGTAATACCCATGCTGAGCTCGTCAATTTCATCAACTTTGCCTCTAACTTCCACCCTGCCCTTAAATTCGTTTGATCCATTTCTGGTCCCTCCCCTTTCTTGATCTCTCTGTCCCCATTTCTGGAGGCAAACTGTCAACAGGCATCTTTTATAAATACCGATTCCTACAGTGATATCGACTATACCTCTTCCCACCCTCTCTCCTGTAAAAATGCTGTTCCCTTTCCTTAGTTCCTTTGTCTCCACTGCATCTGTTCTCAGGATGTGGCCTTCTTTTCCAGGATATCAGAGGTATCCTCCTTCTTCAAAGAACAGAATTTCCCTTCCTCTAACATTATTGCTGCCCTCACCTGCATCTCCTCCATTTCCCAAACAACTGCACTCACCAGATCTTCCCGCTGCCTTAACAGCAATAGACTTCCTCTTGTCCTTACCTACCACCCAACAAGCCCCCGCATCCAATACATCCTTCTCCACAACTTCCACCATATCCAAAGAGATCCTATCACCAAACATTTCATTACCTACGCACACCCACCCCCCACTTTCTGCAGGGATTTCTCTCTCCATGATTCCATTGTCCATTCATTCCTCCTGGTATTTATCCCTCCAAGCGGCCAAAATGCTACACCTGCCCATTCACCTCCTCCCTCACCTCTATGCAGGGCCCCAAACCATCCTTCCAGGTGAGGTAACACTTCACCTGCGAATCCGCTGGGGTCATCTACTGTGTCTGGTGCTCCAAATGCAGCCTCCTCTACATTGGTGAGGCACATAAAAAGGGGAACCACTTCGTCGAGCACCTCTGCTCCATCGGCCAAACATCTTAATTACCATTCCCATTCCTGATCTGACATGTCGGTCCATGGTCGCCTCTTGTGCCATGAAGAGGCCACCCTTAGGGTGGAGGAGCAACAACTTATCCATCTGGGTAGCCTCCAGTCTGAAGGTATGAATATCGATTTCTTGTTCCAGTAAAAAAAATCTCCCCTCCTCACCTCTTCTATTCCCCACTCTGGCCTCTTACCTCTTCTCACCTGCCGATCACCTCCCCCTTTCTCCTATGGTCTACTCTCCTCTCCGATCAGATTCTTTCCTCTCCAGCCCTTGACCTTTTTTGCCCACCTGGCTTCAGCTATCACCTTCCAGCTAGCCTCCTTCCCCTCCACCCATTTTTTTTTATTCTAGCATCTTCCCCCTTCTTGTCTATTCCTGATGAAGGGTCTCAGCTTGAAATATTGACTGTTTATTCATTTCCATGGATTCTGCCTGACTCCAGCATTTTGTCTGTGTGTTGCTTTGGATTTCCAGCATCTGCAGAATGTCTCATCTTTAATATTTTTTAATATCGTAGTTTTACTCATTTTTGTTTCCTTGTCAAGAGAGGGGATCTTGTAAGTAAGAGACTTGAAAAAACTTTTATCTCCAACAGATGATCTAGGTGAAAATCAAATTTGCATAAAGAATGGATATCCAGTTTGAGTTACTTTAGAAGGTAGGCCTGAGATGACCTGAAGAAGTGAAATAAGGAAAATGTAGGAAAGAAGTTCAGTTTAAAATAAAACCCAAGGAACTCCTGTCCCAGAGATGATCAATACTGCATGTTCTCCATCCCTCCATTCCCTGCTGGTTCATGAGCTTGGCTAAATGTCTCTTAAATATTGCCACTCCACCACTTTCCAGGCACATGCCAATCACTCTGAGCAAAACAACCTGCCTTGTAAATCTTTTTTTTAAACTCCTACCCTCACCTTAAAGCTATGCCCTCTAGGATTTGACATTTCCATCATGGGAATATACTCTGACTCTCCACGCTATCTATGCCTGTCATGATTTTGCACACTTCTATCTGGTCGCCTCCCACCACCACCACCACCAGTCTCCACCAATTTAGAGAAAACTATCCAAGTTTGTCCAATCTCTCCTTATTGTTAATGTTCTCTAATCCAGATGAGCTCCTTCTTCTCCCTCTCTAAATCCTGCACATCCTTCCTATAATGCTATGGCCAGAATTGCACACAATACACCAAATGTGGTGTAATTAAAGATTTATACAGCTGCAACCTGACTTCCCAACTTTTATATTCAACATTCTGTATGGTGTAAATTTTCTTTACCACCGAACTGCTTTCAAGGAGCTATGGACTTGCAACCCAAGATTCCATTGTACACCAGCGCTCCTTAGGGTCCTGTTATTTAACATATTCCTCTTGCAACACTTCACACTTGTCCTGATTCAACTTCATCTGCAATTTCTCTGCCCAAAATTCCTTCAGATCTTCATCATGTGGAATCTTATGACAAACTTCCACACTATGCACAACTCTGTTAACTTGTTTTGCCTGCAAATTTAAATTATCCGCCTTCCTACATTTTTGTCAAAATCGTTTTATATCACAAACAACAGTTTTCCCAGCACTAATCACTGCAGAACACCACTGGTCACAGACCTCTGATCAGAATAATGGCACCACCACCCTCAGTTTCCTATGAACAATCCAATTTTTAATCTAATCTCTTTAGTCTCCAGAGATCCCATGTGCTTCAATAATCTGGATTAACCTGCACGAGGTACTTTGATGAAAGTTTTACATACAGACAACATCCACTACCTAACCTCATTAATTACCTTCATCACCTCTTCAAAAAACTCAGTCAATTTTTTTCATGTACTCTATCCTCTGCACAAAGTCGTGCTGACTATAATAAGTTTATGCTTTTCAAGATACAAATAAATCTGATCCTACCCTTAAGATTCTATTCCAGTAATTTCCATACCACTGAGGTAAGGCTCACAGCCTATACTTTCCACGTTTGTCTCTGTTCCTTTCTGAAGTGAAGGAACAGCTTTGGCTATTCCCCAGTTTTGTGGGACCTTGTTTGCGACTAAAGAGGATTTCTACCAATGACACAGCAATCTCCTCTCTTGTGTCTCTCAAACAGGCAAATTAAAAATCAAATAAAATCTTTCAAAATGCAGATAAAAAGGTGGCGTTTAAGAGGCTTTTAGATAAATACATGAATATGTATGAAATTGTGGGATATAGGTGTGCAGGCATAAGAGATTTAGCTTAATTAGGCATTAATAGTTCAGCACTGATGTCATGGGACAAAGCCTTTCCCTAAACTGTGCTGTATTCGGCTCTATGGTCTATGTTTTCCTGGCAGCTGATAGCTTCCACTGGTCTCATGAGGAACATCGCCCCATCGGAATCCATAGGCAGTTTACCATTGCAGTACATAGTCAGGGGCACTGCCAGCAGTGGGCAGAAGATGCCACCACCCAATGCACACCACTCACTATCATTCAAACTAACTGTAGCTGTGCCAGACTAAGACCCCCCAAAACTGCGTCAATGAACAACTGTTCAATATGGAGACCCAGGAAACTGCAGCTGCTGGAATCTGGAGCATTCAGCTGGAGGAACTCAGTAAGTTGAGAAGCAACTGTTAGCAGAAAATAATTATTGGAATGAAATTTCAACAATTCTTATTCCCCTCACTGATGTCACTAACCTACTGAGTTCCTCAATGTAATGTCAACCATATTTCAGTCCCTTCCCCTGCTTTGTAACTGACCGTAAAGTTCAACAACCTGTCCAAAAGCAAATTTAAGGATTTGGACTTTCAGTCCCTTGAGAACAAATTGAATTGAAATATAAAGTTTCACAACATGAGGGAATACCATGCTTCTGAAGGTGGGATTAAAACATTTGGTCCAGCTTTTGCTGTGTTTTGCCAGCAGTTCCATATGGCAACTATTGGCATGACTTGCAGAGGTCCTGGAAATGAATCACACAGGCAGTTTCTCAGCTGTGCTCAGTGGCTGATCTTCTCATAGTGTTTAGAAGTAAAGCAGATTCTTGACAAGGTTCCCAGTGTCCACCATTAGGGTGCTTAATCATTTGAACGGTGATTCAGAGGACCCGAGAAAGAAAGGAGAAATTTCAATAGGCTACTTTTTTTTTAATTGTTCATGTAAAATCATAGCTTTTAAAATTTATTTTCAAGAATCTGAGCATCACTGCTAAACACAGCATTGATAAACCAACCATAATTCCTCTTCAGCTAAATAATTTCAAGGTCAATGGCTTTGGTAGGTCTTGAGTCAAATGTAGACCAGACCAAATATGAATAGTAGATTCCTCCTCCCTCTGCTCCAAAAAGCATGCTCTTTTCATCCGTATTACTAATAATTAGCTTACCTTTCAAAATTCCGGATTATTAACAAACTTCAATTCAACACCTGCCACAATGGGAATAGAACAATGTCCTCTGGATAGTTAGTTCAAGGCCTCTGTATTACTAGTCCCATAATTTAACTGCTATGCCACCACCATGCCCAAGTCAGACTCTGCTAACTTCCAGGGAGTACGACGGGCAGGATTTAGTCTGGCCTCCACATGTCACTTCATGTTGAGGCCCAAGGCCCTGTCGTTGCACATTATGCTACTTGGTTCCAGAACAGTCCAAGACAAGGGGACAAATTGGAGAGAATGGAAAAACTGTGTCCTTCATGTCCGATGATGACAGGAGAGCTGTGCAGGAGAGTTTTTAAAGTGGAAAAGCTGTTGCACTGGGGCGGTTTCACTCCCTCAACCTGAGAAGTCCGAGTCCAATGGGATGAACAAGCGTCACAAACTGGGGTCTTCCTTGTTTGCAGTGGATGACCATGACATCTTCCATTCTTTCCACAGAGAGGAACCATCCCTTTGCTCTCCACAGAGTGTGGCAGTACTGCCTTCTGGACCAGTGGATCTCACTGTTGATCTCATCCGCCCAGTTTGCTGGAGCTGTCTTTACATGCTAGGGCAGACATGTCCCTATCTCACGGGGTATGAAGCTGCCGGCTACCCTCACGTGGTTTGGCCCTCCTGTCTAAGCAGTATACTGGGGTGTGGCTGCTGTCACATGCAAACAGCTATTTTTGCGGAGGGAGGAGAAGATGGCGGCACAACACAGCTCGCAGCAGCCACTCCGGTGGTGATGTCTGTTATTTGTCAAGTAGGGTGCCGTGCACAATCCTGATTTGATGGAGACGGACATGAGAACACGGAGGAACATCTGGTGAAACTTCTGAAACGCCTGCTTCGCTGCTGCTGCTACTGTGTGGTCCAGAAAAAGGCCTTGAATTTGCTTGTTGCTCGGCGGCCGGGGCGGCAGAGGATGGTGCTCGGAGAGGCTGTGTCGGAGGGGCTAGTCGGAGGCACAAAGTTTTCGGATGGACTCAGAGTCTGCTGCGGTCAGGTGCTTCCAAAGGTGTTGCATTGGCAAGTTGGTGGCGCTTGGAGGTCATGGCAGGGAGAGTTCCTCCCTACTGCCACCTGCGTGAGATGATGAGTCTATTGGGACTTTGAGACTTTTTTTTTGCCTTGCCTATGTTCTGCTCTTTATCAAATTATGGTATTGCTTTGCACTGTTGTAACTATATGTTATAATTACGTGGTCTTGTCAGTTTTAGCCTTGCTTTGTCCTGTGTTTTCTTGTGATATCATTCTGGAGGAACGTTATATCATTTTTTAATGCATGCATTTCTAAATGACAATAGAAGAGGACTGAGTGTCCTCATAATCTAATTTGGAGCCACAGGTGAGAACTGAGTGATCAGCTTTGACCAGCGTCCAATCCAGACATCTGAATTTTCAGAGGAGGACATGTCAATCATGTCCACTGCCCGAGGATAAAAGGCAGCAGTGGGTCGTGGCAGTAAGAAAGAGTTTTGGCCAGCCAGTCAGGACCTCGGAAGTTTGGAGAGGACGGAACTTCAATAGGGTTCACTGCCCGAAGATAATAGGCAGCAGAGGTCATGGCTGTGAAGAAGAGCTTTGACCAGTGACTAATCGGTGTTTCTGATTGATTAGTCGGTGCAAATCAAAGGAAGGCGGGGCCAGCACAGCAACCGTCATCACAACGGCCGAAGTCTGAGTGGGTATTGAGTGGTGATCTTGTGGCTTTAGCTCTTTAATGCTTCACTGAGAGAAAACAAAGGAAAGAAAAGCTCAAGTATTTTCCTTCTCTTCTTTGCATCTGCTCAGTTAGGACAGTAGAGATGCCAAGCAGGATAGTGAAGTACTCCTCCTGCGGGATGCGAGAAGGCAGGGAGACGTCCAGTGTGAGAACTGCGAGAGCAGCTGTAGCTGTAGCTTCAAACAAACCATGTTAAGGAGTTGGAGCTGGAACTGGATGAACTCCAGATCATTCGGGAGGCTGACGGGGGTTATAGATAGAACATGTAGAGAGGTAGTTACATCCAAGGTGCAGGACACAGGAAACTGGGTGGCAGTCAGGAAGGGGAAAGGGTTTAAGGATCCAGTGTAGAGTACTCCTCAGGCCATTCTCCACAACAACAGGTATGTCACCTTGGATACTGTTGGGGGGTGGAAAGTCACAGTGGTTGGGTCTCTGGCACTCAGTCTACTTCTGTGACTCAGAAAGGAAGGGTGGGGGAAGAAGAGGCATACTGTGGTGATAGGGGATTCATTAGTCAGGACGAAGGGTCTCAGCCTGAAACGTCGACTGTACCTCTTCCTAGAGATGCTGCCTGGCCTGCTGCGTTCACCAGCAACTTTGATGTGTGTTGCTTGAATTTCCAGCATCTGCAGAATTCCTGTTGTTTGGAGATTTGTGAGCAGTTTTGTGCTGCTTATCTTGAAAAGGATCTGCTGCAACTGAAGAAGGTTCAAAGGAGGTTCACAAAAATGATTCCAGGATTGAATGGCTTGTCATATGAAAAATGTTTGATGGCTCTGGGCCTGTATTCACGAGAATTCAGAAGAATGAGGGGTGACCTCATTGAAACCTATCGAATGGTGAAAGCATGTGATAGAGTGGATATGGGACCGGATGTTTCCTTTGGTGGGAGAGTCTAAGACCAGAGGACCCAGCCTCAGAATAGAGGGGCATCCTTTTAGAACAGAGATGAAGAGCAATTTCTTTTGCTAGAGAGTGGTGAATCTGTGGAATACTTCGTCACAGGTAGCTGTGGAGGCCATCTATATGTGTATTTAAAGCAGAGTTTAATAGAGTTTTGATTGGTCTTGGCAGGAAGGAATATGGGGAGAAGGCGGGAGATAGGGGCTGAGAGGAAAATTGGATCAGCCATAGTGAAATGACAGAGCAGACTCAATGGGCCAAATAGCCTAATTCTGCACCTATGTGTTATGGTCTTGTGGAGTGCCCAGTGGAGGACCAAAGGTGAAAGAGCTGCCCTTCAGTAGACACAACCACCCCTTTCACCATAGGTGCTACCCCTTCCTGGACACCCCATTCACCTGCACGAGAATTATTCCAGGAATGAAAGGTTAGCGTATGAGGAATGTCTGGCAGCTCTTGGGCTGTATTCCTTGGAGTTCAGGAGAATGAGGGCGGTGGGGGGGGGGGGCGGATCTCATAGAAACATTCTGAATGTTAAAAGGCCTGAACAGATTAGATATGGCAAAGTTATTTCCCATGGTAGGGGAGTCTAGGACAAGAGGGACCAATGTCAGGATTGGAGGCCATCCATTTACAGCAGGGATGCAGAGAAATTACTTTAGTCAGAGGGTGGTAAATCTATGGAATTTGTTGCCATGAGCAGCTGTGGAGGCCAAGTCAATGGGTGCACTTAAGGCAGAGATAGATAGGTTTTTGATTAGCCAGGGTATCATAGGGTATGGGGAGAAGGCAGGGGAGTGGGAATGACTGGAAGAATTGGATCAGCCCATGACTGAATGGCAGAGCAGACTAGATGGGCCAAATGGCCTACTTCTGCTCCTATGTATTTTGGTCTTATGTACATTTGATGAATACGAAGGCCCCATTATATCACACATGGATTCCATCCTAAAGACTACCACTGTTGGTTGACTTCCCATTGTAGAATCTGCCATTTCCAGTTACAACGTTAACCACATTGTGTTAAGTATACCCAAGCACAGTCTGGGCCTAAAAAGAGGCAGCTGTTCATCATCAAAGTTGCTGGTGAACGCAGCAGGCCAGGCAGCATCTCTAGGAAGAAGTACAGTCGACGTTTCAGGCCGCAAGGGTCGCGGCCTGAAACGTCAACTGTACCTCTTCCTAGAGATGCTGCCTGGCCTGCTGCGTTCACCAGCAACTTTGATGTGTGTTGCTTGAATTTCCAGCATCTGCAGAATTCCTGTTGTTTGTAGCTGTTCATCATATCTAATTATAATTTTAGTAAGCCTGATATTGACATTGGGGTTTTTGAAGTACAACACTTTCAATTCATAATAATTGCATTATTCAATTCAAAGGACACAAAGTGTGCAAAATTATACTTTTGATGAGCATTTAATCAATATTTCTGAATGGTATTAATGCAGCAGGGAAAATAGACAGTACTGAAAATCCATCGAGATTTTATTTCACTAATCAGATGCTCATTGACTTGGCTACGTGATGTCTGGATGAATGCAATGGAAAGATGCTACTACAGGCTTGTAATGGTTAAAAACAAATTTTCACAGCACTTTCTCTGCAATTTTCCAATTGTAAAATATTTCTGTCAGAACTGTTTAATGTACAAATTAGCTTCTGTGATCATTCCTTCTTTTCTGAGTCACTAGCTTGACAAGGCTGTTTTGTCAGTAACAAATCTCCTGACAGGCGCATAGCAGGTCATTAACCCAAGCTAGATATAAATCTCTCCAGGCCAGTGCAACTGAATCAGTAACATTGACCAAATGCACACACTTGTTTAGTTAGCTTTCAAGCAGCCTCTCTGTTGATGAATGCAAAACTATAATAGCAGATGAATCATTCAGTTTCTCATCTCTAATCATTAGAGCTAGTCATTCTCTTTAGTGAGAGGTATCTAACAACAGATGTTCCATCTCCAGAAATTTGCCTTGAAGACTTAAGAAGTAAGGAAGGACATTCCTTAGCTATTCCAGCTATCACTCGATGTAACTCAGAATCAGATAGTAGGGTTAAGCAGCAAAGTCTCCGTCTGTCATGGTATTGCGTTCCATGTCCACAAAGTTCTAAACTCAAAAGAAGATTTTAAGCCATATCCAATAATGTAAAGCACATCACTCAAACCAATCTTCCATCCTTGGACTCACTTTACACGGCACGCTGTCAGAGCAGTGCTGCCAGGATAATCAAGGACACGACCCACCCAGCCAACACACCTTTCGTCCCCTTCCCTCCGGGAGTAAGGTCAGGAGCTTGAAGACTCATACGGCCAGATTTGGGAATGGCTTCTTTCCAACTGTGATAAGACTGCTGAATGGATCCTGACCCGGATCTGGGCTGTACCCTCCAAATATCCAGACCTGCCTCTCGGTTTTTTTGCACTACCTTACTTTCCATTTTCTATTTTCTAATTATTATTATAATTTAAATTTTTAATGTTTACTATCGATCTGTACTCCAGGGAGCAGGAAGTGCAGAATCAAATATCGCTGTGATGATTGTACGTTCTAGTATCAATTGTTTGGCGACAATAAAGTACAAAGTATAAAGTAATGTTATCTACGGGTACTCTCACTCTAGGGAGGTTATACAGCATCCACCCACTCTTCAAGGATTAGCTTACATCCCCATCTCGTCTCTGTGCTGAGGTTTCACTGCCAATGGCCACTGCTTGAGTGCTGGGTTCCTCCTCCCTACCAAGGAAGAGATACTTCCAGCTAATGGAGTAGTTTAAACACAGGTATTTTATTGTTAATGATATACATTTATATTGTGGTCCCTATGCTATTTTCTACTTGATTATATTATAGAGCTCGAGGCCTCGGGCTCGAGTTTGGCGGGGGCGGAGGTGGGTGGTGCCAAGGCGGCTAGCGAGAACAAAGTGGAGGAGAGGCTGTACTCAGTGTTGTCGCAAGATCGAAGAAGATGGAGGTGCATAGCCGCCAACCCCAGATTTGGGATGGCTCCCACTGACTGACTGACCGACTAGATTATATAATCTGCATGTGATGTTTCCCGGATACCTTTGCTGGGACAAAGTAATTCACACAGATGGTCTTAAAAGCCTCCTGAATACAGATATCTCAAACATCCACAATTAGTACTATGAGGGCTGAGTTCCTGAACACACAAACATTCCAACTTGTAAAAGTTTTTGATGTGCTAAGTGACATAATCCCATTGTCTTGTATTTGGCTAACGAATATACATCTCCTGGTCACTTTTCTTTGCGATGTAGTGTCTTCAATTTCAAATTGATCGCTGCTTGCAACTTATATTAAGACCATGAGATTGGTTCTCCTTTACTACAAAAAGCTGAACAAGGACTATTAGTTAAAAGTTTAAAAAGTGGGAGGAGAAGATGGCAGCGCGCCTGCGTGTGCGCAGCCCTCCGGTGAAAAATGATATTGTATCTGTTAAATCGGGGCCGTGGAAAATTCTGCTTTGATGGAGAATGGATGTGAAAGCACAGAGGAACATCTGGAGAAATTTCTGAAACACCCGTTCGCTGCTATTGTTACTGTGTGGTCGGGAATCTTTCGGAGGGTAGGCCTCAAAATCCCTGGCCTTGCCTGCTTTTGGCGACAAAGAAGGAGGTCGAATTGTTCGGACAGAGGTGGCGCTCAGTACTTGGTGTCACAGAGCTGATCAGAGCTTGAAGTTTTCAGATGACAAGAGTCAGATTGTGGTCGGCATGGCAGGGAGAGTTTTTCTTCCTTCTCCCGTCTGCGTGAGATGTGGGACATTTGAAAAACTTTGAACTTTACTGTGCTCATGGACTTCTTCATCAAGTTATGGTATTGTTGCACTGTTTGTAACTATATGTTATAATTATGTGGTTTTGTCAGTTTTTTCAGTCTTGGTCTGTCCTGTGTTTTGTGATATCACACCGGAGGAAATAATGTATCATTTCTTAATGCATGCATTACTAAATGACAATAAAAGAGGACTACGTGTCTTCACAATCTAAAAACTTTATCACCAACAACTCTGACCTCTTTGCAAGGATGTTGCAACTGTGCTAGAAAGCTGAATTTAGCAATAAGCCTCCCAAGTGCTGGAAAGTTAATATCAATGACATATGTCCCTCATAAACAGCAAATAATGTGGAGAGGTTGTGGTTAAAGCCATTAAGGGAGGGTGGAGGTCTAGCTATGCTGTAAATTTCCTCATCTCCAGCCAAAGCGTGCCAACCCATAAAAGAACGTTTTACTTCCAGGTTTGGCAGAGTGTCCATTAGATTATGAGAAGTTTTTTGAAAGAATATTTCAGTCTGGCTCCATTTTATATTAGACTCAAAGATGCTTAGAAGTTTCATGTCTTTAGGAAGAGAAGAGAGCTGACCCTCTTATTCTAATTGATGGCAGGATGGGAAAATCAGCTACATGATCAAATACCCTCATGCCATCATTAAATGCCACCCCCTCCACAACACTATGACTGTAACCTCAACTCTATGTTCCTGTATATCTGCAGTAAGCTTACTTTTCTTGGTTATCAAGAATCTATCCACCTCCTCCTTGAAAGTATTCAAAATCTCTCCTTCCATCACCCTTTGGCAAACAAATTTGCAAAGACTCATCTCTGCTCACATGGACAAGCCTTTTATTTAAAACCATTGTTGGCCAATGATAATACAGGTATAATTCACTGTTCTTTCATCTTATTTTTATTACTGTAAGAAAAAATTCTGTATGAACATATACAGAATGTGAAAAGGACATTCATAAAATTGCAATAGGTGTTAAGTGATAATGCCTGACAGTAGAAACACTATTCCCATCAAGTTACAAATGGAGGCAGAAATCTCAAGGACCAAGAAGCATAGGTTAGGTTTAGCCTTAACAGTTTTGAAATTAGACATTGTCTTCATAACAGTTGCCTTTACAATATGTGCATTGTATATATTAAAAGAAAGTGAATTCTAATTACATGTGAATGCACAGAAGTCTGTTATTGGTCTTTGAGACACAAATTAACAGAGGAATATATTATGTCATGCAATTCAGTGATGTTAAGAAACTAGCACTAATGTAGAACACAGAATCTAGAATACTTTCCATGGCAAGGCAGTAATCTCAGGGGCTAGTACATGCATTACCCTATTTAATCATGCTGGTTTATGTGGAACCCAACATTAGGGCTGAATTCTGATCCTTCATTCATGATAAACTTTTAGTCCAAAAAAAAACAGAAGGTGAAATTTTGCAGGATTTTTTCCCCACTTTTTCACATCTTAAGGCTGATGCAGAAACGTTGAAAACCCTAAGAAAATAACTTTCTCAGAGTTTTCAAAGCCTTTGCACCTAAATTAAGGTAGGTGACCAGGAAAAAGGTCATGTAAAATCATTCTTATAAACTTAGAAATGCATTGCATGAATTAAAAAGTAAAACTAAACCATTAGTTTTACCTCCACAGGAAATAATTAATGAATAATTAAAATCTATTGGAAAATATTTTTGTAAACTTACTCCTTTTTTTAAAAAAAGGAAAAATCTCACTGACTTTGAATTGGAAGTTTGGATTCCTTTAAGTAGGTCATGTCAGTTCACTGCTAATCTGGCATATCAGCATCTGAGAAATGATCAAATAGATCCGAAAATCTCAGAAGCTTTACTTTGCTACCAACTTGAATCCACACTTCCTCAGCTCAGAAGCATTTCTATTTTATCCAACGTCAAGCAGGGAAAGAGTTAGTTTGTCTCTCTCTCTTAAGATGGCTTCCTACTTGCAATTCATTATATTGTGCAAATTTCAGATCTGAAAACATCACTTATACAAAACTACATGTAGAAGTTCAAATATTATATCACAACAAAATACAAATTCACTCATGCCCAGATTTGCTTTTGAAATGGTGGAAGAGCCAGGGATAATGTTTTACTTACCCCAGCAACTTCCATCTTTCGTGTGCTATTCTTTGAGCATACCACTGGAAGCTCATTGCTTGACATCTTCTCTTGTATTTCTCCACCAATTTTAGTCCTGTTGCCAACTTCATGCTGTGCACCCATCTGCAACATCCATCTGGCATTAACTGCATTGTGCCTTGCTTACATCCTCAGCAGGGGAGCATCATTAGGACCGGGTGGCATAATTTACAGTAACCCTGCACCCCTTAAAGGGGTAGCGAATTGCAGTTTAAGAAACTCTGTCTCTTTTTTAACGTCAAATGCCATTCTGCACTGTGATTCATTTCAACAATGGCACTACATGGGAGAGAAGGAGGTTCAATATTTTCCTATGTTGCTTTAGAGGCCTAGTTGAGGAAGATGGGAAGATGCGATCTACCAGCAAGGAATCAGAAGGATCTCCAGTCAAACTCTCTGAAAACTGTGGACTTGGGAAGATCAGTAATCAATGCCAGGAGTTAAGCTCCAAGCAGCTGGATACAGTGTTGTAAAACGTTCTTTGACCTCAAGGTCAATCAATGCACTTGCAAGTGTCATATCACACACAGTGCATCAATACCTTCTCACACTCCTCAATGCCCATGACTATATCACTCAGTTATGAATTATCTCTAACTGTAAGAACTCACACACAACATTCCTGTCCTTCAGCTCCCACACAGTGCTATGAGTCATAACCACATCTTTAAGCTTAAACAATACCTTATATGGAACACTACACTTATTCAATTGTAACAGGCTCATGACCAAATGTATTTCACAATTCTCCCCAGTTTATTTCCCTCTGCATAATGAGATGCGATGGGTTACTGCACTCGTGGTTGTTGTAGAGCCAAGTTTGGCTATGTGAAGAAGCAGTGGAGAGTGGCAGAGGGAAGAGGCAGACTAGGTGCCCAGATAATAAGAGCATTCATGAACAAGAGAAAATCTGCAGACGCTGGAAATCCAAGCCACACCCACAAAATGCTGGAGGAACTCAGCAGGCCAGGCAGCATCTATGGAAAAGAGTGAACATTTGACATTTCGGGGCGAGACCCTTCATCAGTTCTGATGAAGGGTCTCAGCTCGAAACGTCGACTGTTTACTCTTCCATTGATGCTGCCTAGCTTTCCGAGTTCCTCCAGCATTTTGTGAAGAGTATTCATAAATCCTGTTGCAAAGGAGGGCTCAGGCTACATTTATACTTTGGATTCCTATAGTAAACAGAAAAGGCGAGTTTCGACAGAGTATTTTAAGATAGATCTAATTGAGCAAGGAACAAATAGCATGACACAATAAATAACCTCCAAGTCCCAGTTATTTGACTGGCTGAAATATTCACGGTGCAATATGTATATTCACACTTTATGTGCTATGTATATGTGGTTGCACTTGCATTTTGATGTGATGCTGACTCTTTAACAATCCCTCATATATTCGCCAATGTAATATTAAGAGCATTAACCAGCTTACACGGAAAGAATTCCGCTTCATGCAAGGTGTGTTTGATCCCCCATAACCCAATGGCTTTAACAATAGTATTTGTGGAAAATAAAAGCTCATGATAAAATATTAGCATTCAATTGATTAAAAGTAGATTGATGTTATACTTCTCAGTGCAATAAGACACATTGCTGAAAGGCTTGCAAAGCTTGTAAAATAAACAGTATTTATTGTTACTGATTTTTCAAGCAAGTTAATATCCTCAAATATAAGGGATTTCTTTTTTATTGAAATTCTAAACTATAATCTATTTCTAACGTAAAAGCCTGTCAGTTACATTTTGAAAAAGCAAGTCTCAATTTTGATTCATGTGACAGAAGTTAAACTGTGCTCTATTAATGTCATAGGTCACATCACCACTTACCAAGAGCCAACAGGACATCTCACCATCATGCAGATAACAAACTTGAACTTGACAGTACCATTCGCCTGAATGATCAGCTCACAGAGTTCCTCAGATCTCGACAGCAGAGCTGGTCATAGCCTACAGCGTAGTCAAACAGTCAGCTCACATCACTATCAGAATACCACCACAGTTACTTCATTAAGTCTTTGCTGTAGAGCTAGTTTAAAGATCACTGATTCTGTCAATTGCCTGGCAGGACCAATCAGACTGCAGGTCAATGATGAAGCACTATCTTCTTTTTAATGGTTGTTTCTACTCAAATTCCAAAGACACGATGAAAAATTGTAATCATCTTTTCATAAATTATACTCAGTAGACACTCTTGATAAATACATGCAAGTAATATGCCTATAACCTACTTAATAAAGAAACTCAGATGTTTCCAAATTAACTGCTGGTCATGACACAGAGTTTCACATTAGTTTATTTGAGACAAAAATCTAGGGTTAAGGCACTCAAAGGACATATGTACGAAAATTCTCTACTAACCTGTGAATGCTGCAGAGGGTTGGTGAATGAGACAACAAGGTCTCACCTGCTCTCACAGGTGGATATTGAAAGACTTCATGGCAATGATCACATTGTGTTATCTCCGACTGCAACTATACTCCAAATAAGTGGTTGTCTGTAAAGCTCTTTGGCATCTTTGAAAAGAATATAAACAATGCTTTATAAGTCTTCCTTTTCAATATAATGGCACTCCAGAAGTGATGAGGTAAAGTTTATTTGGTTTAAGATCCATCCAAATAACAGTAGTATTCATTTGTTACATTTGACTGAGCAGATTTTTTTTTGAGGAGATAACAAGGAGGCTCAGTGAGGCTAACATGTTAATTATAGACGATGAGGGTTTGAACAAGGCTGTTGACAAGATCTCACAAGGTCGTCTGTTCGGAAAAGCAAAACCTCAGGCAGTTCAAAGAGAAAGTAACAAGTTGCATTCAAGACTGGCTTTACAGCAAGACGCAAAGGCCTGTGGTCAACAGGTTCTTAAATATTTGCAATGGGGCTCCACAAACCTCTATGTTAGATGCTTTGCTTCCATGCAATGTAACAACTATTTAGATTGCCAATTTGTTGCCAATAGGAGACAATAGAAAAATTGGCTGTGTGGTTGATCAAGAGGAAGATGGACATCTTAGCAACACTCACAGCATGCCGGAGGAACTCAGCAGTCGGGCAGCATCCGTGGAATTGATCAGTCAACGTTTCGGGCCGGAACACTTCATCAGGACTAAAGAGGGAAGGAGCAGAGGCCCTAAAAAGAAGGTGGGGGAAGGGTGGGAAGGAAAAGGCTGGTAGGTTCCAGGTGAAAAACCAGTAAGGGGAAAGATAAAGGGGTAGGGGAGGGGAAGCAGGGAGGTGATAGGCAGGAAAGGTGAAGAAAGAATAGGGGAAAGCACCATGAGTTGTAGAAGGAAGCAGAACCATGAGGGAGGTGATAGGCAGCTGGGGAGGGGGCAGAGTGACATAGGGATAAGGGAAGGGAGGGGGAGAGAATTACCGGAAGTTGGGGAATTCTATGTTCATACCAAGAGGCCGGAGACTACCTAGACAGTATAAGAGGTGTTGCTCCTCCAACCTGAGTTTAGCTTCATCATGGCAGTAGAGGAGGCCATGTATGGACGTATCCGAATGGGAATGTGAAGCAGAGTTGAAGTGGGTGGCAACTGGGAGATCCTGTCTGTTGTGGCGAACGGAGCGGAGGTGCTTAACGAAGTGGTCCCCCAGTCTGCGTCGGGTTTCACCGATGTAGAGGAGGCCGCACCAGGAGACTGGATGCAATAGATATGAGCACTCGCATAGGCCCCAGCTATGCCTGCCTCTTCATTGGTTATGTGGAACAGTCTGTGCTCCAAACCTATTCTGCTACTGCTCCCCAACTTTTCCTGCGCTGCATTGACGACTACATTGGTGCTGCTTCCTGCACCCATGCTGAGCTCGTCAATTTCATCAACTTTACTTCAAACTTCCACCCAGCCCTCAAATTCACTTGGTCTATCTCGGACGTTTCTTTCCCCTTTCTCGATCGCTCGGTCTCCATCTCTGGAGACAGACTGTCCACTGACATCTTCTACAAGCCCACTGACTCTCATAACTACCTCAACTATACCTCTTCCCACCCTGCTACATGCAAAAATGCCATTCCCTAATCCCAGTTCCTCTGTCTCCGCCGCATCTGCTCCCAGGATGAGGCTTTCCATTCCAGGACATCTCAAATGTCCTCTTTCTTTCTTTTCAAATCTTTTTATTGTTATATTTTACAGAAAAAATAGCATGAGTACCGTGAAGTAACAACTCGTACAATGTCTCAAAAAAGACATTATCTTAAAGATTGAAAAAACATTGTTGTGATGGCGAAAAAAACCTACTAAGCAGAAAAGTGAGAAAAAAAAAGAACCCATTAGGTGTACAACCCCAGAGTCATGCGTCATACAAAAAGCTTCTAAAAATAAACATCAACCCGCCAGCAAGAAAAGAAAATATACTAAAACATTTACAATTAGATCATGGAAAAATTATATCAATTAGCTCAAATGATAATAACGAGCAAATGAGCCCATCTTTTCTCAAATTCAAATAAAGGTTCAAAGGTTCCTCTTTCTTTAAGGATCGTGGTTTCCCTTCTGCTGTCATCAATGATGCCCTCACCCGCATCTCCTCCATTTCCCACACTTCGGCCCTCACCCCATCCTCCCACCACCACAACAGGGACAGAGTTCCCCTTGCCCTCACCTACCACCCCACCACCCTCCAGATCCAGCACATTATCCTCCACAACTTCCACCACCTTCAACAGGACCCCACCACTAAGCACATCTTTCCCTCTCCACCCCTCTCTGCTTTCCACAGGGATCGGTCCCTCCACGACTCCCTTATCCACACGACCCCCACCACGGATCTCCCACCTGGCACTTATCCCTGTAAGCATAAGTGCTACACCTGTCCCTACACCTCCTCTCTTGCCACCATTCAGGGCCCCAAACAGTCCTTCCAGGTGAGGCAACACTTCACTTGTGAGTCTGTTGGGGTCATCTATTGCATTCGGTGCTCCCCGTGTAGCCTCCTCTACATCCGGGAAACCCGACGCAGATTGGGGGACCGCTTCATCGAGTACCTCCACTCCGTCCGCCACAACAGACAGGATCTCCCGGTTGCCACCCACTTCAACTCTGCTTCACATTCCCATTCGGATATGTCCATACATGGCCTCCTCTACTGCCATGATGAGGCTAAACTCAGGTGGGAGGAGCAACACCTCATATACTGTCTAGGTAGTTTCCAGCCCCTTGGTATGAACATAGAATTCTCCAACTTCCGGTAATTCCCTCCCCTTCCCTTCCCCTATCCCTATTTCACTCTGCGCCCTCCCCCAGCTGCCTATCACCTCCCTCATGTTTCCGCCTCCTTCTACCACCCATTGTGTTTTCCCCCATTCCTTCTTCACCTTTCCTGCCTATCACCTTCCCCACCCCTTTATCTTTCTCCTTATTGGTTTTTCACTTGGAACCTACCAGCCTTCTCCTTCCCACCCTCCCCCCACCTTCTCTATAGGGCCTCTGCCCCTTCCCTCTACAGTCCTGACAAAGGGTTCCGGCCCGAAACGTCGACTGATCGTTTCCACGGATGCTGCCTGACCTGCTGAGTTCCTCCAGCATGTTGTGAGTGTTGCTTTGACCCCAGCATCTGCAGAGTATTTTGTGTTTTGACGATGGACATCTTAGGATGACTGCAATATTGTTTTTAATTGAAAATGAATTTAATTTGAAAGAACTGTGAGGTGATGCATTTGAGAAAAGGACAAAAGCAGAAGAATAAACAAAAAAATGAAAACATAAACAAAGAAACTTGGTGTGCATGACTATACTGCAGATCCCTGAAAATAAGCTAATTAAGGAGGTATATAAGATATTTTCCTATATGCTGAAGCACCCAATGTAAAAATATGAAGGTCATGCCAGGATTTTATACAACATTGATTTGACCACAGCTACTGTACTGCATATAGTACCAATCATAGTATAAGAAGTCTGTGACAGTGATAGAGAGAGAGAGACTTATGAGGATGTTGGAAATCCAGTGCGTGGACTGCAGCAAATACTACGTCGGCCAAAATGGGGGAATATCTAGCCACAAGGATCCATGAACATCAGCTGGCTGTAAAGCAGCATGAGTAACTCTCTCCAGCCTCTGCCTGTGAAGATTGAGAGGGGCAGAAGGGCATAGAGTCAGCAGGGCAACAGTGAAAGCCATGGCGTAAGCGAGCACAAGAATTCCTAGAGGTGTGGTTTTCCGCGAACAATTCTGTAAACATACACATTGACCTCGATCCTACTTATGAGCTGATGTGGGCAAAATTCCAGACCAGAACTACGAAGTCTGCCACACAGCCAATCACCGATGGAATTTCCTCCCCATATCACAAATGAGTTTCCAAAATGATGTCCAATCAGCTGACTGTAAAGTTTATAAAGGCCAAGCATTCGGAAGACACACCACAATCAACAGCGACTGACAGTGTCTCCTTGCATGGAGACAAAATGCTTACAAGTAAATTGCCAAGGTTGGAAAGCAACTCACCTGAACTTATAAGGATGTTGCCAGGGCTGGAAATTTTTAATGATCAGGATGACTGGCCTTGAAAAAAACTGAAGCTGAGGAATGGCCAGATTAATCTGTATAAAATGACAGGGGCTTAAACAGCATGGAAAAGGAGAAACTGAGCCAGGGGAAGTAGTTTACTTGGTATTTAAGGTAATGGTAGAATTATTAGAGGAAACTGTTTTCACACAGATAATGATGCCATTCTGGAACTTGGTGCTTGATATGAGGAATAGGAACAAGCTGAATGAAGGCAAAGAGAATGGACAATTCTAAGCATATTATTTGCCTTAGCAATTAACCATCATCATGGAAAAAAATACATGGTATAATTAGCACTCATGTATGTGTTAGCCCTCCAGTATTAAGGGACTATGAGTGTAGCTCTCAGAAAACTAGCAAGTGTAATGTCTTACACATACCCTTTTCTCACAGGGAGATAAAGCACATTTAAAAACACTTCTCGGAACATTTTTTATCCCCAAAGCTACAAGGTACAGAACAAGAGATAGGGGAAAAGCAATAGCTTGAACAGCACTGTTTTAGCCGGCATAGTCTTGAAGAACAATCATGGTCATGGAAAGACCACGATCACCCATGTCTTACAACATGGCACATAATGAACAAACAGTCTTAATGAACTGAACGGGCTCATCTGCTACACATTTCTTCAGTTGTATGATTGTGAGCTATAACTTAGGCTGGCCTAGAGGAACAAAATCTATGGAGTTTGGAATATATACTGGCCCACTACTTCACCCAAAATATGTAAAAACACTGACATATGAAAACTGTACATAGCTCCCACTCTTTGCATTTGATGGGAACTACAGAAACTATTAAACTCTCAACACATTTCCAGAAGCTACTGCCTGTGGCTCAACCTGCAGATATACGTACTAATGGCAAATTCTTCCTCTTTAGTGAACTTCAGGCATTAAATATTAACAGAGGAAAATAAATCTCCCACAAAAATAGGTTACGTCTTTCCAGACTTGGTCTTGATAGATTCTATATTATGAAGTTCTTTCTGTTGTGTCCTGCAAGTTTAGTGACTGTTTTTCAGAAACTCAAATACCTATACACTGGACACTTGTTTCAAGGAACTAGATTCACATTTTATCTTCTCAGAGCTATTTCACTCAGGGACAGCCTTTAATGGATACCAGAATGAAATTTCTGAAGCCATTGCAGGAATTTTGTACAAAGTTGTTGGCTGCAATGTATTTGTATGTATGGACATATTGTACTCTGTATATTTATATGCATAGAGATGCTGTGATCCTAAAGTGCATCATGATGTGCCTAGCTTATAACAATGATACTAACTTCAATTCATGGCATGTAAACTTTAAGGGGTTTGCCTTGCAAACTAGTCACTATGAATTTTGACATCTTTGTACTGTGCCTTGAATGTATGTAAGGTAATATTTGGTAACAAGGATGAGATCTTGGGTAACTTTTTCTGAAACTGAAGGACATCAGCAGCACTTGCTTGGCAAGTATGACGTAAGTTCGCAGCACCAAAACTGATTTTTTGCATTGTTTTCCTACAACCACTTGCATAGAATTGTAATTATCTATGTCGTTTGTGTAACATGCTGTAAGGTTTCACTGTTAAGGTTATTGTAATGGCTTCTAAGTTCCGCTGTTAAGGTAATGGTTTCTCAGTAGCAGCAATGTTTGGGTTATGGCTAGAGGTAACGGGGCTTTGGAATGCAGGGGTCAGCCAATGAGGAAATGTTGTTCTTTCTTGTGTGTCTGGAAGCCGGGTTTTTCACGGTCTTTCGTCAGAGATGGAGAGAGAGGACAAGAATGGAGAGAGTCGGAAGCCCACCGGACGGAGTGGACTGAAGAGCGAGGATCCGAAAGTCGGCAACGCTCAGAGGAGGTCGACGGTTGATGAATAGCCGTACCAGTGAGCTCCAACGATGCGCGATAGACTTTTTTCCTTAAAATGGGCCCTTTTCCTTTTTTATTTTCTCTACTAACCGTTTACTGAGATTAAGATTTATCAAGTTCAATCATTTAATTGCATATTGTGTACTGTTTGATATTTTGTGGTGTGGATTTGTAACTGGGCAACACATCACGCAGCTTCCACACAAACGAGATTTCTCAGTTTGGTGGGGACAGAAGTTGCTTTCCCTAGATGAACATATGTTGCCCGAGCCTGAGGGTTACATTTCTATGAGTATTTTACGGAAAACTGCAATGGCTATTTGCACCAATATTAACCTTTGAATGGAGCATCGTAGACACCAAATCAAGCCATGTCACTGTTGAATAGGATTCAGTTAGCTGTCCCCACATGACTATAACAGCCTCAGCATGACTGAGCATAAGAACTATGTATGGGTACAAGCTTTAAAGCAAAAAATGTGGAGTATAAAGAAGGTGATATCATGAGAACCCAAACCAATGTAATATAATAGTGCAAGAGGTTGGCTGTGTTAGCAAAATGCTCTACAAGTTTGGTACAAGAAGCCAGAAGTAGGGTGAAAAAAATTTCACTTCTTTTCAGATTATGCCTTGCACATCATTTGTAGACAGACAAAGTCAGTCAAAGTTGCTGAGCCTGACATTTACATTCAGCAGATAAAATAGTTGTACCACAGGAAATGACATTCAGGAGTGCCAGATGCTGACCATAATGAATGGTTCATGGAATTGGAATTGGCTTATTCTTGTCACATGTACCAAGAGACAGTGAAAAGCTTGTCTTGCATACTGTTCATACAAAGTTGGCAAACTCAGAGGTATTCATCAAATTTGAAGCAAAATCACATCTGTGCACAAGTGAATGACAACAGGGATAGCCAGCAGTACAAAAGGTGCTATTCATTATACTCAGATACTCCATGGAGTCAATGCTTCACCAAAGTTTTCCATATCATGATAGATAAAATCTTGCAAGGAATGGATTATTGTATGTGTAACCTGGGCTGTCTGTTGAAGAGAAACAAAATGTTCGGATTTTGGTGGAAATACTCAGAAGCTTGATGACTGCAGGGTGAAAGTGACACAAAGGGAATGCATTCTTTCCAGAAGGAATATTATACTTTGGTTTTAAGATTGATTCCAATGACCTAGAACCAGTAAATAATTAAAGCCATCGCCAACACAGAGTTAAGATTGATCCTGGGGATTGTGGTGTACTAAGTATTAATATTCCACAATCTCCACAATTCCGTGAGATTTTCACAGACAGTTCAATAGACATCTATAGCAATAGAGAACTATTAGCACTGACATAGTTGCCATGCCTGCCAAAATCTTTAACTTTTTATTTTCATGAATGCAAAATGGATAATATTTGCTGCAATTAACATCACATACTTCTATATCCTTAAAAATATAATGAGTGCACATTTCAGCTTTGACCCTTCACATACTTTTGTTTCCTGTGCATCAGATAATATTAGAGACATGGCACCATGAAACACTACAGTACAGAAACAGGCCCTTTGGCGCAATTATTCTGTGCTGAACTATTATTTTACTTAGTTCCATCACCTGCACCCAGACCATATCCCTCCAGAACCCTCCCTTCCACATACTTATCCAAATTTCCCTTAAATGTTGAAATCAAACTTGCATGCATTCCTTCCACTGGCAGCTCATTCCACACTCTCTCCAGCCTTCGAATGAAGAAGTTGGACCATAAGACCATAAGACATAGGAGCAAGATTAGACCATTTGGCCCACTGGATCTGCTCTGCCATTTCATCATGGATGATCCATCTTCCCTTTCAGCCAGAAGTCCCTACTCATGTTCCTCTTAAACATTTCCCCTTTTACTCTTAACCCATAACCTCTAGTGTTAGTCTCACCTAACCTCAGAGGAAAAAGTCTCTTTTGCATTTACCCTATCGATACCCCTCATAATTTTGTATACCTCTATCCTATCTCCCTTCATTCTTTGGCAGTCTAAGGAATAAAGTCCTAACTTAATCAACCTTTCTCTATAACTCATGTCCTCAAGTCCTGACAACATCTTTGTCATTTTATCTCTGCATTTTTTCAACCTTATTGATATCTTTCCTGCAGATAGATGACCTCAGATGCCTGCAGTGAAGGTGAGGGACCAGAACTGCGCACAAAGTCCCGACGTCTGCTCTTCATATAGATTTCAGGACTGAACATTGGAGGCCCAATATCTGCAAGTCCGGGCCAGGGACTGGAGATTGGACTGGTGCTCTATCGTGGGGGTTGAAGACTTGTTTGTTTGTGTGTGTGTGTGAGAGAGTGGGTGGGAGGGAGAAAGGGGCTTGTGTTTGCTGTCATTGTTTTGAATTGCTGCTGTTGTTGGGTTGTTGTTCTGCACGTTATATTGGCGCCAGAAGGTGTGGCGACACTTGTGGGCTGCCCAGAGCACGTCCTTAGAATGTGATGAATGTAAAGCATACGGCACATTTCACTGTAGGTTCCAATGTACATGTGGTAAATAAATTAACCTGAAATCTGAAATTTGAGAACTGGATTGCAAAAACATCACAGCATGAATGGGTGTCTCGTTTCAGCCCCTTCTGTCAGAGTAATAGTGATTTTAAGGTAGCCATTCAATAGCAAGTTGTAACAAATCAATGGGAGTTCTTTACAATCATATTAGGCATCCTTCTTTGTTCACCTACATGCTCATCCACAAATCTAGCCAAAGAGAAACACTGAAAACCATCAACACAACCTGAAACTGAATGCTAACTAAGTGAAATGAGTAATCCTGTCATTCACTTCCCCCACTCTGATTATTGTTAACTAATGCTACTCACAAAATTCTGTCCACCTTTAAGGGTGTGAGTGCTACCTTGAGACACTCCTATATTTCCAAAACATGGTGTTAAACAAGCAAGCCACAGAAATATCATGCTTTCCAGTTTTTAATTTCACAATCCACTTGAGAGTGCATGAGTGATTAATTGGATATGGATGCATATGACATTACCGTACTTTAAGATGACTTTTTTCCCAAACTAATTTAACATCAATATTTGGGTCTTATGAAATATTGCTGGTCCCATCCAAAGAGTACTAGTGTCTCCGTATTTTTATTTCCTAACAATATCAACATTTCTGCATTGAAAAATAGCATATCTAATTAATAACAGATCAAAATGAAATGTAATGTCATCTGATATTTTAGTTGATCTCTTGATTTATCTTTGCACTGGAATACGGTTATGTTTACATCTAAAATAAGCAATTTGCTGTGGACTGTCAGAATGAATGCTAAAATTAGGTCAGTAGCTGAGAATAAATTGCTGTTTGAGTGTACTGTATAAATGTTAGAGTTGAAAGTGGGAGATTTACTTGGCTACAATGAACAGTGTTCCACTGTTTGCATTGTCAGAATAAGCACTGAGGTTATGAATCAAACTCCAGGTACAAAATCAATACCAATGTTCCACTTGAATGAGTGTCAAAATGAAAACGATTATGTTGTCTAAGCAGAAGAGTGTTGTCGAGGGCTTAGTTTGATCCTGTTCATTCCTTGCCTGAGATTACATTTATTAGAAGTTTTATTAAAATTCAGAAAATACAAACAGTTCCATTTAAAACCTCTAGTTCAAAACACCTTATATTCCGTCTGGGTAGCCTCCAACCTGATGGCATGGACATTGACTTCTCTAACTTCCATTAATGCCCCACCTCCCCTTCATACCCCATCCCTTATTTATTTGTTTGTTTGTTTGTTTATTTATTTTTCCTTTTCCCTTTTTCCCTCTGTTTTTTCTCCCTCTGTTCCTCGCACTATAACTCCTCGCCCATCCTCTGGGCTTCCCCCACTCCCCCTTTATTTCTCCCTAAGGCCTCCCATCCCATGATCCTCTCCCTTCTCCAGCCTTTTATCCCTTCTGCCAATCAACTTTCCAGCTCTTGGCTCCATCCCTCCCCCTCCTGTCTTCTCCTATCATTTCGGATCTTCCCCTCCCCCTCCCACTTTCAAATCTCTTACTATCTCTTCTTTCAGTTAGTCCTGACGAAGGGTCTCGGCCCGAAATGCCGACTGTACCTCTTCCTATAGATGCTGCCTGGCCTGCTACGTTCACCAGCACTTTTTGTGTGTGTTGCTTGAATTTCCAGCATCCGCAGATTTCCTCACAACTGGCTGCATTTCATCATTTTACCCACATTAATTGCAAAACTTTTATTTGTTGTTACAATATGTTGCAGCATGATAGCGTAGTGGTTAGCTCAACGCTCTACAGTAGCAGTGAACCATGTTCAATTCCCACCACTGCATGTCAGGAGTTTGTACATTCTCCCTGTGACTGCTTGGGTTTCCTCTGGGTGCTCTGGTTTCCTCCCACAGTCCAAAGACGTACCGGTTGGTAGGTTAATTCATCATTGTGAATTGTCCCCTGATCAGGCTAAGATTGAATTGGGGGATTGTTGGGCAGCATGACTCGAAAGGCCAGAATGGGCTATTCCACGCTGTATGTCAATAATAAATAAATGGAAAGCATAAGCCCTTACCATACTGACGGTTACAGGAGTCAGAAGGACAAATCTGTGGTTTGTTTGTTGGAGCACATATAAGTGTCTATCTTCAAGAATTGAATGTGCTTTGATGCATTGTTCCACCAAACACTGCAGTTTGGTTAAAGAATGACTGTCTTCCACAAAAGATGCTTAGATGACACAAGAGACCGCAGATGCTGGAATCTGGAGCAAAAGCAATCTGCTGGAGGAAATCAGCAAGCCTCGAAATATCTGTGGAGGGAGAGGAATTGTTGATGATTCAGTTCAAGACTGTCGCGGAATGTTTTTGATCTTTGCTCTGCTTATCCAGAGTAGTAGTATCTGCTGAAACACCAGAGAAAACAATAAGCACAGCATTGGTGAAGGTGAGGTGTTACTGTTTGTGAAGTACTGAAATTGAAATATCTTTATTGTCATTGCATAGTATAATTTGTCATGCACCAATACAGCGAAAATGAGTTTGCAACTCTCGTACTCAATGCTATAAAACAACAAATAAAATAAATAAATAATAAATAAAATCAAGTGACCAGCCAATACAAGCAATGTCCAGCCATACAAAGCGCAACTCAGATACATGTCAGTCATAAAACCTGTATTAAAGTAGCAATATAACAAATTTATGGATGATGCTTGATTGATTGGTTCAGAGCAAATACAGCTCTGGGGAAAAAGCTATTTTTCAGTCTGGAAGTGCGGGCATAGAAAATCTTATAACGTCTGGAAGAAGTTCAAACAGATGATTGCATGGGTATGTACTGCGAGGCAAGGGACCAGTCTGGGGAAAATTGAGTCACACTCCCTGAGTAACAGTGCATTTACCAAGGATGGCAAGAAATACAAGTTCTAGCCACGTCATGAAGCTCAAAGCATATCGAATATATCGATATCCTTCTATTCTCACCATACAACCTCCTGCAAAGGTAGTCAGATGTAAATGCTTGTACTAGTACTTACCCTGTCTGCTTGTGATTCCCATTGGTGACAGGCAGCAGTTTGTACAGGTGTCCCCCGCTTTACGAACGTTCGCTTTACGAAACCTCACTGTTACGAAAGACCTACATTAGTACCCTGTTTTCACTTTCAGAAGGTGTTTTCACTGTTACGAAAAAAATTCAGTGCGCAAAAAAATCAGCGCGCGATAAAAAGCAGCACGTGATAAAAGGCAGCGTGCGCCCCGAGCAGCCTCTCTCCCCCGGATTCGGAACTGCATTCTCGCCGACATTGCTTAAACACATGCCTGTGAGCAGCCATTTGCAAGATGAGTTCTAAGGTATCGGAAAAGCCTGAAAGAGCTCGTAAGTGTGTTACACTTAGCATAAAACTAGACATAATTAAGCGTTTTGATCGTGGTGAACGAAGTAAGGACAAAATGAGTTTGGCTTGTGGAAGCTGACAAAGGTGATGTTGAAGAGATTTTGGCATCCCATGACCAAGAACTGATAGATGAAGAGCTGATGCAATTGGAAGAAGAAAGGATAACAATCGAAACCAAATTCATTAGCGAAATGAATGTGAAGCAACTGCGTGAGATTTTCGCTGCAATGATAAAGTACGACTTTAATTTTGAAAAGGTACGTAGGTTTAAGGGATATTTGCAGGATGGTTTGAGTGCTTACAAAGAACTGTATGATAGAAAAATGCGCGAGGCTCAGCAGTCAAGCAAGCCTTCCACATCAGCCACAGCAGATGACGAACCTCGACCTTTGACATTGAGGCAGGCAGTCATAGGAGAAGATGAGCTGCTTGGTCTAATGGAGACAGATAACGAGATGCCACCCAGTGTCCCACCACCCCAACCCCCGGGTCACAGACAGATACCGATTCGTGGAGAATGCAGTGGTAGCCGGGAGGCACCCAGCACATCTTTAAGAAAAAAGCCGAAATAAACAAGCTAATTAATTAGGTGCCGGGTGCTCTGCTTTCCTCCCACAGTCCAAAGACGGACCTGTTGGTAGGTTAATTGGCCATTGTAAATTGTTCCATGATCAGTCTAGGATTAAATTGGAGGATCGCTAGGCGGTGTGGCTCAAAGAACCAGAAGGGTCTATACCACACTGTATCTCAATGTTAATAAATAAATACCACACAAATGTGATTAACAGAGTTAGTAACCTGCTTGACACAATACTGACTTTATTCAGATGGAAGATGAATGAAATTTATTAACTCTTTCCTCATATACTCATATGTCAGGGTGAGAAATTCTCAATTTCAGAATTTACATCATGTCTTTAATGCAGCAAAGAGACGTCTCAAGGTGATGCATCATGACAGAATCAAATCAGACACTGGGGCAGCTAGATTAGTATTTCTCCAAGATTAAAGACCCAGACAAGCAGCCTATTTGGGCGGAGCTCAAACATGGCTGAAACGGGTATCAGAGAGATAGAACTGGTTTCATTTGCTTTCTTACGGGTGTGATCTCATCCCTGAGGACAACGTTGCCATAGGGCATAATCTCAAGAAGGAAAAAGAAGTGGCCAAAATTTGAGGAACTCTGGAATTGACGATGGAGAGCAGGAAAAGAAGTTATTACTGGAGATCCTCTGAATAAGATCAAGAAAGGTTCCTCAGAGTTGAAAACCAGATGAAAGGATTAGAATGGTTGACTGCATTGAGGCAGGGAAAGGTTAAGGCCGATGGGGAAAATTAAGCCCCGGGCCACAATTACCACCACTGAGAATGTTTCTCATTGTTTTAGATCTATTTCAGTGATACAAAGGATAGAAGCCATTTTAGAGTAAGCAGGGGGCTATGAGAGAGCAGACCATTAAAGTAACAATTTCATTCAAAGATCTTGGAGAAGAAAATCAGTTTGAATGGAATAGTAATTAGCGAGGAGACCAGGACAGCAGGTAGTCTTTCAAGAAAGGAATGTTGACAGAAGATCTGAAAAGAGGGACTGTGCCTGAGGTACAAAACCATTTAAAATGCTAATGTTCTCTGTGTTTCTGCCAGGAAGAAATGTCAGGAGATCAGGAACCTAATGGAAATTGCTTGCAAGAAGAACAGGTATTTGGAGGCAGTGGGTTTGGTGGAGAAAGATGGAGAGCAGAATTCAACGTCCTGTTCCTCCTAGTCCTAGATATGTGTATTATTAAAATACACAAGGGTAGAAATTAGTCTTCAGTAAATGTACTAATTATATCCACTATGAGCACATACAGTTTGCACTCCACTTGTAAACTTCGATTTCATTGAAGTCAATGGAAATGAATTCAGAATGGGCAGTATAATGTACATATATTACCATATCAAACATATAACACATGCTACAAGGACACATTCCTACCCTACAGTTCATTTCTGATCCCTGGTCCTCAAAGATTCATGCAAACAGCAAAATACTGAATGAGAAAAAGTGATTTAACAAACCTGACATATTTCTCCCAATCATGTGCAATTTCCACCACCACCAATTACCCTAAAGTAATCTACAGAGAAAGGGGAATAACCAGGTAGAATTTCTAAGTGGAACAAACTAAGAAGTTCTCCTTGATCCGTAAGGACAAAGGGGCAAAATTGCAGAAATAAATCTAACATGATGATACACACTAGCCAAACCTAGTCAGAAGCAGGTGACTGAATGCTAGCTTTCTGTCAATATGAAGCTTTTATGAAATGGTGGACCAGTTTGTTAACAGGTTAGTTTGCTTCCAGTTCAATGCATTTTGAGCAAGTTCCTTCTGTGAGACTAGCTGTCAGACCCAAGTTCATGGAATTGAACGTTTCCAAGGAGTAAAACTTGCCTCAACTCCAAACCAGCACAAAAATGCCTTGACTGATTTGAAGAAAGGTAGCCAGCTCTTATGCACAGATATGACAGACATGGTCATTTCAGTGGAAGATCGGTTGATTTCCATAACAGCAGAGCAATCAGCCCTGGTGGTCTATCAGCCAAGTCACAAAGGTGAAAAAACCCTCATATCAGCATATAGAAGGGAGACTGAAAATCTGACTGAATGGTGTCACAACAACAACCTCCTTCTCACTCAATGACAACAAGTGCTGATTATAGACTTCAGAGAGGGGAAACCAGAGGTCATGAGCCACAAGAGGAATCAAAGGCTTCACAGTGGATGCCATTAGCAACATACCTGACAGCCTGAGGTCTCAGGGAATAGAATTAGGTACAGTCAAGATTACTAGAGAGAAAGTGCTTGGGAAGTTAAATGGAGTAAGAATAGATAAGTCTCCCGGACTGGATGAGATGCACCCACGGGTTCTGAAGGAGGTGGCTTTGGAGATTGTGGAGGCATTGGACATGATCTTCCAGGAATCAATAGTCTCTGGCATGGTTCCGGAGGACTGGAAGGTTGCAAATGTAGTTCCGCTGTTTAAGAAAGAATGGAGGCAGCAAAAAGAAAATTACAGACCTATTAGTCTGACATCGGTAGTTGAAAAGTTATTGGAGTTGATCCTCAAGGATGAGGTTATGAAATACCTCGAGGTGCATGACAAGATAGGCCCAAGCCAGCATGGTTTCATGAAGGGAAGATCTTGCCTCACTAACCTATTGAAATTTTTTGAGGTAATCTCAAATAAGATTGATAAGGGAGAGGCTGTGGATGTTGTGTATTTGGATTTTCAAAAGGAATTTGATAAGGTGCCGCATAAGAGGCTGCTTAATAAGATGACAGCCCATGGAATTACAGGAAAGATATTGGAATTGGTGGAGCATTGGCTGATAGGCAGAAAGCAAAGGGTGGGAATAAAGGGATCCTATTCTGATTGGTTGCTGGTTACTAGTGGTGTTCTGCAGGGATCGGTGTTGGGGCCGCTTCTTTTTACAATGTATATCGATGATTTAGATTATGGATTAAATGGTTTTGTGGTTAAGTTTGCGGATGACGCCAAGATAGGTGGAGAAGCAAGAAGTGTTGAAGAAACGGAAAGGTTGCAGAGAGACTTGGTCAGATTAGGAGAGAGGGCAAAGAAATGGCAGATGAGATACAATGCTGAGAAATGTATGGATGTACATTTTGGAAGAAGAAATAAGCAGGCAGATTTTTATTTAGATGGGCAGAAAATTCAAAAATCAGAAGTGCAAAGGGACATGGGGGTCCTCGTGCAGGATACCCTAAAGGTTAACCACCATGTTGGATCGGCAGTAAGGAAAGCGAATGCTACATTGGCATTCATTTCAAGAGGAATAGTATATAAGAGTAAGGACGTGTTGATGAGGCTCTAGGTTATTTGTTGTATTTTTTTTCACGGTAACACGTTGAAGCTGCACCGTCTCTAACATGCTGGTGGAGAGAGCTTTACTTGGGTTTTTAGCGCTGAAAGTAGTTACATTCGGACACGTCTCATTAGCATGGCAGCAGTATGTTCACATTGTTTATTCCAGGGACCAGCTGATTACGCTTATGCCGGTCAGTTTAGCGAACAGAGCAGCGAACACCCCGGCTGAAATCTGGAGGAAAACACACAGAGGATGCAGAGAGGGATCAAAAAGGCGAGGGAAGAGGACCAGGTTGAGACAACAGAGACTTATGGAGAAGAGGAGTTATAAGCCATGTCTCCCCTCTCCCATTATGGGCAATGTGAGATCGCTGGGTAATAAAATGGATGAGTTGACGGCGCTTGTCAGGAGTCAGAGAACATTTCGGGAGAGCAGTGTTATGTGTTTTGCTGAAGCGTGGCTGCACGAGGACATACCCGATCAAAACGTTTCCATAGAGGGCTTCCAGACCGTTTGGGCTGACCAGCATTTCACTGAGAGTGGTAAGCGTAAAGGAGGGAGGGCTTGCTGTTCTGGTTAACAACAGATGGTGCAATCCTAGTCATATTACGATCAAGGAACGTGTTTGTAGCCCAAATATTGAACTTTTTGCTGTTGGACTCCGGCCATATTATTTGCCAAGGGAAATCTCACATGCAATTGTGGTTGTTGTGTACATCCCTCCCTCTGTCAACCCGACGTCGGCGTGTAACATCACTTACATCGTCACAGCCAGATTACAAACCCAGCACCCGAGTGCCCTCATCACCATCTCGGGTGACTTCAACCAGGTTACCATGGCTAGAACACTGCCCAACTTCACGCAGTATGTGAACTGTACAACCAGAGGGGAGAGGACTCTGGATTTGATGTACGCTAACGTTATGGATGCGTACAGCTTCTCTCCCCTCCCCCCAGTGGGAAGGTCAGATCACAACCTGGTGCATCTAAAACCCTGCTACGTGCCTCTGGTGAAGAGTAAACCTGCAACCTCGAGGACAGTGAGGAAATGATCGGAGGAGGCTTATGAGGCGCTCCAGGGTTGTTTTGAGGTGACAGACTGGCAGGCACTCTGTGAGCCACATGGAGAGGATATTGATGGGCTCACAGAGTGCATCACTGATTACATCAACTTCTGTGTGGACTGCCATGTTCCGACAAGAACTGTCCTTTGTTATTCAAATAACAAGCCATGGGTAACAAAGGACATTAAGGACATCCTGAACGCTAAAAAGAGGGCGTTTAGAGATGGAAATAGGGAGGAGCTGAGGGCAATACAGAGGGACCTGAAAGCCAGGATCAGGGAGGCTAAAGACAGGTATAGGAGGAAGCTTGAGTGGAAACTCCAGCAGAACAACATGAGAGAGGTCTGGAGTGGGATGAGGACCATCACTGGTTTCCAGTAAACTAGCAACAGAGGAGCTGAAGGCAGTGTGGACAGGACCAACGAACTTAACCTGTTCCTTAACAGGTTTGACATTGTGGCCCCTGCCCATCCTCCACATGAGTCATCTGTTGTCGGCCCCCAACCAACACATATTCCACTCTCCCCTCCTACCCCTCTTCACAGTCTCCCACCCTGCTCTCATGACTATACCCCTTCCCCACACGAAACCACCACGGTGGGCTTCACGGCTGAGCAGGTGAGAAGACAGCTGAAACGTCTCAACCCAAGCAAGGCTGTAGGACCGGATGGTGTCAGTACCAGGGTGCTCAAAGCCTGTGCCCCTCAGCTATATGGAGTACTTTGCCATACCTTCAACCTGAGCCTGATGCTCTGGAGGGTTCCTGTGCTGTGGAAGACGTCCTGTCTCGTCCCTGTGCCGAAGACGCCGCGCCCCAGTGGCCTCGATGACTACAGACTGGTGGCACTGACCTCCCACATCATGAAGACCCTGGAGAGACTTGTTCTGGAGCTGCTCCGGCCTATGGTCAGGCCACACTTAGATCCCCTCCAGTTGGCCTACCAGTCCCGACTAGGAGTTAAGGATGCCATTGTCTACCTGCTGAACCGTGTCTACGCCCACCTGGACAAGCCAGCGAGCACTGTGAGGGTCATGTTTTTTGAGTTCTCCAGTGCGTTCAACACCATCCGCCCTGCTCTGCTGGGGGAGAAGCTGACAGCGATGCAGGTGGATGCTTTTCTGGTGTCATGGATTCTTGATTACCTGACTGGCAGACCACAGTACGTGTGCTTGCAACACTGTGTGTCCGACAGAGTGATCAGCAGCCCTGGGGCTCCACAGGGGACCGTCTTGTCTCCCTTTCTCTTCACCATTTACACCTCGGGCTTCAACTACTGCACAGAGTCCTGTCATCTTCAGAAGTTTTCTGATGACTCTGCCATAGTTGGATGCATCAGCAAGGGAGATGAGGCTCAGTACAGGGCTACGGTAGGAAACTTTGTCACATGGTGTGAGCAGAACTATCTGCAGTTTAATGTGAAAAAGGCTAAGGAGCTGGTAGTAGACCGAGGAGAGCTAAGGCACTGGTGACCCCTGTTTCCATCCAGGGGATCAGTGTGGACATGGTGGAGGATTACAAATACCTGGGGATACGAATTCACAATAAACTGGACTGGTCAAAGAACACTGAGGCTATCTACAAGAAGGGTCAGAGCCGTCTCTATTTCCTGAGGAGACTGAGGTCCTTTAACATCTGTTGGACGATGCTGAGGATGTTCTACGAGTCTGAGGTGGCCAGTGCGATCATTTTTGCTGTTGTGTGCTGGGGCAGCAGGCTGAGGGTAGCAGACACCAACAGAATTAACAACCTCATTCGTAAGGCCAGTGATGTTGTGGGGATGGAACTGGACTCTCTCACGGTGGTGTCTGAAAAGAGGATGCTGTCTAAGTTGCATAGCATCTTGGACAATGTCCCATCCACTACATAATGGACTGGTTGGGCACAGGAGTACATTCAGCCAGAGACTCATTCCACCGAGATGCAACACAGAGCATCATAGGAAGTCATTCCTGCCTGTGGCCATCAAACTTTACAACCCCTCCCTTGGAAGGTCAGACACCCTGAGCCAATAGGCTGGTCCTGGACTTATTTCCTGGCATAATTTACATATTATTATTTAATTATTATGGTTTTATTACTAATTAATTATTTATGGTGCAACTGTAATTTCCCCCAGGATCAATAAAGTATGACTATGACTATGACTATGACTATGGGGCACTGGTGAGACCTCATTTGGAATACTGTGTGCAATTTTAGGCCCCCGATCTTAGAAGGGATGAACTGATCTTGGAGAGAGTTCAGAGAAGATTTACGAGGATAATTCCTGGAACGCAGGGGCTAACATATGAGGAGCGTTTGTTGGCTCTTAAACTATATTCATTAGAGTATAGAAGAATGAGAGGGGATCTCATAGAAACATTTCGAATGTTGAAAGGGTTGGACAGAGTAGATGTGGAAAGGCTGTTTCCCTGGGTGGGTGAGTCCAGGACAAGAGGCCACAGTCTTAGAATTAGAGAGTACCCATTTAAAATAGAGGTGAGGAGAAATTTTTTAGCCAGAGGGTCGTGGATTTATGGAATTCATTGTCACATACAGCTGTGGAGGCCTGATCATTGAGGGTGTTTAAGGAGGAGATTGACAGGTATCTAATTAGTCAGGGTATCAAGGGATATGGGGAAAAAGCCAGAAATTGGAACTAGATGGGAGAATAGTTTAGCTCGTGGTGGGGTGGTGGAACAGACTCGATGGGCCGAATGGCCTACTTCTGCTCCTTTGTCTTGTGATCTTGTGAAAGTTGGAGAAGGTCAGCAACTTTAAATTCCTCAGTGTTATCATTTCAGAGGACCTGTCCTGGGCCCAGCACATAAGTGTGTTTACAAAGAAAGCATGACAGCGCCTCCACTTCCTGAGAAGTTACAAAGGTTTGGCATGACATCTGATACTTTGACAAACTTCTACAGATGTAAATTGACTGGTTGCATCACAACTTGGTGTTACAAGGGTGTTGGAAGGGAACCCAGGTGCAGGACACCGACATGTAGGCAGCATTAACAGAAGTGTGTTTATTAATAGTTACAAGGAAGGCCGGGGAGCGAGGAACAGGCCGAGAGGAGCCAAGGGGTGAGCGAAGCTGGACCGGGGATCGAAGCCGGGTCACTACAGCAAGACTCTGGCATTTAGCAGCGGGACTTAGGCAGAGCAGGGATGTGGACCGGGGGTGAGCGTGGCCGGGAAAGAACAGAGGGCGGATTGCCCTACTCCTATTAACGCAGGGGGGAAATTAACACAGACAACCAGTGTGGGAACAGAACCTAGAGTATAGAACATTCAGCGGTCGAGAGACAGCGTAAACACAGGCAAACAGCGCGGGTGGACAGAGGAGCAGTAGGCAGGCCAAACTTTTCTTGACCCTGGGCATTGATGGAGCTGGACTTCTAACTGGGGACAGGCGGCAGGCAACACTCCTCCTGCCATGGATCGTTAACTGGAAAGGTAAATGGCTGGCAATCCTTATCTCGACACAGAATAGCGCAGACAAACAGCAGGCAATTCGTATCTTGACACGAAGTAGCACCTGAAGAGGCAAACGGTCGACAATACTTAGCTGAACACGAAACAACAAAACCAAACAACGGCAGACAATTCGTATCTTGACTTGGAGTAGTGGCAAACAGCCAGCAATACTCAGCTGGACACGAAAATGACAAAATCAAACAACGACAGACACTTTGTATCTTGACACAGAGTAACATATGAAGCGGTAAACGGCAGGCAATCACTTAGCTGGACACGAAGAGACAGAATTCCCGAAGCAACCCCAGGCACTGAAGCAACTTAGAATCCACCGTTCTCGGCGGCCCAGAACATGCATTGCCACACTCGCTGAGGTGACGGTCCCGCCCTGAGGAGATGTAAGCCAAAGTTTTTATGCTGCCGGTTCGGATGAGAATCTGGTGCCTTAATCAAGGAGCCCAGTAGAACATGGGGGAATGGGAATTAAAAGAAAATGAGGAGTCAATGAACCGGACCATGACACCTGGTATGGAAACAGCAAATCGCTTGAACAGAAAACCTTACAAAATGTAGTGGTTACAGGCCAGTCCACCACAGGTAAAGCCCTCTCCTCTATCAAGCACATCTACACAGAGCAATGTGGCAGGAAATCAGCATCTGTCAATAGGGACCCCTACCATCCAGGTCATGCTCCCCTTTGACTGCTGCCATCAGGAAGAACGTACTAGAGCATCAGGACTAACACTACCTGGTTCAGGAACAGTTATTACTCCTCAACCATCAGGCTCTTGAATCGATGGGAATAACTTCATTCAGCTTCACTTGCCCCATCACTGAGCTGTTCCCACAACCTAAGGATTTACTTTCAATGCCTCTTCATTTCATCTTCTCCAATGTTTATTGCTTATTTATTTATTATTCTCTTTTGTATTTAAACAACTTGTTGTCTTTTGCACATTGGTTGTTTGTCCATCCAGTTGGGTGTGGTCTTTAATTGATTCTTGGATTTACAGAGTGTGCCCACAAGAAAACGAATCTCAGGGTTGTATATGGTGACATATATGTATTTGATAACAAATTTACTTTGAACTTTGAATATTTTTGGATAAAACTACAACATTTATTTAAAAAAACAAGGACTTGAATTTCACTTTTGCCCATTTCAGAGTATGAATTTGGCACTGTGGAGAAAGCGAACTCTTGAAATGAGATATCCTCTGGTCCACCCTAATTTGTTCTTCAGGTCTCAGTACGATTTTCTATGTGAGTTGCTGGTCCTTTAACAGGAGGATTGTCCAGCCTGGCTGGAATATGATGAACCACTTCCTCACCTACAATCACTGCCCTGGGTAAGCAGTAATAGCTAAGGGCTTCAATCAGGAGATTAATCTAACTACATGCAAACAAGGGAGGGATAAAGTGGCACTTGTACTATTCCTGAAACTCAGTGCTGTTGAAGACAGAAGTAAATAACAGGTATGATGATTATTTTCCCAATGTAACTGAGGGACTGCTGAAAAATATAATTCCCACAACTCAACAGAGGAATATCTAGTTGCAAGTGTATTCCTTGGCTATTAAGCTGATGGAAAGTGCCCAAACCCTGCTAAAAAGGCAAAAAGTATAGCAACAGGCTGAACCTTTGAGAATAGATAGACACATTGTTAGATTAGTCAGTTTGGTCTCCATTTCCATGCAAATAACAGGCACAATCAAGTGGCAAACATCATTCCCCAAAATCTTGCTTTAAAATACAAAATTCATTAAAAAAATTATACCTGACTGTAAGTATAAGTCTGATCCAGTTTTAGAGTCAGAATTCCACAAATTATATCATGACTGATCCACTATTACAGATAGAACAATCCATAATAATTATCCGGATATAATAATACATGAAAAACAAGCAAGAATAACATACTTAATAGATATAGACACTTCAAACACACATAACTTACAGAAATAAATAAGTGAAAAACACCAAAATTCTGCTGAATTAAAAGAGGAAATTGAAAGAATTTGGAACATGAACAAGGTATTTCCATTCCCAACAGTAATATCGACAACTTGTATCATCCTAAAGGCACTTCACAATAGCATTAACCAATCAGGCCTACAAAGCAATATCCCTAAATCTTCAGAAAAAGCCACAATACTAAACACCACTAGAATAGTCCAAAAGTTCCTAGCAATTGAGAAATGAGCATACTTGGCAGTGCCCACACCTCAGGTTTTACCAGCTTGAGCTGCGAACAAATGTTTTTAAATTGTTATAATAATAATAATAATAATAATCCTAGAACAAAATTACCAACAAACACAGAGATAATAAACTTTTGGTCTAATATCTGGTCAAAAAGGGTGGCGTACAATCAAGAAGTTGGATTAAGGAGGGAAAAGAACGCACACACACAATTGACGACATGCAAACACCTGATGTACTTACCTTCATCTGTACCTGTTGATACATATCAACAATCCTCTTAAAAATCCTGACAAAGTGCTTGAATTTTTGACAGAATGTAAAACATACCTCTTACCTAAAGGAGAAATCACAAATGACTCATTAAAATATCGTTCTATTACTTGTTTGCAAACCATATATAAAATTGTAACATCATGCATCTCACAACTAATCACCACCGACTTAGATTAGCACAATATATGTACAGAAGAGCAGAAAAGATGCCGCAAGGGTATGAAAGGATGTAAAGAACAACTGATAATAGATTCTGTAATTCTAAATCAAGCCCAGCAGAAAAGCAGAAATCTTTCATGTTGTTATATTGACTACCAAAAGGCATTTGACACCATCCCATACTCATGGTTAATAGAAGCTCTTAATATATATAAACTACTCCTAATTCTTGTGAAATTCCTACAAGATCTGATTTAGCATTGGCGTACTATAATCACCCCATCTATTAACAACCAAAAAAAGAACAACCACCATTAATTATCAAAATAAAATGATACCCGCCATGGTTTTATCTAGCTCTAAACCCACTTGTGAATTTACTACATCGTATGAAATTAGGATATCAGATCAAAGAGAACCAAATGAATTATACTTTTGCACACCTTCTATACTTGGACAATTTGAAATTATATGCTCCTTCATCAGGAAGGCCAAAGCAATTATTTCAAATAGTAGAACTAATATGAGCTTTGGACTAGCTAAGTGCCGAACATTAAACATAAAGAAAGGTGCAACAGAGCTAGTCAAATATAAAGCAGAGCAGCAGGATACAATACGACTAATGGATATCATCTGGGGTATCAACAAGCAAAGAAAGTAGATAATAGTGCCATAAAGAGAAAACTTTTGACAGAATTTACTTCAAGGTTTAAAAATATCTGTCAAATAGAGCTCAATAGTAAAAATATAATAAATGCAATAAACACTTTTGCTGTACCTATATTAATGTATTTTGGCATAATATCTTGGTCTGAAACTGATCTGAAAAATTTACAAAGAAAAATAAGAACTAAAATGACAAATTTTAGAAAACATTATGTATACTCATTTAGATTAAGATTACCTAGGAAAGAAGGAGAAAGAGGAATAATAGACATAAAGAATTTACACAACAGTTAGATAAAACTTCTAAGGATATATTTTCATCAAAGAGAACAGGATTCAGCACTCTGCCTGAGCATATGCAATTCTGATATTAAGTATACACCACTAAACTTAGATGAAAGCACAACCCAGAAAAATGAAGAAATTATCACTACAGAAGAAAATGTTAACCAATGGAAGAGCATGACACTCCATGGAAGACATCCCCACAATCTGAGCAGACTAGATGTTGACAAGGAAGCATCGAATGCCTAGTTCAGAGTTGGAGACCCCTTCCCAGAAACAGAGGGGTGTCCGTGTGACAATACAGGACCAGGTGGTTAACACACCAAAAATTATCAGAAGTACATAATAAAATACCAACCAATTCAAGTTGATAAGTGCAGAAATGCCAAGAGCAACCAGAAACAATCCAACGCATTATAGGATCCTGCAGCAGTTTAACTCAATCTGATTACTTACACAGGCATAATCAAGTGGCAAGGATAATTCAGCAAAACTATGCTTTAAAATACAAACTCATAAAGACTACATATCTTACTACAAATGCAAGCATGTCCAGTTTTAGAGTCGGAGTCCTACAGATTATATTATGACAGACTCATTATTACAGATAGAGCAATCCATAATAATCATCCTGATATAATATTACAGGATAAACAAACAAGAACAACTTACCTAATAGATATAACCTTTCTAAAACACATAATATACAAAAATCAATAAGTTAAAAACACCAGAAATATGCTGAATTAAAAGGAAATTGAAAGACTATGGAACATGAACAGGGTATACATTGTCCCAGCAATAATATCTACAGCTGGTATCATCCCAAAATCGTTACACAATAGCAATAAACAATTAGACCTACACAGCAATATTTATGTAAATCTCCAGAAAGAGTCACAATACCAAATGCTACTAGAATAGTCCAAAGTTCCTAGCAATTGAGAAATGAGTGTGCTTGGCTATCCCTATACCTCAGGTTTTACCAGTTTGAGCTGAGAAAAATTAAAAATGTTATAATAATAACTTTATTTATAGAGCACTTTTCATACAGATGATGTTGTTCAAAGTGCTTTACAATGAGATAAAGTGCAAACATGAAAATAAAAGACAAAAAGGTGTTAGTTAAAAGCAAGGTTAAAAAATAGGCTTTGAGCTGGCATTTAAAAGTGTCAGTTGAGTCTGCATTCCATAGAACTTTAGGTATTGAATTCCATAGGTTAAGAGTGTAGTTCAAAAAAGCTGACGTGCCAATTATTCATTTATTTAGTGATACAGTGCAGAATAGGCCCCTCTGGCCCCTCGAACCACTCCACCTCAACAACCCTGATTTAACATTAACCCAATCATGGGACAATTTACAATGACCAGCTAACCTATACGGGAAGTCTTTGGACTGTGGGAGGAAACCAGAGCTCCCAGAGGAAACCCACACATTCCACAGGGATGTTCAGAGATTCTTTACGGATGGTGCAGGAATCGAATTCCGAACTCTGATGCCCCAAGGCATAATAGTGTTGTGCTAACCGCAGCACTACCATGGCACCCACTTTGAGGGCATTTGTTTAAATTTAATAGGAAGAAGACCAGAGGGCTCAAGCACGATTATAGAATGAAAGTGATCCTGTGATGTACTCCAGCCCCAGATCACCGACAGCTTCAAAAACATAAGAAAACCTTAAAATCAATTCTAAAAGAAACAGAAAGCCAATGCAGAGTAGCTAGTGTGGGAGTGATCTAGTCACTTACTTTATGTGGGAATTAAAATGCTAATCTGAATCAAGGATAACACCCAGGCTAGTTACTTCTGATTTTACAAGGGCAGCAAAGTTCCCGAGTTTATCAAGAAGTTTAAATCTTTTGGCTTTGACTTTGGGACCAATCAAAGATATTTCGACTTTTTTCTTCATTTAGTTTTAGGAAATTATTTTCCATCTATTTATTGCAGCCATTCCAGAAGTCAGAGAAGATAGAGTGTTATCATTGGGCTCAACCAAGATATACAATTATGTGTCATCTATATAACTGTGGAAATCAAGTTTATGCTCTCTAATGATGTCTCCTAAGGAGAGCATGTATAAGGAGAAGAGTAGGGGACCAAGACAGCTTTACTGAGCAAAACCAAAAGGTACATTATATCTCTTACAAAATTGGTCTCCAAGACAGACAATAAAATTTCTCTGTTAAGATACATGAACGAAACCATTTAAGGGCACTACCAGAGAGGTAAACCCAGTTCTCAAGGCAATCTAGGTGAATATAACGGTCATTTGTGTCAAAGGCAGCATTTAGGTCTAGAAGAATTAGAACTGAGACTCTGCTGGCATTAGTGCTGGGCCTAAGGTCACTGACAATTTTGGTAATGACCAGTCTGCTTGCTGTGGTTTGCTCTAAAACCTGACTAAAACTTTTTTAGAATATTGTTCTCATTCAGAAAGTTGTTGAGTTGGTTGAGAATGACTTTCTCAAGAATTTTGGCCAGGAAAGGAAAATTTGATATAGGCCTGTAGTTAGCTAGTACCTCACTATCAAGGTTTGGCTTTTTAACTAGGCATTTGAAGGCACCTGGAAAAACTCCAGTTTCAAGGTATGTGTTGATAATTTTCCTAACAGAATTGAAAACACTATTAAAGGAGTCCTTAAAAAGTGTAGTAGGGACAGGGTTGGGGCAGCAAGTGTACGATTTACTCTTTTATTACAATCTTGTAGAGCTCTGAATCGGAAATATTTGTTAAATTTGACATAGTTGCTGTCCTAATAAGAGGTGAGCTGTAGAGGTTACCTGTATCTGTAGCTATACTCTCCCCAGTGGAAATAATTTTGCTGATAAAAAAATATTGCAGGTTCTCACATTTTGTGGCAGATGTTTGACTGAAGACAACACAGGTTGAGGCAGAGTTTGGCAGTTGGTTTATAGTTGGGAACAATGTTCTTGAATCTCCACTATTCTCTGGAATAACCTTGGGAAAATGGGTTCTTCTTGCTGAGCATATAGCCTCATTAAAGGAGCCTAATTATTCCTTGAAACTATTACTGTGGGCTTCTAATCCAGTTTTCCTCCATTTTCTCTCAACTACTCTACATGATCTCATGAACTGGCAGTCAGAATTGTTCAACCAGGGTAACATTTTAGTAGGTAATTTCCTTTTAACCCTAAGTGGGGCCACTGTGTTTAATATATTGTCAAATTGTTGTTCAAAGAATCAGCCCTTTCATTTACTGAGCAGGTTAAGTCACATGTTTCTGTAAAGCTTGCTAGCTCAGAGAAATTAGGTTGCATTGCAGCATCAAGAAACCACTTTTTAACTGTAATTTCTTTTGTTTTCTAGGTTCCAAAAGATCACTACCATGTATAACAATTCCTGACTCAGAGATCATAGTTGCATTGAACGTGCTGACAATTAAAAAACAGGTGTTCTGTTAATATGTAAGAAAGCATGCTGTAGGTGGAATTTCCCAAGATCCTGGTAAACCAGTGTGAGCCTCCTACAATAACTAGCTTCATTGAAAACCACAAATAGCTTCAAAGTTCAATACGTTATTTCACCTTGATTCCCTCTGGCTCCTGAGTTCTGTCTACATGGTCCGAGGATACTTAGCATGTAGAGGCTTTGTAAGTGCACAGGGCAAATATTGTTATGTCTGCCAAATAGTACACCACTTAGTGTGGGCCATAATTATAAGCATCAACATTGGTTTTTTTTGCAGTCATCATTACAGCTTCTGGTACTTGATGTATTTTGCCAATTCACACTTACCAGGAGAAACCAAATAGGCCAAGTCCTAATACAGTAACTGATTTATGTGGTTTACCAACTTAGGATGGGGTGCGGGGGCAGGGGGGAGGGCAAGAAAGCAAGTAAGAAATGAATGAGGCAACAGAATATGTGCCTTAAATTTTGTAACATAATTAATTTTAAGGGGCATCATTTTTTAAAAACTGAGCATGAGTTACACTTCAATTTTAAGTGTAGTTTTGCTAGAAGTGGTCTCCTCTTGGCAAACATTTCATTTGTGGATTTTTGAATACCTGGATTTTACGAATATCTTATACTGTAACAGAGCATCCCATGAATGGTTTATCATTGTCATATGTACTAAGGTTCAGTGAAAATCTTTGTTTGCATGCCATCCACTCAGATCATTTCATTATAACAGTGCACTGAGGTAGTACAAAGAAAAACAGTAACAAAATGCAGAATAGAGTGTTACAGTTACAGACAAGGTGCAGTGTAGACAATAAGGTGCAAAGTTATAACAAAATAGTTTGCAAGGTCAAGAGTCAATCTTATCATATTAGGGGACCATTCAATAGATTTATAACAGTGGTATAGAAGCTGTTTTGAGCTTCAATGTCCTATGTCTTTTCAGACTTTTATATCTTCAGATCTTCAGACCAATGAGAGAGGCAAGAAGTTAGATTGTCCATGGTAGGTGGGGCCTTTGATTATGCTGGCTCCTTTACTAAGGCAGCAAGAAGTACAGACAGAGTCCATGGAAGAAAGATGATGTGCTGAGTTGTCCAGAACTCTCTGCAGTTTCTTGTGGTCTTGGGCACAGCAGATGACCTACCGAGTGCCATGCCTCTATGTAGGGTGGTTTCTATGCTGCATTGATAAAAATTGGCTACAGTCAAAACAGACATGTAAAATTTCTTTAGCCTCTTGATGAAGTAGAGGCACTGGAGCGCTTTCTTGGCTGTGACATCTACCTGGATGGACCAGGTGATGTTCACTCCAAGCAATTTGAAACTCACATCCTTCTCACACCCAGCGCCTTTGATATAAACCGGATCATGTGCATCGCACATCCCATTCTCTTCCTGAAGTCAATGAGCAGCTCTTTTGTTTTGCTGACATTGAGGGAAAGGCTGTTGTCATGACACCATGCCATGAAGCTCTTTAGTTTCTTTCTCTGCACTGACCCATCATTATTTGAGACACGGCCCACTACAGTGGGTGGAGCAGGATCTGGCCACGTAGTTGTGAATACAGGGAGTACAGTAGGGGGTCTGAGCACACCGCGGACTGGAGCACCAGGTTTGAGGATAAATGTGACAGAAGCTTTTCTGCCTTCCTGACTGATTGCAGTCTGTTGGTCAGGAAGTCAAGGATCCAGTTACACAGGAGGTGTTGAGTCCCAGGACTAGAAGCTCAGTAATGAGTTATTTTGAATTATAGCATTTAAGGTGGAGCTATAGGCAATATACAATGCAGGTACCTTTACTGTCCAGATGCTCCTGAGATGAGTGTAGAACCAGGGAGATAGCATCTGCCATAAAGCTGTTTCAGTCATAGGCAAATTGCAGTAGGTTGTCTGAGAGGCTGGATTTAATGTGTGCAGTAACCAGCTTTGATGGTGGATATCAGGGTCACTGGGCAGTAGATATTAAGGCACATTACTTTATTTTCCTTAGGGACCAGACTGATAGTCATCCTCTTAAAGAGGATATGGTAGTTTTGAAATTGACAAACATGCTAGTCAGACAGAAGGAGATACAGTTAACATATCAAGTATTCATCAAAGATAAAGATTTAAAGATTAGCTTTATTTGTCGCATGTATATTGAAACATACAGTGAAATGTGTGGTTCTGTGTCAACGACCAACACAGTCCGAGGATGTTCTGGGGACAGCTCACAATTGTTGCCATGCTTCTGGTACTAACATAGCCTGCCCACAACCTACTAACCCTAACTAATCTATATGTCTTTGGAATGTGGGAGGAAACCCACATTGTTATAGGGAGAATGTACAAACTCCTCGCAGACACCGGTGGGAACTGAATCCCGATCAGTGATTGGTGGTGCTGTAAAGCACTGCGCTAACCTCCATATGACTATGCCACCTTATTGGTTTATCCAGCACCCTTCACCTACAAACCTCTATGTAAATAAATCGATTGGTTGTCCATCGTATCCGACGACGACAGCCAGATTTATACGGTTCTGTTGTATGTTCGTAGCTGGCTGCTGGGCCCACATTGCAAGCAACGTGGACATGAAGACTGTGCTGGATGTGTGGAAGTGCAGCCACTGCTATTGCTTTCCTTCTTTGTCAGGCAGTGATTAGTACTGCTCAGCATCTCTCCGCCACATTGTTGTGAGCGGTTCTAACCAAGACTCGCCAGCCACTCCAGTCTTGAGCACTCTGTTCCAGCTATTTTGGTACAATCCCAGCATTGTTAGTCTTTGAACCTCTTATGGGGCTTGCCATGATTCCTCTTGCCCAGCAAAAGCTCAACATGTAGTAGCTGCTTAGAGATTTGGGAATAAATTATCAAGCTATGAATTTACAAGACTGTAAAATGCGCAACCTGGCATCTAGTTGATGTGTGAATGCCAGAACTGTGTATCCAGTATATGTGTAGAAATATTGGTCTAGATATTTCTATATTTAAAAGCATGATGTTAGATTTGAATAACTCTTCTACAATGGCTCAATATTTATCCTGCTTTCAGATTTTGCTTTCTATTCAAATTAATGGACTCCCTCCTACAGCACCAAGTATAACCTGCTTCACATTTAGTTGTATCTCCCAAGCAAGTGTCGGGGAATTACTATAAGCTTTCATTTTGTCACTGCACTCCATGGGGAGACCAGCATTAGGACACCGTCAAAGTGCAGCTGGCTTTGACATGGTGACACTGATGCAAAAGAATCCTTACAGTAGATCCAAGCAAAATTTGTTTCAGTGATTGCTTTCTTTTGCAAAAGCAGCACTTCTTAAGATGAATTCAGTATTATTATGCTGTCTAGATTTTTGCAATGGCATTTGCATTTTACAATTTGTGGAGGAACAGAAATATTCTGAGATGCTGTAAAGCACCACTTCGTTGATAATGATAATCATTATTTTGCCTTAGTACAAAGCATTTTTTCTGGAAACAACATATGGTGAACAGAAACGAAACCCCTGTGTGATGTAGCCTTAGGGTAAGACTGCTTCTCCCTTGTCCACCTCCATTTTTCTTGCTTGGCTTGATTCTCTTTGTTGATAAAAAAAAAATATGGAGACCTACCAATACAATGGGCTGCCAAATTATGGACTAGCCGTATGAGATTTACTCTATTACATGCAATCGATATTCCGGGCAAAGTCTCTGAGTTTGAAGGTTTTAATTTCTGAAGGCAAGAAAATCATGCAACAAGCTGATGTGAAGTTGAAGCATTTGGTTTCTCTGCTCCTGAATCGAACCTCAGCTATTACATGTGGATGCAATTAGGGAAATATTTCTTTATAATGGATGCATTCAATATCAAACACAAATCAGTGCCATGAATTTTAAGTCTTGTGTCCAGGAAACCTGGACGAAAAAATAATAAAAACAAGAAACAGTTGCGTAGAAATTGGATTCCAATCACTTTGATGCACCAAATGGGTTATGCTTTTAGCCATAATGCACACTCAGCAAACCCACAAGGAATATTGTTAATTATGTGTGTTTACCATGTTCAGCAGTGACCAGCCTGATTCCCAACTGCAATAGATTGCAGTATTTGCAGTTACTGCATCATTCCTCCGATGATCACTGGGAGGCAGATCAGTGCCTTAAGGCACGTACTCTGTGGCAGCTACTATGTAACCTTATAGAAAGTCTGGGCAAGTAAAGGGAAGGATAGCATGTACCCTCCACCTACTACTACCATCAGTGCTGAATGACTCCTGCAATAGAGATCACCTAATGCTGCTTTGAGCCACAAAGGTCACAGTGTGAAAGTGTGCTATGGTTTTCCATTATGCACTGTGATGTCTGCAGTGTGAAAAGCAATCGTCCAACATATGCAGAGAGCAAAACATTGATGCCCCGTCAAGTCAACTTGAATCACATCTGCGTTACGCTTTTAGTTTTATTGTACATGAAAAATACGTATTGTTAGTTACAAATTATGAGTCTAATTTCTGACATTTGGGCAATGATGAATGTCACACATATTGATGACATCATGAGGCCTGCTAGTGACATAGGAAAACTGCCTTCCACACTGGGGTGAACCACAGCTGGAACTATTCCAATTCAGTATTACAATGAAGAGGGCAATTGGTGGTGGGGAGGGGGGTGTTTCCTCCAAAAGTGAACACAGCCACACTGGAAAATGCATTTTATGGATTTTATGTATAATTTCAGCGCTAACAACAAATGCTACACGCTCCGATTTTGAGATATGTGCTCTCTTTTCTTGATCACTTTACAGAATACCTTTGTTCAGTCAACAAGAGTGACCCTGAACATCCAGTGGCCTGTCATTGTAATTCTTCATTCTACTTAAGGCAACTGTGATCTCTTCAAGTACGAGTGATTGCCTTGGAGATTTGCAGAGAAATTTCTCACAGTTTTTTCTTGAATTATCTTCAAGTCATTCTTTCTATTCCTCGTCATTTGTGAGAATGAATCACTTGAGTCCAAGATACCTACCCTGTAGACTGGATCTGGTGAGCTAATGGGCCCAAGAGTCTGTTATCTCCTTTGCTTTTTGTGTGTCTGTACATTTGCTACATGTATTCTCTCATAATTTCCAACATGAAGGTTTACCCAGATTGTTTTACAAGTTGAAACATATCATCAGTAATGTATCTGCAGTCAAGCACTTGATGTAGTAGCTACTCCACCACCAACAAAATAGCAGAGAGTCGAATATATGTAGGTGCTGAAATATTGTATGCTTATGATCACTGGCTGTGTTTGAATTTCTCGGCAAAGATACACTCAGTGACCACTTTATTAGGCACACCTGTGCACATGCTCATTAATGCAAATATCTAATCAGCCAACCATGTGGCAGCAACTCAATGCATAAAAGCAGGCAGACATGGTCAAGAGGTTCAGACCAAATATCAAATTGGGGGAAAAATGTGATCTAAATGGCTTTGACCGTCAAATGATTGTTGGTGCCAGATGGGGTGGTTTGAGTATCTCAGAAAGTGTGGATCTCCCGGGATTTTCACACACAACAGTCTCTAGAGTGCCAATTCTAGAGTGTTTTTTTTTGTATTAAAAGCAAAGAAAAGAAATGCAGTGAGCGGAACAAGTCTGTGGGCGAAAATGCCTTGCTAATGAGAGAAGTTAGAGAAGCATGGCCAGACTGGCTCAAGTTGACAGGAAAGCATCAGTAACTCAAATAACCACATATTACGACAGCCATATGCAAAAGAGCATCGCTGAATGCACCACACATCGAAGCTTGAAAGTGGACGGGCTACTGCGGCAGAAGAGTACGAACATAACTCAGTAGCCACTATATTCGGTACAGGAGATACTGAATAAAGCAGCCTTTGGGTGCATTTACAAAAGTATTCATTTCTGGAACACTGAGCATGTCAGCTCCCATTCCACGTTCGCACAAGTTCTGCTGACACTGTTCCAGAACACACAGATGTGGGAAGTAACTTGACCTGACCTTTCTTTCTCTGTATCATCTATTGATAACTCTTGGAAAACGCAGCTACCTGCACTCGGACTCTTGACCGTAGCTTATGCACAATACCTCTTGTCTTCCTGTGGTCATGTTTAACTTTAGCACAAGTGGAAGTGTATTATTACCTTAATTTAAGATAATGCCTTCCATTCCCAAGACCATATGAAAATATGTTTTCAAAGAACAAGTGCAAGATAATTTTTGCTGTGTCCATTAGTCAAGCCATTATAACCTCCTTTAGTTTTCATCATGATCACAGCTGGGTAGAAATGATGAAATAAAACAACTCACTTTAACAGAGTACTATTCCCATTCTCACGATCCAGCAGTATACTTCTCCACCAAGAAAGTGTGGTGACATTGTAAAGCTGAAAATGCATTACTCATTTACATGAAACAAAGTACCAACCACATGGTGAAATGAATTAAACAGCTGGTGGTGTGCATTCATGTTGATTAAGAAAGGATGAATGCCAGGAACAGAATGATTACACAGAACCACAGTATTGTTTACATTAGTTGAAGAAAGGCATCTCAACTGAAAGATGATACGACCAACAACATCAGTCTAGGTTCGCCTTTCTCAACCTCTTTGCCCTGGAGGAACTCTTGAAATAATTTTTAGCTCTCAGGGAAACCCAGCATAAAAATTATTATATCTACAGCTCATGGTAGCATGATCAGTAAGTTGTAGATATATTAATCCAAAAATCATTGTCAATGCTCTTTTGAGTAGAGAATGAACTTTTAGCCAACCTTTCTTGGATAAAAAAACAGGTAGTTAAGCTTAGCTTACCTTTCTTGAAATTAATCTCTTTCTTTCCTTTTCATATATTCTAAAAACTCATAAGACAAACATAATAAAGTTCTATCACAAAAAATACGAAAATTTCATAATACAATTCACCTCTAAACTACACAATCCACCTTTTGGAACGTTTACAATAACAGCAAAGCAGCAAGCCAGCAGCTGAGCCACTGCACGTAAAGGTTCCTTTTTTAGAATGAAAATCTCCCTCCAATTTTCTATAACACCAGTAGAGTTTGTTCGATCCCATAAGTCAGTTGATGGCGCACAAGGGGATGTTGGGGGAGGTAATTCGGGAGGGAGAGGCTGGTGTCACAGCTCAAGTTGGGCAAGTTCATTCAATGCCCAGGGAAGGCACTTCACACTCATCAGCCGACTGTCCACCCCTCCGTGAAATACAGCGCCCACTACTTATCAATAGCTTCCCTATCCCACGTCAAAAACTGAGAATGGACTCAAATAAACACAGTCGTACTGTACACTTCTATACTGGGCTGAGAGACCTCTAATGAGATTGCTAATGGGGTTTCTCAGTCACTGCCCACCATTCAGCGCAGTAGCATCACGCATTTCGTGAATTTCAAAAAAAGATGTTAATTTTTTTAATCACAACCTCTCGCGGAACCCCTAGTGTCCTCTCACGGAACCCCGTTTGAGAAACCCCGGTCTAGATTCTGCATTTAAACTCCAGAGTGAAGCTGCAGGTTGCTGGAAGGTCATCAATTCAGTGAAGGACACCCTTTGGTCTGTCTTCCAGCACAGTGAGATGTCTGTGGACTGGCTTAGTCCAGCTGCAGGAATACCTGCTGAGGGATGCAACGAGGTCTGATGCAGCCAGTACTACGGCTCTGAGGGGAGGGATCAAAGTCTAGGCTCCTACCGCCACTGCACATGAAGGGGCCACTGGTTGGGGAAACCCCTTGAACAACCAAGGAGCCACATGAGTGGCAATGGCGTTCTGCTTGTTTGTGTCTTTTTCTCTTTAAGGTTTTCATTACTGAACGTACCAATCACAAATATAAGAGTTTTATTTTTGCACTGTTTCCTCCCCTTTCATGTATTTTTATCATGAATGAAGTCTATTTACGAAATTAAAAGATGGTGGGAGACAGGCAGATTCTGGGGTCAGACAGGGTTGCTCACTCTTCCCTGTTTTGTTTATGCGCTGGATAAGACCGTTTGCCGAATCCATCAAGAAGAACATGAGCATAAGAGAGGTGACACTGCCAGGCAGAGGAGACACACAAGTCAATCCTCCCTGTACATGGACGATGTTGCCATCTTCTGCCTGGTCCCACAGTCAGTTTGTAAATTGACAGGCATCTGCAACAAGCTGAGTTTGCCTCGGGGACCAGAGTCAACTGCAGGAGGAGTGAGGCCATGCTCTTCAGTTACTGGCTACTTGAATGTGCTGGGGATGTGGATCAGAGGGGCTGAAGTGAGTAACAGGAACTGGCCTGAGGAGATTCAGAAAGTCAAGTGAAAATTGGGTAGGTCGATAGAGCATTCTCTGTCAATAACTAGGAAACACCTGGTTATCAGGAGTGATACGCATTTGGTGCATCCGCGGCCCATTCCCTGTTCCTCTGCCTCTGTAATCACCTGGGATGTCTTCCAGTTTATTTAGGGGTCCAAGGTGGAGTGAGTCCACTGGATCATGATGCATAAATCCCCTGAGAATGGTGGCAAAAGCGTGTCCAATATTGCCCTCATCCCGAGGACCACCTTCCTGTGTGACTGTATCAGGCAGCACGTGTGCCCAAGGTATGTGGGCACCAGGTGTCACCATATGCTAAGGCCCTACCTGTCCCTCTTGTTGTGGGTGATAAGAGTGTGGGAAAGGGGCTAGTGTTGCTGCTGTTGTTTTATTGTCGTTCTTGCTTCTGCTTATGTTGTTCTGCGGAATTGTGGACACGGTGTGTTGGCACTTGCAGGCTGCCCCAGCGCATCCTTGGGTGAGTTGGTTGTTTTTGCAAACAGCACATTTCACTGAATATTTTAATGTACAAGTGATGAATAAATCTGAATTTGAATCTTTCTTGTAGATCTTTTCTTCCTCACTGGAATAAACCTCCTCTGAGATTTATGAAAATATCTCCTTGAGTGTTTGCCCCTGCTGAACTACTGCCTTACTGTTTTCCCAGGCAACTATAACCAACTCTGTCCTCACACCATTCTAAATTTAGGACACTAATCTCAAACACAAGTTTTTCATTCTTAAAGTGAAGTGCTATAATAGTATAATCAGTCTTTCTTAGAGGATAATTTGCAATTAGATCATTAATTAATCAGGTCCCATTACACCTAAAATAGCCTGCTCCCTGTTGGTTTCTGAATATATTGCTCTCAGGAACCGTGCAAATACAGTCAATCAACTTGTCCTTTGCTATTCTGAGTTGTCTGATCTCTATGATAATTAAAATCTCCCATGGTAATTGCCTTACTTCACTTACAAGCACACACTATTTCATGCTTTATGCTCTATCCTACAATACAACCACTGTCAGGGGTCCATAGGCTACTACCCAGAGGAATATTTCTAAATGAAGCATGTCTCAGCACGTGATGCCTTAAAAGGTTGTGCCATATTATCATTCCATGTCATATTGTCAAGTTCTTGTATTAGGGGTGGTAAGAATAGGTGGTTACTGTCCTCTACATGCCTTCCTGTATGCCATTAGTACACATGCACCTCCTGATATCATGATGCACATGATACTCAATGCAACTATTCTTGGATCTTCAGATCATTTTATCAAAAACTGACTGCTTGGAGTTGATGTGACAGGGAATCATCTCCATCGTCTTGGATCCAATGTCTTAGCTAACAGCCAAACTATTGTGCAGTTATCGTCCTGTTCACAGGAATGGCAGAGTCCTTTCTATGAGATAGTTATCACTTAACTGTTCTCAGCTGCACTTCACTCACTTTCAAAATTACCAATCCTATTGGTACACATTTATAATGTTCTTTATCCCCAAGTATCTTCTCTGCCCAACAAAATAGTAAGGATTGAAAATATGAATTAAACCTTCCCATCTAGTCCCAGTTACAGGGCACATTTTGATTATCTATTTTTGGGAACATTTCTTTTATTCCCTGAAATAACCAATTGCATTGCATATACACTTATTATTGTTTCAACATTATCCTAAATTCAAAAAGTTGGAGTGTTTGGGCAGTATTCAAATTTATATCACCATAGGACAGGAATCAATCCACCTTCAGTCTTTCTTCAAAATGTAATTATTCTCTTTACTAAGGTTTCTGTTCTTTTATACCTAGAACAGCAACATGTATCAGCTTATCATCAGCAATTCTGATTTCAGAAGAAAATGTTTCCCAGGTTTGGTGATTGCACATTAAAGACAGAAATTCTTGCAATTACTTCTGTCAGAAGCCTCCACATCTCCCTTCATTTGTCCCTGTCTCAGAAGCTAGCAGATGAGCCAAATAGGGTAAAATCATCCCTGTGAAATCTTAAATCCAAAATCTCATCGCACTGTCAATTAATTGATATATTTTTAATAAAACTTAACAGTTTTCAGATTGGTAATTCAAGACTATTTATTCATTCTTCTTTAACTCTTGAGAGAATAGGGCCAGTGTTCTGTTCTGAGTGTCAGATGTGGGATTTCCAGGAGACTACCAGCCTCCCCGATGATCACACCTGCACCAGGTGCCTCGAGATGCAGCTCCTGAGAGACCGTGTTAAGGAACTGGAGCTGCAGGTCAATGACCGTCAGCTTGTTAAGAAAGCGTAGAGGTGATAGACAGGAGCGGCAGGGAGCTACACACCCCAAGGCTATGGGTGACTGTCAGGAGCGGGATGGTGGAGAGCACCCCGGTGACCGTCCCCTTCAACAACAAGACCTCCATTTTGAATACTGTTGGGGTGGGGGGGGGACACACCTGGGAGAAGCAACAGTGGCCATGCCTCTGGCACTGAGTCTGGCCCTGTGGCTCAGAAGGGTAGGAAAATGAAGAGGATGGCAGCAGTAATAGGGGACTCGATAGTTTGGGAAACAGGCAATTCTGCAGATGCGGGAAAGAAATACGGATGGGAGTTTGCCTCCCAGGTGCCACGGTCCACAATGTTTCTGAATGCGTCCACAATATCCTGAAAAGGGAGGGTGAACAGTCAGAGGCTGTGGTACATATTGATACCAAAGACATGGGTAGAAAAAAGAAGGAGGTCCTGAAAGCAGAATACAGGGAGTTAGGAAGGAAGGTGAGAAGCAGGACCTCGAGGGTAGTAATTTCGGGATTGCTGCCTTGTGCCACGGGACAGTGAGGACGGGAATAGAATGAGGAGGCAGATGAATGCTTGGCTGAAGATTTGGAGCAGAGGGCAGGGAATTAGATTTCTCGATAATTGGGACCTCTTCTGGGGCAGGTGGGACCTGTAAAAAAGGAATGGGTTGCACTTGAATCTGAGGGGGACCAACATTCTTGCAGGCGGGTTTACTAGAGCTGTTGGGAGTGGTTTAAACTAATATGACAGAGGGACAGAAAGCAGTGTGATAGAGCTGAGGATGAGCCAGCAGGTTTACAGATAGATGACAGGTGTGACATGAACGTAAGGAAGGACAAGCCAATGACTGGGTACAAATGCAGACAGAGAAAGAGTTAAATTGTACCACAGAGACAAAATTCAGAAGAGCAAAGAATACTGGACTGAAGATGCTGTATTTAAATGAGTGTAGCATTCAGAATAAGGTGGACGAACTTGTGGTGCAATTAGAGATTGGGCGATATGACGTTGTGGGCATCGTGGCTGAAAGAAGGCCATAGTTAGGAGCTTAATATCAAAGGATATACTCTCTATTGAAAAGACCAGCAGGAAAGTATAGGCAGTGGTGTGGCTCTGTTGGTAAGAGATAGAATTACATCTTTAGAAAGAGGTGACATAGGGTCAGAGAATGTTGAATCATTGTGGGTAGAGATAAGAAACTGCAAAGATGAAAAAACCATTATGGGAATCATATGTAGGCCTCCAAATAGTAGCCAAGACGTGCGGTTGAGATTGCAAAGGGAGTGGGAAAGGCATGTAATAAGGCTAATGACACAATTGTAATGGGGGACTTCAATATGCAAGGGGATTGTGAAAATCAGGCTGGTGTCAAATCACAAGACAGAGAATTTGCTGAATGCCTACAAAGTGGCTTTTTAGAGCAGTTTGAGCTTGAGCCTGCTCAGGGAAAGGTTATCTTAGATTGGGTATAGTGTAATAACCCAGATATTATTAGGAAGCTTAAGGTAAAGGAAGCCTTCGGAGGCAATGATCATAATATGATTGAATTCAATCTATAATTTGAGAGGCAGAAGCACAAGTCTCGTGTATTGGTATTGCAATGGAATAAAGGGAATTACAGATGCATGAGAGAGGAGCTTTCCCAGGTGGATTGAAGGAGAATACTAACAGGGATGATGGTAGAGCAGAGATGGCTGAAGCTTCTGGGAATAGTTCACAAGACATAGGATAGCCATGTCCCACTGAAGAAGTTCTCAAATGGCAGGGGTAGGCAACCATGGCTGACAAGCTAAGTTAAGGACTGCATAAAAGCCAAGGAAAGGGCATATAAGGTAGCAAAAGTGAGTGGGAAGTTGGATGATTGGGTGACTTTAAAATACAACAAAAGGCAATTAAAAAAGCTAATGGAAGGAAAAAGATTAAATATGAAGGAAAACAAGCCAATAATATAAAGCAGAATACTAAAAGCTTTTTCAGTTACATACATAAAGAGTAAAAGGGAGGTGAGAGTTGACATTGGACCACTGAAAACTGATGCTGGTGAGGCAGTAATGGGGGACAAAGAAATGGTAGATGAACTTAATGGGTACTTTGCATCAGTCTTCACTGAGGAAGACACTAGCAATGTGCCAGAGGTCCGTGAGTGTCAGGGAGCAGGAGTGAGTGCCATTGCTATTACAAAGGAAACAATGCTAGGCAGCCTCAAAGTTCTTAAGGAGAATAGGTCATCTGGACCAGATGGACTACATCGCAGAGTTCTGAAAGACGTTGCTGAAGAGATAACTGATGCACTGGTCATAATCGTTCAAGAATCACTTGATTCTGGCATGGTCCTGAAGGACAGCAAGATTGCAAATGTCACTCCATTCTTTAAGAAGGGAGGAAGGCAAAAGAAAGGAAATTATAGGCCAGTTAGCCTAACGTCAGTGGTTGGGAAAGTGTTGGAGACTACTATTAAGGATGAGGTTTCGGGATATTTGGAGACTAATGATAAAATTAGTCAAAGTCAACATGGTTTCTGTTCAGGGAAACTTTGCCTGACAAATCTGTTCTTTGAGGAAGTAACAAGCAGAGTGGACAAAGGAGAGGCAGTGGATGTCATTTACTTGGATTTTTAGAAAGCATTTGATAAGGCGCCACACATGAGGGTGCTCAACAAGATAAAATCCTATGGAATTACAGGAAAGATACTTGCATGGATAGAGGAATGTCTGACAGGCAGGAGGCAGCAAGTGGGAATAAAGGGGGCCTTTTCTGGTTGGCTGCCAGTGACTCATGGTGTTCCTCAGGGGTCGGTGTTGGGACCAATACTTTTCACATTATTTGTCAATGATTTAAATAATAGAATTAGTAGCTTCGTAGCAAAGTTTGCAGAGATAAGTGGAGGGGTAGGTAGTGCTGAGGAAGCAATGCGATTGCAACAGGACGTAGACAAATCGGAAGAATGGACTAAAAGTGGCAGATGGAATAGAGTGTTGGGAAATATATGACAACACATTTTGGTAAAAGGAACAATAGTGCGGATTATTATCTAAATGAAGAGAAGGTTCAAACATCAGAAATGCAGAGGGACTTTGGAGTCCTTGTGCAAGACTCCCAGAAGATTACTTTACAGGTTGAGTCTGTGGTAAAGAAGGCAAACGTAATGTTGGCATTGATTTCAAGGGGAATAGAATATAAAAGCAAGGAGATAATGCTGAGGCTTTATAAGACACTAGTACTTGGAGTATTGTCAACAGTTTTGGGCCCCATATCTCAGAAAGGATCTGTTGACATTGGAGAGGGTGCAGAGGAGGTTCACAGGGACGATTCTGGGAATGAAGGAAGTAACATATGAGGAGCACTTGATAGCTTTGGGCCTGTACTCACTGGAATTTAGAAGAATGCGAGGGGGATCTCATTGAAACCTACCGAATGTTGAAAGGACTAGATAGGGTAGATGTGGAGAAGATGTTTCCCATGGTGGGGGTATCCAGAAGTAGGGGACACAGCCTCAAAATTGAGGTAAAGAGGAATATTTTAGCCAGAGTAGTGAATTTGTGGACTGCTCTGCCACAGACAGTGGTGAAGGCTAAGTCCGTGGGTATACTTTAGGCGGAAGTTGATCGTTTCCTGATCGATCAGGGCATCAAGGATATGGTGAGAAGGCAGGCAAATGTGGTTGAGTAGGACCCAGGATCAGCCATGATGGAATGGCAGAGCAGACTCAAAGGGTTGAATGGCCTAATTCTGCTCCTATGTCTTACCGTCCTATAGCCTAATACTTTCATTAATTGCATAATTAAACTTCTTCGTTCGTCCTTCATTATTGTGATCTTAAATTCATTAAAAGACTTCTGCTACATCATTAACATTCATGCAGTCTGAAAAACTGTCACCCCTTATTCATAGGAAAAACCAGGCATTGACTGTGTTTTACTTTAGTGTCTATAAGCATTAAAATCAATAAAAAGTAGAAGCTGATGTAGTCTACATGGTCCATCAAGCTTTCTCTGTTGGTCAGTAAAATCAAAACTTATCAATTGGACTCTCTCATCCCAACCCCATATCACTTGCTTTGTTTTAGTACAAAAGTAACTCAACTCAGGAGAGGATATCTACCATCCTTAACCAGATTGCCCTCAATGTGACTCCAGACCCAGAACAATGTGGTTGACCTTTAATTGTCTTCTGAAATGGCACAGTAAGGAATCCAGCTGGTATCACAGCAACTCAATTGAAATAAAAATCTAATAAGTTCCATCTGAATGCCCAACACTGACCCAGGTACTGAATCCAGGCATGCCAAAGTTGCTCCCAGCCCTGTCAAGCCTCTTCTACACAAGCCTCTAGGGGTTGCTTTCTAACACGGGAGACCAGCCCCACGAACAAGTGATGCAACAGCATGATATTGTCATGTTCGTAAAATAAAAGCCATGGACAATATGCTGCACTCCTCAATAATCTGTTCCAGCAGCAAAGCAGCCCCGCCAGAGATATATTGGCAGGAGGTGTATCCACAGCAATGATGCCAGAAATCTTGACAGCTCCTAGCATGAGATCAAAATGGGCAAGGATACTTCCTCTGCATTTTGGCTTCTCTGGCTGGATGAATCAGTACTCATCCAAATTGAATAACACTAGGAAGAGGCACTAGAAGTAGCTAGGGGACAGAATGCAGCCTGGGTCAGGTCTTCAATATCTATCACAAAGAATAACTTGGTAGCCCCATCGTTTTTCAAGCTGGCCTAGCTCCTGAAGGACACAGCTCTCAGTTTCGTTCTGCAGCACTAAGGAGTAAATGAGTGGACTTGTCCATACCAATGTACAGTAGCTGTTGCAGAGATGTCTGTCCATGCATGCAGAGGTGCCTGTCCACGCATGCAGAGGTGTCTGTCCACGCATGCAGAGGTGTCTGTCCGTGAATGCAGAGGTGTCTGTCCATGCATGCAGAGGTGTCTGTCCACGCATGCAGAGGTGTCTGTCCGTGAATGCAGAGGTGTCTGTCCATGCATGCGGAGGTGTCTGTCCGTGCATGCGGAGGTGTCTGTCCGTGCATGCAGAGGTGTCTGTCCATGCATGCGGAGGTGTCTGTCCGTGCATGCAGAGCTGGATGTGAACACCAGATAACCCTTGTGGAGCCTCAGGCCAATCTTCAATCTGAGGTCATCCTGTACCCTGCTGTGAGACAGCACAGCTTCGTGCAATGAAACGGATGAAGAACAGATCTGCCTGCATCAAACTGGGCAAACACCAGGTGCTCTGAACCATCAGCAGCAGAGGTGTACAGCCGCACAGCCTGTAACCTCATGGTTTGCACGTCAGCTAGCACCATCAGGTAATGGGATTAACTCTAGTTCAAACAAAGTGAAGAAGAGTTTGGTAGGACCAGTACCAGCATACATAATAATGAGATAAACTGTTGAATCTGTAACACGTGACTTCTCACATTTTAAAAAGCAACAGACAGAGCAAAGTGAGCCCACAACTGGCATATTGGATCAAAGCTCCACATTTACTGCTGAAGTGTCAATGGAGCAGTGGGCAATTCAGCTGATGGGGTGAGTGGGGAGCGTCATGGTATGGGGTGGCTAAGGGGGGGGGGGATCAGTGGAGATGGATCAGAATGAGTCTCGGAATCAGTGGACAGGGGAAATTGGGGTAGAATCAGCTGTGGGGTGCGGTGGAGAAGAGAGGGTAAGAGTCAGCTGATGAAGGTAAGTGGGAGGATCTGCTGGAGGAGATTGGTAGGAAGCATTGCAGTGGGATAGGTAACTGAGGAATGGTAGGAGTTGTTGGAGTGTAAGTTAGCTGATGGGGATAAGTAGGAGTTGCAGTGAGGGTGCACCGATGGGGAAGGTAGGTAAATGTTGGAATGAGGATTGCCTAATAAATATAAATAGAGGAGGGGAGGGGTGATAGTCAGCTGAAGGAGAATGGAAGAGGTGAGATCGGTAGGGCTGTTGAGTCGGGTAGTCACTACTTCTGGGACCATGGTAGGTTAATGACTATTATGGAGACCCTGTAGTGATCCCAAGGAAGCATTGACTTCAACTGATGCAGCTCTCTCTTCAAACATTGCTACTTAGTCAGGTTGACACATTAGAACTTCTCGTGGAAAACTTCTTCTGGACATGCATAGATGCTGAGGATCCAATCTCCCATCCTTCCTCGTCCATCATTTGGCAGGTAGCCCTGCTCTCTTGTTTCCCCAGGTATTGTACCCAGAAACAACATCACCACATCTGGACTATATCAAAATTAAAATAAATCATTACTCACACCACACAGTCATGATGCCTCAAACTCCATGAATCAAAATGAACAAATCTGTACACTGAAGACTCCTCCCAAACAATCATCAATACAACCTGCAAATAACTGAGAGTCCCTTAAAACATCTGGGTTCTCCATGCAAATTGTTTGTGTTAGTAAAGCTCACATCAAAACACTGGCTTAAAATCAGCAGTGTATAAAAACTGAATCCATTATGTGGACTTTAAGCATGTGCAAACATTTCAAATGTGATCATCCCGAATCATGCTATTAATATGCGCCTGTTCTTTATACAAGGAAATTAATCTAAATTAATAAGCAATTAACAATATAAAGGCACCCAATTTCAAACTGCTTTCTGCACTATCAAGCTCTTCTATGACTTTGAGGCCTCCATTAAAATATCTTTCATCCTTTACTGAATCATAAGATCTCTTAATTTTTGCATTAGCTTTCTGTTTCATAATTGGCAATGTGTTTGTTATTTTTATGTAATATGGAGACCAGAGCTTTATGTGTGGTCAAAGCAAGGTTCTACAAAGTTTAAAATAACTTCTCCAGGCACTTTCCCCTTTATGCTCCCATGAGACCCATCTCAGAAACACCAAAACAAATGTAGCAGGAGGAAACCAGGTGTAAAGGTCATTCAAGACAGGAATCAAAACGTTAGTGTTTTTATTGCTTTGTGTCAAACTATTTTCCTTGGAATAAAGCAATTTCCAATACAGAAAGATGCAACTGGTCCCTGGTGTCTGTGCCGAGTCTTTGAGGCAACATTATTTGGTTCTCCAATCCCTGCTCATTATCTACTGTGTAACATAAGATACATAAGTTGGGGGTAGCAGTAAACCAAAAGGCCTGTTTCAATGGTGTATCTGCCTATGATTTTGACTCTATGAGAGTGTGAGCTCTTCCACAAAGCTGAGGCAATGCCATTGAGCTGTAATGATGCTGTGAAGTCAAATCCATGGGAGAGAGAGATATTTATATCCTACTTGGTTTGGTGCTCAGAATCATTGACTATGTCCTACTCAGTAAATTATGAATTGCCTTACATTCAGTTCATCTATCTGAATCCCAAATAAATATAATGGGTTTTTTTAAGCAGCTGATCAACAAAACCTTTGGTAAAGGTTTTGTATCTGTGTACCAAGGTCTCACTTCTCGCCTACAATTTTTAAAAAATATGTCATCACATTCTTTCTGAAACTTTCTTCATTGTTCACAGTTTCAATGAGGATTGTATAGCTTAACCATATTTGCAGATAGAATGGTTGTAATTACGGGTCAGCTGGCTATGAATGAAAATGTAATACAAACATTTGCTAATAAAGTGAGATAAAGTAAGATGGAAGGAGGATAATATAGAATATAAAGTCTTTGAGAGAGATTTCAGTTGAATGGCTGCTTCTGTGCTGTAACTACAATGGTAAATGAAATCTCTTCTGGTTGAGAAGATACCCTGACTTCTTTCAGTTGAATATTTAGATAACCAGCTCATATGTTTTGTTACATCTGAAGCAGTCATTTGGATTTTGGGAACAACATGGAACATAGAACATAGAAATTTACAGCACATAACGGGCCCTTTGGCCCACAATGTTGTGCCAACTATGTAACCTACTCTAGAAACTACCTAGGATTTCCCTAGCATAGCCCTCTATTTTTCTAAGCTCCATGTACCTATCTGAGAGGCTCTGAAAAGACCCTATTGTATCTGCTTCCACCACTGCCACTGGCAGCCCATTCCACACCCACCACTCCCTGTGTGAAAAATTCACCTCTGACATCCCCTCAGTACCTATTTCCAATCACCTTAAAACTGTGCCCCCTTATGTTAGCCATTTCAGTTCTAGGAAAAAGCCTCTGACTATCCACACAATCAATGCCCCTCATCATCTTATACACCTCTATCAGGTCACCTCTCATCCTCCGTCACTCCGAGGAGAAAAGGCCAAGTACACACAACTTATTCTCAAAAAGTACGCCCTCCAATCCAGCCAACATTCTTGTAAAACTCCTCTGCACTCTCTCTAAAGCTCTATAGTATCCACATCCTTCCCGTAGTGAGGTGAGCAGAACTAAGTGGGGTTTGACCAAGTTCTTATATAGCTGTAATGTTACTTCACGGATCTTGAACTCAATCCCATGATTGATGAATACTAACACAGCATACGCCTTCTTAACAACACTGTCAACCTGTACAGCAGCTTTGAGTGTCCTATCAACACGGACTCCAAGATCTCTCAGATCCTCCACATTGCCAAGTGTCTACCATTTATATTATGTTCTGTCTTCAAATTGGACCTACCAAAATGAACCACTTCACATTTAACTGAGTTGAAGTCTTGCTGCCACTACTCAGCCAAGTTCTGCATCTTATCGATATCTCGCTGTAAACTCTGACAGCCCTCCATGTTATCCACAACACCCCAACCTTTGTGTCATCAGCAGACTTCCTAACCCACCCTTCTACTTCTTCATCCCAGGCCATTTATAAAAATCACAAAGAGAAGGGTCCCAAAACAGATCCCTGCGGAATACCACTGGTCACTGACCTCCATGCAGAATACGAACCATTAACAAATACTCTTTGCCTTATGTAGGCAATCCACTTCTGGATCCACAAAGTAAGATCTCCTTACATCCCATGCACCCTTACCTTCAGAAGGAGCCTTGCATGGGGAACCTTATCAAATGCCTTACCAAAATCCATATACACTCCATCCACTACTCTAGCTTCATCAATGTGTTTTGTTACATCTCCTTGGGTTCCTTCTATTTCTCCTTCAACTGGCTCCAGCTCTTATTACAATGTTCACTGCACTTCCACAGATCCTTCTCAAGCTTTGTTGTTTAAAATCTGAAGTTTGCAGAATTTCCTTGCCACAAACTCACCAGCTCCAAAGGACTTGCTGAATGGGAGACGGTAAGAAAGGTGGTTTCCAAGTAACTGAAGTCTTGAGATTATTTTGATTGCCTGGTGAATCAGGAGAAGGTCTCAAATTTATTTCTGGAAAGGAAGGGGAAAATTTGACAGAATTACTTTGCACTGTGAATGAACACAGTACAGGGAGCCTGAAATTAAAAGCTGAAGCAATCTTTAATGTTTTATTTCACTCTGGGTTGCAATATTATGTCAGGACCCCTGAATGGAGTATTTCATCATAAAGTATCTGTGCAGTGAGGGTTAGATTTGCAAGGATTTTCCCAACATCCAGCTACAATTTTTATTCCATCCCCATATTGATGGTTTCACAAAATGAACAATATGTTGGGTTCTAATTATCAATGCAACAGCCTGGAAGAATCAAAGAGATGAACCAAATGACTAAATTCACATCATTTTCTGATGAAGTGATATCACAACAATATGCAGAATATCTTTTGATGTGATGCATTTTAACTTGCAAAAGGAAGTGAAATTGTTCTTCATGAAAGATTCCTCTATAACCATTTGAAGAAGCAGAATAATATATTTTTTGCCAGATTTTGAAGGGACAGGATGGAGTATTGGTAAATGGGGATTATTTGAGGTCTAGTTTCTCTAATCTTCATCAGTAAAATGACTGGAATTTTTTAAAAAATGGAGATACAACATTAAGGGGGAATAAAACTAGAGAAAATGGAGAAACCAAATAAATTACCTCATGCATTTAAATGAGTGGAATAGTGACAGCCACTCCATCTGGCCAAAGCTGAGGTGAGGAAGACCCCGGCCAGAGTCAACCCATGCAAACCTTCAGGGCCCAATAACGTACCAGGTCAGGTTCTGAAAAACTGCGCAGTCCAGCTGACAGAGGTACTGACAGATATATTCAACATCTCTCTGGAACAGTCTATTGTTCCCTCAGTTTTCAAGGTGGCAACCATTGTTCCAGTGACAAAGAAGGTGACAGTAACCTGCCTGAATGACTATTGTTCGATGGCATTAACATCAACCATTATGAAATGCTTTGAGTGGCTGGTCATAGAGCACTTTAAAGCCTTTCTTCCAGCTACACTTGGACCCTTTCCAGTCGCTTATCGCTCAAATCAAACCATTGCCTCTGCCCTGTCCCACCTGGAAAATGGCATCTCATATGCCAAACTGCTGATTGACTTCATTTCGGCATTCAACACCGTCATACCCCAGAAGCAGGTGGAGAAACTGCCCTCCTCAGGTCTCAACACCTCCCTCTGCAATTGGATACTGGACTTCTTAATAGCAAGGCCACAGTCAGTCCACATGGGCAGCAACATCTCTGCTCCCATTACACTGAGCACTGACATTCCCAAAGGCTGTGTGCTCAGTCCGCTGATTTTCACACTGCTGACGCACAACTGTGTCATAGGATCCAGCTCAAATCATGTCATCAAGACACAACAGTGGTTGGCCTCATCAAGAATGATGACAAGAGTATAGAGAGGAAGTGGAACGGCTGGTGGATTGGTGTGAGAAGAACAACCTAAGCCTGAATGTGGAGAAGACAAAGGAAATCATAGTGGACTTCAGGGAGGTGGAGATGAACCATCCGCCCCCCCCCCCCACCCCACCCCCGCGAGTATATGGCTCCTCAGTAGAGAGAGTTAAATGAACCAAGTCCCTTTGAGTTCACATCACGATGACCTCACCTGGACCCTTAACATCACCTCCCTGAACAAGAAGGCACAGCAGTGCCTCCACCTCCTAAGAAGACCGAGGCAAGCAAGGTTCCCCCACCCCCCCATCTGAACTGCATTTTACAGGAGCACCATTGAGAGCATCCTGACAAGCTGCATCTCGAGCAGTTGAGCATCAGACTAGGGCTATGAGAACAGCTGAGAGGATCATAGAGGTCTCCCTACCATCCATCGGGGGTATTTATCAGGAGGGCTGCATACACATGGCCTTTAGAATTATTAATGATCCCACCTATTCATCCAGCATCCTCTTTGACTTTCTACCGTCAGGCAAGAGACAATGATACATAAAAACAAGAATGGTCAGGATGAGAAACAGTTCTACCCGCAGGCCATCAGGCTTCTGAACTCCCTGCCACATCATATTCAAAGCGTCACTGGTTAATCTGTTCCATATCTTACAATATTTAATATTAGTACACTTTAGTTTGTTATTTACGTGTGATTCATCTGTAGATTTTATCCTTACTTTCATAAGTTATCGTATTATTGTACTACTGTGCTTTGCACCCTAGTTCACAGAAAAGTTGTCTCATTTCCATATACATTATATGGTTATATACGTTACCATACATACATGTGTATAGTTAAATGACCATAAACTTGACTTGAATGGAATAATGGCAGATGAAATTTAATACAACATTTGTAAGCATTCTTTATTTTGGGGGGAAAATGTATGCAACATTTATTGCAGTAAAGGCGTAAAAATAATGCCGAGACTGAACGCGAATGAGGTACGTTTGACACATTGCACAGCATGTCACTGTGCAATACCAGGCAAGAGCTGCAGAAGACCAAATTAAATTCATGTTAACACCATAAAACTACAAACAATAAAAAATTAGCTTTAAACTGCACTCCTGAGAAATCTACTTGCTTACATCCAATCACTAGAAAATAAACTGGATTACCTGCGCCTGCATCTGAACCTGTAGGAAATGAGAGACCTCTGCTCACTCATCCTGATAGAAATGTGACTCCAGGGCACAGCTTCATACTCAGCCATCCAACTAGAAGGTCCAACCTCCTTTCAGGCAGACAGATATGCCACGACTTCCAGTTACACCCATGGATGAGGTATGTGCGCCAATAAGAACTGAAGTGTGAACATCTCAGTAGTAATGGTCCACTTCTCACCACAACTTTGCTACCGGGGAGAGAATATATTAGACCTGGTTTATAACAACATCTGTGGAGCCTATAAGGCTGCCTCCCGCCCTCACCTCAGATGCTCAGACAACATATCAATTTTGCTAATCCCAGTGTACGGATTACTGGTTAAACGAGTCAAACCAGTTTACAGGGAGTTCAAGGTCTGGCCAGAAAGTACCATCTCAGTACCAGCTCACCTCAGGAGTGCTTCAAAAGCACAGACTGGAGCATATTCAGGAAGGCGACTACCTAAGTTCAAAGTAAGTTTACTATCGAAGTATATATATGTCACGATATTCAACCTTGAGATCCATTTTCTTGCAGGCATACTCAATAAGTCCATAATGGAATTATAACCATAATAGAATCAATGAAAGACCACACCAAAGATCATCAGGTCAACACTGATGAATAAGTGGGATCTGTGACTGGCCACATGGGAAAGTGCATTGAGGGCATTACCATGATTAAGCACTGCAGTGCCAGGGCAAACCAGAAACCATGGTTGACTGCAGAGGCTCATGCTCTGTTTAGGGATCGGGACGCTGCCTTCAGATCGGGGATTAAGATGACTCTAAGGTCAGAAAAGACGCATTCTCGCATGATATCAGGAAAACAAAGTGAGAGTACTCACAGAATATACACATACTGACACTAGGGACACACAGCGCATGCGGCAAGGTATACAAGCCATAACAGATTACAAGTCCACCCTGCACGTCAACAACAGTGATACGTCCCTTCCTGATAGGCTGAAAGCTTTCTATGCAGGATTTGATGCAATGAATGATGTGACATTGAGGAAACTTCCCTCACCCTCAGAGGAACTGGGACCCTGTCTGGCCACAGCCAAGGTGAGGAGGATCCTAGCCAGCGTAAACTCACGCAAAGCTGCGGGGCTAAGCAATGTATCTGGTCGTATGCTGACAGATGGTGTGGCCCAGCTACTGGACATTTTTAATACCTTTTTGCAACAGTGCGCTTTACCTTCAGGCTTCAAGGCAGCCACCATTATTCTAGTGCCCAAAAGAGCAACAGTTACTGGCCTAAACGATTACTGCCCTATGGCATTGAAGTGCTTTGACTGGCTGGTAATGAATCATAGAAATCCCACCTTCTAGCTACATTGGACACCTTCCAGTTCGATTAATGCTCAAACTGGTCCATCGATGATGCTAGAGCCTCAGTGCCCCATTCTGTACCGTCCACCAAGAAAACAATGACTCATACACACTTTTGTTGTTCATCATCTTCAGCTCAGCATTTAACACGATCATCCTGCCTCAGAGGCAGGTGGGTAAACTGTTCTCGCTGAGACTCAACACCCTGCTTTGTAACGGGATCTTGGACTTCTTGGTGGAATGATCCCAGTCAGTCCAAGCTGGCAGCGAACACCTCGAGCTCCATCATGTTGAGCACTGGTATCCCCCAGGGCTGTGTGCTCAGCCCCCAGCTGTTCATGCTACTGACTCAAGACTGCACTGCCAGATCCAGCTCGAACCATATCATCACATCCGTTGATGACGTGACAGTGGTTGGCCTCATCAGCAACGATGATGAGTCAGCATACAGAGAGGAGGTCAAATGGAGTGAGAACAACAACCTATGTCTCAGCATGGAGAAGACAAAACAGATGACTGGGGACCTCAGGAGGGGCAAGACCATCACTCTCCATTGCACATCAGTGGATCTGTCGTGGAGAAAGAGCACAACACTCCTTGATCTGTACGTAACTGAAGATCTAACCTCCTCACTAGTCAAGAAAGCACAGCAGTGTCTACATTTCCTGAGGAGAATGAGGCATGCAAAGCGACTTACCCGCATTCTAAGTTTTCTACAGCAGCACCATCCAGAATATCCTGCCTGGCTGCATCATTGTGTTGTACAGAAGCTGCAAAGCATCAGACCTCAAGACCCTACAGAGCAGTGTAAAAACCACTGGGGGATCACAAGAGTCTCTCTCCCCCTCTATTTGTGACTTTTACCAGGAATGTTACATACAAAGGGCCCGGAGCATTGTTGAAGATCCCTACTACCGTTCACATGATCTCTGTGACCAATTACCATCTGAAAGGAGGTACAGAAGCATTAGGACTAGCACTTGCAAGCTAGGTAGCAGCTTCTTCCCTCAGACTGTGAGACTAATGACTACCCTGCACCACCAAGGTTTCGTCATTAAGGCAGTAAGCTGCTTACTGTTTATTGTTTACCCATGCTGTGCATTACATGTTTTTTGAATTATATTTTATTAACTTAGTTGTGGTAATATTTTGTATACATATGTGCTGTAAGTGATACATGCTTTGTGGGTGCACCATGGACCAGAGGTACGCTGTATTGGTTTGTATATATGTACGGTCAGATGACCATAAACTTGAACTTGAGGAAGCTGGCACCATCTTGTCAAATTATCAGTTCATCATCTGCCTTGGCATATGTAAACAAGCTGGTATATAAGATCTGTAATGTCAACAGCAGGTTTACACTGCTATCCTGGCATATTCAGTTTTGATTCTGTACACCTTCCTGAAGCTCGCTCTCCTCGCTTCCGTTTAATAGGCTGGTTATCTACCAGATCGGAAAACCATCGGCAGAAAAGCACAGCTGTGAACTGTTGAAGACAGGAGTAGAGTCATAATATAGCAATTGGGAGGGAGAGAGGAAGGAAATGACTGGGAGTCGTGGAGAACGTTCATCAAACAACAACAGTGGCGGTGGAGGAAGAGGTTGCAGGACAGGGCAAGCATGCTTGAGGGCTCAGGAATCATTCCAGGACCTTCGAGCCTACGAGAAATGCTGTGAACAAAATCACTTTACGGCAACAGCGATTGTTGTTTGGGCTTTGATTCCCGCCACTGCCTGTAAGGAGTTTGTACATTCTCCCTGTGACTGCATGGATTTCCTCTGGGAGCTCTGGTTTCATCACATATTCCAACGGTGCCCGGCTCGGGTTAGTGATTTGTGGGCGTGCTTTGCTGGCACCAGAAGCACGGCGACACTTGCAAATTGTCCCCAGCAGAACTCCCAGACTATGTAGCTTTTGACGCAAAATGACGCATTTCAGAATCAGAATCAGGTTTAATATCATTGGCATATATATTGTCATGAAATTTCTTGTTTTTGTGGCAGCAGTGCATTACAATGCATAATGAAAAATGTGAATTACAGTAAATATATATATGTTAAATTACATAAGTAGTGTAAGAAAGGTAGGGAGGTAGTGTTGATAGGTTTCACAGTACGCTTTGACGCAAATCTGATAAGTAACACTAACCTTCATCTTTTCCTTTTTTCTCACTGGAGGAGGGAGCTCCCTTTAATATTTTGCTGCTACTTTCCCGAGGCTTTGGAAACCGGACTGATGCGTTAAGTTCAAATCAGGACACCAGCCACACCAGTGGGAGCAGATTTAAATGTAATCATGAAACGTCCTACCTACTGACAAAAGACAAATGCATACAGTATCCCAGAACTTGGGCCAGTAAAGGTGATGGGTTAGCATTCAATAGCACTGTTTGTTTTTTTTTTAAAATTTTTAACCACCCCTCAGCTCACCCTCCCCTACCAGCCACATTCAGAATAGTATCATCACCATTGTTTCCATTCAATATCCAATTTATCTTCTTTCTCTGAATAATTAATTGCTCAGCATTCAGCGATCAGACTCTGTACAATTTTACCTGCAGTGGTACCTGCTGCCATCTTCTCCTTTGCTGGAACATGATTATCTGAGCAAACCTGACAAACGGAGTGAAAAGGTAAATGTAGTGTGAAGTGCTGCCTCCACATGAATCTAAGGATTCTGTTTAGTATCGAACTTAATTGATCTGTAACCTTGTGCCTGCACATATTTTGAAAATATTAAAAGTGCAGACGCAAAGCATCAGGATTGAAAATAAATACAATTTTCATGCGTTCGCATTGAAACTTGATTTCTTTTCAGTCCTACAATGAAACTTGAATCCTAGGTTCAAGAAATGGATTGCAGCTATGCTTACATCACCTGCTCAGACTTTGCACGTCAGTGAACTGCCCACTGCTGCTTTGTTTCCTTTGCTGGAAAATAGCAGATAAACAACTGGGAGCAGTGAATCAGCTCACACACTTGGTGACCTAAATGTACTGACAACCACCGGTGTAGTTGAGAGGTTAAGACCAGAAGCTCCACATGTAGGATAACATGTAGGTAATGTTCTCAGGTCTACAATGCAAGGAAAATATCAGAAGAAAAATATTAAAAACACACCTGAATTCTGGCACCCACGTCCTAATTCACAGAAGATCCTATTGAATCAATCAGCTTGCTCTACAATATTATTATTTTTACTTATTTATTGCAATATAGCACAGAATAGGCCCTTCCAACTCTTTGAGCCACGCTGCCCAACAAGCCCCTGGTTTAATCCTATCCTAATCACAGGACAATTTACAATGACCAATTAACCTACCCATCAGTACGTCTTTGGACTGTGGGTGGAAACTGGAGCACCTGGAGGAAACCAACACGGTTATGAGGAAAGTGTACAAACTCCTTACAGACAGCAGTGGGAATCGAACCTGGGTCGCTGGTAATATAAAGCATAGTGCTAACCACTACGCTGCCATATTAATTCAGTAATATTAGCTCAGTACCTCAATTTTAAAATTGTCATCCTTGTTTTCTACTCCTTTCTTTGCTTTTCCCTCCCTCTCTCTGTAACTTACAACAATCCTACTATCCCCACGGGTTGCTCATTGGTGGGCATCATCTAGTCAGATTATCAATTCATCGTCTCCCTTGGCATATGTAAACAAGCTGATACGTAATGTCAACAGCAGGTTTACACCGCAATCCTGACACATTCAGTTCTGATGCTGTGAACTTTCCTGAAGCTCGCTCTCCTTCCTTTGAAGACAGCCATGCCTTCAGCTGCAGGCTATGACTTTCCACGCTAAATGTCCCCATTCCTCTTTTTAAGGATACTCCATAAAACCTACCTCTTTTGATCACCCTGTAATATCTCCCTGTGTGTCAAATTGCGTTTAATAACACTCCCATGAGGGATTCTACTGTATCTATGATGTTGTAAAAATATACTGTTGTTGTTGCTGCTGTCTACCTTTGAGTGGATAACAGTGACAGAACATCAGCCATCTCTTTTATTGTTATTGTAGTTCTTCTTTGAGCTTTCAGTCTCGAAATATGGCCATCCAACATTCGTGTTTTCAATCAATTTACTTTACAACAGCTTCTCCATGATGGCCAATGAGCAACAGCAGGGTCAATATAGCTGGAGAAGGAATGAGACCTGGCAAAGTCACCATGAGCCAAGCACAAAGTGATGCTGTTTTATTGTCATGGAGAAGCCATAAATCTAGATAGAAAGATTGTCTATTGTGTAGTTATGTAGAGGCTACAATGTCCACCTATGATATAAAAGGGTAAAGAAGGAAGGGCCACCGCAAGATATACACTCCTATACCTAATAAAGTGGCCTCTGAGTGTATGTTCAAGGTCTTCTGCTGCTGTAACCCATCCACTTCAAGGCTCTATTTGTTGTGCATTCAGAGATGCTCTTCTGCACACCACTGTTGTAGCACATAGTTGTTTGAGCTTCTGTTGCCTTCCTGTCAGCTTGAACAAATTCCGCCATTCTCCTCCGACCTCTCTCATTAACAAGGGTTTTTTGCCCACAGAACTGCCACATACTGGATTTTTTTTTTATTTTTCACACCATTCTCTGTAAACTCTGGAGACTATTGTGTGTGAAAACCCCAGAACATAAGCAATTTCTGGAATACTCAAACCACCCTGTCTGGCACCAACAATCATTCCGCAGTCAGTCACTTAGATCACATTTCTTCCCTATTCTGTTGTATAACAATTGAACCTCTTGCCCATGTCTGTGTGCTTTTATGCATTGAGTTTCTGCCACACGATTGCCTGATTAAATATTGTATTAGCGAGCATGTACACAGTTGTACCTAATAAAGTGGCCACTGAGTGTAGCATTGAATGTGAGACAAGCTATATATTCCCCATGCTGCTTCAACAATGGATTGAGGCAGGGAATAATGCATGCAAAATAGCCCATTGTATAGTAAAGTCTAGTTATTCAGTAAACTCAAAGCGTAGCAACAGTAGAGTAGAGCTACTAGGACTTGATGTTTCAATCCCTATGGTAAGTTGGCACTTTCGATGTTGGCAGTGGGTTTGGAGTGGTGACAAGGAGGGAGGGTAGATACGTCATCGGGGTCATCAGGTGGGCACCCTCCTTCTTTGACGTTTCGTTGATAAGCCCACGACGTCTCCAGAGGGCTCAACGGTGCTACCTGGCGTCCCAGATACACCCCCCTCAGTTCCATACCCTCCTGTCTTCATCTTGCAGCCCAGTTGTTGTCTTTCCTTTTAATCCAAATCTAATTGCTGCTTTCTTCTGCTGCATTTGACAAGGGCTTGATTGCTTGTTAGAGGGAGTGTCCCCTCACCCTCATCTTCTTCAATAGACTGGTCAAAGATGTAGCAACGAATCCCCTGCATCCCACTTCTACAGGGAAAATCTTGGTCTTCCAGCCATTCTGGGCAGCTACAGCTGCCAGTTCAGAGTACTTGGTCTCCTATTAAAACTAGGTAATTGCTGCAGAAAATGCGGCAAATGAAGAAAAGTTGCACTGTAGTCACCTAGCTTGATTGATACGAAAATTGCCTTTATCATCTCTGGTCTGGCTTGAGCTAATATTGTCACCAAATGCAGCACTTGCAAACTCAAGGATTCAGGATGATTTAGAGCATTGAGTTCTACAGGTAAGATCATTATAAAATAGCTTGAAAACTACATTAAACTCTTTAAACAATTCAAACATAAGAATACATAGGAAAAATAAGTGCAGGCAACAGCCCAGATATATTAAAGAGCATTGATGCAGGCAACATTAACAGTTCTAGCTTTCATATTCTTTAGAATATGCAATTACAATTGCCACACTGTACATGGAGAAACTACTCTCTGAAGTACCCATCAAAGAGTGGTGTTTCAAACTGGGAGAATAGCTACACACGGCTTCATTTAATTCTGTTAAAAGTTTGCAACTTGCAGCCCTGGGTTGCACCACGTCATTACCTGTTCAACTGCTCACCAAGTCCTGCGCCTCAGATCCTGCTGATTTATTGCAGACCTTGAAACAGTCCGTCAAGTCAAGCGCCCAGTGTCAGGGACGCCCTTAACATACAAAGTGACAGCATAATTTTACCCCCGGGGCTACAGACTTTACTCAGAAAACTAAATGCAGACAGATCAAAGCCACTGCTTTATCGGATAGATGGATGCCCAGACAGCTAGACAATTTTATAAAAAATTTTTAATGTTCTTTTTAGCTCTGATGTCGCTACAGACTTTGGCTTTATGCTATACAGATTTAATTGAGGCACTGCTTAAAGTCATATTAACAAAATGTAAATAGCTCTTAGGGGTTATTAATTATTAAATAGCCCTTGCACGCATGGTTTTATAAACTCAGAGTATGTCTTGCACACAGAAATTATTTAAGGTTCTGTGATGCGGTGTATTTGCTTTTTTCTTCATTCTGAGCTCCATATTGTCCCTTCCTTTTCCTTGTGTTTCTAGACACTGAAATTCAGGTTAATTTTCTTTGTTCTTTTATTTCCACCCTACAAGCTTTTTATAATACAGTTTTATACTATTTAACCTGAACTTCCCTATTTGCTTCTTCCTTTTATTCAGAGATGGCATTCTTTGCCCTAGAATAAACATTCTTTTACTTTGTTTTACTACACTGTAAATGAAATGAGATCTCCTCTGGCACGCTGACACATACCACTCACCAGCCACCCTGGACTCTTGGGTTGTCCTGTTTTTAATCTCATTTTATTTTTTGTGCCAGTATCAGGAAGGAACAACGCAAAGCCGGTTTACAAGAAAGGAATTTGATTCCAACATTTCACTACTGTTCCAACCACAGCTATCTGTGCCAGATTGAAGAACATCATGTACAAAGTATTGGATTCACCAGGGAGGCACTAACAGGCCTATACTTCCAAAAAAAAACCTTCAGCCAAACTCCCAGTCAAACCAGAATACTGATTGTGAAGGTCATTTCAATCCAATGCCTATTTTTATCCATATTCTTTTCCAAAGCCAATGGGGACATCAATAACAGCAAGCAATTGCATCACTTTCCCCATGGGGGTGGAGTTGACAGCAGCAGAGACATAGTAGGGTTTTCCCAAAGGTTGAATTGCCCAACATTGGCGGTGTAATTGATGGAACATGCTTCATGGGCACCCTATAATGGTTTATATGTGAATCACAAGGGATGCCTCTCAATCAATACCTAACCTGTCTGTGACCTTCTGCATGGGATAATTATGAATGCTCTTTTCCCCAGACAAACCAAGCTGATTTTAGTCCCCTGTCAGCATTGTGGTGATTTTATTTCGAGACAAAATTGACTTCAAATTGGAGGCACAGAATCTGTGAGAGGTTGAGCAGATGAGCAGATGTCATTAATATAAACCCTCTACAAAATTGTGACGTTGCATCCAAAGATACATGAAACACTCTCGGATCACGATCTTTCCGCAACAGGGCGGTACAATGAATTTAATGTATCTATGAAAGGTAACTGTAAGCATGCTCCAGACATGATGAAGTAACAATTCTGCTGCCTTAATAGATGGCAGGATGACGTTAGCGAACCCACCAGCAACAGATCACCATGGTTCATTGGACATTGCACATTGCCAACCAAAGAGGTTAAATATGGAGCATGTGTATTGGTGGGATCCATAAAATCCTGTAGTCACTGAAAGGAAGTTACCTTCATGTTTCAATCACAGAGACTTTAACCAGGTTATTTCTCAAACTCAAAGAAACTATAGGCCTGGCAGTTTGGAATAAATTCTCTCTAGATCATGATATCTTCAGCCTGTATTGGCCCATTGTCTTACATACAGTCATGAACATCATTTCTTCAGGTAATATTTCTTCTACAGCTTCCAACCCTGCACAACCTGCTTCTACTTTCCATCTGAGATCTACAAGCAGGACTGCTCAGGCAGATCTATTGTTTCAGTCTGTTCTTGCTCCACTGAACATATTTCTTTCTAGCTTAGCTCCATCTTTTCTCCCCTGGTCCAGTTCCTTCTCACTCTGTGGCACTGCAGATCTCCTCCTCCACTTCAGCAACCTCCCAGTCGTAATGGATCACATTATCCATGGACATACAACTCTTTACACCATTATCCCACATCAGTACGGTCTGAGATTCTTGCTTTTTCCCTGAACAGAGGCCCAAACAATTGACCCCATCAGTGAACTCAGTCCTTGGGGATGAAGTTAACCTCACATAGGAATGGAGCTGAAGATGGCATATTCTCCTTGTGCTTCCTTCCACCACAACCCAGAGACATGTGGGTTCATTGTTTCATTGAATACTATAAATTGCCTCTTGACTGTATGTGAGTAGAATTTGGGGGGGGCGGAGTTGAAGGTAATGTGAGGACAGTAGCATTAGTGTAGAGCAATATAAATGGGTGCTGGATGGTAGCTCAGATTGAAAGGACCTGCCTCAGTGCTGTATCTTCTCAATATCTTTCACACAACACACATAGGACTGACCATACACATTGGACTGACCATCTTTGCAGAATAAGAAAGTGATTAGAAGTACAAATGTTTAAAATTTTGTACACAAAATTATAATTCTTTATTTTTCAGATTTACACCAGCCACAAGAAATTGAGTCTTTGGGGAAGGTGACGTGATCTGAGTTGGAACCATCTTCTTGTTCATGCTTACAATTCACCTGCTCAGATCCTCATACTTGGTGGAACTAGTAATCCAAGTTAGAGTATTTGCAGAGTGGCCCTCGAACATCATGAGCGGGGGCGGGGGGCATGCACACTGTATTCTGGGTTTGATCTCACCAACATCTTGTACAACTGTAGCATGACACATCTACTGTTGGTACTCAATGCCCTATCTGATAAAAGAAGAATGGCAAATGTCTTCTTCACCTCCTTGTCTCCTGTGTTATTACTTTCAAAGAACTATGTACTGAATCCCTAGGTACCTCTGTTCTACGATGTTCCTCACGTCCCTGCCATTCACTGTGTATATTCTACCCAGGTTTAATTTCCCCAAATGCATCACTTATCATTTGCCAAGTTAAATCCCTTGATCCATTTCCCCAGTTAATCTGAATCCTGTTGTAGCCTTAGATCAAATTCTTCACTGTTATCACACAATCAATTTTAGTGTCATTTTAGTGCCAGCTAGATTCTCATCTAAATCATTTATATACTGTATATGAAAATCCACAGAGGATCAAGCACCAATCCCTGTAGCACACCACTGGTCACTGGCCTCCAATGTGAAAAACAAACCTCCACTAACACCCTGTGACTGACCACCAAGCTAACTTCGTACCTACTGGCTAGCTCATGCTGGATCTCATGTGATCCAAGCTGGGAACCAGAATACCTTACCAAAGGCCTTGCTGAAGTCCATCAACCTGCCCTCATCAATGCTCTTGACCATCTCTTCAAAAAGCTCAGTCAATTTCATGAGACACAGTATCCCATTCACACAGCCTTGTTCACTATTGCTAATCAACCCCTGCCTTTCCAGATACAAGTAAATCCTATATCATAGAACATAGAACACAGAATAGTACAGCACAGTACAGGCCCTCCCCCGGCCCTCAATGTTGTGACAACCCTTAAACTCTGCCTCCCATATAACCTCCCCACCTTAAAGTCTTCCATATACCTGTCTAGTAGTCTCTTAAACTTCACAAGTGTATCTGCCTCCACCACTGACTCAGGCAGTGCATTCCACGCACCAACAACTCTCTGAGTAAAAAGCCTTCCTCTAATATCCCCCTTGAACTTCCCACCCCTTACCTTAAAGCCATGTCCTCTTGTATTGAACAGTGGTGCCCTGGGGAAGAGGTGCTGGTTGTCCACTCTACCTATTCCTCTTTATACCTTTTATACCTCTATCATGTCTCCTTTCATCCTCCTTCTCTCCAAAGAGTAAAGCCCTAGCTCCCTTAATGTCTGATCATAATGCATACTCTCCAAACCAAGCAGCATCCTGGTAAATCTCCTCTGTACCCTTTCCAATGCTTCCACATCCCTCCTATAGTGGGGCAACCAGAACTGGATGCAGTACTCCAAGTGCGGCCTAACCAGAGTTTTATAGAGCTGCATCATTACCCCGCGACTTTTAAACTCTATCCCTCGACTTATGAAGGCTAACACCCCATAAGCTTTCTTAACTACCCTATCTACCTGTGAGGCAACTTTCAGGGATCTATGGACATGTATCCCCAGATCCCTCTGCTCCTCCACACTACCAAGTATCCTGCCATTTACTTAGTACTCTGCCTTGGAGTTTGTCCTTCCAAAGTGTACCACCTCACACTTCTCCAGGTTGAACTCCATTTGCCACTTCTCAGCCCACTTCTACCTCCTATCAATGTCTCTCTGCAATCTCGAAGAATCCCCTCCATTAACTTTCCTAGATCTGATGTTAGCTCAGCGGCCTGTACTTCACTAGCATATCCTTGAAGTCCTTCTTGGGGTGGGAACGTCAACTCAGACCATGGCTCAGACTATCTTTCTTAAATAGAGGCATATTAGCCACATTTCATTATTCTAGCACTTTACCCAAGCTAATGAAAATACAAATATCTCCACCAGAATCCCTGCACTTTCTTCCAATGGTGCTTTGGGCAGTCCTGGGGATTTATCCAGCCTTATCCACTTCAACACCTGATTTTTTATAATCTCAATGTTTTAGGACATCACTGGCCTCTTTTCTGAACTCCCTCACTTCCATGACTGTCTTCATAGTAAATACAGTCAAGAAGAATTCATTTAATACCTCTCCCATCTCCTGTCACTCTACACATAGACCACCACACTGATCTTTACGGGAGATCTATTCTCTCCCTAGTTACCATTTTGCTTTTAACTTACTCCCAGGATTCTCCTTTACGTATATCTCATATCCCCTTTTGCTCTTTTGATTTCAAGATTCAAGTTTAATAATTACGTGTACATTGAATCATAAAGTGAAATGCATATTTGCACTAACAACCAACACAACCTAAGGATGTGCTGGGAGCAACTGGCAAATATCGCTAAACGTTCCAGCATTCAGTAGGCTGCCCACAATGCTTAGCAGAAAAACATACAACACAACAAAACAACAACGAAAAACAAGCTATATTCCTCCCTCTCACCAACACACATACACAGTCTTCTAACCCTCCAGGACAGGCCATCTTTGGCACTAGCCTCCAGCAGATTCAGGCTCACACTCAATGGGCTTCGATTTCACCAGTGGACTTGCAGGACCCTCAGATCACTGAACACTGGACCTCGAACTCCAGACTCACCACTGACTGGACGCCAAACACTAGACTTTGAACTCCGATCTCACCGTTTCGTGAACCCAGTGGAATCACTGGACTCACTCCCTCTCCCCACATGGAACTCTGACTCTGAAACCAGCCGACAACTCGCTGACTCCGTGGGAGAAGGCACCAGCCCTCATCCACGCTGGTCTGCCAGCCCGACATCTGGCCACGTGTGTGTCACATCTACATCACTGGCTTTCGAACATGGAGCAGAGACTTAGACTCCAGCCTGACCTCTAATCCCCCACATCCCTGTCCCTAACCCTAACCTGACCCCTGTCCCCCATCTGTCCCCAAACCCATCACTACAAAACTAAAAAAACAACTCGAAAACAACTAAATCTGAGCTACAATTTCACAGCGGTCAAAGCTGTTGCCATCTTCTTCAGCAGACCTTCTTAAATGTTCTCTTAAATCCCTTCAGTCCTCAAGGGAATCGTTTGATCTCAGATGCCTAATCCTGACATATGCCTCCATTTTCCTAACCACAGTCTCAATATCTCTCATAAACCAGGGATCCTTATTCCTGCCCAACTTGCTACGCATTCTAACAGTGACATCTTGGCCCCGAACTCTCCCACTTGGCAGATGTCCCTCTAATTGCTAACAGCCTCTCCTAATCAACATTTGCAAGTTCCTGTCTTATGCCAGCAAAATTTAGGAGTTAAATTCATGGACCAATCCTAGCATTCTCCACAATTATTTTAAAACAAATAGAATTCTGCTTACTGGTCCAAAAGTGCTCCACCATTAATATTTCAGCCACTTGCCCAGGATCAGTTATCAATCAATAACCAATACATATTTACCATGTTACCAACATTTACCAATGTATTTGATTCAGAACTAGACTGGAACTTTCTGGGTACATTATTTAAGGGTCAGAAGCAGGAAGTACTTTATCATTTCATTCGCACTGTTGTGTCTGTGGTTTCATGAGATTAAAGGCAGGAAACTCACAGACATCTCACTCATGCTTTTCCCCTGAAATGACTCATTGCCTGGGAGAACCCAACCGTGGAATTAGACCTCAAAAATTCCAGCCGATAGTTTTAAGCCCTTCTCTCATTTTCATCTCTGAATATAATACAACCTGAACTGTTACTCTGTTATGCAAAATACTGGAAATTAAAACCGAAGGACTAAACCTGCAGGGCTATAAACCAATTACACACATAAGAAAAATAATTCTTTGCTAATGAGCTAAGAGAGTGCAATGTCACTGCCATAAAACTTTGTGCATTTACATTTTTACCACAATGGAATTGAAATCTACATTTGACAAAACTGTATCTGCATAAAAATCCCATTGCTTATGTTTGTTTCCCAATTAGCTCACCAAAGAATTAAGATAATTCCAAGTGCTATATTAATTGTAAGAGCCATAATTTTTATTCTAGAAGAATCCAGTTTAAATATCATTTGCTATCATTCCAACTGTATACAGATTAATAATGTGTAATGTCCTTATGAATAGAATATATAAGGCCTTCTTATGCCTGGCTACCTCAGGTAATTTACACATTGAACAGGGTAGCCTCATTTGACACCGTTCTTCAAAGTCAAAGTCAAATTTATTGTCATACGCACAAATACATGTATGCAATTAAAACTGTATTATGTGCTGGTGATGCTGCTACAAATAAGCTTTTCATTACACTGAGATTAGCTGTGTTGTAAACTTATTGGTTCGGATCATATAAGACCAGGACAAATTTCAGTGGGAACATGAACTTGATCAGACTGTTCCTTGGTATCACCTAATTGATGGAGTCAAAAATTTCAGTGAGGTTGAGAAAGACCATGTATAGTGCTTGATACTGCTCCTTGCATTTATCTTCAAGTTGTACTGTGGTGAAAATTATGCGTGCTGTCTCTCTAAATCAGGTGATCCCAACATGGGGTCCATGGCATAATGAAGGTTGGGAATCCTTGCTCCAGATGGATAGAACTGATAATGTGATTCAGGGAGCAGATCTTAAGCCTTGGAGATGGAGGTGAAGCTGAATCTAGGCAGTAGTCGCGATTGCAGCATGTCTGATCTCCCCTGATGTATCCTCCTCTTCACAGGTGTTCCTGATGACACTGTGGACTTGTAAATGAAGTTCTTCACTGCTGATCTTTAGTGGTGATACGACCACATTCAAGGATTTGCTGTTTTTTTAAAATTAAAATAAGAATTTTTAAACTTTGTGTTAATTAGTAGTGCCAACATTTCTGGACTGAACATCGTACGGTGGGTTTGTTAGTGTTTTTCACGTTAAGGAAAAAGAGGTAATTGAAGTGGTCCGTCTAGCTAGCATTGACTGTCATTAGTAAGTTCATCTTCACTTTTGGTCTCATTTGGGTGAAACTTTGAGTGCTTCAGATGTAAATGACCTTGGCAGCTTTGAAGAACCCATGCATGCCCATGGCAATCAGCAAATTCAAAGGTTCAAAGGATCATTTATTATCACAGCTTATATCCCTCTACAACTCTGAAATTTGTATTCTCCAGATAGCCACGAAACAAAGAAAGAACATGAAAGTCACTCAGAAAGAAACATCAAACCCATCCCTCATCAAAAAAGAACTGCATCCTGACCATCAACCCCAAAACCCCGCATACCTCACACAAAACGGAACAGGAACATCAACCCCCAAAATACAACCACTCCCCAGCACAAAAAATCTAACGGAACACTAACAGAACATCAACCCTGAAGTTACTAAGCCTCGTACTGTATATTCTGTCCCTCTAGCTGTTCTCTAGGTCATGGTTTTACTGCTGGGCCTCTCTCTTCAGGTAGGTCCATTGCTGTTTTCATTCTCTTGAAGAGTGGAGGAGCTTCCAATCTTGAAAATCCTTCTGTTTGCAAGTAATTAGTCTCTTGTTATTCTGGTCACTCCCGTCAAATCAGTTCTGGTTGTTCTTGGTAGAAGAGCCAAGAGTCTTTTCAAGCGTGTCAGTAAGCTGGATTCCAGGGTAGCTCATGAAGTGTGAATGCCTTTTGACTCCTGTCGGCTAGGACTTGACACATTGTCCATGAAGTCACCATGAAATGGCAGCTGTTGCCTTTTGGAGTCCTTGAGACATTGATCCTTTTGCCCTGGCACTTTTTCCAGTCCTTCCCAGTGTTGCACCTCAACTCCAATAAGTTTTGCAGGAGTGAAATGCTCACCTACAGACTAGAATCAAGGCGAACACAACCTCAGTGGCCAAGTTATTCTATGGAGACAATTTTGCATCTGAGCTCCAAGCCATCTTTGGAGGACAGGCATTAAACTCAACAACCAAAGCAGCTCAGTCACCTTGCACCTGCTGCGTCATACTGTCCTCCGCCAAAAACAGTGCATGGTCTTTTGAGGAAAATGTATTTAAAGATCCAGAACTCTGATGTGACTCAGAATGCAGTGGTGATCCTTGCCTCCTATGTGCTTTTGAGACAAGGATTACCAAGAGCAGGCTTCTCAAAGCACTGGAGGTTTACCAATAATGCTTTATTCATAAAATATTCTAAACTTCCTGAAGAAAAATAGATTATTTCTCCCATGCTAACATCTCCTGCAATTATGCCTTGTTATACTCAGTTGACTCGAGTGGGCAGGCCATAATTTTTTCACGCCTAACGCCGGACTACTGATTCAGTTCATTCCATACTCTACAATGGCAGAGATTGCCCAGGCAGACAAAAGAAAAGATTCAAGGGTCAGTTCAAAGACTGCTGATAAAAATGCAATATTTCCACCAACTCCTGGAAATTCCTAGCCAGAAGCAGCTCAGTGTGGAGAAGGTACATTTGGGATGTCATTGAGTAGTCACAAATTTGTTGATACTTACTGTTGAGGATGTATGTGGAGGAGACTGAGAGAGATCTTTAAACAGATTGTTTGCAAAACTGATTTGGAAGGTATGTTCTCCAATGTTTCTCAATAAAGAAATTATCCCAACAAAACATCTTTCATATTCATTCTTTCCATCAGTTAAATTGAATATCACTCACAGTTTAAAGTTGATAAAGAAATAATCATGGCTCACAGAGTCCCAGATTTGACTTTCACTATCTGAGTGTAAGCAGGAAGAGGTGCATGCACATTTGTTGCTTAACTATTCCTAGAAAATATCCTGCACTATTTTCTCGCCAATCAAATCCCTGAAAAGAATTGCATAGAAATCCAATTGGTCAGAGCAGTCTGTTGTTGTTGATCCTCCACGTGCCCTGTGGCGCAACGGGCAGCAACCTTGGTGTTTCTTTAACGTTTGTCCGTTTTTTTTAACGAGGCTAAGTTGCTAGCTTGATACTTAACCCAGCACGGATGGAAAGCGAGCAAGTAGCTGGCCAGATTTGAAGCCGGGACTACTCGCCTCGAAGTCCAGTGCGGATGCCACTACACCACAGTCAGCAAATAACAGTCCATAACCAAACAAAATCCATTCTCTATCCAAGTATTGCACCCCCGCCCCCCACCCAACCTCCAGTCTCCTGGAAGTGTTAGGGTACTGCTCTGTCATCTTATCCAAGTAATCTACCTTCATCTACAGAATGGGAGCTTCCATGAATCTATTCAGTCGATTTGCAAAGCAATTCACTACTAGGTCAATCGTTAATTTTAAATCTGAGAACTGATACATTGTTGTTAACTGACGTTATTTCAGAAGGTGGGGAAAGAAAAGCATTCTTGAGTTAAGTCACTTCCAGTTCTACAGATGAATAATAATAGTCACTTGGATGAAGTGTCAGAGTTGGATCTCAACATCAGGTAACACTTCCATGTTACTCAGTGCCATTGGAGGAAGGACTTGTTATAAGCCCTTTAAGAACATCCATAGAAAGACAAGAATGTATTTACTGACCACCAAAGAACAACTTAAATAAACATTCATTAACTTGCACAACTGAACTGCTGTATTTGCCAACATACTTGCAGGCAATTTGCCAGTTCTGGAGTTTTTTGAGATATCATGAAACTGTAATAAGGTAACACACATCAAAGTTTCTGGTGAACGCAGCAGGCCAGGCAGCATCTCTAGGAAGAGGTACAGTCAACGTTTCAGGCCGAGACCCTTCGTCAGGACTGTGCGCTGCTTGAATTTCCAGCATCTGCAGAATTCCTCGTGTTTGCGACTGTAATAAGGTGCTGGTTTTAACAAGGCTGAAACTCTGTGAGAACAACATTAGAATTAAAATACCAGCAGTTAAGCAATCTGTCAAATTTTTGCATTAAGTACAATTTCAGTTTCAAAGATGCAGTTGAATCTTTCTGAAACTGCTGAAAAATACAGTTGTTTTTATATGAATTGCAACAGACTCTATGACCATAACGCTGGTCCAATGGAATTTATGCCTTAAAATGTTATTTGGCAAGATGATACATGGACCAACAAGCAATAAAAATCTGTTTATCCAGCTGTCAAAGCAAATTCTTCATCAAGTACATTTACCCTGGCTCTGTAGAAACTTAACTGTTCCATCCTGAAATGCTGCACCATCCTCTACAATGCCACCATCATTTGCCCTTGAGATGCTTTAACCCTTTGTGTTGTTTATGGTCATTTGAGTTGGCATTTCTAGCTTGGGGGAGCCACCTGGCAATCATTCCTCCCGGAAATTTAAAGATCAGCCATTCCCTTTGAATATCACGTAGATTCAGACAATTTTTCTTCCTACGTCTTCACCAAGAGTACAAAATCACCAATGAAAAAACTGCAGTCTGCATGTATTCGTCATTCAATAGCACCAAGATTTACCAATATAGAAAATCTAAGAAATACTAAGTATTCATAGAAATCCTCCTTTTGTGAATGGTCTCAGAAATGGAATAATATAGATGAGTAGTTTCACATTCCATTAACCAACAGTGTGATCCTACTTTGTATCTTCAGTAGTCATGGATTAGGAAAGGGAAGATTCAAGAGGGCATCCCACCCTTGATTACTATCCAATGAAGCACTTGGGAATGATGGTGAGAATAAGGTCGGATCCCAAATAAATTGAATAGATTGAAGCACAGCTAGAAATTAAAAGTATTGGCACCTCCACAAATCCCCTTAGCCCCCGATGACCCTGTGATTTCAGTCTGTGAGGCTGACATGACAGCATCCTTTAGAAGGGCTAACTCACAAAAAGTATCTGACCCAGAAGGTGTACCCGGCTAAAAATTGAATATCTCTGATGATCAACTGGCTGGAGTGTTCACTGATACGTATCTTCAACCTCTCGCTTTGGCTGTCTGTGGTACATACTTGCTTGAGGTAAGCGTCAATCATACCAGTGCCCAAGAAAAATATGGTAACCTGCCTCGATGATCATCATTAGGTAGCATTTACAGCCACAGTGACGAAGTGTTTTGAGAGCTTGGTCATGAAGCATATCAACTCCAGCCTGAGGAGTGACTTGGATCTACCCCAATTTTCCTACTGTCACAACAGGTCAACAGCAGATCCCATTTCATTGGCTCTTCTCTCAGCTCTGGAACATCTGGACAATGAGGATATATACATCAAGATATTCTCCACTGACTACAGCTCAGCATGCAACACTATCATCCTCTCAAAACTAATCACTAAGTTCCTATATTTAGGCCTTGATACCTCCCTGTGCAACAGGACCCTTGATTTCCCTTCTTGTACACCCCAGTCAGTATGGTTTGGCAACGACATCTCAGCACAGGTATACCACCGGGCTGTGTGCATAGTTCCCTGCACTACTTGCTTTCTAAGTACAACTCCAATGCCATATTTAAGATTATTGATGACTCCACTGGTGATGGCCGAATTAAAGGTGATGACAAATTGGCATATAGGAAGGAGACTGAAAGTCCACATGGATGGTGCTATAATAACAGCCTCTCACTCAACATCTGCAAAACTAAACAAGTGATTATTGACAATAGGAGGATGAAGTCAAATGTCCATGAGTTAGTCCACATTAGGAGATTGGAGGTAGAGATGATTAGTAGTATTACATTCACTGGCATTACCATATCGGAGGGTTTGTCCTGGGACCAAAACGGAAGTGCCATCACAAAGAAGAGCCTCTGCTGTCTTACAAGTTTGCATAGATTCAGCAAGTCATATAAAACTTTAACAGATTTCTATAGATGCACAGTTGAGAGAATCCTGACTGGTATAGAAACACGATTACCCAGGAATATGAAAAGTGGAGACAGCCTAGTCCATCACAGGCAAAGGCCTCCTCATCATTGCACACATTTACAAGGAGCACTGCTACAAGAAAGCAGCATCCATCATTAAGGACCCCCACCATCAACGTCATCCTGTCTTCTCGCTACTACCATCAGGTGAAAGGTACAGGTGCCTCAGAGTCATTGCACAGAAACAAGCCATTCAGCCCACCTATTCTCTGCCAAACTATTAATCTGCCTAGTCCCATCAACCTGCCCACAGACCATAGCCCTCCATACCCCTCCTACTCATGTACCTATCCAAATCTCTCTTAAATATTGAAATAAACCCTGCATCTGCCAACTCCACTGGCAGCTCTTTCCACATTCTCAACACCCTCTGAGTGAAGAATTTCTTCCTCATGGTCCTCCTAAACATTTCACCTTTCAATTTTAACCCAAAATGTCTAGTTCAAGTCTCACCCAATCTCATTGGAAAAAGCCTGCTTGCATTTACCCTATTTACGCCTTTCAAAATTTTGCAGACCTCCATCAAATCTCCCCTCTTGTCTATGCTCTAGGGAATAATATCATAACCTATTCAACCTTCCCCTATAACTCAGGTCCTCAAGTCTTGGCAACATCCTGGTAAATTTTCTCTGCATTCTTCAATCTTATTGACATCTTTCCTGTTGGTAGATGACCAAAACTGCACACAATACTCCAAATTAGGCCTCACCAACATCTTAAACAACTTCAACATAATATCGCAACTGCTGTACTCAATACTTTGATTTATGAAGGCCAATAGACAACAAGCTTTCTTTATGACCATATCTATCTGTGACGCCACTTTCAATGAATTATTGACTTATGCTCTCAGATTTAGTGCCCTACTATTCACTGGGTAAGACCTACCCTAGTTGGTGCTACTGAAATGGAGCACCTCACACTTGTCTGCATTATATTCCATCTGCCATTATCAGCCCATTGTTCCAGTTGGTACAAGCCGCTGCAAGACTTGATATTCTTCCTTGCTGTCCACTTCATCCCAATCTGGGTGCCATCCACAAATTTGCTGATCCAGATAACCACATTATCATTGAGATAGTTGATAAGATGGCAAACAACAACGGACTCAACACCGATCCCTGCGACTCTCCACAAGTCACAAGATCTCGTCAGAGAGGCAAACATCTACTACCATTCTCTGTCTTCTTCTGTGAAGCCAATGTCTAGTCTAATATACTACATCATCTTGAATGGCAAGCAACTGAACCTTCTTGACCAATCACATCTTGTCATGGAGCATGCTAATGTCCACATGGAGAACATCCACTGTCTTGTTTTCATCAACTTTCCTGGAAACTTCCTTGAAAGACTCTATTGGATTGGTTAGACACGATGTACCACAAACAAAGCCAGGTTGACAATCTCTAATTGATTGAAAATTGAAAATCTGGCTGAGTGGTGTCACAACAACAACCTATTACTAAATGTCAGCAAGAGCAAAGAGCAGATTATTGTCTTGCAAGAGCAGGAAACCAGAGGTTCATGAGCCAGCCTTCATTGGGGATCAGAGGTGGAGAGAATCAGCAACTTCAAATTCCTCAGTGTTATCATTTCAGAGGACCTGTCCTGGGCCCAGCACAAAAATGTAATTATAATGGAAGCATGACAGCGCCTCCACTTCCTGAGAAGTTTGCAAAGGTTTGGCATGACATCTGAAACTTTAACGAACTTCTATAGATGTATGGTAAAGAGTATATTGACTGGTTACATCCCAGCCTGGTATGGAACCACCAATGCCCTTGAACAGAAAATCCTACAAAAAGTAATGGATATGGCCCAGTCTATCATGGGTAAAGCCCTCTACACCATTGAGCACACCTACAGGGAGCCCTGTTGCTGGAAAGCAGCAACCATCATCAAGGACCTCCATCACCCAGGCCATGCTCTCTTCTTGCTACTGCCATCAGGAAGGAGGTACAGGAGCCTCAGGACCCACACCACCAAGTTCATGAACAGTTATTAACCCTCAAACATCAAGTTCTTGAACCAAAGGGGATAACTTTACTCAACTTCACTCACCGGATCACAAAACTGTTCTCACAACTTATGGATTCTCTTTCAAGGACACTTTACGTCATGCCTCGATATTTATAGTTTATTTATTTATTTATCTTTCATATTTGCACAATTGACATTGCACATTGGTTGGATGCAGTTGGGTGTGGTCTTTCATTGATTCATTTGTGTTTTTTGAATTTACTATGATATGCATTACGGGAAATAGCTTTGGGTTCGGAAAGTGGACAGAAAACATGGATTACGTGTAAACACATTAACCATTTATTTACACACAACCAAGTACTTGATCAAACATCTAAGTCAAACAAGTACTCATCTAAGCCAACCTAAGTTACAAAAGCTATGATATTAAAGATTCAGTAACACTTCAGACTCAACAGGTACTTCATTAAGTCTCCCTAAGTCACTCGACAAGGCTGTCCTCTTAGTCCCCTATTATTTGATATTGCATTAGAACCTCTTGCAATTGCCATTCGAGAATCTTCAAATATTACTGGGATAACTCAGGGATTAAAGTCCCATAAATTATCACTCTATGCTGATGATTTACTTTTATATATTTCTAATCCTGAGAAATCCATTCCTGCTGTTTTAGAGTTATTAGCACAATTTGGTTTTTTTTCAGGTTATAAATTAAATCTTAGTAAGAGTGAACTTTTTCCGATTAATAAACATCTTCCCTTATATTATAAATTTCCATTTAAATTGATTAATAATCATTTCTCATATCTTGGGATTAAAATTACTTGTAAATACAAAGATTTATTTAAGACTAACTTTTTACCATTAATAGACCATATTACTCAACTTTCATCTAAATGGTTTCCCTTATATTTAACTTTGATTGGTCGTATTAATGCAGTTAAGATGTTTTTTTTGCCAAAATTTTTATATGTGTTTCAGGCATTACCAATTTTTGTTCCAAAATCTTTCTTTGATAAAGTTGACTCTAAAATTTCTTCATTTATTTGGCAGAATAAGAATCCCAGACTGGGTAAAATACATTTACAGAAAGCTAAGAGAGATGGAGGTTTAGCATTACCTAACTTTAGATTCTATTATTGGGCTATTAATATTCGACATATGAAATTTTGGTTACTCGATCAGGACATACTATCTATTCCTAAATGGGTAGCATTGGAACTACAATCTGTTCAGGGTTATACACTTGGCTCTATTTTAGGCTCCTCTCTCCCTTTTGATTCGAAACGCCTTAAGCAGGTCTCTAACCCGATAGTTAAATATGCTTTGCGCATTTGGTTTCAATTCAGAAAATTTTTTGATCTTAATCAATTCGGGTTAGCGATTCCTATTTTAGGTAACATATTTTTTCCTTCCTCTTTTACGGATCACGCTTTTCAAATTTGGAAGACTAAGGGTATTTTACGGTTTTTGGATTTATTTTTAGATGGTTCCCTTATGTCTTTTGAACAATTATCTAATAAATATAACTTATCAAGAATACATTTTTTTAGATATTTACAAGTTAGAAATTTCCTAAGTACTATACTTTCTTCCTTTCCAATGCTTCCTCCTACATATATTTTAGATTCGATAATTAACCTCAATCCATGTCAGAAAGGTGCATCGGCTAGGATTTATAATATTATTATGAAACATAGGAAAGCTCCATTTGATAAGATTAGGGTAGATTGGGAACAGGAATTGGGGCTTACCATTTCTGTGGATGATTGGGGGCAGATTTTACAATTAGTTAGTACTTACTCTATTTGTGCTAAACATTCCCTAATTCAATTTAAAGTGGTTCATAGAGCACATATGTCCAAAGATAAGTTAGCGCGTTTTTACTCGCATATTAATCCTTTTTGTGATAGATGTTCGGGGCAGATAGCCTCTTTAACTCATATGTTTTGGTCTTGCCCTACTTTGGAAACTTTTTGGAGAGATATTTTTAATATTATTTCTAAGGTATTAAATATAGATATCTCTCCTCACCCTATTACTGCTATCTTTGGACTACCTAAAATTTCTAGTAATCTTTCCCCTTCAGCCCGTAGAATGATTGCATTTCTTACTTTAATGGTGAAAAGATGTATTTTACAACATTGGAAAGAGCTTAATGCTCCAACTACCTTTTTTTGGTTTTCTCAGACGATTTTATGTTTGAATTTGGAGAAAATTAGAAGTAACCTTTATGATTCTTCATTTAAATTTGAACAGATTTGGGGACCTTTTATTCGATATTTTCATTTAATGTAATATTTACCCTTCTTGTTTTTTTTCACTGTTTTTAATGGAGGTCGGGATTGAGGACGTGATTTTAAGTTTAACTCTGTTTGGTTTCAAGTTAGCCCATTGCTTTGCTTTGCTTTTAATTAGTTGCACGGTGGGTTTTTTTTTGGGGGGGGGGTTTTTCTTTTTTTTTCCATTGATATATATAAAATTTAGTATACTATTATGTTATCTTGGTTTCTTATGTTTAAATTACATTGTTTGTAGTATTTTTTTTGGTATTGATACCTTTTGGAATTTTATTATACTTTAACATTGTATTAATGTTTATATGGCTTACCTTTTTTGTATACTTATTCAATAAAAAGATTTAAAAAGAAAGAAAGTCTCCCTAAGTTACACAACTACAAAAGTAAACATTCAACAAACAGGCAACACACATCAAAGTTGCTGGTGAACGCAGCAGGCCAGGCAGCATCTCTACGAAGAGGTACAGTCGACGTTTCAGGCCGAGACCCTTCGTCAGGACTAACTGAAGGAAGAGCTAGTAAGAGCTTTGAAAGTGGGAGGGGGAGGGGGAAATCCAAAATGATAGGAGAAGACAGGAGGGGGAGGGATGGAGGTACTTTGCCATATGTGCACACATGGGCCTGCCTTTATCTGCAGCACTTCCTCAATGGTCTTTGAGCACTGGCTGTGACTTCAGTTTGAAGATAATCCCTGGAGACAAAGGAAAGCGAGTGAGTCTCTCGCATGTGATAATCTCATACTCCTGAGGTGCCTGGAATCAGAAACTGGTGCCCATGGTACGCAAGGCAACCCATGGGAAAGAGCTGCTGCGACCTTCCAATGGGCCAGTCAACGACTGACATGGCGGAAGTGGCCTTCGACCAGCAAATAAGCCAACCCTCAAAAGATGCAACACAATGGCAATTTGGTCTTCAAACTAGTTTGACCCCGGCAAATACCCCACTAAACTTCAACACAAAAGTACAATATCCAGTACTATAAACCCAATAGTAACCTGCCAGTGTAATACCATAGTCAGTCAGCCATCATCCTCTCCTCAGGTTGTAATAGCTGTGGAAATGGCCCCCTACTGTTTTAATCTTATCCACCAGCTGTCGGATGTGATCAGCCAAATGAGTGATGCTCCCCAATTCGACAGGAATATACGTGCAGCATTCTGAAGTGCCACCTTTCTTTGCAAACAGGTAATCTAATAGCAGCAACCATACCACCAGAGAGGAGCCAGGAGCCACGGGTATGCCTGGGAGCCACATATCCAGTAAGTGCCTTCCACATTCCAGGGAGTGCCACCCTCACCCATTTAGCGTAGACACAGTCATCCCATGGTACTGTCCCTGCTCACACTTGCTGTGTCCCACTGACTGGTTGGACCTCTGCCTAACATACTGCCTACAACAGCATTCCTTTCCCTTCCCTGTCGGCTGGGGAATCACTTTCAGAGTCGGTCCCTTGGGTTAAACAAATTGTACGTAGGGAAATACCAGCCGTTAAAGCACTTTCTCCACTGGGGTTACTAAGACTCATGTTCTTTAAGGCTGCTACCATACTTTGGGGTGAGATTGGCTGGAATGGACTACTCCCTCTTGGCTTCCCCAAAAACAGAATACCAAAACCTGAGAAAATGGATATTTCCCACAATAGTCTTTTCCTTTGTCATTGCGAGGGATCAGTATTAATGGCATTGTTTATGCAGAGTGGTTAGGAATCTTCATACAAATCCAGCAATCTGACACGTTGGCCCTGTTTGCATATTTATATGGCATCTGCAGGAACATTTCCTACTGATGTCAGCATCCGTTACGTTGGTACACTGTAATGTAGGAAGATACAAGGTCACTCACTCCTGATTAGTTGCTAGGCATTTAGACAGATCAGTCATTGTTAGCAAGGACAAAAACTTTTGGGATCACTTCTGAATCTTCTATTCTTCCGAAATATGAATTCTAAATTCCCAATTTAACTGTCCACCAATGAATGTCTTTCCCAAATATTAATTTCCCTTTGAAATGTGGACATCTCATATCCGGAGTAAAGATGGCCAGTGTGGAATCCAGGTCTCTCCCTAAAACCAATTTCATGGAAAACCAAGTAAGAAACTAAAAACACTGATAAGACAAACAAAAATCCATGCTTGTAATTTTCTTCCTTCAGAACCCTGACAAGTAACTGAAAAACTTAAAATAAACAGTTAATTCCCACAGTGAAAAACTAGCACTTTTTCCAAAGAACAAATATGACTGTTGTGGGGGGTGGGGGGGCAACACAAAAACACATTCAGATAACCACTTAAAGGCACAGTGTTCTTACGAGATAAGAACTCCTGTAATCCACTTCACCAAGCAGGATATATTTCAATATCATCTCGTCCACTGAAGTACAGGATTAATGCAAAAAGCCCTTCCAATAAAGAATTAAAAAACATGAGAAAATCTGCAGATGCTGGAAATCCAAAGCAAGGCACACAAATTGCTGGAGGAACTCAGCAGGCCTAGCAGCATTATTGAAAAAGAGTAAACTGTCGATGTTTCGGGGAGAGACACTTCATCAGGACTTTTTCCTGATTCCCCAGCCAACTGGGAAGGGAAAAGAATGAAGAATTAATGGGCCAATCAACAATCAGCATGGTAGAAGCAGCTTTTGATCAGACAACCCTCCACATTACAGTATGCTTGCAAGAAATCAAATCTCAGGTATATGGAGACATATAAGAACATTGATTGTAAATTTACTTTGAAATTTGAACTAATCAGTCCCTGTCTATTCAAATACTTACAAATCCAGTCCCTTAGAGTAACTTCTAATAACTTACCCACTTCTAATGACAGGCTAACTAGCCTATAACTTCCTGGCTTGTTCTTGGAGCGTTTTTTAAACAATGGAACAATATTAGGTATCCTCCAATCCTCCAGCTTTTCACCATTGCCTATGGACATTTTAAATATCTCTGCTGGAGCCCCCGAAATTTCAGCACTAGCCTCCCACCTTAATTTTCCGCAAGACAGCAAACACATCCTCTTCTGTAATCTGTATATGGTCCATGACCCCATTTTTCACTTTCATCAACTCTGTGTCAATCTCCTAAGTAAATACAGATGTAAAAAAAATCCATTTACGATTTCCCGCAACTCTTTTGGCTGCTGCATACACAGATGACCACTCTGATCTTCAGAGGACCATGTTTATTCCTTGCTATCCTTTTGCTCTTAATATATCTGCAGAAGCTGTTGGGATTCTTCTTCACCTTGTCTGCGATAGCAACATTATGCTTTCTTTTAGCAACCCTGATTCGTTCTTAAGTGTTCTCTTGCATTTCTTATACTCCTCAAGTATGTAATATGTTTCCACCTGCCTATACCTGCTATGCACCTCCCTCTTTTTCTTAACCAAGCCCTCAGTGTCTCTCAAAAACCAAGGATTCCTAAACCTGTTATCCTTGCCTTTTATTCTGACAGGTACGTACAAACACTGTACTCCCAAAATTTCACCTTTGAAGGCTTCCAACATACAAGGTACACCTTGGGCAGAAAACAACCTTTCTAATACTATCAAACAGGTTGGCAGAAAACAACCTTTCTAATACTATCAAAATTGGCCTTTGTCCAATTTAGAATATTATATCCTTTTCCATAATTATCTTAAGATAAATGGCATTATGATCCCCTACACAAACTTCTGTCACCTGCTCTGTCTCATTCCCCAAAAGGAGATCTAGTATTGTACTCTCTCTGGTCGAGACCTCTATGCACTGATTAAGGAAACTTTCCTGAACACATCCAGCCTTTTTATCGTATGGGAGTCCCAGCCAATATGTTAAAATTATATATTATCACAACCTTATGTTTCTTGGAACAGTCTGCGATCTCTCTACAAATTTGCTCCCCTAAATACAGCGGACTGTTGGGTGGTCTATAATATAATCTCATTAACATGGTCATCCCTTTCTTACTCTACAGTTCCACCCATATAGCCTCAGTAAACAAGCTCGCCAGTCTGTCCTGTCTGAGTACTACTGTGATATTTTCCCTGACAAATGATGCCAACCTTCCCCCTTTAACCTCTCCCACTCTATCACATGTAAAGTAACAGAACTCTGGAACATTGGCCTGCCAGTCCTGCCCCTCCTGCAACCAAGTCTCACTAATGGCTACAAGGTCACAATTTCACATGTTGATCCATGCCCTGAGCTCACCCGCCTTTCCTACAATGCCTCTTGCATTGAAATATACACAACTTATATCATTAGCCCCACTACGCTCAAATATTTTGATTCCTAACTTTGCAGGTAGTCGTAACAAAAACTTTACCCACAATGACTCTACTATCTACTATTGCGCTTTGGTTCCTACCACACTCCACCTCTAGCTTAAACCCCCGTGTAGCACGAGCAAACCGTCCTCAAGGGTATTAGTCCCTCTCCAGTTCAGGTACAGACTGTCCCTTTTGTACAGGTCCCCACTTCCATGGAAGAGAGGCCAATGATCCAAAATCTGAAGCCCTCCCTCTTGCACCATCTCCTTAGTCACGTGTTAAACAGCATGATCTTCCTTTTTCTGGCCTCACTAGCACATGGCATGGGGAGCAATCCTGAGATCTCAACCCTAGAGTTCCTGTCCTTTAGCTGAGTATCTAACTGCCTGAACTCACTTTGCAGAACCTTGTCATCCTTCCTACCCGTGTTATTGGTATCTATATAGACCATGACCTCTGACTGCTCACCCTTCCACTGAAGTATACTGTGGACTCGATCCGAGATGCCTCTGACCTTGGGGCCCAAGAAGCAACATGCTATCCGAGAATCTCATTCTTGTCCACAGAAACTCCTGTCTCTTTCCCTAACCAATCACTACATTTCGCCTCTTCTGCCTCCTTCCCTTCTGAACCACCAGTGCCAGACAATGCCAGGGACCTGATCACCATGGCTTTCTTCTGCTAGATAATTCCCCCCACCAACAGTAGCCAAAGCAGTATACCTGTTGTTGAGGGGAAAGGCTACAGGGGTAATTTACACTGGCTGCCTGTCCCCTTTACCCCTCCTGATGGTCACTCAGTTACCTGTGTCCTGCACCCGAGTGTAACTACCTCCCTGTATCACTTGTCAATCAACCCCTCAGCTTCCCGAGTTCTTCCAGCTCCAGTTCCAATTCCTTAACACGATCTGAAAGAAGCTGCACCTGGATGCACTTCTTGCAGGTGTAGTTGCCAGGGACACTGGAGGTCTCCCTTCCCACATCCTGCATTACATTATCCTGCAGGCATCCCCACTGCTCTCATAGTGCAATAAGAAAGAAAGAAAGAAAAATTAAATGGATAAATATCTACCTGCAGCTTTCGCCTCTCTTCATTGACACCTCTATGAGCCAAAGCCTGAACACCTCACTTTAACACTGGCCCACACTCACAATAGCCTCTCCACTTAAACCTAACTTTCAAAAAAATTTTTCTTGCCACCTAATTATACACAATCCAACATCCCCCTAGGAACTGTGGTGCGCAGAATGCCCTGACTGCCCCCATCCATTTCTTTTGAAATCCCTCTCCTGCTACATAATCTAATATCTCCTTGGGAACTGTGATCCCACGCCATCAGGTTCAGGAACTGTTATTATCTTAAACCATCAGGCTCCTGAACCGGTGTAGATAGTCTCATACACCTCAATTCTGAACTGACTGTACAACCAATAGACTCTCTTTCAAGGTCTCTTCAATGCATGTTCTCAGTAATATTTACTTACTTTCTTATTATTTGCATGATTTGTCCTCTTTTGTACATTGCTGTTTGTCAGTCTTTGTTATTTATAGCTTTCAGAAATTCTATTCTATTACTTTATGTTCCTGTAAATGCTCAAAAGAAAATGAATCTCAAAGTAGTATATGGTGACATATATATCCTTTGATGATATATTTTTGATTATTAATTTTGACTTTGGCTTTGACTTTCCAAAGTTAAGATGAAAGAATTGAAGAATTAGCTCAGACATTCTGCCCAGTTTTGTTTATGTAAGTGATAGCGGCTGAATAGGTCGATCATATCCAAGGACAGAATCATTGATACCTATACAGGTATACGTATTATAAAAATCTACATCACTCTTCGTGAATTTCTATTGCTTGTAAGCATAGGACAAGGACCCAGAACATCTACCTTACTTAGAATTATGGTTATACTCGAGCAATAATGCTTATACAGCATTTTACATCACAATTATTAGTGTGCATTAAACTAATTATGAATCTAATTGTAATTTATTTGGATCATAAATATAAAGGTTGCACTTTGATTCTTGACTCACCTCAAATTAAGATTTTATCTCTAGGTACAGTGTCTTTGTTTATTGCAGATTATTTTTTATGTGTGTTCCAGGAAGTTTCTTCTAGACATTGGAACTTGAAGTTAGACTTTCTACAGTTTCTCTCAGTGTCTTTTGCTCAAAGTTGATGTAAATTATGGCGCAGTTGTAAGTACGAAATGCATTCAGTGCAATTTGAGTTTCCTGGGTGCTTTGAACTAATTTTTAAAATATTACACTTGAAACCATCCCCACCCACAAAACTGGTTTCAGCTCCAGGGTAAATTAATTACCACAGAGAGTTTCTGCTAATTGGACTCATTTGTATGCGTTTGAAAAGAATCCAAAAATTAAGCTGTATCTTCTGAACCTGAGGACATTAATGGATATGTTTTAAAAGGTTTTGATTTATTTTTAATTACTGAGTTGACCACTGATCCCAATTGAAAACAAGTAGCTTGGTGTGTTTTTAACCTGATTATTGGTTTTATTTGTTCAATCGACACATGATTGACAGACTGATTAAAAATGCCTTCTTGGGTATTAAATCCATTTTCATCTGATTTAGTCAAATTTTAACAGAATATCACTCTTAAGTTTATTGAGGAATCTTTCTTAAAGGCAGTTTGTAAAGGAAAGTACATAGTAGTCATATTCATAGCCATGGTCATACTTTATTGATCCCGGGGGAAATTGGTTTTCGTTACAGTTGCACCATAAATAATAAATAGGAATAGAACCATAAATAGTTAAATAGTAATATGTAAATTATGCCAGTAAATTATGAAATAAGTCCAGGACCAGCCTATCGGCTCAGGGTGTCCGACCCTCCAAGGGAGGAGTTGTAAAGTTTGATGGCCACAGGCAGGAATGACTTCCTATGATGCTCTGTGCTGCATCTCGGTGGAATGAGTCTCTGGCTGAATGTACTCCTGTGCCCACCCAGTACATTATGTAGTGGATGGGAGACATTGACCAAGATGGCATGCAACTTAGACAGCATCCTCTTTTCAGACACCACCGTCAGAGAGTCCAGTTCCATCCCCACAACATCACTGGCCTTACGTATGAGTTTGTTGATTCTGTTGGTGTCTGCTACCCTCAGCCTGCTGCCCCAGCACACAACAGCAAACATGATAGCACTGGCCACCACAGAATCGTAGAACATCCTCAGCATCGTCCAGCAGATGTTAAAGGACCTCAGTCTCCTCAGGAAATAGAGACAGCTCTGGCCCTTCTTGTTGACAGCCTCAGTGTTCTTAGACCAGTCCAGTTTATTGTCAATTCGTATCCCCAGGTATTTGTAATCCTCCACCATGTCCACACTGACCCCCTGGATGAAAACGGGGTCACCGGTACCTTAGCTCTCCTCAGGTCTACCACCAGCTCCTTAGTCTTTTTCACATTAAGCTGCAGATAATTCTGCTCACACCATGTGACAAAGTTTCCTACCGTAGCCCTGTACTCAACCTCATCTCCCTTGCTGATGCATCCAAGAAAAACCCAAGTCGTGTGCTGGTTCATTGCAAATTGAAAGGTATCCAAAGGAGTTTGAGCAGAAACATGAGTAAATAATACAGTACTCAAAACAGGAGCAATTTTAGAAAAGATCACAGGAGACATGATGAACTGCTCTTCCTCAAAGCCATTTTATTAGGTTTCAATTGTAATTTAATACCTCTACTGGGAAGGTTTGAAGTTAATAGTGACACCCAGGGGAATAGCTGGTGGTGAAGTGGGCAATGGTGATGTTATTTAATATCAAAAACAAACGTTGTGAGTTCGTGTAGATGAAGATGGTCATTGCCATATTCAGCTATAGGACACCTTGAACTTGCCAGTTGTTATTCCGGATTGCAAGAGTAGCCAGATCTTGCTGCATTCAGGCACTGTATACCACTCTGACGGAGCCAATATTTAGTACAGTAGGTCTTTATCTACATCCTAACACTGTATTCAAAGAAGGTCTCTCTTTTTTCTCATCTGCCGCCTTCTTCCTCCTTCTTTCACTCATCTTCCTGTCATGCGATTCCTCATCTCCCTCCACTTCCGGCTGCTGCTTGGAGTGACTAAAGGCTGTTCTAGGTAATGGTAATATATTGGAGGGTGCAGAAGCTGAGGATAGAGGAGCAGACTACTTCTGCAGAGTATCCCAGGACACTTCTTGGTTGATTCAGGAAAAAAAATTCACGTTAAGTACCTTAATGATAGCTTACCAAAGGTTTCTCATGGTCCCATGATCATGTGTGGAATTTTGCTCTGCAGTAGCGTCAGGCAAGTGAGGAGCTACACACCAACCATCACTTAGGTCGTCAAGGACTGAACAGGAATAGGCAGCATGGTTTTATGCATGGGAGGTCTTGTCTGATGAATCTCTTGGAGTTTTTTGATAGATGAAAGTAGGGTGGTAGATATTATCTGTGTGGACTTTAGTAAGGCCTTTGACAAGGTTTTGCATGACCTGCTGACCTGGAAGGTTAGGTCGCCTGGGTTTCAGGAGAGGTAGTGAGGCGGATTCAGAAATGGCTCAAAGATATGAAGTAGAGAATGATAGTTAAAGGTTGATTCTCCAACTGGAGGCCTGTGACTAGTGGGGTGCCCCAGGGGTAAGAGTGAGATGATTGAGTGATGAATGGCCTTGAGAGAGTGGATGTGGCGAGGATGTTTCCTGTGGCGGGAGAGTCTAAGACCAGTGTACACAGCCTCAGAATGGAGATGAGGAGGAATTTCTTTAGCCAGAGAGTGGTGAAACTCAGACATCCCACCCTGCAAAAACTCATTTCAGGGAGGTAGCACCCCCGCCGCCCGCAACCCCATATTCCACGCACCCCCAATCAACCTCCAAGGGGGTGTGTAGTACTTTGTTCAGTGATTTTGTCTGATCTGTAAACCAAATTGGGTATATGCAGAAAATATGACATTAAAATATGTACTTATGTTATATTATATTATCATGTTTATTCTATTACAACTTTCAGCAAGTCTACAGGGAGCTTGGCCTCATCACGTAGAACATCAATAGCGTAGCTCCTTAGCAGCTAGCCAGCTAGTTTAATAACGTTAGCTATGCTAATGAATGAATAACTCCTGTTAAACTCACCTCAACATGTCTTTTACATCTTAACCCACCATAGGCAATAGAAAAGTCACTGTTGCAAACAGTGCAGCGAGCAACACTGTCATTATTTTTGAGGTCGACTGTAAAGCCCGCCCACAGAGAAAACTGATAGGTCTACTTAGCACGAAGGGAGACAGAACAGGATGCTCCCTCTCCCCCTCCAAAAAATCGACTTCCGCGATATTCTATATAATTTCTGGGCGTCAGAGAGTCGCTATCAATATGCGGGAGACTCCTGGAACTTCCGGGAGAGGAGGGATGTCTGGAAACTGTGGAATTTATTGCCACAGGCAGCTGAGGAGGCCAAGTCTTTAGGTATATTTAAGGCAGAGGTTAATAGATTCTTGATTGGTCAGGGCATGAAGAGATACTTGAAGACAGGAGATTGGGGCTGAGAGGAAAATTGGATCAGCCATGATGAAATGGCGGAGTAGACTCAATGGGCCAAATGGCCTAATTCTGCTCCTACGGTCTTAGGGTGTATTTTGTATAGTCAAATCAAGGTACGAATTATACAGTGAATGGCAGGACACTGATGAGTGTTGTGGAGCACAGAATCCTGGCAATCCAAGTACACAGTTCACTGAAGGTGGATCCTCAAGCAGACAGTGTGGTAAAGAAGATGTTGAGCATGCTGGCCTTCATCAGTCAGGAGATCAAACTTAAGAGCGGGAACACTATATTGCAGTTATATAGGTTGCTGATATTTGGAGTATTCTGTACAGTTATAAGAAAGCGATGGTAAAGTTGGAGAGGGTGCAGAAGAGATTTACGAGGATTCTACCTGGAATAAAAGACCTGAGTTACGTATAGGCAGAGGCTGGCCATTCTGGTTCTTTATTCCTGGGAAATAGGGGAATGAGGAATAGGGGAACCCAAAGAAATGTATAAAATAAAGAGGGATATGGGTAAGGTGGAGTCATAGTCCTTTCCCCAGGGCTGGGGAATGCAACAGTACAGGATACAGATACAAGAGTAGAGGGAAGAGATTTAAAAGGGAAAAATAAAAATCAGTTTAAAATGTCTCCCTTCTCTTCCATAGATGACCACTCTGATCTTCCAGAGGGCCAATTTTCTTGAGTAAATGTAAAACATCTTGTGTCCTTATTCCAAAAAGGAGCTGGGAAGTTGTGCTGGCTAAGACTTACTCCTCAGTCATCATCATAAGTGCAAATTGTTGGGTCATTATCACACTGCTGTCTGTAAACTCAATAAGTGATGCAAAGATGAGAAATTTACTGATGTAAATACATTATAAAAGTCCTTATTCCTTGCAAAGTGTCTGGGAGAACATCAGAAACCATATAAATGCAAGTCTTATTACAAATTCCAAAACTCTGCCTGATAGGTTAAGTTTGTAATTGTTTACAATTAGTTCTCTTTCTCTCTCTCTTTATTACATCTGTACATGCATGTACTAATGTATATGATAATGAACTTGTCTTTGACTTAAAATAAAAGTCATGAAGAATATATGACAGGTGGCCAATTCATATCATACATTTTCCTATATTAACACCTCCCTATTTGCTTGTAGAGAATCCCAAAGGGTAACTTCAGCCATATCCCTCAGGATTCTGAATATATCCCATTGATCTTTACATTTTATCTTCATCTGAACAAAATAATTTATACAACATTTTTATTTTGGTTAACATAACTCTGCATATCTTTCTCCCAGTCTCCTTGACAGCTGTCTCTTCTTTTGTTTCCTCTTTAGTATAGACAATTGTATTAAATGTCTTCAATATTTTTGCTTTGAATAACCTTTACAAATTGTCAGTCCCCTCTCTAATGAACCCTGTGTTCTTTTTACAGATATTCATTGTAAGGTGCTTTGACAGTATTTTCATGAGTTTTTAAGATGTTGCTTCTCCCACTTGGTTTTATCCTGATGTCTTCCTCTTCAATATTTTTCCCCAGATCTCCAGTTAGCTTTTCTTAATATCATTATGGGCCCTTTTTTCAATTTTCATTAGCTTCTAACCCCTTTACTTACTCATTGAACCCTGAAACTACTGTGTTTGACTTTTGGACAAAATGCAATTTGACAACATTTACAATTTCTTTCATTCTCCCATCTAATAATACCTGACTCTTCATCTTTCCAAAATCTCCTCATGCTTTATCAGGTCTTTTGACATCCACTTTATTACGTTCTCATTACCGCTCCCAAATTTAATTCATCCCAAATCCTATTTCCATTGTCTAACCTGAATCAGAAAAGGCCTCTCAAGCTAATATCCAGCATGCATGTCTTCCAGCCTAATTTCTGCCATTCTCTAAGTGACAACAGGAACTATTCTGAATTGTAAAAGTCATAATTTCCGTAAGAACATTGCAAAATATTTTAGAACAATTTTCAGCTTATTTTCTGGGAGTCAAACCAGGGTTCTGTTATTGAAAGTATCCAATTACCCTATTGAGGGATAATTAGATTGAGCAAAATATTTGTCCCCTCTGAAAGTGCACCGCACTGAGAGCACCTTCCACAAGGGTATTGGATGCAGAGGAACACCAGCTTCTTGAAGTAGTTGGCAGTCATTCACACTGAGAAGAGTGAAGGAAGACATTCAGTGATCATGCTAATTTCACAGTAAATCAAGTAACTTAGATATGATGATCAGCACATATAGTACTACTGTTATTACATTTCCCTCCCCCTCCCCTCCCTCTTCTTCTATTCCCCAATCTAACTTCTTACCTCTTCTCACCTGCCCCTCCTCCTTCTCTTTTTCCTATGGTCCACTCTCCTCTCCTATCAGATTCCTTCCTCCACAGCCCTTTACCTTCCCACCCACCTGGCTTCACCTCTCACCTTCCAGCTAGCCTCCTTCCCCTCCCCCTGCTTTTTATTGTGATGCCTTCCTCCTACCTTTCCAGTCCTGGAAAAGGGTCTCAGCCCGAAACATCAACTACTTGCTCATTTCCACCGATGCTGTCTGACCTGCTGAGTTCTTCCAGCATTTTGTCTGTGTTGCATAGGATTTCCAGCATCTGCAGATTGTCTCGTATTTATATTATTAACTTTACCGTTTGACTTGCACGATAGGTGGATTCTCAGTAAACCACCGGGAACCTTTCCAACCCTAATGCGCTTATGACTTTCCTCAATTGAAGGGGTGATTCCTCCCCCTGAGCACTGGGTAGCACAGGCGCCCACTTCAGTAAAGCCATTCTGTTGCCTCTTCTCCTCATAATGACATCATGTCCATATCTGCTGAGCTCAGCATTCTCCCATGCATATGCCATAACATGCTGTTCCTTTTCTTTTTACCATTTACGTTCACTGCACCATTCACATGTTAGCATATTCGTTCGTTATGTGCCATGACATATGATATAGGCAATTGTGGTCCTTCCATGATCCTGACTGTTTGTGACAAATTTTTCTATAGACGTGGTTTGCCATTGCTTTCTTCTGGGCAGTGTCTTTACAAGACGGATGACCCCAGCCATTATCAATACTCTTCAGAGATTGTCTGCCTGGCTCTCCTAATTTCATTTTTAAGTTCCTTCCTTTCTTAATCTCTATCATTAGCGAGTTTTTGAATCTTTCGTAAGCTTTTATCTTCTCTTGACTAGATTTTCAACAGCCTTTGTACACCATGGTTCCTGTACCCTACCATCCTTTCCCTGTCTCATTGGAACGCACCTATGCAGAATGCCATGCAAATATCCCCTGAACATTTGCCACGTTTCCGTACATCTGTTCTCAATTTATGCTTCCAAGTTCCTGCCTGATAGCTTCATATTTCTCCTTACTCCAATTAAACGCTTCCTATCTTGTCTGTTCTTAACCCTCACCAATGCTATGGTAAAGGAGATAGAATTGTGATCACTATCTCCAAAATGCTCTCCCACTGAGAGACCTGACACCTGACCAGGTTCATTTCCTAATACCAGATCAAGTAGAGACTTTCCTCTTGTAGGCTTATCTATATATTGTGTCAGGAAACCTTCGTGAACACGCCTAACAAACTCCACCCCATGTAAACCCCTTGCTCTAGGGAGATGCCAATTGATATTTGGGAAATTAAATCTCCCATCACAACAACCCAAAGCGGGAGGAGAAGATGGCGGCACGCCTGCGCATGCGCAGCCCTCCAGTGAAAAATGATATTGTATCTGTTAAATAGGGGCCGGGGACAGTTCTGATTTGATGGAGAATGGACGTGAAAGCACAGAGGAACACCTGGAGAAATTTCTGAAACACTCGTTCGCTGCTGCTGTTACTGCGTGGTCGGGAATCTTTCGGAGGGTAGGCCTCAAAATCCCCGGCCTTGCCTGCTTTTGGCGACCAAGAAGGAGGTCGAATCATTCAGACAGAGATGGCGCTCAGTACTCGGTGTCGGAGAGCTGATCAGAGTTCGAAGTTTTCGGATGACTCAGAGTCAGATTGTGGTCAGTATGGCAGGGAGAGTTTTTCTTCCTTCTCCTGTCTGCGTGAGACGTGAGACATTTGAGAGACTTTGAACTTACTGTGCTCATGGACTTCTTCATCAAGTTATGGTATTGTTGCACTGTTGTAACTATATGTTATAATTACATGGTTTTGTCAGTTTTTTCAGTCTTCATCTGTCCTGTGTTTTGTGATATCACACCGGAGGAAATATTGTATCATTTCTTAATGCATGCATTACTAAATGACAATAAAAGAGGACTACGTGTCTTCATAATCTAAATAATAAAAATTATTACACCTTTCCAGAATATGTCTCCTTATCTACTCCTCGATATCCCTGTTACTATTGGGTGGTATATAAAAAACACCCAGTAGATTTATTGACCCCCTTCCTGTTTCTAACTTCCACCCACAGAGACTCAGAAGACAATCCCTCCAATCCCTCCATGACTTCCTCCTTTTCTGCAGCCGTGACACTATCACTGATCAACAGTGCCGCGCCCCCACTTCTTTTGCGTCCCTCCCTGTCTTTTCCGAAACATCTAAAGCCTGACACTCTAAGTAACCATTCCTGTCCCTGAGCCATCCAAGTCTCTGTAATGGTCACAACATCATAGCTCTTTACTTGGATACAATGCACTGAAGCAGGTGCAACATGATTTGACAACTTTGAATCCAAGATTCATGTTAAATTTGTCTTCATTTGTAAAAACTATGATGTACTGTTTGAAGTGCTAAGAAGTACTGAAAGTGGTGATGTTAGCAAATTATTTCATCACTAAACAATTGGATTCCAATTCAAGGCTTAATGTAAGAACGCCCATTACAAGAAAGTTCTCCCCTAGAGTTCTAGACATGTCGAGCTAATTTTCAGCTCAAGCTAGGATTAGTATCTGGCTAGAAGGCTCGGAAGAGACCTGAAGCGATATACATGATGGGAATAGCAAAGAACACAGGAAAATTGCTCTCTCTTGCTAATTGTACATAGGTGCACTGAAGTTACCTGAGAGGTTGAACACCAATATAAATGACACAAAAAATAATGTTTAAAATGACAAAGGGCTCAATATTCTTTAGTTAAAATAAAGGGCACAGTATATCATGGAAGTTCTTTGCATGAAATTCCATGAAGAAATAATGATGGTGACATCCACTGAAGTATTAAAGAAACAAGATGTAACATTATTGTGTGCATTTTTTTAGATTTATGGATTGCCATGATCAAAGAAATAGTTTTCTTTCTCTTAAAATCTGTTGCTTCAAAGTGTGAACATAGATTTTGTCAATGTGTTCAAACTGCACTTCTGAGAGAACAGCAAAAAGTTACAAATAATTATACTGGTTAAATTGCGCCAGATTTTCAGAGTATTCTGACCTGGTTCATTGAAAGTGTAAAGGATCCCGCCTAATTCTACATCTGTGTAGAATTCTGTGTGTAATGACATCATCATAGGAGATTCTGATCAAAAGGAATGTGTCTATGACTTTACTGGACCAACAATAAGATTAGTCTTATATTTGTAGACAGACCGTAAAAAGGCTTTAACAAATATTACTCAAAATCATAGGTTACACAATAGTTTTGCCTTCTTGCTTTGTTTAACCTACTAGTGTGGTTCAGGTTGGAGAAAAGAGTTAAGGGCCTTTTGCCCCAGTTTGCTCCTAGTAAGGAAAGAAATGTGGTAGTGACACATGCATCCAATTACAGCAGTGAACTAAAGCAAAAATTATAGAATGAGAAATGTGACACGCCCGCTATTACATATTCAGAGAGGAAAAGAATGAGAGCCAAGATTTGGCTCCCGGGCACAGTAAGGATGGAAAAACTCACAGGGCAGAATTCAGCACCAGCATGCTTTGCAAGTATTTTTGTCTGAGTGGAAAATTGTTTTGCACCAGTGCACCATGGGGAAAAGCTCCTGTGATGTTGTTATGTACACAATAGTCTAGAATACCTGAATGGATGAATACAATATTTAAACCAGTTGGTTGTACAAAACAGATGAAAAATTTAAAGTAATATTTAAAATTATTAGAGTGGAATTGCAATACAAGTTATTTCCCAAACAACCCCATTAATGTTTGACGTCAATTTCTCCATATATTTTTTAACACATAAATGCTTAATGTTCACTAAAATCTATTTGCATCAACTAGGTTACACACCCTACAGTCCGCAGTAAGAGTTATTTTACTTTGAGTCTTCACACATTGCAAGCTTTGTGGCAACTCGTTTCTGAGATCACAATAACATCAAACAAATTAGGGACATGGTAAAATTGACTCTTCCTACATTACAAAATTAAAGTGCTAAGCAGAAATATAAAGGCAGAGTTAATTGGAACTGCAAAATACATGCATTGCAGGTTGAAAGCTAGGTGAGACATAATGTACAAATTTAATTCAATGAAGTATTTTCAGAGAATGTAAAAGATAATGGATTGAACCTTGCATGAAAGGTAAAGACAAATTAAAGATGCATCATGATATTAATATAACAAATTAGGTAGCAGGTTTAGGGTTTAAAAGATAACACTGTGAGTTATGAATCTTCAGAGCTTATGATTTGCACCATTCCACACAAAGGTAAACCTTGCCCTTAGCCTCCCCATTATTTCTAAGAACTCACTGGATTTACATATTAATTGATCATTAAACTCGCTACAGAAAGTTAAGTTTCGCAAATAATTGTGTAAGTACCTTTTTAATAACATGGTAGTTGTTAATGCAATGCCAATCACCCACCCTCTTCCAGAAATGGTTGAATTTATCTGTGCAATTTCACTCTTTAATGTTGTAATTGTTCTCAATCTTTTTGATTTATTTTTCTCTACATGTCAGTTCTGTCTGTTTTTCTTAATCTGATCCTTCCCTATATTTTTGGTGGGGGCTAAATTGATTCTCGCTCTCCCTGCTTATCTGTCATTTCTCTGTTCCATTGTATAATCTCATTGGTCCAGGAAATAAACCATTGGTGACATCATTCAGTAAAACCCCAGATGCCCTGCTGCTCCCACTATGCCAAAGCCATCTTGAAAGTTCACTGTGTACTCTATTAAAAAAAAACTTGAAATGAACAATGCAGGAAATAGTTGATCAGGCATTTTTTGAGATTCCTCACATCAGCAAGATGTGCTCCATTGCTACAACCTGATCCTAGTCAGAATCAGAATCTGGTTGTAGCAATGGGGCACATGTAGCAATGTCACTGCCACACATTATGAAATATGTGGTTTTGCAGCAGCAATACATTACAATACATAATAACAAAAACTATAAATTACAATTAAAACAAATAAATAGGTAGTGTAAAAAGAGAGCTAAAAAAGTGAGGTAGTTTTCATGGGTTCATTATCCATTAAGAAATCTATTGGTGGTGGGGAAGAAGCTGTTCCTAAAACGGAGAGTATGTGGCTTCAGGCTCCTCAACCTCCTCCTTGATGGTAGCAACGAGAAGAGGACATGACATAGGTGATAGGTGCCACCTTTTCGAGGCAGTGCCTTTTGAGGATGACCTCAGTGCTGAGGAGGCTGCTGCCCATGATGGAGCGGGCAGAGTCTGCAGCTTTCTGTCCTGCGCAGTGGCCCCTCTGTACCAAACGGTGGTACAGTCAGTCATTCCGAATACCCGAGGCGAATAATAAGCTCATCACAGCTTCGTATGCAGTATCTGCGGAGGCAAAGGGATGGTTAACATTTTGGGTCAACACTCTGCATCAAGGCTGTGTAGAGGGGAGGGAGATAGCCAGAATAAAAATAAGAACGGGAATAGCGACATTGACTATGCATTAGATTACATGTAATTGGTGAGATGGGGGTCGTTATGACCCGAAGTGTCCTTTGAATGTGTGGCTTGCAAAGGCCTATTCAGACACCTGAATTATGTGCCCAGTCATACGTTTCAGAGGGATAGTTAAACATTAACACATTATTGAGGATTTGGAAACAATATAGGTCTGCCCTGCTAACCAGAGTAAACTTCCTTTTTTGAAGGATACCAGAAAATATGATTTTTTTTCAATACTCAGACAACTTCTCCATACTGTTAGAGATTCTAAATGAGTTTATTTACTTACATAGGATACGGAACGTAGAACAGCACAACATAGGTACAGGCCCCTCACCCATGGTGCCCTATGCTGACCACGATGTCAAATTCAGCTCATCTCATCTGCCTGCACATGATCCATATCTGCAAATTCTTTGCCTCTCCAAGTGCAACATTTCACACCTCGTCTAGCTTAAACTTAATTTGTTATTTCTCAATCGATATTTCCAACTGTTGTATACACTGTTTTATCCTTTGACAGCTTCTTCATTTTCCACAGGTCCTCTGTTTTTTGTCTTAATTGCAGGCTTACAATCCTCCTACATTGTTATCCAAATCGGGAGGGAGAGAGAGGGGGAGAGAGGGGGAGAAAGGGGGAGAGAGGGGGAGGGGGGAGAGGAGGGGAGAGGGGGTAGGGGGTGAGATGGGGAGAGGTGGGGGAGAGGGAGTGGGAGAGGGAGAGGGAGAAAGAGAGGGAGAAGGAGAGGAGGAGAGAGAGAGAGAGGTCATAACATATTAAGTTTCTAAAATAAAGCAGGAAGGTCTGGAAATACTCAGTTTATTTGGCAGTATCTATGGAGAGAGACACAGTTAATGTTTCAGGTGAATGATCTTTCATCAGGACCAAGGAAAGTTAGAAATGAAACAAGTTTTAATTTGCAGATGAAGTGGGAGGGACAGAGAGAATGAACAGATAGGGCAAGAGACAGTGATGAAGACACTCGTTGAAAATGATATGTCAGAAGATGGTGTAAATAAAACAGAAATGAAATCTAAAACAACAGGTGACCTAAAACAATTCATTTCTAGCTTTTTCACTTTCACCAAAAGTTATTGTTCCACCCCTTCACCCAAAGGTGTTGACTCAAAGGGTATTGAGAGTGTGGAACAAGCTGCCAGTGGAAATGGTGGATTCTATATTAACATTTAAGATGAATTTAAGCTGTAGTTTTCCATTACTCTAATACCTCTTAACCCTGTTTCTCCCTCCACAGACGCTGCTTGACCCATTGGGTATTCCCACCATTTGCTGCTTTTATTTGAAACTTCCAGCATATTTGTGTCTATGTTATGTGTTTGGTGGTCCTGTCAATAACACTGTATGAAATGTAAGAGAGAAAAGTGAAATTTGTCATGAACAGCAGAGCAGAATGACTGAAATGATTCATACAAATGCCAGGATTTTCAAATGGGTGGCCAGTTTATTTACATGCTCGGACACACAATGAATATCCATATTAAACTGTATAATTTTATAATTATTATTGCTTTTTTATTTTTCTTAGAACACACTTGGTCCAGTCTGATGTTGGGGCAGATGTTGTGGAGGGAAGGGCAGAGAGTATACAGGCAATCAAGTTTCAGTCACAGCATCATGCCAAAAATTCCTTCACTCCATCTACTCATCTGCTAGCAAGATTCCATAAATCTGACAGAAGTAGATCTTTTACTGGCTCCTCTACTCTATAAAAACTATCAACTGTGTTGGTGCAGCTGTAGATGAGACAAGAAGGGAAATATTTCAATTCAGGCCTAATGAAGGATACGTTCATTGTAAGTGGATATTTAGATCTGGCCAAACCTCTTTAAATCAGCCCAGATAGTTTCTAAAAATACAATGTATTATTTGAATAAACAAAATTCAATACTATATTATGAGTCTTTCTACTAAAATCTTTTGTCTATCTGGCTTTGCTTTGCTTAAGATTTTGAAAGATTTCAAAACCCATGTACCTTGTTAAATGACAGCTGGTGCTACTGACAAGCAACATTTGATTTCCCTGCGCTTAATGCTCAAGGGTTCCTTTAATTCTGTTCAAGGCAGACAGATGTGAATTCAATTTGAATATTAAAAAATACTTTATTGGTAAAAATGTAGATTGTAAACCTTTGCGTTGAGGCCATTGGTTGTTACAAAAGCACAAAGAACTTAAATAAATAACGTATTTTCTGTCTCACTTTTTCCTAGCATTTTTTTCACAAATTTGCCTGCTGACAAATTTGGTACAGATGGTTGGAACAGTGGAGGAGGCTGTCAAGGCTGATTTACAATCATGTACATGACAAGAGGGCTGATTGTATCTGAAAGCCTTCATGAAGACCACATGGACCCTGACATTTTGTGATGAGCCCTCAAGAAGCCTTACAGTGGACTAGAGGGAAGACTGAGCACCGTGAGCTGCCTGGGGGCTCTGAGTGGCAGCACTCAAAGCTTGCAAGGCCAGGCTAGATACACCGCCCGTGGACTTGAAACACAACTGCACTCACATCTCACTCTGCTGAACCTAAAGTTGGAGACAGAGCCGTATTCCCTTGTATTACGGCTTACCTGAACTCAACGAGGGGATGTGTTTCTGGAAACTGAGAGATTTCGGTAAGCCTCTCCTTGACAAAACATAGATGGCACGTAAGACATTTAGAATTCTAATCAATCTGCCTTCAGAAATCCTTTTAAAATAATAATTTACATTTTATTTTTGGGGGTTGATACACTATAAATATAAAGGTGAATTTTGCTAGGCTGTTGTTTTATGAATACTTAAAATGCAAATAAAAATCTCAAGTTAAAGTTTATCCACATTTTAAAATAGTTTGAGCATCTTTCACAGCAGATACGTTTTACAAAATAACACACCAATAGTCACTGACAGATGTTTACGATTGTACTCTTTTTAATGACTCTATACTTGCTGCTTAAGTGCATTCTGTCTAATAAAAAATTCACTTTGATCTGTATGAAACTTTACAGTAATTCATTAAAATATTTTATAGTACCCTTGCAAAATTTTAAAGATACATAGTAGCATTAATGACTTTAAAATAATGTCCATAAACAGTTGCCTAATGTCATGTTTCCCAATATTCTGAATGAAACTGAACACTAAACACTTGATTTTCTTTCTAAGATATGTCCAAAATTGATAAAAGTTTAAAAAAATAACTTCACTCACTTGCCTGTGCCTTACAATTTTTAATCATTTTCAGTGTATAACTATATTCTGCAGAGGACCTTCATGTTTTCCAATTGAATGCTAGCTACTAATCCTATTTTCTCAGTATGTTATTCAGGAAATGATTTTTAATGTAAAATCTTATTCTCATTGCAATATAGCTTAACCAAAAACGAAAGAATCGTCAAATGGAAAGAATAATGAACAATAATCTCCAGAAAAGTTTTAATTTTTCTCCTGAGAAAATATGCATTTTCTCTTTATTCTTGAGCACAGCAGCCTTGTTAAAAGAAACAAAAGCAGCACAAAGTTCTCATAAGTTGGAGATCAGCTTTCCAAAGAAAATGAGAAAAGTGTGCGTCCATGCCGTGTTCTAACAACTACATCAAAAGAGTGAATGCTGTATTTATAAAGGTTTTGTGGCTGAAAAAGAAATAGCTTCCAGGCACAAGGCACATGACTATACCATTTAGGGAAAAGGGGAAGATCAGCTCGATCAGTACAGCCCCAGGGCCCAACTCCCAGACAATAAATACCTTACACAAAATTTAATTGTTTTCCTTTTCAGTTGGGGAGATCGAAGTGAAAAGCCACAGAGCACATCACGCTAGTGAACATAAACTGCAGAGCTGGAGAATAGCGTTTCTGAGGTAAGCTGTTTGATTATGTTCCTGGGAACCTATCTTGTAATAGATGGTGCATGATAACCTGTCGTATAATGCAAGCAAGCAGCTTTTCAATAGAAAAAGTTTGACTCACCTGCAAAATAACAATTTTATACGACCCATGAGATATATTAAATATAATTTTCGTTTTCATGGTTAAGGTGGATATATTCAACAAAGTGAAGGAAGAAAATAAAAATGTATTTATATCATGGTCTATCTTTAAATGTGTCTGGATAGTCAAAACTGTGAATCTGCTTTCGACTTGCTTTCAACTGTATAGCAGTTATTGTGGGAAGAGTTCCAAACCTGCATGCTGAGTGAAACTGTGAAATGCGCTGATCTCAAAAGTGTCAGAGCTCAATTGATTTCACTGATTTTCCCGACGGAAAGTCAGAACATACACATTGGTGGCAATAGCTAGAGAAATGGATGAAGGACATTTCTGCATTATGATAAAAGTATGTACCTTCTACAGAAAGCAGATCAGTCGCTGGGCTGCTGCTGTGTGGATGCAGAACGAATTGACTATAAATCAGAAAGTTCAGCCTACAGTGGAATTATCCATACATCAAGCACAACTTTATTTCAAGTATCCTTCTCTATGCAAGTCAGTTACGTTGTAGCTAGTGGTGCAATGGTACACCGCAGCTTGTATGATTATCATGTCTTAGTTAAAATGAAATAAGAAAGAAAGGTGCAATTATAAACATGCCTTTTCAGATATTTGGAAGTGCTTTACAGTCACTGAAATGTTTTGAAAGTGCAGTTATTTTTGTACGGCGTGAAGCTGATTTATTCTGGAGCAATGCCATTTATGTGTGTAATGGATGGGAATCAACACCAGTTTAAAAAATTAACGATTAGCTGTCATTCATTAAATTCATTTAGATTTTATCTTATTTTGAGATACCGCACGTCAGCAGGCTCTTCCGGCCCAACAAGCCTGTGCCACCCAATTACACCCATGAGACCAATTAACCTAGTGACCCATACAATATGGGAGGAAACCGGAGCACCCAGAGTAAACCCACACGGGGAGGGGGGCAATCACAGGGAAAACATTCAAACTCCTTACAGGCAGTGACAGGAATTGAACCCGGGTCACTGGCATTGTAGTAGCATTACACTAATTACTACACTTCTGTGACACCCCAAATGTTTATTTCAGTGCAGAATTGTGCACTCCTTGTTCCTGATAAGCTAACACTCAAAACAAGAAAGACAACATGAGGACCGTACAAATGCATAGATTTCATCATCTATTGGCTCAAAACTCCTCTCACTGCTTAATCATCACTGACTGAAATTTTCCATTAGAACTCTTTCATCATAGCACATTAAGGCCTTTTTTTAATTTTCTGTGGTGATGAAAGAGGATCTGAGGAATTCAGGTGACATACTAAAATGATGGCATGGATTTAATCACTTTTATACTCTTGTCTTTATTTATTTGCTTATTTTCGCTACATTTTGAGTAATATGTCACCGACTCTTTGCAGCTTATTTTGTACTATCACAGTGAAAATTATCCCTTACTGCATGTATCTGACATTGCAATCAGTTTGGTATAGTTCAGTTTTGAAGAAGTGTCTCAGCTCAAAATGTCGACTGTTTATTCAGTTCCATAGATGCTGCCCGACCTGCTGAGTTCCTTCAGCATTTTGTATGTCTTGCTCTGGATTTCCAGCATCTGCAGAACTTCTTGCGTTTATAGTTCAGTATTGTTTTGTGTGGAATTTGTCAGAAAGCCAGTCCGTTTCTGCGGTGAAAGCCACAATAAAAAATAAAATGCTGTGTGCAATATAGAATATAGCACAGAAATAGGCTATTGGACCCACAATGTTATGTCAAACTAATTCAACTAATGATACCTAAGTAAACTAATTACTTCTACCTGTACATAACCCTCTATTCTCTGCCAATTCATGTACTTATCTAGTTAGTAGTTAGTTAGTGCCTGTTATGCTGCTGGCGTTTAGGGCAGCAATGAAGGTCCTTCACCTCTGTCTGTCCTTGGCCACCTTCTCCATTGTGCCCCAGATGTGATTCAGGGTCTTCATTCCTGCCTTTGTAGAACGGCACCATTGTCTTTGGTCTCCCGTGTTTCCTCCACCCTTCAGGGGTCCAATGAAGTGCTGTCTTTATGATGGAGTTGGCCTCTCTTCTCATCGCATGCCCAATCCATCTTCAACGTTTCCTCATGATGACTGTGGTCTTATCCTCTTGGTGACACTGAAGGAGTAGGACATGGTTGGAGAACTAGGATTCTCTTAAATGCCTCAATTGTATCTGCCCCACCACCCTCGCCTGCTAGTTTTTTTCCATTTTGTGAAGTTTCCTGGTGTTAGTTTGTATTATTATTATTATCCTGTACTTGGATGAAGACACACAGAGGTAAGTAATGTCACTATAATGACTTAATGGAATTAGTGCTTATAGAAATGTCTACTATTATAATTATTTCACTGGCAGTATTATCTTAGAGTGTTCCCTGAAAATTGACTTGCAAAGTATATTATAGTTCATTAAGAAATTAGTAATGTTAAGTGATGAGATAAATATGAGAAATGCCTGTTCTCCAAAGTTGACGAGCCCCGAGATCTTAGGCTTCCAAATTCTAGCTAGACTCTCAGGCTGAACAATGGCCAGTCCTGAAACCCCGAGAACAGGTCCCATTCCCGCAAAGAACCGAAGTCAGCGTGTAACTCCAGGTCTGGATCTTCAAAAGAACCCTGAAAGTGAAAAATAAAGATATTAAAGATGGAAATAGAGCTGTTTCCAAAGATGCAAGTAAAGGAGTCGCCATTTAGCGCCATCTTAACTTTGCTCCGCCTCCCGAACTTGAAGTGCTTTTTTTTGTGTTCTACATGATACAATAAGAGAATGTGACACTAACTCCAGAAAGCCCATGCATCTTCTGATAAGTGGTATCCAATGATGTGCAGCCACAAAACTGAACTTAATTTCCTTTGATACAAGGCCAACAGATGGCACTGGCTACTTCGGAAGAAAGCCGCCACAGCTCTTGTGCGGTCTAAGTGATCTGATTGTGGGGTCCATTGGGATGTTCTTCCTTGTCCCCATTGCTACTGAATCATAATTCCCATCATCTCCCCTAACACATTTTCTACCCCCTGCCCCGTCCCAACACTCAACCTTTCTCCTGCTCAGAAGCCCCTATCTCCCACCACAACACTCCCATGACTCCTCTGTCAATCTATTGTGTAACTCTCTCCCTAAGCACCCCTGATGATCTGCCTCTTCAGTCCTTATAATTCCATTCAAAATCCTTGCCTGACCTTCCAAATCTGGATCTACCTAGCCAATGCCAAGAAAAAACTTTCTTCCCCATGACCCTCGCTTCATTTCTGACAAGCTATTGTCCAGCACAGACTTAATTGTCTTCTCTAATAAGCTTCATGATGGAAGAGCATAGAAGGGAACTACCTTTGGGATGTGGGCTTCTATTTCAGTCACTTGTGCACTATGAAACTTCACAGAGGTGGGCCCGCAGACACAACGTTCATTGGCTCACAAGGCATTGACAATTTAATGAGTTAAACGTGCCATCCAGTTTCCAGGCAAATGAGTCAAGTGTTGTGATACTGTAGAGCCCAGTATCAGACTTGTCATGTGACACGCTCCGATAACAATCCAAGACTCTCTGCTACCTGTAGGACTTATCCAGCAGACACAGGTCAGTCACTAATTTAGGGCTGAGAAGATCTTGCTGTTAGTCTGTTATTTTGGTACTCTTGCACTCATGGGCAGCCTGGTAAGGCTGCCTTCAGGTCTAGAGTTGGAGTGAGAGAGAACAACTTACCGAAGAAGGAGGGCAAAAGCACTGAGAGTGGTTTTACAGGGAACATTTCTCTAGCACGTGATTCCCAATGGAGCAATGCCTTAGATAATAACAGGAAAAGCAAAAGAATAACTCCGTAAGTCAGGCAGTATCCAAGGAAAGAGATTATTTAATGTTTCAGGTCCTAGAATTGAGAAAGAAAGAAAGAAAGAACTAGATTTGGGGGAAGTGATACTAGGGGAGAATGATAGGGTGAAATAATGTGGCTATGAAAAGGCAGTTAAACATCTTTGTCTGCATAATGTGTAAACTCTGTGTAATGTTCCATTGTGTGGCTTTCTGGGACATGAAGGCCAGACTATGCAAATTAAACTAAGAAGAGAGAAAAGAAAGGGCTGATAGGCAAAATAACCAGTCAAGTTCAAGTGCAAGTTTAGTTATCATTCAACCATACACAAATGCAGCCAGATGAAACTGCGTTCCTCTGAGGCCAAGGTGCAAAATATACACAACACAGCACAAGGCACACACAGCACATTCAAGACAGAAAGCAAACGTACAGTCATGCAAAATAAGAACATATAAAGCCTAAATCTCTGAGTGACATATCCCACAAAATAATAGTTCAGATCCTGGCAGTCTGTGTGGCGTGTGGCCCATTGGTTAGGGCGTTGGACTAGTGATCTGAAGATCGTGGGTTCAAGCCTCGGCCGAGGCAGCATGTGTGTCCTGGAGCAAAGCTCTTAACCACACAATGCTCCAGCCTACCCAGCTGAAAATGGGTACTGGCAAAAATGCTGGGGGTTAACCTCGCGATAGACTGGCGTCCTATCCGGAGGTGGGGGGATTTTTGTGCTCTCAGTCGCTTCACGCCACAGAAACCAGCATAAGCACCGACCTGATGGGCCACAAGTGACGGACTTTAATCTTTAATCTGGCAGCCTGCAGACAAACACACGGACACAGGCATGCTGTTCAGCTTGTCATTCCACTGATCAAACACTGGAGGGTAGTAGCGACGGGAAAAGCCAGACACCAGCCAGGCATGGATGCCATGCAACACTGCCTCCAGCATCTCTTTGCTTGGGCTGCAGCAGCAGGCACAACCGTAGCTTTAGGCCTAGTCCTTGCTACAATAACTCCCCTACCACCTGTTGTGCCAACGTACAAGGTTGTTGGGTCTGTGGCATCTTATATTATCGATATAGCATCGATATATATAGCATCTTGTGATCACAAGAGAGATGTCCAAGACAATCACCCGCTGTTACACTGCATGCCATTTTCACGTACTAAACGCCGATGCCTTCGATGCCTTCCTGTAGAAGGCAACAAAAAAGCCTGCACCAAGGCCAGCTCCACCACCAACAAGTTCTGCATTGTCTTGCATTCGTAAAAAGAGCATTTTAAAAAAGTCAAAAATACCTTTGGTTGGCCGCCGAGAGGTCACTGCATCGGAGCACGCTGCCATCTTAACGGAAGTTTCTAATGTAAGCAGATAGAAAGAGCAAGTGATCTAAAGCAGAAGAATATGATACGGAGTCCTGCAAACTGCAAAAAGCCCAAATGAGGGATGAGGTGCTTTTATCTCAGGGTCCATTACAAAATGGGCCCTTACTCGGTTTGGTCACCCGCAGTTCAGTGCATAGTCCATATTGTCTACTTCATCAGAGCTGCCTAGGTTACTATTGCCCTTGTGTTTATGCTTTTAGCTTCTTTCAGGCTGCAGAGAGTGTCCCAAGCAACAGCTGACTGTTAATTCCCCAGACTTTCTATATTAGGTGGAATAACTCCAGAACATCCTCCTTGGCAGTGCAAAATAATGTAAGATAGTAGTGAGCAAGCTGCAAACCAGACTTGCCAACAATCCCAGGGGTCATAGTTGGGATCCGGTTTGTGTTGCCTGCTTCCTAACTCATGCTTGGTCTCTTGGTTAAGTGAGGGAAGCTTCACTCTCTTGTGACCCAGCAGGATCACGACCACAGGCAACATATCATGCGGATCTGTGTCAATTTTATTGGGACACCCATACTTCTGATTCCCCAATGTTTGTCCCGCCTTTCCACTGGATAGTTTTTAATGTGCAGGCGGGCTTTGGGCAACATGAAGTGGTCCACATTTCTCTTAGGAACCCTGCAAGCTGCAGGGTTGAGCTATAAGAGATATCTGCTGCCTTTTGACATGCTTAAACTGATTTTGTGCTGCTGCTGATGGGTTGCCAAGGGCGGAGGACTGGGATCCATTGCACTAAGTTGAAGCTACATCATGGCATGATGGGATTGTAGCAACCCTTCCATATCTAGAGTACTTAGGATTATTGCAATACCCCAACTAAAAGTTCCACGTTGCACACTCTGTAGTTCGTGCCTCATGATAAAGTTGATTGGGTAACAGTATCTGGGCGTGCAGGAAGTGCAGGAGAAGGCAGAGCAGGAGGTTGGAGGACGAGCAAGAGTAGTAGTAGCTACCAGCGCCTCACTCAAAAAGGATAACTCATTAAAGAGTGGCTCTCCTGACCCAATTCTGGCATTGCAAGTACTGCAGCCATTACAATCCCATCATCCCACGATGTAGCTTCAACCAAGTGCATGGTTACTAGTCCTCCACCCTTGGCAATCCATCAGCAGCAAGACATGATCAGTTATAATTCAATAAATCAAATAAATCCATTGCAACAGCGTGTAAGTGTCATAAATCATTCTGAGTAAGACTTATAGAGTCATACATCAGGGAAAGAGGCCCTTTGGCCCAACTGGTCCATGCCAGCAACAGTATCCTCCCTTGCTGGCCCCGCTTGCCTGTGTTTGGCCCATCACCCTCCAAACCCCACCCTCCTAAGTGTTGTAATCATACCTGCCTCGACCACTCCTCGGCAGTTCATTCCAGCTCCTCACCACCCTCTGTACAAAAAGGTAACTGAACACTTGATCTATAGCATCGTAGGTCACAGTACATCAAGGTTTATCCAAGTACTTTCTATATATGATTTTTTTTAAATAATTTTATCAGTTTATTTGGGTTTGGGCATCAGGGTACAGCTGATTGCATAACACATTGGGTACATTTAAAGCAGAGGCAGATGGGTATTAATTAGTAAGGGCATCAAAGATTACAGGGAGAAGGCAGGAGAGTAGAGTTGAGAGGGAAAATAAATCAGCAATGATCAAATGGCAGAGCAGATATGACGGGCTAAATGGTCTAATTCTGCTATGTCTTAAGGTATTTATTCTTAACGCTATGATAAGATGAAAGTGAGCCATTGCCTTCAACCGTATCTCCTCCGGATGAAGATACTCTTGTGTAAGGTGATCCTGGATTTATATCTAATGACAATGAAGAGACAATGATATATTTCCCAGTTAGGATGATGCAGATGGTGGTGTTTACACGTGCTTGCTGCTGTTGTCCTTGGAGATACAGGAGTCCCTGGTTTGAGAGCTGATGTCAGAAACAGCCTTGGTGAGTAGCTGCAGTCCATTTGGTAAAATGTCTCAGCCTCTGCCATTCTTTCAGGCAGTGTGTTACAAACGCCAATTACCACTGTCAAGTGGTGACCTCTCTAGTGTGCTTGAGCAGAACTTCAAACAAGAAGCATCTCATATACCAGCTTTATATCATTGTCCTGCTCTTCCAGGAATCTGTGAGTGATGCATTCAAGGTGCCTAACGTCCTCTGTAATTATCTATTGCATACTTTCCTGGACTGGATTGGATTGAATCCAATCATCAGCCTGAACTTGCCACCAGCATTGCCTGCCCTCTGGCATTATTTTGGAAAAGGGATGAACAGCTGTGCTGACACTCTATTACTGAGAGACAGAGAGGGTGTTGTACTGACACAAAGCCTCCAGCATTGGAGCCCAAGGCCCCACTTCCAGAAAGTCCTGACATGTTTGACACCTCACCATTGTCCAAGGGATTTGAATTGTTTTTACGTGTTTCAAATAGACAAAAAAAATTGAAAATCATTCAAAGAAATGTCAGTAATCTTAAAAAAGTAAAGATTACTTGAGGAAAAACAAAATTCATTTAAAATCTTGTCCTCTCAACACTGCAGAAGATACCGGTAGCCCATTCAACAAATGCTGTCACCATTTTCTCCTTGTTTGAGCAGAGCATAGCCCTACCTTTAAATCTTGCAGGCAGTGACATTAGCAAATTTCCTGTCCTTCCACAAATAAACAAGAATGGTTGTTCAGATTTCGATGAAGAGTCTTTGACATGAAATGTTAACTGTTCCTCTCCACATAGATGCTGGCTGAACGGCCAAATCCTTCTAGCATTTTCTGGGGGTTTTTTTTCAGATTTTCATCATCTGCAGTTTTTGGGGTTGCAATTGCCTAGGCAGCAGAGGCTACCACCTGAGTTATGACTATGAGCCCCCAAAACCATTTCACATGATCCCAGCTCCCTGTGAATGTAGGGTGCAAAGAAACACTTCAGCAGCACTTACAAATACTTTTCGTTCAGACAACAACCTGTCGCCACCTACTGTGATGAGCCATCTTGAGGTAGGTATGCAACACCATCAAACCCATCAGCTAGTCTTTGGGCACACTTTCTCTGCACAGAAGTGGGTGTTGAAGAGGTTTGCTACAACCCAGTTAACAGCCAGTCACTGCGTCACAGACACAGAAGGCTGCTGCAGCTGATTTGTGATCAGTGCCGAGTTATATTACCTCTGCTGAGCTGAAATTCAAGCATTAGCCCTAAATCAATGGGAAAATTGTTGCTCTGGATTATAATTTCTTTATGCAAATGGGCAACAGGAAAGTTCAGGAGGTAGGTGTTGCTGCCGCACAGCTTCCGTGAACAGGGTTCGATCCTGTCCCGTTGTTGTTTGTGCGTGGTGTTTGCAAATTCTCCCTGTTTATCCTGGATGGTCCAGTTTCCTCTCTCCTCCCAGTTGTCTGATTCGTTTAATTGGCTTCTGAAACTCGCCCCATAATGCAGGGGGTAGTACTGCAATCAGAGAGTAATTGGTCAGCAGATGAGAAAGAATAAGTTGCAGGAAGATCAGTGGGGACAACTGGATTGATGAGAATGCTCTTAGAATAGACATGGACACAAAGGGTTTAAATCTCGTTACATTCCACCAAATCATAGTGACGGGCACTGACTTGAGAGCATCTGGATGGTCTGACATCAGAATATTAGGCAGATAATGGAAGCCTGCCTATACAATGAACAGGGCAGCACAGCAGCATAGTAGTTAGCACAATCGCTTTACGCCACCAATGATCACCGGTTCGATTCCCACCACTGTCTGTAAGGAGCTTGTATATTTTTCCTTCGTCCACATGGGTTTCCTCTGGGTGCTCCAATTTCCTCCCACTTTCCAAATACATATGGCTAGGGTTAGGGTGAGTAAGCTGTAGGCTTGCTATATTGGTGCCCGAAGTGAGGCAACATTTGGAGACCGATTTGTGCACTCCCAGCACCGTTCTCGCTGATTTGATTTGATGCAAAATGATGTATTTCACTCTATGTATTGATGTTTTGATGTACATGTGACAAATAAAGCTAATCTTATTAAATATTGGCTTTTCCCCAGTCATTAACCTTATATCTTTTGTATATGTGAGATCAGATCCTTTTATAAAAGTGAGCCCCATATTCCAGAAACATATGGCTATTGCCTGTGAAACCAGGTAATTTAGAGCACTCATAATCATAAAAAAATCATAAAAAGGGAGGAGAAGATGGCGGTGGGACGTAGCACACATGGCCATTCCAAATGAATATCGATTATGTGTAGCTAGGGGGCCATGCACAATCCGGATTTGATGGACACAGCCGTGAGAAGCACAGAGGAACATCTGGAGTAACTTCTGAAATGCCTGCTTCGCTGCCACTGCTACTGTGCGATTGAGAATCTCCGGAGACAAAGGTCCCAAATCTTCGGCTTTGCATATCGTCTGTTGCCGGGGCCGGGGTCGAAATGCTCGGCAGAGGTGGTGCTCGGTACTCGGTGTCGAATAGGTGGTCGGAGGCTCGGAGTTTTTCGGACGGACTCGGAGTCGGACTGTGGTCGGATGCTTCCAGGATGCTGCATCGGCAAGTTGGCGGCGCTGGAGGTTTACCGTCTGCGTGAGATGATGGGACTTTCAAGAAACTCTGATACTTTTACTGTGCCCATGGTCTGTTCTTATCAAATTACAGTATTGTTTGCACTGTTGTAACTATATGTTATAAAGATGTGGTTTTTGTTAGTTTTTAAGTCGGTTTGTCATGTGTTTTCGTGATATTCTGGAAAAACATTGTATCATTTCTCAAAGCATGCATTACTAAATGACAATAAAAAGGGACTGTGTGTCCTCATAATCATAAAAAATCATAAAAAGATTACCTCCAGGGAAGAAAATGGAGAGACTTCTGGCAAAAAAGCTGTCCTTAGAGACATGATAAGGGTTGTTCCAATAGGCTGATATTCATTTGCACTGTTTTACTTAATCCAGGGACTACAGTGTCTGGTATATAGCCAAAATGAAGGTTGAAGAGGTACTCAAATTAACGTCCGTTAAAATAAAAATTTCTCACTGTGCGTGTTGCTTCAAAAAATATGACTTCCTGTCTTTCCTACAGTAACTGCTGTCTGCTCTAGTCTTCTGCTAATTTTCATTCATATCAATTAGCAGGCTTTTCCAAATTTTTGATCCCCTTAGGACTTGTCCAGCCTGCAGTAAAATTGACTGACTAGGCTGCTAAGAGAGTAAGTTGTAAAGCTCGATGGTGGTCTGGAACTTGGCTGAAAGCACGTGCAAGAAGAGTAGTGAATGTGGAGGATAGACTGGGCGGGGGGATAACCTGTTGACAGTGTGAAGCCTTAAGAGAGTCAAGGTCTTTCTTCCCCAGCCATCTTGGGCATTGGAGATCATAGAGGAAGTGACTGAGTAGCCTCCACATGTTGCCTTACTGTATATGCATGGCAAGACAACGTCTTGTTTCTGGAAGTAGCTTCATTGTTTCAGTTTTGAAATTCCATCATTTAGCACCACTCTGTAGTAAAGCCTCCAAATCCTCAAAACCTTCTACAGGGGCACCTTTGAGGGCATCCTGACTGGCTGTGTCACTGCCTGCTACAGGAAATGCAACAACTTCTATCGCTGAGCACTGCAGAGAGTGGTACAGACAGCCCAGAGCATCTGTGGATGTTGACTTCCCTCCACTGAGGACACTTACAGCAGCAGGTGCAGAAAGAAGGCCTGGAAGATCATCAGGGACACCAGTCACCCCAACCATAAACCATTTCAGCTGCTTCCATCTGGCAAACGGTACCACAGCATTAAAGCCAGGACCAACAGGCTAAGGGACAGCTTCTTTAAATTCACATGTCTGTACATTGCAACAGAGTCATAACACAAAGATTTTTACTCCCTCACGTTGTGGGATGGATGTAAGATTTAAATAAATTCAATACAATTCAAACGCATTCATAAAGCAGCAATATAAGCTGGATGTGATCTGCAGACTTTTTATTCTGGTGTTGTACAAATGTATGTACTCTTCCTATGCTTCAAGGCAGACTTTTCAACGTAACAGAATTTTAAGCCTTCATGTTGCTGAAATAGAATACAAGGACAGGGCACCTGCACACTCTATTGACTACTATTTGCTGATGATATTGTCATGTTTGGGCTTTGTTGAACTGTGTTTAGTCACCGCAAAAAATTGGAGCCTTGAAGCCAGATTGCGCCATCTGGGAGATCTGTAAAAATATACACCTCATGATGCAAAACTGATACAGTGGAAAAGTTCTTGCATTTGTTGAAAGGCCCTGATTATTCATGGGGCTTTATGAGTATGAATGCAGTCAGTTCACAGAGATGCTACTTGAAATCAAAGTGATGAAATCATTTCGCTGCTTTGACGCAGAGTGATGCAGCAAGTTAAGAGACGTGGGAAATGTGTGCTGCAGCCACTCAGAATGATCTCCACATCCATGAAAACAACAGCCAATCACCTCCCTGCAGGATGTCACCTGTCTCAACAAAGTTAGCCACCTGATGCTGCCAACTTATCATCTTGACTCTTGCCTCACTGAACTTCCAAAATCAGAAAAGGCCGGTGTGGAAGCTGCAGCAAGACAAGGGTTAAAATGGTGCTGTGACAGAACAGAGTGTTAACAGCACACCATTTTCACACTTGTCTTGCTGCAACTTCCACAAAACTCGCTCCATGGGTATTTCAGTGATGACACTACCAGTGCCACTTCATAATCGGACAGATTTGTTATGCGCATGGCTGGTCTGGCCACTCAGAGAGGGTGGGGATCCTCAGGAAAGCAAGCAAGGATATGACGATTGACAAATGGCCTCATCCTTGACAGTCTTCCGCGACAGAAGACACTCACTCTCCTATCACCCTCTCTCCAATTAACAATATATTTGTAGGCATGGCTTCCCTAAAGCTGAGTATGAGGTGACTAACAGCTGGGCAAAGCATTCTGTGTTAGGTGAAACACACTGTGGGCAGTTTGGGAGGTGTCTGAGCAGCCAACACGTCCTCCTAGTGAAGCCTTCTCACAACAGCATTATATTCTATTAAACAGTGAAAAAAGTAATTAGCTGGCACGCCGTGCTCTGGGTTCACCCAAGGCTTTTCCAAATGGCAACACAGTGGCAGTTTAAGCCCCGATTTATTCCGGTGTGAGCAGAAATCTGAACAGCATAAGCAATGTCTCGTAATTCTGAGAAAAGGTTAGAACTGTCAGCATGGATTGGGATGGAAGTGTGTGGTCTAATTTTGCACCAAGTGCATTTGTACTCAGAAGTATTTGCTAGCATAATCTATTTATAATAATATCTAATAAGGTGCTATTAGCATTTACAGACTCAGTGCCCTCAATAGTCTTACAAGTAAAACCCAAAGACAAGAGAAATGAAGTGGATGACGGTATTATTTAGCAAGGATTTTAACCATACAATAACACAGGCATTAATGCTACAAAGTTAGATTATACAAGAAATACAGGTGAACAAGACGAGCAGTTGTGCTAATAGAATTAGGTAGGAAAAAGACATGAGCAGGCACTATGTGGAGCATAAATAACATGGGCATAATTCCCTGCCTCTGTATTGTTTACTATGTGTCATATATACAATATATCTACTGTTTTATGATCTGATAAATACCCTAGTGCATTGTGAACCATACTTATTTTTGTGGATTTTTTCTTATTAACTACTAAGGTGTATCTCACCAACCATCCTATCAACTCAACTCTGAGAATGCAAGACTCTTATGCTATTTTGAATCTTTCTTTCAAATTCAGCTGCATGCCATTGGTCAGGCAGTATGTTAGTCCAATGAACAGTTTTGTGGAAGCAATGTGGTCAAGTTCCTGAGCTAGTGCCAACTAGTCTAGATCTAAAGACATAATTTGATCGCTGACTAAAGTAGCTGAGGAGGTTCAGGTATTTAGTGGATATCCTGTATTTACTGGATCAGTGGGAGATATTGGCTTACTTATTTCACCTCAGAAAAAGAGAACTGTCATTCACATTTGTGCTGATCTAAAATTGATTCCAAACCCATAGCAATGTGGTTGGTTTTTAACTGTACCTCCTGAAATGACCCAGTGAGCCACTCAATTCGGGACCAAGTTGAAATGTACCCATAATGCTAGCTTTACCAATGATGCTCATGTCCTGTAATCAAGTAAGTGGAATAGGTCCTTACTATAACTTAAAAAAATAGGAATGGAACGGGGTTATTTAGACTTTCAAGTCTGCTTTCCCATTCATCAAAATCATGACTGCACATTTTTCTCTGCTATTTGTGTATCACTCGATACCCTTAATATCTAGAAAAATTCCCGACCTTCCTTTTGAATGATCCCAATTTACCAAGCCTCCACAGTCAAACTAGGTAGAGAATCCCCAGGATTTGCCACTCTTTGTGTGAAGAAACTTCTCTTCATTTCAGTTCTAAATGGGCTAATGTTTAATCTGGAAATGTGATTGGTTCTCAACTCCTCAGTCAGGACCAACCTCTAACCTGCATCTGGCCTGTAACAATTTTAGTTTCAATAATGGGCGCAGTGGCATCAGCACCGGACTCCGGAGCAAAGGCTCCTGAGTTAAAATCCAAGTCGGGCCACCCCCCCCCAAGCACGTTTTCCATCAGTGCTGGGTTGAGCGTCGAGCTAGCCACTCGGCCTCATAAAAAAAAGGGTCAAGTCAGGAACGTTCAAATCGTGACCCAGTTAATCAGAAAGGAGACCAATCCTGACACCACGCGCCAGACAAGAATGGCTGACTGTTTGGTGCGACACGCAAAAATAAATAAATACCTGCTCTTATTCATCCAGAAATCAAGCTTAGTCTACTCAATCCCTCCTCATTTAAAAGGAAAATTCTGTCACCCTTCTAACCAATCTGGTGAATCTCTACTGCACTCCCTCTTTGACAAACACATTCCTTTTTAAGTAAGGAGACCAAAACTGAACAAAATTCTCTGGATTCACCCTCACCATCTTCTTCTAATAAAGGCCAAATACCATTTGTCTTCCTAACCACCTATTACACCTACATACATGTTGCTTTTCAGTGCCTTCTGTTCTTCAGTCCCTTTGAATATATTTCCTAATGCCCTACAATTTCAAAACTATTTAATTTTTCTATTTCACTTATTTATTGAGATACCTTGTGGAATAGGCCCTACGAGCCCTTCGAGCCCAGCAACCCCCAATTTAATCCTAGCCTAATCATAGGATAATTTACAATGACCAATTAACCTGCCAACCGGTACATCTTTGAACTGTGAGCAGAAACTGAAGCTCCCATAGGAAACCCACACAGTCACCCCTTACAGATAGCAGCGGGGATAATGAACTGCAGTAGATAAATTCACATTTTTCAGTATTGTATTGCATCTGCCATGTTCTCGTTCACTAACTCAGCTTACCTATATCCTCTTGAAGCCTCCTTACATTCTTCTCCCTACTCACAATTCTACTTGGCTTTGTTTCATCACCAAACATATAACAATATCTGGGGTCCAAGTACTAATCCCCACAGTAGTTTAATGGACCGAGCCTGCCAACCAGATTAAAATCCTTGTATTCACATACTTTGTTCTTTGCCTAGTAGCCAGTTCTTGAATGCTGTAACCTTGTTAAGTAATTGCTTGTTATTTTGTTATCATAAAACTGAAAACCTAATATATTCAATCCACTGATTCACCCTTATTTATTCTACCAGTCACATTCTCAAAGAATTCCAGCAGATTAATCAAACATGATTTACTCCTGTCATTTGTTTTTACATCTGACCAAACAATAATTTAAAGAATTGCAAGTTAACGACAGAATAAAATGATAAAAAGAAATTTCAATGGAATGTTGTTAAATGAAAAGATTCAAGTAAAGGGCCTGAATAAATTAGCTGTGAACAAATTTGCATGAAGTTAAACAATACACAAACAACACAAATATTGGAAATATATGCAGTAGAACTCTGATGAAGGTCATATGGCTTTGTAGCATTTTCCCAATGAAAATAATTTTCATACTGCACATTTTGTGCTTTGAATGGTCTAAAACTATGGGACAATACTTTGAGATAATACCAACTGACTGTTAAATGGATTCATGCAAGATCAATATCTTTATTCTTTAAAATAACATCCAAATTAAAAAGTTAAAATAGGAGAGAAAGGATTATCCTAATATTCAATTAAATACTTTGTACATAAATATTACTAGTCATGATTGCCAGGGTTTTACAGTTCAGTGATGTAACAAAATAACTTCGGATAAGTGGCAAGATTAAAGTGGACTATTTATTTAACATTTCATAAGAATATTATTATAGCTATTTGTTACATAGAAACGTAGAAAACCTACAGCACAATACAGGACCTTTGACCCATAATGCTGTGCCGAACGTATACTTACTTTAGAAATTACCTAGGGATACCCATAGCCCTCTATTTTTCTAAGCTCCATGTACCTATCCAAGAGTCTATTAAAAGACCCTATTGTATCCGCCTCCACCACAGTCACCGGCAGCCCATTCCACACGTTCACCATTCTGCGTAAAAAACTTGCACTTGACATCTCCTCTTACCTACTTCCAAGCACCCTAAAACTGGGCCCTGTCATGTTAGCCATTTCAGCCCCGGGGAAAAAGCCTCTGACTATCCGCACGATCAATGCCTCTCATCATCTTAAACACCTCTATCAGGTCACCTCTCATCTTCCATTGCTCCAAGGAGAAAAGTCCAAGTTCACTCAACCTATTCCCAGAAGGCAAGCTTCCCAATCCAGGCAACATCCTTGTAAATCTCCTCTGCACCCTCTCTATAGTTTCCACATCCTTCCTGTAGTGAGGTGACTGAAACTGAGCACAGTATCCCAAGTAGGGTCTAACCAGGGTCCTATATAGCTATAACATTACCTCTCAGCTCTTGAACTCAATCTCACAGCTGATGAAGGCCAATACACCATATGCCTTCTTAACCACACAATCAACCTCCGCAGAAGCTTTCAGTGTCCTATGGACTTGGATCCCAAGATCCCTCTGATCGTCCTCAATGCCAAGAGTCTTACCATTAATACTATATTCTGCCATCATATTTGACCTATGAAAATGAACAACTTCACACTTTTCTGGGTTGAACTCCATCTGCCACTTCTCAGCCCAGTTTTGCATCCTATCAATGTCCTGCTGTAACCTCTGACAGCCCTCCACACTATCCACAACACCTCCAACCTTTGTGTCATCAGCAAATTTACTAACCTATCCCTCCACTTCCTCATCCAGGTCATTTATAAAAATCATGAAGAGTAGGGGTCCCAGAACAGATCCCTGAGGCACACCACTGGTGACCAACCTCCATGCAGAATATGACCTGTCTACAACCACTCTTTGCCTTCTGTGGGCAAGCCAGTTCTGGATCCACAAAGCAATGTCCCCTTGGATCCCATGCCTCCTTACTTTCTCAATAAGCCTTGCATGGGGTACCTTATCAAATGTCTTGCTGAAATCCATATACACTACATCTACTGCTCTACCTTCATCAATGTGTTTAGTCACATCCTCAAAAAAATGGCTCGTAAGATACAATCCTCCTTTGACAAAGCCATGCTGACTATGCCTCTCCAAATGTTCATAAATCCTACATCTCAGGATCTTCTCCATCAACTTACCAACCACTGAAGTAAGACTCACTGGTCTATAATTTCCTGGGCTATCTCTACTCCCTTTCTTGAATAAGGGAACAACATCTGCAACCCTCCAATCCTCTCCCATCCCCGTTGATGATACAAAGATCATTGCCAGAGGCTCAACAATCTCCTCCCTCGCCTCCCACAGTAGCCTGGGTATATCTTGTTCAGTCCCGATGACTTATCCAACTTGATGCTTTCCAAAAGCTCCAGCACATCCTCTTTCTTAATGTCTATATGCCCAAGCTTTTCAGTTCGCTGTAAGTAATCCCTACAATCGCCAAGGTCCTTTTCCGTAATAAATACTGAAGCAAAGAATTCATTAAGTACCTCCACTACCTCCTCCGGTTCCATACACACTTTTCCACTGTCACATTTAATTGATCCTATTCTCTCATGTCTTATCCTCTTGCTCTTCACATACTTGTAGAATGCCTTGGGGTTTTCTTTAATCCTACTCGCCAAGGCCTTCTCATGGCCCCTCTGGCTCTCTAATTTCATTCTTAAGCTGCTTCCTGCTCGCCTTATAATTTTCTAGATCTCCATCATTACCTAGTTTTCTGAACCTTTCGTAAGCTTTTCTTTTCTCTTGATAGATTTTCAACAGCATTTGTACACCACGGTTCCTGTATCTTACCATCCTTTCCCTGCCTCATTGTAACGTACCTATGCAGAACATTTGCCACATTTCTGCTGTAGGTTTCCCTGAGAACATCTGTTCCCAATTTATACTTCCAAGTTCCTGCCTGATAGCTTCATATTTCCCCTTATTCCAATTAAACACTTTCCTAACTTGTCTGTTCTATCCCTCTCCAATGCTATGGTAAAGGAGATATTATTGTGATCACTATCTACAAAATGCTCTCCCATTGGGAGACCTGACACCTGACCAGGTTCATTTCCCAATACCAGATCAAGTACAGCCTCTCCTCTTGTAGGCTTATCTACATGTTGTGTCAAGAAACCTTCCTGAACCCACTAACAAACTCCACCCCATCTAAACCCCTTGCTCTCGGGAGATGCCAATCAATAATGGGGAAATTAAAATCTCCCACCATGACAACCCTGTTATTATTGCATCATTCCAGAATCTGTCCCCCTATCTGCTCCTCAATGTCCCTGTTACTATTGGGTGGTCTATAGAAACCACCCAGTAGAGTTATTGACCCCTCCCTGTTTCTAACTTGCACCCACAGAGACTCAGTAGGCAATTCTTCCATGACTTCCTCCTTTTCTGCAGCCGTGACACTATCTCTGATCAGCAGTGCCATGCCCCCACCTCTTTGGACACCCTCCCCCCCCCCCGTCCTTTCTGGAACATCTAAACCCTGGCACTCTAAATAGCCATTCCTGCCCCTGAGCCATCCAGGTATCTGAAATGGCCACAATATCATAGTTCTAAGTACTGATCCACGCTCTAAGCTCATCCACTTTGTTCATAATACTCCTTGCATTAAAATAGACACATTTCAAACCATTGGTCTGAGCGCATCCCTTCTCTATCACCTGCCTATCCTCCTTCTCGCACTGTCTCCAAGCTTTCTCAATTTGTGAGCCAACTACCCCTTCCTCAGTTTCTTCGTTCAGTTCCCACCCCCTAGCAATTCTAGTTTAAGCTCACCCCAATAGCCTTAGCAAACCTCCCTCCCTACCAGGATATTAGTCCCGCTCAGATTCAAGTACTTCCTTATTGTACAAGTCACGCCTGCCCCAAAGGAGGTCCCAATGATCCAGAAATCTGAATCCCTGCCCCCTGCTCCAATCTCTCAGCCACACATTTATCCTCCACCTCACTCTATTCCTATACTCACTGTCACATGGCACAGGCAGTAATCCCGAGATTACTACCCTTGTGGTCCTACTTCTCAGCTTCTTTCCTAACTCCCTGTAGTATGTTTTCAGGACCTCCTCCATTTTCCTGCCTGTTGTTGGTACCAATATGTACCATGATCTCTGGCTGTTCACCTTCCCACTTCAGGATATCGTGGGCACGATCAGAAACATCCCAGACCCTGGCACCTGGGAGGCAAACTACCATCCGTGTTTCTTTCCTGCATCCACAGAATCGACTGTCTGACCCCCTAACTATAGATTCCCCTATCATTGCTGCCATCCTCTTCCTTTCCTTACCCTTCTGAGCCACAGGGTCAGACTCTGTGCCAGAGGTAGGGCCACTGCTGCTTCCCCCAGGTAGGTTGTTCGTCCCCCCCAACAGTACTCAAACAGGAGTACTTATTGTAAAGGGGGACAGCCACAGGGGTACTCTCTAGCATCTGCCTCTTGCCCTTCCCTCTCCTGACTGTTACCCACTTATCTGTCTCCCAAGGCCCCGGTGTGACTATTTGCCTATAGCTCCTCTCTATCACCTCCTCACTCTCCCTGACCAGACGAAGGTCATCAAGCTGCATCTCCAGTTCCCTAACCCAGTCCCTAAGGAGCTGCAGCTCGATGCACCTGACGCAGGCGTGGCTGTCCGGGAGGCTGGGAGACTTCCGGACATCCCACATCCGACACCTAGAACAGAACACCGGCCTCACAGACATATTTCCTATTTCTATTCTTCCCAAGTAACTTAACTCGCCTCGACCTGTTATCACTGAAGTCCTTTTGATCCCAAATCCTCCTACTCTGACTCCCTCAACTTTGGTGCCCACTCTATAAAGTTGTCTTCTTTTTAAATTCTTCCCGCCGTCTAACTTGTTGACATCCATGCACCTGCGCAGTTGAGCCTTGATCAAACCGCTGAAGAAAAAATGCTCTCCTTTTAAATTCTTCCCGCCGGTCTAACTTGCTGACGTCCACACGCCTGCTCAGTTATGCCTCAATCGTTCTGCTGACAAGTGGCGTGTCTTCTGGTTTATTAAACAGTAACCAGATATATTTAACCTTATAAACTGATTCTCAAAATGGAATCCTGATCTGATCCCCTCTAGTGTATTGAACCTAGTTTTGTATTCACAACCCCAAGAAAAATCTATTGGCCATGGAGTGGCCTAGTATATATTCACGATATCGACAGAGCCATTGAGTAGCACAGCACAGAAACAGGCCTATTGGCCAAACTAGTCTATGCCCACCTGCTAGTCCCAATTTCTGTGTTTGGTCCATAACCCTCTAAGTTCCTCTCCTCCATATACCTGTCCAAATGCCTCTTAAATGTTGCAATTGTACCTGCCATGACAATTTCCTCTAGTAGCTTATTTCAGGTACTCACTGCCCTCTGTGTAAAGAAAGTACCTCTCAGGTCTCTATGAAATCTCTCCCTCTTTTATCTTGTATCTGTGCACCCTAATTTTGGATCCCACAACCTTGGGGAAAAGACTATAGCCATCACCTGTACCTTCTATGAGGTCACCCCTCATTCTCCTGCACTCCAGGGAATAAAGATGCAGTGTAACCACCCTCTTCTATACCTCACGCCCTTTAGCCCAGGCGGCATACTATAACTCCATGAAGGAGACCTCAGAACCTGAGAATGTTTCACAGCCCCAAAATTCTCCTGACAAGGAGAGTGACCCACCTTGACAGGAAAGATGGTATCCCACGAGAATAACAACTCTTCCACGGTGATTAAATCTTTAGCCGTGAATGGGACAATTTAAAACTTACTATGCTGCGTTACATTTGCACACCTTACTAAAAGTAAAAACGAAGAGTACACACGTTATCCCCAGTCTCCTGTGTTTTCCTTTCAATTAGTCTTATGTTTTGGAGTTACAGAACATAACAAGAGCTATCAATTTATACATAATCTCCCACATAATAACTTTATTTTGCTTTTTGCAATATTCTTAAGGGTTAAATATTGACTGAGCTACATGAATAATTCTCCTGTTCTTCTAAGTATCAAATTCTAATTGGCATCTATATGAAGCTTGGAAGGTCATCAGTTTAACATCACTGAAAGCTAGTATTTTGAGCAGTGCTCCACTCCCTCAAAACTGCTTTGGAAGTCGGCCTAGATTATTTTGTGCACATCTTTAGATTGAAATTCAAGCTCACAACATCTGATTCACAACCAAGAGTGGTGCTCACCAAACTACCACAAGGACAGGTTGAGTTAAGTAGGATAGCAGATGATCTAACTGAGAAGTTTAAAGTAACGAAGGATTCAATATGGTGGATTTTTAAAAAGCTATTTCTCTTTCACACTGATGATGAAAATCCAAAACTAGGAGATACAACCTTCCAATAAGAGCTAATGAAGTTAGGGAAATCCTTTTCAGATGAATTGTTTTGGAAACAAGAAGCTTCCTTTCCCAAAGACTTATGTATTCTTCATCAATTGAATTTTTCAAGACAGGTTGCGAGATTCCTGATAGTTAAAGGATCAGGTAATATGATTAACCTTCAAGTTCCTTTATGCTGATACGGAGGTGACATTCAGAGCTGATGCCACATGGAACAAACAGAAGAATCAGAGACGATCACAGCCTTGATATCATGCAATGCCTTCCTTAATGCAGCTGATAGAAACCATCACATAATCAGTTATCTGCAGCACATTGTCTCAATAGCCTTTATTGCCCTGTGCATGGGATTCGCCTTTAGCAGATATCCTCCTTACAAAATTAAGGCCTATGAAACCTATTTTGGTTAAGCTGTGAAATCTCCTAAAACAATGCAAATGAGCAGCATCTTCCTCCTATTTTCCATTTCCAGTTGTTCATCTCTGTGCTTCACCAAGTGGGATCCCTTTTCTCCTTACCCTAACTATTGGCTGATATTTGGGAATAAGATAATAATCAAAAGTAATAGACAAAGTGACATAAACAAAGGGGTTAATTTCTTCATTGTCTTTTGTTAGTTCCTATAATTAAGCTATTGCTGCCCTTCATATTTTATGTCTCCATGGTAGCCACCTTAGGGCCCTGAGTATATTTTTGCCTTTTGTTTTTGTCCTGAACATAAACCAGGCACATTGAAACCAAGAAAAATATGCTTGCCTGTTAAAGCTCAGTTGTAAAACATATAAAAATATTAATTTGTCATAGGCAAGAGAAGTCACAATAATTCTATACTGTACATTGACATAGGAAAGAGTTGAGCACAGTTTCTGCTGCAAAATCACCACCATATTTGATACATTTACAAACACAAGAAAATCTGTAGTTACTGGAAATCCAAGCAACACTAACACAATGCTGGCAGAACTCAGCAGGTCAGGCAGCATCTATGGAAAAGAATAAACAGTCTATGTTTCGGGCCAAGTCCCTTCATCAGCTCTGAACAGCACCTCAGTATCAGCATTAAGGAACTTGATGGCTAGTCATATTACTTGATCCTTTAACTATCAGAAATCTCTCCACCTGTCTTGAAAAATTCAATTGATGAAGAATACATAGGTCTTCTGGAAAGGAAGCTCACTGGCTCCCTGTTTCCAAAATAATTTGTTCGAAAAGGACTTTCTGAAGAAGTGTCTCAGCCCAAAACATCTACTGCTTACTCTTTTCCATAGATGCTGCCAGGCCTGCTGAGTTCCTCCAGCATTTTGTGTGTGTTGCTTTGATATGGATTTGTTCATTCTGCATTCATCACCAGCAAGGAAGAACATTTCCTCTATTGTTTCTCACTCACTGAAACTATATTGCACCAACAATGAAAGTTAGTAAAATTGTGACCGTAGGCAATGTATTACTGAAGATCAGAAATTAATAAGTTACACAGATTGATGAAAGTGCTGATATAAACTAAAATGAAAATTGCAAAGAAAAGTCAATTGAATACCAGCAAAATATATTACTTTTGAACTGCTTCAAACATGACAGCAGCAGCATAGATTTCTGCACAACACCCTTTTTCTGTCAGTCACCTTAATAAATTAAATAATATTTCTGATCAATGTAGGCACCTACAATTACAAATTGAGCAATTCAGAAGCTGCCTAGACTAAGATTTCCTCAGGTAATCTTTTATTTGGGTGCAAAGCACATCAGAACAAGAAAATATATGTTGTAACCGTGTTGCAATTATTGTGACAGTAAAATCTGAATATGGGAGACTACTTTCCCAAACAATATGAAGCAATAGTTTATGCTAGGCACTATTTTTAGCTAGTGATCTACTTGTATTTCACTATCCACCTTCATTAGAATGCCTAAGGGCAATCATTTCTGATTTTTCATGCATCACCTATCTTAAAGGGGAAATTTCAGTTTTTTGGGATTTTTCTTTCAACATGACAGATAAGCAAACCCAGTTTAAATTTGTATATTTTCAACGGGAAGGAATTCTGTTAATTTCTGGGATATTGTGGAATATTCTTATGTGTTTAATTGGTGACTGACACCCTCAGTCTAAAAATACTCCAGGTGGATTGACTCTGATGTGAGTACCAGTGAGTTGAATTATTGTCGGTGGGCACATCCACCAATTCAGGATGCATTAGTCATCACGCCGTCCCAGTTACATTTGTTTGGTGAGCAGCCTCATTAAATTAGTTCCCAAGTGATGTCATCAGGACTCGTTCCTAAAAGAAAAATATTTTTTTTCCCTTGAAGAAGATGGAAAACCCAAAGGACATGCAAGTTAATTGCTACTACTTTTTTTTTTGCATCAAACGATTTGATTTTGAAAAAGATGATGAAATTCTTTAATTAAACATGTTTTACATATTTGATGGATGATTATAATCATAATTGTAAACCAGTGATAAACTCAATTCTAAAGACTGCAGCAATAGTGATGAAGATCTAGAACTTATAGTCAAGGGAGGCAGAAACTACTTTCAGGACGGCTTTGAGCCGTGGGTTCTCTTCGAGTCTGAATGAATACATCATGGTTGTCATTGACTTCTTCAATACCTGTGTGCCTTTGGGAACAGACCGGACATACCCAAACCAATAACTGTGGATGATCATAGTCTACTGAGGGCTAGAACTGTGATATTCAAGGCTGCTGATCCAGAACTACACCGAGATGCAACACTGAGCGTCACAGGAAGTCATTCCTGCCTGTGGCCATCAAACTTTACAACTCCTCCCTTGGAGGGTCAGACACCCTGAGCCATTAGGCTGGTCCTGGACTTATTTCCTGGCATAATTTACATATTATTATTTAATTATTTATGGTTTTATATTGCTATATTTATACTCTATTCTTGGTTGGTGCAACTGTAACGAAAACCAATTTCCCTCGGGATCAATCAAGTATGACTATGACTATGACTATGTAATCCAGGTACAGCCTACAGAAGGCTATTTTAAGAGCAAAAGCCAATTCCGATGGAAGTTAAAGACTGAATCGGATGCATGTCAACTCAGCAAGGTTTGCAAGCGTTACTGTTAAGCTTTGTAACTCAAAGAGCTAATTGAAAGAAAAACACGGGAGCCTGGGATAACGTGTTTACTTCATTTTACTTTTAGTAAGGTGCTCACATAAGATGTAATGACGTATGTCATTCACATACTTTGTACATATAACCAATAAGAATTATGTAAACAAAAAATGCTTACTATGCCTAATCAGACAATATATTTGCAATATTACTGAAATATTAAATATGCTACACTCCTCCCTGCTTAGCTATAAACTCCAACTCAATATAAAAAGTGCTTATAAAAAGTATTCACCACCACCCCCCGGAAGTTTTCATGTTTTATTGTTTTACAACATTGAATCACAGTGGATTTAATTTGGCTTTTTTTTACACTGATCAAAAGAAAAAGGACTGTTTTGTGTCAAAGTGAAAATAGATCTCTACAAATTGTTCTAAATTTACTACAAATATAAAACACAAAATAATTGATTGCGTAAGTATTCTCCCCCTTCAAGTCAGTATTTAGAAGTTGCACCTTCAGCAGCAATTACAGCCTTGAGTCTGTGTGGATAGGTCTCTACCAGCTTGTCACATCCGGACACTGTAATTTTTCCCATTCTTCTTTACAAAACTGCTTAAACTCTATCAGATTGCATAGGGATCGTGAGCAAGCAGCCCTTTTCAAGTCCAGCCACAAATTCTCAATTGGATTGAGGTCTGAACTCTGATTTGGCCTCTCCAGGACATTAGCTTTGTTATTTTTAAACCATTCCTATGTGGCTTTGGCTTTATGCTTGAGGTTATTGTCTTGCTAGAAAATAAATCTTCTCCCAAGTTGCAGTTCTCTCGCAGACTGCATCAGGTTTTCCTCCAGGATTTCCCTGTATTTTGCTGCATTCATTATACCCTCTACCTTCTCAAGCGTTCCAGGTTCCACTGTAGTGAAGCATCCCCACAGTATGATGCAACCACCACCATGGCTCACGATAGAGATGGTGTGTTTTTTGATGATGTGCAATGTTTGGCTTATGCCAAACATAGAGTTTAGCCTGATGGCCAAAAAGCTCAGTTTTGGTTTCATCAGACCATGGAACCTTCTTCCAGCTGAATTCACAGTCGCCCACATGCCTTTCGGCAAACTCTAGCCAAGATTTCATGTGAGTGTTTTTCAACAGTGGCTTTCTTTTTGCCACTCTCGCAGAAGGTGAAGCACCCGGGCAACAGTTGTTGTATGCGCAGTCTCTCCCATCTCAGCCACTGAAGCTTGTAACTCCTCTAGAGTTGTTATAGGTCTCTTGGTGGCCTCCCTCACTAGTCCCCTTCTTACATGGTCACTCAGTTTTTGAGGCCAGCCTGCTGTAGGCAGATGTATAGCTGTGCCATATTCTTTCCATTTCTTGATGATTGACTTAACTGTACTCCAAGAGATATTCAGTGACTTGGGAATTCTCTTGTATCCATCTCCTGACTTGTGTTTTTCAATAACCTTTTCATGGAGTTGCTTGGAGTGTTCTTTTGTCTTCATGGTGTAGCTTTTGCCAGGATACTGACTCACCTTCCAGATAGAGGTGTATTTTTACTACAATCAGTTGAAACACCTTGACCGTACACAGGTCTCCAAAAACAGATTTCCATGTAACTAATGCACATAAAATTCTGGAGAAGCTATCAGCAGAACGGGTCGGACCCCAGTAAGTGATGCTTGGTTTAAAGAATTTACATTTATTGCGCTGAGTTTGAGGCCATAATGTTCTATTTTTTTTTACACTGTCTTGAGATTTTGAAGATGTTCTTTGTCATCCTCACTGTTAACAGTGATGTCCTCCAGTTAACACTAAGTATATTCAGCCTTGCAGCACCTTCTCCATAACTTTTTGCCAGAGTGCAGGTGCAGGTGCAGGTGCAACTCCAAAATTAAGCATATTATAGTGATAAGGCCCTTTGTGAATATTTATGGTGAGAAACATTACCCACAAGGACTCCAAAGTCCATTTGCATTTCAGATTTTTGGATTTTCTCCCCACTTAGAAAATAGTCTGCACATTTATTCCTTCTACCCAAGTGCATGACCATGCATTTTCCAACATTGTATTTTATTTCCCACTTTCTTTTCCATTCTCCTAATCTTTCTAAGTCCTTCTGTAGTCTACCTGTTTTCTCAACACTACCTGCTCCTCCACCAATCTTTTGTGCTTCAATTAGGAGCCATTTTTGAATGCATTCTTGTAAGATTCCACAAACTAAATGATCTCTCAGTGTATCATTAAGCCTATCACTGAACTAATAATGCTTGGACAATTTCATCCACATAATCTGAAATGGGCTCCCCTTCCTTTTGATTCCACTTATTAAACCTAAAGCATTCTGTAATCAACAATAGTTTCAGTTCTAAATGCTCCTGCATTACTTTCACAATATCAGCAAAGTTCCTTTTAGCTGGTTTGGTTAGAGCAGTGAAATTTCTAAGCAACTGCATGCTTTTCCATTTATTACACTCCGCAAAACTGACTCTCATTTCTTATCAGCTGTTCCATTTGCTTTAAAATACTGCTTAATTCATTCAGTATACAGCATCAAGTTATCAGTTGAATGCACCTATTTTTCCAATGCAGCCAAATAAATCTGCTTTTTTTAAAGTTATTATCACCCGGAACTCACTGTTTATGAACCGGTGAATTTCATCCGTTTTCTCCCATCTTTTTAACTAGACCGCCTCTCTCCCCCTTCCAAAGAAGCACTTGCTACACTTTTTTTTAAACTCCAACTTTTCTTTTCCCCCTACAGAAGAAAAACATGCTGTGCTTTGATAGGTAGGTTGTCATCTTGGGTTTCAATTTAAAAATTACTCATCGCCACTATTATGCTTTGTAACTCCAAAAACTAATCAAAAGAAAAACATGGGAATAAAATACAGAATAATGTGTTTTCTTCGTTTTACTTTTAGTAGACCACTCACATATGACGTGGTGGCAGAATGACATATGCCATTCATGTAATACATACAGATAACCAGTTATGAATTATGTAAAAAAAAACAAAGAATACTTAATCGAACAATATATTGACAATATTGCTCAAGTACCACTGAAATATTAAATACAAGACGAAACCAAACATCATGAATGGCTATAATGCTTCACTCCCAGATGAGCTCAATGGCTTTTATTCCTGCTTTGAAAGGAAGAATGAAAGTACGCCTGTGTAAATCCCTGCAGCATCTGGTGTCCCTGTGATCTCTGCCTTGGAGGCCAGCATCAGAACGTACTTCACGAGGGTAAACCCTCACATGGCATCAGGCCCTGATGGTGTACCTAACAGGGCTCTGAAAATCTGTGCCAACCAACTGGCAGGAGTGTTCAAGGACAACTTCAATCTCTCATGGCTGCAGTCGGAGGCTCCCACCTGCTTCGGGTGGGAACAATCATACCATTGCCCAAGAAAAGCAGGATGAGCAGCCACAACAACTATCACCCAATGGCACTCATGTCTACTCTGATGAAGTGCTTTGAGAGGTTTGCCATGACTAGGATCAACTCCTACCTAAGCAAGGACCTGGAACTGCTGCTATTTGGCTACTGTAGTTGCAGTCTCACTGGCTCTCCACTTGGCCTTGGATCCCCTGAACATCAGCCTTACCTATGTCAGGCTGCTGTTTATTGATACAACACAATCATACTCACTGTTCTATTCAACAAGCTCCAAAACCTGGGTTTCTGTACTTTGCTCTGCAACTGGATGCTTGACTTCCTCACCAGGAGACCATAGTCAGCTGGATCAAAAATAACATCTCCTCCTCTCTGACAATCAACACTGGTGCTCTACTCTCTTTACATCCAAGATTATGTGGCTATGCATTGCTTAAGTGCCATCTGTAAATTTAGATAGATCAGCGGATTAAGTGGTGTCACATTAACAACCTTGCACTTAACATTAGTAAGACTGAGGAATTGATTGTGGACTTCAGAAAGGGGAAGTCGAGGGAACACACACCAGTCCTCATCGAGGGATCAGGAATGGAAAGGGTGAGCAATTTCAAGTTCCTGGGTGTCAATATCTCTGAAAATCTATCCTGGATCCAACACATTGATGCTATTATAAAATGGCATGACAGCAGCTATGTTTCATTAGCAGTTTGAGGAGAATTGGTACGTCACCAAATACACTCGCAAATCCCTACAGATGTACCGTAGAGAGCATTCTAACGAGTTGCGTCACCATGATGGGGGGGGGAACCACTGCACAGGATCGTAAAAAGCCGCACAAGGTTGTGAACTCAGTCAGCTCCATCATGAGTGCTAGCTTACCCAGCATCGAGGGCACCTTCAAGACAACTCCCACCAACCAGGACATGCTCACTTCTCATTTTACCATCAAGGAGGAGGTATAGAAGCCTGAAGACACACACTCAGTGTTTCAGAAACATTTTCTTCCCTTCTGCTATCAGATTAATGATTGTACAATGAATCCATGAGCACTACCTCACTATTTTTTCTCTCTTTTTGCACTACTTATTTAATCTATACTTACTGTACTTACTGTAATTTATAGTTATTATCATGTATTGCGATGTACTGCTGCCACAAAACAACAAATTTTATAGCATATGCCAGTGATATTAACCCTGATTCCAATTCTGATTCTGATTCAGTGTCAATTAATTTTGATTTGCAATATGTAGACTCCATCTGGAATTGGAGTTAGGAATAAAGGCAATATGCGTGGTTAAAAGCCCAAAGTGGTTCAATTCCAGACTGCAGCAAGTTCAACTCTAATGCATGTACCATGTGTTGGCTTCTGTTGCATTTATCTGACAAGTGGAACATAACTAGGGAATCACTTGTGCCGATATATTTGAAGCTTCCTACATTTTTTATCTCAAGTTGGATTACAGGAACAGCTTGTGTTAAAACAACAATTGCTGCTTTCAAGCTGCAAAACTGCTGCCATTAACACCCTATCAGGAAAGACACAAGATCAGGATTGTGTATTTACATCATTTTATACGATGTACATTTTAATTTTTCCAAGCAAATTGTGACACTGCACAAACACACGACACAACGACCAACCTGCATTGACCACACAGATTCAGCGGTTCAAGCTAACTCACCACAACCTCAAAAGGCAGTTGGGGATGGTAAAGGATGCCAGGTCCACATTCGCAGAATTCTATAACTTCTTCAAATCAATTTTCACAAGTACTATGAGCATGTTATTGTAGTAAGTTCCTAGTGCTTTTACTTCAATATCCAAGATTTTGAACAGCTCACACAAAACTCTAAAGGAATGATGATTGCTAACAACCATTACATTATTTTCTGTTATTCTCTGCCTCTGTATCACCCTCTATTGACTCTTTCTCTAAGTGTTTTCCTCCCGGGCTACTTAGACTGCACAGGTTAGAAAACATTTTGGGTACAAACAGCTCTCAGCAAACAGTGTTTCTCCTGAGCAGCCTGCAGTCAGTGGTTTCAAATGATGCGACTCCTGGGATGCTCCAACAAGTTTGCTCGCAAGCTGCCTCCCTGAGGTGATTAAATATAACAGAAACATTTTCGTAGAAAATCACTGGTGAAGGAGCCAATAGTTAAGGTGAGAGGCAGTAGCCGACAGCTATGACCGTAAGTTCAACATCTCAGCAGCTTCGATGCAACAGTGAAAACAAAAAAGAATTATTGCCTCCATAGGATCTGGACACGCACCTTCAGGTACTCTTTGAAAATCATTTAAATAAAGTTATTTTTGGGATAGTTTTTATTTAATTTTAAATAATTTCTTAGAGTACTGCTTAACCTTTTCAGATAGGTTCTGGTTCATCCATTATGTTTACATAGGTAATGTACATGAAATTTGAAATCATTTGAAAAATTCATAGTTGACAGCCACTGTATTGATTCTACTTAAGGTGCCGCTGAAATGCATTTTCCTTTTGTGAATTTTTATTGCATGACATTGTTTGACTAACCTTATTATTTTCCAACTAGATTAATGCTTGTAGCACTCGTTCTACTTGCTGACCTACTTCACACCCATTTGTCCAAAACGTAACTTTCTAGGTGAAATTCAGCAGCTACCGTTTGCATTTTGCTTTAATAAACAGATCATCTGAGTCAGGTTTCTCATCAGTCGCTAGTTTAGTTGAACACACTATGACATTGTAATTAAATTCATGAATGATCTGTTCCTATCTCTCTAGATTCTTAACAGCTATTTGTCCACAGTCCAGAAACATGCAATTTGGCTGAGCAGCACCCAATATTTGACAGCTGGAAAAAGTGGACGTAGTTCCTAAGTAGTGGCTATAGCAAATGATAGATGACTGATGTGAAGCCATATGGATGCCTCCTTACTGCAAAGTATAGGTCTGGTGGAATGAGCATATTATAAAGTCAATTAGCCTGCAATGTTGATTTGATGCCAGCGTTACTCCAGCTAATGCTTTTCCTTAGGTTTGCACAGTTGAATGCACATAAAGCAGCAGGAAAGACTTCCCACACTGCTCAGAACCAATCCTACCCAATCAATCCTGCTTGAAACAGTTACCGGTTATACACTGGTTAGTCGATGGTCATTTCTTTCAGACATGGTGTTTTTGGTGTTTTCAAGGTTTGTTTCCATTTTTTACCACCTGCCAGTAAATGCAATAGTAGGCTTTCTTTTTGACATTAGACATGACCTGCAGAAAGTGAAGAGGCCCCACAAAGCAGAGAGGAAGAACTCTTCTTAGGAAGGGGCCAAATCTGTTCTGTTTGTGGAACAGTTCTGAAAGCTGGAGTTCGGTGATGAACACAGTGTAAGACAATTGTGTTGCCTGACTTACAGTAAATCCACTGTGGCCACAGTTACAAATTTGGTAATGGTGAGGAAAGTAACTTCAATGTGCCTTTGCCCTGTACAGGCGATTTCTGGAGCTATCAACAACATCTTGCAGTTTGCCATCTGCTGTTTCAGTCTCGCTACGGGAGCTAACAATTGAATTTGCTTTTGCCAAAGACAAGCAGATGGAAAAAGTACAAGATTTGCAGGCTTTCCCATGATGTAGTGCACCATTATCTGCATCCAGATTGCTGTATATGTACAACATGTTAATACTAACACACAACAATATCAAGAGACGGCACTGTCTCAGCATTCAGCCAGTGTGTAACAATAGACAGCGGACTATGTAGTTCAATCCTAGGTATCCTGGCAGAAATCATTTTTCAGGGAGGTTCCTTGGTTAAGATGTAGGAGACATATGATTGAATGAGGCATATCTAGGAAGAGGGGACCCAAGTTCGTAAGACAGCACCACAGATGCCTGCACATAGTCAGCCATCATGTGGTTGTGGTAAAGCTGCAAACAATCTTTCTCCATACACTGGTGTCAGGAAACATTTGTGTTCTGAAGAAAGTACGCAGATGTTCCTGGAACTGAAACTAAGAATGTGGGCATCTCTCTGAAGGTTGGCATTTATTGCCCGCTTTTGTTGCTCTGAGCTGGCAGTGGTGAGTTTGTTACAATTCATAACTTCAATAGGTACATTTAATATCAGAGAAATGGATAAAATATACATCCTGAAATTCTTTTTCTTCACAAACATCCACAAAAACAGAGGAGTGCCCCAAAGAATGAATGACAGTTAAATGTTTGAACCCCAAATGTTGAGAGAACATTTCAAAGAGCCACACACACAAAATGTTGGTGAGGGAGGAGGCAAATGGGCAGGTATAGCACTTTGTCCATTTGCAGGGATAAGTGCCGGGAGGGAGATGAGTATGGAGGGACGAAAGAACAAGGGAATCATGGAGGAACAATCCCTGTGGAAAATGGGGGGTGGGCGAGGTAAAGATGTGATTGGTGGTAGGATCCCTTTGAAGATGGCAGAAATTGCAGACAATGATGTGTTGGATGCAAAGGCTCATGGAGTGGAGGTAAGGACAAGAGGAACTCTATCACTGTTAACGCGGTGAAAAGATGGGGTGAGTACAGTCGCACAGGAAATGGAGGAGATATGGATGAGGGCAACATCAATAGTGGAGGAAGGAAAATCCCATTCTTTGAAGAAAGAAGAAATCTCTGCATCCTGGTAAGGAAGGCCACATCTTAAGAACAGATGCAGTGGAGACAAAGAAACTAAACAAAAGGGAATAGCATTTTTACAGGAGTCAGGGTGGAAAGAAGTATAGTCAAGATAGCTGTGGGCATCGGGAGGTTATACAAATTAGCCGTGTTGAGTAGACTTGGAGTCTCAGAGGTAGACGTTTTCTCACCAAAAACATGAAGTCAGTTTATTTGGTTTTTAGTGATAATCCAACCATTGAAATCACTTTTAGTGAGTTGCAATGAATCAATGGACAGAATTTACAATATTTTAATGCTTGACCATGGTTCTAATCATATCTATACTTTTGTTTTAGTATAACCACTCTCTTGGGATCAGAACCTTAGGTTTGCACAGTCCTTGTTCAGGTACATCATGCTCCATGTTTGGTATCTCACCTTCCCCCCCACCTCCATTAGTTATGATGAATCATCTAAATGATTCCTGCATCCTTGGGCTGAGTTACAAGGCAAGATTCACAGGCTAGTAGGAGGAGGAAGTAGAATCTCCCACTAATCTACTTCATGCTGAGGTAAATTTTCTCAGCATTATTTCAAATCTTATTTACATCTTTCCTGTAGGTAGGTGACCAAAAACTGGGCACAATACTCCAAATTAGACCTCATCAATGTCTTATACAACCTCAACATAACATCCCAACTCTTGTACTCGGTACACTGATCTACCTGTGACACTTCCAAGGAACTGTGAATCTGTATTCGCAGATCCCTCTGTTCTACCGCACTCCTCAGTTCCCTGCCTCTCACCAAATAAGACCTACTGGAATTGAACCTCCCTAAGTACAACACCTCACACTAGCCTGAATTAAAAACTCGTTCCATCCAACCTTTTTACAGCATGGGAGTCCCAGTCAACATGTGGAAAGTTAAAATCACCTATTATCACAACCTTATGTTTTTTACAACATTCTGCTATCTCTCTACAAATTTATTCCTCTAAATCTAATTGGGTGCTTTATTATATAATCACATTAACATGGTCATACCTTTCTTATTCTTCAGTCCTACCCATAAAGCCTCACTGGATGAGCTCTCCAGTCTGTCCTGTCTGAACACTGCCATAACATTTTCCCTGACTAGTAATGCCACCTCTTCCCCTTTAATTCCTCCTGCTCTATCACATCCAAAACAATGGAACCCTGGAATATTTTGCTGCCAGTCCAGCCTCTCCAAGTCTCACTAATGGCTACAATGCAATAATTCCAGGTGCTGATCCATCACCTAAGTTCATCCACCTTTCCTCAAATACTCCTTGCATTGAAATATACTCAGCTCAGAACATTAGTCCCACCAAGCTCAAACTTTTGATTCCCAACCTTGTACATAGGCTTGACAACATCTTTTTCCAAAACACTCCATTACCTGTTCTGGTTCCAATACACCTGCAACTCTAGTTTAACTCCCCCCGCAGCACTAGCAAACTTCCTGCTGGGGTACTAGTCTCCCTCTAATTCAGCTGCAATCCATTGCTTCTGTACAGGTCTCACCTTCCCTGGAAGTGAGAGCTGACTTCTTGTTTCTTTATAATGAATTTTTGAAAGGATCTTAACTGAAATCCAAACACCAGGAAGTAAAAGAGTGCTTGACCTTTGCCCAGTTATATTGATTTAGCACAAGCCATCTCCCTTACAGTATTAAATGTATAAATTTACAGAAGTTACATTTCCCTGCCCCCCCCCCCGTAGTTTGGTCTGCTTGAGAATTGTGCACGGTCATTTCATGGTTAATAAATGAATGCTTGTAATTGTCAGTTACAGACTGTTAAATTTGACAACTAATTAAGAAATCTCATTACTTAGTAATTTCCCACCTAAAGAGCAAGGCTTCAGTGAGCATCACTGCATTGCAGGTGCTGTATCTATTTAATTGAAATCTTCCATTCTAGGTATCACTCTGGTGCAAAAATTCCATGTATTTTTCAATGAAACCAGTTAATCTGGAATTAGATTTATTGCATCATATCTTCTGCAAAATCCATGCATATTTTCCTCTTTCCTGAAATTTTTCTGCTGGCTCCCCATGCACTAAATATTTTTTTGCCTGCTTCCCATGTTATTTGAAAGAAGACAAGTTCAAATCAAAATTATAAAAGATTCAGCTCACACTAAGATCAGCTGAGGCAGTGAAAAATGGAGAGTTTAGTAACAAGCAGACACCTGAAAAGTTAAGAAATAATGCCAAAGCTTGTCGGGATTGTTTACCTGTCTGGCATTGGATCAATACAGCAATACATTTTTTTTCTGACTGTCTAAAAAAAGTGAGATTTTACACAGGACATTCTGTGAGAGCTCAATAGCAGTTGTGACAATACACGTTTCATCATGAATAGAGGGGGATAACAAAGGGAGATATTATCCACCATCAGAGAAAATGCAAGCGGCACTCTCTTTCCCATATTTGCTTCATCTATGGTAATCACAGTCAAAAACCTGCTCAATATTTGTCACAGTTGATTTCTACTTCCTGCAACGTTAAATTGTTTAGTATGAGAAATACTTGTCAAATGTTTCATGTATTTTTTAAGGAAACTGGGTAATTAATAGCCTTCTCATCAAAGGCAACAACAATAAGATCATCTTATAATATGAATTGTTGCTTTCAATTATCATGATCCCCTAGTTCTTAAAATAATTCACTCAACTCTTTTATCAGAAGGAAGATCAACTCCCTAAGAGTATGCATGGCAACTTGCACACAATCACTTTATTAAAGTAAAGCATGAATTTCATGCTTTAACTTGTGAACAAGGGGAAATGGTGGTGCCTATTAAAAGATCCCTTGTTAGTCCTTGTTTAACCAAACTAATTACCTTTGTTCAACATTGAATTCTTTAATTCTGCAGCTGAAAGGAGTTCTGGTCATTAAGAAGCAATCACTCATTATCTGTGCAATTTTATTCCACATGTGCTTAACTACTTAAATAAAAAAGAGGAAATGCTAAAAGCACATAGTAGATGAGATAAACCAGGTGGAAGAAACATAGAATGATGGTTCAGATTGAAGAATCTTGATTAGAAATGAAACAAGAGAACAGAAAGATATGATGAAGCTAAAAAGCAATGGATGCTGTAAGTCTTAAATTAAAAATAAAACAGAAAATGTTGGAACTATTTGGCAGATTATATGAAACAAGAAACAAAATTAATGAAGACTTTTAACCAGAAGTAGGAAAGAAAAAAATCAAATTGTGTTTAAGTTGCACAGAAGATGGGGGGATACATGGATAGAACCTAGGGACTACATACAAAATGCTGGAGTAACTCAATATTATTCATTTCCATAGATGCTTCCTGACCTGCTGTGTTTCTCCAACATTTTGAGTGGGTTTCTTTGGATTTCCAGCATCTGCAGACTTTTCCCTGTTTAGAACAAAGGGAAAATGGAACAAAATGGCATTTGGAGAGTGAGAATACAAATAAAAGAATCTGAAAATGTGTGAATAGTAAGCATATTGGATGTGCCCAGCAGGTCTAGCTCTGCTAATAGAATGAAGAAAATGGATGACTTACAGTAGAAAATGCCCAGCTCTGTTAGAGGAAAATCCAGTCACCTGAAGTTGTCAATCTTGACTTCAGGCCAGAATGCTGCAATGTGCCCAGTTGGAAGATGAGGTTCTTTTCGAAAAGCTTATGTTGGGCATTATTATAACAGGGCTGGAGGTCATGTACAACTTGGGCAGAGTGAAATGAATAATTAAAGTGGTGAGCACTAAGCCACCCTGAGGAATGGCATAGATACTCTGCATAGTCACCATCCTTCCCTCCCCCCCACAAGCAAACAGCCTCATGCTGCAGGTCCTCTATAGCAACAACCTTACCACTGTGGCCCTAAATGCACTTGTTACTGATAAAGGGACCATACCATAAGCATACCCAATACCAGACTCCTGATTCTGTTTCAAGCTCTGTCACGGCAAGAAATTGCCAGATAAACTGAGAAAAGGATCCCAGAACATTCTTAAAACTTCCTTGAAAATGTGCATATCCCCACTGACTCATCAGATTGGTGAAGGGTAATTTGGGGATGGAACTGAGAACCTTGAATTCACTCATCAACTGCATTCAGAAGTGCAACATGAAAAACAGGAGGAGTGCCCCACCCGCCAGACTACACTTTACCACACTGTCAAACTTCCTCCTGCCTCAGACAGCAGGTGCTCAATAGCTACCACAGAACCAACAGAGCTATGGTAGAAGCAGGTTATCCTTGATCCCAAGGGACCACCAAAAGGAACTCAGATTGGGTAATCAATCAGCACACCATCATCACTTTCCCTTTTGTTAGTTTCAGACAAACAATTATTTCAGAATTCTGGTTTAAGCAATGCTGCTAGATATTCTGAGAATAACTATACAATATTCTCACTATTTTTTAGTGAACAAGGTGGGCTGTTCTCTCTATTGATGGATACCATTCATAAAATCATATCACATGTCAAATTGAAGAACTATCTGCCTGCCTCACAGGTTATCCCACTTCAACAACAAGACTTGTTAAAAATATTCTGTTATTACTGTTGCAAACCTCAACGGACTTAATTAAAGATTTCTTTCCCCTTTACAATGCAGACATCTAACTTGGTAAATATTTTGCGCATCATATTGTATTGCTCCATATTTTGGATGGAGGACATCATAGATTTCCAGTTCCAGCCATTGACCAGAATCAAACAGACTGGCAGAATGCACATTTCTTTGCATCTTCCAGCATCTCTGCCTCAACTCTTGTTAAATGTTCCTTCTTCCAGTTAAAGAAGCTATATGAAAGCCCATTGCTTCTCTTTGGTATAGTAAATTACATTTCACATGTGCTTTTCCTGTTGGTGAATTACAATTACCTGACTAGCAGCTTAGATGAAGCTTGCCCAACAATTGACAAGTAATCTCACTGGCAACTGTGGCAGAATTTAAAGGGATTTCTATTGATCAAAGTGTTAATCCTATTTGAAATGTGCTAGGGAGAGGGAGCAGTTTGGGCTGGTGTCAGATCTTTAGATTATGAGAACACTCAGTCCTCTTTTATTGTCATTTAGGAATGCATACATGCATTAAGAAATGATACAATGTTTCTCCGGAGTGATATCACAGAAAACAGGACAAACCGAAGACTAACACTGACAGAACCACATAATTATAACATATAGTTACAGCAGTGCAAAGCAATACCATAATTTGATGAAGAACAAACCATGGGCACGATAAAAAAAGTCTCAAAATTCCCTGACTCCCCGATAGTGGCAGCAAAAGGGAGAAACTCCCTGCCATAAACCTCCAGGCACCGTCAACTTGCCGATGCCTTGGAAGCATCCGACCACAGCCAACACTGAGTCCATCCGTCCCAAAAATTTGAGCCTCCGACCAGCCTCTCCAATACATCCGCCCGAACACCATCCTCTGCCAAGCGCCTTCGACCTTGCCACAGCCACTGAAACACGCCAAGTGAGGATTTTGGGACCTTCTGCTCCAGAGATTCCGGTTACCACACAGTGAAGCGGGCATTTCAGAAGTTTTCCAGATGTTCCTCCGTACTCTCACATCTGTCTCCATCAAATCAGGATTGTGCACGGTCCCCTACTTGATAGATAACAGATATCATCACCGGAAAGGCCGCACGCGCTGCTGTCGCGCCACCATCTTCTCCTCTTCTTATATCCAAACTAGATTGTTGAATGGAGGTGAAGCAGATAAACAGAAGAGATTCTGCAGACGCTGGAAATCCAGAGCAACACATGCAAGTTGCTGGAGGAACTCAGAAGGTTAGGCAGCATCTATGGAAAATTATCCTGCTCTTTCTGAGGTACAAGGACAGATTTTCATGACTGAGGTATACTGTATAAATATAGGCCCATAAAATCCATAGTTGCTTGACAATTGGGCAGCACAGTGGCAAATTAACACAATTTGGAGTCACATTTTATTACAATGTCGCACCTAATTTTCTATCTCTTTTCATGGTTTCAGATGAGAGGATCTAATTGGTAAGTATGCCATTCGTAGACACACAAAAGCAAATAAGAAGTCTAAATTCCTGTCAGATTTGTCCCTATGGATCAGGGTAACAGATGTCAAATACTAATGCCATTTTTCTAGCAACTGCCAGATAGGAAGCACTTAAGAGGTTCTTAATGAATATCTAAAGGAGAAATAGCTGTAGGATGTGCTTGACTGCCAGAGATGTGATGAGCCAAAAGTCATTTTAGAGTACAGTGTTTAGAAAGGGTTCTTAATATTGGGAAGGTACAATGTGGTAACAGTGGAATCGCACATGTCATTACATCCAAAAAAATATGACAGAGAAAATGAAACAGGCAGTAGGGTGAATTCTGATAACCAGTCCAATTTTGCAATGACTAATGCAACACTTCAAACCAAATTCTTTTTTTTTTTTTGCATGTTTTAAGTCTTCCGGGAGACTTAAAACAGGAGTAAGATTTTATGCCCAGTAAGATGCATGTTCCTTTGCAATACTCCAGATGGAACATTTCATGGGGAATGACATCATTCTTCGTGTCCCTGATGTTGAAATTGTATCAGGGTTGCTATGGTGACTCTAACAGGAAATGCTCGAGAAGAAATGGTTGTCATCTTGGTACACAGAAAAATTGATTTTCAATTGCATAGTGCTGAAAAACATATCTTTCTGTAGTTGAAGTTCTAGGCAATCATCTTTGTCCCATACCCAATTTCCTCCCTTGTCTTGAGAAAATTATTTTCTGTTGGAGAGAGTGACTGAACAGGTGTGTGGAATCATTTTGATCTCCGGCACATTTTCAATCCCTACAGGAAGGGATGCCACAGAGACACACAAACTTCCTCAAGAGAATCGTCCTGTTTGTTGTATTAAAATGGAGAACCGAAAAGAGAGAAGTAAAATGAAATAGCATTAGAAACAAAATAGAAGCCCAACCACTATAATAAACAACAGCAAGTAAGTAATGCACATGCATGTGTGTTCCTATAGCAGATTATTTATTTCTAAGTGCACATTGTCAGGACTTCCCTCCACTCTGGAAGAGTTATTTCAACAATTTACTCAATGACATGTGACTTTGATAAATTAATGTGTCAACTCTGTCCATAATCATAGCTAGTCACAGCACACTATACAGATACTTACAAGGACTTATGTAAAATCATTCAGGATGCCAAAATTTGCGATATTTACCAGGTCATCATTAACATCATCAAGAGATAGTGGATGATTCTTCAAAGCTGCTATAAAAACAAAAGTACAAGATTTGGTCAATCGCTTATTATTCCCACTTGCACCGACATAAAATGATACAAGCCAATATGCTGCAATATTTCTGACAATGAAAAGCTTTTCTTTGTGTGCCATCCAGACAGATAATTTCGTACATTATTACACTGAGGTAGTGCAAAAGGACAAAACAATATGCAGAATGTTACTGTTACAGAGAAAATTCTGTGCAGGTAGGCAAATAAAGTGCAAGGGCAATAACGAGGCAAAATGAGAGATCAAGATTTCATCTTTGGCTTTGTAAAGTCTGATTACAGCGGGATGGAAGCTACCCTTGAGTCTGATGGCATGTGCTTTCAAGCTTTTGTTAAGTTCTGGCCAATGAGAAAAGAGGATGACTAGTGTGGAAGCGGTCCTTGATTTTGTTAACTACTTCCCCAAGGCAAGGGGAAGCATAGGCAGAGTCAGGGAGGGGAGGTTAACTTGTGTGATGGACTGGGCTGAGTTCACAAGTGCACTTTCTTACGATCTTGGGCAGAGGATTTCAGGTAACAAATGATCTGTAAAATTGTATTACAGATGGCAACTTTAGATGATGGGGTAAATAGTTGATGAAATGAGAATCATAGAAACATAGAAAACCCACAGCACAATATAGGCCCTTCGGCCCACAAAGTTGTGCTGAACATGTCCCTACCTTAGAAATTACTAGGGTTACCTATAGCCCTCTATTTTTCTAAGCTCCATGTACCCATCCAAAAGTCTCTTAAAAGACCGTATTGTATCCACCTCCACCACCATTGCTGGCAGCCCATTCCATGCACTCACCACTCCCTGTGTAAAAAACTTACCCCTGACATCTCCTCTGTACCTACTCCCAAGCACCTTAAACCTGTGCCCTCTTATGGCAGCCATTTCAGCCCTAGGAAAAAGCCTCTGACTATCCACACAATCAATGCCTCTCATCATCTTATACACCTCTATCAGGTCACATCTCATCCTCCATCGCTCCAAGGAGCAAAGGTCGAGTTCACTCAACCTGTTTTCATAAGGCATGCTCCCCAATGCAGGCAACATCCTTGTAAATCTCCTCTGCACCCTTTCTATGGTTTTTTTTAGATTATGAAGACACGTAGTCCCCTTTTATTGTGATTTAGTAATGCATGCATTAAGAAATGATACGTTATTTCCTCCGGTGTGATATCACAAAACACAGGACAGACCAAGACTGAAAAAACTGACAAAACCACATAATTATAACATATAGTTACAACAGTGCAACAATACCATAACTTGATGAAGAAAGTCTGTGAGCACAGTAAAGTTCAAAGTTTCTCAAATGTCCCACATCTCACGCAGACGGAGAAGGAAGAAAAACTCTCCCTGCCATGCCAACTACAATCCGACTCTGAGTCATCCAAAAACTTCAAGCTCTGATCAGCTCTCCGACACCAAGTACTGAGTGGCATCTCTGCCAAATGATTCGACCTCCTTCTCGGTCGCCAAAAGCAGGCAAGGCTGGGGATTTTGAGGCCTACCCTCCGAAAGATTCCCAACCACACTGTAATGACAGCAGCAGACGGGCATTTCAGAAATTTCTCCAGATGTTCCTCTGCACTTTCACGTCCATTCTCCATCAAATCAGAATTGTCCACGGCCCCTATTTAACAGATACAACATCATTTTTTCACCGGAGAGCTGCGCACATGCAGCGCGCTGCCATCTTCTCCTCACATCTTTCCAGTAGTGAGGCGACCAGAACTGAGCACAGTACTCCAAGTGGGGTCTGACCAGGGTCCTATATAGCTGCAACATTACATCTCAGTTTCTAAATTCAGTTCCGCGATTAATGAAGGCCAATACACCGTATGCCTTCTTAACCACAGAGTTAACCTGCGCAGCTGCTTTGAGAGTCCTATGGACTCAGACGCCAAGATCCCTCTGATCCTCCACACGCCAAGAGTCTTACCATTCATACTATATTCTGCCATCATATTTGACCTACCAAAATGAACCACTTCACACTTATCTGGGTTGAGCTCCATCTGCCACTTCTCAGCTCAGTTTTGCATCCTATCAATGTCCTGCTGTAACCTCTGACAGCCCTCCACACTATCCACAACATCCCCAACCTTTCTGTCATCAGCAGACTTACTAACCCATCCCTCCACTTCCTCATCCAGGTCACATATAAAAATCACGAAGAGTAAAGGTCCCAGAACAGATCCCTGAGCCACACCACTGGTCACCGACCTTCATGCAGAAAATGACCCATCTATAACCACCCTTTGCCTTCTGTGGGCAAGCCAGTTCTGGATCCACAAAGCAATGTCCCCTTGGATCCCATGCCTCCTTACTTTCTCAATAAGCCTTGCATGGGGTACTTTATCAAATGCCTTGCTGAAATCCATATACGCTACATCTACTGCTCTTCCTTCATCAATTTTTAGTCACATCCTCAAAAAGTTCAATCAGGCTCATAAGGCACGACCTGCCCCTGATAAAGCCATGCTGACTATTCCTAATCATATTATACCTCTCCAAATGTTCATAAATCCTGCCTTTCAGGATCTTCTCCATCAACTTACCAACCACTGAAGTAAGACTCACTGGTCTATAATTTCTTGGGCTATCTCTACTCCCTTTCTTGAATAAGGGAACAACATCCGCAACCCATCAATCCTCCGGAACCTCTCCCGTCCCCATTGATGATGCAAAGATCATCGCCAGAGGCTCAGCAATCTCCTCCCTCACCTCCCACAGTAGCCTGGGGTACATCTCATCCGGTCCCAGCGACTTATCCAATTTGATGCTTTCCAAAAGCTCCAGCACATCCTCTTTCTTAATATCTACATGCTCAAGTTTTTCAGTCCGCTGCAAGTCATCACTACAATCACCAAGATCCTTTTCCATAGTGAATACTGATGTAAGGTATTCATTGAGTACCTCTGCTATTTCCTCCAGTTCCATACACACTTTCCCACTGTCACACTTGATAGGTCCTATTCTTTCATGTCTTATCCTCTTGCTCTTCACATACTTGTAGAATGCGTTGGGGTTTTCCTTAATCCTGCCCGCCAAGGCCTTCTCATGGCCCCTTCTGGCTCTCCTAATTTCCTTCTTAAGCTCCTTCCTGTTAGCCTTATAATCTTCTAAATCTCTAACATTACCTAGCTCTCTGAACCTTTTGTAAGCTTTTCTTTTCTTCTTGACTAGATTTACCACAGCCTTTGAACACCACGGTTCCTGTACCCTACCATAACTTCCCCGTCTCATTGGAACATACCCATGCGGAACTCTACACAAATATCTCCTGAACGTTTGCCACATTTCTTCCGTACCCTTCCCTGAGAACAACTGTTCCCAATTTAAGCTTCCAAGTTCCTGCCTGATAGCCTCATAGTTCCCCTTACTCCAATTAAACACTTTTCTAACTTGTCTGTTTCTATCTCTCTCCAATGCTATTGTAAAGGAGATAGAATTATGATCACTGTTTCCAAAATGCTCTCCCACTGAGAGATCTGACACCTGACCAGGTTCATTTCCCGATACCAAATCAAGTACAGCTTCTCCTCTTATAGGCTTAACTACATACTGTGTCAAGAAACCTTCCTGAACACACCTAACAAACTTCACCTCATCTAAACCCTTTGGTCTAGGGAGATGCCAATTGATATTTGGGAAATTAAAATCTCCCACCACCAATCAACTGGGATCCTCTGTAACTGCCCGCATGTTCAAAGTTAAAAGTTATCCCATATATAAAAGAGATTCCATTTTGCTTTCAGTTTTAATAAATCCTGTAAGTTAATGTGGAAATTGTAGGGAGTTGTCTTACTGCATTTGCTTGAAGGAGATCCAGCCTCCCAGCTTTGTTCTGGGGGGATGGAGAAGTGTCAGCAAAAACAACTGCAAAATGCCGAGTTTGCCTGCTTCTACCTCCATGTGCCCCAGGCAAGTCAATAGAGTGCAAGGTTGAAATCATGGTGAAATCTCTTAAAAAGGCAGGAAGGAGCCTTTGATTAGAAATTACTGCTATTAAGCATGCTGACAAAAGCTGGAGGAGACAGAACACTGTTCCTATCTCTCTCCAAAATCAGCTGACCATTAAGCAGCTGCAGGTTTTTAGCCGGTCTAGTAGCAAGTGTTATCTCATCTGTTTCAATCCTCCAAATGACTTCCGCAAAGGTTGGCTCTGAGTTGCACACCTGGTGCATTATTGGAGGATAAAGTAAAAAAAATCTGTAAAGTTGTTGGAGTAATACAGTGGCTGGCAGGGTTCACAACCTCCAACATAACTGGAGAGTGCATGCATTGAGGGGTCCATAATGTGGATGTTCTGTTCAGAGGAAAGGAATAACAACTCTCTGCTGTTAGGCTTTGTAAACCATTATTGTTGATGCCTTACTTATTATTTATTCAAAATACTAAAGAATTCCCAATCAATCTCATAGAAATCAGCGACATATTAAGCAGGAATTCTTCTGTTGGTCTGAGTTTTGGAGACCACATCATAGAAGCTAAATTACTAGACACAAAACAAGCACAATGTGTATTGTGGACGATCAAACATCAAAGTGTCATCAGTTAGTTGGAATAACTTGTATTCAAAATTAAAATTTTAAAATTGGATTGAACCCATTTTCATGCAGTAAAGCATATCTGCTCTTAGCGATAATACCCAATCAGGATTTATATTTTAAAAACAAAGTCATGAAATTGATCAAAATCCAAATCCCACATGATCTCATTCAAATTCACATATGTCCCAACTTCCTATCATGCAATATTCGGAAAGTGGTGTCAGTCCTTAAACATGACTCCCTCCAGTGGCTGCCACACGGCAGCAGCGCAGACTCCGGCGGTCATGAAGGAGGTGAATGCTCAGAGTAAGGGGAAGAAGCTTCTACATTTACCCAGCTGCACGTATAGTCCTCATCAACTAGACCTAGTTCAGAAATAATGTCTTGAGCACCTGAAAGACCAGAATACCTACCTCATCCACCATAACAAGAGCCTTGGCGGTCTCCTGCTCTGATTGACAATGCCTACACAATAGAACAACGCAGGAAGAAATTTCATGAATTCATGAGTCATGTCAAAGTGATCTGAACACCCCTGCTTAAACCTGTAGAGTGGAGTTTCTCACTGAAGGCATTTATTCTTTGGAGGTCGGAGGTTCTTTATAAGTGAGGTACCACTATCCGGAAGTACAGACATATTTTGCAGATGACGCTGGTATTAAGGATTGCAGTGTGGAGGAGGTCATTTGATTTGCATTGGTAAGTTTTATTTGTGGACTCACAGTGAAAATCTCCCTTATTTCCCACGCCTGCATCCTCCATTCAGCCGGGTGATGAGGCTGCAAATGTTGAACAAGGGTGAACCAGTAGTTTTTGTCCTGATCCTCTTGCAACTGTTGCTCTCCACACCCTCCCTATGGTCCTCAGTCTTCCGACTCTCCTTATTGTCTTCCCTCTGGCAGTGGTTCCTGCCTTTGATCGTTGTCTACTTGGGGCTGCACGACCTGACCAATGAAGTTCCTGTATCTCTTTGGCCGATATCGTAAGGCATCTACGTATTGACGCAGCTAGCAACATCTCAACTTCAGCAGATCTACTGCATTTTCCACACCTCTTCCAGTAGTTGTATGGTTCTTGTTGAATCTGTGTTTAGCTACTCAGTTTGGGCAGTAATTTTATGTGAAGCAACCTACAAGGTCCACTTCTTTGAGTAATGCCGACTGCTGAAAATGTCCAGCCTGGCAGATTTCCTGAGGATAAGGAATGTATGCTTCTCAGAAATATGTCATCCACCATCAGAAAAGGTTCCTGCTGTTTCACAGCAACCTGCCTCACTGGGGGAGAGGTAGAACAATGGTTTTATTTATCAATGGGAACCTTGTGGGTACTTGTGGGAAGATGATCATGATGACTTCTCCAAGAAATCCCTAAGAAAGCACATGGTGTTCAAAGTAAATCAATTAAATTCTTTGCAAGCAGTGGGTGATCTCTGGGAACCAGTTAGTGAGCAGCAAATGGTGAGTCATTGCAAGGATCTGCTGGAACTTTAAAAGCTTCTGTCACAAGAATTTTGAAAATTAATGTGACCTTCTTTGCCGAGATGAGAGCTGTCCATGCATGACAGTATGACTGAGGGTCTTCCTCAAGCAGTTTATATATCTCAGTGATGACTTCCTTAGGAAACCCAAGCCTCTGACTGGATTCTTAATCAGGGAGTTCAAGAAGGATGTGTTGTCTTGGAAAATTTTGTGCGAGTAGGCTTTTTGCCATTGGAGTTTAGGAAATATGAGGTTCTTGCTTGAGAACAATGAGGAAATCAATCTTGTTTCCCTTCTAGTTAAATCTTAGAGGAATTGCATTAAAAACAGAATAAAATCCAAGGGACTTCTCCCTCGGATCAAAGCAGAAATTATTGAAAAAACTGAACAGATCTGAGAACACGTCTAAGGTTCTTGATTAGCCAGGGCATCAAAGGGTATGGGGTGAAAGCAGGGGAGTGGGGATGACTGGAAGAATTGGATCAGCCCATGATTGAATGGTGGAGCAGACTTAATGGGCTGAATGCCCTACTTCTGCTCTGATACCTTATGGTCTTGTGGTCTAAAAGGAACTTAAATTCCCACCTAAATTAATAGTAGACTGATTGGACAAGTTCTTTATATATCAAGTATCCAGTGACACTTCCTCTGGCCAGATGATCCAGAGAAAATTTTCCATAATTTTTTCCTGTTCCCCTGCATTAATTTTTAATTAATGGTGATCAAAGTCACCAGGTACCCTTTATTATTTTGAATAAATAATAAATAAGGCATCAACAATAAAGCTCCACTAAGCTTAACAGCAAAAAGTTACGATTCCTTTAGTCTGAACAGACCATTCACATAGTGGAGTCCCCAAAACAATCGCATTCCAGTTATATGAACAGGAGAAGGAGAAGATGGCGGCACGACGCAGCGTGCACAGCCTCTCCGGTGAATGATATCTGTTATTTGTCAAGTAGGATGCCGTGCACAATTCTGATTTGATGGAGACAGACGTGAGAGCACGGAGGAACATCTGGTGAAACTTCTGAAATGCCTGTTTCGCTGCCGCCGCTACTGTGTGATCCAAAATCTCCGAAGGGGAAGGCCCCAAATCCTCAGCTTTGCTTGTTGCTCAGCGGCTGGGGTGGCGTTGAAGTGCTCAGCAGAGATGATGCTAGGTCCTCGGTGTCGGAGGGTTGGTCGGAGGCTTGAAGTTTTCGGACGGTCTCAGAGTGGGACTGTGGTCAGGTGCTTCCAGGGTGCTGCATTGGCAAGTTTGCGATGCTGGAAGCTCATGGCAGGGAGAGTTTCTCCCTTCTACTGTCTGCGTGAGATGTTGGGGCTATCAGGACTTTGAGACTTTTTTTTAACCGTGCCCATGGTCTGCTCTTTATCAAATTACAGTATTGCTTTGCATTGTTGTAACTATATGTTATAATTGTGTGGTTTTTGTCAGTTTTAGTCTTGGTCTGTCTTGTGTTTCTGTGATATCATACTAGAGTAACATTGTATCATTTTTTAATGCATGCGTTTCTAAATGCCGATAAACAAGGACTGAGTGTCCTCATAATCTAATAATCTAATCTAATATGATCCTAGATTTAAGGATCAATGTACTCAAAATTGTAATAGCATACTTAAGTAACTTCATCAATGGGAGTCATAGAGTTACAGGAAAGTACAGCACAGAACTAGGCCCTTCAGCCCATCTACTCCATGCCAAACCATTTAAACTGCCCACTCCCATCAATCTGCACTAGAACCATAAACCCCATACCCCTACCATCCATGTACCTATCCAAACTTCTCTTAAATGTTGAAATCGAGTTCACATGCACCACTTGTGCTGGCAGTTTGTTCCACACTCTCACAGCCCTCTGAGTGAAGAAGTTTTCCCTCATATTCCCCTTAAACTTTTCACCATTCGCTCATAACCCATGACCTCTGGGTCCAGCCACCAACTTCCATGGAAAAAGCCTACTTGCACTCATCCTATCTATAGCCCTCATAATCTTATATAACTCTATCAAATCTCCTCTCAACCTTCTACATTCCAAGGAATAAAGTCTTAAACTATTCAATCTTTCCTTATAACTTAGATCCTCCAGACCTGGCAACATCCTTGTAAATTTTCTCTGTACTCTTTCAGGTTTATTTATATCTTTCCTGTAGGATGGTGATGAAAACTACACACAATACTCTCTGTTAGGTCTCACTAACATCTTATACAACTTCAACATAACATCCCAACTCCTGCACTTGATACTTGGATTTATGAAGGCCAATGTGCCAAAATCTTTCTTTATAACCCTTTCTACTTGTGATGCTACTTTCAACGAATTATGAACCTGTATTCCCAGATCCCTTTGCTCTACTGCACTCCTCAGTATCCTACAGATCACTGTGTACATCTTACCCTGCAATTCTCACACTTGTCTGCATTACATTCCATCTGTCATTTTCCAGCCCATTTTTCCAGCTGGTCCAGATCTCACTGCAAGGCTGGTTTTGTAAAGCATGGAATCAGGTGCATTTAACAACCACAAGTTAAAATAAGATCAGTTTCTTAAGAAAGGAAGATCAAGGGAGCAAGCTAGTGGTTGGTTAGGAGACAACAAGAAAGGCTTTCAGCAGACTGAAGATGGTAGTAGAAAGAGTTGGCCATAAAGCATCAGAGTTCATAGATTTATTTGTACTTATCTTTCATTCTCTGAATGTAGGCATCGATGGCAATGCTGGTATTCATTGTCCATCATTAATTGCCCCAGAACTGAACAGCTATTTTAGAGACACCCACATTGAGAGGTCTTGGGTCACATATAGGCCAATCACAGGAAGGATAAGAGATGATCTAGTAGTCTTACAGTCATCGTTATTACTAACAGATTTCATTTTGTTCCAGAATTATTTTTTTAAGTATTCCAGGTGGACTGGTGATATTCAGACTCAGATGTCTGGATGCTAGTCCATTAGATTGCAATAAAGAAGTAAAATACAATTGTTAAACTGCCTCATTTATTGGTTTTGGCAGTTCTAGCTGAAACTGAGGATCTGAAGGACTATTTGAAGAGACCCAAAGAGTATATTACCAGCCCATGTCCAGGAACTAACACCTTCACAAAGAACAACAACTAGTCATTGGAATCTTTCTCTGTATATCATGTAACATTTTGCCGATCAAACCTCACACATTTCTGGTCTCCGTAATTACAATAAAATTTACCAGAGTAATAGGCAAACTGATGGGTAATACATCTCACTAGAGGACGGATTTGCAAGGACACTTTTCCTTAGAAATAAGAAAATTGAGATGCAACACACTGGAAGTTTTTTTTTGTAATTAAGAAGACTTTTCAATGAGTAAGCATTGAAAATGTGAGGTTATTTTAGCTTCCTACAATAGTTGAGAGAGGTTGGGAGGCTGGTTAGAAATAAAACAAATAGGGAAATAGAGGAATTTCTTTAGCCAGAAAGTGGTGAATCTGTGGAATTTATTGCTATGGGCGGCTATGGAGGCTAGGTTATTGGGTGTATTTAAGGCAGAGGTTGATAGATTCTTGATTGTTCAGGGCATGAAGGGCTACGGGGAGAAGGCAGAAGTCTGGGGCTAAGAGGGAAAATTGATCAGACATGACGAAATAGTGGAGCATACTTGATGGGCCAAATGGCCTAATTCTACTCCTATATCTTATGGAAACCTGACCTCAAGCTAACTCCAATATTCATTTCTGCTTTCAACAGAGGTGGGTGAATAGGATGAGGTATTGGAATCGGAAGTGCTGGGAGGTGTTGCAGGTGTAATGGCAGATAACCGGTTTGATTATTGAAGGCATAACATAAATTTAAATATTTTGGGGAGGCTGCATGCACACATCACCACGTCACACGTCTTTAACAAAAGATCCCAAAATAGGTAAATTTAATTGCTCCACAAGTGCTATGGATGTTTTTATTTATGATGATAGAAATACACATCAGACTCTAAGCAAGTTCATGTAGAGAATCATTGAACAGACACATAATTTCATATTCAAAGATTCAAAGTATATTTATTATCAAAGTATGTGTGCAGTATACATCCCTGAGATTCGTTTGCCTCACAGACAGCCGCGAAACAAAGAAGAACCATGTAACCAGCTCGTTCAAAGGAAAACATCAAACATCAAACCTCCCCACCCACGCATAAAAATTAATCGTGCAAATGGCAGCAAAAAAAACGGCGAAAACACGGAATATAAAACACAAAATCAAATGGAATATTTCCGTTCAGCTCAGTGTTGATTATCTGCAGGCTCCTGCGGTTCAAATATCGCCCAAAAGTAGTAACAGCAAAAGAGCAAGCAGACCTAGAACTAGAAACTACAACACATCATAAACCTGAATTAGAGTCCAAATCTATTAAATCACGTCAATTAAATCTCACTCCAACCCCATCCAGCAGCAGCACTGGGGGACAGAGAAATCACTCAAACCTAAGGACCTTCCCTCAAGAGGACGGAGCGAGAGGGAGAACGAGACTGCCACACACAGACACCTTCTCCAGCAGCAGAGAGCAAGAGGCTGGTAGATAGCGCTGAACACTTGCTTGCCTTCCGCACTCGCCTCGATGATTTCAGTTTTCCTTGGCACTTTAGTTGGCGAGGTTGGTGAGAGGTGGAGTTGATTGTGGGCCAGTGCTGCATCTCCTGGCTTCCTGGCCTTCATGCCACGCGCTTTGGTCGCAGACTCCTGGAACACTCTTGGAGACAGCAAGGCGCTAAATTTCCCGATCAGCCCGAAATCACACTGCCAAAGTGTAGATAACAGGCTGTAACGGTAGCAGAACCACATCTGAAATAAAAAGAAGTGAAAGGAATAGCTTTGTGAACCATCTTGAGGTTGTCGCTTTTGGTAGCTTTGTTTGCTGGCGCCATCTTCTTTAATTAGCTACAACGAACACATGATTCATCCTTGATGACACTTCCATTTTCCACCATCCCTGCCCTCACTCCACCACCTTTACAGGCAGAGATCAGGCACACAAGCCTTTAAGAAAAGAATTTAGATTCAGACACAGTTCGACAAAAGTTTCAGGATCACAAATTTTCTATGAATGTGCAGTGTACTGACACACAATCAGTTCAGAAATTTTCATTAAACCGTTAGTCAATAATGCTCAATCAATCAGCCCCTGCTATGGGGAAGTGAAATGGGATAAAGAAAACATTATTCCACTGTATTTGCAATCAGCCATCTGCTTTAATATTGTATTGACTGTTAAAGTTAGCTTGTTATTACCTTAATCCAATGAAGCGTGATATTTTTTAGAGTGGAAAAAAATAATGAAAATAGCCAGAAAGTATTTTATTTTACAATTTTTGCATAAACATTCCTGAGCGCCCAATCAATGAAACTACAATGATCACAGTCTATACATAGCAAGCTACAGAAATTGTGCTGAACATCAATACAAGCAGTTTGCAAAAATACAATCAAGACCCACATTTATACTGAATTTGTAACAATATGAAATCATGATGGATTTAATTGTAGATAAATAATAAATATTGTAGTGTGCGTGCATGTGCTTCTCTGTGAGATGTAATCCATTTACTTGTATTATTAATGACAACAACATTCTATTTTTAGTTTTGAGAATACTAATCAATTATACCGATTGCCAGTGGTCAAAATTAAAGAGAATCAGTAGGATTTGGAATTGAAATGTTCTTAAAATAAAAGGACAGGAAAGAATAAGGTGATGGCAATATTGCCCTAAGACTTCCTGTTGTTGTGAGGATCTTATTAATAATATCCAGTCAAAGAAAAGATTTGAAACAAATTTTTGAAGGGAACTATATGATGCAGTGGTGGTTCCCATTTGATTAGATCTTCCAAATTTTAAAACCAAAACTAACTGTAATTTTATTGGAATACAGCTCAAAATGATTCTTAAATATAAAACAGGTTTAATTGCATGGTTAGATTTTCAATAGGTTTTTAAAATATATGCTGTAAATGTCACATCATCTTTGGATCTATGGTGAGACACAACTCTCTAACAATGTATCCAACTATGAGATCATGATGAATACAAAATAATCCTTGACCCAGGGAACTAGACAGAAGTCACGGTAGATTCGGTTCAGTCGGAAGAATATCCATCCCAATCCAAAAATGTTGGATTAACAAATATCATGCCTGATGTACCTTACAAAAGAATATTTGGAAACAATTGTAAAGGATTTTAGTCAGTAACAGTCAGTAAAATAATTTGAAAGTTCAAAGTTCAAAAAAGTTCTAAGTAAATTTATTATCAAAGTACATATACGTCACCATATGCAACCCTGAGATTCATTTTGTTGTGGGCATATTTAATAATTCCATAATAGATTAATAACCATAAGAGAATCAGTGAAAGACGGCACCAAATTGGGCATTCAAAGAGTGTGCGAAAGACAACAAACTGTGCAAGGACAAAGAGAATGAAATAATAAACAATAAATAAGCGATAAATATCAAGAACATGAGATGAAAAGTCCTTCAAAGTGAGTCCATAGGTTACGGGAACATTTCAATGATAGGCCAAGTGAAGATGAGTGAAGTTATCCCCTCTGGTTCAAGGGCCTGATGGTTGAGGGGTAATAACCGATCCTGAACCTGGTGGTGTGAGTCCTGAAGATCCTGTACCTTTCTCCTAATGGCAGCAGTGAGAAGAGAGCATGTCCTGGATGGTGGGGGTCCCTGATGATGGATGCGGTTTTCCTGCAGCAAAGTTTTGTGTAGATATGCTACCCGTAATGGACTGGGCCACATTCATTACTTCTTATAGGACTTTCCGTTCAAGGTCATTGGTGGTTCCACGCCAGGCTGTGATGCAGCCAGTCAATATATTCTCCACTATATTTCTACAGAAGTTTGTCAAAGTTTTACATGTTATGCCAAATCTTCATTAACTCCTAAAGAAGAAGAGGTGTCTTTGTGTTTTCTTCGTAACTGCACTTATGTGCTGGGCCAGAACGGGTCCTCCAAAATAGTAACACTAAGGAATTTAAAGTTGTTGACCCTCTCCACCTCTGATCCTCCAATGAGGAATGGCTCATAGACCTCTGATTCCCTCCTCCTGAAGTCAATAATCAGCTCCTTGGTCTTGCTGACATTAAGTAAGCGGTTGTTGCAATGGCACCAATCTCCCTCCTGTATTCTGATTCATCACCATGTTTGATTTGACCTGCGACAGTGGTATCGTCAGCAAAATTGAAGGTGGCATTGGATTTGTGCTTAGCCACACAGTCATTAGTATAGAGCAAGTAGAGCAGAATGTCTTGTGGCCTTACAGTGCATCTGTGATGATGAATATCATGGAAGAGAGGTTCTTGCCAATCCGAACTGACTAGGGTCTGCAAGTGAGGAAAATGAGATTCCAATTACACAAGGATGTATTGAGGCCAATGTCTTCATGCTTATGGACTAGTTTTGAGGAGATGATGGTCTTGAATGCTGAGCTGTTGTTAATAAAGAGCATCCGGATGTATGTATCTTTGCTGTCCAGATATTTGAGGGTTGAGTGAAGAGCCAATAAGATGGCATCTGCTGTGGACTTGTTGCTCTGGCAGGCAAATTGGGGCGGATCCAAGTCACTTCTCAGGCAAGAGTTGATATGTTTCGTCACCAAAATCTCCAAACACTTCATCATTGTGGATCTAAGTGCTACTGGACAATAATCATTGAGGCAGGTTACCATGTTCTTCTTAGGCACCAGTATAATTGAAGCCTTCACTAAGCAGGTGGGTTCCTCAGTAAACACTCCAGCCAGTTGATCAGCACAAGTCTTTAGTATTTGGCCAAGCACCCCATCTGGGCAGAATGCTTCTCCTGCAGGTGCTTGCACGCCGTCCTCAGAGACTGAAGTCAAAGGATCATCAGGGATGTGGGAAGTCATGATGGTTCCTCCGTGTTTTGACAGTTAAAGCAAGTATATAAGACATTGAGCTTATCTGGAAGTGAGGGCCTGTTGTCGCCTATGTCACTTGATTTAACTTTATAAGAGGTGATAGCATTCAAGCCCTGCTACAACAGTTGAACGTTCTTCAAACAAGAGAAAATCTGCAGATGCTGGAAATCCAAGCAACACACACAAAGCAGGCCAGACAGCATCTATGAAAAAGAGTAAACAGTTGACATTTCGAGCCGAGACCAACTGTTTACCCTTTTCCATGGATGCTGCCTGGCCTGCTGAGTTCCTCCAGCATTTTCTGTGTGTTGTGTCAAGCATTTCTTCATTGATTCAAGTTTAGTCCGAAATTACTACTTCAACCATAAGATGGCTTTCAGAAGATCGTTCCTAGACCTCTTGTAACTTTCTTGGTCACCAGACTTAAATGCCTCTGATCTTCCATCAGCAGACTGCAGATCTCATGGTTCATCCAGGTCTTCTGGTTGGGGAAGACTCTGAATGATCTTGTGGGGACACACTAGTCTACAACTGTTTTTATAAAATCCATGACAACCAAGGTACATTCATTCAGATCCACAGATGAGTTTTTGAACATGGCCCAGTCCACCGACTCAAAGCAAACCTGCTACTGCTCATCTGCCTCCCACAACCTCCTCTGTGTTGTCCTGATCTCTGGAGGTATGCAGGTAGGACAGCCAAGTGATCAGGTTTACTGATATGTGTTCTGGGTATGGAACAGTAGGCATTCCTTATCTTTGTATAACAGTGATCTAGTATGTTGGTGCTACAGGTTTAATGGCATTTTCTTTGGCCCACAATGTTGTGCCGACCCTCAAACCCTGCCTCCCATATAAGCCCCCACCTTAAGTTCCTCCATATACCTGTCTAGTAGTCTCTTAAACTTCACTAGTGTATCTGCCTCCACCACTGACTCAGGCAGTGCATGCCACACACCAACCACTCTCTGAGTAAAAAAACCTTCTTCTAATATCCCCCTTGAACTTCCCACCCCTTACCTTAAAGCCATGTCCTCTTCTATTGAGCAGTGGTGCCCTGGGGAAGAGGCACTGGCTATCCACTCTATCTATTCCTCTTATTATCTTGTACACCTCTATCATGTCTCCTCTCATCCTCCTTCTCTCCAAAGAGTAAAGCCCTAGCTCCCTTAATCTCTGATCATAATGCATGCTTTCTAAACCAGGCAGCATCCTGGTAAATCTCCTCTGTACCCTTTCCAATGCTTCCACATCCTTCCTATAGTGAGGTGACCAGAACTGGACACATTCGCCTCCCTCCAATCCTCTGGTACCATTCCCGTGGACAACGAAGACATAAAGATCCTAGCCAGAGACTCAGCAATCTCTTCTCTTGCCTCATGGAGCAGCCTGGGGAACATTCCGTCAGGCTCCGGGGACTTATCCGTCCTAATGTATTTTAACAACTCCAACACCTCCTCTCCCTTAATATCAACATGCTCCAGAACATCTACCTCACTCATATTGTCCTCACCATCATCAAGTTCCCTCTCATTGGTGAATACCGAAGAGAAGTATTCATTCAGGACCTCGCTCACTTCCACAGCCTCCAGGCACATCTTCCCATCTTTATCTCTAATCGGTCCTACCTTCACTCCTGTCATCCTTTTTTCCTTCACATAATTGAAGAATGCCTTGGGGTTTTCCTTTACCCTACTCGCCAAGGCCTTCTCATGCCCCTTCTTGCTCTTTTCAGCCCCTTCTTAAGCTCCTTTCTTGCTTCCCTATATTCCTCAATAGACCCATCTGATCCTTGCTTCCTAATCCTCATGTATGCTGCCTTCTTCCACATGACTAGATTTTCTACCTCACTTGTCACCCATGGTTCCTTCACCCTAACATTCTTTATCTTCCTCACCAGGACAAATTTATCCCTAACATCCTGCAAGAGATCTCTAAACATCGACCACATGTCCATAGTACATTTCCCTGCAAAAACATCATCCCAATTCACACCCGCAAGTTCTAGCCTTATAGCCTCATAATTTGCCTTTCCCCAATTAAAAATTTTCCTGTCCCCTCTGATTCTATCCTTTTCCATGATAATGCTAAAGGCCAGGGAGCAGTGGTCACTGTCCCCCACTGAGAGATCTGTGACCTGCCCTGGTTCATTACCCAGTACTAGATCTAGTATGGCATTCCCCTGGTCAGTCTGTCCACATACTGTGACAGGAATCCGTCCTGGACATACTTAACAAACTCTGCCCCATCTAAACCCTTGGAACTAATCAGGTGCCAATCAATATTAAGGAAGTTAAAGTCACCCATGATAACAACCCTGCTACTTTTGCACCTTTCCAAAATCTGCCTCCCAATCTGCTCCTCTGTATCTCTGCTGCTACCAGGAGACCTATAGAATACCCCCAGTAGAGTAACTGCTCCCTTCCTGTTCCTGACTTCCACCCATATTGACTCAAAAGAGGATCCTGCTACATTACCCACCCTTTCTGTAGCTGTAATAGTATCCCTGACCAGCAATGCCACCCCTCCTCCCCTTTATCCGCCCTCTCTATCCCTTTTAAAGCACTGAAATCCAGGAATATTGGGAATCCATTCCTGCCCTGGTGCCAGCCAAGTCTCTGTAATGGCCGCTACATCATAATTCTATGTATGTATCCAAGCTCTCAGTTCATCACCTTTGTTCCTGATGCTTCTTGCATTGACGTACACACATTTCAGCCCTTCTACCTTACTGTCTTCACACCGTTTATTCTGCTTCTCTTTCCTCAAAGCCTCTCTGTATGTTAGATCTGGCTTTACTCCATGTACTTCTTTCACTGCTCTATCGCTCTGGGTCCCATCCCCCTCGCAAATTAGTTTAAACCCTCCTGAACCATGCTAGCAAACCTACCTGCAAGGATATTGCTCCCCCTCGAGTTCAGGTGCAACCCATCCAATCTGTACAGGTCCCACCTTTCCCAGAAGAGATCCCAACGATCCAAAAATCTAAAACCCTGTCCCCTGCACCAACTCCCCAGCCACGCATTCAACTGCCATCTCCTCCAATTCTTACCATCACTGTCACGTAGCACTGGCAGCAATCCTGAGAACGCCACCCTTGAGGTCCTGTTCTTCAGCCTTCTGCCTAGTTCCCGAAACTCACACTTCAGGACCTCAGCCCTCTTCCTGCCTATGTCATTGGTCCCAACATGTATCATGACTTCTGGTTGCTTTCCCTTTCATACGAGGATGTCGTGCACCCGGTCAGAGACATCCCGGACCCTGGCACCCGGGAGGCAACAAATCATGCGGGTGTCCTTCTCACGTCCGCAAAATCTCCTGTCTGCTCCCCTGACTATAGAGTGTCCAATGACGACAGCTCTCCTCTTCTCCGTCCCACACTTCAGCACTACAGGGTCAGACTCAGTGCCGGAGGCCCTGCCACCGTGGCTCACACCTGGTCGGTCGTCCCCACCAACAGTATCCAGGACGGTAAACTTATTATTCAGGGGAATGGCTACAGGGGTGCTCTGCACTACCTGTCTGCTCACCTTTGCTTTCCCCCCTCTGACTGTCACCCAACGACCTGCTTCCGACAGCCTAGGTGTGACTTCCTCCCTGTAGCTCTCATCTATGACTGCCTTATTCTCCCTTATGAATCGAAGGTCATCCAGCTGCTGCTCCAGATTCCTTACATGGTCTTCCAGATAGCCCAGCCGTATGCACTTCTGGCAGATATGACTCTGCTGGAGAGGGGAGTTCCCCCAAGACTGCCACATCTCACATGAGAGGCACATCACTGTCTCAGGAGACATTGTATAAACTAACTGCAAGCCCAAGCATTTCAAGGTGCCGTGACCCAGGTCCTAGAACATGGCACTATCCGGTGCTTGTTGGATGCATCAGCAAGGGAGATGAGGCTGAGTACAGGGCTACAGTAGGAAACTTTGTCACATAGTGTGAGCAGAATTATCTGCAGCTTAATGTGAAAAAGACTAAGGAGCTGGTGGTAGACCTGAGGAGAGCTAAGGTACTGTTGACCCCTGTTTCCATCCAGGGGGTAGGTGTGGACATGGTGGATGATTACAAATACCTGGGGATACAAATTGACAATAAACTGGACTGGTCAAAGAACACTGAGGCTTTCTACAAGAAGGGACAGAGCCGTCTCTATTTCCTGAGGAGACTGAGGTCCTTTAACATCTGCCGGATGATGCTGAGGATGTTCTACGAGTCTGTGGTAGCCAGTGCTATCATGTTTACTGTTGTGTGCTGGGGCAGCAGGCTGAGGGTAGCAGACACCAACAGAATCAACAAACTCATTCGTAAGGCCAGTGATGTTGTGGGGATGGAACCTGGACTCTCTCACGGTGGTGTCTGAAAAGAGGATGCTGTCTAAGTTGCATGCCATCTTGGTCAATGTCTCCCATCCACTACATAATGTACTGGGTGGGCACAGGAGTACATTAAGCCAGAGACTCATTCCACCGAGATGCAACACAGAGCGTCATAGGAAGTCATTCCTGCCTGTGGCCATCAAACTTTACAACTCCTCCCTTGGAGGGTCAGACACCTTGAGCCAATAGGCTGGTCCTGGACTTATGTCATAATTTACTGCATAATTTACATATTACTATTTAACTATTTATGGTTCTATTACTATATTATTTGTGGTGCAACTGTAACGAAAACCAATTTCCCCCGGGATCAATAAAGTATGACTATGACTATGACTATTGAACAATTTAAATGTCAGCCCAGATAGTCTGGAAGCTCAAGTGTGGGGTAAGGAGGCGAGAGTCGGGCTGATTTTGCTTGCTGTCTTGTGAATGTTTATTCCTTTCTCCATGGCATCGAGGTTGTGAATTGATCTGGCTGCCGTGCATTTCTGCCCCACTGGTGTGCTGACTGGGGGCCAAGGCTTTCGACCTATTCCAGCTGCTCTGGAAGCTTATCTGGGACTCAGTCTGGTTCAGGATGCTGTTGGCTTGCTTCTATTGTATGTATTTTTTGTCTTGCTTTCGGTGGATCAGTGGTTTTTCGTCTTTTTTAAATTGGGTTATTCGGGTTTCTTGCTCTATGGATGCCTATAAGCAGACAAATTATCATTCGTTGATAATAAATGTGCTTTGAATTAAAGGGAAATTACATGCTGTATATTGCAGTGAGAGTAATTCAAAAGTGGTATATTTAGAAGCATTGTACATAGCCTGCAGAATGTCGCCATGGTTCACCAGTACCACCTTGATGACTTTTTCGCTCTCAATTGTTATATCCTATGCCTGATCAAGATGACCTTCAATCATGCATAGGATATAACAACTGGGAACAGACTGGGGCATTTTAAATAGGAGATGATTTAAGAGAGGGAAAAAGGAAATTGCTGAGATACAGAATGGGTGAATAATGGAATACCACCTGATTTCCAGCATCACCCTAAGCTAAAATTGGTCTTGTATATCTTGATCTGAAAATTACAGTCCTCACAAGTACTTTCCAGCAGAGTAAAGATCTAAACTAACCTGATGTGTGGAAAGTTCCATGACTATACAAATTGCCATCCTCTCAGACTACTGCACTAACAACTAAGGACAAATGATTAAACATGCTTTCAAGACCTTTATATATTCTCTGTAAAGTAACCTTAAAATCCTCTAACTGTGACTCCTTCATTGCCTACAACAACCCTCATCATTCAGCGAAATGATTTAGTAATTCTCAACGTGATCATTAGTCCTTGTTCAGTTGCCCTTGGGTTGCAGGTGGAAGTGGGATTTGATGATCAGGGAGGTGATGTTCCCACTGTTGCTAGAGGAATTAACACAATGTCAATGAAGGAGCAATCATATGTTGTATGTTTAGTCAAAAGGTTGTGTAGGAATATAAAGAGATTGTGCTGCGCTTCTTTAATCTTCTCGATGATGAACCACACAGGTGGTATTATTGAAAGGACATCAGTAAATGGCTTCACTGTGTCCTGTATATGGTCCATACCATACTTACAGCCTAGTGGACAAAATTAATATTTAGGATAAGAGATGAAGTGGAGAAGAAGTAAAATTTTTTAAAAAGTAAAAGTATTTTATCAAGATTAACAATGACTTTCTGAGTTTTGTTCTGGTTAAACCTTGTAAGCAAGCCAAGAATACTGCATTATTCTCCAAATACAACTTATAGGTTATGTTGACAATCCAATTCACTCCTCAGATGCTGCCTGACCTGCTGAGTTCCTCAAGCATCCCCGTCAATATAAGTTTTAGAGAGGCCTTCGGGATAGGGAGCAAGGAAATAATTCATTTATTACAGAAGTCCCATCCCTATCCTGTTGTGGCTTTTGCTAATTTTTAATAATTTATTTTATTTATTTGCGGTAACTTTAAATGGCTTGCATTATCATATCAGAGAACCTATCCTGGGACCAGCACGTAAGCGCCCATTTCAAAGAAGGCACAGCAGTGACTCTATTCTCTTAGATGTTTCTGCACATTTGGCAAGTCATCTAAAACTTTGACAAATGTCTGTAAATGTACAGTGACTGGTTGCAGCATGGCCTCGTATGGAAACACCAATTCCCCAAAATGGAAAAGCCCACAAAAAGTGGTGGATACAGCCCGGTTAACACAGGAAAATCGCACCCCACCATTGATCATGTCTATGAGGTGCATCATCAAAGACTCCCACCATCCAGGCCATGCTCGCTTCTTGCTGCTGCCATTGGGGAGGAGGCACAAGAGCCTTAGGTCCCACAACACCAGGTCTGGAGGTTATTACTTTTCAACTATCAGACTCCTGAACCAGCACGGATAACTTACTCACCTCAGCACTGAACTACTCCACAACCTATGGGCTCACTTTCAAAGACTCTCCAACTTATGTTCTCAGTATTATTTATTCACTTATTTGTTTATAATTTTATTGTTATTATTATTATTATTATTATTATTTGTTTTTGGTTTGTATTTGCACAGTTTGTCTTCTTCTGCACACCAGTTGTTTGCAAGTCTTTGTGAGTAGTTTTTTTATCGATTCTGTTATATTTCTTCGTTCTACTGTGAATGCTTGCAAGAAAATGAATCTCATAGTTGTATATGGTGACATATACATACTTTGATGATAAATTTACTTTGAATTTTGAACTTTGGTCGATTTGCATATTAAATTCTCTAATCAATCAATATTGTCAGTCCTAAACATGTGCTACAACTAATTTTAGTAATAATAAGCAACATATTTATAGCAATGCCAATTATCTTTACTCAGAAAGTTGGAAGTAGAAATTCAGCCTGGATTTACTACAATCCTAAGTGAGTTCAGGCTGTTTCACCTCAGCTTATACTGAAATGTTTTCATATCATTCCTCAGAAACATTCCCAGTCCACTGGGAGACAGTGACCTCCAAACCTGCTGGGGTGACCGTTATTAGATTGTCACATGCACACGATCAGTTTTGCACACAAAGTACTGAAAACTGGCAAAAGAACACATATCCTATCCTATTATTATGATAATTATTATTGCTATTGTCTCTTTAGCTGTTATTACCAGCAATAAATCTATTAATAACACTGGGCAACATTTTTTTTTCAAAGGTGTTGATTCCTCAGAATTTTATTTTGTTTATAATAGACCGCTTGAAGCTGCACACAAATATAATTTCAGACTACTTGTATCACGCAGGAATTTCGAGAACCAAGAAATTAACTTTTATTGAATATAATGCTTTCAATTGCATAATGGTGCTGACACTTAGCAATAGTTCAAGTAAGCTAAAAATGTTTTGTTGATGATTTTCATTTGTACTCAGTGTCTGAGGCTTCTCACTTAAGTGTCCAACAATAATCAGCCAGCACTGATGAATACTCGTTGCCCTGATATTGTTACTCCATAACTGCAATATCCTGGGGAAACCTTTCACCAGGCTCGTCACTGACACTGCCAAGATTTGTGGGGAAGAAGTCTTAAGTAGGAATGCAGAAAATCAATCTTTAGTGATATGTTGTACTTCATGGTTTTGTGTGCTTGAAGCATGTTGTCACCCAGCTACGTATAGTTTGCTGCTCTGTAATTGCCAAGAAATTTTTCAGCAAAATCCTTGAATGGCTTCCATGTGATTTTCTCCAGTCCCACTAAAGTTCTTCAAACTGCCTGTTATTGATGACCTGTTTGATTTGTGGACCAACAAAAATGCCTTCCTTAATCTTGTCGTCAATTATTCTGACTTAAATTAAGAATTGAAATAACAAATGTAGGCATTTTTTAAAATGGTGCATGATAAGATTTCACAGTGATTTTCATGATCAGCAGCCCAAAACCCATAAGGTACACCCAAAAATATTCAGGGAGCAAAATATTTTCTTGCTTCCCCCGGTCTAACTGCTTGCAGACACAAACCATTTGTGACTGACCAACAGATGATTTTTCTCTACAACCTATTGCTGAGGTGGAACGTGGAGGAACTAGTGGGAAAGTGTGTACTTAAAGATCAGTCAGGAAAGTGCATTCCTTAAATATAGTTTGTCCAACTGAGGTCAGTTCCTATTAAAGGGCTGGGACCTGTTTAGGTAAGGACCCTAGAAGTGCTACAAAGACGTGCTTTTGTTCAAGTTCCAGTAGATTGCATGCCAATGAATGTCATTTGGCATGTCCAGCGTTATCTGTATATAAGAATGCGTGAATCATGGAGAATTCAGAAAGAAATTAATCACTCAGTGCTCAAGTTAATTATCCCACATACTACAATCTGTTTTCCTGACTCCTGGGATCACCTTCAATGCAACACTGCACTCCCAAATGGTTCAGCGGCCTTTTCTAGCTATTTCAGATTGAAGCTGCTCATCTTCCAAGTTCCAATTCTTACACCCTGCTTCTTGAGCAGACATTCAGCTCAGCAGAAAAGATAATGGCAATCAGGAGCTGGCAAGTCCAATAACTGCAAACATTCTTAGTTTTCAAACTCCTAATATAGACACAAGAGGTACTGCAAATGCTGGAAATCTAGAGCAATACACAAAATGTAGTGGAATAGCTCAGCAGGTCAGGCAGCGTCCATCAATAGGAATAAACAGTCGACATTTTGGGACAAGACGCTTCATCAGGACTCTTGTTTTAGTGAGGTTTGAATTGGAGAGAGGAATGTTCAAGTTGAGAAGGCTGATACCTCAGGAGGAGACATCAACTCTTAATATGTGGCTGCTTTTTCATTACGTTTATCTTCTCATTGAATGGTATACAAAAACATGGCATAACATGATTTGTTGTTCAATTGTGTCTCCACATTGAGAGAGAGAAAGGAGAAAGCTGCCAGCTCTTTCTATGTCCCCTTCTTCTAATTCCCACCATTTCCCTACCTTGCATTGTCTAGCCATCCTCCTCATATTTTCTTTCAACAAAATCTGCAAAATCACATGGAATTTTTATTTTAAAAACTAATTCTTAATGCACGCTCCCATTTTATGTATAAAAACTTGGCCAACAAACCAAACTGTTATGATTTTATTATTGTGACCTACCATACTTACAAAATAAGCTCTTGAAACTATGTAGCACAATGGGTACTGCTGCTGTCCCAGAGCTCCACTGACCCAGGTCCGATCCTAACCACTGGTAACTTCTACTGTGAGCGCATGAGATTCTTCCAGTTGCTCCCTAAAATATACTGGCTAATTGAAGAACTTGAGGGGAGTTGATGGATGTCTGAGAGTAAATAGGTTGCAAGGATCTAATTGGGAAAATAGGTTTATTGTAATTGATCTGAGAGCTGGCATAGATACAATGCCAAAGGCCTTCACTACCATAATTCATTTAAATATCTATTCTGGCATAAAAGTCCAATAAAAACACAAGAGCACCAGAAACATAAAATACAAAATACATAAGATGTTAGAAATAGATTCTTCTCATCAACTTAAGGCACTCATTCGGAATGCTATATAAATATAAAGCCACACCAGTGCGAATCCCTGCAGCATCTGGTGACCTTGTGAGCCCCGTCTTGGAGGACGATGTCAGAACAACTTTCAAAAGGATGAACCTTTGCAAGGCATCAGGTCCCAATGCTGTACCTGGTAGGGCACTGAAAATCTGTGCCAACCAACTGGCGTGAGTGTTGAACAACATCTTCACTTTCTCATGGCTGCAGCCAGAGGCTCCCACCTGTTTCAAAAGGGCGTCAGTCATACCAGTGCCCAAGAAGAGCAGGGTGAGCAGCCTCAATGACTGTCACCCAGTTGCACTGACATCTACTGGGTTGAAGTGCTTTGAGAGGTCGGTCATGGGAAGAATCAACATCTGCCTAAGCAAGGACCTAGAACCACTGGAATTTGCCCATCACCACAACAGGTCTACAGCATATGCTATTACACTGGCTCTTCACCCAGCCTTAGGCCATCTGGACAACAGCAATGCCTACATCAGAGTGCTGTTTACTAACTACAGCTCAGCATTCAACACCATCATAGCTTCAGTGACAAATCACCAACCGTCAAAACCTGGGCCTCTCTACCTCCCTCTACCACCAGATCCTTGACTTCCTCATCAGTGCAGATCAGAAATAACATCTCCTCCTGGCTGACTATCAACACCAGTGCAACTCAAGGATTCATGCTTAGCCCATTGCTCGACTCTCCCTATACCCACGACTATGTGGCTAGGCACAGCTCGAACGTCATCTATAAATTTGCTGATGGCACAACTGCAGTTGGCAGAATGGTGACAAGGAGGCATGCACTAGCAAGATAGATCAGCTGGTTGAGTGGTGTTACAGCAGCAATATTGCACTCAATCAATAAGACCAAGGATTTAACTGTGGACTTCGGGAAACACACAGCAGTCCTCATCAGGGGATCAGCAGTGGAAAGGGTGAGTAGCTACACATTCCTGGTTGGCAACATCCCTGAAGATCTATCCTGGGCCCAACATATTGATGCAATTGCAAAGAAGGCACAACAGCAGCTATATTTCATTACGAGTTTGAGGAGATTCAATATGTCACCAAAGACTCTAGCAAAATTGTCAGGTGTATTATGTTACAATTTAAGAAAGTTTATCACATCCAGTGCAGCTGAATAGGGCTGCTTGACTTGTAGTCACCCAGAAAAGAATGAACACGTTCACACACAGAGAATCAGAAGGTCAAACGTTAATTGACAGATGGACGAACCCACAAAATTGACCGATCCCGTGATGTCACATGACAGACCGATAAACAGTCATATGGTGGATAGGGTATCTCTCCACCCTTACATTTTTAGGCGAAACCTGCTTGATGATATTCCACTGGTTTTCTGGTCTGTTCTGATCAGCGCAATCCAGAAACCCCAGGATCGAGTTTTGTCTAGATCCAGTGCTTTCAACGGGGGACTCTGTTTCGATAGGTTGTGGGGCTAACCCATCTTGTTCACTAGCTCATTCTGGAATGAGGGATTCACTTGACCATTTCCTGGTGTGGTCTTGATGCTGGCGGCATATACTACCGTGCTCAAGTGCTGAAGTAACTTGTTGGCCCTCTTCCACCACAAATTCGCTTTTCACCACCTTCAGCTCTCAGTGCTTGAGCGAATGTAAACTGGATCTCTTACCTCAAAGTTATGATGTTCCGCATTTGAATTGTGTTGTAATTAATTGAATTGTAACATTAACCGTACAGGTAATGGTGAAAATGCATGACCCCAAGAACAACTGCCAATGCTTCTTTGTCCAACTGTGCATAGACTCATTCAGCTGACAACAATTGTTTGTTGTCTGTCTCTTACTTGGTTTTCCGGCTCTGGCGCAATAAATCCAACCAGGAACAAAACCTGCAGCCTACCAATAGCTCAGATGGAGAGAAACCTGTGGTAGATTGTAGGGCTATTGGGTACCAGAACAAAAGCCAGTTGATCCTGGTTTGTAAGTCACCATTCAACAATTGTATCCCCAATCCATTTAGAATGTGCATCTACGACTACCAATAGCATGTGATCGTCCAATGGACCTGTGTAGTCTACGTGTAAACATCTCCAGGGTTTGATAGGCCAGTGCCATGAAGCCATAGGTACAGGAGCAGTTAAAGGTCAAGACTGCTGGCATGGATCGCATGCACAAACAATGTGCTCAATGTCTTCATCAATTTTTGATCACCAAACATAACTCCAGGCTAGCGCCTTCATACGTGATATTCCTGGATGCACGCAGTGCAACTCTTCCAGGATAGGGGACCGTAATTGTGTAGGAATTACAATACGACTTCCCTAGAGTAGACAACCGTTGTAGATGTTATGCTCACTTTAACACCTGGCATACGGTAGCACAGTCTCAGGCACTTTAGTTGGCCATCCATTTTCTACTTACCTTTTTACTTGGGCCAATGTAACATCTTGCTCAGTTTCTTCTTTTAACTGAGAAGCAGTGATCGGAGATGCGGTGACCCAGTCCATCAGTAGTACCAGTTCGCCCGGTAGTTCTGACTCGCAAGGGTATTCATGAAGCAGAAGAAGGATTAAGGCATCTATAGTTTAATTGTTTCCAACAGGAACAAAGATATCGTATACTGGTGAGTGGACAGGTATAGAGTCCACCGTAGCATCTTTTGTGATGCCATCTGCAGCACAGCCTTGCTCTCACCAAGCAATCCCACCAATGGCCTGTGGTCGATATGCATCTCGAAACATTGTCCATGCAAGTAATGGTGAAGACGCATGACCCCAAGAACAACTGCCAATGCTTCCATGTCCATTTGTGCATAGTTTCATTCAGCTGATTTAAGGGTCCATCACTATCTGTATCATTCTGGATTAACACCACACCAATACCATACAGGGAGACACTACTGCAGTTGTACAAGGCCTTGGTGAGACCACACCTGGAGTATTGTGTGCAGTTTTGGTCCCCTAATCTGAGGAAAGACATCTTTGCCATAGAGGGAGTACAAAGAAGGTTCACCAGATTGATTCCTGGGATGGCAGGTCTTTCATATGAAGAAAGACTGGATGAACTGGGCTTGTACTCGTTGGAATTTAGAAGATTGAGGGGGGATCTGATTGAAACGTATAAGATCCTAAAGGGATTGGACAGGCTAGATGCAGGAAGATTGTTCCCGATGTTGGGGAGGTCTAGAACGAGGGGTCACAGTTTGAGGATAGAGGGGAAGCCTTTTAGGACCGAGGTTAGGAAAAACTTCTTCACACAGAGAGTGGTGAATCTGTGGAATTCTCTGCCACAGCAAACTGTTGAGGCCAGTTCATTAGCTATGTTTAAAAGGAAGTTAGATATGGCCCTTGTGGCTACAGGGGTCAGGGGGTATGGAGGGAAGGCTGGGTTCTGAGTTGGATGATCAGCCATGATCATAATAAATGGCGGTGCAGGCTCGAAGGGCCGAATGGCCTACTCCTGCACCTATTTTCTATGTTTCTATGTTTCTATCTCAGTGCAAAACTATTGGCACCCCAGGTTCCCAACGCCACCTCGTACCTCTCTTCAACAGAACGTTAAGCAAAGCCGGAAGCGTAACTGTGTGAAGCAAAAGTCTGGCATAATGATTGAACATGCCCAAAAGGGAATGAAGTTCATGGATACTCCTTGGTGTCAGGGCTTCAAGAATGAGATGACGCTTCTCTTTGATAAGACATACATCTTTGGAATCCAAGTGGAAAACCAGTTATTCTACATGATCTGTCACAGGGTGCATTTCTCGCATTTCAGTCGTAGACCAAGTTGCATTATTCAGGGACGTTTTTAAATCAAGATTATTCAGATGCTCTTCCAGGGTCAACCCAGTAATTAGACTACCATCTAAGTAAGCAATTGTATTGGACAGGTCTTTAATGCAAGATTAGATGGTACATTGGAATATTGCTGGATATGAATTTATGGTGAATGGGAACCTCATATACTGGAACAGGCCTTTGTGTGTTGCAACAGCTGTGAGGCTCTTAGACTTTTCTTCCAGCTCAAAGTGTTGGTATGCATGTGCGAGGTCAAGTTTAGTGAAGAAATTTCTGCCTCCTAGTGCTGTGTAGATACCTTCTATCTTTGGCATTAATTCACTGCAACCACATCTTCTTACACTCCCATCACTCTTGATTACTGGCACAATACGTGTGAAAGCCTCACAGGTTCAATGATCCCATTTTCTTGTAATCATGTAAGCTCCGCCTCAACTTTGGGGCAAAGCATGTGTGGCAGGGAACGTGTCTTTGAAGAACTTTGGTTTGTCTGTGGCTGATTCTAGAAGACATACTTTGGTACCCTTGAGCTTACGTTCATCAGGATTGCTGTAAAGAAGTTTAAGTTGCTTCAGAAGTTTATACTCTAGATTGGCATGTCGGTTTTCATCTGACACACACCTAGGACAGGCACTGCTGTAGCCAATCATGCCTGAATAAGTTCACACCTTCTCCTTTAGTGATATGCACTGGTAGTTGGTGCGATTGAATTTCATGCTCTAGAAGAACCCTGCCACAACCAAGCATCTGTAACTGCTCCCCTGTGTGAGTCTTCTATCTAATGTGGGGGCACAAGTGTTTTCAAAGAGTCAGGGCCAAACGTGTCGACCCATGTCTTTTTACTGCATATAGTAATAGCACATCCAGTGTCAAGTTCAAGTTCAGAAGAAATGGGCCAAAACCATCTGTACAGGAGGAACTGGCCCTAGACCATCTAATTGCATTACCATAAATCCATAAGACATAGGAGCAGATTTAGGCCATTTGGCCCATTTAGTCAGCTCCACCATTCAATCATGGCTGATCCTATTTATTCCCCTCCTCAGCCCCACTCCCTGGCCTTCTCCCCACAATTTTCAATGCTGTGGCCAATCAAGAACATATCAACCTCCTCCTTAAATACACCCAACGACCTGGACTCCAGAGCCTCCTGTGGTAACAAATTCCACAAATTCACCACCCTCTGTCTGAAGAAATTTCTCTGCATCTCTGTTTTAAATGGACACTTCTCTATCTTGAGAGTGTGCCCTCTTATCCTAGACTCCACCATCATGGGCACATCACCATTTCCACATCAACTCTGTCCAGGCCTTTCAATATTTAAAAGGTTTCAATGAGATTCCCCCACCTCCATCCTTCTAAATTCCAGTGAGTATAGGCCCAGAGCCATCAAACATTCCTCATACGATAATCTTTTCATTCCCAGAATCATCCTTGTAAACTTCCTCTGAACCCTCTCCAATGACAGCACATCTTTTCTTAGATAAGAAGCCCAAAACTGTTTACAATACTCAAGGTGAGGCCTCACCAATGCCTTATAAAGGCTCAGCATCACATCCCTGCTCTTGTATTCTAGACCTCTTGAAATAAAGGCTAACATTGCATTTGTCTTCCTCACCACTGACTCAACCTGCAAGTTGACTTTTAGGGTGTTCTGCACAAGGATTCCCAAGTCCCTTTGCATCACAAGGTTCAAAGGTTCATTTAATGACAGAGAAATGTATACAATATACGTTTGTACATCCTGAAATGCTTTTTCTTCGCAACCAACTACGAAAACAGAGGAGTGCCCCAAATAGTGAATGACAGTTAAATGTTAGAACCCCAAAATCCCCCCAACTCCTCTTTAGAAAATAGTCTGAACATTTATTTCTTCTACGAAAGTGCATGACCATGCATTTTCCAACATTGTATTTCATTTGCAATTTTCTTGCCTGTTCTCTAATCTGTTTCAAGTCCTTCTGCAGCCTACCTGTTTCCTCAACACTACCTGGCCCTCCATCAATCTTAGTATCATCTGCAAACTTGGCAACAAAGCCATCTATTCCATCATCTAAATCACTGATACACAGCATAAAAAGAAGCAAATCCAAAACCGACTCCTGCGGGACACCACTAGATCTTTTAAAGGATCCTTTTATTCCCACTTGCTGCTGCCCACTAATCAACCAATGCTCTAACCATGTTAGGATATAAGAACTTCGGCTCCGTAACCATCTACTGTGCTGCTGCGGAACATTCGGTTTGAATGGAGGCCGAGATCGGCAAACTCTTGCCAAGTGTCCTTTCCTTTGGCAAGTACAACAGATGAAATCTTGGTGTCGTCAGTCAGTAGGCTTCTGCTGAAATTCGCTGCAACGGTAATATCGGAAACCCGGAGTATAGTTCCTTTTTTTCTTAGCACCATTGTTAACGTCGGGATAATCTGCAGCAGTTGTAGGTGATGGGGAAACCGCCCCTCATTTACTTTGCACGGTCACAACAAGACTGCATTCCTATCTGCAGCTTCCATGCTATTTGCAATATCAAAGGCTGACTTAAGTGTGAGCTCTGATTCTGCCAATCGAAGATCTTGAATGCAAACATCACCCACGCTGACAACCAAGCGATCTTGTATCATACTCTATCTTCTTGTACAGCTCCAAAATCACAAAATTTAATCAATTTTCTTAATTCAGCAACAAATTCATTTTCTGATTCATTTTCTAACTGAATACAAGTGTTGAATCTAAAGCGTTGCATAATAACTGGTGATTCGGACTCAGTTAATCTCACAAGTTCCTCATAAGATTTTGAAGAGGGCAAATTGGGGCTCAGCAAACTTTGGACGATGTCATATGTTTTCGGACCACATAGTCTGAGCAGGATACTGGCTTTTTATTGGGCTCAGTGATGTCTTTTGCCGCAAAGAAAATCACTCCAAATGTTCAATATAAATGTTCCAAGGATACTGTGAATCACAGTATTCCACCACTTTTCCAATTATACTCATTGTTCAAAAGTGAACACATGTACTCCAAAAGAGTGAGTGTCATAGATTTAATCCTCATCGCCACAGTTACAATTTACGAATGTTTATCATGCCCAGTGCAGCCAAATAGGTCTGCTTGACTCCTAGGCATCCAGAAAACAATGAGCACGTTCACAGGCACAGAATTAGTAGGTCAAACGTTAATTGATAGATGGACAAACCCGTGAAATCGACCAATCCCGTGATGTCATACGACAGACCAAGAAACTGTCACCTGATGGATAGGACATATCGTAGAGAGCATTCTAACTGGTTAGATCACTGTAGATCACTGTGTGGTACGGAGGGGCCACTGCACAGAATTGGAAAAAGCTACAGAATATCACTAACTCAGCCTGCTCTATCATGGATACTAGCCTCCCCGGCATCAAGAGTATGAGGGTATCTTAAAAAGGCGATGCCTCAAGAAGGCAACTTCCATAATTAAGGACCTTCATCACCCAGGACATGCCCTCTTCTTATTACTACCACCAAGGAGGAGGTGCAGGAGCCTGAAGATACACATTTAATGTTTTGGAAACAGCTTCTGCTCTTCCGCGATCAGATTTCTGAATGGATAATGAAGTACACTACCCCACTATTTTTCTTATTTTTGCTCTCATTTTGCACTACTTACTTAACTTAATTTTACAGTACAATATACAAAAGAGTATAAATTACAATTATATATACAGTATATATAACTGTAATTTATAGTTTTTGTGTATTGCAATGTACTGCAGCCACAAAACAACAGATTTTCAGAATATTCCAGTATATTAAACCTGATTCTGACATGTTAGATATTTTCACAATACCATGTTCTTACATTAGTGTCTACTTTGATTTTGGAGGCTGTTCTGCTTAGTATGAAATTGCATGTGATGCAATTCAGCATATAGTTAAAATAAATCATAAAACAAATCAATAAATTTCAAATTTTAATTTGTCCACTGATGAAGCACTTTTTGCATAATAGTTAGATGTTATTAATTTATTATTTTTCTACCACCTCTCATCACCTACTTCTCAATTTCATACATGCAACTTTACCAAGTCATTTAAATGATGCTGCCTATAATTATTACCGTCACTTAAGCTTCCTAAGAGAAACAGTTGTGAGTTATTAGCATGTGATACTTCGGAGTGAGTATTCCGTGGAACAGGTGTTATTCTTCTGCATTTTTATGCCTAACGGCCATAGTTCCATTTCCTACTTTGTCTTGTAGCCAAGCGTAAATGGTGGCAGGTAAGCATGAAATCTGAACATATTTGCCATCTTTTGTCAAAGAACAAAACACTGTTCAAGACCCTAGTGATTGATCCATCCACACCCAACTCACAACTGCACCCTATTGGCTCGTTTTCTTTAAGGAAATCATTTTTCACAGTTCTTTCATCTGGCTTAATGTGTATAATGAGTTTACAGTATATCGCTATGTTAAAAGCCAAATCCATTATTTGCAGAATAATTTAAGAGTAAATGTGGTTTAAATACAAATCTAAGCATTGAAGTTATTTCCTCAGAGGCAGAAATTCAGGCTACTGAATTTGCCCTATAATGGTTACATATTAAAAATAACATCTTAATTTTATTGTTAACATGTACATGCTGTTTCCCTAGCCACCTAGAAAGAGTTTGTACGCTGTACATGAAGTTACAGAAACCGGTAAAGCTCAAAGTTTGATTACTGGTTCATGGTTGCTTTGGTCTCTTCTGGATCTTTTGTTTGTTCGCGTGAATAACTTTGCTTGAGGGAGTATAAGAAGGAGTAAATGTATCTGGTTGTACTTTTTCACACAGGAAAAAATGGCATTTAAATAAAGCAAATAAATGGTACTGGTAGTATTTATAATACTAATTGAAAATTTTCAAAAAAATGTGCATGCTTATTTAATAATGCACTAAAAAGGAACAGTATGATTAGAAATAACTGCTTATCAATGTACTTTACAATCACAACTCTGTTAATGTGCTAAGCTGATGTTGACTGAGTTTTATTTTAAATATTAGCTATATATTTATCTTTTAGGTTCTGGCATACATTCTTGTAAGGACCAATGGTAATAACAAGTCTTCCATTGCTGATAAAATGCCTTTCTAAAAGTGGAGGCCAACTGAGCTGAAGCACGTTCCTGACATATAAAAAAGCAAGATATTTCTGCAGTATTCCATGAATAAAATGTCCAAAGACGAGATCACTTGCAAGATTAATGCAGTTTGTAAGCATAAGGAGCGCAAGCCAAAGAAGCCCCATTACATTCCCCGACCATGGGGAAAACCGTACAACTACAAGTGCTTTCAATGTCCTTTTACCTGCATGGAGAAATCACACCTTTACAACCACATGAAGTACAGCTTGTGTAAAAATTCCCTTTCGCTGCTAATAGAGACTGATTGGCCCTACAAGAAGAACAACATTCTCAATCCTGACCTACACTTTCTGCAAAGTACGACAGAACGAGGTCGAACTGGAAAACATAAAGAAGAATTGGAAAGCAGTGATAGTATTTCGATTACAGGTGATACTTCAATCAAAGTAGGCGACAGATGGGATTCGTGCAAAGCCAACATTGAATTAAGTGCGGATCTGACCATTTTAGAAGGATCTGATAAACAGACATGTTCTTTTGGAGAGCGAGAGAAACTGGGCTTTGCCACTGAACGGAAAGCAACAGAGGATTACAAAAAAGCACAGGAGCTAAGGTGTTTAGCTAACACTGACACGCAATCTCCCTCAAGAAGCAAAATGGCAAAACTGAGCAAAAAGTCTGAGAGTGATTTCATTATAACTGATGTATTTTCCCTGAAGGACTCAGTCGTGAAGAATAAGATTTTACCAGCTGCAGGACTGGAAGCCAAGCTGAAACAGTACAAGCTTCCTAAGAACTATGTGAGCAGCAGTAATGGAATTCTCATGGAACAGTGGAGGCTGGTCACATCTGGGCAGAGAAAAAACACAGCTGACATTTCTCCACCATGTACTGATACAAATGTAATTCCATGCTGTCCACCACCAGCATATAGTGACTACCAAGAGCCACAGGGACTGAATCTCTCGGTGCTGGAGGTTAATTACCCCATGAACCACAATCTGTTCTCCTATTTGAGTCCTGGGATCACTTCCAGTGGAACAACACCTGCACAAATGGCTCAGCTGCCTTTTCTGACCTCATCGGCTCAGTTAGTTCACCCACGATCTGGGCATATGCAATCTGCACATCTTCCAGGAAGATCTCCAGTTCCATCCAGATTCTTCTACCCCCTGCTATTTGAGCAGACACTCAACTCAGCAGAGAATAGACCAACAACTGGCAACAATGATCAGGAGCCAGCAACTCCAATTACTTCCAATATCCTTGCACCAAGAATGCTAGATATCCCAAATAAAGCATATTTGCATAAGGTTCCTATCCTAAGGCCTCGTGTAAGTAAACCTGGTCAGGTGGAAGGGAATCTAGCTGACTCCAATTACAAGTCTTTTTTATTACATGATGCTGAACAGAAATACTCAGCACAAAGTAGGGAAAGTACCACAATAACTCCTAAAAATGCATTTATGTACAAGTCACCAATTTGTGTAAACTCAAAAGATGCTGAAGATATGTCCAATAAGCTTCGAGCCATAAAAAACCAGGAGACTGCTGTGCCTGTTTCTTCCGAGTGAAAGTTCAGTGAGATTTGTCGAAAATAAAGCACAATTGTCACCAGAAAAACCAAGCAAGTCAACATTACTGCTAGGTTGTCTTTCTGCAGAAAGCTTGAAGCAACCACACAACAGGTTAGTTCACCGCTGATACAAAGTGTTCATTTTCATGGCAAATAAAATGTATTTCATTTACTGATCTAACTGGATGAAATATGTCCTCTCCCACCCCTCTTACACATTCACTTTTCTTGGGTAACAAAGAAATAATCTAATAAATAAACAACAATAAAGGATTAAAATAAATTAGAAGCCAGCAGGTCATCAAAGCATATATCAAAAGGGGTTAAGTCTCTGCTTATCTGCTGTTACAAAGTAGTGGGAAGCACAGTGTCATTTGCCTTTTGGCTTCTATTCTTTAGTGATTCAACTGTTCATCTAGATGTTGTGAGAGTCTTTGCCTCTACTGCCATATTGGACAGTGCATTCCAATTTACTACCACCCTTCGAAAAAAATTCTTCCTTGCATCTTCTCCAAACCTCTCTCTTCTTAGACCCATGTCCTCCAGTTTCAGATACTTCTGCAATGGGAAACAAGTTTATTCTACTCTATCTAGTCCAATTTTGTCAATTCTTTCATGTCTTCCCTCAACAAACACAGCCTATCTAGTCTTTCCTCATTAATGAAACACTCCCTCCCATACAAAATCTCAGTGAATCTCCTCTGCACACTCCCTAGAGCAAGCATATCAAATTGATACTGTGACAATCAAAACTGCACCTGATATTCCAAATGTAGCCACACCAATGTTTTAAAAAGCTGTATCATGACTTTCCTACTTCTGTTATTTAGTATATAAGAGGGAGCAGGAGGTAGTGGAATATCCCTCAAGACAACAAGGAATAAAGATTCTCTTTCGAAAGTTAACAACAAAATTTTAAATGGAATTTACATGAAGTGATATTTCTAAAGAACCCTCGGGTACAACAATATCTCAAGCAGGCAGAGGACAAGGGTATGAATGAGATATTGAAGGAAATAGAGAAGAAAAGGTTTTATTTGAAGGGGAGTAAATGCAAAAAAACATGAAATAACAAGATTGAGCTGCAGGGAAGGATTTCTATACAGCATGGACACTCCAATAAAAGAGCAAATGAATGAGGTGCAAAAGCAGAGTAATTCATAAAATTTACCAAAGAAGGAAGTAGATAAAAGGATCTCCAACCTTATTAATAATTAACAACTTGAAATTACTTTTTATTCTTCTCTTGATAATCTGGATTGTAGTCGTACAGTAAAGGTTGCTGTATTTCAAGATGAGCATTTATGAGCAAGTAACTTCCCAATATAAAGCACAGCTTTAAGAAAAACAGAGTTTGCATTTATCTATTCAAGTCAAGACTTGACTTGTATTAGCCCTCTTAAATCCCATACAGGACAATGTAAAAGTGTTTTAAAACTAAATAAACTATTGTGATACAGTTGCCAGGATGGACAAAACAAACTACTTCAAGCAGATAACTTGCTTCTGTGATGTTGGTTAATGGATAAATATTGGTCAGGTCACCTGGGATAGCTCTCCTGCTCTCCTTCAATATTATACTATGGGATTTTATATACACACACCTGCAAGAACTGATGAGACTTCAATACATTATCCAAATGACACACTATCACTTTTAAGTCTCCAAAGTGAGAACTGACATCACGAGTGACTAGGTCAGTAGCAAGATTACTACTAACAGAATTACACCTGATTGTTTTTTTTAAATATGAAGCAACAAATTTGGGTTTCTGGGTTGCAGTATTCAGCTTAGTTAAAATGTAATTTTGCAAGGTAATTTGTAACAATGAATTTAAAAGAAGATTTTACTGCTCCTAAATTACTTACTTGCTGGTCTTAGAGAGCAGCTTATTTTTTTTATATTTTACTAATTAGACAAACAAGCAAAATAAGCAAAACTAAGACATAGAGTTAAGATGTTCTGTTTAGTTCAAAAATTTGATTTCTTTTGCATAAATATAACTTCAATTTTTTTTCTCCAGTTCAACACATTGCATTGAGAGCATTTCTTCATCTTACCGAAAGATACTTCCCCATTGGAGCTCAGAACCTGAGGAAGTGAAGAGAGAAAATCCAAGAAGTAGCCCAGAGTTTAGACAATTGTCCCCAGCTGCATCTTCCCCTGGAATTAACAGCCTTGGCAATTCTGGTAAAAACTCAGACTGCCTTCAGATTTACAAAGAAAAGAATGGCCCGATGGTGCTGATAAATGATCTCTGTAAAGTGATTCATGAATATCAAGATGTTGAAGAACAACTTTGCTTTGTGGATAGTGAAGATACACCTGGGCAGAAACAATTGAGAGGACAACTAACTAAGATTAGAAAGGAATTGTTCCAAATTCGTCAGGCATTGGAAAAGACATCCAAACAACATGAAGGACCCTTGGACCTTTCAGTCAAAAAGTCATTAGATGGGATTGTGAAGAATCATAAGAACATTGACTACTCAGAAGATACATTTGATGATTGTGACATGCAGCACAACAACTTGGAAAGAGTGGAGCAAATGGATAGCAAGTGTATTGAAAACACAATCAATAAGGTAACGGCATCACAAAATTCTTTTGCCAACACTGAAAATAGGTCATTAGATTTATGTGTGAAAGTGCACAAGTTCGAAGGACTGAGAACTTTTTCAGAAAGGAGTGCAGGTACACCTAACAAGGCAGAGATGATTAAAATGACCAGTCCTCAGCAACCAAGAAGCACTTTAATGGAGACGACATTTATAAACAGAGCAACAAAATGTGAAGCGGACTCCAGTGTACCTCTTACTGTTGACGGAAAATTCAGCTTACAGCCTAGTCTTCTGCTTCCGGTAGCTGAAGAGAACTGCACCAAGAGTGAGACCTTGAAAGGGCCACTAGCAGGTGAAAATCAGAATGAGGGGGAAAAGTTGTGCATGCTCAGCCCTTTGGTGGCAGAAAGGTTAGGATCAATAAAACAGAATAGGATCATATAAATCCAGCAAGATGTAGATGAAAGCACTATGATTAAGTTGGTAATTAGAGAGGCTAGCCTAATTAACACCCAGCACTAGTACAGATCAGTAGAATATCTGAAATGAATTACAGATATGGTAAAATATGAATTATATCAAACAAGAAATAGTAGAATGCTATTTGTTAATTAAAGTAAAACACTCAAGCTTCCAGAAACTGTGATTTTATATATCGCATACACACAATTCAACTGCAGTACATGTTCTATATTGTAGGGTAAACATCCAGTTACTTCAATCTTTTGCATTACTGAACACAGGTATACAGTGGCATGCAAAAGTTTGGGCACCCCGGTCAAAACTTCTGTTACTGTGAATAGCTAAGCAAGTAAAAGATGACCTGATTTCCAAAAGGCATAAAGTTAAAGATGACACATTTCTTTAATATTTTAAGCAAGAAAACTTCTTTGTTTCCATCTTTTACAGTTTCAGAATAACAAAAAAGGAAAAGGGCCTGAAGCAAAAGTTTGGGCACCCTGCATGGCAGTACTTAGTAATACCCCTTTGGCAAGTATCACAGCTTGTAAACGCTTTTTGTAGCCAGCTAAGAGTCTTTCAATTCTTGTTTGAGGGATTTTTACCCATTCTCCCATTTGAAAAAGTTCTATTCAAAAAGTTCAAAGGAACATCTAAACAGGCTTGATGCATTTTGGAAACAAGTCCTGTGGACTGATGAAGTTAAAATAGAATTTTTTGGCTGCAATGAGCAAAGGTAAGTTTGGAGAAAAAAGGCCGCAGAATTTCATGAGAAGAACACTTCTCCAACTGTTAAGCACAGGGGTGGATTGATCATGCTTTGGGCTTGTGTTGCAGCCAGTGGCACGGGGAACATTTCACTGGCAGAGGGAAGAATGAATTCAATTAAATACAAGCAAATTCTGGAAGCAAACATCACACTGTCTGTAAAAAAGCCGAAGATGAAAAGAGGATGGCTTTTACTACAGGGTAATGATCCTAAGCATATCTCAAAATCCACAATGGACTACCTCAAGAGGCGCAATCTGAAGGTTTTGCCATGACCCTCACAGTCCCCCGACCTAAACATCATCGAGAATCTGTGGATAGACCTCAAAAGAGCATGTCATGCAAGACGGCCCAAGAATCTCACAGAACTAGAAGACTTTTGCAAGGAAGAATGGGTGAAAATCCCCCAAACAAGAATTGAAAGACTCTTAGCTGGCTACAAAAAGCGTTTACAAGCTGTGATACTTGCCAAAGGGGTGTTACTAAGTACTGCCATGCAGGGTGCCCAAACTTTTTCTTCAGGCCCTTTTCCTTTTTCATTATTTTGAAACTGTAAAAGATGGAAATAAAAAAGTTTTCTTGCTTAAAATATTGAAGAAATGTGTCATCTTTAATTTTATGTCTCTTGGAAATCAGTTCATCTTTCACTCACTTAGCTATCGACAGATTAGAAATTTTGACCAGGGGTGCCCAAATTTTTTCGTGCCACTGTATTTGATATGCTTATAACCATTATAATTTCTCAATTTTACCCTTTATTCATGCACATGTATAGAAGTTTGCATATTCTGAGGAAATTATGGGGCAAAGGCTGTGTGGCATCTTACATGTTTTCAGGATCTGAAATAGGTGCCACAAAATCACATTCAGGAGGGGGTCAACGAATGGATGGAGCATGCACGCCGGCACAACAGCTTTCTGTGGTAGATACCTGCAATGTTATTTCAAGACAGTATCATATCCCTTTATCTGAATTCATTCCCATCACCAGTGAATGTATTCATCCAGCAAATCATGGTGTGAGTAGTCAGGAAACAAATTTTAGGGGTGGTAATTAAAGAGATCCTGCTCGTTACTAAGGTAATGGCAAGAAATTATGCTTGTCTGCATTCTCACCAGATGCCAACTCCTCACACACCCCTTGCCCAGAATGTCAATAACTTGCTCTTTAAGCAGAGGCAGCATACAGAAACCTGCAGCAATCCACTCCTTGTTGTTTGAAGTGATCTGCCCATTAGGACAGAATGGCACTCTAGTTTGTGAAAGCAGGCAACAATGTACAGATGCCAGAAAATAGATGCAGATTTAATGATAGAAGCTGAAGGATTTGAAGTGCGCCACAATGATTTATAGGAGAGTGCTGATACTTAACAGTAGGAATGGTGGAGCAACAGATGGGCAATGCATTTCATAAGCTCTGTATTATTTTATATCTGTTTTTATATTATAAGCTCTGTAAGCTCAGTAGTTTGGAAACTACTATTCAGTTGGACCGGGCAACTTTCTTGCATGTCTTCCTGTGACCTGATGGACTGAGGATGTTCCACTTTCTGCTACTTACCTTCATCAAAACCTGCAGTGAAGTGTCCAAACTCTGAAGAGGCATTGCACCTTCTCCTGCACTGGCTATTAACTACCATTGTCCGCAAAAGTAACTTTATCAGTCTGTCTTCAAGTAATGCCAGGATTGCATGAAAATGAGCCCCATCAGCAAAGGAACAACACAACTGGCAGCCTGCATATTTTACTTTAATTGATAAGTTACACAAATGAGTCCTCTTTGTGCACTGTGATATATTTGTTCTATGCATGAAAATGTACTCTATCCAAATTCTACTTTTATGTCCTTGAAAATGCCTACTGTATATTGGCTTTGAAACACCAATAATTCTTCTGTAATTTTCAGCCTCCTGTATTTAATATATATTTAATACACAGCATGCAGCGAGTGTTTATCAATGGGAGCTGAGTGGCTGAGCCATCCTAAATAATGCTGGTAATCTCTCTGTCTGTTAATTTGTGCTGGTCAGTTTTCATAAATACCTTTCACTCCAGTTTCACTAAGAACCGAGTGGAGAAAGAGACTGCGAGCTTGCAGTAACTTACTCACTCTGCTGCCGATACAGCAGTGAAGGAGACTACTTAACCCATTGGGAGCCACAATAGATTACTCGATTTGTCTCCAATGGCAGCAAGTATTGGTGTTTATAATCACAAAGCGGCTAATGAACAATAATTTTGTTCTTGGGCACCACATGTTTGCTGTTGCATTCACATTAAGAATACGTAGCTAACAGTAAACTTGTTTCTTGAACTGAGATACAAGTCATCTTTTGGGCTGTAAGCAACTATTCAGATGCCCAATTATAATTACACAATTATAAGAACATTGCCTATCTCTCAGATATGAATGGGAGCATTAGGACAAATAATAACAATTTCAACTGGAATAAGGCAACAAATTCATGTTTGAGTGATGCTTCTTTTTAATATATGTTGTATATTAAAATGCGTTTGAATGTCATTCACTAATTTGCTAATTCAGAAAATATAGATCTAAGGGTATGTAAGATTTCATTTTTAAGATCCTTTCTTTGTCCACAAGTACTGTCTTATAATTTAAATTATTTATTCTTTCCACAAACATTTTGTCATTACATTTGTTACGTAGAAAGCACTATGATATAATATTCAAAACTGTACATGTTACAAGAACATAGATTATGCTCCCACTCTACAACTTCTTAGGATGTATTTCACTACAGTATGTCATTGTAGACACCAAAAAGGCACTTTATGATTAAAATATTAATTGAAAAACTATTTATTCATGTAGTGTAATTAAATTTGATTTTGTATGTTAATTTTGATAGATTAAGCATGCTCTGAACCTATAACATATAAGAATTCCAACACTTTTTTTACTTCTTTGTTGAGTAACAGTTATTCCATGTCTTATTTAATGGATAGTTATATCTTACTTGGTGATTTTAACACTGGTAAATAAATATGAGAAGTGATAAAAGCTCTAAACATTGGATGGCAATGGTAATGTTTTTAATCTTTGTACTTCCACCACTTTTTAAAATTGTATGTAATAATTGTTTGCATGGACAATTTCACATAAGAAACAGAGAGAAGATACTTTCTACACAAAGCATTAGGAGAAAGAATCCAACTGCCCCCTATGTTGTGACCGATAAATGTCCTACCAGATGGAGTGCACTCTCATAACATTTAATTCCATTGTATTATATTTAATTCCACACAGAGACACTCATGGCTTTTTCATTCCTGTAGAAATGATGTGTTGTCATGCTGCTATCTTGCAAAATTGAACCATAAAATAATAAGTTTGATATTATTTTTCTCGTGTTACTATCTCTTGCTGCCCACCACCATTTGTAACCACATTTACTTGTAGAAACATCAACATTTTTAGTGTTTTGGCACAGTGTTTGCCACAAATACTGCAGTGAGCATTGAATAAATTTGAAAACAGAGGATTTAGACAGGATAAAGAATGGCAGAGGTATTTGCAATTTGCACATATTGTGCCCATTAGTATTTGGCCCAGGATTCAAGTATTCATACTCAGGAACACCTGTTTACCAAGTGCTTTACAATTTATACTTTACAAGAGAAAGTGTCACTGAGTCACACCAAGATCTTAACTGGATCCAAACACATGTCAGCTGATCATTCCCATGAATGTTCTTGTAGCGTTGCACCTCTACATAGTTGCAGCATATACGGCAATCACTGGTGACTTACATCACATTATTTAGACCATTAGTCCTTTGGTAAGTTGAAAATGGATGGAAGTTTTATTTTGGGGGGAAAATCATATTACATTGCACATTTTTCTGCAGAAAGACAAGTAGGTTTGAACTTTCACTGGACTAGAAGTACCTTTACACGTGCAGAGACGTGGAACCAGTTAAGTAGCTCTTTCAGCAAGCCAACATGATTATAGTGAGACGAATTTCCTAATTAGGTGCTCTCACACTCTATCATTATGGTCTATCTATGCTTTCTGGTTAATTCTTCAACTATAAGTTACCCTTTATTGAAATCACCTATTCCTAAAACTTAATTCTCTAAAAGTATACTGACAACACCTAGCACCACCTCTCTCAACCCTCGAACTTTCTGATGTTATTTAAACTGCTTTCTCAACACAGGGCCATCATTTTCCTTCTATCATGTGTTGAGATAAGCAAAGCCATTATCTTTGGCTGGCTTCATTAAGTCGCTGCCAAATCTTAGCAATTTTACCATCCTTGGCCAACTTTTCAAATTTAACTGGAGTATTACATTAGCATCCAAAGTGATCTGGACGCAAGCTTCCAGCTACATATCTCTCCATCAGCAAAATCAGCCTAAGGCACAAAGACAGCTTCATCTAATAGATAGATCTTAACAAGTTCTTAAAGCAGGAAAGAAAATCAGAAAGGTAAGTTTAAGGAGGGAATGCCAGAGCTTAAAGCTTTAGTGAGCAAAGGCACAGTAACAAGTAACAAGCATTGAGAGTGGCAGATGGTTAAAAGGATGGTTAAAAGCTGAGATCTGGCAGAGACTTTATGACGCCAGCCAAAAATAATGGCTCTGTTTTCTCAACACATGATTGAGGAAAATGATGGCTCAGTGTTCAGAAAACAGTTTAAATAACATCATATGGTTAAAATATGAACCCTACCTCAACTTGTGGCTGAAACTTTTTTAACTACTCTTATGTTCTCCAAGCCAGCTTCTGGTTACTTATTATCCATAAACTTAATCTTATCCCAGACTCTACAGCATGTGTTCCGACTCATATCGAGATCTATAAACTTAAAACCCTCTGCTTGCTCATTATTATTGGTTCCAGTCTCAAAAATGCACCATGTTCCGATCCCTCCATGGCTTCAGTGTTTTATTGCCTTAAAGGCATGATTTAATTTTAAGCTATTATTGTTCTGTGATTGCTGAAAGCCTAAATTAGTGTTTGGGGGGGGTGCAGTTAGGAGCAGTGCGCATGTGCTGCAGCAAATTACAAATTATTATAAAAAGATGAACGGGGAAGAAAACAAAAAGGATTATGGGAGTTTAAAATAATAAAACAACATTCTATACAAGCTCAGTTTCTCAAGGACTGCTTTTAGCCAGTGGAAATATACAGTCAGCTCACTTGAGCAGCAAGACAGCCTAATGCAACCTAAATGAAACTGTAATGTTCGAATAATTCAGAAATGTTCATTCTAATGTATTTCCCCTAAACTATTTACAGAGGGCTATTATGCACCTTTCCTAACTGCTTAAACTGCATTTCAGTTAGATCTGAAATTAATTGTGTTTTTCAGGCAAATATTTGAGACTTCAGCTGTCATATGGAGACTTGCTGGAATGCCTTAACAACAAAATCAAAAGCGACAACAATTAAAATTACAAATTCAGTGGAAATATCTGTCCATCTTTCCACAATCTTGTCAATGTTGCGGAAATTAAAGTGATTTATTAAAGGCACTGTGTGATTTAATTTGTAAGTGGTTGCTTTTTTTACATAAAGTAATGTGAAAATATTTATCATTACGTATTACAATACGGCAAAGTAACAGGGTTCTTCATTCCAGAAGGAAACTTCAATCTTCAATACATCAAAATTACTTCAGTCACTTACACATAAAGATTTTAGACAGAGAGCTATTCTTTAACAGGGTTTAAACACAAAATGCACTGAGAACTCTCTTCAAACTGAGATTACCTTTTGTATATCTATTTATTAATTTAACATTAAAATGGCAGGAAGGAGGAAGCTGTGGTTATGCCTATTTAAATTGACTGTGTTTTTTACATGCTAAAGAGGGAGCTGGGGTGTATTGTTGAAGCAAGTTTAAAAAGTAAAGAAAAATTGCTGCATAAATGTATTAAGGTCATTTGAATTATTTTGTACTTTTCAATATGAACAAAGCAAGCAGTACAGAGATGTGAGTGGTTCACTCATGCCTTTGATACTGTTTAGCCAATCATTTAGGTAATGGTCCATCGGTGTCTTAACTCATCTTCATTCCAATCCCTTAATTTGTTAATTTATCAAAAAGTCAATCAACCTCAGTTTAGAAAATTTTAATTCAAACCCCCCACCCTACCCCCAGCCATACCAGTTTACTTGGGAAAAGATTTCCTGAATCCTGTCATACATGGCCTAGAGTTAATTTAGGCATTCTCCTATATTGGAAAAGGCAAATTAGGCCAATCGTGCAAGGTCTGCCTGCTGCTACAAAGTTCTGTCATTCCATGGGACCCAAGGTAGGTCACACTTATGGGCTTTGGGTCTTAGGTTCTAGTGTAGCTATGTAAAGTTAAATTGGAAAATTCATTTATTATCACTTGTACCAAGGTACAGTGAAAAATTTGTCTTGCATACTGTCCGTTCCAGATATTCAAGGTATCCAAGATTCTTTAACATCATCTCCAGGTGTAAAGCAGAACTAAATAATTGTTACTCCAGATCCTACGCAGGTCCAAAAAAAACAAGATAAGGATCACATTAATATAAATAAATATAAATACATAAGATAGCTGATATACAATACATAGTTTGATCATATTATAGATAGATTGATTTGATAATTGTCCATAAAGTGATGCTAAGCACAGGAGTGTCTGTACATAAGGTGACTGACAGGAAATGATAAAGCAGTGCTGGTGGGGGAATAGGGTAGAGTGAGTTCATGGGTGGAGGTGTTGCTGCTTGGGGAACATAATTGTTTTTGAGTCTGGAGGACCTGGTATGGATGTTACATAGTCTCCTCTCTGATGGGAGTGGGACAAACAATTCATGAGCAGGGTGGGTGAGATCCTTCATGATATTACTGGCCTTTTTCCAGCAACTTTATGTATATATGTCATTGAAGACAGGCAGGATAGTGTAGCATTGGGCAGCTTTGACTACCCATTGTCGAGCCTTCCCATCTGCTGCAGTGCAGTTTCCATACCATGCAGTGATGCAGCATGTTAGGATGCTCTCTACTGCACATCTGTAGCAGGATGTGAGTATGGATGTGCATTGTCCAGCTCTCTTCAGCTCCTCAGAAAGTAAAGGCATTGGTGAGCTTTCTTAATTGTGTAGAATGTGTTCTGGGACCATGAGAGGTTCTGCGAGATGTTGGCCAGTTAGAACACAATCGACATATCAGCAAACAGAAATGGGGCAAGGGCGGCAGAAGCAGACAAAACAAAAGTCTTTGTTCTTACCATGTGGTGAAAGGAATGGAGGCAGCCATTTTGTGAGACTGGCCTTGCAAGTGTCATTTTGTGTACTGTTTGGAGATCTGATTCTTGCTCTGGGAACAACTGAACATGGACATAATGAGTTTTCTGCTGAGACCATTTTCAGATGAGAAGCCTTTTTTGTGTAAAATGCAGGCTTGCAGAATGGACAAATTTTTAGCTGACCTGGTCTGACTGACCTGAACCAGTCTGAGTTGGACAAAGAAAAGAAATCACTTAAGGCATAAGTCTGAAGGGAAAGACATAAAGCAAATCTGCTTGTGCCTTTGGGCCACATCTAACAAGAAGCTGACACAGGTCAGTCAGATGACCTTGAGCCAATGAAATTGAAATATCATAGATTGATCCAACAAGGAAAAGAATATGAATGGAGGATTTTGGGAGCATATGCAGCAACAACTATGTGGAGCCCAACTATCGCAGAAGTGTATGACCCCTCATCAGAGACGTGATAACCAAATGGGGATCAAGGACACCCGGCCAGCAAAGACTCCTTTTCTTGGGTATTACCTTTTCTCTTCTTTAACTGTTCATGGAGGGTCAGAGAAACCTAGTGGGTGTGCACACAGGTACTCAGTCGTGTAATTTCATGTGCTGGTGAACTGAGACAATAAAGGTACTCGTCAGTAAAGAGAGATCCTTTGTGTGTGTAACTGATCGTTAATATTGAGGGGCAATCCTTGTATAAGAGATGTGCTCTCCCAGGAGTTTGTAACTGCTCAGAGTTTCCACTGATGTTTCATAATGTAAAGAGGAGTGTGAGTGATGTGAGTTCTCCCTAAGTTGATAACCATCTCCTTTGTCCCATTCAATCTGGTTGGTCAGAATTCTAGCATGGCTCAGGCACTGCTACCCACAAACTAAATGTCCTAAGGCACTGCAAAATCAGGAAATTACTGTATTTGCTGAAAGGCAGTGTTTGGCCAGGATATTATAAGCCTGAAGTACAGTATCACCTGGGCATTGAATGTGCAAGTCGCTGCATGAACACAATATTAAATATCTAAGGAACAATATCACATGCAATACACAAGCAAGGCACTGAATGTCTGAAGAACTGCAGCACAAATGCCAAATGCTCAAGGTAACAGAATGAATGATAAACATACTCATAGCACTGCGAGGTTAGGATGCAAGTGACTATTAAAACCGGAAGACAAGGACAACAGACACCCAAGGCTTCTGCATAGCCAAGATACTGAGTGCCCAAAGTCCCAGAATGGTCATGACAATGAATGCTCAATACTCTGCATGGCCAGGACACTATAAATCTGAGGCAACACCTGACCAGGGCACTATGTGCCTTATGGTATAATGTTACCGAAAACCTGGATACCCAGAGCAATCCACATCCCAAACATGAAATTCTTTAGGTATTGCATGCTCAGGGGATTATATACTGAGTGGTACAGCATTACCAAGACACCACATGCCCAGTGGCACAGCTTCGTCAGGTTACAAAATTACTGGGGGACTCCAAGACGTGAATGGCTAACACCATGTTACTGTATGGTCAGGACACATCATGGCTAGAGCTTCACAGACCTGAGTAACTGCATGCTCTGGTCATGAATAATTAAAGGCACAAAATGGTTAGAAGAAGATGTGCAAAGGCACAGTATGGCTAGAACACTAAATATCCAATGGCCAGGAAACAACAATTTCAAGGCACAGTACTCCCATTGCACTCATGTCCAAGGTCTGAATCTGAGGCCTCCATTGGCCAGAGTTTCTCCCAGCTGTCTAGATATGCAAGCCAGGGCAGTACGATATGGAGAGCAAGCTGTTGCCCATGTAGTAAGCTCTCCCTCTCCACACATCTGATGAATCCAAAGGAACGGCAGAGATCAATACATTTTGGTACCAGCAGCATCGCAGGAGTTGACAGTCAACATTGAACCCAATGTAGGACTGCCTTAGGGACTTCACCTCTGGATTTTTCCCTAGGGGTTTATTAACAAAGCCTTCCCCATGACTGGGTATAGCTGCAAGGCAGCAGAAGTTTGAGATCAGAGTTTTCCTTCTCCTAGATGAGCTGCCAACCACAGCAGATGAGCCCCATCTGCCCTTAGCGGCTGCTTTTAAGACGCCAGTAACCCGCCTTTTCCCCTTCTCTTGTCAGTCGAAACGGTTCTGCCAGGCTTAGTAGTTAAGCTACACGTGAAGGCCAGGAGCTGGACTTGCATATCAGAGGCTATTTGAGGTTCACACAATTGGGAATATTTAATAGGTAGCGGGAGCTTGTCCTCATTACCACCCACGGCTATAAAAACCTTAAGGAACCAAGATACTATATGTCCAATAGTACAAACTACCAGTGGAACTGCAAGGCCAGGACAATGAACACCCAAAGTCCCAGTATAGCCTTCAAAATGAATAATCATTCAAAAAGAATAAACAGTTGATGTTTTGGGCCAAGACTCAGGCTTCCTCTGCTTACTCTTTTATATAGATGCTGCCTGGCCATTTGAGTTCCTCCAGCATTTTGTGTGTGTTGCTTGAATTTCCAGCATCTGCAGATTTTCTCACTTTTTCATCTCTTTGTTTAGCATCTGCAACATCCTTCATCCTCTCTAATATTATCCTGTAAACTATTCCTGGGACTGATATGACTGTGATGCTTCTGGAGTTGGAGCAGTTGCTAACCTTCCTTTTGCATGGAAGTCTCCCACAAGAATGTTAATAACTCTCTCAGGATATGCTTCTGGGATGTTCTGGAGTATGTCGTAGAAAATGTCTTTGGTTTCTTCATTACTGCTACTACTTGGTGCAATTCGCTGCATGACGTACATCTTTATCTTTTCTTCTTTGTCCTAAAGGATGCCTAGATGATGTGGCGACCCATCCTATCAATGCCTTCTGCGCTACCTCTGATAGCATGAATGCTTCTCCCTGTGTGTGTGAGGCATCATCTTCCTCATGCCCTGATTAAAGCAGGAGTTCCCCTGTCATCAGATGCCTCTGTGCTGACCGTGTCCATCTTGTCCAGCTGATGCCGAGTAGGCTCAGAGTGCTGTTCCTCATTTCGGCCACCACTTCTGCTGTCTTTCCACTTTCATGCATGGTCTTTACATTCCAGGCTCCAATGATGGCCGTCCTGGATGATAGCAGGATGATCACCCTTGTCGCTGTCATGGACTTGCGGCCTTTATCACATGACTTCATATGTCTTCTAGGCAAAGATCCTTTCTGTCCCAGGGATTATGTCTTTGGAGCTTCTGCTGGCATCTCTGCTGCTCTCTGTTTACAGGAAGAGGTTGCTAGTCCCATGCCCAACCCTTCTCCTTTCGCAGCCGGGCTTGGGACCATCCATGGCACAGTCGTGGATCTCATCTTAGAGGAGATAAATGATTTTGATGTAAAACTTGTGGGCCCCACTGTCTATGTTTTGGCCTTAAACAAAGAACCACCAGTATTCCACTCGAGGAACACTGCATAGCTTGTGGCCAAAGAAGACAATTTACTATATAGAACAGATGAGCATGGTAGAAGTTAAACTTCTTATCTGTAACTGCATGCCAATCTATTTGCTCAGTTCCCCAGTAAGTAACCAGGCCTGAGATATGGCACAACATGTTGAACAATCTGCATGACCCAGGCACTGGCTGATTAAGACATATCCAAGACTGTACACACTGCTTTGGACATGAAATGCATTTTACCTAATACAGCCCACATAAAGTAAAGGTAACTTGCGCATGTCACAATGGAGCTTGTTTTTTCTGAAAACTTTCCAATCAATATGTCATCCAATATACAATCAGATTAAAGTTCAAGGTAAAAACTTTAAAAGAAAGTAAACATTCAAAAGTCTTTATGTTGTTATCTAGCTATTTCATTAAATATATGGAAATTGGAATTAGGTTTGTTATCTCTCCCAGTCAATCTGACCGAGAGTTAAATTTACAACAGGTTAAGCACTGATTTAACTGAACTAACAAAATGTAAACTATGAGAGATCATTGCATTTTTGTTGTGATAAGCATTGTGATAGTCACCGATGGCTTGTTAGGTGTTGAAAGACTTCCATGAAGCTTACTTGAGACTGAGTGCCAAGACAAATTCTTGCCTGATTTATGTAGCTTCCAGTCATCCAAAGGCATGTCAGGAAGCTTTCCTAATCTGTCTTTCAGTTCAGAATTGTGCGCTGGTGACCGATTGGCACTTGGAACTTGTTTGGAAATGCAAGACAAAAACATGGCATTTTAGCCAGCAGTTTAGGAAAGGAGGTTACGTGCCATCTGACATGATTACATTCCCTAATTCTTGGCCTTGTGAAAAACTGTTGCCCTATAGGTTTCTGTTTGGGCCACAACTGGATAACTGTACACAGTTCTGATCCTAACAGGGACAATTTAAGCGCACCAAAATTGAATCAGAGGCAATTTTAAAAGAAGTTGGGTCATTGGGGAAGTTTACTACACTGGAACTGCTCTGCTTCATGCAGAGGGAATCACTGTCTGACAACGGCAAGTCTATCTGCCATCCATAATGCACAAAGGAGCATGATGGAATACCCTCAATTGCCTATGCGAGTGTAATGATAACAATTCTCAAGATGTTTAACACCATCTAGGGCAAATCAGCCATTTAACTGGAGCCTCAATAACCTCTCATTCTCTCCAGAACAGCTGAACAGTGGCTGTTCACAGTTACTATATACCAACAGCAAAATGTATCACAGTTGCTTGCCAAGCCTACTTGAAGAATATATTCCAAATCCATCAGCTCTTCCACCAAGAAGGACAAGTCAGCAATTACAAAGGAACACCACCACCTGCAGGTTTCTCTCCATGTCACACGTCATCCTCACTTGGAAATATATCATAAGACTTTCATCATCTCCAGGTCCAGGCTTTGGAAGCACTTCTCCAACAGGACTGTGGAGAATAGCTCAACCAGATGGGCTACATACAATCATCATCTCAAAAGCAATTAACAATGGGCACTAAATGCTGATGTCGCCAGTGATAGTGGCAGGGCAACGATGTGATCTGGAACTCGGTGCCTAAGAGAGTTGGTAGTGGTGGGACAAGCATTTAATCCATGGTTATCTACAAGGTTATGGATCAGGAGTTTGGAATTGAGATCTTGTGAAGTAGCATTTCAGAAGCCCAAATTAATAGGCCAAGTACCCACCTCTGTGATCCTATAACCATATACAGCACTATCAGATTTCAAAGCGATGAGTGCAAAAACACAGACTGCTTGTCTCCAACCATACTATAGTATCAGGTTTTACTGAATTGTTGCTGGACTGGAATCAGCCATTGAAACTTTGGTCGGTCTCGAACCTCTACACACTTATTGGGCTTAACAAAGGCCCACCTGCCAATATTACTTTTAAATAGAGAGCAACAGCAGGACTGGTGTTGCTGAGTGTATCCAACATTTAGAGGGAGGATTATCCCAATCAGCTCATGCCAGGTGAGATCTAGCAGAGGATATGAGATCCTTAGGTAAAAAGGATCTTCTAATCTTCAAGTTTGGCATACCAATAGCAAGTTCTGACGAAGGGTCCCGGCCCGAAATGTCGGACGTACCTCTTCCTATAGATGCTGCCTGGCCTGCTGCGTTCACCAGCATTTTTTGTGTGTGTTGCTTGAATTTCCAGCATCTGCAGATTTCCTCGTGTCTGGTGAATGTCTATGAATTATATGATTACAGCTTAGTGAAATGTCAGAGACATTTACCATCACAAAAATGCAACAGTTTTGACAGAATCTGAAATACTGCCTTCTTTACCTTCCTGCCAAAGCTGTTTGGGGTGTATTGGGTGCCAAACTTCGATACTATGCTGTCCAAGATCAAGTTCTCATTGAGCCCTCCACACCCAACGAAGATCCAGTGGGGAACCAAGATATGACTTTTACATCCAAGCTAAACAAGCACAAGCAGGGAAGATCCCCTTGATGGCAGCTCCAGGCAACAGGCTGTGAGTAGCAAGTTCCATATCAAATATCCAGCAGACACAAAATGCAATAACTGCCTGGTTATATTACAAACACCAGAGATTCTGCAGATGCTGGAAATCCAGAGTAACACATGCAAAATGCTGGAGGAACTCAACAGATCAGGCAGCATCTACGGAAATGAACAAACAGTCGGCGTATCAGTCCTAGACCCCTAATCAGGACATCAGATGTTCAGAAGCTTCCCAAATGTTTCTCCAGCAGCCTGTGTGGTCTTGATGTTATCAAAACCCTCCTTGAGACTTGGTCAGAACCGAATAGGGCAGTGACTATCAACACAACAAAAGCAGAAGAATTCACATGAAAACTGCTGAGAGATTTTGTCCATCAGTGGAAAATCCATTACTATCTTGTACAGCAGATTTCCAAATAATGTGGGTAAGTACTGCCCTGTAAGAAATGTTCAAGTGAACCTTTCTCCAGTAAAGAGCTGCTTTCCTTGTACAGGTCATGCTGCTTCATTGTTGTGCTACTAGGTTGTAGCAACAGCTTTGTGCTTTGTACTCCTGTTGATGTTGCATCGATCTCACAAACAGCAACATGTAAACCTTGTGATATATTAACTACTCCAGGAGGTGCTGTTTATACAGAAAACCGATCATGTGGCATTTGGGTGGCACAGTTGGCATAGCCAGTAGAGTCACTGCCCCACAACTTCAGCAACTTGGGTTTGATTCTAACCTCTGGTTCTGTCTGCATGGAGTTTGTATGTTTTCCTCAAATGAAGATCTTAAGCCCAATCTGAACAAGATGGCTACAGGTACCCTCACTAAAGGGAGGTTATACTGTTGCTACCTACTCTTCAAAGGATAGACCACTTCCCTGTTTACCCTCCATGGTGGTTTAGCTGCCAATACCCACTTTTTTTTATATAACAAAATATACTTTATTCAAAAATAATGTACAATAAACCATTCAATGACTTTCAATCCTTTACAGATATTTCCACTATATTCTATACACTTCCACACTTTTAGCCACTCGCGTGGCACTCTGTTGTTTCAACTTTACACACCGCTGATGAGGGGTATACTCCCCGCCACCCGACCCCTCCCAATCCCGCGGGAGAAGAACCGTAAGCCGTGGTCCTTCCCCACTGAGCCCTTGCGGTGGCTGCACCGAGTTTCAGTGCGTCCCTCAGCATGTACTCTTGCAGCCGAGAATGTGCCAGTCGGCAGCATTCTGCCACGGACATCTCCATGTGCTGGTAGATCATCAAGCTTCGGGCCGACCAAAGAGCGTCTTTCACTGAGTTGATGATCTGCCAGCAGCACCGGATGTTGGTCTCCGTGTGCGTCCCCAGGAACAGCCCATAGATCAGAGAGTCCTCTGTTACACAGCTGCTGGGGATGAAACGTGACACTAGCCCGTCCATCCTCCTCCACAGCCTCTCTGCAAACTGACAGTTTGCAAAGAGGTGGGTCACAGACTCCTCCCCACTTCAGTCCTCCCGTGGGCAGTGGGGTGTGGAGGCGACGTTCCGGGCGTACAGGAGGGATCTGACTGGGAGGACCCCTCTCACCGCCAGCCAGGCGAGGTCCTGGTGCCTGTTGGTGAGATCTGGCGATGAGGCATTTTGCCAGATGAACTGGACGGTCTGCTCAGGGAACCACCCCACTGTGTCCATCATGTCCTTCTCCTGCAGTGCCTGCAGGACATTACATACCGACCACTGCCTGATGGCCCTGTGGTCAATGGCGTTCTCCTGGAAGAACTTTTCTATGAAGGACAGGTATGGCGGCAATGACAAGCTGACTGGGGTGTTGCACAGGAGTGGGGCCAGACCCATCCTTCATAGCCAGGGTGACAGGTAGAACCTGGGCACATAGTGGTACTTGGTGCCCACATTTGAGCAGTGGGTCCCTCCTCCCTACCAAAGAGGAGATACTTCCTGCTAACAAAGTAGTTTAAACACAGTTCATTTAATTTTAGTGACATACGTTTAAACTTAGATAAAATTATTCAAACACATTTAAAACTCATAGAGGTTTTCTATCTTATAAAATATTTCCAAATTACGAAGACTTTTAAAACACAAAGGAATTCCAAAACACAGGTACAATTCCTATAAGCTAAAAGACATGTAAATGTGTTGCAGGTGAACAAATCACAGAAAGAAAAGGCAGAGGAAGAGATTGTAGTCCCCCATCTTTCCTTGATGTTCCTCAACCATTCCAAACAAGCCTGGCTGCACTCTTACAATTATACTGGGGTTTCTTTGCCACTTGGGTGACTTCACAACATGAGAAGATTTTTCAGATAACTTTTCACACTGATGGTCTAAAAGCTTCTGGGGACAGATATCCCAAACACCAAAAATGAATGCAGTGAATGCTGACTTTCTGAGTACACCTATCTTCCAACTATTAATAGATCAGCTATTTGATGTGCTATCAATCCGGTCTGCAAGCTTAATAACTTAGCCAGTGTTGTCTTGTTTGATACCCCATTGTCTTATACTGCATCTCTTGAGCAATCAGCCCTAGACAGTGATGTTTGTTTGCAAAGCTGTCCTTTTAACTTCAGACTGATTATTGCTTGCAATTTACATTAAGGATTAAAGACTGGCTCCCATTTCTGTCAAGAAGCTGAACAAAGAATATTGGTTGGAAGTTTAACCTCCTCAAAACAATCCTTTGATCTCTAGAAGTGTCAGTTGATGTTAGAAAGCTGAGGTTGGCAAGAAGGCCCTCTGGCTCTGGACAGTGAATATCCACCACAGCACCAAAAAGTTACGATTCAGGCACAGCAGGTAACTAGGAAAGCTAATGGAATGTGAATGGTATGGAGTATGAAAGGAGAAAAATCTTGAAGGGTATTTACAGGGCCCTGGTGAGACCACATGTAGGGGGTTGCATATAGTTTTGATCTCCAGGTGAGGAAGGATATACTTGCTTTAAAGGTAATACAAAGAATGCTCACCTGGCAGATTAATGGGATGAAGGCATTGCACTAATAAAGTTTAATCAGTTTGGGACTAAACTCATTGGACAAATGAAAGGTTTCTAATAGAAACACATAAGATGATGATTAGGATTTTCAGATTGCAGGCTGAAAAAGTACTTCCCCTCATAGGATTACCTGGAATTATGGTAGCTTTAGAATAAAGATGATCCATTTAAGGCAATTAAGGAGGAATTTCTTCTTTCAGAGGGTTGTGAATTTTAGGAACTCTCTGCTACAGAGAGCTATACAGATGAAGTTATTGAAAATACTCAAGGCAATAATTGCCAGGTGTTTAAGCTTCAGAGAGTTGAGAGATCCGAGGAAAGAGTAGGAGAGAAGTGTTGAAGTCAAGACCAGCTGAGTAAAAATCCTATTGAATAGCTAGACCCATTGAAGGAGTTGACTAGCAAACTCCTGTACCTGTCTCTTGTACTTATATGGTGCACAAATGAACTTCTAGGCTATAGGTGACTTAGGTGAAGTCAAAAGTGGGGATTGATAAATATTACAGACATGAATAAAGAATTCTTTTGAAACATGTATGCAGTGAATGGTTACAATGTAGAAATTTCAGCTGGTTATGGTGGTCAAGATACAAAGAGAGATTTATCAGTCTATCATTCTCATTTATTAAAAAGACATTATTTGATTCTTTAAAGTATGAATCTCAAAACCAAAACAGAAATATAGAAATGACAGAAAACATTTTAATGAACAGAATATTTAACAAATTTTCACCAGTCTGTCAGCAAAACTAATGCTACTCACTTTAAAACTACAGCTATTGATGATATACCTCAATGTAACTTTATTATTTAAAGAGGCTGTGTACCAAGTATTTGATAACATAAACTTGTTCATCTGAACCATAAAGAACTACAGTAAAAAAATCAGAAATCAGATTAAGAATATAAAATGATTGTTCAGAATAAAGAAGGCAAGAGTATTTCCAACAAACACATAATGTTTCAAAAATATTAAATCCATAAATCACAATATCAAAACATGCATCAAATACACAAAGAAATTGTTGGACCTCTGTAAGACAGAGTCACACTATTAATAAGGCAGTGAAGTGTACTCGTTTCAAATCCAAGGCAATGGTTTGCAATTAGTTGTACAAATTTAGTCGGCAGTATTTACTTACTACAGTATTTTTAAATAATCATTGTATTGCAAGCTTTAAAATATAATCTAATATGGTGAAGTGACAACTCAAAGTGTTGAGCAGTATTATAGGAGCAATTAAATACTTCCTATCCACCACAGCTTCACTGTGTTCAATGTGAAGGGAAAAATCAACCTCCTCACCCACACATTACTCTTATGCCCCAAGTTTAATCACTCAAAGAGAAAAGAAAGAGATAGCGCCTAAATTGAGAAATTAAGTTATCCTTATGTTAATCGAGCAAATTCAAGATCCTATATCTGTGAGATCAGGAGATGAAACTTCGAAAGACAGGATGTGCATTAAGCACATAACCATCATAATTCAATTCTTCTGCTTTGACAGTTTCATTCAATTTTCAACATTCATAGTGCAATCCTTTGTGTTCTGTAGAGAAATACAGAAAACTATATGAATGCAGCTTTCATTTAGTTTTATCTTACTTAAAGCTCCAATGCAGAATGCAAACACAAGGAATTCTGCAGATGCTAGAACTCCAGGGAAACTCACACAAAATGGTGGAGGAACTCAGCAGTCCAGACAGCATCTATGGAAAGGAATAAAGGTTGACATTTTAAGCTGAGACCCTTCATCAGGACTGGAAAGGAAGAGGGAATGAGCAAGAGTAAGAAGGCGGAAAAGGGGAAGGAGTATAAGCTGGAAGGTGATTGGTGAAGCCAAGTAGGGTAGGTGGGTGTGGGAGCGAGAATGAAGTGAGAAACTGGGAGATGATAGGTGGAAATTACAAATAGACGTCACCATTACTTGTGATTTACTCCAATTTACTTCATTTCCCATAATACTATTAATTACTTGTTTAATATTTGGACTTTTTAAACTGCTTCCATGATTGGCAAACGTTATTAACGACCAAAATTTTTTAAAATGTGAAAGATAAAAGTCTAAAGTAGAGGTGGAGATACACAGCAAGTCATTCAGCATCTATGACAACAGAAGCTAATTTCAACATTTCAGATAAGTTACCTGTAATTAGGCTTGATCTTCGTAGATTGTTTTTCTCTCTCCACAATTACTGCCTGACCTGCTGAGTATCTCCAACATTTTGTTTTGTTTTATTTCAACTTGACCTTTGATTTGAAAAGACAGTCTTTCCAATCTTGACATCTCCAAAGTAAGATTATAGATTCTGCAGGGTTTTTTTTCATTCTTTCCAGTAGCTTGGGATAATTTCCTTTGAAAAGGGCATGCTTCACTTTTCATTTAAGTCAGTGCACTTTGCTTTACTGTTTATCATATGGTTGTTATCATTTTATAGTTTCATGAAACACTCAGTGTTTTAGGAAAAGCTTCTTCCCCTCCACCATCAGATTTCTGAATAGTCAATGAACTCATGAACACTACCTCACGAATTTGCTCTCTTTTTGCACTATACATTTATATTTTTATATTTTTTATTGTAATTTATTGTAATTTTTTACATCTTACACTGTTCTGCTGCCATAAGACAACAAATTTCACGACATATGTCTATGATAATAAACTTTATCCTTATTCTGACTCTTTGGTTATAAATCGGAGATCTTAATTTTTATCCTGCAGTACATTTTCTTTTTCGTTGATATATGTATAAACTAAGCAAAATGAAGTTAACTAACAGTATTCCTACTGTTCTTTCTTCCCAGGCCCAGCTTGAAAGATGTCATTATACCGTAATGAGGGGCCAATTAGCCAAAGACATGTTTTTGATGTGGATTCTTGTTTAAACATCCAGGTGTAGTAACTTCATCAATGTGCACATATACTTTACAGTAATGGGCCACATATATCATTCGGGACACTTTTGCTTGAAGAATCAAGTATATTCCAAATTCCCTATTCCCTGATGGGATAGAGGTTCAAATGTTGTAATAAAGTTTAATGTCTCCAGACTATTTTGTTTAAAACAGAACACTTCAGAACTATAGAACCATGGAACCATACAACTATACAGTACAGAAGCAAGCTCTATCAACCCACCTCATCAATGCTGACTGTACGCTACTTCCATTTGCTTGGATTAGTCCCATGTCCCTCTATGCTTTTCTCATCTAACTACCTGTCCAAATGGCATTGTAAGATGTTGGACATATTCAGCATGCAGCAGCTGTGGAGTGAAACCATACCTTTGGGGAAGAGAAGGACTGATGGAAGAAAATGGACCTAAAGTACTGACTGTTTCTGTTGTCATAGACGCAGTCTGGCTTGCTGAGTACCTTCAATATTTAATTTAGATTTTCATCAGGCAGGTTTTTATCTTCAGTTTTTATGGCAACATCCAAGAAGGACATTCTCAAGAAGGATGGAGGCACAACTGTTCTCATTAGCTTCCACTCTCCAGATGAAAATGAGAAAAGGTATCCAGGATATTTTGATCTGACCCGGTTCAGCCTCAACAAATTCCGGAATGCATTTTGGCTGTTCAGTAATTCCTGCTCAGACACCCTGCATTTTTCAACATCACTGCTATCTGAGCACATGTAAAGAGAGTCAGAAGGGTGGAAGTAACCTTACAGGACTGTAATCCGGTACAAGAAACTGTTTTCAGAGAGGGAGAGATAAAAGCAAAAGAATAAATCTCACCTCTTACATAGGCAATATGTGCAGGACTTAATGTCACTAAGATTAAGTAAAGAATTCCCTCTAACCAATCAAGTACTTTAATCAAACAGTATTAAAAATCTGGTTCCTAATTTGTCTTTGTCAAAAGTATTGGAAAGATTCCTGAATTAATGTTTGGAATCTATATCGAGCAATAATTTTAAAGAAAGAATTCTATTACCTTTGTTTTTTCAACAGAGTCCGAATAGAACAGGAACTAAAATCCAAGTGGCTTACCAAACTTAAATCCACCACTTAAATTACTGGATTTAGTCCATCAACCTCCAGTCATTAATCTCACTCTCTTTAGGGTAGCATGAATTTCTACAGATGGGAGCTTCAGGACTTTCTGTAAACCAGGGGTGTATGAGAATATTACTGCAATTTTAATAGTGTCTTTAGCAGAGCATCAACCAAAAACCCCATAGCAGAGAATCAGGGCTTAAAAATTGTTCAAATGACACTGATAAAAAAAAAGCTTACATCAAAGAAACCAGCAGGGCCAGTTGGGTTATTCGGTGTTGGCAACATCAGCAGAGCCATTGGCCTGAGGACTTTGAGCGCGAGTTTTGGAAAAAAATTAGACCAGTCAGATCATTAAGCACTCATGAGGTCATTGGATAATTAGGTGTTTGGCAAGGGCTAATGAAAAGAAGTTAATTTTAAGCAGAGTGGCCATTGTGAGAGCAGCCATAGTTGGAGTGGGACAATATGAGAATGGATTTGGCTCAAGAGGCTTCAGCAAGGAGAGGCGTGTTTCTGGTAAATTTCTTTCTTCCTTTGTCTATCACTGCTTAGTAGAGTAGTGAGAATGGGTCCAGGGTCAGTAGTCTGTTCTTCATATCAGATGTGGGAGTTCTGGGAGACCTGATAACTACACCTACATGAAGTGCATCCAGCTGCAGCTCCTTACAAACTTTCGGCTCATACAGGAAAATAAGGAGGCATTAGATAGGAGCTAAAGGGAGATAGTCACCACTAAGTTACTGTCATGGACCGGTCCGTGATGTCCGCATTCTGGTTCACGGTCTGGTCCGTAGACTCAGGACTCCAGGTCTTCCAGCTGTCCCTTGTTTTGATTGAGTTTAGCATAGGCACCTGATTCCCATCTTGGGGCTTGGAATGTAAGTAGTCTTGGGGTCGACTGTGGGCTGCTGGTTTGTCTCGTCAGTACCCCTTGGAGCAACCTGCTGATGGAAGGCTAGTGAAACCATTTGTGATCTCTAGGTCTTGTTGGAGGACCACTGCTTCATGGAGCCTTGTTGCCACTTGTTGGAGCAGTCATTGTGGTATGGATTTGGCCATTTCTGTAGCCAGACAAGGTTGCTGGCTGCCCTGAGACTCAGAGCCACCCTGGATTGAGCTCCTTTTCTGTCCTTGCCACCAATGGGTAAACCAGGCCGTAATTGCCATTACCCTGTGGTTGGTTCTGTCCCTTCCTGCCCTTGCCTCCGTGGGGTGAAGTTCCACGTCCTGCCCAGGAGTTCCTCCAAGAACCCAAGCCTCGAAAGTCCCAAGCCAAACTCCAAGAACCCAAGCCTCAAAGATCCCAAGCCAAGCTCCAAGAACCCAAGCCTCGAAGATCCCAAGCCAAGCTCCAAGAACCCAAGCCTCGAAGATCCCAAACCAAGCTCAAGACCCAAGGCCCCAGCCTGCAGCCAAGCTCAAGACCCAAGGCCCCAGCCTTGAGCCTCAAGAGCAAAGACCCCAGCCTGTCTCCAAGCTCGGGCTCGGAGTAGAAGCCTTGTCTCCTAGTCCATGGTTTCTAGTCCTGGTCCCGCCTTCCCTAGTCCAAGTCTGCGTTCTTGTCCCTGCGCCTTGTCTGCATCCTGTCACGTCCCTACTCCAGTCATCTCCTGTTCCTTGTACTTCAGTGTCTGTGTCTTGCATTTGGGTCTGTTCCCAGCACCTCATTGTCACTGTTACAGGTTTCAGGTAGCTGGGAGACAGACAGGAGAGAGCCAGGAAATAGACAGACAGTACAGACTATCCCTGTGGCCAGACCCCTCAAAAACTGTATACTGTTGGGGGAGGGGCGCAGAAGAAGGAAATGATATAACAGGGTAAAGCAACAATGACCAAGCTTCTGGCACAGAGTCTGGCTTTGTGGCTCAGATTGGAAGAGGGGAGAAGAGGGGTGTAGGACTGACAGGGAGTTCAATAGTTATAGGAGCAGATAGGAGATTCTGTGGACATAAAAGAGAAAACTGGATGATGTATTGCCTCCTAGGTGCCAGGTTCAAGGACATCTCGGATCGGGTCGACAGCATTCTAAAGGCGGGGGTGGGGGATGAGCAGCCAGAAATTGCAGTAGATATTGGGACCAATGACATAGGTATTGATATAGATATTGGGGCCAATGACATAGGTTTTGATATAGATATTGGGACCAATGACATAGGTATTGATACAGACATTGGGGCCAATGACATAGGTATTGATATAGACATTGGGGCCAATGACATAGGTATTGATATAGATATTGGGGCCAATGACATAGGTATTGATATAGATATTGGGGCCAATGACATAGGTAAGAAAAGGGATGAGGTCCTGAAAAGAAATGATAGGGAGCTAGGAAGGAAGCTGAAAAGCAGGGTAGTAATTTCTGGATTGTTCCCTGTGCCAAATGCCAGCTACGGCAAGAACAGGATAATTAGGCAGATTAATGTGCGGCTGAAGAATTGGTGCAGGACAGAGTTTCAAATTTGTGAATCATTGACATTCTTTCTGGAACAAGTTGCTAGGCCTGTTGGAGAGGGTTTAAACTAGTTTGGCGGAGGAATAGGAACCAGAGGATGTGGTATTGTTGGTATACAAGTAGATGCAGCATGTAATGAGACTGTGAGGAAGGACAGGCAGTTGGCTGGATAAAATTGCAGTCAGTGAGATGGGTTGAAGTGTGTCTATTTTGATGCAATAAAGAACAAGAACAAGGATGGTGAACTTAGAGCACAGGTTAGTACATGGAACTAAGACGTTAAGGCCATTACAGAGACCTGACTGCCACAAGGTCAGGAATAGATGCTGAATGATCTGAGGTTTATATTCTTCAAAAGGGTTAGGGGGGGAAGTAAAAGAGAAAGGGAATTGACATTGCTAATTATGGATAGTGTCACAAAAAGGGAGAACATCATAGAGGGATCGTCTACCGAGTCATTGCAAACGAAAGTCAGAAAAAGAAAGGTAGAAACCACTATACTGTGGCTATTCTATTGACCCTCTCTCCCAATAGCAGCAGAGACATTGAGGATCAGATGTGAGGCAGATTTTGGAACAGTGCAAAAATAACAGGTTTGTTGTCATGGTGACTTTGACCTCCCAAATATTGATTGGCACTTCCTTAGTACAAAACTTTTAGATGGGCTGGTATTTGTTAGGTGTGTCCAGGAAGCATTGCCGACACAATATGTCGACAGGCCAAAAATGGAGGGCTTTGTAGGAGCAAAAGGCTAGATTGTTCTTAGAATAGACATAAAAGGTTAGCACAACACTGTGGGCCAAAGAGCCCATACTGTGCTGTAGTGTTCTATGTTCTAAAATCACAGCAATTTCTGTCACCCATCGACACTCCAGAGGCCAATTAGCCTATCAACCCACAAATCCTTATGAGCTCCGGATCGAACCCAGTCTAGTGGAGGTATGAGTCTGAACGATACTAGTTATGTCGCTATACTGCCTTAATACTGAACCTGACAGATCTTGTTTTTATGCAGCTTTCTAGACCATAACAGCTTTAGTAGCACCAACAAATCAGCATTAAAAAAATACTAGACCCCAATTAGCAAAGGTCAAGATTTACCTTTGTAGAGCTAGCGGAGGTGGGAGTTAAAGTTTACAGTAGCCCAGTCCTATGTAAGCTCACGACAATGTTTCCTGTGCCCCATACTCACCCCCACCCTCCACACCCCAAGCATCGTCCTGTTCACCATACTCCACTTCTTCACTCATATCCTACAAATCCCCACTTGCAAATCCGGGCTTACCTCCCTCTGGGTGTCATGATTTTAAAGGTTCTAAGGTAGTGAGGTGTCACAGGTTGTCCATCTCTAGCGCTCAGCTGGAAGATTCTCAATGGTAATGAGAAGTGGGTTTCGAAATGGCCCTAAATGCCCAACTCCACTTTCCAGATGGTCATTTCTTTGTGACCCACCAGCTTTCTGCCCAGATGTAAGGATTACATCCTGTATGCTAAAGAAACATGATTTATTCCACTGAGTCTACAACTTTTGCAAGAATCTGCAAAACTTCAAGCATATGTACATTTAAACCCCTGGATATAATTTGTCCATATCCTGTGGCAGAGACAGAGGAGATGATTGAGAGGGGAAGGAAGAAAAAAAAATAAATTACAGATTTGCTCTCCACTGTTCTGTGGGCAGGGCTTTTTCTACCTCAACATCACCATTCAAAACTCTATTTTGAGAAATGACACTTTTGACAAATATATCTCTAGTTTCATCCAGATCTGCAAAATCAGATAAACATACAGGAACTTCCACAAAAATAAGATTCGAAACATAAAATTGCTTCTGATTTTGACTGAATTTTGATATATTTATATTACATTACATCTGAATTTCAAACAGAAGATATTTGCAGGTTATTGTGCTCCTGGGTCTTGATTATTTGAACTGTGTGAGCACTGTAAGTGGAAGACTTTCAAGCGGTGAAGGCTGCTAACCCAAGAATAAATTCACCTGATTTTCTCTTTTATTAACTTAAATAGATGGATAATTGGGAAGGTTCCCATTCAAACGTTCCAAACTCTTACAAGATTTGTTTTAGTCAGGTGACCCAGTTCGACAAGAGACACAAACAGGAATACCCACTTCCCTTTTTTGCAATGTATTGCAGTCAAATCCAATTTCCAGTTTGAAAACCAACCATTGCTCTCTTCTGAAACATGAACTAGCTAACTTTCAACATTGAAGGATGGATTGTTTTAAAACTTCAAAACTACATGAATGCAAAAAAAAAATCCTCTCCTTTTTACCTGCTAAATGTGACTCAGCTGTAGGAAATCTGAATAATAAAGATGAAAACAAAACATTGCACAAATTTGGTTGCACACTTTTTTTCTCTTATTGTCTATTGCAATGTACTGCTGCCACAAGGGCAACAAAGTTCACAACATATGCCAGTGATATTAAATCTGGTTCTGATTATTTTTAAACAAACTACTCTGAAGTGGTGTTCATGCAACTGAGATAAGATATAAGGGAAAACACAACCTGCATTATGTCGTGTATGACGAGGCAAATGTTGTTGAAGACTGTAAGAGTTGCCCGGCAGTCACAAAACTATTGCAAGAAAATCAATAAGTAAAATGCAAAAGTTTTCTCTTAAAATGTACCGGATGTGAACTTGCCTGTGCATTGTTATGTTTTACTGAATAATCACATTAACTAAGCATACATTGATGGTCACATGGTGATGCTCTTTAGACATCATTTAAAAAGAATAGGTTTCATCACTGAAAGGAAACCTCAGAAATATCTTCAAAGCCTGTAATGGGTTACAGCTGCTTATATTTTTATTTGGATTCTCAAAACATCTGCCATTCTCTATGTATCAGATTCCATGCTGAGGATGAATGTCTAAGTGATTGAGAGATTTAGGGAAAATACACTAATGCATTAGTTCTCAACTTCATTAACCATCAACTTTACTAAGATGTATTCAACTTATTCTAATAAACGATATATTGTTGTTAATCTCAACTTACTACTATCACCAACAGAACATATTAGCTCCTGCAATTAACCCACCACCAACCAACACTACACCACATATCTTTCCCTATTCTTCAGTTTTGAAAGGAACTAGTCCTTGAAGCAACACCCCTAAATATAACACAAACAGAAGTCCAATTTATCTGCTGAAGGAACTCAGCAAATCGGGAAGCATCTATGGAAAAGAATAAACAGTTGACATTTCAGACCAAGGCCTGATTTGCCTCCATAAATGCAACCTGAATTGCTGAGATCCTCCAGTATGTTGTGTCTGTTGCTCAAAATTTACAACATCTGCAGAATCTACACCTCCCACAACCACTGCCCAAACTATTCAACCCTTCCCAGTCAGAACCATAGGAGAAATAAATATCTCCTAGATCTTTCTAGGACATTAATCCTTTGCACTTGTCACCATTGGTTGTCCAAGATTTTGTGCATTTAAGGTTGCCACGCAATAGGAAGGATGCCATTGTACTGGTAAGTGTGCTGGAAGGGTTCATAAGAATTTTACTGAGACTGGAGAGCTTGAATTATGAAGAGAGACTAGATGGTCCAGAGCTTTTTACCCTGGAGCACAGGAGGTTGAGGGGTGACCTTACAGAGATTTATAAAATCATGAAAGGTACACATAAGGTGTATGGTCACAATATTTTCCCACGCTGGAGGGGTCTAAAGCTAGACAGTAGAGGTTTCAGGTGAGAGGGGAGGTTTGTAAAGGAGACCAGGGGTAAGATTTCACATACAGGATGGTGAGTTGCCAGTCCTATCTGCTTGTGTAGGGGAAAGAGCTGCCAGAGGAAATGGGAGAGGAAGGCACAGTTACAAAGTTTAAAAGACATTTAGACAGTTACACGGATAAAAAAAATACGCAGAGCCATACAGGACTGGTTTCAGTTGATCTGCATGGACAAGCAGTACCAAAATGTTTGTTTCAATGCAATATACCTCTTCGACATTACAGCCAAATAAGGATGCAGCAGTCATACCAAACTATCACGACACTATTATTACCTATAATCCACTACAGTATATAAACCGGATTCTCACATGCTATACCCAGTACTCCACAGTAATTATTAGACCTATGGATTACTGTGAACGATGAGCTCCAGATATCATGCAACCCAATATCACAAAGAGAGAGATATCACCCTAATCACTAAGAAATGGGGATATTACAAGGTAGATAATTGTATCTATTTGTTCAGAATCTGAATAATTGCTTGAATGTTAGAATGGTGCAACCATTTAATAGATCTGATTGGTAACTAATGCAAAAGAAAACATATAAAAACCTAGTTATTCACTTCCAGCTGTTTAGCTCTATACCTCTGTGGAATGTAGAAATTAAATCATCAGATGTCAAAATGTGCTCAATGAGCAGTGTTCCAATGCGTAGATTGAATCAGGTTACTGCTACATCTAGTGGCCTACCAATACACTGCATCTATATATCTATGTCGCTTAGTCACAGAGTTATACAGCATAGAAACAGGGCTATCAGCCCAACTCATCCATGTGTCTTCATGATCTAGTCCCTGTACACTGTTAGAAAATTTATTTGTGACAGGACTAGACTGAGGTAAACTTCAAAGCCAAGAAACTTGGGTCCATTAATGTCCATGTTCATAGGCATGTAAATGATACTACTTGAATGAGATCCTACCGGTAATCATTAACGGGTGAAATTGTGACCATCAGGAAAGAGCGCCACCACATGTAAGTTATCTTGGCACAGCTGATACTTGTTTTCCCATCATCAGTCATGGACTCATAAATCACACATTATCTGTTTCCTTCCTTTAACAAGATGCTGAAACTTTTTGGTGCAACCTGTGATCTTCATTGAGTATACAGAATCAGGTTTATTATCACCAGCATGTGATGTGAAATTTGTTAACTTAGCATCAGCAGTTCAATGCAATACATAATATAGAGGAAAAAAACAAATTAATTCATAAATAAATAAATAAATCAGTTACAGTATACATATATTGAATAGATTAAAAATGGTGCATATATATTTTAAAAAGTGAGGTAGTGTCCAAGGGTTCAATGGCCATTTAGGAATCGGATGGCAGAGGGGAAGAAGCTGTTCCTGAATCACTGAGTGTGTGCCTTCAGGATTCTGTACCTCCTACCTGATGGTAACTGTGAGAAAAGGGCATGCCCTGGGTGCTGGAGGTCCATAATAAAGAATGCTGCCTTTCTGAGGCACCACTCCTTGAAGATGTCCTGGGTACTTTGCAGGCTAGTACCCAAGTTGGAGCTGACTAGATTTACAACCCTCTGCAGTTTCTTTCAGTCCTGTACAGTAGCACACCCCCCTCCATACCAGACAGTGATGCAGCCTGTCAGAATGCTCTCCACGGTACATCTATAGAAGTGTTTGAGTGTATTTGTTGACATACCAAATCTCTTCAAACTCCTAATGAAGTATAGCCACTGTCTTGCCTTCTTAATAACTGCATTGATATGTTGGGACCAGGTTTGATCTTCAGAGATCTTGACATCCAAGAACTTGAAACTGCTCACTCTCTCCATTTCTGGTCCCTCTATGAGGATTGGTATGTGTTCCTTTGTCTTACCATTCCGGAAGTCCATTATCAGCTCTTTCGTCTTACCGATGTTGAGTGCCAGGTTGTTGCTGTGGCACCACTCCACTAGTTGGCATATCTCACTCCTGTACGCCCTCTCGTCACCACCTGAGATTCTACCAACAATGGTTGTATCATCAGCAAATTTATAGATGGTATTTGAGCTATGCCTAGCCACACAGTCAGGTGTATATAGAGAGTAGAGCAATGGGCTAAGAACTCACCCCTGAGGTGCACCAATGTTGAGCGTCAGCGAGGAGAATATGTTATCACCAATCTGCACAGATTGTGGTCTTCCAGTTAGGAAGTCGAGTATCCAATTGCAGAGGGAGGTACAGAGGCCTAGGTTCTGCAACTTCTCAATCAGGATTGTGAGAATGATGGTATTAAATGGTGAGCTATAGTCGATGAACAGCATCCTGACATAGGTGTTTGTGTTGCCCAGGTGGTCTAAAGCCATGTGAAGAGCCATTGAAATTGCATCTGCCCTTGACCTATTGTGGCGAATGGCAAATTGCAATGGGTCCAGGTCCTTGCTGAGGGAGAGGTTCAGTCTAGCCATGACCAACCTCTCAAAGCATTTCATCACTGTAGATGTGCGTGCTACCGGGCGATAGTCATTAAGGCAGCTCACATTATTCTTCTTAGGCACTGCTATAATTGTTGTTGCCTTGCTGAAGAAAGTGGGAACTTCCGCCTGTAGCAGTGAAAGGTTGAAAATGTCCTTGAATACTCCCACCGGTTGGTTGGCACGGGTTTTCAAAGTCTTACCAGGTACTCATTTGGGATATTCTGCCTTGCAAGGGTCACTCTCTTTAAAGACAGCCTAACATCGGCTTCTGAGACAGAGATCACAGGGTCATCAGGTGCAGCAGGGATCTTAACAGCTGTAGTTGTATTCTCCCTTTCAAAGCAGGCATAGAAAGTGTTGAGCAACATACATCAAAGTTGCTGGTGAACGCAGCAGGCCAGGCAGCATCTATAGGAAGAGGCGCAGTCGACGTTTCAGGCCGAGACCCTTCGTCAGGACTAACTGAAGGAAGAGTGAGTAAGGGATTTGAAAGCTGGAGGGGGAGGGGGAGATGCAAAATGATAGGAGAAGACAGGAGGGGGAGGGATAGAGCCGAGAAATAGATAGAGCATAGAAAGTGTTGAGTTCATCAGGTAGTGAAGCATCACTGCCACTCATGCTATTGGGTTTTGCTTTGTAGGAAGTAATGTCTTGCAAACACTGCCAGAATTGTTGTGCATCCGATGTCACCTCCAATCTCATTTGAAATTGTCTCTTCACCCTTGAAATAGCCCTCAGCAAGTCATACCTGGTTTTCTGGTACAGGCCTGAGTCACCAGACTTGAATGCCACAGAATGCCACAGATGCCTTCAGCAGAGGACATACCTCCAGGTTCATCCACGGCTTTTGGTTTGGGAATGTACAGTAAGTCTTTGTAGGCACACACTCGTCCACACAGGTTTTAATGAAGTCAGTAACAACTGCAGCACACTCATCCAGGTTCGAAGGTGAATCCCTGAATACAGTCCAGTCCACCAACTCAAAGCAGTCCTGTAGGCGCTCCTGTGCTTCCCTTGTCCATACCTTCTTGGTCCTCACTACTGGTGCTGCAGTCTTCAGCCTCTGCCTATACTCAGGGAGTAGAAGTACAGCCAGGTGAATACATGCAAATACTAAATGCAGATCAAGGAAAAGGTGCCAATAAAAGCATCTCTACTGTAACACTTTTGTCTTGCATGTGGCAACCTCTGTCTTTAATATTCGGGGTAATGGAACTGGTTATTAGATGGATAACTCATCATTGGTTATTCCTTCACCAACTGCAGCCTTTTTTTTAATTCAATGCACATCAAAGCAGCATGTAATGGTCTCTGCCTGCAGGTCACCCAACAACACACAGTGATATGGAGGACACTCATGACATAAGACTTAGTTGGAGAAGACAATCACATGCAGTGTTGCGTATATTCCTAGGAGGTAACAATGTCCCCACTCTCCTGGTCTTTTGTTCTCCTTATACAGTTGTTCAATAATTGTCGTAAGAGAGTTCCTTTAAGGTGGATTAGCCCTTCCCAGTGATTAGTGCAGCAATAGGAATCGGGAGCTTCTCCTGGAAGCTGCACATTTTTTTAAAAAATTCTGGATCCATAGGGAGAGGGTTGCAATCTCTAGCTATAGGTTTCAATCATAAAGGTAGGTTTTCAGTTTTATTGCTTAGGTGGGGAATGGAACTACCTTTTGTAGATCTCACCCCGTTTCCACTGCTGACCATCAGGCATTGGAAGTTCACCATGAGGAAAGAAACAAAGGCTAAGATTTCCAAGCTAACACATTAGGTAAGGATCAGATAAGCCTCATAGTTTACGCTCTTTGCAAAATAACTCTCAGGGAAAAGCAGAGTAAGCAGATTGATTGTAATAGTTCCCTCCTGAGAAAGCTGAGCTACAACCAAACTTTCTGTTTCCAATTTAATGATATGTCCATGTTGGGGCAGCATTACAAAGGGAACCTAACAACTTGCTTTGCAACTGAAGTCTCATGTTTTTAGTTCAAAAAGAGCAACCCACAATGGTCACTCTTAGGGTGACCTACTATGCTGTTTTAATGCTCCCTTTATATGCCATTCCAGACATGTCTTATTTTTCAGAATCAGGTTTAATATTACTGGCATGTCGTAAATTTGTTATGTGGCAGCAGTACATTGCAATACATCATAATAATAACTATAAATTACAGTAAGTACATATATTTAAAAAGTTAAGTTAAATAAGTGGTGCAAAAAGAGAAAAAATGCAATGAGGTAGTGTTCATGAGTTCAATGTCTATTCAGAAATCTTATGGTAAAAGGGAAGAAGCTATTCCTGAATTATTGAGTGCTTGCCTTCAGATACATCCTTCCTGATGGTAGCAATGAGAAGAGGGCATGTCCAGGGTGATGGGGGTCCTTAAATATGGATGCTGCTTTTTTCAGGCATCCTCCTTGAAGATGTCCAAGATGCTGGGGAGGCTAGTTCCCATGATGGAGCTGAGTTTACAACATTCTGCAATTTATTTCAATCCTGTGCAGTGCTCCTCCCGCCCCATACCAGAAAATGATGCCGCCAATTAGAATGCTCTCCACAGTATATCTGTAGAAATTTGTGAGTGTCTTTGGGGAATACCAAATCTCCTTAAACTCCTAATGAAATATAGCCGCTGTTGTGCCTTCTTCGTAACTGCATCGATATATTAGGCTCAGGATAGATCCTTGAAATCCCTCAATAAGGACGGTGTGTGTTCCCTCATCTTACCCCTTCTGAAGTCCACAGTCAATTCTTTGGTCCTACCGACGTTGAGTGCAAGGTTTTTGCTGTGACACCACTCAACCAGCTGATATACCTCACTTCCATATGCCTTCTCATCACCTTCTGAAATTCTGCCAACAATTCTTGTCACTTTTGTCACCAACCCCTGTAGTAGCCCACTACTTACGGTCTGCTAAACAGAAAGAACCATTTATTGTTTTCCAACATATTCAGGTCATGCTTTTGCACTCAAGCATTAACTAGTCCCAGTTTAGGGAAATGGCTTCTCCCTGCTCCCATTTTTCATAGTTTTTGGTTGGGTATCTAACAAATTTTGCTGGTGTTCGTTCCTGTCCAATCACCCCTTTGCACCCCATGTCCCATGTGCTCCTGACACCTTTTGCCACTCCCTCAGATATCTATCACTGAGTGCTCAATCCCTTACATCCCCATCTCTTGGTCTGAACTCGCGTACTTTCCCAATTGCCACTCTATTCTGCAGGTCACCTTGCAATTGACAGCCTAATTCATGATGGAGCCACAAGGAAGGACCTTTCTGTATACTCTCCCATGCAATGCTGGTTTATTGTATCCCATAAAATATTTACAAAAAATAACTTTACAATTGTGAGAAGAATTAGTGTGAGATTAGTCTAAATGCATGTTTGGTGATCAGCATGAACTCAGTGGACCAAAGGATCTGTTTCCATGTTACAGGGTATGACTCCAAAACAAAACTGGCACAAAACTTCCACACAGAATACATTTAATGTGCCTTTTAGGCGCTATAGAATCTGAAAATCATTATATTCTCCCAGCTTTAAAAATTGTAAAGCAGGGATTTAAAATATATTATCAGTTTAAATTTATTGCAAGAAGTATTTGTGCCACCAACGATATCCACCACTGTATTTGAAATAAAGTGATGTAGAAATAAAAATATCTTGTTCGAGGTTTATTAAAATTCATCACAGAAATGCTCCTAACTCCTTTAATTTTCAAATCTAATGGATAAAAGAATCCTTAAGTTCCTCAGAAATGAAACTAAACCACAGGCTTCTGTTTTGAAGAAAATGACAGATTCTTAAAGATCTTTTGAATAAATTGTGACACAAGTAAATCCAATTAAAGGTGAAGATCACCCAGAAGGTAGGAGCTTAGTTATGTTTTTACCTGTGCTCACATATTTCAGTAAAGGTCACTGCTTGCAGCAATATTCTGCAACCATTGTCCCCTCTTGTCTCACACAGTCATTTCACCTATCAAAGCCAAGGAAAGATTGCTAGTTCAAACTCGTGTACACTAAAGCTACAATACAACTGAAATGCAAATAAAATAAATAAGAGTTAAAATATTCAAATGATGTTGAAAGCAGAAAGTGTCCGTCAAACCAAAATTGCACTTTTCCTTAGAAATTTCGGTAAGCATTTAGTCTCTGAAATTCCACACGACTCCAATACTACAAGGGGACTATTGGAACTGGAAAAGAACAGTGCAAGTAGGTGAATGTCCATCTTACACCACTTCTTTGGTCTCCATGTGACATTACAAAAGCTGTACCCTTGCAGAATTTCAGAGTCAGAAATAAGAATCATTCTCTGAACTACTTCATTAGATCAGTACAGCCTGCTCAAAGTAAGAAATTCAAGCCTTTTCTCTATGTGAAAATATTATTGCAATGTTCCATTGATTGCTGTGTAACTAAAGAAACTATTTAAAAATTTGTTTTGTTTGCTTTGAAATGCAGTGGTGCACACTGGGCATTGCTGTTATAAATCAGGATGTAACCTTTTTGGCAACTGTTTTCTTGTCGCTAACAACAAAAATCCAAAACCACTCTCCCTGATTGTTTCATTTCGAGCACATTTGTTGCAACATGTCAAGTGCATACTTGCATATTATCCATTCCTCTCAGAAACATTGGAGTTCCATTCTGTAAGTAATATCTGCTGTGTTGTTACTATTTTGTTACGCCAGATATGTTCAGTTAGAAGGTAAAGCCTGCTTGGTTGGATTTGAGCAAATAGTAAGATAAATCTAAATGTTGGAGCTTAATGCCTCCAGAAAGTGGGCACCAAAATATCCACCATCAGTTTATAATCCTAAATGTTGCCCGTCCTACCACAGATAAGCAGAAGCAGAAGGGTGGGGACATGCTCCCATGATAGCTCCCATTCCACATCGTATCAAATATAGAAGAATGGTATCTAAAGTTATTTGGCACATAAAGGGGTCCCTCATGGGGAGCTTTGTTCACCTTTCTAAAACTTCCCAAGCCGCCATTTTAATTGTTTTGTCTCCCTTGCGTCAGTGAAAAACTTGAATTTACTTTAAATGGTCGTCTTAACAAAATATGTTGGATATGTTTTGGAAACCACTTTTTTATGTTGAGGAGAGGATGCAGATCTCAAAAAAGAAAAAAAATTAAAAATATTGGAGTAAGCTAACGTAGGGAAGTGATCCTTTCCAAGACACACCAGAGAGATTACAAAGTTTACAAAAAACAAGCTGCCAGAAGAACTCACCAAGTCAAACAACATCAGTGGACGCGAACAAATGGCTGACTTTGCTCCATATTCCAGTGTCTGTAGTCCTTTGTGTCGTCATACAGCGTTTTCAGTTCTGATGAAATAGCCAAAATATTGACTGTTTCTTTTTCTACAGATACAGCCTAACCAGCTGAGTTTTTCAGGCATTTTCTGTTTCTAATCCAGTTATTGAACAAGGATATTGATCAGCAGAAGCCTAGTACTGGATTGTCTAAAAATACCTTTTGAAAAAGTAGTAAATACAGAGTCAAATATTTTAATAAATGTTATATTAAGCGATTTGCACAGCTATAGAATAGTTTATCATGTCAGTTCCTACAGACATTTTTAAATATAAACAAACCAAAACAGCTTTTTTTTATTTTTCAGGTATGAAACAGATCAATAATAATGGACTCATTCAAAGCCTCAAAACTCAAAGAAAAACTAGTGGAGAATAATGCATAACCTACAAGTGAAGTTGGGGGACATTCTGCAAAAGACAGGCCCACTGCTAAATTGTCACAGAGGATTAGGTATGGTAACAGTGCAGCACTTGTATCATCTATCACAGGAAGCATCACAAATACGTCAAGGTATTAAGAATACTGGAAATCTTGCTCAATTTTGTCAAAATGAGGTCCTGTATAAAATTGCAAACCCATATGGTGATAATTCTAATGATTTAAGTGGTACCCATTTTTATCTGGATGGTACTATTTATATTGTTAGTGTCAGCTCATCATGGGTCTATGTATTGACGCAGTCTGGTCAAGTATTAAAATCACTGTACTGCGTTCAGAACCAGGGAAGAAGTAAAAAGCGTTTCCTACCAGAAGACATAACTCTTAGTAGGAGTGTAATGGTGGCAGCTACTGATATGATGGGTGGAGCTGTTTGAATCTTCAATCCACATTCAAATTTCTCCAAAGGTGAATGGATAAATATTGGGGAAATTGATTGTCCTAAAGGTATAGATATAGACCCTTCTGGAAAGCTCTTGGTGGCTGATTATACAGTGGGCAAAGTTCATATTTTTGCTATTGATCATGCCTTCAGGCTGCTGAAAGCACAAACTATCACAGGTCTAAGGGAGGCCAGATACATGTGTCCAACATATGATGAGAGAATAGCAGTGAGTGAAGAGTATAATGTTGCTAAGGTGTATGGAAGAAAAATCCACGCATTCAATTGGCCTAAAATATCTTCAGTCATTTGGTAATCCTTCTGGGATATGCGCCAATATCAAAGGGAGCGTCATGGTAGCAGATGAGCAGAAACGAAATGTAATGCTTTTTCCAAAGAATGGATCTCACATATGTATTGTGTCTGAAGGCCTCAAAAAGCCTATAACTTTGACCTGCTCGAGCAATGGTCAAGTGTTTGCTGTGGATACTGGAGACAACTGTATAAAAGTCTTCAAATTCCAAGTAACTCCATATTATGGTTCAGCAAAACATTAGACCACTTAACTGTTCTCATAAAAACAGCGAGAAAATAATGAACAGAATAATCTACTTGGAAATTTGAAGAAACATACATCATACATAGTAAAATATTCAAAGCTACTTTCTCAGTAGAGCTACTAGGACTTGATGTTTCAATCCCTATGGTAAGTCGGCACTCCCGATGTTGGCAGTGGGCTTGGAGTGGTGACAAGGAGGGAGGGTAGGTACATCATCGGAGTCATCAGGTGGGCACCCTCCTTCTTTGACGTTTCGTTGATAAGCCTATGACATCTCCAGAGAGCTCAACGGTGCTACCTGGCGTCCCAGATACAGCCCCCTCAGTTCGACACCCTTCTGTCTTCATCTTTATACTTCATACTTTAGTGTCACCAAACAATTGATACTAGAACATACAATCATCGCAGTGATATTTGATTCTGCACTTCACACTCCTTGGATTACAAATATTAAATATTAAAAATATTAAAAATAGTAAAAATTAGTAAATATTAAAACTTAAATTATAAATCATAAATAGAAAATAGAAAAATGGCAAGTAAGGTAGTGCAAAAAAACCGAGAGGCAGGTCCGGATATTTGGAGGGTAAGGCCCAAATCCGGGTCAGGATCCGTTCAGCAGTCTTATCACAGTTGGAAAGAAGCTGTTCCCAAATCTGGCCATATGAGTCTTCGAGCTCCTGAACCTTCTCCTGGAGGGAAGAGGGACAAAAAGTCTGTTGGCTGGGTGGGTCGTGTCCTTGATTATCCTGGCAGCACTGCTCCGACAGCGTGCTGTGTAAAGTGAGTCCACGGACGGAAGATTGGTTTGTGTGATGTGCTGCGCCGTGTTCACGATCTTCTGCAGCTTCTTTCGGTCTTGGACAGGACAACTTCCATACCAGGTTGTGATGCACCCTGGAAGAATGCTTTCTACGGTGCATCTATAAAAATCAGTGAGGGTTTTAGGGGACAGGCCAAATTTCTTTAGTTTTCTCAGGAGGTAAAGGCACTGGTGGGCCTTCTTCGCAGTGAACTCTGCTTAGTTGGACCAAGTCAGGTCATTTGTGATATTGACCCCGAGGAACTTAAAGCTTTTGACCTGTTCCACTTGCACACCACCGATGTAAATAAGGTCATATGGTCCGCTACTCCTTCTGAAGTCAACAACCAATTCCTTTGTCTCTTCTGATGTTGAGGGATAGGTTATTGTCTTCGCACCATGCCACCAGGTTCTTAATTTCCTCTCTGTACTCAAACTCATCATTACCTAAGATATGGCATACAATTGTTGTGTCATCAGCAAACTTACATATTGAGTTTGATGGAAACTTGGCTACACAATCATAGGTATACAGTGAGTACAGTAGGGGGCTGAGTACACAGCCTTGTGGGGTACCAGTGCTCAGAGTGATTGTAGAGGAGAGCTTGTCCCCTATTTTTACAGCCTGGGTCCTGTCTGTGAGGAAGTTGAAGATCCAGCTGCAGATCTGAGTGCTAAGGCCCAGGTTCCGAGCTTAGGAATCAGTTTATTTGGAATGATGGTATTAAAGGCAGAGCTGTAGTCAATGAAAAGGAGCCTTATGTATGCGTCTCGCAGCCCAGTTGTTGTCTTTCCTTTTAATCCAAATCCAGTTGCTGCTTTCTTCTGCTGCATTTGACAAGGACTTGATTGTTTGTTGGAGGGAGTAACCCCTCACCCCCATCTTCCTTAATAGACTGGTCGTAGATGTAGCAACGAATCCCGAGCATCCCACTTCTACAGGGAAAATCTTGGTCTTCCAGCCATTCTGGACAGCTTCAGTTGCCAGTTCAGAGTACTTGGTCTTTTCCCTCTCATAAACTTCTTCGACATCATCTTCCCATGGTACTGTCAATTCCACAACATATGCCAGCTTGGCTGCTGTGGACCACAGGACCATGTCTGGCCAGAGTGTTGTAGCCGCAATGTCTGGGGGAAACACAAGCTTTTTTTCCAAGTCCACGTCCATTTTACAATCCCGAGCAAACCATATTAAAAGCCAACTTGGGATTAAAATACACATAATTGAGACACAATTTTTAATATCTGAACTAAATCTCATAAAACTAAATATCAATGCCAATCTGGCAATCAACAATTCTATCATTTTCTCTGCATGAATAATGGTTTTGCAAATAGCCAATTACAATTTACAATTTATAATTCTTGTAATACTTCCAATAACCAAACTTAAAATGCTCTTAAATACACTGTACTTCCCAATTCTCTCCCCTCATTGGTCTGAATCAGTAAGTTAACTTAATTCTCAATGCATGATCATCTAGACACATAATTTTGCATGTTGTGTCATGAACATTTTTTAAAATGCCAAAATAGCCATGATGATTGAATGGGTTTCTTCTGTACCACGACGATTCTATGCAAAATGATATTATAATAAAAATATACTTTGCAATTACTATATTTTTCACTGCATTGGTATTAAACATCAAAAGAACCAGTGATTAATATTTCATGAACAGGATCAATCTCAGTAAGTACTCCATCAGTAAATAAGTTTTGGGAAAGGGGATTCCTGATAGTCAATTTTAGAGTAATGCTTATGAATGAATCATGTGAATATCTTTTCTGATACATTAATTAAAGTAGTGGGTATAAAGGCAAACTGACCAATAAATATGCACTTCATATTTTTGCCTGCCATTTTAGTGTCGCTTTAAAGCAATAGGAACTATCCTACAATTGTCATCAAAACAATTTACCTAGTAGAATATCTACCAGCATTTGAAGTCTACCACTCTCTTGCTGGGAGTGTAAGTGGCAATTAAAAATTGGGCTGGTCTCAGTCACAAACAGATAGGGAAGCTGATTATCACACACCCTGGTTACAGTCAGGGTGATCCACAAACACACATACAGATAACTGTATAACCCAAGCCAAAATGTAACGATAAATGAACTTGAACATCCCACCATAATCCCACGAAAGCATTTTAACACTGGAACAATAATTAGTGCTGGTCATTAGGAAAGCTGCGGCTGGCTGTCAACCATGCCCCCCCACACCAGAATGCCACACTGCCCCCACCTGTGGGCTCAGCTATCCCCGGCAATTACAGAGTCCACAGCAAAGTCCAAGAGTCCAGGTGCTGCCACCTGGCGCACTGGGTAGGTAATGGAGACCCCCAAAAGGAAGCACTGTTTGGTGAGGTAAGAGGCAGGGCTCCCAGAGTGTCACTCCCTTCCTTCAGCCTTGCTGGGTTGTTGGTGGCCAGGGGCCGATACGGTGCCAGCCAGTCCCGGTGAAGCACGACTGCCTTCCGCCACTCAGGCAACCGCACCCGGTATACCATGTCAGAGATGCGGTTCAGCACCTCTCCAGGCCCCCTTCCCACGGCTTCTCAGCTCGGGGGATAGTCCCTTCTTCCAGGACAGGCAGTAGACCCATTCTGGGGCCCCCACCATGTACCGCTGCATTGGCACCCCGGACTGTTGGCCCGCCATCTTCTGGGACAGGCAAGCATCGCAGCGGTGCATGAACAGCTTCACATCCTGCCTGTACCCGGCCCAGCAGAAGCATTCCCATAGCTTTGTGACCCCGAAATGGTCAGCCCCCCACCGGACTGTGCACCAATCGCGGCATCGTGGTGCAGACTCCCCGGGGGACCGCCAGCTGCGGGAGATGTCTGTCACCATTGGAAAACTACCACCGCCGGAACAGCAATCCGCTGCGCTCTTCCAGTGTTCCCCACTGAGAGTGTAAGGCGTTGGTCTCTGGATCCAGGGCAGGGGCCTCTACTCACACAGGTCACCGTCCCATGCTCAGCCATCCTCTCACCTGGGCCAGAACAGGATCGCTCGCCTGCTCTCTGCACAGCTGCTGGTCAATGATGGGGAGGTCTACCTCGCCACCAGCTGCCACTTGAAGCGGTGCTTGCCCCGGTTCTGCTGTGTTACATTGACCCGCTGCAGGGTGTGCTGTACTGTGGCAGGCCACTGTGAGACCGGTGGTGGTTGTTGCTGTGCCCACCTGGTCTGCTTCCTGGAGCCGCCCTACCGGAGAACCACAGCTTCAGCGCTGATGTAGAGTGTTACCCCCAGCACATCCACACAGTCCTCCAGTGGGACAGCAGGCCCAGGCCCAATGATGCAGGACTCCCAGATGTCAGCCAGCCATACCTCATGCTCCACTGTGTTTTTCTTCACTGTGATATGCAGCCACCTCTCCCCTCTCACTGCTGCACAGTCGCTGGTGACCATAGCCAACTGGACTGCCATCATTGTCCAGCCAGGCAGGGATGGCTGGTCCGTACTGGGGAGGACATCCGAACAGATGATGGTTGACCCCGTGTCCACCAACGCACGGCATCTGATGCCCTCCAGCACGCAGTCCACATGCAAGCCTTGCTCTTCACCCAGACGGCTCACCTGCAAACGCGAGAATGGAAGGGATTTGCTGGAAGTCTCCAGAGGCACCGCCCTCTCGGCGTTTCCCTATGGCTGCGCTGGCATGGTGCTGGTGTGGGGCAGTCCTGGGCCAAATGGCCTGCCTTGTCACACCAGTGGCAGAGATCACTCTGTGGTATGCGGCGGGGCTGGCACGGCACTGGTCGGACCTGTCTCACGGGTTCCTCTCTGTCAGTTTCCTCCTCCACCTCGGTTACACAAGCCCGGGCTTGCAGCGTGTGGGGCAATGCTGGAACACCTTGGGGGGGCTAAAATTACTTCTGCCCTCTCCGCCTCGGCCAGTGACGATGGTGATGTCAGGCGAACATGCTGCCGAAGGCACTCCGGTGTCAATGCTTTCACAAAGGCGTGGAGGGCAAGCTCTTCCTGTGCCGCAGGAGGGAACTGGGGATGGCCATACTGAGCATAGTGGCAAAGATCTGCCACAAATGCCCCCAGGCTTTGTCCCACATGGCGCCATCTGCTGCCCATTTCTTCCCTCAAACACCACTACGAGGGCCCTGTAATCACACTGCTCAGTCGGCGTTAGGCCAAGGATGTCCACAGGGCATCATCCTCCAGTGCCAGGGCAAGATGCGCCACCGTCTCAATGGAACTCCACCAACTGTGCCATGCAGAGTTTGACTTGTGCCAGGTAAGGCCTCAGACGGCCGGTACCATTGTATCTGGGGAGCTGCAAGGTGGACCTTGAGGTGTGAATTGCTGAGGCCCATTGGTTTTCCTCTTGCTCCGGCGGCTTCAGTGTTGCCTGCCATGTTGCCCATCCTCCCATGGCTGTGGCTTCTTGGATTCCCCGGTGCGGGTTGCGACAGAGGCGGGTGATGCGCTCCGCCATGTCCCCCAGGTTGGAGAGCCCAGGTACGCTTTACCTGTTGGGGTTCCCTGGGAAGGCACGATGCTCCAGGTTTCTAGGTCCTCCCTCCTAGTTCCACACTCATGGGCCCAGCCTGGGGGTGCAGGGGAGACATACTTCTCCGTCTCTCGACATCGTTATGATAGTCCTGGGAGATTTTAACATGCAGGTTGATTGGGAAAATCAGGTTGGCAATGGATCTCAAGAGAGTGAGTTTGCTGAATGCCTAAGGAATGACTTTTTAGAGCAGTTTGTCGTTAAACCTACTAGGGGATCAGCTATACTGGATTGGGCGTTATGTAATGAACTGGAGGCAATTAGGGAGCTTAAGGTAAAAGAACCCTTAGAAGCCAGTGATTAGATTAGATTATGAGAATGCTCAGTCCTCTTTTATTGTCATTTAGAAATGCATACATGCATTAAGAAATGATACAACGTTTCTCCGGAGTGATAGCACAGAAAACAGGACAAACCAAAGACTAACACTGACAGAACCACATAATTATAACATATAGTTACAGCAGTGCAAAGCAATACCATAATTTGATGAAGAACAAACCATGGGCACAGTCAAAAAAAGTCTCAAAGTCTCCCAGTCGATCGACTCCCGAGTCCCCGATAGCAGGCGGCAAAAGGGAGAAACTCCCTGCCATAAACCTCCAGGCACCGTCAACTTGCCGATACCTTGGAAGCAGCCGACCACAGCCGACACTGAGTCCGTCCATCTGAAAACTCCGAGCTTCTGACCAGCCTCTCCGATACAGCCTCACAAGCGCCATCCTCTGCTGAGCGCCTTCGACCTCGCCCCGGCCGCTGAAACAAGCAAAGCCGAGAATTCGGGGCCTTCAGCTCCGGAGATTCCAGTTACCACACAGTAGCAGCGGCAGCGAAGCGGGCATTTCAGAAGTTTTCCAAATGTTCCTCCGTACTCTCACGTCCGTCTCCATCAAATCAGAATTGTGCACGGTCCCCTACTTGACAGATTACAGATATCATTCACCGGAGAGGCCGCGCGTGCTGCCGTCGCGTCGCCATCTTCTCCTCCTCCAATCACAATATGATTGAGTTCAACTTGAAACTTGGTGGGGAGAAAGTGATGTCTGACGTAGCAGTATTTCAGTGGAGTAAGGGAAATTACGGTGGTATGAGAGAGGAGTTGGCCAAAGTAAATTGGAAGGAGTTGCTGGCAGAGATGTCAGCAGAGCAGCGGTGGTGTGCATTTCTGGGAAAAATGAGGAAGGTGCAGGACATTTGTTTTCCAAAAGTGAAGAAATACTCAAATGGCAATATAGTACAACTGTGGCTGACAAGGGAAGTCAAAGCTAATGTAAAAACAAAAGAGAGGGCATACAACAAAGCAAAAATTAGTGGGAAGACAGAGGATTTGGAAGTTTTTAAAAACCTACAGAGAGCAACTAAAAGAATCATTAGAAGGGAAAGGATGAAATATGAAAGCAAGCTAGCAAATAATATCAAAACGGATAGTAAAAGCTTTTTCTAGTATGTAAATAATAAAAGAGAGATGAGAGTGGATATAGGACCACTAGAAAATGAGGCAGGAGAAATAATAATGGGGGACAAGGAGATGTCAGATGAATTAACAGAGTACTTTGCATCAGTCTTCACAGTGGAAAACACTAGCAGTGTGCCAGATGGTGTGGTGTGTGAAGGAAGAGAAGTGGATGCAGAAGGGAGAAGGTGCTCAAAAAGATGAAAGACATAAAGTACATAAGTCACCCGGGCCAGATGAACTGCACCCTAGGGTTCTGAAAGAGGTAGCATTAGACATTGTGGCAGCATCAGAAATGATCTTTCAAAATTCATTGGACTCTGGCATAGTGCCAGAGGACTATGAAACTGTAAATGTCACTCTACTCTTTAAGAAAGGAGTAAGGTAGCAGCAAGAAAATTATAGACCAGTTAGCCTGACCACAGTGGTTGGGAAGATGTTAGAGTCAATTTTTAAGGATGAAGTGATGGAGTATTTGGTGACACAGGACAAGGTAGAACAAAGTCAGCATGGTTTCCTTCAGGGAAAATCCTGCCTGACGAACCTGTTTGAATTCTTTGAGGAGATTGCAAGTAGGATAGATAAAGGTGATGCAGTGGATGTTGTATATTTGGACTTTCAGAAGGCCTTTGACAAGGTGCCATGAGGCTGCTTACCAAGTTAAGAGCCCCCAGTATTACAGGAGAGTTACTAACATGATTAGAGCATTGGTTGATTGGAAGAAGGCAATGAGAGGGAATAAAAGGATCTTTGTCTGGTTGGCTGCCAGTGACCACTTCTTTTTATGCTGTATATAAATGATTTAGAACAAAGATTGGTAGAGAGGCAGGTAGTGTTGAGGAAACAGGTAGGATGCAGAATGACTTAGAAAGATTAGGAAAACGGAAAAGTGTCAAATGAAATATAATGTTGGAAAATGCATGGTCATGCACTTTGGTAGTAGAAATAAATGTGCAGACTATTTTCTAAGCAGGGAGAAAATCCAAAAATATAAGATGAAAGGGATTTGGGAGTCCTTGTGCAGAACACCCTAAAAGGTTGAGTCAGTGGTGAGGAAGGCAAATGCAATGTCAGCATTTATTTCAAGAGGTCTAGAATACAAGAGCAGGGATGTGATGCTGAGGCTTTATAAGGCATTGGTGAAGCCTCATCTTGAGTATTGTGAATCTCCTCACCTCAGAAAGGATGTGCTGCCCTTGGAAAGGGCCCGGTGGAGGTTCACAAGGATGATTCCAGGAGTGAAAGGGTTATCATATGAGAACGCTTGATGGCTCTGGGTCTGTACTCTCTAGAATTCAGAAGGATGAGGGGAGATCTCATTGAAACCTTTCGAATGTTGAAAGGCCGAGACAGAGTAGATGTGGAAAGGATGTTTCCCATGGTGGGAGAGTCCAGGACAAGAGGACACAGCCTCAGGATAGAGGGGTGCCCATTCAAAACAGAGATGCAGAGAAATTGCTTTAGCCAGAAGGTGGTGAATTTGTGGAATTTTTTGCCACGTGCAGCTGTGGAGGCCAGGTCATTGGGTATACTTAAGGCAGAAGTTGATAGGTTCTTGATTGGACATGGCATCACAGGTTACAAGGAGAAAGCCAGGAAATGGGATTGAGGAGGAGAAAAAAAAGGATCAGCCATGACTGAATGGCGGAGCAGACTCGATGGGCCAAATGGCCTAATTCTGCTCCTAGGTCTTATGGTCTTATTCCTCCGATCTTAAGGCGTTCTATTTGGCATTGTAGCTCTTCATTCTCACCGTCAATGTCTAATCCCAGTCCTGACACTATGATGACAGACGTGAAAAACTCATTTAATTCAACAGCCATTTTTATCGCAACAAGCACAAAAACAGGGCGAGCACTATGACCCAGGGGGAGAACCCACTCAGTCACATACAGATGAGGGAGCTGATTATCACACACCTCGGTAACATTCAGGGTGACCCACAAACACACATGCAGATAACTGCATAACCCAACCTAAAATGCTACAATAAATGAACTTGAACATCCCACCATAATCCCACGTAAGCATTTTAACAGAAGAACAATAAATAGCGCTGGTCATTAGGAAAGCTAGGGTGGGCTGTCGATCATGCCCCCACCCCAGAGTGACACGGTAGCTTAGTTTCAAATGGGGGTGATTATTACCTGTGGACTTGCAGCCCAGGACAGTAGCTACTCTCTCAGGAAAGGAAGAGGGAAGGGGAAAAACATAAACCTGACTAACATGTCTTTCAACCAACACCATAAAGGCAGATTGACTGGTGATCTATTCCACGACCATGGTGTACACAAACTGGCTGTCATGTTCACCCACATAGGGAGACAGCCTTCACTTCAAAAGCACTTCATATACAACCACAGCACCAAGAACACTATGTTCTATAGTAACAGCAGGCATTGTACTTCGGAGAACTTCTTGCTAATGCATTACAGTATGATGAATATTCCATTAGGTGGCAGTATTGATTTACAAATACAAATGGACATACAATTTTCATTTCAATTCAGGAGTAACATTCCTTTCATTTTCACTCATTTGGAAGAGAACCTATTGAATGCACGTTATTCCTTTCAGACATTAAACATAATGTATTCCTTAACAGAAAAATTATTCAGCATTTTGATGAGGTTGAATATCATTTTAGCAAGACTATTATTTCTAATTTCTAGCTACATTTTCACCAATATGTTTACATTGAAATAATATTGTTTTTTTCTAAAACAAAATCATTGGTCTAACACTGAGTGTCTATGTAACAAGGGCGGTGCTGAAAACCAGTATCATCAGTCTGACCTTTTTATTGTCCACACCCATAACGATGATATTAACCGCTGCACCAAATAACCAGCTGAAAACTCAATAATCTGCAAATATTTTCATCATAGTTAGTGAGATTGCACAAAAAACAGAGTCTGCATGCATAAAGCACAAAAGAATATAAATGATTATATCCAGAATTCATAAAGACCCAGTGTCTGGTAATACAACTTTGTTATCTTGTGTAGAATTATCATTAGCCATTCCACACACAAAATTCCACCCTTTCTATCTACAGTCAGCACTAACCCTTGTATTAAAAAGAGATAACGGAGACAATTTGCTGACCAGATATGCGCTTGTTGACTTCAGATGCATTTTCAGACTCAGCTTCCTTCAGTCACTAAAGGTAATTTTACATTCCAATTTTTATATCATCGTCTTTAGTTAATGTGTCCAAAACAAATATCTACACAGTAAGAATGTTCTTTGATATATAATCTTAAACTTGTCTCCTTTTGTAATGAGATATTTTTGCTACATAACAGGATCAATGCAGTATTTGAAGTATTTCTCACACCCTACTTCATTAAACTATAGTGGATAATCAATGATAATTTATGAGCCCATACCAACTACTAAATTAAATCCCACCTTAGTAATATTCTTACACCTTAAGTTAATATAATTTAGAGTCAGTTAACTTTCCAGCACATTACTTTCTGAGGATGAAAATTTCAATACAGGCAGTCCCCAGGTTACGAACGAGATCCATTCCTAAGTCTGTCTTTAAGTTGAATTTCTAGGTAAGTCAGAACAGGTACATACGGTTCTTATTTAGCGTCAGTTAGTCAAATGTTTGTCTTAATATATAGTATATATTTTACCATTCCATGCAGAGCTTTTCTTTTTCTCATCATAAATGGCCTTGTAGCGGCTGAGGCCCTCGGTAACTGTACAGTAAACTTTGGTAATCCTCTCTGTATTAGGATCTTGCTCCTGTAACTTTGCCATCCCTGCTTCAATGAGACAAAAAGCTTCAGCTAACTCTTTCGTCAAAAACTTTTTCAGTTCTGGAGTTTTTAGGTCCCAGTCTTCTTCCTCAAATGCTATCATCACTTTATCCTTTAAAATTGTTCCGATCGTTAACCGACTGTAGCCTAACGCTTTTCCAATGACGAATGGCGTTTCACCTCTTTCCGATCGCTTTATTATTTTCAATCATGATTGTTTTCCTTTCCTTTGATGCATCACCAGCACTTGCATCAGATTTACGCTTTGGAGGCATGGTTACAAGGGTAAATAAGAGAAAAATTTAAGCCAAATACAAAGTTACACAGTCAACACAGTGTTAACGGCAACGTGACCTGACTTAAAATGGCAGACGGCATTCTTCTTCCTCCAGCCAACGAAGCGCTGAAGCCACGCAATGTTTTCATGAGCGTCACAAAGTAGTGCATGCGTTCATTATTACGAACCATTGTATTTAATTCGAATTTTTAATATAATAGGCTTTATGGCAGTCCGTTCGTAAGTACGAGTTGTCCGTAAGTCAGACATTCATAACCCGGGGACTGCCTGTAGTGGCACTTGTCTTGTTATAGTGGACTGTTGTTAACACTGAAAAAGAAATCGAGTTACTGGCAGTCAAAGGTTTAAACTAACTGGATCAGGTTGGTGATCTTACCCTCGGATGTCAATCTGACTTAGATACTTAATTCTCCGATTCACTAATGATCCAAGATTTGACTGAATTGGATTATTTCACTTCATTCAATGGAGTTCCCCCTTCAAAACTCTCACCAAGAAATTCTTGTACTGCAAATGTCTTTATCCGAACTTAGAACAGGGGCAACTGTGAACATAGGACCTCGATGTACAACAATACAATCGATTTCTCAGCCACTGAGAAAAGAAAATGAAATCAGGACAATGATGGAGATGGAACTAGGGAGAATTCAGATGAAATGAAGTACAGAAAGGGAGTGGAAGGAAAATGAGAGGGAGGTAAAGAATGTTAAGGAAAATTAAACAAAATGTGACGTTTTATCTTTTAAATACCTTGAAGAACAATTTATTATCTGCAAGAATGAAACCTGGCAATTTCAACTGTCCCTTTTTGAACCATAAATATTTTATTTCATTCCAATTGTATTATTAATAGGGTCCCTGTGCTATTACATTCTTTTCTGGGGTTCATAAGTAGTAATTGAAAGGCTTTTCATGATGTTCATGGAAATACTAATACATTTATAAATCCTATAACTACAGTTCAAATAATTCAATAACTTCCACCATGATATGTGTTTTACAACATTAACTTGCATGTTCATTAGATTTTCTGTACATTTGGGTCCAATATATTTCAGACAAATGCAGTTCAGATAGTATATTTATGCCTTATATACTTATACGCTAGATGTTTAAAAATAATTTGCACTTGAAACGAAGTATCTGCGGAGGGAAGTTTGCCCAATCAAATCAGCGGTGTTATGAATCATGTACAGAAATGAAGAAAATCAAGGGAGTTATCGACAGTGTCCTGGTCAATATCACTAAACAGATTACTTGTTAACTTGGAATTCTTCATATTCTCTCAAGCACATCTGGTAGTTTATGAAAACTATGACTCAACACAGACCTTGGATGAATTTTCTGGGTCATTCTGTGTTCATGCTTCTTCCGAAAGATGTGCATTCATAGACTGTTTTAGATTTTTGCTGCAATGTAGAACCTGTGGCCCGGTCATAAAATGTATCTGAGACAAAACTTGTGTTTGAATGTTACCTAGCACCTATTCAAACATAAGCCATTTGTTGTGCTCTCCTGCACTCATTCTATTTCCGGTTACCACATGGATTTGATGCCTGGGAGACCAATGGGCAGCCAATACATTCAGATGTTTTTGGTGCCTTTTCAACCCATAAAAAGATTAATGAAGAAGAAATAGGTAGGATAGAAATTATGTGTGAAAAGGTGAAACTTCTGCTTGAGGCTGTGCTTAGTATTTGTCATTTCAAGTTCACGTTCAAAGTTCTTGTCATCTCTCTGGACCATGGTGCACCCACAAAATATATATCACACACAGCACATAAACCAAAATATTACCATGAATAAGTTAATAAAATTGGTCAAAATGCATGTAATGTGAAGCACAGATAAACAGTAAGCAGTTTGCTCCCCTCGTGATGAAACCTCACTGGTGGCAGGGTATTCATTAGTCTCACAGCCTGAGGGAAGAAGCTGTGACCCAGCCTGGCAGTCTTAGTCCTGATGCTTCCTGTCAATAGTGGGTCAAAGAGATTGTGAGGTGAGTGGTAGAGATCCTCGACAATGCTTTGGGTCTTTTGTCTGCAAAACTCCGGGTAAATATCACAAATGGGGATGGGGGGGGAAGACCCCGGTGATCCTCTCGAAGGCTTTTACTATCCTCTGTGGGGTTCTGCAGTCCGATGCCTTGCAGCTTCTCTACCACACAACCATGCAGCTAGACAGGACACACGGTAGTGCTCCTGTAGAAAGTTGTTAGAATGGGGGTGGGGAGCCTTGCATGCCCCAATTTCCTCAGAAACTGTAGACGCTGCTGTGCCTTCTTGAATAGTGAGGAGGTATTGTGGGTGTAGGTTAGATTGTCTATCATATACACACAAAGGAACTTTGTGCTCTTCACTCTCTCCACAGCAGAGCCATTGATATTCAATGGAGAGTGGTCGACCTGGGCCTTCCTGAAACCCATAATCATCTCTTTTGTCTTGTCTATGATGAGACTCAGGTTGTTGTTCTCCACACCATTTGACAAGTCTCCCTACCTCCTCTCTGTATGTCAATTCATCATTGTTACTGATGAGGCCAACTGCTGTTGTGTCATCAGTAAACGATGCAGATTGAGACAGATATGGCAGTGTGAGTCAGCAGTGGGAACAGCAACGGGCTGAGTACACAACCCTGAGTGGCACCAGTGCTCAGTATCGTGGCGTTTAAGATGTTGTTGCCAACTTGGACCAAGTGGGGTCTTTCCATCACGAAGTCCAGGATCCAGTTAAAGAGAGGGATGTTGAATCCCAGTGAGGTCAAAGTTTACCCAACGGCCTCTGAGGGGTGATTGTGTTAAATGTCAAGCTGAAGTTGACGAACAACATCCTGGTGTATAAGGCATCACTTTCTAGATGGGACAGGACAGAGTGAAGGGTCAAGGCTATGGCATAATCAGTGGACCGGTTTGAGCAGTAGGCAAACTGAAAAGGTCCAATATAGTTGGAAGGTGGAATTTTATATGATCCATTACCAGCCGGTCAAAGCACTTTATGATTGTTGGTCAGTGTTTCTGGACGGTAATTGTTTAGGCCAATTACTGTCACTCTCTTGGAACTAGAATGATGGTGGCTACAAGGACAGTGGACTGATCAAAAAGATATTAAAGATGCCTGTTAAGACCTTTGTTAGCTGAGCTGCACAATCCATCAGCGCTAGGTATGTTGTCCGGCCCCGCAGCATTGCATGGGTTTTTACTGGTTAGGTTCCTCCTCAACTCAGCTGCAATCAAAGAGGGTGCCTGATCCTCAGAAGGAGAAGGAGCTTTCCTCAATGTTACATCATTAAATGTGTTCTACATCTACATCTACATCTAAGAGGTGCACAATGAGATTGTTCTGATAAAGCAGCCACAACCTAAAAAGTTAATTTGGTTTCTTGTTGCACATTTAGATGGAGAGATAACGTAAAGATTTTTACTCCTCGTGTATGTGAAGGATGTAAGAAATAAAGTCAATTCAAATTCAATTCAAATGTTACCTGGCCTGCTGACTGCTTCCAGCATTTTCCATTTTCCATTTTAATTGCAATATGGTGATTGGTAGTGCTAATTCAAATGAGTAACACATATGACAGCAAATGTCGTACTTTTATTCAGGAAGGGTAATGGGGATAATCCAAGTTATTATAGGCCGGTTCATCTAATATTAATAGTTAGGAAATTATAGGAAAAAATGATGTTAAATGGGATTAATCTACACTTGGAGAGGCAGGAATTGGTCAGGGATGATGGGAAATCTTGGCTAATTTAACTTTATTTTTTGAAGAATAACTTACTGAAAGTAACTAGTTTACATGCATTTCAGTAAGACCTTTGATAAGGTCCCTCACAGAAGGCTGATTCAAAGGTTAGAGGCCATGGGACACAAAGTAACAAGGTAACAAGGTCAAATGGCTCAAAAATTGATTTGTTAAAAGTGAAAGAGATCAGTACTCAGACTGTTACTTTTGTTATATATGATAACAATGTAAATGTAAGAGGTATATCAGGGAGTTTATAAATGGCATGAAAACTGGTGGTATTGATAGTGAGGAGGGTAGTCTAATGATATTGATTAGCTGGGCAGGGCAATAATAAATGGAATATAATCCTGATACATGTATGGGGATGCATTTTGGGGTCTAAATATGTGATGAGAGGCCTCGAGGATGGTTAAGAACCCAAGTGCTGGAGAATCCGAGCCTAGAATTGTGGACATCCCACCTCTCCCGGAAGTCCCGGGAGTCTCCCGCAAATTAATAGTGGCCCCCTGATGCCCGCAAATTATATACAATGTCCCGGAAATTGATTTTTTTGAGAGCGAGCATGAGGGAACGCGCGAGAAAGAGAGAGTGAGCGCAAGAGCAAGAAAGCAAGCGCGAGAGAGCAAGCGCGAGTGAGCGACCACAAGAGAGCGAGAGCAAGAGCGAGAAAGCAAGCACGAGAGAGCGACCACGAGCGAGAGAGCAAGAGCAAGAGTGTTCAAAAAAAAGAAAATATGAAACATATGTCACCCCAGACTACACTGAAGTGTACCCCTGCCTAATAGGGGTCAAAAATAATGACAGTGTTGCTTGCTGCACTGTTTGCAACAGTGACTTTTCTATTGCCCATGGTGAGTTAAGACTGTAAAAGACATGTTGAGGTGAGTTTAACAGGTGTCATTCGTTCATTAGCATAGCTAATGTTATTTAAACTAGCTGGCTAGCTGCTAAGGAGCTACTCTATTGCAGACATCCCACAATCTCCCGGAAGTCTCCCGCAAATTGATGGTGCTACCTCCCTGAAATGAGTTTTTGCAAGGTGGGATGTCTGGAATTGAGACACGATTTCAAGACTGAACTGAGTAAACGGCTCCTGAATACACTCTAGACAACAACCTGATGAGACTGGTCAAGAATCCAAGTGAGACAGAAATCCTAAACGCAATCACAGACTGAACCAAAGTTGACCTGATGATTGAGCTCTTTAAATATTCAAATTGAGTTCAGGTGCTCTTTAAATACAGTATCCAAATTGTGGCACCAAAACATGGCCACAATTAGCAGAGCAGGCCTGAATCTTTATAGGGACTGTGTCAGTTATCCATACTCTGAAAAATCTGAGCGTGTAAACACTGGCGTGGTTGGGTGTGTACCATAACATAATACAGATAGAATATCTATCATGAATGAGAGTTCATTTCATTTCATTTAGGTTCATTTAATATCAGAGAATGTACACAGTATACAACCTGAAATTTGTGCTCTTTACAGACATCCACAAAACAAGAGACCCCATAGAATGAATGATAAAACACCAAAGCCCCCCTCCCCAACCCTTCACAGAGGCAGCAGCAAAAACATCAACAATCCCCTTCCCCCCAACTCATGCCAGCTGAAGCACCAACCCCCCCCCCCACCATGCTAGCACAGCAAAAGCCCCTGAAAGAGACCTTGATCCAGAGTCCATCAAAACTGCAGTCCACACTCCAGCACTTTTGGTATTTCAGACAAGCTTTCTCTCTCCAGCAAGGGAGAGGTCGCTCCTGTAACAACGAGAGCAGAAGACCAGCAGGTCACTGTTCAGATGTTACAATCTTCCATGTTGCTTTTCCAAGCACCACCCTGCCCCATCTCGAGGACCAACTGCTTCTCACTCTCTACCTAAAGGGGGGGGGGGAATCACTCGAGTACAGGGTCCTTCTTCCCACAGCAGCCGTCAATTAGCAAACACACTGCCTGCTGTCTCAATGTTTTGATTTCCCACGACTCAATCGGCAAAATCTGCCAGGAACTGGTTCGGCCACGGGGCTGCACCCCAAGGATGCACGTCTTCCAGACCATTCTTGGAGATAGCAAAGCGCTACACCACACACTCAGTCCAAAAACAAATGAACTTAAGTGTACAAAACCTTTGAACTGGTGGCACAAGTAGATAGGGTAGGGAAGAAAGTATACACCATGTTTGCTTAATTCCTAAGCATACAGTATAGGAGCAAGGTCTTGGTTCAAATTTATAAAATGCTGACCAGGCCACAGCTGGATATTATCTGTAGTTCTAGTCACAACACCCTAGGAAGGATATGATGCCTCTGGAAATTGCCTCTGCAGAGGGGATTCTCTGAGAAGTTGCCTGGGATAGAAAGGCTCAGTTATGATGTACACTGTTGGGCTTAATATTGACCTTTGGCACTGTGTATGAGTTTCCATATTCTCTCTATAACCTCATGGGTTATCCTCTAACATACCAAAGGCACGAGAAGGTTAATTGCCACTATAATTTGTCTCATGCATTTAGATGAGTATAAATCTGGAACGAATAGTTTACCACGGAATTCCCCCATCGGCTCATTTCTATTCGATGGGCCGAATGGCCTTCTACGTTCTATATTAACATGAATTATCGCCTTGCTGTTCTTGCGATCTCGCTAAGAGTAAATGGTTGCCGTACACTGCCGGAATGACTACACTTCGGAGAGTTCAGTGGGTGTTCCTGCGGGTCGTACTGTGGTGATGCAACTCCACCGCCTTCTATGTGCTCGACATTACCCGGGCCTCAAAGTTGGGCATGTGTTTCCCGCCGGGCTGATTTCGGGTTGCACTGCTTAGTGGCGGCTGCTTTAGCGACGTTGGTCTGACCTAATCGGCTGCTGACTTTCTGGTAGTGATGTGTTGCTACACCCACACCCGGCGTTGATCGCCACCATCGCTGGTCATCTACTTGAGAGCAGCTTTAATGTCTCGGCGCCTCTCGCAGCGCCCGGCTTGGGTCGCTCCGTTTCCATAACAACCGACCTCTCTCCAAAAGGGTGGAGAGGACACGACGGGTTCACTCGACCTTCAAAGGCAGCGGAATGCTGCTCCCTCAGTCTGACAGGGCCAGACTACTTGAGTTGAATTTGGAACGGGTGCAGACGAAGATGGGAGGCAATGTGGCTGGTGTGCAGTGATCTTGTAAGTTAAGTCGGGTTTATTGTCATATGCACAAGAACGCGTATACACAGATGCAGTGGGAAACTTATTTTTATTAGCATCACAGGTACATTGCATCAAAGAAACAACATTCACAAGAAAAAGCATAAACAGAATCATCCAATAAATATCAATCAGAATGTAAGTATAGAGTCTGTAGTAGTACAAATTAGTCATTATACTGAAATTGTGGCTACTGTTGTGCAAATTGGTTCAAGAACCGAATGCTTGAAGGAAGGTAACACACATCAAAGTTGCTGGTGAACGCAGCAGGCCAGGCAGCATCTCTAGGAAGCGGTACAGTCGACGTTTCGGGCCAAGACCCTTCGTCAGGACTGGCGAAGGGTCTCGGCCCGAAACGTCGACTGTACCGCTTCCTAGAGATGCTGCCTGGCCTGCTGCGTTCACCAGCAACTTTGATGTGTGTTGCTTGAATTTCCAGCATCTGCAGAATTCCTCGTGTTTACGCTTGAAGGAAGGTAGTTGTTCTAGCATCTGGAGGTGTAGAACTTTCTGTTTCTGAAACTCCTACTTGATGGTAACTGCAATAAGATGGTGTGACTCGGATGAACTTTGATAACTAATGTTACCTTTTTGCAGTGCTTCACGTGTATATTTTTAGGGATGTGCCCATGATGTATTGGGCTATGTCCGCTACTCTGCAGTATCCATGCAGCATACTAAATGATGCTGTGTCAGATGTTATGAATGGGATGTGGTCTGTGTGTTTCCCTGAGAAAGCACCTTTGCTTGCCAACACTTCTATTTCATCCCAGGTCAAGTAAATCAGAACCTCAGATAGAGTAAGAACACATCCAAGGAGAATGTGCTGCAGCAGAAAAAACAGTGAGCGGAGAGTGATAAGTAGTGATAAGTTAGTTGTAAAGTTTTTCTGAAAGTGGATCTGTCAGAGGTTAAGGGAAAGAAGATACAGAACATTATGATACAGCACAAACACGGGTCTTTCTACCCAGGATGTTGTGAAGAACTAATTAAGCTAAATAATGCTTAACTTAATTATTCCCTTCATCCTGCACATAGTCCATGTCCTTCCATTTCCTGCATATTTTTGTACCTATCTAAGAGCCTCTTAAGCATGATTATCTTATCTGCCTTCACCACCTCCCCTGGTTTCCCCTCAGCCTCTGCTACAACGGAGCAAGCAACCCAACTTTATTCAATCTTCCTTCTAGTCCATGCTCGCTAATCCAGGCGGCGTCCTGGTAAACCTCTTCTGTACCCTGTTCAGAGTCTCCATATTCTTCCTATCATGGGATCATCAGAATTAAATGCAGTACCCCAGATGCAACCAAACCAGAGTTCTATAAAGCGGAAAAATAACTGTTAAATTCAATGCCTCAACTCTAAATGCCGCCTTTATCACACTACAAACTTGTGCAGGCACGTCCAGGGAGCTATGGACTTCGACTTCAAAAATCCTCTGTACATAAAAACTACAAGTAACTGTGTACTTCTCCTTTATGTTTGATCTCCCAAAGTACATCAGCTCATGCTTGCCCAAGTTAAACTCTATCTGCTGTTTCTCCAGCCAGTTATAATGGATCCATAACCCACTGTACACTTTGACAGTCTTACTGTGCCATACTATCTATAAGCCAATCATTGCTTCATTTGCAAATTTACTAACTCACCCATATACGTTTTCATCCAAGGCGTGTGTGTGTATGTATGTATGTATATAGGCAAGGCAATTTTGGATCCAAATGCACATGTCACTATGGATCTTATACACCTTAATCTCTAGATTTAGTAAAATAAATATTTGGCACAAAGAATTGATTGGCCTGGTTAGGAGGAAACAGGAGTGTGGATGATACCTTTTAAAACAAGAAAGCTTAATAAACTCAAAATCAGAAACGCACAGCAAGTCAGGCAGTGTCTGGAAAGACATGAATTTGATAGTGCTTTTGGGTTACTATTGTCACATGCACTAAGATAGTAAAAAGATTTTTGTGTGTTATCTGTACATATGGAATTACATATGTTGTAAGTATATTGTGTGTGAGCACGTGGCCAAGTGGTTAAGGCATTGAACTAGCTACCTGAAGGTCGTGAGTTCGAGCCCCAGCCGAGGGAACGTGTTGTGTCCTTGAGAAAGGCACTTAATCACACATTGCTCTGCGACGACACTGGTGCCAAGCTGTATGGGTGCTAATGCCCTTCCCTTGGACAGCATTGGTGTCGTAGAGAGGGGAGACTTACAGCATGGGCAACTGCTGGTCTTCCATACAACCTTGCCCAGGCCTGCGTCCTGGAGAGTGAAGACTTTCCAGGCGCAGATCCGTGGTCTCGCAAGACTAACGGATGCCAATTAATTAATTAATTAAGTATATTGAGGTGAAAACAATGGAATGCACAATGTAGTGTTGTAGCTACGGAATATGTGCACCTTTAGTTTATCAGGGGTCCATTCAAGGGTATGGTAGCAGCAGGACAGAAGCTCTACTTGAGTCTGGTGTTATGAGCTTTCAAGCTTTTGTATTTACTGCTTGGTTGGACAGGAGAGAAGAGGGAATGACTGAAAGACATGGGCAAGGAGATCCTTGATTATGCCTTCCAGAGGCAGGGGGAAGTGCAGATTGAGTCAGTGGGGGAGAAACTGGTTTTCATGACTAGAAACCGGACTGGGTGGCTTGATGCATCATGTATCATGGCTACATTCACAAATGGCTACAAATTTGTGCAGTCATGGTTAGAGCAGTTGCAATATTAAGTTCTGATGCATAGATATGATGATTCTGTAAAAGATGAAATGGTCAACAGAAACATGCTGAATTCTATAGGGTTCTGAAAAAGTAGAGGTATTAGTTTTCAAACCCTAAAACTCCTTGTTCTCCCTTTTATAAGAAGGATACAGGCTAGGGAAGGTCATTTAAAAAAGGAATGAGAAAGTCTTCAGGGAAATAATCTTTCCCATCTAGGATGAATTTAGGACTAAATTCATATGAAAGACTTGTAGGACTAAAGTTGTCAGATTATTTGACATTGGCTGGATGGCATGGCTTCACAGCCAATGTTATTTTTGTCATACGTACACAGGAATCATTAGGTAGCTGTCAGGAACAAATTGCCCAAATCGAGGGTACAGGTGTTCCCCACTTTTCGAACGTTCGCTTTACGAAACCTCACTATTATGAAAGACCTACATTGGTTACCTGTTTTCGCTAACAGAAGGTGTTTTCACTGTTACGAAAAAAGGCAGCGCGCTCTCCCCCGGATTCGGAACGGCATTCTAGCCGGCATTGCTTAAACACATGCCTCTGAGCAGCCGTTTGCAAGATGAGTTCTAAGGTATCGGAAAAGCCTGAAACAGCTCGTAAGGATGTTAGCATAAAACTAGACATAATTAAGTGTTTTGATCGTGGTGAACAAAGTAAAGACAACGTGAGTTTGGCTTGTGGAAGTTGACAAAGATGATGTTGAAGAGGCTTTGGCATCCCATGACCAAGAATTGATAGATGAAGAGCTGATGCAATTGGAAGAGGAAAGGATAACAATCAAAACCGAATACAGTAGCAAACGGACCAAAAGTGAGATCGTCCAGGAACTGAACGTGAAGCAACTGCGTGAGATTTTCGTTGCAATGATAAAGTACGACTTTAATTTTGAAAGGGTACGTCGGTTTAGGGCATATTTGCAGGATGGTTTGAGTCCTTACAAAGAACTGTATGATCTAAAAATGCGCGAAGCTAAGCAGTCAAGCAAGCCTTCCACATCAGCCACAGCAGACAACGAACCTCGACTTTCGACATCGAGGCAGGGAGACATAGAAGAAGATGACCTGCCTGCCCTGATCGATGAGATGACACCCCAGTGTCCCACCACCCCAACCCCCGGGCCGCGAACCGATACCGATCCACAAAGAGTGCAGCGGTAGCCGGGACGCACCCAGCACATCTTTAAGAAAAAAAGCCAAAATAAACAAGCTAATTAATTAGGTGCCACCCATCACGTAAATGTCGGCCCAGATCAGATGCAATTGCGGATTGCATCGCCTCTGATCTGGGCCAACATTTACATGCCAGGCGGCACCTAATTAATTAGCTTGTTTATTTCAGCTTTTTTCTTAAAGGTGTGCTGGCTGCGTCTCGGCTACTACTGTACCACTGCATTCTTCACGGATCGGTATCGGTTCGCTGCCCGGAGGGTGGGAGCCACTGCACCACCCCAACCTCCGACGACTCAGCCTAACACACCATCATCAGTGTGCTCGATGTCTTCCCGATTCTCGTAAGTAATACTACACTGTACATATTATTTCTACAAACACTTTATATCGGCTGTGTATTTTTACATGTTATTTGGTGTGATTTGGCAGCTTCATAGCTTAAAGGTTACTGGAGAGAGTGTTTCTGCCGAGAGCGTTTGCGCCGTGTTTTTACCGACGGCGCTTGCGTGAGATTTTCGCTACGGAGAACAGTGCAAGCAGTGATTATAGAAAAGTATTTCTACTTTATATAGGCTGTGTATTCATCATATCATTCCTGCTTTTACTGTATGTTACTGTTATTTTAGGTTTTATGTGTTATTTGGCATGATTTGGTAGGTTATTTTTGGGTCTGCGAATGCTCACATAATTTTTCCCATGTAAATTAATGGTAATTGCTTCTTCGCTTTACAACATTCAGGCTTACGAATCGTTTCATAGGAATGCTCTACCTTCGGATGGCGGGGGAAACCTGTGATTGTGTAAATGTTCTCTACCATCTAAAAACTTGAAATTGGAATTGGTTTATTATTGTCACATGTATCCAGCGAGGTACAGTGAAAAGCTTTCCTTGCATACTGTTCATACAGATCAATACATTTTCCAGTGCATTGAGGGAATACAAGGTAGAACAATAACAGAATGCAGAATAAAGTGTAACAGCTACAGAGAAAGTACAATGCAGGTTGATAGTAAGGTGAAAGATCATAATGCAGATTGTGAGGTCAGGAGTCTATCATACTAGGGAAGGATTTAATAGTCTTACAATATAAGAGAGAATGTCTGGGATCTTTAATTATGCTGGCTGCTCTATTGAGATAGTGAGAGGTATAGATGGTGTCAATTTTATTAGTGAAGTGCATGTATGTTACCGTATACAACCCTGAGATTCATTTTCCTGTGGGCATACTCAGAATAGTTACTATAACAGGATTAATGAAAGATCAACCAGAGTGCAGAAGACAGCGAACTGTACAAATGCAAATAAAAATAATTAGCAATAAATAATGAGATCATGAGATAATGAGTTATAGATTCCTTAAAGTGAGATCATTGGTTGTAGGAGCATCTCAATGGATGGGCAAGTGAGTGTGGTTATCCTCTTTTGTTCTTGAACCTGGTGGTGTAAGTCCTGAGGCTCTTGTACCTTCTACCTGATGGCAACAGCAAGAAAAGAGCATGGCCTAGGTGGTGGGTTGATAAATTTCAACTGCACTTCCTTTGGTTGGTAAACCTAGATTAAAATTTGTGAAGGTCAATAGGAACATGCTAAATTTTTTTAGCCTCATTAGGAAGTAGAGGTGTTAGTGAGCTTTGTAACAGTGACATCATTTGGTTAGACAATGGCAGGTTATTGGTGATGTTCACATCTAGGAACCTGAAGCTCAACGTCAGCATCATTGATGTAGGCTTTTTGTACACTGTGTTGGAAAACACGTCAATGAGCAAACGCAGCATTTTAATCTTGGCAATTATAGAATATCCTTCATTTAACAGAAATGTTTATTGAAGTCTAGTGTACACATTGAGGACTCATGTTTCAAGTTCAACAACTTCTATATTTGTGCTTTGAATTATTTTACAGACACAAAGCGAAGAATCTGTGAAATCATAACATGGTCATCAAGGTGTTTTTTCCAAGCTGCTGTCCAGAAGCAGAAAGTGGCTTACTGCTAGGTCGTTGGATTCCAGAGCAGAATGCTGCCGTTGTCCTTGCAATTATTCACTACCCTTTCATCCCAGGGCAAGTTAAGCAGTATCTCGAGCAGATTAAGAATGTGACTACCGTAGATGTCTTGGTGCTGGGATCCTGGAACAGCTATAGTTCTCAGCCAAAAGAAAACCTTGATCAATTCCTGCAGGATCTGAGCTCCATCTTTCCTCATGAGCTGTGGTTCCAGTTAACACAAGATAAAGAAAACAAATCAGTATTCGACTGCCATGTAGTTCAACAGTGTAAGAAGAACAACAAGGAAGATGTTATCTTAATTCACTATGATCAACGCAAGGTGATGCTGTCAAAGTTGCATGATCTGGAAACTAAAATCTTCCGGGAAAACCACATCACTGGACTGGAGTCAGAAGTCAGTAGCTCAGATTTTGCTGAAATTTTTGATACTGTTGCTAAATGCGAACTTTTGTTTATGATTGATAAATATGATGAAACTCCAATCAAATTTACTCACTGGCAATCTGAAGGACGAGAGGCTAGTGTTGTTGTGGAACTTACAAAGCAAGCATCTGTACCTGTGTGTATGGTTCTTTCTTTCCTGGTGAATTTTGTGTTGAATTTCTGCAAAAGCAGGTAATTGATTTAGAAAAAAAAACTCACGTAGTCAAAACTAAAGTTTTTGTAGCCTAGATTAACAAAACAGTTACTATTTTAATATATCTTGCATGTGAAACAAAATTAAATTAGTTTATATAGCAAAATTTTCAGGAGTAATTAGTAGACTGTTTAAAGTTTTGCACTTTGGACTTGGCTTTGCCAGGTAGCTATTATAGAATTGGTTAATTATGAAAAACCTTTGAAGGTGTATGTTGTACTAGTAAAAAGTTCATTATCTGCATGCAATTTGCTCCTTAAGTATAATTGTAGCTTCTGTTTTTTTCATGCCGCTAATTAAACTGGACTAAGCATTGTTGTTTATAGAGGGAATGAAAATTTAGCAAAACATAAAAACCCTAAGTTATTTTCACACTAATTTTTATCTAAAATAGCTATGAATACAAATACAGCCTCTTTTTTTATTAAGTGCTTAACAAGGGTACCAAGGTACAAATTATAAAACTGGGGAAAGTGAGAAATTTATGGCAAAGCAATGGAGGTTTTTATCATATATTTACATGTTGTATTTTAATTTACATAACTTGGTTGTGTCTCTTGGCCTCAATTCAAAAAGATTGACACTTCATCTCCCACTCAAAGTGTAAATAATACAAGTCCCAGCTCATGAATCAGTGTAATGCTCAGTGAGTGCTGCATTGTGGGAGCTGTCATCTTTCAGATGAGAGAGTAAACCAGGGATTCATTTACCTTCTCAACTGAATATTAAACACACTCATTGACTCTTTTTGAAGAAGACCTAGGAAGTTATCTTTGCCTATATCTATCTTTAACTATTAAAAAAATGTTTTGCCTAGTCATTAGCATTATGTCATTTTGGTAGTTGTTATGCATAAATTGGTGCTTTCGTGCACACCAAAAGAGAACATTTATAATGCATTCAAATTGCGAGTGGGAGAAAGAGTCAGCAAAAATATACCCATTCTCGATTATAGCAGAGCTGAACATTTGAGTCCTAAAAATAAGTCTAAAGCATTAGCAACCAATCTCAGCTTCCTTCCATGGTCCCAACCATAACAGAACAGTTTTTGGCCAATTAAATTCACCGTACATGATATCAGATAATGGACCAGATGATAAAAAGCAGCCAGAAATGGAAACCTTTACTCCAGAACAAACCACACCTCTGTCAAGGAGTTCCAGTAGAATTACAACCTTGGTATCCACTAGACAATCTGGAGCATTGCTCATCACAGACTTGATTGAAACAAATACAAAGAGCTGAATTGCAGAGGCAGATACCAGTGATCGACTTTCATATCAGGGCAACATTTGACAGGGTGGCATTGAGATGTGCGGGAAAATATTTGTCCTTGGGCATAGGATTATATATTCACTGGTAGGCACAGGCATGGTGTGCAGAATGGCTAATTCTATGCTACATGACTCTGACTTTCCCAAAGCCTTTCCACTATCAATGCAGTGCAAGTCAAGAGTCTGGCATTTTCTCACTTATCTGGATGAGTGCAGCTTCAACAACACTTGTGGTTGTATGTGATCCTGCATGAAGCAGCCCATTTGATTTGTCAACCATTCCATCACCCTGATGCTTTAAATAGACCTTAATAAGTTTGATATAAACATGAATTTTTGAAATTGACAGTGTTTTAAACAAATATAGATGTGGACCTTTGAACATAATAGATTTACTGAGTTAGTAATATAATATTCTTCATTGTGAATGTTTAAATATCTCTGGTGATTATAAAGGGTTTTGTAAAAGAACCACACTTCAGCTGATCTGATGAGATTTGGATAGAGTTGTTTGAATATGTTGAAGATCGTGGAGACTCAAACTTTATTGCTTGTTGTCTGATAGCACAAACTTGCTTCACCTCTCCTCAGTGTGACTGTCTCCCTGTGTTGAAGACTGCTCTTGATATACTTGCATTGGTGGTTATATACTGATGACAATGCAGAGTTCATATGGCTTCATGACTAAAACAAAAAAAAACTACAGATTCTGAAAACCTGAAATAGAAATAGAAAATACTAGAAATAATACCTTGGTAACGTCTCTGGGGAGAAAAGCAGATTTTATATTTCAGCTCAGTGATCATTTATTAGAATGAAGAAAGCTTAGAAATACATTGGATTTTCTTTAGTTGGGCCATTGGTTAGTCAGGACAGCTTATTTGGGACAACTCTTAAAAATTCTTCCGTCTAAATGCAGTGTAGCGTCTAACAGCCACAAAAGTGCACATGACTAACGCTAGGTTGAAAATGTTTGACAACAGTCTCCTGTCCCAATTACTCAGCAGAGTTCCAAATAAACAAAAGGAATTCTGGCTATTTTCTCAATTAGTTTTTGTTCTTTAAAACTTGTCCCAAGTAAGTGGCTGCCCCAATTAACTGATCACCCAATTAAACAGAATCCACTGTATATACATAACATATGAACATGAGCATAAAATAAAAATCAAAGGAAAGCGTAAAAACATTACAAGATTAAAAAAATCCTAAATACCGTGCACTGATGTCTTCTCTACCCTAAAAACTCATATGACTTCAACTCTTAATTATAACTTCAGCTCATATGTATCTCTCTCTAAATTTGATTCTGAACAGAACTACAGCAATTACTCAAAGAATTCATTTCCTGTTTACATGGGTGATCATCCTGTCCATAGTCATTTGCAACTTGTCCTTGAATATTGCTTTCCATTCCTCAGAGTTGATTAGTCTGAACAAGATCTGAAATAGTTTGTCCCAATTTTACCGCTGTCCAAAATGACATACTGTACAAAGGGCACCAATCAGCTTCAGCAGTTACATCATCATTCAACATTATTCCGGAGAGGAGTGCCATTGACCAATGCCTGGAGAAATAAAACAAAAGTTTCTCAGTAGCCCTAGGTATTTGATCTCGGCTACTCAGATCCAGTTTGTAAATGAATAATTCATTTAACAGAGTTTATGTGCAGGTTTTTGACTTAGATGACTCCTTAAAGCATGCACACAGCTCAGTTCCCCAAAAGCTGATAGCCTTTGTGGTCATCCATGCATCTGCATTAGCAGGAGAATGTTAGTATTTTCTATTGATCCACTATTTTATCGCTTTCTTATTTTCTGTCAATGTCCAATACAAGTACTGAACATGTGGTGAATGCCCTCGTAGCCCATTTGTGCCCATCAACTCAGGAACTAAACATTCCTTTCTTTTTCTCTTTTTAAATCTTTTATTGTTATTTTATACAAAAGAAATATCACGAGTACATTGAAGTAACAACACTTACATTGTCTCAAAAAAAGACATTATCTTAAAGATTTTTTAAAAATTGTGATAACAAAAAAACCTACGAAGCAGAAAAAGTGAGAAAAAAAACCCATTAGGTGTACAACCCCGGAGCCATGCGTCATACAAAAAGCTCCTAAAAATAAACATCAAACCGCCAGCAAGAAAAGAAAATCTACCAAAAAATTTACAATTAGATCATGGAAAAAAATCTATCAATTAGCTGAAATGATAATAACGAGCAAATGAGCCCCATCTTTTCTCAAAATCAAATAAAGGTTCAAAGGTTGGACTTCTAATTTTCTCCAGACTAAGACCTAGCATCACTTGAGAGAACCATTGTGACAAAGTGGGAGCTGATGTATCCTTCCACTTCAACAAAATGGCCCTCCTAGCTATCAATGTAACAAATGCAATAACATGTTGGTCAGAGACAGAAATACCATGAATATTTTGAGGAATTACTCCAAAAAGCACAGTTAATTTATTAGGTTGTAGATTAGTTTTAAGTGCTTTAGAAATTGTTGAAAAAACTGACTTCCAGAACTGTTCCAATATAGAACAAGACCAAAACATATGTGTCACTGTAGCTATCTCAGATTTACATCTATTGCAATAACTATCAACATTAGAAAAGATTTTAGAAAGTCTCTCCTTCGTCAAATGATAATAATGTACAATTTTAAAGTGAATCAATGAATAGCTAGCACAAATTGAAGAAGAGTTAACCAACTTCAAAATCCGTGTCCAATCCTCCGTCATAAAAGTCAAATTGAGTTCCTTTTCCCAATCTTGTTTAATCTTAACTAAAGGACGCTTATCCCATTGTAATAATAAATCATAAATTCTTCCAATAGAACCCTTGATCGAAGGGTTCATACTCGTAATAATATCTAACAGGTCAGCCTCCAATATGTAAGGAAAATTACTTAAATATTATTGTAAAAAATGTCTTAAGTTGAAGGTATTGCAGAAAGTGTGAGTATGAAAGAGAATATTTATCAATTAATTGTTCAAAAGACATCAATCTATCTTCTTTAAATAAATCCAAAAAAGAATTAATACCTTTATTTTTCCAAAGTAAAAAAACTGGATCACTCAAAGAAGGCTTAAAAAAGTAATTTCGATAAATTAAACTACAAAGTTTAAATTTTTTAAGATTAAAAGAATTGCGGAACTGGAGCCAAATTTGAAAAGAATACTTAATCACAGAACATAGGTTTAAATTAGCAACTTCAGCTAATTGCATAGGTAAAGCAGCTCCCAGTAATGAGGTTAAATAAAACTGCTTTACAACTTTCAGTTCGAGGTCTACCCAAATTGGCCGATCACTCTTATCAACCCAATATAACCAAAAGGACATGTATCGCACATTAACAGCCCACTAATACATTCTTAGACTAGGCAAAGCAAGACCTCCATCCTTTTTCAATTTTTGTAAGTGACATTTACTAATTCTCGTCTTTTATTATTCCAAATAAAAGATAAAATAATAGAATCAATCCGATCAAAAAATTTCCTAGTCAAAAAAACAGGGATATTCTGAAATAAATATAAAAATTTTGGTAAAATCATCATTTTAACTATATGAATATGACCAACAAGTGAAAATGTAAGTGGACTCCATCTACTAAATAAATACTTCATAGTCTACTAAAGGAACAAAGTTGGCTTTATAAAGATCCTTATATTTTCAGTAATTATAATACCTAAATATCTAAAAGAATCCGTGACTTTAAAAGGAGTATTATCATATATAAAGACAGAATCATTTAAAGGAAACAATTCACTTTTACTGAAATTTATTTTATATCCTGAAAAATCTCCAAATTCATTAAATAATTTTAGCAAGGCGGGAATAGATTCGTCAGGATTAGATATATAAACCAATAAATCGTCAGTGTAAGGAGAGATCTTATGCGTGGTCTCATTCACAAAAATCTCATGGATATTTTTAGCCTCACGAAGAGCAATAGCAAGGGGTTCTAATATTAAATTAAATAACAAAGGACTTAATGGACAGCCTTGCCTTATCCCCCATGAAAGCTGAAAAAGAGGAGACCTACAATTGTTAGTGACAACAGTAGCAATAGGAGCTTTAGATATCATTTTAATCCAATTATTAAAATTAGTACCAAAGCCAAATTTCTCTAAAACATTAAATAAATATTTCCATTCGCTCGATTGAATGCTTTTTCAGCATCCAAAGATACAACACATTATGGAGTTTTAAAAGTGGACGAATATATAATGTTAAATAGTCTCCGAACATTTGAAAAAGAAGAGCGACCCTTTATAAAGCCTGTTTGATCTTTAAAAATAATTTTACCCAAAATATTCTCCAACTGATTGGCCATTATCTTTGACAGAATCTTAGCGTGGACATTCAGTAATGAAATAGGTCTATATGAAGCACAGTCAGTGGGATCGTTATCTTTTTTAAGAATTAAACAAATATAAGCCTCATGGAAAGTAGAGGGTAAGTCACCTTTCACAAAAGAATCCTTAAACTTTTCCAACATATACGGAGAAAGCAACTTTCCAAATTTTTTATAAAATTCTACAGGATAACCATCAAGTCCCGGGGGACTTACCAGATTGCATTGAAAAATAGCTTTATGAATTTCGGCTTCAGTGATTTGAGCATCAAGAGTTTTTTGATCCTTAGCCGAGATTTTAGGAAAAGCAATCTTTCGTAAAAAAAAAAGCATTCATTTCAGAGGAATCTAACGGACATTGAGATTTATAAAGTTCAGCATAAAAATCTTGAAAAATGTTATTAATTTCTTCATATTCCTGAGCCAAGGTACCATCTTTCCTATGAATTTTCATAATTTGCCTTTTGGCGGCAGCCATTTTTAATTGAGATGCGAGCAGTTTATTATTTTTATCTCCAAATATATAAAATTGACTCTTTAACTTAAGCAAATAGCCTTCAATGGGATGAGTTAATAACAGGTTATATTGTGATTGAAGTTCCACCCTTTGTTTAAATAAATCAATATTGCGAGAAATTGCATAGATATTATCTAAATCTTTAATTTGTTTTGAAATTCTACCTAATTCTGCTTTAATCTGTTTTTTTAAGTTTAGCTGAATAAGAAATAATCTGACCACGTAAAAATTCTTTAAATGTATCCCATATAATTAATTTGGACATACCCCCTATATCATTAAAAAGAAAAAAAATCTTTTATCTGGGTTTCAATAAAACTGACAAAGTCAGAGTTTTGCAATAATGTCTGAGACATGCGCCATGGTGGTCGGGCAAGAATGACATCATCAAATTCAAGAGTCAAACTCAGAGGCGCATGATCAGATATAGCAATAGCGTCATATTCACAATTTTTAACACTAGGCAAGAAGTGGGGATTGATTATAATATAATCGATCCTTGAATATTTTTTATAAACATGTGAGAAGAAAGAATATTCTCGTATCAATCAACCCAAAATCAATCAAAAAGGAATTAATAACAATTTGGAAGTCGCTGATTGGTTAAGCTCTTATCAATCATAGGATTTAAGCAACAGTTAAAATCCCCACCCATTATCAGCATATATTCATTTAAATCAGGCAGTAAAGCAAATACTTTTTTTTAAAAAAAGAAGGGTCATCTAAGTTAGGACCATACAAATTGACCAAAACAACTTTTCTGTTACAGATCGTTCCTTTAACAATTAAAAATCTTCCATTAGATTCTGATTCAATATCCTCTTGAATAAATATATTAGATTTAATAAAAATAGACACGCCTTTTGTTTTACTCTGAGAAGTAGAGTGGAATTGCAAACCATTCCACCATCCAAAAAATCTATTTTGATCTTCCGTTCTGTTATGTGTCTCTTGAGCAAAAATTATATCAGGTTGGAATCAGTTAATAATTTTAAAAGTCTTTTTTCGTTTAATAGGATGATTCCAACCACATACATTCCAACTTATTATATTAATCCGTTGAAGTACCATGCTATAATTTTATTCTACTTTATACATGTGCAGAGCACATGCCAATACGGGATGATCAAAAATGGCAGCGATGAAGAATACAACCAGACAGAAAATACGCATGCTCCGGAACCACCCAATGGGAAAAAGCCCCTAACTCTAATCCCACCCCACTTCCCGAAAACCCAAGAAAAAGGCAAGCAATCTATGATAGAGTTCAAAGCCACTGACCACTCCATCTGTATTTTCTTTCCCTCCCCCCAGTTAGTAAAAAGAGTAGAGTGACCTTGTAAAAAAGACAATAAAGTCTCAGCAAAGAAAAGCATTTGCATTCCATCATCTAATAAACAAGAAAGAACCAAAATAATGTTATCTCTTAGAGAGAAAAAATAGCGCCATCTTTAAGTTTAACATTAACTCCCTAAAAAAAACTTTAAATTCAATTATAAGATGTTATAATAAAACAGAAAAAAAATTAATAGTATATTTGACCCAGCTGAATTTTCAAAAATACTAATTAATAATATCATAAGTAATTAAACTCTCCCAAAAAAATCAAACCAAGTATTAAATTAAAGGAACAAATCCCCTTCTTTTCTCAGTCGAATGTTCAGATCATCGTTTAGACAGTCATACTTGAGGCATAAATCTTCTTTCCAAAGGAAAACCAACAATATGCAATAATGAACAACTCTCCTTATCTTCTTTTTTTAGTCTCTCGATGAACTATTCAAATGACCTTCATAAATCTTCTTTCCAAAATGCAAATAATATGCAGATAGCCAAACAACCTTTCAGATAGTTCATTCCTAAACATGAAGCAGCAACCCTTTTATACTTCCAACATACCGGATTTATAACTTTCAGTGTGTTCTCTGCATTGGAGAAACCAGATGCAGACTGAGTGACCATTTTGTAGAACACCACATTTCAATTGGCAAAGGTTCCAGGTGTCTGTCACTTTAATTATGCCTCTCATTCTCACTCTAATCTTTTGCCTCATGCCCCTTTCTCTATTCCTGTGAAGCCCAACATTATCTTGAGAAGTATCTCTCGATTAGGTCTTGGGATTTAACATTAAATTCGACAATTTCAGAAAACCAATTTGTATTAGGATTGGTGAGTTTGATGAAAGATCATCAGTGATTGTGTTGTCAGTATTTTCTCTTTCCAGATACTAGGTGGCTCCTGAACATTTCAATCAGATCCTTTTGTTTCAGATTTCTGGTTTACGTAGTTTCTTTTTCTTCTTCTCAGTACTCATTCATCTCTCCCTATTTATTTCACCTGATGAACCAGCTGTGCCTAACAAGGCTTCACCGCATTCTGCCAGCACCATCAGGTTTTGTGTCTTTCAGTCTCTCTTGCCTCCACCCTCTCATAAATATTTCCTTTGTTCTCCACTTCCTCCTCCTTTTCAATTTAAAATATGTTCTGTTTCTCATTTTTTTCCATTTCTGATGGAAAGTCATTGACCTGAAATATTAACTTTCTCTACCCACTCTATAGGGTTGCCTGGCGCAAGTATTTTCAATGTATTCTGTTTGAAATCAATTTTGTGATAATTGTTTGGACTGTGCCAAAGATATAACAGGCCATGTCCCTCTGGTCATTAATGCACAAACCAACCAGCACATTCCAAAGAGAAAAAAATGCCATAACTTGCCGGATGTTACAAACAAAAACTGAGGGTGAAATGCAGTTATAATGTTTTTCATGTAGCAGCTGCATTTGAACCTAAATTGCACATTAAACTTGACAGAATTTAATTCACATGTGTGACCTCTTAATGAAGTAAGAATTGTAAATGACCAACAGTTGTAAATATCCCTTAAGTGAACATTTCCAGGATGTTCACTTTTCTGTTTATGAATTGTTGAATACTTTTCTTAAATGTTATTTTTAAGCAAAGTTTTTGTTTTGTTTCCTCTCTATTCGTCCTTTATTTTCTGTAACTAATTCGACATTGAATTTTCCCATTCTAATTTGTGTTCCTCAATCCTTTCTATATTTATTTCTCAATTCTTTATCTGCTTATTGCCTAGGAGTTCAGTGTGTCTTGTTCAAGCCCCGTTTTCCCCACTTCCTCTTTCAGAGTGCTAAAATCAAGCCAATTAAATGTTTGATTTTGGTATGGCGGGAATTTACATACTTGATACTTTTGAATATTATGAGATTGTTTAGCCCAATATGGTTAAGTGACACAAATTCATTCTTTTAAAACAGTAGCTACAGAATTCCTAGTTATTGTAATAAAGTCCTATTTCTGACTTTTTAAGGACATGTAAACAGTTTACTGCTCTGGTGTTATAAGGGTGATAGTGCTAGTAATCCCCAGCCTTGGTCTAACAACTTGGAGTGATGGGTTGATAACTGCACTATAGTAACCGAGCAATTTGTTTTATAAATGTACTTAATTGATTCAATTAGAAGCTAATATTAATTATCATGAATTTAGCTGATTTTTATTAAAAATACGATTCCATACTGTTTATTGAACAAATTCAGCCATCCTTACCCCTTTTACAATATGGTTAATCATTAAATGCCCAGAGAAGTATCTGTCTCATGCAAGTTGCTGTGTACATACATCTATTGCATACAGACATGCTTCTGGACACATCTTCAGTGATGTTCCTGGAATCATCGGGTGTTTCGGGTCTTTCAACATCATACAACCTCCTCCAGGTGACCCAGCCGGGGCTGATCAGACCCCAGCTTGTGTCCAGATGGCTAGCTACTTATGACTCCATGGCTCCCCTCTTTTGAGCCACAGCCATCTTGAGGCCCTCTCTGCCGCATCGGTGGTACTGCGGATGGCTCTCCTCTTCCTCTCTCCGTCGATGCCCAAAATGCTGAAGGCTCTAACTAAAGAATGGGCTACGAATCCCCTACAACCAACCTCCACTAGGAGACACCTCGCTCTCCATTCAGCCTGCTGACAGTTGCTGAACCATGCTGACCAAAATTAGTAATTTAAGAAGGTAGGTCAGTACTGTCTCACGGGAAATCGGGGTTGGGTAATAAATGCTAGCATTGCTAACGATAGCCATATCACACTAATTAGATACAGAAATGGATAAACTCTTCATGTTTTGAATCCAAGAAAAAATAATGTTATTTTTGTTCTTTTGCTCTAGAGTATTACACATATGGCCTCTGCATATTTTATGGAGTAGGCTTTCAACATGTGTGCAGCTTGCACATCGTTTGGATCACTTGCAGACGATTGCAAGTACTACAAAAGCACAAAATCACGCTGAGTTTATGAGGTACAGTAGTTTTGCCATGATTTTTCAACTAGAAATAACCTTAAAAGAAAAAATAATAGTCAATAGATTTATTTTAATAAGTTCAAAATAAATTTATTATCAATGTACATGTATGTCACCATATACAACCCTGAGATTAATTTTTTTGTGGGCATACATATTAAATACAAGAAACATGATAGATTCAATGAAAGATTGCATCCAACAGGACAGACAAACAACCAATGTGCAAAAGATAACTAACTGTGCAAAGGCAAAACTGGAAAAAAAAGTAATAATAATAATATTAAATAAATCAGCCATGAGTATTGAGAATATGCATTGAAAAGTCCTTGAAAGTGGGTCTATATGTTGAGGATTAAGAGAATGGGTAAAGAAGTGGCAAATGGAATAGAGTGTCAGGATATGTTGGTCATGCACTTTAGTAGAAGGAATAAAAGCATAAACTATTTTCTAAATGGGGAGAAAACTTAAAAATCCAAAGTGCAAAAGGACTTGGGAGTACTTGTGCAGGATTCCCTAAAGGTACATTTGCAGGTGCAGTTGGTGATGAGGAAGGCAAGTGCAATGTTAGCATTCATTTCGAGCAGACTAGAATATACAAGCAGTGATGTAATGCTGAGGCCTCACTTGGAGTATTGTGAACAGGTTTGGGCCCCTTATTTAAGAAAGGATGTGCTAACATTGGAGAGGGTTCAGAGGAGGCTCATGAAAATGATTCTGGGAATGAAAGGCTTATCGTATGAGGAGCAATTGATGGCACTGGCCTTTACTCATTGGAATTTAGAAGAATGATGGAAGAATCTTGTTGAAACCTTTCAAGTGTTGAAAGACCTATACAGAGTGGATGTGGAGAGGATTTCCTTTGGTGGGGAAGTCTAAGACCAAAGTGAACAGCCCCGGAATAGAAGGACATTGCTTAAGAATGGAGATGAGGAGGAATTTCTTCAGCCAGATGCTAATGAATCTGTGGAATTGCCACAGGCAGCTGTGGAGGCCAGGTTATTGGTTGTATTTGAGGTGAAAGTTGATAGGTTCTTGATTAGCCAGGGCGTGAAAGGTTAAAGGGAGAAGGTAGGAGAATAGGTTGAGAGGGAAATGGATCAGCCATGATGAAATGGCAGAGAAGACTCAATGGGCCAAATTATCTAATTCTGCTCCTGTGTCTTATGGTCTCATCAAATACTGTAATTAAATTGGCCAAAACTGAGGAGAAGCTCATTCTTTTTTGTTCCTTGACCAGCCTCCCACCTGTGAGTCGATGTCCAGGCTTAAAAGTTTGTTTTCATCAGTTAGAAGATCTGCTAGTATCTAATTTCTACATAAATAGATGACAACTTGCACACTTATATTTAAAAATATTGAATAGGAAATAAGTCATATTGGGTTTTATTTTCTGCTGTTACTTTATTGAATTTTAAGTTAGAAATATAATTGTTTTACTATGTGGAACATTCCATATCTAGACATGCTGTAGGGATATTTACTGTGCTCTTGCATTTCCACAACCAGCCTGTTTGCTATAGTTGCAGCTATACTGAATTGAATTACTGGAATTAACTGACCTGTGGTTATCCCATTTGAAAAGTTAAAGAAATGTATTACTTGAAATAAGTATTTGTAAATGGAATGTCAGCTTGCACCATTAAATTGTAATCTTAGTTGAAGTTGGAGTACATTGAAAATTGTTGCCCATATTGGCAGGAGCCGAGGCAGAAATTGGCACCCCTCACATCGTTGGGAGAGTTTGGGGGATGAAAATTAACCCACAATGTCTTGTACTAAATCTATAGCATTACACTGATTGCTGCCTTTATCTAAATGTAGTTGGAGCTACATTTTGGAATTTGAATGCCGGAACACGTTTTTAATACAAACAACAGAGAATGAATTTCCATCTCTGTGACTTAAGAGCATGAAAAAGGTTAGATGAAAACAAACTTTACTGAGTGATTAAATAAAGTTGTGGTACCTACTAGATTCAGGAGCATGAGGAGTCACAGGAAAAGCATATTGAGAAATATTCTGTCTGACTGGGAAGTGGTAACCCAGTAATGGCAAACTTAATTACTTTTTATTTGCCAGATTGTTCTCAGTCAGGATTTGAAACTACAATGTCAATTTGCAGATGATGTCAGTTTGGGAAATAGCAAATATTGAGAAAAACCGATAAAATAAAAACACTCTTTAACAAACCCGTATTTGCCAAATTAAGATCAATGTGGATTATTGTGAAGTAGAGTGTTTTGGTGTGAGGATAAGGAAGACACCTTAAGAAATAGGACTCGAAATGGGGTAGAGGAACAAAGGTAGCTAGTGACAAATACATAAATAAAGTATAAGTAACACATGTTATGCAAACAAAACAGGTTCAATTTATGAGAATAATATTTGAAGACAATTACATTTGTACCTATACCTAGCCATATTTGGACTGCTGTGCTGAATTGTATTCTCTGTTTTAGAAAAGGCACTTATAGGCACTATAAAAAGTGAAGAATAACAATAATGTAAGCAAAACCAGGAGAATACAACTATTGGGAAAGCCTCAGCAGTACATGTTAAAATAAAATTATAATGGATTTGATAGGGTAACTACAATTTTAGTAAAACTAACTAGGATACACATATTTTATTCCTATTCATTCCTTAAGGATTAGCCACTCATTAATATCTTTAGATGGTGATTGGTAAGCTATTGAGCTTTGGAGATGTTACATTAAAACCTGATGGTCTTATTTTCATCATGGTTTATTCTCAAAATTCAAGATTGTTTAATGTCATTTCCAGTTCATAAGTGTAAAGGAGAATGAAATAATTGTTACTCCAGATCCAATGCAGCACAGGAAAAAAACACAATAAGAAAAGGAACGCGATAATAAAAATAGGTTAGCTTGACTCTATTACAGCTCAATGCGTCAATGTTTGGAGTTCAATCCCAGTGTCCTTTGTAAGGAGTTTATACGACCTTCCTGTGTAAAGCATGTGTTTTCACAGTCTAAAGACATACTGATTAGTAGGTTAATCGGTTATTTAAACTGTCCACGATTAGGCTAGGGTTTGGATTGAATCAGGAGTTGCTGGGTGGCGCAACTTGGAGGGCCAGAAGGACTTATTTTGTACTGTATCTCTTAAAATGTTTAAATACAATGAATATAAATACATGAGATAGTTTATATACATTGATTGTATGTCCATAAAGTGATGCTAGGCACAGGATTGTCTGTACATAAGGTGACTGACAGGAAATGATAAAGTAGTGGTGGTTGGAGATGTGGTGAGATAGGTGTTGATCAGCCTTACTACTTGGGAAAATAATTTTTTGAGTTTGGTGGTCCTGGCATGGATGCTACATGGCCTTCTTCCCGATGGAACTGGGATCCTTCATGATGTTATTGACTTTGCCAGCCCTTTTCTATATATATGTCCTTGGTAGGCTGGTGCTAGTGATGTGTTTCCTGATAATGTATGATGTGTTCTGGGACAATGAAAGGTTGTGCAAGATGTGCACTCCCAAGAAATTGAAACTGCTCGCAGTTTCCACTGCTGTGCCACAGAAGTACAGAGGATGTGAGTGGTGAGAGTTTTTCTGAAGTTGAGAACCCTCTCCTTTGTCTTGTTGACATTGAGGAAGAGGTTATTTGCCTGGCACCAGGACTTAAACTGTTCCGCCTCTCTGTAGACAATCTCATCATTGTTAGTGATGAGCCCCACTACTGTCATGTCGTCTGCAAACTGGACGATACAATTACTCGGGTGTTTGCCTGTGCAGTCGTATGAGCAAAGTGTACAACAATGGGCTTAGCATGCAGCCCTGGGAGGCACCTGTGTTGAAGATGATGGATTCGGTAGAGCAGTCGTGTATCCTGACTATCTAAGGTCCATTAGTTAGGAAGTCCAACACCTAGCTCCATTTAGATAATAATCTGCCTTCCTGTTCTTACCACCAAAGTGGATAACCTCACATTTATCCACATTAAACTGCATCTGCCGTGCATCTGCCCACTCACCCAGCCTGTCCAAGTCACCCTGCATTCTCATAACATCCTCCTCACATTTCACACTGCCACCCAGCTTTGTGTCATCGGCAAATATGCTAATATTACTTTTAATTCCCTCATCTACATCATTAATATATATTGTAAACAGCTGCGATCCAACTGAGCACCTGAAAAGGAAATCATAAGTGTAAGGGGGTTTCGTCTTTTATGTTACTGCGTAGGCTAATTAAAATGGCTTCTTTGTTATGTTATACTTGGGAATGCTTCTTTGTTATGTTAAACGCTGAGAAAGTTCTTGCGCTAGCAGCTTGTTTTGGGTTAGACTGTGATAAGAAGATGTTACGAACCAATTGGGATAGTTGTTATGTTTTTGGTGTATCTGAAGATATTGTATGCGCGGGATTTTGGGGCAGAAGGCGGGAGAGAGAGAGGATGGACCAGATGCTGTGAGTCCGCTAACGGGGTCGGGCCTTGAGCGGGGCGTTCAGCGAGGAGAGGAGACGGAGACGGACTCGTGGGGAGCATCTGGTCGACAACCATTGTTGGTCCCAGGCGGCCAGTCGAGGTGGTCCGAGGGGTCGCAGGGTGAAGAAGAAGGGTCCTGAGCTCCAACTGTTTGTGCACGAAGAGACTGAACTTTGATAAGTGTGGCGCCTTTTATTTTCCTTTTATATTTTACTGTCTATTAATTATATAGTTCCAGTAATATCTATAAACTGTAAATCATTTAATCATATCTGGTGTATTGCCTGTTATTTGGGCGGGGTGGGGTACATCACATAGCATCCATACAAACTATTACACAGTTTGGCGGGTCCGAGGGCTGTTTCCCTAGACGACAGCGAGCCGAGCAATTCCAAATATTCTGAAACCTCTGTAAGGGAAAAATAAATTTTACCTCATCTCTACCTTAAATTGATATCTGCTTATTTTTCAACAAAAGGAAGCACATTCACGCTGCCAAGATCCCTCAGGATCTTGTGTTTCAATAAAGGCCCTCCTCAATGCTTTATACTCTTGTGAATAGAAACATTAGTCAGTCTAACTGTTCTTCATTAGGCAGCATTCTCATTTCAGCTATCAGTCCAGTAAAAATTCTGAGTTGCTTAAGCTTCTTAAATAAAACCATTATCTCAAGCATAGTCTCACTATACTATACTGCAACACACTATGACTGAAGTATAATTTCTCTGATTTTGTATTTAGTTCCCCTAGTACTAAACAACAAAATTCTTTTACTTTTCCAATTTACTTGCTGTAATTTATTTACTTACTAGCCTTTTGCAAACTATAAACTTGGATTGCTCTGTATCTCAGAGCTCTGCCATCTCTCCATTTAGAACTTTTTAAACTTTTCTTTCAACATGGAAAATATGACATAATGCACCATTTGCCCAGTCTTTGGCCTCTTACCTAACTTACTGTACTTGTACCCTTTTTGTAGCCTTATTATGTCTTTTTAACAATAGTTTTCATACTATCTTTGTATCATCAGCAAATTTATGTAAATGGTTGGTAAAAACACCAAATTTAAAAGTATTGAAGCACCACTCCGATCATTGTGACAGCCATAAACAGACCCTCCTAAGCCTACTCTGTTTCTTGTCCATCAGCCAAACCTCTGAACCACACCTCTTCCACCATGAATTTTAATTTTCTGTACTGTTTTGATGTAGCACCTTTTCAAATGTACAGCGCTGAACTGTAGAGAGTGGCCAATTTCATTTTAACTTTGTGTTAATAAACTACTTTACTGTGAGATGGTTTATCAAATGCTCAAAAACATTAGTAGGATTCCTGGGCATCTGTTTCAGAAGGTCTGAACTCTTTTGCATCAACTTATGAGTCATCTTGTTCTCAAAAATCATTTGTCAATGTTTTTTTGGCTTTATAAAAGAAAGTTTGCAAACATATGAGTAAACATCAATTTCTTTTTTTTTTAAACTTCCAGAAAAGCCAACCTCTTTGTTTCATTCCTAATTGACGTGGGCCTTGGAATGTTGCTGATCTCGTGGCTTTATCAGCAGAATCGTATCGGCCATTTAGCAGATGCTCTCGTTCCGGCTGCTGCTGTAAGATATATCCTTTAAGGGTATGAAAATTGTGATCCGTTGAGAGAATTTTTACACCACTTTTATTCTTGTGTTGGGGTGGGAAAGGAAGAGAGAGAAACACAAAAAATTGTTATAACATTTGATATCACTTGCATTTTGTCATTGAGCCAATTCATATTTTGTAATAATTATATTAGCGTCATCCTGTCATTTGAGTTCAATTGATTTTTAGTTGGAGTATTTCTGGCTTGCTATTTCATAATGGAATATAGAAATACTTGATGTCATTTGTCCATTGACGTTACCAAATTTGACTTCATAACCAAAGCATAGATTCATAGTGCAGAACCAAAAAGGGCCATTCAGCAGATTGAGTCTATACCAGTTATTCTCAAGAATATTCTGGCTGTTTCTCTATTTTCCCACAATTTTTTCTCTTTCCAAGTACATACTTATCTAATTCCATTGTGAAGCGTGCCATTGAAGCAGCTATATGTTGTGTTTAATTAATTTTAAAATGTACTTTTTCACCTTGCCTTCAGTTCTTTTATCAATATCTTTTTATACCCTATAGTTTTTGACTCTTTAGCATTGGAAATAGTTATCTGCATCTATTCTATTTAAGCCTTAATGATTTGATAAAAGCCTTTTAATCACCCTTGTCCTCTTCTCAGTTCCAAGAATATCTTCAGTTCTTTATTCAAAGTCATTTTCCCTTAACTCTGAAATCATTCAAATGAAGCTCTACTGATTCTCCAGTCTTCCCATCCTTCCTGAATGATGATGCCCTGATTTGGCTATAATACCTCAAATGCAGCCAAATTAGTGTTTCATATTAGTTTACCATAACTTCTTGAAGTTTGTATTTTATCTCTCTATATAGCCCAAGAACCCATGTGCTTTATTAATTGCTTCCGTAACATCTCCAACCACTTTCAAGAAATTGTGTGCTTTAAAGAGTCCAATTGACTTGTAGTTTTGTTCCATATTCTTTCCAACAAACTGTTGCTTCACACCAAAATCCATCTAGTTTCAGTTGTCATATCTGCCATTCCACCGGCCTGACTTTGTCCTTTTGAATTTTATTATCTTCCTTTGTATTCATTTCCATGTTCTGTGCCATCTGTAATTTTTGACTATTTTCCTATTGCCCCAAGTCTAAGCATTAATGTATATCAAAAATAGCAGTAATTTTTATACTGAACTGTGGAGAAAATGGTCCCTTTAACACAATGAGCAACCTTTCACTAGCACTGTGTTCCATCCGTTGAGTAATCTGTGATGCCAGTGCCCCTTTATCCCATAAGTTTCTGTTTCAGTTCTGCCAGTTTTATTAAACACCTTTTGAAAGTCCATCTACAGTACAGTAACTACTGTCAGATTCGGATTAAGATTCACTTATCACATGTACATCAAAACTTACAGTGAAATGCATCATTTGTGTTAACCAGTAACACAATCTAAGAAAGTGCTGAGGGCAGTCCAGAAGTGCCACCACACATTCCGGCACCAACATAACATGTTGTTATCCATCCTTTCTATTATCTCATTAATAAAACATTTGTTGTGAGTTGCCTTTGGCTGCTTTGCTTTCAAAGATACTCTGATAACATTTGACAATTAAGGTTAAACTGGGAAAGAGATCATACATGTAAGGGAATGCATTTATATGGGCAAAATAACAGGAATTTGTGAAGGATTTTAAAACTGTGATTAATCTGCTAAACGTATTTAAACTACATTATATGAGTGGTGTGAACTATGTTATTTATGTTGACATGTAAAGCAGTTAGTGGAATATGATACATAATAAGCAGCCATAAACCACACTCAGTGGCAGACTTCGCTGCTATGCTTACAGCAAAAACATTGAAAATAAGTTCATTGTTCTTGTTATAAAATAAATTATCTGTAATGTGAAATCTAGAATTTATAAATACCTTCAATGCTTAAAATCCATAATGATGTGATATTTTGTGACAACAGCATATTGCCAAAGAGTTAGAGAAATTGCTGGAGTGGCTGATGGGAGCTCCTGCTGGCTTGAAGATGAACAAAGCGCTAGATGAAGTACTAGGACATTTCTTTCTTTATCATATTCATCTATGGATAAGTAAGTCACCTTTTTCTGTCAACACTTCTGAAGTGATATGCTTGGAAAGGGTCTGGAATGGATTAACAAGAATAATCACATTGAACATTTGGAAGTAGGCTCTGGGTCTGTTCTCTAGACTTTAGAAGAATGGGGAAGGGTGGGGTTGGGGGGGGAAGAGTCTCTTTCTTTTTAAATCTTTTTATTGAGTAAGTATACAAAAAACATATAAACATTAATACAATGTTAAAGTATAATAAAATTCCAAAAGATATCAATACCAAAAAGAAATTACTACAAACAATGTAATTTAAACATAAGAAACCAAGATAACATAATAGTATACTAAATTTTATATATATCAATGGAAAAAAAAAGAAAAAAAAACCCCCAAAAAAAAACCCACCGTGCAGCTAACTAAAAGCAAAGCAAAGCAATGGGCTAACTTGAAACCAAACAGAGTTAAACTTAAAATCACGTCCTCAATCCCGACCTCCATTAAAAACAGTGAAAAAAAACAAGGGTAAATATTACATTAAATGAAAATATCGAATAAAAGGTCCCCAAATCTGTTCAAATTTAAATGAAGAATCATAAAGGTTACTTCTAATTTTCTCCAAATTCAAACATAAAATCGTCTGAGAAAACCAAAAAAAGGTAGTTGGAGCATTAAGCTCTTTCCAATGTTGTAAAATACATCTTTTCGCCATTAAAGTAAGAAATGCAATCATTCTACAGGCTGAAGGGGAAAGATTACTAGAAATTTTAGGTAGTCCAAAGATAGCAGTAATAGGGTGAGGAGAGATATCTATATTTAATACCTTAGAAATAATATTGAAAATATCTCTCCAAAAAGTTTCCAAAGCAGGGCAAGACCAAAACATATGAGTTAAAGAGGCTATCTGCCCCGAACATCTATCACAGAAAGGATTAATATGCGAGTAAAAACGGGGGGAAGAGTCTCAATGAAACCTACCAAAAATTGAAAGCCTGGATGGAGTGGACATGGACAGAGTATTTACAGTAGTACGAGAATCAAAAACCAGAGTAGGGATGAGGGGAATTTCTTTAGCTAGAGGGTGGTGAGTCTATGGAATTCATAGCTATAGATGGTGGTAGAAGTCAAGTCATTGGCTATACTTAAAGCTGAGATAGATCGACTCTTTATTAGTAATATTTACAGAGACAAGGCAGGAGAATGGGGTTGAGAGGGAAAAAATTAATCAACCATGATTGAATGGTGGAGTAGATTCAATGGGCAAAATACCCTAATTCTGCTTCTATACTTATGGCCTCATTCTGCTTCTGTTGTATGGCCTTGTATGCACTGAGTTATCCAGAAACAGGTCTGTGAACAAAATGTTAGTTGACAATCCAACTGTTTAATTATTCTTAACAGACATTGTATTGAAGGTTAAAATGACTTTTGAGTAGCCTCGGGTCAAGAGAGGTAACGTCAAGAAGACAAGGGGCCAACCATTTCTTTTTTTGGTGAGGTAATCATCATCATCATCATTATGTGCCGTGTCATTTGACGTGGTTGAACATGGTTCTTGACCATGATTGTTTTTGGCAAATTTTTCTGCAGAAGTGTTGTGCCATTGCTGCCTTCTGGGCAGTGCCTTTACAATATGGATAACCCCAGCCATTGTCAATACTCTTCAGAAATTGTCTGCCTGATATCAGTGGTTGCAAAACCAGGACCCGTGATGTGCACCAGCTGCTCATACAACCATCCACCACCAGCTCCAATGGCTTCATGTGACCCTGATCCAACAGATGCTACATCTTGCCCAAAGGTGACCTGCAGGCTAGCAGAGGGAAGGAATGCCTTACACCTCCTTTGGTAGGGATGTACCTCCACCATGCCACCCCTTGGTGAGGTAAAGGGGGAGTAAATAATGTGTTTATGGCTGTCCAAAGCAATTTTTTTCAGCAAGGTTGTGATAAATGACAACTTTACTTGTTGAAAAGGGGAAAATCAAACCAGTAACCAGTATGTACAACAAACAGGGAACATTTTGGTAAAGATGCGGTCTTGTTCAGTATTCCAGAGTTTCTTTGATCCTGATACCAATTCAGTGCATATTTACTCCATAGGTTATATCCATCTGATGTCTCCATTTATTGAAATGATCCTGTGGTACGTTGGACTATCAGCATGTCTTGGCTTGACTGTGGCCTTGTCCATTGTTTCTGACATTATTGCTCTCCTGACATTTCATATCTACTGTTTTTATGTATATGGGGCCAGGTAAGATATCAATCTTTTCCGAAAGCTTAGAACAGATTAATAGCTAGAAACACACAATTGAAAATGAAAGATCAGAAAATTTGGATTGAGTAAACAAAAATATTCGTTATGTTCAGGGATGGTAAAAAAAAATTGTTTACAGACCCAGGTAGACAGCAGGCATTGCGTTGTGCACAAGAAGCAATAGCATTCCAAATTTGCATTTTACCAAATAAACAGGCCAAACATATCTCATAAATGTCCCAAAGCATTCCATGTGGACATAATTGACTGTAATGTCATCTTCATCACAGGAAGGTTTGATTTGCTGTCATCACCACTATCTAGGGAAAGGCACTAGATGTGATCACGCCTATTCTACCCATGGTGGTTGAGAAAACAATTCTACAAGAACTGTCTTAAAATTACTTGAATTTCCAGTTTCTGATCGTGTTCATGGCAATATACACTTTGTTGTGATTCAGGTGTAAACTGATCTCAAAAGGCTAATTTAATGCTTGGGATCTTTTTGACCTTTTACAGTGTTGTGTTCTTTTATCAGCATCTTTCAATGGTGTGTTCAGAAACATTAACTCCATAACTCAACATTTGGTGGTTCAGTGGGGGTTTAATATTTAATTTATGAATGATTTGTCACTTCACTACATATCAATAACTAGGTTTAGCATTAGTTTGGCATTTCCTTTATCTAAAAGTATTCAGAAACATTCCTTTAAATAATTTAATGTTTTTGAATAAAATCATAAATGCAATTCCAATTATTTCTACGGGAAATTTAAAAGTAGTAAGTACTGCTATAATACAGTTTTGTATTCATAAATTATGTTTAATTTGAATAATGCTCTGGCCAAAGATGACTTTAACCTTTCTGGCCTGAATTTTAAAGTAACAATTCTTGTGTAACTAGTTATTGTATCACTGGGTGGCGCTAAAGGTCTTCATTTCTCTCTCTCTCTCTACTATGGTTGGAGTGCATTTTTCTTCAAAATTAATGTGTTTTACTAAGAAACTATTCAACCTATACTTGAGATGATTCCTTATCTGGTCTCTCATTTTTAGCATTAGTTCAGAATATTGTTCCTGATTGGTTCTTCAGTCATAAATCTTCAATTATCTTTAATCTGTACATGAGCCAACAGGGATTCCTTGATGTTACAATTTGTTAAATACAAAACTATTTCATTGAAAAACATAATTATTTGCTAAGAGATTAGAATATTCATTGTTACATCTACTAATGCCATTTGTTTAAAACATTAGTGAGAGGAAGATGTCCATGTAACTCCATTGGCAAGCATGATTAGTAAATTTGCCGATGATAGAGAAAAAAAAGATGGTGTCATAGACGATGAAGATGTTTATCAAAAATTACATCAGGATCTTGATCAGCTGGATAACTGGGCAAGGAATGGAAAATGGGGTTGAGTTTAGATAAATTCAAGGTGTTGCACTTTGAGAAGTCAAATCAGGGTTGGACTTTTACAATGAACAGTAGGGCCGTGGGAGTGTTTATAGAACAGAGGGACCTAGGAATACAAGTACATAGATTCCTGAAAGCGGTTGTTACTAGTAGACAGGAAGATGAAGAGGGCTTTTGACACACTGGCCTTCAGTCAGGCAATTGATTATAGAAGTTGGGATATTATGTTGCAGTTATACTGTGCTTCTCAACTCTGCTTCCCATTCCCATTCAGATATGTCCATACATGGCCTCCTCTACTGCCATGATGAAGCTAAACTCAGGTTGGAGGTCATATACTGTCTAGGTAGTCTCCAGCCCCTTGGTATGAACACAGAATTCTCCAACTTTTGGTAATTCCCTCCCCCTCCCTTCCCCTATCCCTATTTCACTCTGCCCCCTCCCCCAGCTGCCTATCACCTCCCTCATGGTTCCGCCTCCTTCTACTACCCATTGTTTTCCTACCTATCGCCTCCCTGCTTCTCCTCCCCCACCCCTTTGTCTTTCAAATTACTGGTTTTTCAACTGAACCTACCAGCCTTCTCCGTCCAACCCTCCCCCACCTTCTTTATAGGACCTCTGCCCCTTCCCTCTTCAGTCCTGACGAAGGGTTCCGGCCCGAAACGTCGACTCATCGTTTCCACGGATGCTGCCCGACCTGCTGAGTTCCTCCAGAGTGTTGTGAGGGCTTTCTCTCATGTTGGTTTCTTCACTCTGTTTCCTTAGTTGACAGCTATGTCCTTCAAGGCTCAGCCAGCTTGGTCAATGATGGTGTGACCTAACCATTCCTGCTGACAGATATTGATGTTCTCCATCTAACATACATTATCTGTTCTTGTTACTGTACCTATGGCTAAATTTTGCTCAGTATGGAGAAGCATTAATTCAGCAGTTTAGGGAGGATGGTAGATGGTATTTGGGAGAAGATGGTGAACATATTTTGCTGTTATTACTATACTTCATGGGGTCTGGAATCTATGTTGAGGACTCTCAGGGCAGCATCTACATCCTGTACAGAATGCCTGCTTACCTTCTGGCAGAATAGGATATTCCCTTAGATTCTGATTGAGCAGTCTGGCATTCTATCTGTAGGGATGATCCTCAGCTTACAACCTGATCTGGATCTAATCACTGAGTGGTCTCAGATATATCAGCCACTTTAGATAGATAATATGCAGGATTACTTATGATGAGAGGTACTTTGACATTGATCTAACCACTGAATTCAGACAATGTTCCATCTGATTTTATTCCTGTTCTCAGTAATGCTATAACAAAGTGCTTTGCCTGGCCAATTCAGGGGCTGTTTAAAGTAAACCATATTTCTCTGGGTCCCAATTCACATTTAGACCAAATCAGCTGTGGTGGTAGATCTGTTTCTCTGAAGGAGATTAGTGAACCAGATGCATTTTTCAAACAATCCAGTGGTTTATGTTTTAAATTTCTTTTTTTTGTAAACAAAACTAAATTTAAATTTCACAGCTGTCATGTTGGGATTGGAACTTGATTCCCTAGATTGCCAATTCAGAACTCTGGATTACTAATCAAACCACTGCACTAGAGTTAACAAAAGTTACCATAGAAGTTGTAGGATACTTGGTAAGCCAGCTTTTCTGTATCCCTTTTGTACATTTTTGTAATGAATGCCTCCTTAAATAAATACTGTTTGTATTATACTTGTTTATCTTGTATCCGTTTTAAACCACATAACCACCCACTGGAGTATTTTAAACTTAGTTTTTTTTTTGTTAATCGTAAAATGCCACTTCTTGCTGAGCTGCAGTTGTAGAAGTGTCAGCAGTCCTTCAACTGGCTTAACCATTTAGTTCTGAAATAAAACCATAAATATTAACATGCTAAATCAATCGTAACATGCATCTCAGTTAAGTTTTATACAGCTTTCCCTTCCCCAAAATACAAACGTGCACTTTTCACAGAAAACTGTGGAAAGCTTTCACTTACGTTGTTATTGGGGAGAAGGAACTATCCTGTGCAACTGAGTCTTTTTAAACTGATAGCTTGTCTTAACACGGCTTGTTAACAGACCTGACTGAGAATACTTAACAATCATTGTGGAGGAATGCTTGTTTTCAAAGTTCTGTGCAGTAAGTTTTTCAAACACATTTTTGGGATGATGTCAATATAAACACTATTAAGTAGCAAATCATTTTATATTTAAACTGCTTACCGCTAAAGTTTAAGGGAGATGCATTATAAAAAGGAAAATTATTTTTTCTCGTAATGATTTTAATATTAAATTATTATTGTTAAAGAAATTCATCAGTGAATACTTGAAATCTTTGTTTTAAGCAGGCTCCCTTCATAGTTTTAAAATTGTCATTGGTTTCCAGACTCTTTACTAGAATTAGCCCTGCATCCTTAGCAAGAGATACAGACCTGAGTTTCTGTGCCATCTGCTTTCCAGTAACTGCTGTGGAGTATCCACTTGTAAACTGATCAGGTGCTACAAGTTTGATTTTTATCCCCACTTAACCTCCCCACATTCTTGCCATTGTTTTCCTGCACCACACAAATTCAGGGTCCTAAATACATGATTAATGTACACTTAGGTGACGTATGGAAGTCACCGGCTCCTTGAGAAATCTTATGATTGAAATATTTGAAAAGCAGTAAACTGATACTATAAATCTGAAAAAAAATCACAAAATTCCAGAAATATCAGAAGATCAAAGCTGCATTTTTGGAGGGAAATTAATCAGCCTGAAATACAAATATATACACAAATGCTGCTGGGTATATTTATTTCCAGCATTTCTGTTTTTTTAAACTGAAATATTATTGTTTTTGAAAGTAGAGAAAATAAAATTGAGTTACTGCAGGAAAAATACCTTCTTTACAAAATCTTAGAAGCAGTTCACAATTATAGTTCAAAATCCATCGCCATCACTAGAGCTGCTGAGTTTGAAATTGTGAATTATTTGCCATGATATGTTAATGAATTTGTTTTATTTTTTCTTTTTTAAACCTTCAGTACAGATACACATGAGATAAATATGCATGCACTAATAATGTGAGTTGTTATAAACTGGCATACATGATCCAGAATCCTGGGCTAATTATCCTGTTTCAATTCTTGCCACAGCAAATGAAGAATTTGTTTTTGAAATTAATTAGTCACCTAACTGCATCTTATTCACTAATGTCCTACTGAGGAAATCATTCTTAACCTAAGCTTGCTTGTATATGATTATAACAATGTGGTTGACTATTATGCCAAGGCTAGGTTGAGGTTTCTGTCAAGTGTCCATTTCTTTCTTTATTAGCCTGTAGTTAGAGCAGCGAGAATGGATCCCTGGTCAGTGGTGTGCTTCTCTTGTAGATTCTTGGAGTTGGGAGACCACCAGTGTCCCTGATTGCTATATCTGTGAGAAGTACTTCTGGGTGAGTTCCCTCCAGACTATGTTAGGGAGCTGGAACTGGAGGTGGATGACCTACAGTTCATTTGGAAGAATGAGGAGTTGATACTTGGGAGCTACTGGGAGGCAGTCACACCCAAGTTGCAGGTGACAGGTAGCTGCGTGATTGTCAAGAGAGGAAAGGAGAATAGACAAGCAGTAAAGAGTATTCCTGTAGCCATTCCCTTCAATAATAAGTTCACCACATGGGTACTGTTGGAGGAATGGCCTACTAAGGGAAAGCCACGGCGGCCAGGTCTCTAGCACTGAGTTTGGCTCTGTGGCTCAGAAGGGAAAGAGGGAGAGGAGAGAGGTTGTGATAGGGGATTCAGTAGTTAGGGGAACAAAACAGGAAATTCTGCAGATCTGTTGAAGACTCCTGTATGGTATATTGCCTCCCAGATGCCAGGGTTGGGAATGTCTCAGAATCAGAATCAGTTTAATATCACCGGCACATGTTGTGAAATGTTGTGAAACCGCCAGAGAAAGCAGGATCTCCCAGTGGCCACACATTTTAATTCCACGTCCCATTCCCATTCTGATATGTCTATCCACGGCCTCCTCTACTGTAAAGATGAAGCCACACTCAGGTTGGAGGAACAACACCTTATATTCCGTCTGGGTAGCCTCCAACCTGATGGCATGAACATTGACTTCTCTAACTTCCGCTAGGCCCCACCTCCCCCTCGTACCCCAGCTGTTACTCATTTTTATGCACACATTCTTTCTCTCACTCTCCTTTTTCTCCCTCTGTCCCTCTGAATATACCTCTTGCCCATCCTCTGGGTCACCCCCCCCCCGTCTTTCTTCCCGGACCTCCTGTCCCATGATCCTCCCGTATCCCCTTTTGCCTATCACCTGTCCAGCTCTCGGCTCTATCCCTCCCCCTCCTGTCTTCTCCTATCATTTTGGATCTCCCCCTCCCCCTCCAACTTTCAAATCCCTTACTCACTCTTCCTTCAGTTAGTCCTGACGAAGGGTCTCGGCCTGAAACGTCGACTGCGCCTCTTCCTATAGATGCTGCCTGGCCTGCTGCGTTCACCAGCAACTTTGATGTATGTTGTTGTGAAATTTATTGTTTTGTAGCAGCATTACTTTGCAAGATTGGGTCCACAACATTCTTAGAGGAGAGAGTTAGCAGCCAAAAGTCAGAGTACCAAGGGAGGAAAGGAGATAAAGTCCTGAAGGGCAATTATAGGGAGCTAGGTAAGAAGCTAAAAAGCAGAAAATGCCATGTGCCAGTGAGTGTAAGAATAGTATAATATGGCAGATGAATGTATGGCTGAAGAATTAGTGCAGGGGTCGGGGATCTCTTCTGGGGAAGTTAATGGCCTGAACTTAGAACTTGAGGGATACCAATATTCTTGCAGGCAGGTTGGCTAGAGCTGTCGGCTAGGGGTTTAAACGAGGTTGGCAACAGTGATATGCCATAGGATGGAGCAGTTGGTGTAAGAGTAGATGCAACTTGTAGCAAAAAAATATAGATAGGTGGGTTTGTAAGTTTGCAAGTGATACAAAGATTGGTGGTGTTTTAGATAGCATAGAAGAGTTCCAAGGGATACAGCAGGATATAGATCAGTTGTAGATAGGGGCAGGGAAATAGAAGCATTCTAGAAGCTCTTGGATAAGCACATATATATGCAGGAAATGAAAGGATATGGACATTGTGTATGCAGAAGGGATTAGTTTAGTTGGGCATTTGATTCCCAATCCTCATGATCTTGACTACCAACCAGACCCAATGAAGCATCTCAGCCCGAAATATTGACAGCTCATTTCTTTCCAAAGATGCTGCTTGACTTGCTGAAGTTCATCCAGCATTTTGTGTGCGATGCTCATGATTTCCAGCATCTGCAGAATCTCTTGTGTCCCATATTACCAATTTAATTGGTTTGGCACGACAATGTGGGCAGAAGGGTCTGTTCCTCTGCTGGACTGTTCTACGTTCTAAATGGTTCAACCCAATTCAGACATGTTTGTGAGGATATTGCAGCTGCAGCGTTTGTAGCTTGTACAGTACAACCTTATGTAATTCTGACTACAAATTAATGAAAACATCAGCTATTATGCACCACTGAATATTATTAATTTTGTTTCCAGTATTTACATTTCTTGTGAATACTGTTACAGCATTTCTTTATCCTGATCTGGAAGGCTTATACTGGAGAGCAGAAGGCCATTATTGTTTGTACAAAGTTCAATCAATGTGTACCAATTGGAATTTTTATTTCCCAAACAAAGGTACTTTTCAGTCACAGTTTCCAGGAGAAAGATATGATTCTTGCAAGCAATTATTGCATACTATAAAGAAGCATTGTTTGACAAATTTTGTGGTGTTATAAACTGTATGTATGTCGAATATTGAAATGCTTCCTGTTACTTTATATTCTGTTTGCTCAAGTTCTCATAATTTATGAAATTGCAACGGGTGCAGACATTGAGGATGTGCAAATGTTGTACTGAATAGTTTACTCAAATGAAATTTTATCCAACTTTTTTTATATGTGTGCCTGACACTTGACAGTTTGTAAAACAGATGGGAATCCATTTAAAGCTAATATTGCAATCAGAAAATGGATGTTTTCTAGTGCTTTAAAGCACTTAGCTTTGGGGAATTCTTCCGAACAGTAAAACTTTTAAAATGGTGTTTGTTTTTTTTTCATTCCTTTTTTTCCATCTTTCAAGTTATGTTATCTGACATTCTTTGGTCAATGAGGGAATTGAACTGGAAGGAATAATCAAACATGAAAAGTTGATAGATTTAGGAACTAAAATGCCACATAGGCATTAATCATTTTTTAATCATTGCTGTTTCATTTTCTAAAAGTGAGAAATGGACTTGGAACTTAATCCAGTTTTTGATATATTGTAGTGTACAATAAGTATGAATATTTTCTCCTACTGTGTAGCTTTAGGCAAAACCAGAAAGAGTACATTTGTTCACTTAAGTTTCTCCTTTTGGTTGATATTATTCCCCTTAAAAGTTGGCCCCATGTATTTTCAATTGACAGCTTTAACTTTTTGTTTAAGAGGAATGAAGGTTATAGCATATTGATCTTACACCCTGCAAGACTGCAGATGGTTGAGTTGGTAAAGCCAGAAACAACCTGCTGCTTACTGATCTATGAGTAAATGTGCTAACTCTTTAAAAGCCATAGTAATTATTCTTCACAAAATAAAATGTGTTGGAACCAATCTAAACTTCACTGTGATATCAGTTAAATTGTGATTGTATTACCTAACCAGTTGTCTGAGATGTGCAATCCATTTTAATAGTCATGCTTTATTTACATCAAAAGACTTGTATCTGAACTATCAATCTCCAGTGGCTTGCTGATGTAGCTAAATCAAAAAACGGTGGTAAAAGAGTTAAAGGAGTATTTGGTACAGTCAAAAGAAACTAAATGGATTAGTAAAAAAAATTGTATGCTAGGAACGTCATTCATGCTTCACGGTGTTCCAAAAATTAGCTGCATGACTTGCAGTCTGAGACTCTGAGTAGCCTACATTGGTCAATTGTAGGAGTATAGATGCACCACTATAACCATCGTTACATAAAAATCACATCCTGGAACTGCATATCTCTATTTTTCTGCCTCGGTGTGGCATCTACTTAAAAGATGTGAGTACCCTAAGCACCTCAAGTTTCCAAGAAAATGGAAACTATGGGTTTCCATAGAGGGCTATAGGTAACCCTAGGTAATTTCTAAATTAAGTACATGTTCGGCATAGCATTGTGGGCCGAAGGGCCTGTATTATGCTATAGGTTTTCTATGTTTCTAAAATGGTAAGAGGTGGGAACAGTCTGGTAAAGTGCTACAATTTTCAAATGTGATAGTGATAATTTATGACATTATTTTATTATAGAGCTTCTGCGGCATTACTGTTGAATGTTTCTTTTATTTAAGAATGGCTTGTAACTATTCTTGGCTCTTCACTCAACCTTGGAACAGGATGCTCTTCATTAACTACAGCTCTGCATTCAGCACTATCCTCACCTCAAAACTAATCAATAAGCTCCAAGACCTAGGCCTCAATGCCTCCTTCGGCAACTGGATTCTCAATTTCCTCACTTACAGACCCCAGTCAGTTCAAATTGGCAACAACATCTCCTCCATAATCACCATCAGTGCAGGTGCACCACTAGGCTGTGTGCTTAGCCCCCTGCTCTACACACTTTATACTTGTAACTGTGAGGCTAATTACAGCTCTACTGCCATATTTAAGTTTGCTGATGTTGGCCGAATCAAAGGAGGTAATGAATCAGCTTATAGGAGGGAGATTGGAAATTAGGTTAAATGGTGCCACAACAACAACCTCTTGCTCAATATCAGCAAAACCAAAGAGCTGATTATTGAGTAGGAGGAAACCGGAGGTCCATGAGCCAATCGGGATCAGAGGTGGAGAGGGTCAACAACTTTAAATTCGTCGGCATTATCATTTCAGAGGATCTGTCCTGGGTTCAGCACCTAACTGGCATTACAAAAAAGGCATGGCAGCACCTCTACTTTCTTAGAAGTTTGTGGAGATTCACATGTCATCTAAAACTTTGACAAACTTCTATAGATATGTGGTGGAGAGTATGTTGACTGGTTGCATCACAACCTGGATTGGAGACACAATGAATAGAAAAGTCTACAGAAAGTAGTACAGTAGATACAGCACAGTCTGTTACAGGTAAAGTCCTCCCCACCACTGAGCATGTCTACAAGGAGTACTGTTGCAGAAAAGCAGCATCCATCTTCAAGGATCCCCACCATCCATGCTTGTAAATGAATTTTAGGGCAATATATAGTGGTATATATGTACATTGATAATAAATTTACTGCGAACTTTGTTTCAGTTCTCTTTTTTCTCATCCTTTCTGCCTTTGCCTCTCTTGACACACTTTTCTGTAATTAGTTTAAAGTTCCTCCTCACGGACTTCCACTGTACATCTTTATATTCTTGCATTTCTCTCTACATCCCTGAATAAAGCATTGTGCAGATCCAATAGAAGAAGGCAGATTGTAAGTCACAGTCAACACCATCATTTTTCAAATAAAATTTAAGAAATTATTTGATGTATAAACAAAATGGTTGGATGTGTAAAGATCTCTTAATGTTGTACGTACTGAATAGGACTCTATTGCAATTGAGTAACAGATTAAATTCCATTGAAGTCCAACTAGTTTTGTGAAATGTTTGCAAGTAACTGACACATAATTATGCTTAATTCATAAGTATTTGATCTGCAGAGACACGAAGTATTTTGAGTCTTGCTAGAATAATCTTCAATAATCTTTATTTAAACTTACATTTTACAGTGTAATAATGTTCTCGGTGAAAGTGATAGCAGTTGTGTGAATAGGTCCAATGAAAAAGTATTATATCACAGAACAAAAAATTAAAAGATTTGAACATTAAATAATGCAAAGTTTTCAAGAGGTTAAAAGCATACATACAAATTGTCAAAATTTCAGCCTGTTTCTGGCAGTGTTTTTTAATTTTTGTAACCTGTGATGATAAGCAAAAAGGAAACTGAACATTTGAATACTTTTAATAGAACTTTCACAATGCAAATTTTACTGTCTCATAACATTGTGGAATACACTTTTATAGTTCAAAGTAAATTTATTATCACAGTACATATATCACCATGTACAAACCTGAGATTTGTTTTAATACAGTCACACTCAATAAATGCAGTAATCATGATAGACTCAATGAAAGGCCACACCAACAGGGCAGATAATCAGTTTGCAAAAGACAACAAATTGTGCGAATAAAAAAAGAAAAATAGAAATAATAATAAATAAACAATAAATATTGAAAAGAGAGATGAAGAGCCCTTGAAAATGAGGCCGTAGGCTGTGGGAACAGTTCAAAGATGGGTCAACTGAAGCTAGCTCCTCTGGTTCAGGAGCCTGATGGCTGAGGGGTAATAACTGTTCCTGAACCCGGTGGTGTGAGTCCTGAGGCTCCTGTACCACCTTACTGACAGCAATAGCAGGAAAAGAGCATAACCTGGGTGGTGGGGGTCCCTGATGATGGATGCTGCTTTCCTGCAACAATATTCCAAGTAGATGTGCTCGATGTTTGGAAGGCCTTTATATGTGATGGATTGGGCTGTATTCACTACTTTTTGTAAGATTTTCCGTTCAAAGGCATTGGTATTTCGATAGCATCTATGCTGCAGCCAGTCAATATACTCTCCACGACACATCTATAGAAGTTTGACAAAGTTTTAGATATCATGCCAAATCTTCGCAAACCCCTAAGGAAGTAGAGGCACTGCCATGCTTTCTTCGTAATTGCATTTGCGCGCTGGGCCCAGGAAAAGCCCTCTGAGATGATCATCAAGGAATTTGAAGTTGTTGACCCTCCTTCTCTGATCCCCAATGAGAACTGTGAGAACTGACTCGTGGACCCCGTTTCCTCTTCCTGAAATCAATAATCAGCAAAGGATTTTGTTTTTTTTAAAAAAATGTCATGCTTTTAAACATTTTTTATAAACTGCCCTCGCTTCATGAAGATATTTTTTCTGTGCTGTAAAGTTTCCACATGTACAGTAAAACATGAAATTTTTATACATTTTGTATGTAGAATCTATTGTTTGAAGATCTGTGGCTTGTCATCTCTCTGGCGATTGTTCAGAGGGAAGAAGTGGAATGTTCTGAGGCAGCGTGTGGACTCCTGCAGTTATGACTTGGATCAGGTGGAGTGTTTTTACTGATATCTACACTTACTGAGTGATAGAGCTTTGGGGAAGTATGTTTGTATCTTTTTATAATAGTAATTTGAAAAGATTATGTACCCACCGAGTAAACATTCCTAGGTAGTTTGTGGCATCTTATTCATGAGCCATATGAAATCTCATGACTTTCATAAATCCATAAAGGCAAATTTAAAATTATACACCAATATAGGTGGGTACAGCTAAGTGAAGAAGACAGGGTTCCCGGGGAAAAAAGAAGGCTGCGCTGAGTCTATAAAGAGTACCTACATATATACTTTGGTAGTTAAATGACAAAGATTTTCAACAGAAAACAGTGAAAATGTGCAGTAGGTCTTAGTGCATCCATGGTGAGAGAAACGGTATTACCATTTACCACATATTTTGGTCTTATCTTGTAGTTGTCCATGCAGCCATGTAATTCCTATTTAATACAAAAAGAACTTATCTACAAAGGTTATAACATTCCAAAATATAAAATTTCTTATTGCTGCATGTACAGTAGCAGACCACTCAAACAGTTGATTCTTAAGGGATAACTAATTTCTCGTAGCCTTTTCTAGAGGAAAAGTACAGTGATATCAATAAAAATCTTCAGTCTATATCTGGTAAAACTAGTTGAAGTTTCTTTGCATTGACATGGTCTATTTTTTAAACTCGGAAGTTGACTTCTAAAGCTGTGCTGAAATTGCAGACAGTTTTGCCTTCCTAGTCCCATCAGTAAGGGGTGATGCCAGGTGTTTTTTTTCTACTTCTTAAACATTATTGTCATCTATTATTATAAAGGGCAATGTGGAGGAGAGGTTTGATATTTAAAGTTGCTTCAAGAGACTAAGTGCAAGAAGTCTCATTTGTGAAATTTGAGACTTTATCTATTGATAAAAGGTTGTCCTGCAGATTGGGTAAATGGTGCTTTACCAACCTTTCTGCACACTCCATTTTCCAAACCATTGCAGTATGCATTTTTATTGAAAGCTGTGTTCAAGAGTAATGCATCCTCTGCTGTAGTGTAGTTTTGACCTCAAATGCTCAATAGTTAGGCTTAGATTAGGAAATAAAATGATAAGCAACTCTTTCTCCTGTCCTATTGGATCACGGCAGAGCCTAATCCTCAAACGTGCTTCCTATACTTTCCCAAATCCCTATATTTCATTGGAATCCAGTCTCAGCCTTGAACCTTAAATCTGAATTAGAGTATACTGGGGTGTATGGTGCTGTAACCTTTTTCACCATAAGCTTGAACCTCCAAGATGGGAGCTCTGGGTCCGTAAAAGTAGAGAATTTGTTCCATAATCTTTTTTAGGTTATTAAATGCAGGTTTTTACATAACAGCCACTCATGTCTTTTATTTTTGTTTACAGCTGTTTATTGGAACATTGCTCTTCACCGTTCTCCTATTCCTCTTGCCAACCACGGCACTGTATTACCTTGTCTTTACACTGGTAATGAACTTTGGTTGTACTTCAGTAAGCCTGATTAAGATGCATATACTGCAATATGATTAGTATGAATGATCTACGAAAAGTTGTCTTCCATACTGTATCTAACTGTATATCATGTGTAACTGTGGTATGATTATCTATAATTCTGTGGTTAGACCATGGTTAAAAGGATGCTGCTTATGTGTTCATGGGGTAGATTTTACATTCCTTCTTGGGCAGTCTCTCAGGATGGAGAAAAACTTATGTCCATTTCAATTCTTTGGGTTGTGAGGTGACAGAAAGTACTTGAGTAGTGCCTGGTGAAATGTTCTTCCATTTTCATTTCCAAGGGCTTTGGTGCCTTCTCAATTTTGATTGGTCATGGATCAGGGATTCCCCAGAGTCAACCATTCTAGTTAGACGCGCGCGCGCCCACACACACACACACACACACACACACACACACACACTCACTCACACTTTCATACACTCACACACACAACCTGTCTTTTACCCTCATCACTGCACTGCGGACACAAAGCCACTTTTTTATAATGCTGTTTCCATTGTAAATATATGCTGGTATGTATTCACGTTTTATTCCATATCCGTCCTTTAACCTCTAACTTTATTTTATATAATTCTTTATTCTTTATCATTTTTGGCTTTTTTGTTGCATGTCATGTCCTGACGAACATACCACATCAAATTCCTAATAGATGTAAATGTATATGACCAAATAAAGTTGACCATTGAATGAGTGAAAATGTTGCATTTATTTTGGGGAGTCCTTGAGAACATTCTTGAAATGTTTTTAATATCCTCCTACTGATCTCAGGCTATGACAGACTTTGGAATACTTCTTGTTAGCCGGTTGTCAGGTATGTCACCAGTTGTAGAACTGGACAGGTTCACTAACATTGCTTATGCTGCTAGTGGATTTGGAGGATTTTGCAGTGATAAGCCTACCTATGTTCCTGAAGCAAACAGGAGGCTGAAGGGTAGGTTTTACACCAACCAAAAGAATAGGTGGATCATAAACAGTTTATGTTTGACTGACCTTTGTCTTTTTATTGTCTTTCTTGAACAGTTACGATTGGTGGTGGTAGTTATTCAGGGTCTCATTCAATTGCTCATGGACTTCATTAACACCCTCCCATTATTTGCATTAGGACTCAGACTGTGCCGGCCTTATGTCCTTGCAGGTATTGTAAAATCTGAATTAATTGTTAGATGCTTTAAGCTGTGAGAAACATTGGCATTGATTTTGATTATTGTCAAAGGAACAGCACATCATTTATTCCACTGATAGTTTTTTTTTCTAATAGATCATGATCCTTTTCAATACTGTGTACCTAAGAGGGCATCTGTGGAGTTTTTGAACAGGGCAAGCAATATTCCGCTCCGTTCCTCATTGACGCGGGCTGCATCTAAACTAGGAGATTTTTAGTTAATTATAAAATTGTACTATAACAAAATATGAAGAAAAACGTAAATAAAATCAACAATTTTATTAAACTCCAAAGTATTTACATTTTGAGAGAATGAATCACTTGTAAATGTAAATCTTCAGTGTCAGTATTTAAGATTTCATGCATTATAAATTTGTTTAGAATTGGATTCAACTGAACATTTTCAGAGGTGCTATAATGTAACTTACTGCTGTAAGGGAGAGCAGGGCAACATCAATTGTAAATTGTGCACTTCTATATTGAAGTGTATGCTTTCAGGCCTTGGACATCCCCTGCTGACTTATTTTACATTGTTGATTAGATTAGCCTGTATTTCAGACTGTTGGCTGTTTCCATTTTAAATTTGAGATGTTGTCATGCTTAAATATCTCTACAGATACAGAAAAATCAGAAAATTACCAGCAAAGTTTGTAAGATATGTGATAACATATGTTGATACATTATCCAGGCATAAGTAAAATTCCAATAATCTGCTACCTGACTATTCAGAATTCCACATGATTTGGGAACTGGGTCATTGGCTAATGATTCCTTCATTCCCTTTCACTCACCAGAGTCCCAAAGCCAGCACATCCTTTCACACATCAGGACCCCAGTTTCCCACTCTGTATTCAAACTTAACAGGTTCACCTGAAAATTTATAAATATATAATTATATATACACATGCCATGCAGTCCAGAAAATCCACTTGTCTGACAGCACTAAATTTCTGAGCCTGCTGGAGTAATGGAATTTTACTATAGCTTGACAACTGTAGAGGACTGTTAAAATTTCATTCATAATTATATTTGTATGTTGTCCCTGCCCATTTATTAAATCAAATTGGCACATAATGTATATTGGTAATTGATAAATCATAATGGCCACGATGACTTTATTTCAAAGAAGTATGGGTTAGGGTTAGTAAGTTGTGGGCATGCTATGTTGTTGCCAGCAGCATGGGACATTTGCGGGCTGCCCCCAGCATATCCTCAGATGTGTTTGTCATTGACACAGAGGATGCAATTCACTCCATATTTCAATGTGTATGGTGACAGATCAAGCTAACCTTTAAGATAATCTGTACATACTCATTAATTCAGCTAACAAATTTTACTGGCTTAGATTTGCTCACACACCTTCCCTGCCACCTCTCTCCTTTGAAATGTCCGTACCAGATCCAGATCAGATATTTACACTGCTGCCCTGGAGCAACCTGCCTTCCAGTGACCAGGCCTGAAGAGCAGCACTGTTTCCAATAATGAGCTGAGGAAGCGTCACCTCCTGCTTCTTCCATTGTCAAATCTGTGAGGGTTATTTAACTTTTTAAAATGTCTCTCACATTCAATAATATATAGGCATCCATTAGTCTCGTGAGACCATGGATTTGCGCCTTGGAAGGTTTCCAGGGCACAGGCCTGGGCAAGGTTGTATGGAGGACAGGCAGTTTCTCATGCTGCAAGTCTCCCCTCTCCACGCCACCAATGTTGTCCAAGGGAAGGGCACTAGGGCCGATACAGCTTGGCACCGGTGTCATCGCAGAGCAATGTGTGGTTAAGTGCCTTGCTCAAGGACACAACACGCTGCCTCAGCTGAGGCTTGAACTAGCAACCTTCAGATCACTAGACCAATGCCTTAACCACTTGACCACGCGCCAATTTTATAATTTTATAATAATTATAAAAAATAACATATCTAAGAATGTTTGTGAACTGTGATAAATAAATCAATTGTTTTAATATGATTTTTTTCAAAAATAGAACTTGTAGCTCTACAATCACCATAGGTATCGATGTGGTTACAGATCCTGTGCTGGGTCTAGCCGGGCATGATCAGCAAGACAATTCCCCAGCCCTCCCCCACCATCCCTAACATAAAGAAACAAACTAGAGGTCCAGCAGGTTGGGCACATTAACAGGTTTGAATTCCAAATATGTCTGGAAGTTCTACATTTGATAACGTATGCAGGAAAATCTCAGATTTTCATTTAAAAGGGGTGCATCACAGCACTAGTGATTTGGGGTCATTTTCTGCTACTGTCTGTAAAGTGTTTGTACGTTCGCCCTGTGACCACATGGGATTCCTCTAGGTGCTCTGGTTTCCTCCTGCATTCCAAAGGTTGGGGTTAGTAAGTTGTGCGCATGCTACGTTGGCGCCGGAAGCACAGTGACACTTGCAGGCAGCCTCCAGCACATCCTCGGACTGTGTTGGTTGTTGACGCAAAGGACACATTTCACTGTATGTTTCAATGTACACGTGACAAATAAAGCTAATCTTTCTAATCCTTGATGTCTGGGACAGCTTAAAATTTGCTTTATGAAAATAATTATGTATCCATTTACAGAAGTGAGGTTGAGTGCTGAATGTTTTTTTTCTTTGTTTTATGTACAGCTGGTGTTAAGTTTCAAGTTTTCCAGAAGGTTGCTGGTAAACCTCTTCACTTATTGATGCAGGTAAGTTATCCTAAATGGCCTTATTGCTTTGCCAGTAAGTAGAGATAAGCTTTTAAAGTAGTTATGTCATAATACTCGTTTCAAAAAGTTTAGTTTGTGAATTTAATGTATTCAAGGATAATCTGTTTTATATTTATTTCCATTTTGATTCAATTGATTTCACCTATTTCTCTCTGCAAACTCTTCTGGCTCATTTACCACAGACACTGAAGGGATTGCTTTTGACGCCTCTTAACTTGACCAATGTTTGCCTTATTGTGCGTCATCCCACTTTTATAACACCGTTAATCTCCTCCTCTCCAGTGCAATAATAGATGTTGCTGCCCTCAGTCATTGGTTATGCTGCTGCAACTTCATTTAGGCTGATTTACTGCTGTTCTTCTGAAGCTGACTTTATAGAAATCCGTCATTCCCCACCACCCCCCCCCCAAGTATTTTCAGATTAGAAGTTTTGAATGTCTTAACTTCTCATTCCAGGGCTCATTCCAACCTGTCCATATTACATAGAACATGGAATACTATGGCTCTGTACAGACACAGTGCTATGCCAACCTTTTAACCTACTCCAAAGATCAACCTAATCCTTCCCTCCACATAGCCCTTCATTTTTCTTTCAGCCGGCAACGGTGGTGGAGGCGGATACCATAGGGTCTTTTAAGAGACTTTTGGATAGGTACATGGAGCTTAGAAAAATAGAGGGTTATGGGTAAGCCTAGTAATTTCTAAGGTGGGGACATGTTTGGCACAACTTTGTGGGCCGAAGGGCCTGTATTGTGCTGTAGGTTTTCTATGTTTCATGTGTTTATCGAAGAGTTTCTTAAATGTTCCTAATATATCTGAAGCTACCACCATTCCTGGCCGTGTATTCCATATACTTACAACTCTGTGTTTAAAAAAAAGCCTTCCTCTGACATCTCCAATATACTTCCCTCTAAACACCTTAAAAGTATGTCTTTTCGTATTAACCATTGACATGCTGGGACAAAGGCATTAGCTGGCTCGGCTCTTTGTCTCTTATCATCTGATACACCCCTATCAACTCACCTCTCATCTTCCTTTGCTCCAAGAGGCAAAGTCCTAGCTTGCTCAACCTTTTCTCATAAGACATGTTTTCCAGTCCAGGCAGCATCCTGGTAAATCTCCTCTGCACTCTCTCTAAAGCTTCTGCATTCTTTCTATAATGAGGCAACCAGAAACAAACACAATATTTCAAGTGAGGTCTAACTAGAGTTTTATAGAATTGCAAAATTACCTCACACCTCCTGACCTCAATGCTCAGACTAATGAAGGGCAACATGCTATACACCTTCTTAACCATCTTATCAAATGCGTGAGAGCTTTAAGGGATCTATGGACTTGGACTGCAAGATCCCTCTGTTCCTCCACACTGCTATGAATCCTGCCATTAACTTTGTACTCTGCTATCAAGTTCAACTTTCCAAAGTACAACATTGCATAATTTTTTGGTTTGAACTCCATCTGCCACTTCTCAGTGCATCGCTGCATCCTGTCAATGCCCATTGTAAAGTACAACAACTTCCAACACTGTCTGCAACACTGCCAACCTATGTACCATCTGCAAACTTACTAAACCCCCCCCCCCCCACTTCCTCATCCAAGTCATTTATAAAAATCTCAAAGTGCAGCGGTTTCAGAAAAGATGCCTGTGGAATACTACTCATCACCATCATCTTGGCAGAATATGCTTCATCTCCTACCACCCCCTGCCTTCTGTGGGCAAGCCAATTCTGAATCCACACAGACAAGTTTCCCTAAATCCACTGCCTCCTGACTTTCCAAATGAGCCTACGCCTACCATGGGGAATCTTGTCGAAGACTTACTAACTTCATATACACCTGCTCTATCTTCCTCAGTTGCTTTATCACATACTTAAAGTCAACGAGGCTCGTGAGGAACGACCTGCCCCTCCCAAAGCCATGCTAACTATCCCTAATCAGACTATGTTTGTCCAAATGCTCAGAAATCTTGTCTCTAAGAATACACTCCAATAGTTTGCTCACCACTGAGCAAAATTCCCAGGATTATCCCTACGACCCTCCTTAAACAAAAGAAAACCATGGCCAGTGAGGACTCAAAGATCATCGTCAATGGTGCAACAATCTCGTCCCTTACTTCCTGTAGTAACCTGGAGTATATCCTGTCCAGCCCCAGAACTTGTACATTCTAATGTTTTTCAAAAGTTTCAACACAACATGTCTCTGCACATTACCTTGTTCTACACTAACCTCACATTTGTCAAGGTCCCTCTCACTGGTGAACAGTGAAGCTAAGTATTCATTCAAGGACCCTCCCTATCCTCTAACTCAAGGAACATTTCCTCTTTTATCTCTTATCAATCCTACCCTCACTCTATTCTCCAATTCTCCAAGTATGTGTAGAGTTTACCTCACCCTTCTTCTTATTAAATGTACTACTTGCATGATACCTTCTGTCACAGGTACTAATATTTCTCCAATCATTTTGTGTTTTCTTTTGCCTTTGTAACAACACCAGGTAACTTCATAGCATTAAAGGCAGCTTATGTTATTAGTTCTAGTTTTTTTTACATAATGTATCTAATGATAGCTGCCAGGAAAGGTCAGTTGTCACTGACTGAAGTAACCTTAACCAGAGGGTGGTGAATGTGTGAACTTATTTTTTCAACTATTTCTAAAGCACTTAAAATTAATCTACAACCTAATAAATTAACTGTGCTTTTTGGAATAATTCCTCAAAATATTCATGGTATTTCTGTGTCTGACCAACATGTTATTGCATTTGTTACATTGATAGCTAGGAGGGCCATTTTGTTGAAGTGGAAGGATACATCAGCTCCCACTTTGTCACAAAGGTTCTCTCAAGTGATGCTATGTCTTAGTTTGGAGAAAATTAGAAGTCGAACCTTTGAACCCTATTTTGAGAAAAGATGGGGCTCATTTGCTCGTCATTATCATTTGAGCTAATTGATAGATTTTTTCCATGATCTAATTGTAAATTCTTTGGTATATTTTCTTTTCTTGCTGGCGGTTTGATGTTTATTTTTAGAAGCTTTTTGTATGACGCATGGCTCCGGGGTTGTACACCTAATGGGGTTTCTTTTCCCCCCACTTTTTCTGCTTCGTAGGTTTTTTTTGTTATCACAAATTTTTTTTCAATCTTTAAGATAATGTCTTTTTTTGAAACATTGTAAGTGTTGTTACTTCAATGTACTCGTGTTATTTCTTTTGTATGATATAACAATAAAAAGATTTGAAAAGGTAGAATGTGTGAACTTCATAGCCACAGACAGCTATGAAGGCCAAGTCATTTGATGTATTTAAAGTGAAGGTTGATAGTTTCTTGAGTAGTCAAAGGTTACAGGGAGAAGGCAGGAGAATGGGATTGAGGGAAAATAATAAATCAATCATGATTGAATAGCAGAGACAACTCAATCAGCTGAATGACCTAATTCTGCTCCTATGTCTTATGGTCTTTTAAACACTGTCATCTAGCTATTCTAGCAGTTTTATTTTATTAATACCTCGCAAGCCAGTTGATAAAGAAACAACTATATTAGGTTGTTACATTAACTCTGGAATAATAGACAAGAAGGTTTCCACAATCAATTATTTATTTTTAACCTATTGCAGGCACTATGATCTTATAGTAAATATGAAATTGATTCTTTCTCTCATGTTTGCTTCCTCCAATGCTATAAATTAAGAAAGAAATATTCAATGATACCCAAGAAGACCTGACAAAATGTTAAAAAATACATATGCATTTGGTTAAGTAATGGCTGCTATTGTAGGGTAATGTAATTGGTGGAAATGTACATAATTCACAACCACCAACATTGAGCTAGGGTTTCATTTTAAAAGGCTAGTCTGGCGTGATGACCTAATTACGTAAAAGCTTTTAGCGTGCTTTTGTGTTCAAGGTTTTGGTGTTCAATAAATGAGTTGCTATGGCTTTTCTGAAACATGAAACACCTCCGCGGTTTTATTTGTGAAAACCTACACTGTTTTCAACAGATTAACCCATTGACCTATGGGATGATAATCAAGTGCTACAGACTTCCAACCTACAGATGTTATCCAAAGGACTCATGGGCAGCGCTTTGTAAGAAGCTGTTTGTTGGGAAACTGATTTATCCATGGAAACGCAAAACTGGAAACAAGACTCAGTAAATGTACGCTAAGTGGGAGCAGTCTTAATGTTCATACCCAATTTCCTGCATTGCTATATGTCTTTAAAATTATAAGTTTTTCTTTCAAATAAGGTTGAATTGCTATATTTGTTGAAGAATAAAAACTTTAAAATCAGATTCATTTTAACAATTACCAAAATTATGGTGCCAAATTGCCAGTAGATTAACATAATACTGCAGTTTTTTAAGTTATGAAATATAAAAATATTAAAGTATCCATATCTCAGAATACATTTTCACACTTTGCCTTTTCTATCAGAACAAGTATGCTTTTCCGCTAACTGGGTAGGTACAAATTCTGCAATTTATAAGAATACACTTCAGTTTGCTATAGAAGTGCAATGTTATTGCACTGTTTGTAGATAAAATCATGTTTCATTCATTAAGGACATGTGTTTCCTTTCTAAGTATAGTGACGTGGTATGTCATGTATATTAGTACTTTAAATGCCCTATAAAATGCTCATTTTACCAATTATTCTGAACGATTTTCTTAAGATCTCATCAAATTGATGCAATCATCTCTAACTTGAGAAAATAGTATACTTGCATTTTGGAGTAATTTAAAAGAGAAACTCCACTTTTTTAAATGAAAACTAAATTTCTGCTAATTTGATGTAATAACCATGTGTTGCCCTGTAATGGAACAATTTAACTGCTTTGTATTTTCCTTACCTCCTTGATTACAACGTGGTTTTTCAGATGTACAGAGGAAGGCCTCAATGTTAGGCATTCTATACCAATTACAATGCCTATAAAATATTTCAGAAATATACAATATTTTAATAATGTATTTTACGGCACAAACCTGTTGCTATTTTATTGTTCAAAAATGCATTGTTGCTTCTCTGTACAATGTGACATCTAGTTCTTGGCAACTGCCTGAAAGCGATATTTCTCGGCCAGTCATTAAATTTTGTAGACAAGCCTTCATTGTCATTTGATCTTGTAATGTACCCCACAGATTGTAATCTGAATAGCTACATTGGCCTGGGATTTCCTGAAAACTCATACTGAAACAATGACATCAGAAATGTTGTTTAATATTGTAAGAAATACTTGCCTGGATTTTTCTGCAAAAGCTCTTCCATAATCTTCAGTCATTTGCCAAACACAGGTCATGCAAAATTCTTGAATTTTTAACAGTTGTTAGTAACCAATTAAAACCTGAAGCATTTAATGCAACAAAGTTCTGTTTCTGGTGTTTATTAGCTTGGAATTTGTTTTTTCCTTCCTTGTGCTAAATGCACAATATAGTAGCTCTATGTTATACAGCTCTTCCAAAATTTGGTTTCATTCACTTCACTGTGACAAAACTTTCAAAGAAGAATATACTGTAATGGACAGTCACTTTCACGTTGGTCCTTTGCTAGATGTGCTATAAACAATGTGCTGTGCATGTTTCACTAACTTCAATTTTCATGAAGTGAGAGGAACAGAGAGAGTGTGGTATAAGTTTTGCAGCTTCCATCAGCCTAATTATTAATGAGGATTTTCCTTTATCTGCCTTACTACATTCCTGTTTTTAAAATTAATGGCAGATGGAAATGAGATTCTCTGGAAGTTTTATGATGCAAATTTCCAATGGGAAAATCAATGTAAATTGTCTGATTTTATGAAATTCCAGTCCATTAATGTGATCAAAATTATTTTTCTTCTGAAAATTTTACTTTCAGATTGTACTACCAGGTTTTGTAAAAGTCAAGTTGGTACCATAAATTAAATTGATTAGTAACCATAATGAATAAAATCTCTCAATGCCATTTGTATGTGTGTTACGGCTTCATTAACAGTTCCAAAGAAGATTCACATATCAATTAATTTGACACATCAGTAATAAACCTACGATTTAAATGCCAAGATACATAGCATACAAAGTGCATTGCCATTGACTAGCATTTTATTATTTTATTCTAGTTGGAGGCAAATCATATTTCACATTTCCTTTATTCGAAAAAGAATTAGAAAACAATTTACCACAAGCTTATCACCTGTCTAATGAAAAATGTTAAAGGTTATGTTAAATATGTTATAATAGGGCAATAGAAAAATTCAAGGTAATAAGGCAAAGTTGACATGATTTTTTGAAAGGGAAATGAACTTCGACCAATTTATTAGAATGTGTTGAAGAAGTAACTTGTTGTGGATAAAGTACAATTAATAGACGTACTAAGATTTTGAGAAAGTAAAAGTTCATCATGTAAAAGATAATGTAATCACATGCATTGAAGATCAGCTGGCTAACAGGAAACAGAGGAGGCATAAATGGATCTTTCTGGTTGGCAAATGTAACAAGTAGAATGTCACAAGAATCAGTGGCTGAGGCCACAACTTTTTTTAAAAATTCATGGTAATTGACTTGTATGTAGGGTCTTAGGGAATGGAATCTAGATTTGCTGATGATAAGATAATAGATTCTAAAGTAAGTTGAAGAAAACATAAGGAGTCTATAAAGAGATGAATAAAGATTAAGTGGTTGGGCAATTATCCATGAAATGATGTATACTGTGGTAAAGTGTAAAATCATTTTGGAAGAAAAACTAAAAATGTATCATCTAAATGGCGAGATGAACACTGAGATACTGTGGAATTTGGAGATTTAGTGCAAAATTTATAAAAGATTTGTGTGCAGATAGTGCAAGAAATTCAAAATGTTATTAATGTTATACGATTGTTAGAGAGATTCAATCCAAATATGGGGGAAATGCTTCAAAATCCAGGATGTTGGTGAGACCACATCTGGATTATTGTGTATTGTTTGCCTTATGTAAGGAAGGAAGGTGAAGTGTTGAGAGCAGTTCAGAGGTTTCCCAGACTAATATTAGGAATGAATGAACTGCCTTATAAGAAAGGGCTACTCAAACAACAAGAAGAAAATAGGAGTAGGAGAAGGTCACTTCAATGCTCAGGCTTGCTCTGCCATTCAATATGATTGTAGCTGATGTAGCCCAGGCCTCAGCTCCTCTATATTATGTCCTGGTAGTTGTCAAACACTAATCTATCAAAACTTTATCTACCTCCATCTCAGATGTATGTAAGATAAAGTTTTAAAGAATGAGAGGGGAACAAACATACTAAATTCCGAGGTGTCTTGGAAAATGAAGGGGATACTTTTTTTAAAATAGAAGGATCTAAAATTACAGGCCTGACTCAGTTCTTTGTCTGGATTTGTATTTTGCACATAGCTAAACAACTGATTCAGCCACGATGACTTATGCAGTCTAACCACAAGAACACAGAGCACCATCTTCATTTTAACTAGTTGTCTTTTCATTGAAAAGTTTCCTGACAACACAAAAGATGTCAATATTAAAATAAATTTGAAAAACTTCACCTGTTATGTTTGCTCTCTGCTTCCATATCATTTTATTATTTATTTGCATATTTGTATCTTTGAATGTAACTTTTTCAGTTGATACTTTTTTAAGTGGCTACATTACTCAGATACCCCTGTAACTGCTCAAAAGTTTTACACAAGCATATTAAAGATACCATTATTTTGATTTGCTTCCTGTTTATATCCTATGCCGATGAAACACTTACTACAGTCCAGCATCTATCAGCAAGCACAACCTACTCTCCACATTAGCTGCTCGACCCAACAAGCTAGCCTAAACACTAGTAGAGGGAATGACAGATAGCTATGTGCCTGCACTTAAATTCTCCTAACTATGACACTGTTTTCCCATTTTCAACCTACTGTTGCTGGTAGATCTACTGTACCAGAAACTGATAATCCCTTTGACATCAGATTTTTTTGAGGGTGTTGCTGCTCTTAATAACTGCATATAAGGAATCAATTCGGGTTTGCTCAGCAAAATATTCATTATGAAAGTGCAGTGCTATATTGTTCTTTCCACAACCAATGTACAGTGGCAGCAGTGTGAACCATCTACAAAATGTACTGCAGTTACTCACCCAGGTTACTCCAATAGTATCCTCCAAACCTGCAGCCTCTACCTAATGTTGATAGCATTGTGCTGAAATAATTAAAATAGATCAGGATCACAAGACTTTTATCCATTTCTCCAAGAATAATCTGTTGCCCTGTAGACTAATCTACAGGGCAACAGATTATTATATATAATTTCCTGGAGATATAACGTCCAAATTGTTATATTCAAATGCTATTAAGATGAACTTCAATTTGTTAATGGATAAATTCTCACAATTAACATGCAAATTGGTATCAAGAAATCTATTTCCATTTACTCCAGTAGGATTTCAACCATTTCATATTTTGGATTATAGTGATACACTGAATTTTACTAATTTAGTTAATCTATTCCTGAAAGTTTTTAATCCAACAAATTATAAACCAACCACTTAAAAATATACCATTCATTTATAGACAACCATTTTTCATTTAGTTATTTATAGGTAAGACTTTATTAAAATTTTAACATTTAAACACTTCCTTTCCACCAAAAGATTGCTACTTAATGAAGTAAATATTTAGGTCATAATAACTTCTCCTTTCATCTCCAAACCTGTGCCTGCAATAAATTGACTAAATTCCGTATTTAACTAGAAATTTATGAAAACCAGCCTCCTTTCCTTAGACTCTGTCTACACTTCTTGCTATCTCAGTAAAGCAGCCAACGTAATCAAAGACCCCACCCATCCCAGACATTCCCCACTCCCTTTTGAGTAGAAGTTACAAAACCCTGAAAGTGTACAGTACTGTGCAAAAGAGTTAGGTACCCTAGATTTTTTAATATAAATTTTGTTTTAGATATTTTTTTGTCTTCAGCATGTGTTTGTCAGAAAAAAGCAAATGTTAGGTTTCCAAACATTTTTCAAAAAATTAAATGTTACAGAGAAATGTTTGAATCTCATTAAAGAAAGTAACATAGATCATTTTTCAAATCAAAACTTGATTACTTTGCAGGTATATAGCCCAGTGCATGACGAAACAAAGATAACAAAAAAGAGCTAATGATCAATGACATAATGAGTTGAATGAACTAAACTGATTAACTGAAACAAAAATGCAAGTAGAAGGAATCAAACCAGGTGAGGGTTAACCAAACTAAAAAGGTGAGGATGTGGCAGATGTGACAGTTTAATCTTCAAATCATTAGTTCTTAGAAACATAGAAAACCTACAGCACACAAAGCTGTGCAGAACATGTCCCTACCTTAGAAATTACCTAGGATTACCCATAGCCCTCTATTTTTCTGAGCTCCATGTATCCATCCAGGAGTCTCTTAAAAGACCCTATACTTCTGCCTCCGCCGCCAGCAGCCCATTCCACGCACTCACCACTCCCTGCGTAAAATACTTAACCCTGACATCTCCTCTGTATCTACCTCAAAGCACCTTAAAACTATGCCCTCTTGTGCTGGCCATTTCAGCCCTGGGAAAAAGCCTCGGGCTATCCACACGATCAATGCCTTTCATTGTCTTGTACACCTCTATCAGGTCACCTCTCATCCTCCATCGCTCCAAGGAGAAAAGGCCGAGTTCACTCAACCTATTCTCAGAAGGCATGCTCTCCAATCCAGGCAACATCCTTATAAATCTCCTCTGCACCCTTTCTATGGTTTCCACGTCCTTCCTGTAGTGAGGCGACCAGAACTCAGCACAGTACTCCAAGTGGGGTCTGAGCAGGGTCCTATATAGCTGCAACATTAGTACTCCAAGCGGGGTCTGACCAAGGGTCCTATATAGCTGCAACATTACCTCTCGACTCTTAAACTCAATCCCACGACTGATAAAGGCCAATGCTCCGAATGCCTTCTCAACCACAGAGTCAACCTGCGTAGCAGCTTTGAGTGTCCTATGGACTTGGAACCCAAGATCCCTCTGATCCTCCACACTGCCAAGAGTCTTGCCATTAATGCTATATTCTGCCATCATATTTGACCTACCAAAACGAACCACCTCACACTTATCTGGGTTGAGCTCCATCTGCCACTGCTCAGCCCAGTTTTGCATCCTATCAATGTCCCGCTGTAACCTCTGACAGCCCTCCACACTGTCCACAACACCCCCAACCTTTGTGTCATCTGCAAATTTACTAACCCATCCCTCCACTTCCTCATCCAGGTCATTTATAAAAATCACGAAGAGTAGGGATCCCAGAACAGACCCCTGAGGCACACCACTGGTCACCGACCTCCATGCAAAATATGACCCATCTGCAACCACTCTTGCCTTCTGTGGGCAAGCCAGTTCTGGATCCACAAAGCAACATCCCCTTGGATCCCATGCCTCCTTACTTTCTCAAAAAGCCTTGCATGGGGTACCTTATCAAATGCCTTGGTAAAATCTATACACACTACACCTGCGGCTCCACCTTCATCAATCTGTTTAGTCACATCCTCAAAAAATTACATTAGGCTCGTAAGGCATGACCTGCCTTTGACAAAGCCATGCTGACTATTCCTAATCATATTATGCCTCTAAAACTGTTCATAAATCCTGCCTCTCAGGATCTCCTCCATCAATTTACGAACCACTGAAGTAAGACTCACTGGTCTATAATTTCCTGGGCTATCCCTACTCCCTTTCTTGAATAAGGGAACAATATCTGCAACCCTCCAATCCTCCAGAACCTCTCCCGTCCTCACTGATGATGCAAAGATCATTGCCAGAGGTTCAGCAATCTCCTCCCTCGCTTCCCACAGTGGCCTGGGGTACATCCCATCCAGTCCCAGTGACTTATCCAACTTGATGCTTTACAAAAGCTCCAGTACATCCTCTTCCTTAATATTTACATGCTCAAGCTTTTCAGTCCACTGCAAATCATCCCTACAATCGGCAAGATCCTTTTCCGTAGTGAATACTGAAGCAAAGTATTCATTAAGTACCTCTGCCATCTCCTCTGGTTCCAGACACACTTTTCCACCATCACACTTGATATGTCCTATTCTTTCACGTCTTATCATGTTGCTCTTCACATACTTGTAGAATGCCTTGGGGTTTTCCTTAATCCTGTCCGCCATGGCCTTCTCATGGCCCCTTCTGGCTCTCCTAATTTCATTCTTAAACTCCTTCCTGCTAGCCTTATAACGTTCTAGATCTCTATCATTACCTAGTTTTTTGAACCTTTTGTAAGCTCTCCTTTTCTTCTTGACTAGATTTACAACAGCCTTTGTACACCACGGTTCCTGTACTCTACCATCCTTTCCTTGTCTCATTATAACATACCTACGCAGAACCCCACACAAATATCCCCTGAACATTTGCCACATTTCTTTCGTACGTTTCCCTGAGAACATCTGTTTCCAATTTATGCTTCCAAGTTCCTGCCTCATATTTCCCCTTACTCCAATTAAATGTTTCCCTAACGTGTCTGTTCCTATCACTCTCCAATGCTATGGTAAAGGAAATAGAATTGTGATCACTATCTCCAAAATGCTCTCCCACTGAGAGACCTGACACCTGACCAGGTTCATTTCCCAATACCAGATCAAGTCTCCTCTTGTAGGCTTATCTACATTTGTTTCAAGAAACTTTCGTGTACACACCTAACAAACTCCAGCCCATCTAAACCCCTCATTCTAGGGAGATGCCAATCAATATTTGGGAAATTAAAATCTCCCACCACAACAACCCTGTTATTATTACTCCTTTCCAGAATCTGTCTACCTATCTGCTCCTCGATGTCCCTGTTACTATTGGGTGGTCTATAAAAAACACGCAGTAGAGTTATTGACCCCTTCCTATTCCTAACTTCCACCCACAGAGACTCCGTAGACAACCCCTCCATGACTTCCTCCTTTTCTGCAGCCATGACACTATCCCTGATCAAGTGTCATACCCCCACCTCTTTTGCCTCCCTCCCTGTCCTTTATGAAACATCTAAAGCCTAGCACTTGAAGTAGCCATTCCTGCCCCTGTACCGTCCAAGTCTCTGTAATGTCCACAACATCATAGCACCAAGTTTAAACTGAGTGCAGCAGATAAGAGATACATCAAACTGTCATCCCTTCTAAATCAGAAAAAAGTCCCGTACTTCTATCAGCACTGAACTCAGAGAAACCACTGGAACCCAAGTATACTCCTCTACAGTCAAGAGAAGTCTTGTCAGAAGTGGTCTTCACAGAAGAGTTGCTGCCAAACAGCCATTCCTTTGAAGTCACGCAGTACCATTAGGGAGGCTTCTGATCAGTCCCAACTTCATTCTGTGGCAAGGTAATAGCCCCAAACACATGGCCAAGGTCACAAAGAATTATCTTCAGCGAAATGAAGGACAAAAAGTCCTGCAATAGATGGTATAGCTTCCACAGAGCCTTGATCTCAATATCATTGATTTGAATTGACTTTATTTTTTACATCCTTCACATACATGAGGAGTAAAAATCTTTACATTACGTCTTTGTCTAAATGTGCAATGTGCAATCATAGTAATTTATAATAAATAGCAGAGTCAATGTAACATAGAAGTACACTCAGATCAGCATGAGTTAATCAGTCTGATGGCCTGGTGGAAAAGCTGCCCCAGCGCCTGTTGGTCCTGGCTTTTATGCTGCGGTACTGTTTCCCGGATGGTAGCAGCTGGAATAGATTGAGGTTGGGGTGACTTGAGTCCCCAGTGATCCTTTTCTCACAGCTGTCTTTGTAAATGTCCTGAATCATGGGAATTTCACAACTACAGATGCGCTGGGCTGTCCGCACCACTCGCTGCAGAATCCTGCGATTAAGGGAGGTACAGTTCCCATACCAGGCAGTGATGCAGCCAGTCAGGCTGCTCTCAATTGTGCCCCTGTAGAAAGTTCTTAGGATTTGGGGGCCTATACCGAACTTCCTCAACCGTCTGAGATGAAAGAGGTGCTTTTGTGCTTTTTTCACCACAAAGCTGATGCGTACAGACCATGTGAGGTCATCAGTGATGTGGATGCCAAGGAATTTAAAGCTGTTTACCTTCTCAACCCCAGATCCATTGATGTCAATAGGGGTTAGCCCATCTCCATTCCTCCTATAATCCACAACCAGAACTTTTGTTTTTGCGACATTCAGGGAGAAGTTACTTTCTTGACACCACTGTGTCAGAGAGATGACTTCTTCCCTGTAGGCCACCTCGTTATTGTTTGAGATCAGGCCAACCAATATAGTGTCCTCGGCAAATTTAATTAGCAGATTAGAGCTGTGGGTGGCGACATAGTCATGGGTATACAGGGAGTAAAAGAGGGTACTCAGTACGCAGCCCTGAGGGGCTCCTGTATTGTGAGTTAGAGGGTTGGAGGTGAGGGAGCCCACTCTTACAACCTGCCGGCAATCTGACAGGATCCAGCTGCACAAGGCAGGGTAAAGGCCGAGGTCTCTGAGCTTCTTGTTGAGCCTGGACGAACTATGGTGTTGAACGCTGAACTGTAGTCCGAGAACAGCATTCTCACACAAGCATCCTTCTTCTCCGGATGTGTAAGGATGGTATGTAGAGCAGTGGCTATTGCGTCGTCTGTGAATCGGTTGTGTCGCCAGGTGAATTGTAGGGGGTCCAGTTTGAGTAGTAGCAAGCTGCAGATGTAGTCCTTGACCAGCCTTTCAAAGCATTTGCTTATTATTGAGGTGAGTGTGACTGGACGCCAGTCATTCAGGTATGCTACCTTGGTCTTTTTTGGTACAGGGACAATGGTGGATGATTTGAAGCAGGAGGGCACTCTACACTGGGAGAGGGAGAGATTAAAAGTGTCTGTAAACACACCCGCCAGTTGTGCTGTGCACATCCTGAGTACCTGCCCTGGGATGCCATCTGGTCCCGCAGCCTTGCGACTGTCCACTCATTGGAAATATCTGCATACCTCAGACTCTGAGATGACAAGGTTGCTTGTTGTAGTGGTGGCTTTCCTCGGAGGCTCAGAGTTAGCAACATTGAACTGAGCATAAAAGCGATTGAGCTCATCTGGGAGAGAGTCTGTCTGGGATTACCAAGAGAGACAGAAGCAAGCGAGACAGCCAAAGTCTGTGGAAGAACTGTGGCAAGTTTGCCAAGGTGATTGGAACAACCTACCAGATGATGTTCTTATAAAACTGTACAACAATGTACCTAAGATGCAGTTTTAAAGGCAAAGGGTGGCAACACCAAATATTGACAATATTCAATTTTTTTTTTACTGTTTACTGCTCTTCATTGTAATTCTTTTGCTATTTAGAAACTTTTCACTTAATTATTTTTGGAAGTATATTCACTTTACAGAAGTTTTTTTTTCATGTGCTTAAGACTTTTGGACAGTATGTATTCCACCAGGATCAAGGACAGCTTCTATCTTAGAATATTGAACGGTTCCCTAGAATGATAAGAACAGACTTTTGACCTCAGAATCTACTCGTTATGACCTTGCTCCTTATTGTCTATCTGCACTGCACTCTTTGTAATTGTAACATTTTTTTCTGCACTCTGTATTGTGTTACCTTGTAATCAATGCACTTTTGTAATGAATTGATCTTCACAAACAGTATGCAATACAAGTTTTCACAGTACCTCAGTACGTGACAATAATAAAAACAATTTACCAACAACTGAATTAATGTATTTAATGGCAATACAAATAATTCACAAATGCATTTGAAGATGGCATTTTTAAGCCTTATAAAAGCAATTTCATGTAGTAAAAAGTCGAGAAAATGGTTTGTGAATCTAAGTATATTGAGATGGATTTGCTGTTCGGAATAGAAGTAGAATAAGGCCATTTGGCCCCTTGCCCTTGTTTTGTTATGTAGTAGGATATTGGATGATCCTTTACCTCAGCACTACATGGAATGAATCACACTTTCTGAGCCTGAGACACTGCCACTAAGATTAAGGAATCGCCACCTGCAAGTTTTCCTCCATGTCGTACACAATCAGGATTTAAAAATATAACCCCATTTTCATCTTCACTGAGTCAAATTTCTTGAATAGGCTACTCAGCATCATGGTGACAGCATCTTCACCAAAGGTTAAAACAGCCCACTGCCACCTTCTCTAGAACAATAGCTAACAAACTTTAGCCTAGGCATAAACATCCAAATCAGAAAAATGTAATGAAAGGAAACAGGATTTCATTGCCGTTTCACTTCTCCATACAGTTTTGATGATGTTCACAACAGAACTTTCCGGGATTAGAAATCCATTTCAGTCAAAAGCTATTTCAGCAGAAAGCATCCTCTGTGGGATTTATAAGTTATGGGAACACGAGACATACCTAAAAATATCTGGTGAAACTGCAACAAAAGATTAACTACATGCCAAACAATAACCAACACACATTAGATAGAGCTATATGATCTCACATTCTACAGATGAGATGAAGGCTCCATACTCTTGCCTGAAGAGCCTTGAAACGTCTCCAAGAACATTCCCATCCACACCATTGGCAAGGCCTAAATGTGACAGCTAAAGACAGGACTAACATATTCACAAGAATGTTTAACTAGTAGTTAATAAAATATTTCAGCTTTCTCCTGATATCTCCATCATCACAAAAGTCAATATGAGTTACTCCACATATTATCAAGGAACATCTGACAGTACTGGATACAGTAAAGCTTATTGACGAGATAACATGCTGTCTGCAGTACCGAAGACCTATGTTCCTAAACCAGTTGCCCTTCTAGCCAGACTATTCCATTACAGTTACATTACAGGACAATGTGGAAAATTATAAACTTGGGAGGAGTCTCTCAGCAGTTTTGATTTGTTGTCAGGTAAACACTGTATCATTGATGTCTTATATAACTGAAACGTAACACCCTGGTAATAAATATAATATTCTTTTGCTTTCCTAGTTACTTGAGGTATCTGCTTACTGTTTTGTGAATCATGCAGTAGGACACCCAGATACCTCTGCATCTCAGAGCTCCTCAAGCTCTCACAGTTTAGACAATGTGTTTCATTTTTGGCATTTCGTTCCAATTTTGCACATTACAATCCATTTGCCAGAATTTTGCTGTTTTAATTACCTCTCTATAACCCTTAGCCTAGTTAGGTTTTATTCACAAAAATCAGGACAGATCCAATCTGGCTAATTGTGCCCCAATCTTAATCAATACAGTGATGGAAATTGTCATTGTCAAGTTGAACTTTCTCACCAATAATGTACTCGGCAGTGCCTAATTTCAATTTTGTCAGAAACAGTCAACTCCAGATATTATTGTAGCCTTGGTCCAAAGACAAACAAATAAGATGGAATCCAGAATTTAGAAGAGAAGGACTGCCCTTGACATTCAGACAACATTTAATCAAATGTTGCATCAAGGAGGGGAGGGAACGTCGACTCAGACCATGAGAGGCCTGCGTCGGGTATTTTCATGCCTTACAAGGCGCAGATTGGAAGTCTGTGTGGGGCGCCACTCCTCATACAGACTAGAGCAATGTGTGATTAAGTACCTTGCTCAAGGGCACAAACACGCTGCCACAGCTGAGGCTCGAGCTAGTGACCTTGAGATAACTAGAAGAACGCCTTAACCACTTGGCCATGTACAACAAGGAACTGTGTTAAAATTAACATCAATGGTATCAAGAAGAACACACACCAAATGTTGGAATCATACCTTGTAGCGTTTATTGAAGATCAATTATTGAGCCACAGAACATTACTGCATAGGTTTCTCAGGGCAATGTCCTAAGCTCAAACATCTTCAGCTGTTTCATCAATGACCTGCTTTCCATTCATAAAATCAGGTGAAGATACTTGATGATGATTGCACCTGTTCAACTCCATTCACAATTCTTCTGAAAATGAAGTATGTAGGAAGCACTAGACAATGTTCATGCAAGAGCTGATGAATGACAAGTGGAAATTGCTCACCAATTTGTCATGAAAATATGCTACTGTTCTTTAAATATTCCTGTCTCTAAATCCTGGAATTTCCTCCTCAGTAGAAGAGTGGGAGTACCTTTGATACAAAGAATGCTGCAATTCAAAAAAAAACATCATTTATCTATACCTAGATCATGAAAAATGAATAAAACAAATCAAAGCACATTGTAAAATATTAAATAAGCGGCTTCAGGGTATAAGGAATGAGCAATGAAATTGTAGCATTTTACAATATGCTTTAAAGCGCTGTTGTTGTCATTTGAACATAATTAAGAAAACAGTTGTGATCCAATATGGAATTAAAGAATTTTGTAGCAAACAAGGAGGCACATGAATCAGCTCTTAAAGGACACTCAATCCTTTGCATCACTCTTTCATTGCATCTGGCTTTTAGAGTCATAGAATCATAGAACATTACAGCATAGAAACAGGCCCTTTGTTCCATCTAGTCCATACCAAACCATTAATCTGCCTAGCTCTATCAACCTGTACCCAGACCATAGCTGTCCATACCTTTCCCATCCATGTACCTAACCAAATTTCTCCTAAATGTTGGAATCGACATTGCATCCACCACTTGTGCTGGCAGCTCATTACAGACGCTCACCACCCTCTGAGTGAAGAAGTTGTCCCTCATGTTCCCCTTAAATATTTCACCTTTAACCTTTAACACATGACCTCTATTTGCAATCTCACCCAACCTTAGTGAAAAAAGGCTGCTTGCATTTACCCTATCTATACCCTGCATAATTTTGAATGCCTCTATCAAATCTCCCCTCAATCTTCTATGTCCTAGGGAGTGAAGTCCTAACCTATTCAACCTTTTGTTAAAAACTCAGGTCCCCAAGTCCCAACAACATCCTTGTAAATTTTCCTTGCATTTCCTCAATCTTATTTACATCTTACCTGCAGGTAGGTGATGAAAACTACACACAATTCTCCAAATTTGGCCTCACCAACATCTTGTACAATTTCTACATAACATCCCAACTCTAATACTTCATACATTGATTTAGAAGGCCAATTTCTTTATGACCCTATCTACCTATAATGCCACTTTCAGGGAATTATGTACCTGTATTCACAGATTCCTCTTCTACTGCACTCCTTTGTACCTTACTGCTCACCGTGTAAGACCTACCAAGGCTGGTCCTCCCAAAGTGCAACCCCTCACACATGTCTGCATTAAATTCTATCGGGTCATTTTTCACTCCATTTTACCAGATTCTGCTGCAAGCTTTGATAGTCTTCCTCACTGTCCACTAAATCTCCAATCTCCAAAATTTGTCATCTGCAAATTTGCTGATCCAGTTGACTACATTATCATCCAGGTCATTGATATAGATGACAAACACAGACCCAGCACCAATCCCTGAAGCACTCCACTAGTCACAGGCCTCGAGTCAGAGAGGCAAACATCTACTGCCACTCTCTGGCTTCTCCCACAAAGCCAATGTCTAATCCAATTTACTACTTTATCTTGAATGCCAAGCAATTCAGCATTCTTGGCCATCTCCAAGTCCGTGTAGACAACATCCACTGCCTTGCCTCCATCAATTTTTCTGATAACTTCCTCAAAAAAATCTATATGATGGGTTAGAATATCTTGCAATAACTTCTCCATGCCTGAGGTCAGGCTCACCTGCCTATAATTGCTTGGTTTATTCTTAGAGCCTTTCTTAAACAGTGGAACAACATTAGATATCCACCAATCCTCGGGTACCTCACCTGTCACTAAGGATGTTTTAAATATCTCTGCTAGGCCCCTGCAATTTCTTCACTAGCCTCCCACAGGGTCCGAGAGAATACCTTGTCATGGCCTGGGATTTAACCACCCTAATTTGGCTCAAGATAGCAAACACCTCCTCCTCTATAATCTGTACAGGATCCATGACTTTGTTGCTGCATTGCATCACGTCTATAAACTCTGTGTTTGTCTCCTGAGTAAATACAGATGCAAAAATTTCATTTAAGATCTCCCCATCTCTTTCAACTCCACACATAGAATACCACGCTGATTTTCCAGAGGACCAATTGTGTCCCTTACTATCCTTTTGCTCTTAATACATCTGTAGAAACCCTTTGCATTCTCCTTCACCTTCTCTCGTAGGGCAACCTCATGCCTTCTTTTAGCCCTCCTGATTTCCATCTCTTGCATTTCTTATACTCCATAAGCACCTCACTTGTTCCTACCTGCCTATACCTGCAATGCACCTCCTTCTTTTCCTTAACCTGGGCCTCAATATCTCTCGAAAACCAAGGTTCCCTAACCCTGTTATCCTTGCCTTTTATTCTGAACAGACCCATACAAGCTTTGTATTCTCAAAATTTCACTTTCAAAGGCCTCACGCTTTCCAAATACAGCTTTGCCAGGAAACAACCAGTTGCAATCTACACAATGAAAGATTCTTTCTGATTCCATCAAAATTGTCCTTTCTCCAATTTAAAATCTCAACCCAAGGGCCACAATTACCTTGAAACTAATGGCATTATGATCAACAGATGCAAAGTGTTCCCCTACACAATCTTCTGTCATCTGCCCTGTCTCGTTCTCTAATAGGAGATCTAGTATTGCACACTCCCTGTCTGGGACTGATTAAGAAAACTTTCCTGAATGCATTTAACAAACTCGTCCCCATCCACCCCTTTCACAGTATGTGAGTCCTAGTCAACATGTGGAAAGTTAAAATCATCTACTGTCACAACCTTATAGTTTCTTGCAAAAGTCTGCAATCTTTCTATAAATTTGTTCCTCTAAATTCCATGGACTGTTGGGTGGCATTTAATATAATCCCATTAACATGGACATACCTTTCTTATTCCTCAGTTCTAGCTCTAAAGCCACTCTAGACGAGCTCTCCAGGCCTTCCTGAGTACTGAGTACTGCCGTGACTCAGCTCAAAACATTAGTTCCACCATGTTCAACCTTTTGATTCCTGTGACTTTGTACGTAGGTTTAACACAACATCTTTCTCCATAACCACTGCACTATCTGTTCTGGTGCTCTGATTCCCATCCCTCTGCAACTCTAGTTTAAGCCACTTCCCCTCCACCCCCACCACCGTGTGCAGCACTAACAAACTTTCTCCCTCCAGTTCCAGTGCAAACCATCCCTTCTATACAGGTCCCACCTTCCCTGGAAGAGAGCCCAATGATTCAAAATCCTGAAGCCTTCCCTCCTGCAGCAACTTCTCAGTCACATGTTAAACTGCATGATCTTCTATTTCTACCTCACTATCACATGACACTGGCGGCAATCCTAAAATCAAAACCCTGGAGGTCCTGTCCTTTACTTTAGCACATAACTCCCTGAAACCACTTTGCAGGACATTGACACCTCTCCTACCAAGTTATTGGTACTGACATGGACCACAATTCTGGCTGCTCACCCTCCCACGTGAAAATGCTGTGGACTCAATCCGAGACGTCCCTTACCCTGGCACCCAGGAGGCAATGCAACATCAGTGAATCTTGCTCTTATCCAGAGAACCTCCTTTCTGTTCTGCTGATCAGTGAATCCCCTATCAGACAGCTCACCTTCTCTCTCCTCTTCCCGTCTGAACCACAGAGCCAGACTCAGTGCCAGAGACCTTACCACTGTGGCTGCCAGGTCATCCCCCAACAGTATACCTGTTGTTGAGAGGAATGGCCACAGGGCTACTCTGTACTGGCTGCCCATCCCCATTCCCCCTTTTGATGGTCACCCAGTTACCTGTGTCCTGCTGCTTGGTGTAACTACCTCCCCGTATGTCCTGTCTATCAACTCCTCAGCTTCCTGAATGATCCAAAGTTCATCCAGTTCCAGCTCCAGCACAGTCTGTTAGAAGCTGCACCTGGATGCAATTCTTGCAGGTGTATTCATCAGGGACACTGGAGGTTTGCCTTCCCACATCCCACAAGAGGAGTATTTCACTATCTAGCCTGGCATCTCCACTGCTCTAAATGTCCAATAAGAAATAAAGGAAACATAAATAACAAAAAAAAAACAACCTATGGCCTATCCTTTCCTTGCTAAAGCCTTGAAAAGCCAAAGCCTCAAATCCCCACTCCAACACTGGCCCACTAACACAATGCCCACTCCGCTTATACCTAACTTTGTTTTATTGGATCTTGCCAAGTGCCTAATTATTTTGTTTCTCAATGTTTCTTAGTTACTCATTTTTATAGGATGTGGGCATCAACAGACCTTTAAGGGAAGAAATTTCTTCTCTGCCTAGACATTTGGAGTTTATTTTCCTAGTTCTAGGCTTTAAGCATTAGCAAACCACACCTCAGCAACCTCAGAATTCTAAATGTTTCAATGTCATACACATGAATGTAGACCCTTCCGCTCACCACATTATTGCTGACCCATCTGTATGGCTCACATTTTTTCTCTTGCATTCCCAACAATATACCTCCCAACCAATTCTTCTGCAATTTACAATCACAACCTACATACTCACTGCTGTACTGGTAAGAAACTGGAGGATCCGAGGGAAATCATTGTTGGTGGCCATCAGGAGAGTGTGCAAACTCCGTACAGAGTTGCATCCAAATCAGGATTGAACCTGGTTCTTGAAATCTGTGAGGTAGCAGTACTAACCACTGCACCAAGCCTTGTGTACGTGACTAAATCAGTAATACAGTCAAAATTAATATGTCATCCATTGCTAAATCAATAATTAATTGGGTCTTAATCTTGTAGTGACCACATGCCGCAGTCCCTTGTGTCAAGCAGAATTTACAAATGCAGTGGGTTACGAAACTTCATTATGAAGCCCATCAAATGCTATGACTTCTGAAAGATGTATATTTCCGGTATTTAACAGACCAGCATCAATATAAAGAAACATTCTCAAGCATAACAATACAAGGCTTCAAAAAGATTCTGAACGGCAGGAACGCTCTAGCCCTTGTTTGTATATTGCACATTACTAAAAATATTTGCATTTAAGCCAATTATTATAAAGGGTGTGACACATCTGGCTAGATCTTTGATTCTAGCTGAAAGACTGGGGCTCAATACTTTTAGGAACTCAGTCAAAAAATACTTTCTCTGTGGTGGTCTTCCCACAGTGACCCGATGGCAAATGAGAAGCTTGATTTGTTTCTGGCTTCATTGCATGCAGGGTCCCTGTAGAATAACATCACCCCCATCCTCAGATTAACAGCAGATGGCTATCTCTCCAGAGAGCCACTCCAGGCCTCTTAACAGCAAATCAGAGTGTGTCTGCACAGCCTGCTCACTTCCTATTAGCATTTTAATCTGTTCATTATTTTTCAAAGCATGCCCTGTAGCCTCCTTTTCAAAGCAAGCTCTTAAGGCAACAAAAAGATTATTGTGTACTGATCAGCTACATTGTTTCAACGTGATGGGAAATATAGCTTAACACATTATTTTAATAAAACAGGTTCATATCTGTTTCATCAACAACAGACATACAAACAAAATACTGACTAAGTTTTACTAGGCCCTTAGGAAATGAAGTTAATGAGCTTTCTTATAGATAATGATAGCTGACAGAACAGTAGCCATGGTTAGAAAAATGCTTGATGAGCTTTTTTATTCAAAAATCCTTCCTCCAGAGTGTGATTGCTGCTTAATAGTTGTGCTTTTTCATAAATAATGTGTCAAATCGTCCTCACAATTGCCAGGAATATGTTTTGTTGGATATCGCAACAGTAACAGCTGTTTTTTTTCTGGCCAACATCTTTAAAATGCCAATGATGTTGTGCTCAAAGTAGATTCTCTTAATATATCCTTTGCCAATGGAAAAGACAATCAGTTGCAAATCTTTTCTACAGCACTGTTACTCAGTAAGAAGGGGAATGCCTTTGAATAGTTTTCAAATTTGCAGAGTTCCTTAAAGCAACTGGAAATGTGCACTTCTCTTTTTTAAAATAAATGCATGGTAGTTTTATATTTTTATTGAAATTATTATAGAAGTTTCTTTAAAAAATCTAGCTGACAAAACAGTTAACTGTGTGCAGAGATCTTTTTTAATAATATGATATATTAATTCCCTTGTTACTCAGCAAGGGGAAAACAATTCAGCCAAATCTCTGCCAGTTCCAGAAAATATTGAAGCAGCTGCAGCAGAAGGCGAGAACATGGGCTAATTCAATCTGACTTCTTCCTCCCTGTGGGAAGTGCCTCGCTTCTACTCAGCACATCTCTCCAAAGGGCAATCTTGCCAGGTTAGCCTGGGAGCTGAACTCGGACCCTTAATGATATATAATGTTTGTTTACATTTAGGAATGCATGGAGTTTCAATGAACCATGTTATTGTGCATGAGCATTACAACAAAGAACACCGAGTTATGCTGCAGTAATGAGTTTAAACTATGAAAAAAACACAGCAATTGCTGTACAGAGGGTTTCAATGATTTATCTGCTAAATAACATTTCACTTATTTACTGGTATAGCTTTAAAGTTAGTTGTGAATAGCGTTTTTAGATTACTGTATAACAATTTAATATAACTTCTTGTAAATAAACACTTACTGTACAATGAATTATCTGGTCATTATCACATTGCTGTTTGTGCAAATTTATTCTGGAGAACCGGTTGCTGTGTTTTCTACATTACAATGGTAATGATATCAGGGCTGAAAAGCTTTGGGGATATCCTAAGGTCACAAAAGGAGCTGTCCAAATGCATGTCTTTTTCTCTTTCCAAATGTGAAACATGTTCACCACATTAGTAATCTGAAATATTTGCCACATATCTGCCACCGGAACAGTAAATGAGGAGGTGTTGACCACTAAATGAGGAGATGTTGACCACAAAATGAGACACACTGCTTTCTTCAGGGCTCTGAGTGCCAACTTGCTTCCAATTCAAATGCAGATTATAACCACACACCGCTTGGCAAATAGCACAGTAGAAGTAAGGCATGCTGGGCAGTTGATAAAGTCAATCCCCAGGCAAAGTTGATTAGATGATAGTCCTGCCAAAAAGAGCTATCGTGATCCTCCAACTCCATGCACTAATTACATGCAGTCTGAAGTTCAGCAGCACAAACCCAAACCTAAGCTAAAGAAATGATGATTGATTTGCATGTTTGTTGGTGACTGAAAAAGATTAGTTAATTTTGATTTATTTATTTATTGAGATACAGCGTGGAATAGGCCCTTTTGACCCCTTGAGCCACGCCGCCCAGCAAATCCCAGATTTAACCCAAGCCTAATCACAGAATTTACAATGCCGAATTAACATACCAACCGGTACACCTTTGGATGGTGAGGGGATACCAGAGCACCTGGAGGAAACACACATGCTCATGAGGAGAATGTACAAACTCCTGATAGGCAGTGTCGGGAATTGAACCCAGGTTATCTGTACTGTAAAGCATTATGCTAACCACTATGCTCCTGTGCCACCCCATATAGAATGCAAAAAGTCAGTCCTATTTATCTACACTAAACTCAACATCGATCATTTGGTTGGTGGCTGCCAAATACAAAGATATTTCATGTCCTCATCTAATACTTAAATATTGTGAGAGTACCTGCCTCCACCACCCACTTAGGCAGTGTGTTCCAACTTTAACTATCATCTGGTTATAAAAATATCATTGTGAAGCTTTATTTGAATCTCCTACATTTTAATTTAAATCTGGTTATAGACACATATGTTAAACCATATTTGTCTTTTTTTTAATCTATCCTATCAATGCCCTTTCTAATTTACTGAAGTCACTCAGACCCCACTTTAACTTTCTCTGCTCCAAGATAAACAAATTCTACCCATTCAGACTCACCACAACTGAAACACTCCATGTGTTGGGCTGAGTGAATTATTGTTGGAGGTAACACGTATCTCTGCTGTTCTTACAAAGACAGAGCAGGATGTAAACTGCAGGTGACATGTTGGCGCACAGTGCTGCCTGTGGTCCAACCATGACAACAAGCCAAAGAGAAGCTGAGGAAATTGTTCAAAATCAAAGTAAATATATTATCAAACTGGGGTCATCCCGTTTGCTGTTTAAAGGGGTAGTTTTAGTGATCATCTTGCTACGCATCTCCACCAGGATAGACAGTCCTTGACATCTCCCTGATGTTGGTGGAAAACAAATTGGGAAACATTGCCTGTGTCTCCCCTTCCTGTTCTGAAGTGGAAAAAATCAATAAAATTAAGCACCTCTGTGACTTTGATTAGAGTATGGCTGCAGTTCTGCCTGTAGCACATAGAAGATCTCAATGACAGCTACCTTGTCTGCCTTTGTGGACATTGCTTCTCAGCCTAAGACCTAGTTGGATAATCCCTTCAGAGTAGAGTAGTTTTCCTTCTTCATCTCCGGGTAGTTTGAATGCCTTCTGAGTTTCTCCTTTTTCATCCTATCGTTAAGAGAGACCCAACACGCTGTTCAGTAAAATATCCACTTTTCATACAATAAAGGATTACTTAATCTCCTGCGCGCGCGTGTGTGCACGCACACACACACACACGCCCATTCAGTATTCTGCATGCTAATATGTGTTACTCCTTTAACTATATCCTCTACACACATCTTCAAGACACAAGCTGGAAGTGCAATTGAATAATCTTCACCTGCCTAGTCAACTGCAACTCCAATACAACTCATCAGCCTCAACATTCAAGCCAACACACCCAAATTGCAAAAATGAACATTCTCTTGTGGCTGTGGTGAGTAACATTTACATAGTTTGTATGCTTAGAATTCAGTACTAAAACTGGAAAGTTTTCTTTGCATAGAAGTATTGATCACATTGATATTTGAAACGGAGACCTCAGCAGGTTGCAAAGAATGATCACATAAATCAACAAACAAAGGCTTCAATCTAATTTTGCACTTGTGTGTATACTGTTATTCACGGTGGGGATGCTGATGAAATTTTCTCCCTCTTTTAGTCCAATGCTATACATGACAGGCTAGCATAGAACAAAGTTTTAGCCCAATCAATTGTAATGATTACTTGACTCTTTCCACACCTATGTTTTTGCTGGGAGTGGCACATCATTTTCGGTCCACCTGAGACGTGTTCCTCCGTACTCCCAATCTGACCTGATTTATCACTTGAACTGCGTTGCTATGCCTGTTCTTAATTTGTCCTTATGCTTTCACATAAGCAATGTCCTCAATATGAAGATGAGTCAGTGAAATCAATCAGTGCTCTCTGATTTTGATTGGTTTCTCTCACATATTCTGTGTTTTTTGCTGTTTGCATGGTTTGTGTTTTTTTGAGCATTGGGTGTTTGATGTTTTCTTTGAACAGATTCCATGGTGTTTCCTTGTTTCATGGCTGTCTGTGGGAAGAAAAATCTTAGGGTTGTATACTGCATGCATAATTTTATAATAAATGTACTTTGAATTTTTGAATTTCATATTTTGATCCCAAATTGCCAATTATACCGACAAGACATGAATAGCTTGGTCAAATGCAGCATTATTAAGTCATCCATGATCATGAGATCCCCCTGAAATGAGAAGCTACTCTTCGAAATCATTAAAGTCCTCTACAGCTAGGGTTCTCAACCTGGGTCCACGGACCCCTTGCTTATGGTATTAGTCCAAGGCGTCAAAAAGGTTGGGAACCCCTGCTCTAGAGTGTATTTTCTGTACTCTTGCTTCTGTCAGTGTTAATAAGAGACATTTTGCATGGAGGTACTGAATGAGGGAAGGATGCTAATAATCACCAGAGACTTCCTTCCCTATATTTAACTTAACTAATTAAATGTTATGACTTAGTGGGATCTGGATACAACTCTGCATGTACTAGAGTCTACATAATAATTGCTGGCCCTCAATCACAGCAATTCCTTCTCGTACAAAGAACACTTAAAATGTCTCAGAAGCATTGTGCAGATGATGAATGCATTGCTCTTTGACTACTGACGTGGAAACAATGTCGGTATATCATTTCCTGAGGCAGACAGTAGCTGACACTCCGACACAGGATCATTTCAGGACTTCACTATCCTGGTCCACCCTTAACAAAAGCCTCCCATTACCCTCCTCTCACCTGAGCATTATAGTGGATATTTGTGTAAGCAAAATGTTAATTGTGGCTTGGATTTAAACACATGTTAATAGAAATCCTAACTAAACACAATATTTATGTTGTGAATTGCAAATTCATTTCTCTATAGATTCCATAAATGATTAAAAGAGGTGAATAACCGCATGCATATTGTATGGATCAGCCCTGATGGGAAGATTTTGTGTCAAGAAAAACAACCTACAGGCAACCACCCCCCACCTGCACCCCAAACACACGCCAACACTACACTGTAAGCAGCTTTAACTCAAGTCTTGATTTATCATTAATATCTACAATATTCAAAATCTGATTTTTGGGTAAGCCCAGAGAAAAATATGAATAACTTTATCATATTAGCTAGAAAATGCCCATAGCACGAACCGCACAATCTATTTTCAGAATGATTTAGTAATCATTTAATTTTCCTTTATCTGTTTTGTAATAAAACTGTGACGTCAAACGAACAAAACAGCTAAATCTGATCCAATACAAACAAGCCTGATATAACAGATAGCTAGTATTGTTTGTTGGTTAGTTAATTAAGTGATACAGTGCGGAGGATTCTAAATCCTGCCAGAACTTCCTCCCTGTTAAAAGTAGTGGATGCAGTGTACTTGCTAAAATGAGGTGCAAGCTTTCACCAGAGGAATATACAAAAACAGCTAAGTGGTTAAATATGATTTACAATGGACTCAGTAAGTGCATGTTAGTACAATCTGCATTATATTCAGATGGATCTGCATTTGAAAGTGCTGCCATTGATAACATCTTCTACACCTGATTTTTTTTCACACCACCACCATATTAGACAGGTATTTTGCAATCTCAGTTTTAACCGCATTATGATGCTGTTCTGAGATATAAGAATAGAAATCTTAATGGCTCACAAGTCACAATTATGAATGTTCATAGCACAACAGACTGTATATTTTGATAGAATATTTCCTCGCTTTAGAGATTCGTACACAAAGCATTTTATAACATAAATCAGTTTGAAAAATATGGGCTATCTCCTAAAGTAGCCTGAATCAACCCATCTTTGGGAGCTACTAAACTAACCATCTGTTTAAATGTTGAATCAAGTTAGCCAAATAAAAGATGATGGTAACTAGAATATTAAACTTGCAATCATATTGTCTTGAGCAATCAAATGAGTGACAAAGGTATGGTTACAACTGATCAGTCTGCTTGTTGCAGGGGATGGGCATAGAGAATGTTCATTACACGCTCTCACTGTTTCTAAATGCCTGGTGTTAGCTGTCATTGTATCTGACCATTGTGGGTGTACAGGATCATTGCTGCTGAATAGACCACGTGTTTAGTTCTAGGCTTGAGGTTGGTCTTCAAAGACCTTTTCTGTCATTTGGGCAAAGGTTGCACTTGTGCGCTGGAGGCAGTGATACATTTTGTTATGGATGTGTGTCTTCCCTGAGAGGAGCTCCTCAGGTATAGAAAGACAGTCATATTCTATAGTGGGGTTCCCAACCTGGGGTCCATGCATCGCTTGCTTAATGGTATAGGGCCATGGCATAAAAAAAGTTGGGCACCCCTGTTCTAAAGGTCTCTTTGTGGGCCTTAACAGTTGACGCGTAGTGTTGTGTGGTGAGGGCTTTTTGGCAGAAAACCTGTGACCTCGAGAGGCTCAATTTAATGCACGTTCAATCTATCAATGGACAAACTGAGTGCAAGTAGGCCACAACAAGGTAGATTGGGAAATCAAGATGCCTTTATCCATGCTCACTTAAACTTACGACGTAACTAAATTAGGGATGATGGACAACCCTTCTCAAGTGCATTCATTTATTGAGATACAGCATGGAATAGGCCCTTCTAGCTCTTCAAGCTGCACCGTTCAGCAATCCCCGATTTAATCCTAGCTTAATCATGGGGCAATTTACAATGACCAATTACCCTACCAATCGGTGCGTCTTTGGACTGTGGGAGGAAACTGGAGCACCCAAGGAAATCCATGCAGTCACGGGGAGAACGTCCAAACTCCTTACAGACAGTGGCAGTAAATGAATCCGGGTCACCTGTACCGTAAAGTGTTGTGCTAACCATTACATCCCAATATTAAAAGAATGCCACTACCAAAATTTGGTGGTCCTCAGAAATCTATTACTATCCTAAATGTGCTACGTGAAAATTCTAACTGAAGAAAAGTAAATAAATGATAACTAAAGGCTCCAACCCTTGTGAAGACAGTGTTGAATAAAGCTGCATCATTTTTCCAACACACTCCTCAACTCTCCTTGCTGCAGTATTCGATATTACATTCTGTAATATCCTAGCTGTAGTGGTTAATCTGAAGAACAAGTGGCTAACTATTCAATCTTCACCACCCACCACCACTGTAAAGCCAAGATCACTTGTGTGCCTGTGTGCTTGCATAAGAGATGAGGCACAAATTGCCAGCAGAGTTTGAAGCAGAACAGGTGTAGTGTTTAATGAGTTTTCAGGGAGCACTTTCCATACTTCCGCTTCATTCCTTTGTTAGACAAGGGCTTGAAAATCTAAGTCAATTGCATAGAAGTAGTAAATGATTGGTTATCCAGCCCATTCCTACTCCACCCCTTCCATTTGTGTGTAGAGGTGTGACTGAATATTTGCACAATTGTGTTTAAAATTGTTTGTGTACCTTATGGGGTAAGAACACTTGTTTTGCAACTCAATGAGTTCAGATTAAAATCCTAGTCCTGCCTGGCATTCTAATCTATCAACCTCAATTATGATAAATGTTTTCAAATATCAACCAGACTACAAGGTGAGATGCTGGGGGCAATGGAAGCATAATTTAAATCATTCATCACTTTCCAGGATGCAGACTGTCTGTTGAAATAATAGGGCAGCATTTTTGGCATCTCAAAGAGATGTTTATACTATTCTATATTTCTTACTAATAAATTAGAAATTCACAACCTGCAATAGAAATTATTGCAGGTAAGAATTAATAACCATAAAGGATGAAGCTCTTAAAGGATCAGTACCTACACAATGGGGCTAATTAACTCCATGTATCTACCCAAAATAAACAAGACTCTACATTTTTGTATTCAAAGTGACTTTCTTTTTAGTTGCATGGATGTAGACATTAATTTTCTTTCATGTTTTTTTATAATAAATTAATACCAGCATTGAAAAAAAGAGAATAAATTTGGATTAATTCAGAGTAAAAGAAGGATACGTATTGAACCTCTTTTTTCTCCATCCATTTTTCCATTCCTGGTGTTGTATATGGGATGCCTGTTCCATAAATGGAGTCAGGAAGGCAATAATGCATGTCAAAGAATGCACAATTCCAAGTTTCAGCATTCAAATAATTGATTTGTGCTGGAGACTTGCAACACAAGTCTACAAATGTGCAAGTCTTAAGCACATACAGCATACACAAAGGGAACTAACTGCATGTACCATGTTAATTTAGGGCCACTTTATTATATTCACAATGATATGACAATAAGAGCTGTAAAGGATTTTTTGTACAGAATAAATTACTTTCTAAATGGAAATACAGTATGTATTTTAGGTCTTATTGAGCATAAACAATCCATACTACAGGTTTTTAATTAAAAAGGATTGTTAAAACTTGGAGAAAATTGCTATTGGATATAAATGATTGACTCCATTTGTGGACCAGACCTTCTGGAACCTGGACAGGATATGAAGGATGTCATCAGGCAGGGAGCAAGCTTCCACTCCAGGGTTTGTGCAACAACAAATTGTTTTGCTCTGAATTCCATTCAATAAATAATCAAGGCTGGAGTGCACTTGCACAACACCGACATTATAAAAACTTCAGCAAAACCTGCCTAGTGGTCTTCCTTTTGTAGCTCTACATAAAACAGAAGAAACTACCTCAGTGCTCATTGAATAAAAATGGCACCATTTATCTCAATATCGAGATTACTATTTTTTCCCTTCCTTTTCCAAGCAGTGCCAGCTGTGCTCTTTCTTTTTGCTATAGTCTCTCTCTTTCCACAACTTTCTCCACACCAATCTCAACTTTACCGTTAAACCTGCAGACAAAAGGAGTGGTTTTGCAGTGTGGTGGCCTGACCTCTACCTTGCTGAGGCCAGGCAGCAATACTCAGGCACCTCCTCTTACCTACCCTTTGAAAAAAGGCTGAGACCTTCCTTACTGCTGCTGGGCCCAAAGGCTCCCCTCCCCACCCCCAGCACTCTCCAATCATGGGTCTCCCAGACAACCCTATCATTTCTTGGGTCTTCATCTTCCTCAAACCTGACCTTCTCAAAGCACCCCAACCCTCCCCCTACTCTGACGTCACCAACTCTCCTCCCCTCTCCGATCCCAGCTCTAATCCCTCCTGTGTCTTCACCATTCCTTCTGATCTTCCACTCTCTGAGACAGAAGGTTCTGTCCTCAGTATGGGGCTTTCCTTTGTCCTCTTCTCCCACACCTCAGTGAGTTTTGCACCCACCACGGAGCCGAGCTCTTCTTCTGTCGCCCCTGTCTCCAAGCCCAATTCTTGGCAAGAACTGAGCCCCACACTGATGACCCCTTCTCCCATCTCCAACCCTCCTCCTTTTCTTGGACACCCCACTCTAGTTCTCTGTCTGCTCCATCTCTAACTGCTGATGAGACATTATCCAGCCATTCGGGACATATCGGCACTTCTCAATCCTCCTCATATCTTATCCCCTTTGAATGCAATATCCTCCACTCTCTCCGCAGCAATCCTAACCTTACATCAAATCCACAGACAAAGGGACTGCTGCTGTAGTGTGGTGGACTGATCTCAACCTTGCTGAAGCTAGGTGGTAACTCTCAGCGACACTTCTTCTTACCTACCCCTTGTTAAGGACGTCACTCCAGACCATCAGAAAATTGTCTCCTACACCATCACTAACCTGATCAACTCTAGAGAAGCAGTAGTCGTAGTCATAGTCATAGTCATAGTCATACTTTATTGATCCTGGGGGAAATTGGTTTTCGTTACAGTTGCATCATAAATAATAAATAGTAATAGAACCAAAAATAGTTAAATAGTAATATGTAAATTATGCCAGTAAATTATGAAATAAGTCCAGGACCAGCCTATCGGCACAGGGTGTCTGACCCTCCAAGGGAGGAGTTGTAAAGTTTGATGGCCACAGGCAGGAATGACTTCCTATGACGCTCTGTGCTGCATCTTGGAGGAATGAGTCTCTGGCTGAATGTACTCCTGTGCCCACCCAGTACATTATGTAGTGGATGGGACACATTGACCAAGATGGCATGCATCTTAGACAGCAACCTCTTTCCAGACACCACCGTGAGAGAGTCCAGTTCCATCCCCACAACATCACCGGCCTTACGAATGAGTTTGTTGATTCTGTTGGTGTCTGCTACCCTCAGCCTGCTGCCCCAGCACACAACAGCAAACATGATAGCACTGGCCACCACAGACTCGTAGAACATCCTCAGCATCGTCCGGCAGATGTTAAAGGACCTCAGTCTCCTCAGGAAATAGAGACGGCTCTGTCCCTTCTTGTAGACAGCCTCAGTGTTCTTTGATCAGTCCAGTTTATTGTCAATTTGTATCCCCAGGTATTTGTAATCCTCCACCATGTCCACACTGACCCCCTAGATGGAAACCGGGGTCACCGGTACCTTAGCTCTCCTCAGGTCTACCACCAGCTCCTTAGTCTTTTTCACATTAAGCTGCAGATAATTCTGCTCACACCATGTGACAAAGTTTCCTACCGTAGCCCTGTACTCAACCTCATCTCCCTTGCTGATGCATCCAACTATGGCAGAGTCATCCAAAAACTTCTGAAGATGACAAGACTCTGTGCAGTAGTTGAAGTCCGAGGTGTAAATGGTGAAGAGAAAGGACGACAAGATAGTCCCCTGTGGAGCCCCAGTGCTGCTGATCACTCTGTCAGACACACACTGTTGCAAGCACACATACTGTGGTCTGCCAGTCAGGTAATCAAAAATCCATGACACCAGGGGAGCATCCACCTACATCGCTGTCAGCTTCTCCCCCAGCAGAGCAGGGCGGATGGTGTTGAACGCACTGGAGAAGTAAAAAAACATGACCCTCACAGTGCTCGCTGGCTTGTCGAGGTGGGCGTAGACACGGTTCAGCAGGTAGACGATGGCATCCTCAACTCCTAGTCGGGGCTGGTAGGCGAACTGGAGAGGATCTAAGTGTGGCCTGACCATAGGCCGGAGCAGCTCCAGAACAAGTCTCTCCAGGGTCTTCATGATGTGGGAGGTCAATGCCACCGGTCTGTAGTCACTGAGGCCGCTGGGGCGCGGCGTCTTCGTCACAGGGACGAGGCAGGACGTCTTCCACAGTACAGGAACCCTCCGGAGCCTCAGGCTCAGGTTGAATACATAGCGAAGTAGTCCACATAGCTGAGGGGCACAGGCTTTCAGCACCCTGGTACTGACACCATCCGGTCCTGCAGCCTTGCTTGGGTTGAGACGTTTCAGCTGTCTTTTCACCTGTTCAGCCGTGAAGCCCACCGTGGTGGTTTCGTGTGGGAGAGGGGTATAGTCATGAGAGCAGGGTGGGGGACTGTGAGGAGGGGTAGGAGGGGAGAGTGGAATATGTGTTGATTGGGGGCCGACAACAGATGGCTCATGTGGGGGATGGGCAGGGGTCACAATGTCAAATCTGTTAAAGAACAGGTTAAGTTCGTTGGCCCTGTCCACACTGCCCTCAGCTCCTTTGTTGCTAGTTTGCCGGAACCCAGTGATGGTCCTCATCCCACTCCAGACCTCTCTCATATTGTTCTGCTGGAGTTTCCACTCAAGCTTCCTCCTGTACCTGTCTTTAGCCTCCCTGATCCTGGCTTTCAGGTCCATCTGTATTGCCCTCAGCTCCTCCCTATTTCCATCTCCAAACGCCCTCTTTTTAGCGTTCAAGATGTCGTTAATGTCCTTTGTCACCCATGGCTTGTTATTTGAATAACAAAAGACAGTTCTTGTCGGAACATTGCAGTCCACGCAGAAGTTGATGTAATCAGTGATGCACTCTGTGAGCCCATCAATATCCTCTCCATGTGGCTCACAGAGTGCCTGCCAGTCTGTCACCTCTAAACAACCCTGGAGCGCCTCATAAGCCTCCTCCGACCATTTCCTCACTGCCCTCGAGGTTGCAGGCTTACTCTTCACCAGAGGCACGTAGCAGGGTTTTAGATGCACCAGGTTGTGATCTGACCTTCCCAGTGGGGGGAGGGGAGAGGAGCTGTATGCATACATCAAATCCAGAGTCCTCTCCCCTCTGGTTGTACAGCTCACATACTGCGTGAAGTTGGGCAGTGTTCTAGCCATGGTAACCTGGTTGAAGTCACCCGAGATGGTAATGAGGGCACTCGGGTGCTGGGTTTGTAGTGCATTGGGGTAAGTTCAGAAAGAGATGTGACAGCAAGGATGAGTGCAAAATATAATCTAAAGCAATAGAAATGGTGATGAAAGTAGTTTCATTGCAAGGTCACAATAAATAAAAACAGGCTTCCATTTGTTGATGACTTAGACTTTATACCAAATATCATATGCTATGGAAAAATGGCATATTGTTCTGTAAATGCCATTGAACTGAACTGTCCATGACCTTTCATCTGAGCTGTAAATACCACAGAAGTTAATAGTATCAAGCAAGCACAGAGGCAAGCAAACCTGAACAAAAGAGGTATGAGACCGAGTGCAAGGCAAGGGTGACTCATAAGTAGTAGAAGCTCTACCATCATCACTGCTTGAAAAGCAAGCGTGAGCAATGGTTTCTTATCTAAATCGCTGAATAAAATATTGAAAACAGATTTAATTAAAAGGTGAAGTGCTGTTCTTCAAGCTTCTATCTAGCTTCACTGTAACTGGGTAGGACAGTTAGTGAACAAGTATCAGAGTGGAATGGAGAATTAAAATGGCAAGCAACGGAAACCCTGCACAACACTCATCAATCTGATGGAGATATTCAGCAAAACTAATAAACAATCTACCTTTGGTCTCCCTGATGTAGAAGCAAGTACAACAGAATAAAATAAAGTATTTTTTTACCCTGAATTTTTATTTTATTTAGAGATACAACACAGAACAGGCCCTTCTGGCCCAAAGAGCTATGCTGCCCAGCAACCCACATATTTAACCCTCACCTAATCACAGGGCAACTTAGAATGACCAATTAACCTACTAACTCGAATGTCTTTGGACTGTGAGAGGAAACCAGAATATCCAAAGGAAGCCATAGTGAGAACGTACATACGCCTCAGAGACAGCACCTGAATTGATCTCCGAACTCCGATGCCCTGAGCTGCAATAGCATCGTGCCAACCTTGGGCGCCCTGAAGGGCAGACTGGGGCCCAGCCTGGGGGAAAAGAAGGATGTAAAAGGCCAGGTATTTCATTCCCTTCATTTGCATGGGAAGGGAGAAGCAGATGTCAGGGATGATGGAAGAGTCCATCATGGTGCACAGATGAACAATCCCTTTGAAATACAGAAATGAGAGAAAGGGAAAGATGCATTTACTAATGTTATCAGGCTGATGATGATGAAAAATGATTTGCTGAATGTGGAGACTAATGGGGTGAAAGGGGAAAATATGAAGAATACTGTTGTGGTTCTGTAGAGAAGTGAAAGGGGGAGGGCAGAGAGGTGGCAAATTGGATGGTCACAGTCGATTGCTTTAACAACAGATGCCATAGTTGCCTGTCCCCAGGAAACGTGACAGAGAAATTGAGGAAGATAAACTTCAGTGAGAGACCATGTGAAAATGAGTATGAGGTGAAAATATAAAACTAGCTGGTACAATAGACAAGAGAGAACAAAAGATCTATAGTAGATTTTAATGTTAGAGTTGATTGTGCAATAAGAAAGCAAGGCCGTTTTCTGTCATGTGATGTGGTCAAGATGTCACCTTTTTTATGCGGATAGACGTGATGATGGTGAGTTTAGAAACGGATAAACACAAATAGTTACTACATGATGTTGATCTTTCTAAACGACACAACTTTTATCCTTCTTCATGTCATAAAATACGCATTAAAGTTACATTTTCATTATTCTTGAACCGTAGTATTTTCTAAATTGGAGTTACTGATAGTGATTTTAATGTTATTTCATTTGCTTGTTGGTCCCAACTTTGAATTGTGCAAATACACAGATGTCCTTAGGAGCAGATATGATAGCTTAATGCATGTAGAAATCACTATTATCAAATCAAATCAATGGGCAAATCGAAATAAGTAAAAGTGCTTATGATGTTGTCTAACCCAGGTACATTTTCTACAGGTTTTTGCTCTTTTTCACTTCAAGTTTACATCAAAAAGATAGAGCAGAAATACTAATTTTACATTAGAAACACTAGTTAATTGTTTTGGAAAAGCATTCTGAATATAGTAAAAATGACATAATGTGGTAGTATTTATTCATTTAGACATACAGCGTGGAATAGGCCCTTGTGGACCTTTGAGTCACGTCACTCAGCAGTCCTCAACAGCCCCAACCCAGTTACAGGTCAATGATCAATTAACATACCTGGTACATCTTCGTACCGTGGGAGGAAACTGGAGCACCCAGGGAAAACCCACACATTCCACGGGGAGGATGAACAGAGACTCCTTACAGAGGATGCTGGAATTGAACTCCAAATTCTGACACCCTGAGCTATAATAACATAACATTTACTGCTGCGCTACCGTGGAGCAGTTCAAGGATGTGTTTTAAGTAGCAGTGATATTTGAATACTGAATAATTGTTTAAACTGATTTATATTCTGAATGAATTTATATTGAAATATAAGTTATCTATATGAGATCTAGACAGAGAGTGGAGGTGTGAGGATGTTTCTTTATATGGAAGAATCCAAATTAGGGAGCGTCTGTTTAAAAAGAAAGTCTTGCCCATTTAAGACACTGTTAAAATAAAGCCCTTTCTTTCACAGAACCTTGAGTTTGTGTAACTCTCTTCCTGCAAGGGTTGCAAAAGCAGAATTTAATATCATTTTATGAAAGAAATAGATAGATTCTTGATAAGAAAGGGTATGAAGTGAAAGGTGACCAGGGTCAGATGGGAATTCAGTGATGAGGTTAAAACCAGGGCATTCATAATTTTATTCACTGGTGGAAGGTACTGGAGTTCTACAGCATGGACACAGGCCTTTCAGCTCAACTTGATTGTGCTGACCAAAGTGCCCATCTAAACTAATCACATTTGCCCATGTTTGGCCCCTAAACCATGGGTTCCCGACCTAGGGACCATGGACCCCTTGCTTAATGGTATTGCTCCATAGCATAAGAAAGGTTGGGAATCCTTGCTCTAAACCTTTCCTACTTATCCGAATGTCTTTTAAATGTTTTTATTGTATCTGCCTCAACTAATTCCTTTGGCAACCTGTTCCATTTATGTATCACCCTCTGTGTGAAGAAATTGTCCTTGGGTCTGTCTTAAATCTTCCCCTTCTCACCTTAAAGCTACAACCTGTAGTGTTTTGGTTTTTTTCCTATGGGAAAAAGAATATGGGCGTTCACTCTATCTATGCCCCAAATATCTGCTCCTTCACCCAATACATTTGTTTGTATGGCTTCCCAATCAAAACCATTGAGTGTGTAATGTTTCTAGGCCTGATAAGAGGAAAACCGGAAAGTTCAGTCATTTCACTTCACTTAAGGAACCATTCAAATGATGTTGGAAATGCTGATTATTCCAAAGTCAAACTCTCTGGCATATCACGTCTGACGAATCTCATAGAATTTTTTGAGGATGTAACTAGTAGAGTGGATAGGGGAGAACCAGTGGATGTGGTATATTTGGATTTTCAAAAGGCTTTTGACAAGGTCCCACACAGGAGATTAATGTGCAAACTTAAAGCACACGGTATTGGGGGTAAGGTATTGATGTGGTTGGAGAATTGGTTAGCAGACAGGAAGCAAAGAGTAGGAATAAACGGGACCTTTTCAGAATGGCAGGCGGTGACTAGTGGGGTACCGCAAGGCTCAGTGCTGGGACCCCAGTTGTTTACAATATATATTAATGACTTGGATGAGGGAATTAAATGCAGCATCTCCAAGTTTGCGGATGACACGAAGCTGGGTGGCAGTGTTAGCTGTGAGGAGGATGCTAAGAGGATGCAGAGTGACTTGGATAGGTTGGGTGAGTGGGCAAATTCATGGCAGATGCAATTTAATGTGGATAAATGTGAAGTTATCCACTTTGGTGGCAAAAATAGGAAAACAGATTATTATCTGAATGGTGGTCGATTAGGAAAAGGGGAGGTGCAACGAGACCTGGGTGTCATTATACACCAGTCATTGAAAGTGGGCATGCAGGTACAGCAGGCGGTGAAAAAGGCGAATGGTATGCTGGCATTTATAGCGAGAGGATTCGAGTACAGGAGCAGGGAGGTACTACTGCAGTTGTATAAGGCCTTGGTGAGACCACACCTGGAGTATTGTGTGCAGTTTTGGTCCCCTAATCTGAGGAAAGACATCCTTGCCATAGAGGGAGTACAAAGAAGGTTCACCAGATTGATTCCTGGGATGGCAGGACTTTCATATGAAGAAAGACTGGATGAACTGGGCTTGTACTCGTTGGAATTTAGAAGATTGAGGGGGGATCTGATTGAAACGTATAAAATCCTAAAGGGATTGGACAGGCTAGATGCAGGAAGATTGTTCCCGATGTTAGGGAAAGTCCAGAACAAGGGGTCACAGTTTGAGGATAAAGGGGAAGCCTTTTAGGACCAAGATTAGGAAAAACTTCTTCACACAGAGAGTGGTGAATCTGTGGAATTCTCTGCCACAGGAAACAGTTGAGGCCAGTTCATTGGCTATATTTAAGAGGGAGTTAGATATGGCCCTTGTGGCTACGGGGATCAGGGGGTATGGAGGGAAGGCTGGGGCGGGGTTCTGAGTTGGATGATCAGCCATGATCATAATAAATGGCGGTGCAGGCTCGAAGGGCCGAATGGCCTACTCCTGCACCTATTTTCTATGTTTCTATAAAAAAATATCTAATACAAATGTGCATTTTGTTATTTCAATTTTAAAATGACACTGGGGTTTCTTTTAAATAAAATTACAATCTTCCCTTTTTATTAGTCATTTCTTCCTCCCTCTTATCCCCTCTATTCCTGACTCTCAATATGTAATTTGACACTGAAGACACTAAACTAAATTAAAATTCCTTTTCAGTGCTGGCACTGTTAATTTCACAACCTTAAACTTGATTGGCTGAAGAGATACTTGTTTTTTTCCTTCTTCACTCATGTTCTAGGTGTCACATTGACCCTGGGTGGGACTCTCTTCCTGTATATTAACTCTTGACTCTTATGCTACTGTAGTGCTCCTGATGCTTGGTCTCTATCCTTTGGACTCTTGAAACGAAAGATACACATTCTGAATTCCACGGTTTAAGATCTCAGGCTGTGCAGAGGAAGCTAGTGCAAAAGATTTTTGACCAGCCACAGGACTACTGTAATGATGGAAGTATTCGCAGGTGGGGTTTCCCTTCCTACCTCAAAGATCTTTATTTTACACCTTTATTTTAAAGCAGGAGGTGTTTTCCTTTAGTTTAGCAAAATGGCTATTCATTGCATGTCACACCATTAGCATGACAACATTGTAGCAGTTGAAAAACAAAATACTGACCAGTACTGGGGATACTGGAAATCTGAAATAAACAAAGTATTAGAAACATTCAGCACAAAGACAACTTCTATGGAGAGGCAAGGAGACCTAGCCAAGGTCCTTTCACCAGAATAATGCATAAGTACTTTTATAAAAAGGGCTCCAGCAATTCATGAGGGCAGCTCACTCCTATCTTCTTGCAGGCAAATAAAGCTGAGGAGTAAATGCTGGCTTTGTTGGAGACATTCTACATATACAACTCAAGAAATGAATGTTTTTTAAAAAGTTAAACTGTTGGGACCTTCAAAATTGGTCATGACCATTTGTCATAAGTCTGCACTTCCTCTTAGCCTCCAAGTGAGCCATAACTAGGAGGAGGACACCTTATTACAGAGAAATTGGCCATCCAGCCCACTGCATCCATTATGATCATTTTCCATTTACATTAATCACATTTGTCCATATCAGAACATTAACAACATCTCTTAAATACTACTTCAGAGTTGGGGGCATGAATTGTAAATTCTCCACTAGTTTTTCACCTAAGATCAGTTACCTTAGTACAAAGCAAAGGTGGAACTTGGCAACTTCCTGGTTTTTGTTTCTTAGTTCTTCTTACATGCAAGAAGCACTTGTAATTTAGATTGGCACTCTGGGCCAGTGATGAGGCAGCATGGAACTGTTGGAGGTGCTGTTTACAAGTTGGACTTAAATCAAAACCAAAACACAAACAGCAAATAATCAAATACTCAGCTGGTTAAACTTTATATATGGTCTCCATCAGAATTCTGATGAATGGTCTCTGACCTAAAGAGTTGTCCCTGTTTATGTTCCTACAGGTACAGGCTGAATTGCCAACTATTTCCAGCATTACTTGTTTTGTTTTATATTTCCAGCATCTGCAGGTATTTTTAAATTCAAACCTTCATCTGCCCTCTCAAGTGTTCCTAAAAGATCAACTAAAGAAAGAGATAGTGAGTTCTTCCAATGTACTAATGAATGCTAGATCACTGAACCATGTTGCTAAACAGATCATTTGGCGATTTACCTCATTCTTCTTTGTGCAGGCTCTTTCTATAGTGATTGGCTCTATTTCGTTACAATATTCCAACATTATATCATTCACTTAAGATGGATCTGCACTTCAGGGAAAGTGAAAAGCTTTATCTCAATGTAAACTATTATTCTCTCTTAAAGCCATTTCTATAATCGTTCTCCCATCTGAAACATAAATACTTCTCTTTTTCCACATATGCTGCCTAAACTCCTGAGAACTTCCAGCACCATATGTTCCTAGATTTCAAGTATCTGCATCTTTCTTTGATTTCAAATATAATTAGTAAGAGTAGTTGCACTTTATCCCAATGCTGTATTACTTAGTTCCATCCCAGAAGAAGATGGCGCTAGTGAACAACGTGACCAAAGGGGACGTCCACCAGCTGGTTCACAAAACTTCTGATCTACATTTTGGTGGTGTGTTTTTGAGCCGATTGAGTGATCTGGTGCTTTTCTGTCTCCGACAGTGTTCTGTAAGCGTGCAGCTTTGAGGCCAAGAAACTTGGAAACAGGGCGTGAAAATTTCTTGCTGATTGAAGTGCCAAGGAAGTTGAAATCATCAGGGCGAGTGCAGAAGGTGAGGAGGTGAGTGCAGTGCTGTCTACCAGCCTCTTGCTTGCTGCTGCCAAAGGAAGGTGTCTGCAAGTGACGGCCTCTCTGGCCCTCTTGCTCGCTGCTCCTTCAGGAAGGTATTTGGATGGTCTCTCTCTCTCTCCCTTGATGCTGTCCAAGGATGGTACTAGAGTTCTGGGTCTTAGGCAAGATTTAATTGACATAGTTTGTGGATTGGACTCTATAGTTCAGGTTACAATGTGTTTGTGGTCTCTGGATGCTCCTTCTTTGTTGCTATTCTGGGTGATTTTGAATTGGGGTGGCCTGCAGATAATGAACACCGAGTTGAACTGAATATGACTGCACTCTTTCGATTTTGTGTTTTACATTGTGTTTTTCACTATTTTGTGCCATTTGCACAAATTTTTTTTGCGTATGGGTGGGGTTGACATTTTTCTTTGAATGGGTTCTATGGTTTTGTTCCATGACTGTCTGTGGGGTAGACAAATCTCAGGGTTGTATAATGCATACATACTTTCAAAGGTTCATTTGTTATCAAAGCATATATACATATACAACTTGAAATTTGTATTCTCCAGATAGACACGAAAACAAGAAAGAATGTGAAAAACCACAGGACATCTACAGATGCTGGAAATCTGAGCAACACACACAGAATGGTGTGGCTCTACTGGTAAAGAATAGCATCAACTCAGTAGAAAGATATGATGTAGGATCGGAAGATGTTGAATCCTTGTGGTATGAGTTAAGAAACTGCAAAGGTAAAAGGACGCTGACGGCAGTTATACACAGACCTCCTCAACAGTAGCTGGGAGGTGGACCACAGGTTACAGCAGGAAATAGAAAAGCCGTGTCAAAAGGGTAAGGTTATGGTAGTCATGGGAGATTTTAACATGCAGGTCAATTGGAAAAATCAGGTTGGTAATGAATCTCAAGAGACATAGAGCCTACTAGGGGATCAGCTATACTGGACTGGGTGTTATGTAATGAACAGGAGGCGATTAGGGAGCTTAAGGTAAAAGAACCCTTAGGAACTAGTGATCACAATATGACTGCGTTCAACTTGAAATTTGATAGGGAGGAAGTAAAGTCTGATGTAGCAGTATTTCAATGGAGTAAAGGAAATTACAGTAATATGAGAGAGGAGTTGGGCCAAGTAAACTGGGAGGACCTGCTGGTAGAGCAGCAATGGCATGTATTTCTGGGGAAAATTAAGAAGGTGCAGCACTTGTGTATTCCAAAAATGAAGAAATATTCGAATAGTATGACTGTGGCTAACAAGGGAAGTCAAAGCTATTGTAAAAGCAAAAGAAAGAGCATACGACAACGTAAATATTAGTGGGAAAATAGAGGATTGGGACGTTTTTTTAAAAACCTACAGAGAGCAACTAAAAAAAAAATTAGAAGGTAAAAGACGAAATATGAAAGCAAGCTGGCGAGTAATATCAAAGTGGATAGTAAAAGTTTTTTCAAGTATGTTAAAAATAAAAGAGAAATAAGAGTGGATATAGGACCGTTTGAAAATGAGGCAGGAAAAATAATAACTGGGGACAAGGAGATGGCTGCTGAACTAAATGAGTATTTTGCATCGGTCTTCACTGTGGAAGACAAAAGCAGGATGCCTGATGTTGTAGTGTGTGAAGGAAGAGAAGTGGGTGCAGTTACTATTACAAGAGAGAAGGTGCTCAAAAAGTTGAAAGACCTAAAGGTACGTAAGTCACCAAGATCAGATGAACTGCACCCTAGGGTTCTGAAAGAGGTAGCATTAGACATTGTGGTGGCATTAGAAATGATCTTTCAAAAATCATTGGACTCTGGCATGGTACCAAGAAGACTGGAAAATTGCAAACCTTACTCCACTCTTTAAGGAAGGAGGAAGGCAGCAGAAAGGAAATTATAGACCAGTTAGCCTGACCTCAGTGGTTGGGAAGATGTGAGAGTCAATTGTTAAGAACGAGGTGATGGAGTACTTGGTGACACAGGACAAGAAAGTACAAAGTCAGCATGGTTTCCTTCAGAGAAAATCCTGCCTGACGAACCTGTTGGAATTCTTTGAAGAGATTACAAGTAGGATAGATAAGGAGATGCAGTGGATATTGTGTATTTGGATTTTCAGAAGACCTTTGACAAGGTGCCACACATGAGGCTGCTTACCAAGTTAAGAGACCATGATATTACAAGAAAAGTTATTAACACGGTTAGAGCATTGGGTGATTGATAGGAGGCAGCAAATGGGAATAAAAGGATCCTTTTCTGGTTGGCTGCCAGTGACTAGTGGTGTTCTGCAGGGGTTGGTGTTGGGACCACTTCTTTTTATGCTGTATATAAATGATTTAGATGATGAAATAGGTGATTTTGTTGCCAAGTTTGCAGATGATACAAAGATTGGTGGAGGGGCAGGTAGCGTTGAGGAAACAGATAGGATCTAGGAGGACTTAAGACAGATTAGGAGAATGGGCAAGAACGTGGCAAATGAAATACAATGTTGGAAAGTGCATAGTCATGCATTTTGGCAGTAGAAATAATTGTATGGACTATTTTCTAAATGGGGAGAAAATCCAGGAATCTGAGATGCAGAGGGACTTGGGAGTCCTTGTGCAGGCCACCCTGAAGGTTAACTTGCAGGTTGAGTCGGTGGTGAGGAAGGCAAATGCCATGTTAGCATTCATGTCAAGAGGTCTAGAATACAAGAGCAAGAATGTGATGCTGAGGCTTTATAAGGCATTGGTGAGGCCTCACCTTGAGCATTGTGAAGTTCTGGGCCCCTCATCTTAGAAAAGATGCGCTGGCATTGGAGAGGGTCCAGAGGAGGTTCACAAAGATGATTCCAGGAATGAAAGGGTTAAGATACAAGGAATGTTTGATGTACTCACTGGAATTCAAAAGGATGGGGGGGGGGATCTCATTGAAACCTTTTGAATGTTGAAAGGCCTAGACAGAGTAGACGCAGTCTCAGGATAGAGGAGCGCCCTTTCAAAACAGAGATGCGGATAAACTTCTTTTGCCAAAGGCCGGTGAATTTGGGACTTGTTGCCACATGCAGCTATGGAGGCCAGGTCGCTGGGTGGATTTAAGGCAGAGATTGACAGGTTCTTGATTGGACATGACATCAAAGGTTACGGGGAGAAGGCTGGGAACTGGGGTTGAGGAGGAGATAGAAAAAAGGATCAGCCATGATTGAACGGTGAAGCAGACTCGAAGGGCCAGACGGGGTAATTCTGCTCCTATGTCTTATGGTCTAAAATGCTGGGGGTATTCGGCAGGCCAGGCAGCATCTACAAAGAAAAGTACAGTTGGCATTTTGGGCCTAAACCCTTTGGCAGGACTGGAGAAAAAAGCAGAGGGGAGGGGGGTGGGAGAGAAACACCAGGTGATAAGTGAAATTTGGAGGGGGTGGGACGAAGCAAAGAGCTAAAATGTTGATTGGTGAAAGAGCCAGAAGTCCATGGAAGAAAGAAAGGGGTGGGGGAGGAGCACTAGAAGGAGGTGTTGGGTGAGCAAGGAGATAGCATGAAAGTGGGTCAAAGGGATGGGAAATGGGTGGGGGGGGTGTGTGGAGGCATTACTAATAGTTTGAGAAATCGATGTTTGTGCCATCAGGTTGGAGTCTACCCAAACGGATATAAAGTGTTGTTCTTCCAACCTAAGTGTGGCCTTATCACGACAGTGGTAAACCAAGGACGGACATATCGGATTGGGAATTAAAATGGGTGGCCACCGGGAGATCCCGTTTGTCCTGGCGGAAAGTCTTCATTAGCATTACCAGAACGCAAAAGGACTAGCAACGAATAGGCAACCACAATTATTTAGATATATCCTGTCTAAAAGAAAGATTCGGTTTTTTTTATTAAGGGTGCATCGAATCATTCATACAGCGACATGTGCTATTTTGCATCAACGACCAACACAGTCCGAGTGATGTGTTGGGGACAAAGCAGCATGCCCACAACTTACGAACCCTTACCCTAGCCCGTACCTCTTTGGAATTTGGGAGAAAAGCGGAGGGAGCGTCCGGAGGAAACATACCCGGTCACGGGGACAACGGCGGGAATTGAACCCTTACCAGTGAACACTGGCGCTACACCACACCACCCTCCACCACCAGTGGGTTCACATTAACATTTACATGCTTTTTAATTAACTTGTTTTTTTTACAAATTGATTGTTCCACACAAAAGGAGTACGCACATTAAGATACTGAGGCTGGTCCCCAGGCAAATTAAATGGCCATGCCACTCACTTGCGACGCTCTCCACTGCCAGCTCAGACCGGCCCCCATGACCACACCAGCCCAATCAGATGCCGGCATTGCGTCATACCCGTCCGGCCACAACCAGTCAGAGCTCGGTTTGAAAGGAGGTGCAGAAAATTGGCGGCGCTGTCAGCTGTCAGAGTCGGTGGTGGCGTCAAGCTGCGAATGAGAGGAGCGCAAAATATTCATATATAATATGTGTGACTGGAATTGCGTTACCTCAGAAGGGAATCACTGGAGCTTTTCCGACGCAGTTTCCTAAGGCGCATCTGGGGTGGTGGTGGTGGTTGAGGTGGTTATGCGAAGCGCATGCGCTGAGGGAGTTGTCGCCGCGCAGGCCTCGCCGACTGTTGCGGAGCCCCGAGGTCGTGAGTGTTCGCTCGATCGCAGTGTGACCGTGAGATGAATCACAAAACCGTGTGTCTCACGGAGGATGACGACAGTGGCGAGCCAAGGAAGCCCTGTGAAGACCTACGACTACCTGCTGAAATTCCTGCTGGTGGGCGACAGCGATGTGGGCAAGGTAGAGATCCTGGAGAGTTTGCAGGATGGAGCCAGCGAGTCCCCCTACGCTTACAGTAATGGTAAGGGAAACCCTGCACGGTCACACGGCACTGCAGTCTGCGCCAGTGCAAATCCTGGCGCAGGAAGTTGAACGCGTAACCTTGGCATTTAAAACATTTATTTACATTAACTCTTGGGTAACCAAAATAGTTCTTTCTTGGATTTTTGAATTACAGGTCTACAAGATAAACACTTTCACACTTTATCCGAGTGGAATAGGTACACTTCTTTGCTTATTTCTGCATTTGAAAACTCCACTGGAGTGTAAACAGCCTGAATGGATTGAAAATATTCGATTTTGCGTTTTCTGGCCTGTAGTGTCTGTCAATGCATTTGCTCTTGGAACTTTATAAATCGTACATTAATGATTGTATCATTTTAATTCCAGGTCAGAGCAATGACATTAGTAGAAAGCATGTCTAAAACCGCATTATCAAATAATCTGTAATTGTGAAAATTAAATATTTGATAGCATTTTTTTGACATGGTCATCGATTTCGTTTAAAAATATGGACCTGTATTTTTTTTCACTTTTGGAAAGCGGTGTTGTATTTAGTTAAAGAAAATTGCTGATGCAGGTTTGTATAATGAATCAAGCATTGCATTCTCTGCTGTCACGTATTTTGTGTTGTGGTTTTACAGCTATGTATATATATCCTTACTAAATTTGTTAATGCCAAAACAGTTGCTGAGAATGCTTGTGGCACTTAATCAGTAGCCTCAAAATCTTACTTTTTGAAAGTGATTTTCTTCCAATAATTGAATGATTATTGGATACAAAGGTGAACACTATGAAGTAAAGCTGTAGAGAAGTTGCATATCTTTGTTAAAATTGTGCTGATGGTTCTGGAGTATTGTTAAGATGTAATATTGTCAGTTGTTGATATATGGAAAAAAATAATAGCCACATCTGTGACTAGATCTAAGCTGACTAGAATAAGTTTGAATCTGAACAATAAATTTTATACACTTACTCTAAAATAAATACTTAAGATGGAGATGCTTGGCATTTGTGGAAGGTTATTGATAAGAAATTTTTACTGTTTCTCTCATTGCAGATGTTGCTTGACATGTTGAGGATACCTTGATTTTTTTTTCAGTATTGTACATTAATCTGGGAAACTCATAATTCCTTGGTGCATCTGCAGCCCTAAATTACAATATGTTAAGATGAATGCTAGATGTCTCAAGCTTTGTACATAGATTGGACATTTTATCTGGTGATGAGCAAGACCTCAGTGGTAGTATGTCAAATTGCCAAATCAGCAACACATTTTGTTCAGGACTTATTTCAGCTATTCTTTGGACAACATTTTAATTTTTTTCCATTAATGCATTAAATCTTAATTTCTGAATAAATCATTGTCCTCTAAGTAGACTGTTGTGGGGTGTTTGTTATTTGTACTAAACTGTTTTGTTAGTGCAGATTTGTTTTGATTCAGATCATGGAAGGAAAGGAATTTGGTTTCCTATTATGGACGGATGTAATTCGTTAAATGTCATCTAATTTGATCAAAAATAATAATTTTGTGTGTTGTACTGAAACACTGTGTATTTTAATAAGCCTTGATATTCTTTCTTGAAATTTCTTTCATTAGCTTGATGCTGAATGTGATTTGGTAGCATTCTTTGTTGTATTTTGTAGTAGCCTATGGTTATGCTCCATCTTTGTGAGGGCAAGATGGTAGAAAACACATTTTTGACAACCACTTTGCTTGGTGATTGTGGAATGAAAAATAATTTAACTATGGCCTCTGTTTTTGTATAGGAGTGTACTTAATAGCTTGTCAGAACACAGACTTCACTAATTTGAGACAAACTAGTTCAATTATGGCCTTAGAATTTGTAATTGATTGTCTTATTATTTGGCTGCTGTTTTAGTTATGAATTGTTTTTTTTTAATTGCAATTTTACTCGATTTGATCATGGGTTAAGTTCTCATCCCATAAATAGCAAAACAGTAATGTTGCAGGTACTGCAGCTGTCATACAGCTCTAAAGACTTGGATTCCATTCTGATTTCTGGCGCTGTTTTTGTGAAACTTACACTGTGTCAATGTGACCATGTGGATTTCCCCTGGGTTTTCCTGCTTCCTCCTGCATCTCAAATGAGTAGGTAAATTGCCTACTGTAAAATACCCATAGGTTAGGTAGTAAGAGAACTGAGGGGAGAGTATTAAATGGCATGGGTGAAGAATAGATTTCTCTGAGAACCAGGAATAAACTTGATGGCCCAAGTAACATACATCAAAGTTGCTGGTGAACGCAGCAGGCCAAGCAGCATCTATAGGAAGAGGCGCAGTCGACGTTTCAGGCCGAGACCCTTCGTCAGGACTAACTGAAGGAAGAGTGAGTAAGGGATTTGAAAGCTGGAGGGGGAGGGGGAGATGCAAAATGATAGGAGAAGACAGGAGGGGGAGGGATAGAGCCGAGAGCTGGACAGGTGATAGGCAAAAGGGGATACGAGAGGATCATGGGACAGGAGGTCCGGGAAGAAAGACGGGGGGGGGGGTGACCCAGAGGATGGGCAAGAGGTATATTCAGAGGGACAGAGGGAGAAAAAGGAGAGTGAGAGAAAGAATGTGTGCATAAAAATGAGTAACAGCTGGGGTACGAGGGGGAGGTGGGGCCTAGCAGAAGTTAGAGAAGTCAATGTTCATGCCATCAGGTTGGAGGCTAATGTGAAAGAATAATTAAGATGTACACAATGTTCATTATGCCCTCACATGTTGCAGTGTAGTCTGAAGTAGTGTGGCAAAGTGTGGTGACTTGATTTAGTAGTAGCTAAAGTCATAAACTGGGTTCAGAGTTGTTTGTGTAAAAGCTAAGAGTATGTGCTTAGTACTGCCAAAGCAAATTGCATGGAGTTAACTTCACCCTATACCTTGATGAGCCCTGCAGTCCTTGTGAAACCTTGTAATACTTGTTCTATGTGTTGTTCTGGCAAGAGAGGACGAAAATGTAGTGAGCAAAATTTGAACTGAGAACAGTAATGCACGGGCCAGCTAGTGGCGCAATGACATTGGCACCGGACCCGGGAACGGAGGTTCCCGGGTTCGAAACTAGTCGGGTCCACCCCTGAGCATGCTTTCCATCCGTGCCGGGTTGAGTGTCGAGACCGCAACTTGACCTCGTAAAACAAAGGGAAAATGCTGTGAAAATGTGTGTGTGGGGAGTGGCGCGCCACAGTGTGTGTGTGTGTGTGTGTGTGTGTCTCTCTCTCTCTCTCTCTTCTCCCTCCCCCCCCACACATAAAAAAAAAGAGCAGTAATGCACAATAAAGAGCAGCATCCCACCCGTATCTCCAGGCTGGGAGGAGCCCAGAATGTAGTGGGCAGTGTCAGTTACCCAGCCACAGGCTGAGTGGCTGTGCCCTTCTCTGAGGCTACCGATGTGGCGCTATGAATGGAACATCTCAGTAATGACAGCAGGGAAGCATGAATGTCTCCATCATTGACTGATAGCAAGTTTCAGAGGAAGAACAGTTTCCTGACTACTCTTGGGAGTTAAGGTTTCAACTTTCCAGCTGAAATGCTTTCTTGCCTTTCTCCTTGGTACTACTCCACCTCTTTAGAGGTTCTCCTGCTTGTGGTATACCCTCTACCATCTATCAGACATGATCTCTGTAATGCAAAGAATAGAAAATAAGTTGCCTGGAGTTGCCACAGTGTATACTTGTGGTCTTCAGTTGCTGTAGCCCATCCATTTCTAGGTTCAACATGTGTGTTCAGAGATATTCTTTTGTACACCACTGTTGTAACGTGTGTTTATTTGAATTACTGTTACCTTCCTGTCAGCTTGAACCAGTCCAACCATTCTCCTCTGACCTCTCATTAACAAGGCCTTTGTGCCCACAGAACTGCTACTCACTCAATGTTCTTCTTTGTTTTTTGTACCATTCTCTGTAACTGTAGACACTATTGTGCGTGAAAATCCCAGAAGATCAGTAGTTTCTGAGATAGTCAACCACGTTGTCTGGCACCAACAATCATTCCACGGTCAAAGTCACTTAGATCACATTTTTTCCCCATTCTGATGTTTGGTCTGAACAACAAAGTTCAAAGTACAATTATTATCAAAGTACATACAGTTGCAAGAAAAAGTTTGTGAGCCCTTTTCAGTTATCTGGTTTTCTGCATTAATTACCCAGAAAATGTGGTCTGTTCATCAACCAAGTCACAATAATAGACAAACACAATCTGCCTAAACAATTGTACTTTTCTTGTCTTTATTGAACACTTCGTTTAATCATTCGCAGCCCAGGCTGGAAAAAGTATGTGAATCCTTATATTTAATACCTGATAGAACCTCCTTTAGCACCAATAACCTCCACCAAATATTTCCTGTAGCTGCGGATCAGACTTGCACAATGGCAAGGAGGAATTTTAGACCATTTCTCCATACCAAACTCTTTCAGTTTGTCAGTATTTCTGGGATACCCGGCATGAACAGCCCTCTTCAGGTCCATGTCAATTGGGTTAAGGTCTGAACTCTGACTTGGCCATTCCAAAACACAATTTTTTTTCTTTTTAAACCATTTTGTTGTTGATTTACTCTTGCGTTTCAGATCATTTTGTTATTGCATCATCCAACTTCTATTAAACTTCAATTGACAGACCGATACCCTGACATTCTCCTGTAAAATGTCTTGATACAATTTTGAATTCATTTTTCCCTCAATCTGTCTAGGTCCTGAGGCAGCAAAGCAGCCCCAAACCACAATGCTCTTTTCACCATACTTCACAGTTGGGAGGAGGTTTTGGTGTTAGTGTGTAGTGCCCTTTTTCCTCCAAACATAGCAGTGTGCATTTCTGCTAGTAAGTCTCATCTGTTCACAGAACATTGACCCAGAAGTGTTGTGGGCCATCTGGATGGTCTTCTGCAAACATGAGATGTACAGCAATTTTTTTTTTTGAGAGCAGTGGTTTCTTCTGTGGTGTCCTTCCATGAACACAGTTCTTGTTCAGTGTTTTTCTTATAGTGGACAGATGAACAGAGACTTTAGCAAGTTCTAGAGCTGTCTACAAGTATTTTGCTGTTCCCCTTAAGGTTCTTTACCACCTCCTTCAGCATTGCATGTTGTGCTCTTGGTGTGATCTTTGCAGGAAGCCCATTCCTAGGGAGAGTAGCAACAGTACTAAATTTCCTCCATTTGTAGACAATTTATCTTGCTGTGGACTAATGAACACTCAGGTCTTTAGAAATGCTTTTGTAGCCTTTTCCAGCTTCATGCATCTCTACAACACTTCTTCAAAGGCCCTTTGAAAATTGTCTTGATAGCGGGAGGCTCTGTCAGTAATCTGACTTTGTGTGTCTTCTTTTTATAGAACAGGGCGACTCTATAACCCATACCTCCAATCTCATCTCATTGATTGGAATACCTGACTCCAAATAGCTTTTGTAGAAGGCATTACATCAGAGGTTCACATACTTTTTTGAAACTAAACTGTGATTGTTTAAATGGTGTACTCAGTATTGATGAGAAGTACAATTGTGTTATTAGTTTAGGCAGATTGTGTTTGTCTATTATTGTGGCTTAGATGAAGATCAGACCACATTTTATGAGTCATTAATTCAACAAACCAAGTATTTGCAACGGTTTCCCAAGCTTTTTCTTGCAATTGCATGTCACCATACCATCAGGTAAATGGTACAAGAGCCTCAGGACTCACACCACCAGGTTCAGGAATAGTTACTACCCCTCAAAGATCAGGGTGTCGAACCTGAGGGGTTAACTTCACTTGCCCCATCACTAAACTGTTACCACAACCAATGGACTCGCTTTCAAGGACTCTTCATCTCATGTTCACAATATTTATTGCTTACTTAGTTATTATTTATTTTTTCTTTTGTATTTGCACAGGTTATTGTGTTTTGCAAGTTGGTTGTTTGTCTATCTGTGCGGTTTTCATGAATTCTATGGCATTTCTTTGTATTTACAGTGAATGCCTGCAAGAAAATCTCAGGGTTGTACAGGTGTCCCCCGCTTTTCGAACGTTGGCTTTACGAAACCTCGCTGTTACGAAAGACCTACATTAGTTTTCGCTAACAGAAGGTGTTTTCACTGTTACGAAAAAGGCAGAGTGCGATAAAAGGCAGCATGCTGCGCGCCCTCAGCAGCTAAGCTCCTCCCTCAGAACGGCATTCTAGCCGGCATTGCTTAAACACATGCTTGTGAGCATCCATTAGCAAGATGAGTTCTAAGGTATCGGAAAAGCCTAGAAGAGCTCGTAAGGGTGTTACACTGAACATAAAACTAGACATAATTAAGCGTTTCGATCGTGGTGAACAAAGTGAGGACAAAGTGAGTTTGGCTTGTGGAAGTTGACGAAGATGATGTTGAAGGGGTTTGGCATCCCTGGTTTGGCAGACCAAGAACTGACAGATGAAGAGCTGATGCAATTGGAAGAGGAAAGGATAACAATCGAAACTGAACACAGTTGCGAACAGACTGAAAGTGAAGTCATCCAGGAACTGAACGTGAAGTAACTGCGTGTGATTTTCACTGCAATGATTGCAGAAAAGTACGACTTTAATTTTGAAAGGGTACGGAGGTCTAGGGCTTATTTGCAGGATGGTTTGAGTGCTTACAAAGAACTGTATGATAGAAAAATGCGCGAGGCTAAGCAGGCAAGCATACTGTTGTTTTTCAAGCCTTCCACCTCAGCCACGGCAGACGACGAACCTCGACCTTCGACATCGAGGCAGACAGACATAGAAGAAGATGACCTGCCTGATGGAAATAGACGACGATGAGATGACACCCCAGTGTCCCACCACCCCGACCCCCGGGCCGTGGACCGATACATTGCCGTGGAGAATGCAGTGGTAGCCGGGACGCACCCAGCACATCTTTAAGAAAAAAGCCGAAATAAACATGCTAATTAATTAGGTGCTGCCAGGCACGTAAATGTTGGCCCAGATCAGAGGCGATTGCGGATTGCGTCACTTCTGATCTGGGCCAACATTTACGTGCCCCGTGGCACCTAATTAATTAGCTTGTTTATTTCGTCTTTTTTTTAAAAGATATATTGGGTGCGTCCCGGCTACCGCTGCATTCTCCGCGGATCGGTATTGGTTTGCTGCCCGGAGGTTGGGGACCACTGCACCACCCCAACCTCCGACGACTCAGCTTAACACACCACCATCAGTGTGCTCGGTGCTGACTTCTCAATTCCGGTAAGTGATACTACACTGTACATACATTATTTCTACTTTATATAGGCTATGTATTTTTATGTGTTATTTGGTATGATTTGGCAGCTTCATAGCTTAAAGGTTACTGGAGAGAGTGTTTCTGCCAAGAGCACTTGTGCTGTGTTTCTGCTGAGAGCGCTTGCATGAGATTTTCACTACGGAGAACAGTGCGGCAATGATTGTAGAGAAGTATTTCTTCTTTATATAGGCTGTGTATTTATCATATCATTTCTGCTTTTACTATATGTTACTGTTATTTTAGGATTTATGTGTTATTTGGCATGATTTGGTAGGATTTTTTTTGGGTCTGCGAACACTCACAAATTTTTCCCATACAAATAAATGGTAATTGCTTCTTCACTTTACGACATTCCAGCTTACGAACCGTTTTATAGGAACACTGTATCTTCGGATGGCAGGGGAAACCTATATATCAAAGTTCCTCTTGCAGGCATATTCAGTAAATCCAAGAACCATAATAGGATCAGTGAAAGAGCCCACTCAGCTGGGCAGACAAACAACCACTGTGCAAAAGACAGCAACGAAAGAAAAGGAATAATAATAAATGAGCAATAAATATCAAACATGAGATGAAGATTCCTTGAAGGTGAGCCCATAGGTTGTGGAAACAGTTAATTGATGGGGGAGTGAAGTTAACCCCTCTGTTTTAAGAGCCTGGTGGTTGAGGGGTAATATCTGCTCCTGAATCTGGTGATCTGAATCCTGACACTCCTGTACCACCTTCCTGATGGCAGCAGCAAGAAGAGTGCATGGCCTTGGATGATGGGTTCTTATTAATGGATGTTGCTTTCCTGCGAGACTGCTCTTCGTAGATGTGCTCAATGATGGAAAGGACTTTACCTGGTATGGACTGGGCTGTATCCACTACCTCTTGTAGCCATTTCCGTTGAAGGGCATCAGTGTTTCAATACCAGGCCATGACGGACCACGTCTGCATGCTTTTATGCATTGAATTGCTGCCACATGATTGACTGGTTACATATTTGTATTAACAAGCAGGTGTATGAATAAAGTAGTCACTATTTTCTAATCGTCAAAAAAATGCTATCATGTGCTTGGATTTAGAGAATGAAGTCTGGGCTTGGATTTAAAAATGTCTTTAATATTGAGTATTGATTTTTGTCACCTTCCACCTGTACATCCTTATCCTTAGAATTAGCATGTAATTGTTCAGGCAGAAGCTGTGTATTCTATCATCAGCTTCATCACCTTGTCATTTGATTTCTTTTTGACGGGCATCAAAAGGTTGTTAAATTGAAGTCTCAAATCCTTCTTAGGTTGTAACAACCTTTCAAACTGCATTAATACACCTATTTCTACTGCTTGGTCTGTCAATTTGTAAACAATAGTTAAAGGTTTTCCAATGCTGCATTATTTTTAGATTTTTTCTTCCAATTTTTGTTTTTAATAAGGCATTATATTTAATAAGTTTTCTTTTTATGCAAATGATCATGCCTCATCCTACAACCTGTATCAAGGTATGTAATTCCTTCTGTATTACAAATTGACTCCAGTAATCCAGTTTGCTCAGGATTTGGTGGTACTAGACGAGCAGATATTCCAAACTATTGGATATTGTATCCAATACTCATTTAATAATAGACTTTTTTAACACCTTTACATAGTATTACAATAAATCTCCCAGTGAACCATGCAAGTTTAAATGGAGCACATAAATTGGGTCACAAGCAAGTGGGAAGCATGCATAGTGATCGTTACCTGATGAGGCAAACCATTGGGATTTCAGACTTGTTGGTTATTTCCTCCAAAGATGATTGAGTTTATTGTCACTTCATAAATTTATGCACTAAGTTTAGACTAATTCTTCAATAGAGTAGTCAAATTGGGAACAGGTCATGTGTCTGTAGGCCTTCTCAGCTATTAGCTGATCCACCTATCTTCAAATAAATCAATGAACTGCATTTTATGATTTCAAATGAAGTGACTGGAGATGTTGGATGCTCTTGACATTCTCAAATTCCATAGATTCTAGAACAGTTCACACAGATTAGAAGATAGCAGATGTAATCCTTCTGTTAAATAAAGGAAGAAAAGAGAAACTAAATAAGTAGTGGAATCAGTGTTGGCAAAAAGCACTTGGGGAAATAGTAATATTGCATTTCTGAATGGGAAATTCATATTTGACTAATTGCTGGAGCTTTGAGGCTATAATGACAATAATGAGAGTGAGCCAGTTAATTTTGCATTTGGACTTTCAGAAAGTTTTGGATAAGATACCATGTGAGATTTTTTTTTAAAGTGCAGACTCTTTGACTGATGGCTAATAACAGAAAGCAGGGAGTAGGAAGATTTTGGTGTGAGATTCTGCAGGGATGAGTGTTGGAACTCATTTTGTATGAATAATTTGATGATGGGATCAAGTGTAACATATCCAAGTTTGCAGCTGATACAAGTCTTTTGCTAGATAGGCTGTGAGGAGGATGAAATGGAGCTTTAGGCAGCTGTAAACAAGTTAAGTGAGTGATCACAGACATGGAAGATTCGATATAATGTGCAAAAATGAGACATTGGTAGAAAAAATATAATGGAATAGGCTTGCAGGACCAAGTGGCCTAGTCTTCCATTTCCTTTGCTCTCATAAATCATAAAACCAAGGTCCCATACCAACGTCTTGGGTTGGTGTAAAATATCCTGTGGCAGTGTTAGAGTACAATATTTATCATCAAATCAAGATGGACTTGTGTTGAGATTGACTTGTTTTTGTTTTAGGTGGACTTAGTGATCTCAAAGTGTGTGTGTGTATTTTTTTCCTATATTCTCTTTACAGCTGGTGAAATCTTTCTGCCTATTTTAAATTTTAAGCCAATCCTATTCTTTAACTTTGTTTTGGATTTTGTTTTAATAACAAAATAAGGTTCATCATCAAAACAATTATGTAGGCCAACACATTTATCTAGCATAATCCTCTTCAGTCTGCAAGATTTTGCAGTTTAAAAATAATTCAAAGGTTTCAGAGGTACATTTAATGTCAGAGAAATGTATCCAATATACATCCTGAAATGCTTTTTCTTCGCAACCATCCACAAAAAACAGAGGAGTGCCCCCAAGGAATGACAGTTAAATGTTAGAACCCCAAAGTCCACCCCCCCCCCAGCTTCCCTCCCTCCTGCGCCTAAGTGGCAGCAAGCGGTGATTCCCCCTTCCCCCCCCCCCCACCGGGCAGTGAATTAAGCTGTATACCCCAATCATGTCATTATCCTGAAGTCAGTTATAGCTGTCTTGTTGTTTATGCAATGTTTTAGTTTCTGTCAACATCAGTATTTATGGACATTCATAAATTGTGTTTGAAAATGGTGGGCTGAATCATGTTGAACTGTAGCAATGTTGTGAGATCACTGTGGGGCTAATGGTTTGGAAATGATGGAGGAATAGTAATGTATTTCCAAGGAGGATTATGTAATGTGGAAGGATGTCTGCTAGTGAACTCGTGAGTCTGCTGTCCGTATTTTGTTAGGTGGTAGAGGTTGCATCTAGAGAAACCATGACAAGTAGCTGAAGTATGTTTTAAAGTTAGTACAGTATACACTGTAATGAAGCAGCAGTGATAAAGGAAATGAATATTTGGCATGCTCAATGTGATGCTAATCAGGCCAGTTGTTTGTCTTGGATGGGTTAGAGCTGCTTGAAAGTTATTGAAGCCATACTTCTCCAAGTAGAGGTTATTCCCTCACATTACTACTTTTGCCTTGCAGATCATGGAAGAGCCCAGGAAGTGTGGAGACTAATTACTTGCTAGAGATACCACTATCACTCTTGTCACTCATAGCTGTAGTTTATTTTAATATTTTTCAATGTTAGGGAGATGCTAATAAGACCAGCCTTTCTGACTTCTACTTAACTACCTTTTAATAAGGTGGTCATGAGTTGCCTTTCTGAATTGCTGCAACCTTCTGAAGAAAGTATTCCCAGCATGCTGTTGTGCTGGTTTGCTGCATTTGGGAATTGGGTGCTTTAAATAATTTGGCAATGTTCATTAATACATTGAATTATGTTATCTCCACTTTGGTCAGAGAGGCTGCATTGTCGTTGAAGGTGGAAAGTTTTCCCCTCTTCTATTGACTTCAGTTTCACCAGGGCTCCTTGACGTCAAGCATGGTCTGTTCCTTTACAGTAGTGTTTTGTGAAACAAAGATAGTAATATTTTGGGATTACAATGCTCAGCAATCAAAATGAAAGTGTTGCTTTGTGTTTTTTCCTTTGGGGATGGGAGGAGGAAGAAAGGGACAGGATTGCTATGCAAATCCTTTTACTGAGTAGAATTTGTCTAACCATTTATTTGATGCTCCCCCTTTTTCCTGTCAATATCAACTTACCCTCCTTTGAGCCTCTGATCAGTTGAGACATCATTGTGCTAGGTGATGCTGCTGTGAGGAGGGGACGGAAATGGATAATGATAGTAAGACTGTATACGTGGAATTTTTGTGTACTCAAGATTATGAAGAGTTGGCATGGGCTTTTTTCCCAATACTGAATAGCAGGACACTTGTACTCTAACCGGGCCCCAATAATGAATGTTGGACCAACAACAGAGACATGGACTCATTGGGGTATGCAGCATGGAAACAGATCCTTCTGCCCACCTCATCCAATGTATTCAGCCCATTTGCTTCTGTTTGGCCCATGTCCCTCTGGGCTTTTTCTATCCATGTACCTTTTAAATGTTGTCATAATTGTACCTGTCTGTACAGCTTCTTCTGGCAGCTTGGTCCATGTACCCACTACCCTCTGAAAAGGGTTGCTTCTCAAGTCTCGTTTAAATATTTTCCCTCACCTTAAATCTGTGGTCTCTAATTTTAGGCTTCCCTATCCTGGGGAGAAACCCTATCCAAATTATCTACGCCCCTCTTGATTTTATGTACCTCAGTGAAGTGGAACTGGATATTATTGTCATATGGATGGAAAGACTTGACAGTTTCTGCATTATGTCACTGACAGTAGAACTAAACAAAGAAAAGGTATTGGCAAATAAATAGATCCTTTTGATATGGAGGGGTAACGTACGAGGTGAAGACGTGTCATGATAGGAGCCATTGCAGACTATTCTCTGAAAAACATAAATTCAACTAGGTTGATGTGGCCTGCCTTGTCAAAGCTTGGAGAGAGGTGACAGTCAATTTCTTTTGTCATAATCGTTACAAATGACACTCCGTTTCATTAATGCAGCAGGAGACAGAGATCTGATTTCAGATCTCTGGAGAAGAGAATTTTGAGAAAGTCATTGGGATTTGGAAGGCAGTGGCTTTTCAATAACCTGGTAGGAAATTTTAAAAAAAGTTGCAAATGGTCTGGAAATTTGTACAGGTAAAAGGTCATGCATGGTTTTCAATGATGGATGTTGGTAATAGGTGTGCCAGAGGAATATAGAACCAAGGAAACTGATATGGGATCTGCAAGGGGTGTTAGGTAGTCAGCAATTTCATGGTTGAGATAGGCCAGATAAGGTCTAAAAGGCCAAATAAGGCAGTGTGGCAACAGGATCACTAATAATGTAATCTGATTATGTTAGCTGACTAGAAAAGGCACCATTAATGAAATTCCTCTGGAAACCTCTGACTGACAAAGAAATCCATACCTCTTAACGTGCCAACTGTCAAAATTGTCCAAAAGAAACTTCTGTCTTTTTGAATTTTGGAGGACAAGTTCTTTAGCACTTGGTGCAATAGAATCTTGGCAAACTCCTGTGCAGTGTGCTACTGGGAAATGCTCAGCAACTGGGAATTATTTCATGTTTGTATAACAGTGCAGAAAGTTGATGGCACATGCTGAACCTTTGCAGAAACCCAGGGCATTGTCACTCGGTTTTCTATTTTGTTACTTTAATGTATATTGATGGGCATTGATACAATAAATCAGGTTGTGAAATGTGTTCTATGTCCTGCTGTGCTTCATAAGCAGCAGCTTGTTTTTATCAGCTTAGTGAACAGCTGAGGTACCTTGCAATGTAGTGTACTATTGTGATAAGTCTTTAATTGCATGACTGTCCTGATCTGGGTTTTCTTTGTGTTTATGTTGCATATTGTGGACATCTGCCTGGAAGATAATCTCCCCTCAAATTAATGTGGTTGAAATATAAATATATATTGTCTTAGTAATACTATGTTAGCATTCCAATGGTACACTGTCTTGTTGTTCATATCAAAAAGTTGTTTCTGAGTGTTTGGTTCTATAAAGATAAATATATCAAGAAGAGAGATTTGGATACTTTACCATTTTAATGTGAAATTGGTTCTCTGTTCATTGTCATGATAGTTAAGTATGGAGCAACTGACAAAGTTGCTTTCACAACCTAATCTCTTTATAAAGTATCAGATTCTGTGGTTTCTATATTATCTCTTGTGTAAAATGACAGGTTGTTTTTAAAATATTAGAAATGATTAATAAAAGTAGTGTACTAAACATTGTATAACAATTGATTGGTAGTGCATTCTTAAGTGCTATATCAAAACAGTTGCAGTTATTGTAATTAAAAATTAAAGGTCAAACAGATGAACTGAAAATAACTTGACTTTTGATTGCAAATCTTCATTGCTTCTGTTGAAACCATAGAACCCAATTTACAAATTTCTCTCAAGACAGTAGAACCCAATCCACCTAAGGGAATGGCTGCTTAATGGGTTTGGCATAAAAGGAGAATTTTCATTACAGCTTATAGGTTTTATAAAGCCATGCTGGTCTAGAAACTGAAGTAGTGATACAGATGTCTCATCTGCCAGATGGAATGAAGCCTTTTAGCACTTTTGAGATGTAGTCACTTCTTCAAATGTGAGCTTCAAATAATTGATAGTTGATATTATAATCTCATTCAAGAAGACACACTTCATAAGCACATCTGGCCCGTGCATAGATTGTTAGAGAATTTCACATTTTCCTCATATTTTCTATCAATATCTTATTTGTACCTAAACATATTTTATCCTGTAGGTTTCAGTATTTTAGCTAGCTTTGTATGTTGAGGTTAATGGGTAATAGAATTGGATGTTCTGTAAATAGTGTGGAGTGTATTTGATATGAAAGTGGTTCTAATGTGTTTCTTTTTAAGAATATGAGCTTTTGTCTTTGCTTTAACATATAGGTCATGATAATAGGAAGAAAGAGACTACACAGAAATTTTCCAAGAGGAAAGGGTGGATAAATGCTGTAAAGCATGAATCTGCCTAATTTACACTTCTTTCAACTTTGCATTAATACTGATGAAGAATCCTAGATCTGAAACTAAGGCCCAAAATAATCAGTGCTAAATGTTTACCTGATACACTGAGTGTATTTTCTGTTTCCAATATTATTTACAGCTGTTTCAGATTATTTCTGAATCCATGTGTAACACTGCATAATATATTTCCTATTTAAATGAAAATTTATTTTGTGTCATTAACATATTTGGCACTATACAGTCGGCCTTCCTCATCCGCGGGTTCCGCATGCGCAGATTCAACCAACCATGGATCGGGAAAACCCAGAAGTTCTGTCTCCAGCACCTGTTGTTTGAGCATGTACTGACTTTTTTTCTTGTCATTATTCCCTAAACAATAAAGTATAACAACTATTTACATAGCATTTACATTCTATTCGGTACTATAAGTAATCTAGAAATGATTTAAAGTACAGGCAGTCTTTAAGTTGGATTTGTACGTAAATCGGAACAGGTACATCCGGTATTATTTAGCGTCAGTTAATCAAACGTTTGTCTTAGCATATAGTATATATTTTACCTTTCTATGCATATAAAACACTTAAGTATGTATTTCAATAATTAAACCACTGCGTTGCTTAGTAATAATTGTAGCTTTCATCGGGGCAGGGCCTTTTACATGCTCCATTATTCTCACTTTATCCTTTAAAATTGTCCCGATCGTTGACCGACTGTAGGCTAATGCTTTTCCAATGACCGATGGCATTTCACCTCTTCCTGATCGCTTTATTATTTCCAGTTTATTTTCAATTGTGATAGTTCTGTTGACAGAAAGCGGAAACACTGCGGATTCAGCTGCAGCTCCCCCAGCTCCTAAAGTCCACTGCACTGAGACAGATTAAATAAGGTCCGGAGCTCTCCTGGGTCCTAAAGTTCACCCGCACTGAGACAGGTTAAATAAGGGACTTGAGCAGCCGTGTTTTTTGGTATCCGCAGCAAGTCCCGGAACCAGTCCCCCGCGGATAAGGAGGGCCGACTGTACTTTATTCGAAGCAACACAGCAAATTGAGTAATACTGGTGTTTTTGGTTTTATGTGGAGAAGAACAATAATGCTATGTGAAACTGAATGCACAGTTATGTTCACTGGGGTCTGAAATGTAGATGATTATTTTTACATTTTTACAATTTAGTTATTTTTACATTTTTATTTGCTACAGTTATGTCATGGATTCGGTTCATTCAAAACAATAGTTGTTTTATTTTATGAGTACACAAATTAGAAACAGGATGAGGCACCAAGTCTGTTATGGCTCTCAATAAGAACATGGCTGACTTTATTGTAACAACTCTTTTCCAACGTAAATAGGTGATTCCTTACTTTTAAACCATGACTCCATATTCTGTCAAAATTCTTCACCATCAAGTAATTTCTCACTCTCATTGATAGTAATGTCATCCAGCCTTTCTTTGTGAAAGAACTTGCCTATAATGGGTATCAATGTAGTAAACCTTGGCTGTTTCCAATCTATTTACATCCTTCTTCACCCAAGAATTGTGCTGTACATGGTGCTTCAATACCCATATTAGCTCTTTGATTAGTGGAGCCTTTTATTCCCCCAAATTATATACCTCACTGATGTTTCCAAATTTGTCAATGGTCTTCGCCCTCCCTTTCCTAAAATTTCTTACAGGCCCACTTCAAATATCTGTGCTCTTTTATTTCTTTATTCTTGCATGCTATCATATTTAATTGCCTCACCATTCAGCTGTCAGCACTTCAGTTCTGCAAATTTTTGTTGCTCTCTCTGCATTAGTACATCTTTCCTTAAGAATGCACCTTCAAACTTTCCATCTTTGACCAAAATAGATTAGGATTAAGAAGAACTATAGATTGTTCACCTTTTACTGAATGTTATTATTTAAAACTATTTTAAATACATGAGTATTACAGATGTGTTCAGTTGCCTTATATAAATGACTTTGACAGGTGGTGTTTGTTTTCTGACAGTGGCTGTCAGGATATTTTAGAGGAAAGTTTGTGTTAACCAAAATGTAGGTGTTACTGTGGAGTGCCTTTGTTCCACCCACAAAAGCAAGATTTCCCAGGGGCTAACCATTTTAAATCCAATCCCCATTCCTATTTGACATGTCAGTCCGTGGCCACCTCTTTTGCCACAATGAGACCACCCTTAAGTTGGAGGAGCAATTCCATCTAGGTAGCCTCCAACCTGATAGCATGAACATCAATTTCTCCAGCTTCCAGGAACTTCTTTCCCTTCCCTCTTCAATTCCCCACACTGCCCCCCCCCCCTTTAACTGCTTTGCCTCTCTTGCCTATCACCTCCCTCTGGTACCCCTCCTTCCCTTTCTCCAATAGTTCATCCAACTGATCCCTTCTTCTCCAGCCCTTTCCACCTATCATTATTAAACCACACACACACACACACACACACACCCCTACCTACCTTCACTTATCACCTTCTTGCCTGTACTCCTTCCCCTCCACCCCCCGCCCCCCACCACCACTTATTCTGGCATCTTTCATCTTCCTTTCCAGCCCTGACTGCTTATTCATTTCCATAAATGCTTCCTGACCTGCTGAGTTCCTCCAGCATTTTGTGTGTGTGGCTGTGGATTTTTTAACATCTTCAGAATCTCTTTTGTTTATGTCATTACTTCTGAAGCCTAGCAGGCGAATTCCTCTGTGTCCAGCAACAAAAGTAAACATCAGAAGTATCTCAATATCATTTATTGTTTGTGACAATCTTGCAAGATGCCTTGATATATTTCTTGTTGTAAGTGGGAGGTGGTGAATCTTAAACTTGTGCTTAAAGACAGTTTCCTGTGGGGTCTTTGGTAGCAATTATATATGTGTGAAAACTTGCTGATATGTGTAAAAGTTTCAGTGAAGTTGATACCCACTATGTTCATACTACTTCCAGGTTACAGGATGGGTTTTCGGTGTAATGCAAACAGGAAGTGGATTTGTGCATTTAAAAATCCAGTTTGAATCAGACATTTCTAGTAATTGTACCTGGTTCAAAAAGCAAAACAAAACACGTGCTTAAATATATGAAATTTAATGAGCAGATGCAGAAAATACATGTTCCAGTAAGATGGCGGCATGTTCAATCGCAGCACTTTCTACAGGGTCAACCAAAGGTGTTAATGTCCTTTTTAAATGTTTTTTATGATCACAAGACCCTTTGGGACATTAAGAACTGCAGGTTTACCCCATTACCCCATCAGTGAGCTGCTCGTTGGTGGAGAAAGTGAAGGATCTGGATTTGGTGCAGATCATGCTGCTGCCTGCATCAGAGATATCTCAATGCGTGAAGGCGGTATGCAGTCTCTCTTTCTTTAAATCTTTTTATTAAATAAGTATACAAAAAGGTAAGCCATATAGACACTAATACATTGTGAGAATATAATAAAATTACAGAAGATATTAATACAAAAAAAATACTACAAACAATGTAATTTAAACATAACATACCAAGGTAACATAATAGTATACTAATTTTATATATATATATATTATATCAATGGAGAAAAAGAAAAAAAACCCCCCAAAAAAAACCCACCGTGCAACTAACTAAAAGCAACGCAAAGCAATGGGCTAACTTGAAACCAAACAGAGTTAAACTTAAAATCACGTCCTCAATCCCGACTTCCATTAAAAACAGTGAAAAAAACAAGAAGGGTATATATTACATTAAATGAAAATATTGAATAAAAGATCTCCAAGTCTGTTCAAATTTAAATGAGGAGTCATAAAGATTGCTTCTAATTTTCTCCAAATTCAAGCATAATATCGTCTGAGAAAACCAAAAAAAGGTAGTTGGAGCATTAAGCTCTTTCCAATGTTGTAAGATACATCTTTTCGCCATTAAAGTAAGAAATGCAATCATTCTACGGGCTGAAGGGGAAAGATTACTGGAAATTTTAGGTAGTCCAAAGATAGCAGTAATAGGGTGAGGAGAGATATCTATATTCAATACCTTGGAGATAATATTAAAAATGTCTCTCCAAAAAGTTTCCAAAGTAGGGCAAGACCAGGTATGCAGTCTAACAGTGAGTGATCATCTTAGTTGCTTTTGCTGTGATCGCAAGACCTTGTTAGACAAAGTTGCAGATCTGATGTAGGGGTGAGTGGCAGGAGAGCTGTGTGGCCTTGGTTGTAGCAAAGACTAGGCCTCAGGCTGCATGTTGCCTGTTTACAGCCATCCAGGGGAGAGGCATTGGAGTCAGTGCACTCCACCAGAAGTGGTGTGGCATGGTATCCAAGCTGAAGTCAATGCTGCCTCTCTCCCCAGTGTTTGCTCAGCAGAAGACAAATTGTATTGTGTTTGACGGCAGACTCCTACAATGTTTATGGACTTGGGGCCTTGGACTATTTATTTTGATGTGACTATTTTACTGATATCTTATGTATTTAGTATATTATATGTGCCTTGTGTGTGTGACTGTTGGTACTTCGTTTGTCCCTTGGCCCCGGAGTAAAGCTGTTTTATTTGGCTGTATTCATGGGTGTTCATGTATGGTTGCATGACAGACTGGAACTTGAAATATTCAGTAGTCCATGCAGCAGAGGGATAAATAGTTGATCGTTTGCGTTAACGTTCTTAAATATTCTAAAAATTAAGTAAACTTTTGGATTCAAGCGCATAGAATCATAGAAAAGCTACAGCACACTACAGGCCCTTCGGCCCACAAAGGTATGCCGAACATGTCCTTACCTGACAAATTACCCAGCGTTACCCATAGTCCTCTATTTTTCCAAGCTCCATATATCTGTCCAGAAGTCTCTTAAAAGACCCTATCGTATCCATCTCCACCACTGTCGCCGGTAGCCCATTCCACGCTCTCACCACTCTGTGTGAAAGAACAACAAGAACTTACTCCTGATATCTCCTCTGTAACTACTTCCAAGCTGGGATAGACAACTACTAAATCGTCTGGTCACTCATCTGGAGCTGGGCCTGCTGCCAGAGTCCCAGTGTGGCTTTCGCAGAGGTCGTGGGACTATTGACATGATTTTTGCCGCGCACCAACTTCAGCAGCAGAATCGCGAACTCTACACAACTTCTGTTGACCACAAAAGCCTTCGACACTGTGTGCCGACAAGGCCTGTGGAGGATCATGTCAAAATTCGGCTGCCCCGCCAAATTCATTCAGGTGGTACGCCAGTTCCATGATGGCATGATGGCCAGAGTGCTGGACGGCGGAGAATCCTCTGAGGCGTTCCCAGTCACCAACGGTGCCAAACAGGGCTGTGTGCTCACACCCGCACTGTTCAGCATGATGTTTACTGCCATACTGAATGATGCCTTCCAGGACAGTGATGCTGGAATCAGCCTCAAGTACAGAGTGGATGGAAAGCTCTTCGACCTGAGGAGACTTCAAGCTATTACCAAAGTGAAGGAGACTGTTCTGAGAGACTTCCTCTTTGCCGATGACTACGCCCTGTATACTGGCTCGGAGCCAGAGATGCAAGTCAATATGGACAAATTCTCCATGGCTTGTGACAACATCAAAAAGACCGAAGTCATGCACCAGCCTGCCCCTCATGCACCGTACACAGAACCGAAAATCACAGTCAAAGGACAGAAACTACAGGACCAGTTTATTTACCTTGGCAGCACCCTCTCCCAAGCAGAGACTATTGATACAGAAGTTAACTGCAGAATAGTGAAGGTAAGTTCTGCTTTCGGTAGACTGTGCTCCACTGTATGGGACCATCAAGGAATCAGTCCAGCAACTAAACTGAAGGTCTACAGAGCTGCGGTACTCATTACCCTCCTGTATGCCTGTGAAACGTGGACTGTGTATCGAAGGCATGCAAGACAGCTCAACCATTTCGACATGACTTGTCTTCACAGAATATTAGGCATCAGATGGCAAGATAAAGTACCAGACACAAGTTCTCTCTAGAGCATGTCCACACACTGCTGATGAGAGCACAGACCCGGTGGGCAGGTCATGTCATCCGCATGCCGGACAAGCACATACTCAAGCAGCTCCTTTTTGGGGAACTCTCTGCAGGAAGACGCCTGCATGGAGGGCAGAAGAAACGTTACAAATACACACTAAAGGCCTCCCTGAAGTCATTTGACATAGACACGACCTCCTGGGAAATGCTGGCACAAAACAGCCCTACCTGGCGCAGCCTCATCCACAAGGGCTGTTAAGCTTACGAAGCAAGGCGCATTGCTGAAGCACAAATAAGCGCGAGCTGAGCAAGTCCGGACCCACCAGTTCAACAACTGCAGTGCCTACACATCTGCCCAACATGTGCCAGGACATTCTGTGCCCGAATTGGCCTGACCACTCATCTTCGGACACACCGCATCTAGTCTCAAAATGACTAATGGTGTCGTGGTCTTCATCAACAATGATGGATGAAACACTTCCAAGCACTTTAAAACTGTGCCCTCTCATGTTAGCCATTTCTGCCCTGGGAAAAAGCCTTTGACTATCCACATGATCAATGTCTCTCATCATCTTGTACACCTCTATCAGGTCACCTCTCATCCTCTGTTGCTCCAAGGGAAAAAGGCCGAGTTCACTCAACCTATTCTCATAAGGCATGCTCCCCAATCCAGACAACATCCTTGTAAATCTCCTCTGCACCCTTTCTACGGTTTCCACATTCTTCCTTTAGTGAGGCGACCAGCACTGAGCACAGTACTCCAAGTGGGGTCTGGCCAGGGTCCTATATAGCTGCAACATTACCTCTCAGCTCCTAAACTCAGTCCCACGATTGATGAAGGCCAATGCATCGTATGCTTGTTTTAAGCCATTCACTAAGTAGTTTTTACCTACTCACTCTTTAACTTGAAATTTGGTTTATTTATAAATTGATAGGATAAATCCACAATAAAAGCAATTTGATACAATTTTCAATTGTATTAGTCAAAGTAACATCAAATAACCACTCTATGAAGGGATTTTTTCAATATTTCAAACTATTTAAAGTACCTAATCGAATCGCCTCACAACACATTTTATCTTTTATTGGGCCTTGCAAAGCCAGTACTTTTGTAAGCCAGTACTCTGTTAAAACTAGTGCTTGAGAAGGAACTTATTATGGAATTATTGACTGTTGAATTTACATACATGGCAAACAATGCACTTTTAAATAATTCAATTGTGAAGCAGATAGCTAAAGTACAAATAATTATAGTTCGTGTTTGGACTAGTTTAAAATAGTTTATCAATGTTTAAAATAATGGATTTGTACTACTATCCCAGTTAATTTTGGTTCCCTTTTTTATTATGAAGAATGTTAAGCTCTTAATAATTTGATGTAGGCTTCTATCACCCAAAGGAAATAGTGCTGTTTTCCTAGGATTTTTCTTGGAAATAAGAATTTTATTGTATCTTGTGACCTAGTTGAAATCATTTGTTTTATTGCCATGCCTGAAAGCAAGTGAAATTTTATAAACAGCCAAGAAGTTAATGTTACCCAGATATTAACATGTGAAACACAATTTGCATAGAATCAGGAGGCTGATTGAAACAACATTACATTTGTTGCATCTGCTTTATGAAGTGTGCTTTATTCCTTTCTTGTTGTAACTCAGCACTCAGTTGTAATTACAGTCATAGTTTCAAATGACATTGAAGAGGAAAGTACATTGATACACAGTAACCAAGAACAACAGTTTTAGCGTGATGTATTCTAGAAATGGAGATGGTTATTTATTGTGAACATGCCCAATAAAAATTGATCTGAGGCAGCCTTAAAAACCTGATTTATCAGACATGTAAACAAAAATCAAAATTGCAAATACTGGCAACACTCCAGCAGGTTCACCAACATCTGTAGAAAGGGAAATGGTGTTAGCATTTCAGTTTAAAAGGGAGTGGAAAGGATGAATAGGACAAAGGGGCTATGTCTTGGCAAAGTTAGGGTTAGCATGGTGAAAAGGCAATGAAATAATTTAGTCAAAATATTCATGAGTTAAGTTAGAAAGAAGAATGGAAAAGAAACAAGTTATGAAGTGAGGGCAGTTAGAGACAGAAAACACAGGGATGAAAAGCTCAATACAGAACTGCATGGAATGTTTGTATCAGAACTGACCTTTTTGGTATAAATTTGCTCAGTTTGTATAATCATCTTGCATTTCCTACAACTGTTTTGCAATTTTAAAAAAATCCTTTATTTCCATTTTCTTTCTCTGTAACTCCCCTGATTAGTCTATTAATGGATTACTTCAGCAGTGACACTCTTCTCACTATCAGGGGATCACTTTGTCTTATCTTTCACTTCCACACCAATATAAAATTAGATCATCTTATTTCTTTCCCTCTTCTCACTAGGAGTCTTCAATCTGAAATATTACCTCTGCATTTTTTTCCATATCTGTTGCCTAGCCTGCTGAGTATTCCCATCATTTTCTTTCAGACATTTATTGTTTTTATTGGAGAGTTACTTGTTCTTCAATAGTGCCTGATATGTTCAATTATCATGGCCACATTTATCTTTCTAAAGTTCATCTGCATTCTTACCAATGATCCAGTTATATCTCAAATATATTTTTTGTTTTCCTTAATGACTTTATTTTTGGTATGACTAACTATTCAATCCACATGTGGCTGGACAAAGAATTGAACTTCTGTGATGTGGAATTTTGTAACTGAAGCCTAAATTTGGCATCTTCTGACACCTTGTTGCAGAAAGTTGTCTTAATATTGCTGATTACACAGATAGACTGTTGCTGCTGAGGTGGTTAACTGAAAAGCTGAATGGTTCGGATCTTTATTATGCTTTGTGCTTTGAGAAAAGGAGATCCAGTTGGATGGACTTGAATAAGGGTTGTGGGGGGGGGGGTTCAATTCTACAAGGCAGTAGAACATTTTGAAAGAATCATTATTTAAGAAGAATGTGTAATGTGTTCTTGAACAGGTTTTTGAGCAGAAGTAAATAGTATCGAGGAATTATATGCAGAGAAATGGAACCATTATACCAGCTAGCTTGAATGACTGGAGTGGTTATTTTGAGTGGTTAAGATTTAAGTAAGACTATAGCATTTGCATTTTATTGAATGGAAATATTGAGGAGCAAACTATAGTGGAGTGGGGTTGAATGAGTGGGAGTTTAGATATCTGAATGAGAGGATTTGACATCATTAGTTCTGTTTTTTTTATTTTAAGTACTAACTTGTGTTAATCGACATCTTCACTGATGGCTGTGGTTTGATAGAAAATAAATTAGGAATAGTTTGTCTAGTTGCAGATGGGATTGATTAACTCAGATAATATATGATTGGGAATACCTTTTGATATGGAGGGGAGGAGAAGATGGCGGCGCAACACAGTGCGCGCGGCCACTCCGAAATGATATCAGTATTTGTTAAGTAGGTATCGTGCACAATCCTGATTTGATGGAGATAGACGTGAGAAGCACGGAGGAACATCTGGAGAAACTTCTGAAATGCCTGCTTCGCTGCCGCTGCTACTGTGCGATTGAGAATCTCCGGAGGGGAAGGCCCCAGATCCTTGGCTTTGCCTATTGCCTGTTGCCGGGGCCGGGGTTGAAGCGCTCAGCAGAGATGGTGCTCGGTGTCGGAGGGCTGGTCGGAGGCTCGAAGTTTTCGGACGGACTCGAGTGGGCTGTGGTTGGGTGCTTCCAGGGTGCTGCATCAGCAAGTTTGTGGCGCTAGAGATTCATGGCAGGGAGAGTTTTTCTTCCTTCTACCGTCTGTGTGAGATGATTGGACTTTCAAGAGACTTTGAGACCTTTTTTTTTACCGTGCCCATGGTCTGTTCTTTATAAAATTACGGTACTGCTTTGCACTGTTGTAACTATATGTTATAATTATGTGGTTTTTGTCAGTTTTTTAGTCTTGGTTTGTCTTGTGTTTCTGTGATATCATTCTGGAGGAACATTGTATCATTTCTTAATGCATGCATTACTAAATGACAATAAAAGGGGACTGCGTGTCCTCATAATCTAATCTAATATGGGGCTATTTAACTGCAGGTACCATGTAAATAGCCTCATATCAAACACATTCAGATTACTGAATTGCAAATGAGCTGTTGTCAATCATTGGAATGGAATTTCCCAAGTGTGTTATAGCTTCCTAATTTGCATTTAAAAACACAAATACTGAATCAATATCACACATTCTGGTTTAATGAACACTGAATTTTGAAGATGGAATTGCATTTAGTTTAAATTTGCCTTATTTTAGGAATGTTTCCTTTCTATTGAATACTTGTCTTGAAGTACATATTAGATATGAACATTAAGTCATAGTTAAATATAACCCACAGAAAAATAAATTTCAGAAATGGGGCTGAAAGAAATTTTCCTTTTTTTAAAGTGATTTTTACAGGCCATGAGCCTATTCTATTAGTACCTGCAGTGTATAAGTACAATGCAGAGTGTTATGATCTAAACTTTATTAATTATAGTAAGTTTATATTGTCCAGTTGTTTGAATATATAAGAACAGAATCAAAATAATCCCCATGGTAATTAGTGACTGTTTGAATTTATTGTTAAGGCACCGTCTTCCAGGAAACAGGACATCCTGTCTCAACACGAGGAATTCTGCAGATGCTGGAAATTCAAGCAACACACATCAAAGTTGCTGGTGAACACAGCAGGCCAGGCAGCATCTCTAGGAAGGGTCTCGGCCTGAAACATCGACTGTACCTCTTCCTAGAGATGCTGCCTGGCCTGCTGCGTTCACCAGCAACTTTGATGTGCCATCCTGTCTCAAGTTGATTCAACCTGACCAGTATTACACTGTGTGATTAATATTTGAATGTCTCCCTCATTTCTGTCAATAGATTGATTTTCTCTATCGTGGTACGTACTTTCATTTGCAGTAAACTCACTAACTGCTTGTCCCTGGAGTTGGAGCACAGTGTATCCTCTGGCATAGCCCCAGGTACAAGCTTCCAATTTACGTGGCAGACTACAGCAAAGAAGTTACCTCACTGAAGAGTTTATTGCACTTGCAGCAACACTTGACAGTTTGTGACCACCCCTACTTCCGGATTCCATAACAGACGTAACTGTCAGTGTTATGACATCCCCAAACATTTAATACCACTTGGAACCTGTTAAAAATGTTAATTTAAAAAAATTAAACACAAGTACAAACCATAATTAAGAAGCTGTCAGAAACATTCAATTGATGTGAATGGTACACTAGATCAAAGTCAAAAGTTGAGTTTATTGCCATATGCATAAGTACATGTAGCACAGGTGTAATGAAAATCTTTTTTGCAGCGGCATTAAGGCAATTCATACCAGGTTTAATCTAGTATGGGTTTAGCAGGCAGGTTTAGCCTGACAGCTGTAAAGCTTGCATAAGTTTGTGCTGCTTGGTATATTTCTAATAAGAGTCAACTATAGCAGCAAAGAGGCAGGTGGCAACTCTGGTGTCAAGTTGGAAGATGTTATTGCCAACTTGGGCCCTTGCCAGTGTTGGAGACTGGAATTTCTGGGGCGAAAATGCAGGCTAATCCTTGAATGAGTGCAGATGGGAATCAGAAAATCTCACCTGATGGCTTTTATCCAGTAGGTTCTAGTTAACATTAAATTTAACGCAAAATTGGATTGAACAGTTAGTAGTTAAAACTAAAGAACAAAAATAATCCTACTGACAATTCTGCATTTTTCTTCAAATTTAATTTCCATTGCAAATATTGTTTTTTTTTTGCTGAAGCCATTTTGTAATAAGAAAACATACTATGACTCACAATCTACGGTTTCGGTTCACTTCCATTAGACAGTTGGTAGACAGTGGTCCTGTCAGTACTCGGGACCGAATTTTTCTGTGTCACATACAATCTGTTTTCTTTTATTGGGCCAAGTATTTTGGAACACACTGCTGTTAATTTTAAGTTCTTTGCACTTCAAGCCAGGGTGGCCCAGTTCCCTGACTATGTTGCTAAAAGGTTGTTGGTCGGTAGAGATATGAAGTGGAAGAATGCAATACAAGGCCATGTAGAGGCTTGAGTTGAAGGATGTGAATTTTGAGACTGAGTCATTCTTTAAATGGATGTCAGCGAGCAGAGATGGAATGCTGCATGCTGTGAAGGAACATTGGGCAGAATGGGCCTATAGTCCTTAAGAATTCAGAACTGATTTTGCTGAAACATTTTGAAGGCCTTGTGGAGTTGATTCAGAAGGACTGCCTCCCTTAGTTAGCGTTTATAATTGGCCTTGGCAGCACAAGACATGGACTTGAGTTAAGGGAAGGCTGAGGGCTTAGAGAACCAACAAATTCTTTACTCAATGCTGTCAATCTTTGAAATTCTCTAACTCCAGAAGGTTTAGTGGTTGGTCAACAAATATATTCAAGGTTATGATTTGCTTCTGGATACCAATGGAGTTGAAAGGATATTATGATTGGCAAGTATGTGGAAGTAAAGGATCAACCAAATGTCATTGAATGACAGAGTAGGCGTGAGGACTGTGTTCTATCCTATTTTAGAGTCATGCAGTTTTACAGCACAGAAACAGGCTCTTTGGCCACTACATCTATGCCAACCACTAAACCTATCCATACTAATCCCACTTGCCTACATTAATTCTAGCTCTTTCTATGGCCTACTCATTCAATTACCTATTTGGATGCCTTTTAAACACTTTTTTTCACACCACCACCTGTGGCAGTTCATTCCAGGCGCCAATTACTTAAAAAAAAAAAATCCCTCTGGTCCCCTTTAAACCAACTCCTTTCAATCTGAAACTGTGTCCTCTAGTTTTAGATACCCTTACCATGAGAAACAGACATTGAAAGGCATTGATAGGGTGGATGGCCATTCTTTATATACCTCTATCATATCACCCCTCAGTCTCCTTTCCTCTAAGGAAAATTGGTCTAGCCTATCCATTCTCTCCTGATGACTCAAGCTGTCCAATTCAGACAGCATCCTTTTAAATCTTTTCTGCTCCTTCTGTAACTTAATCACACCCCCCTGTATGTGGTGACCAGAACTGTACACGTTGCTACAAGTAATGTCTAACCAACATTTTGTACAATTGTAATACAGGTCCACAATCCCTTATCCGAAATCCTTGGGGCCAGTTGCATTTCGGAATTCAGAATTTTTTGGATTTCAGACACCCCGCCCCCCCGCCGATACCAAAAAACATGTACACTCAAGTTCCTTACTTAACCTGTCTCAGTGCAGTAGACTTTAGGACCTGGTGGCACACCAAACCTACACACATCCTCCTGTATACTTTAAATCAGCTCTAGATTAATGTAAATGCTATGTAAATAGTTGTTATACTGTATTGTTTAGGGAGTAATGACAAGAAAAAAAATTATTTCCAACAAAAACATTCAATAAAACATAAAAATATACAGCTTCAAATGAACCGAATCAAACACATGGTAAATGACTTATTCGAATACATGTGGAACGTCACTGTTACTGTCACTACAAAACTTCAGTAACTTGTCTTTCTGTTTATTTAAATCATATACAGTGGTAGTTCCGACACTATTTTCTTCAGTAAGACGCCGCACAGACACGCCACGATCAAGCGCTGCAATAACTACACTTCCTGCGTTATTGATAATGATAGATGCTTCCTTTTTTTATCATTGTTATGTATTTATCCAAGACCTCAGCATTACACCCCTAATGTTGATATGGGAAGATAAGTTTGCACAGATGTTTCCATACCCACGAGAAGTAGAATTTCAGGTAAAGGAGATCTTGCTTGACCATGATATTTTAAAAAAGGCTTATAAATTAAAACGAGTAAAATGGAAAATAGATGAGCAAAGGTGGCTCAGCTATGGGAATAGGTTAGTTGCTTGAATGGAGACAAAAGTAGGAGCATTTAGTACAGAAGGTTGTCAGAGGTAACGAAGGGGCTTTGATAGGGCGCAGAGCTGTGCTGAGAAGTGGCATTTGGAGTTTAATTCAGAAAAGTGTGATTTGATACACTTTGGAAGGTCAAATTTGAAGGCAGAGTACAGGGTTACTGGCAAGATTCTTAGTGTGGAGAAACAGAGGTTATGGGGTCCACTTCCATAGATCCCTTAAAGTTGTCATGCAAGTTGATAGGGTGATTAAGATGGTATGTAATGTCCCTCCATTAGTCAGGGACTGAGTTTGAGAGCCATGAGGTAATATTGCAGCTGTGTAAAACTCTGGTTAGACTACATCACTAGAAAGAAGGGACAGAGGATCAGAAGAGGTGGAATCCTTTTGGGCCGAGTTAAGAAATGGCACGGGTAAAAAGTCACTAATAGCAGTTATATACAGGCCTTCAAACAGCAGCCAGGATGTGTACTACAAGTTGCAGCTGGAAATAGAAGAAGTGTGTCAGAAGGAAAATGTCAAGATAGTTATACTTTTTATACTTTATTGTCGCCAAACAATTAGTACTAGGGCATACAATCATCACAGCGATATTTGATTCTGCGCTTCACACTCCCTGGATTGCAAATATTAAATATTAAAAATTGTTAAAATTAGTAAATATTAAAAATTTTAATATAAATCATAAATAGAAAATAGAAAAATGGGAAGTAAGGTAGTGCAAAAAAACCGAGAGGCAGGTCTGGATATTTGGAGGGTACGGCCCAGATCCAGGTCAGGATCCATTCAGCAGTCTTATCACAGTTGGAAAGAAGCTGTTCCCAAATCTGGCCGTACGAGTCTTCAAACTCCTGAACCTTCTCCTGGAGAGAAGAGGGACGATAAGTGTGTTGGCTGGGTGGGTCGTGTCCTTGATTATCCTGGCAGCACTGCTCCGACAGCGTACGGTGTACAGTGAGTCCACGGACGGAAGATTGGTTTGTGTGATATGCTGCGCCGTGTTCACGATCTTCTGCAGCTTCTGTCAGTCTTAGACAGGACAACGTCCATACCAGGTTGTGATGCACCCTAGAAGAATGCTTTCTATGATGCATCTATAAAAATTAGTGAGGGTTTTAGGGGACAGGCCAAATTTCTTTAGTTTTCTCAGGAAGTAGAGGCGCTGGTGAGCCTTCTTGGCAGTGAACTCTGCTTGGTTGGACCAAGTCAGGTCATTTGTGATATTGACTGCGTGGAACTTAAAGCTTTTGACCTGTTCCACGTGCGCACCACTGATGTAAATTGGGTCGTGCGGTCCACTACTCCTTCTGAAGTCAACAACCAATTCCTTCGTCTTGCTGACGTTGAGGGATAGGTTATTGTCTTTGCATCATGCCACCAGGTTGTTAATTTCCTCTCTGTACTCAAACTCATCATTACCCGAGATACGGCCTACAATTGTTGTGTCATCAGCAAACTTATATATTGAGTTTGATGGAAACTTGGCCACACAATCATGGGTGTACAGTGAGTACAGCAGGGGGCTGAGTACACAGCCTTGTGGGGCACCGGTGCTCAGAGTGATTGTAGAGGAGAGCTTGTCCCCTATTTTTACAGCCTGGGTCCTGTCTGTGAGGAAGTTGAAGATCCAGCTGCAGATCTGAGTGCTAAGGCCCAGGTTCTGGAGCTTAGGAATCAGTTTATTTGGAATGATGGTATTAAAGGCAGAGCTGTAGTCAATTAAAAGGAGCCTTATGTATGCGTCTTTATTCTCCAGGTGTTCTAAGGGGGAATGTAGGGCCAGAGAGATGGCATCTGCCATTGACCTGTTGCTCGGGTAGGCAAATTGCAAAGTGTCAAAGTTGACCGGTAGGCTGTGGTTGATGTGTGCCATTACCAATCTCTCGAAACACTTCATAGCAATTGATATCAGAGCTGCAGGTCGATAGTTATTCAGGCATGTCACCTTGTTCTTCGGCACTGGGATTATCGTTGCCTTCTTAAAACACGAGGGGATCTTAGACTGAAGCAAGGAACAGTTGAAGATGTCAGCAGACACTCCAGCTAGCTCGCTTGCACAGACCCGGAGAACCCATCCTGGGAGGCCATCTGGGCCTGTCGCTTCCCTTGGATTTATCTTCAGGAAGGCCCTTCTAACGTCCTCCTCCATGACAATGAATCTCAATGCCACCAGGTCCGGTTCATCTGGAGGGAGCAGGACGCTCCTCTTCTGTTCGAATCTTGCGTAGAATACGTTAGGTTTGTCAGGAAGAGAAGCGCCACAGTTACTGATATTCCCAGCCTTTTCTTTGCACCCAGTGATCTTACTTAGACCCTGCCATAGTCTACTGACATCCTTTGGTTAGCCTGGGCTTCCAACTTGGCTCGATATTGCCTCTTGGCGCCCTTAATGGCTTTCCGGAGTTCACGCCTGGATTCTGTGTAGCGACTGGTATCCCCGGACCTAAAAGCCGCAGCTCTAGCCTTTAAAAAGGACTTGATCTCATAATTCATTCAAGGTTTCCGGTTGGGGAATACCTGGATCGTCTTGCGAGATACACAGTCCTCCGTGCATTTCCAAACAAAGTCCGTGATAGCTGAGGCATACTCATCGAGGTTAGCTGCGGAGTCCTTGAATACTAACCAGTCCACTAATTCAAAGCAGTCACGGAGGACCTCATCCATTTCCTCCGTCCAACGCAACACTACTTTTGACACCGTGACCTCCCGCTTCAGTTTCTGTTTGTAAGCCGGGAGGAGGAGTACGGCCTGATGGTCCGATTTTCCGAAGTGAGGTCGTGGGAAGGAACGGTAGGCATCCTTGACTGCTGTGTAGCAGTGGTCAAGTATATTTAGGCCTCTAGTGGGGCAGGAGACATGTTGGTATAACTTTGGCAGCACCTTTCTGAGGTTGGCCTGGTTAAAGTCCTCGGCTGTAATGAGCAAAGCCTCCGGATATCTGGTCTCAAGTTCACTGATGTTGGCAGACAGTATGTTATGGGGGATTTTAATATGAAATTGGATTGGGAAAGTCAGGAAGGTACTGGATCTCAGGAGAGGGAGTTTGTAGAATGCCTACGGGATGGCTTTTTGGAGCAGCTTGTCCATAAGCCCACCAGGGGATCGGCTGTTTTGGATTGGGTGCTGTGTAATGCACCTGAGACGATTAGGGAGCTGGAGGTAATGAAACCCCTTGGAAGTAGTGATCATAATATGATTGAGTTCAGTTTCTTTTTTTTTAATTTTATTTTTATTTGGATAAGGAATTCACAAGTATAATGTACTTTTTCCACACTTATAACCTTTTCCATTTTTTTATATGTATAAAACTATATTTATACATTCTTAAGTACACATTGAGATATAAAAGGAAATTAGACACTTAAATAGATAATGATGTACAGTGGTAATTCTAATCTATTAGGCTAAGTAATGGTATTAGTTGTTAAGAAACATAGAAATAATAGTTTCCATATATCTCTTCTGGACCATTTCTTCTGGTCCAAAATGTTGTATGTAAGCCTATGTAACAACCATTGTAGGTGTTTATATCTTAACTTGTTCATGCTTGCTCCTGCCCCCAGACATAATTATCCAATCCCTATGTGCTTATTTACTTAATTTTATAATTTTTTATCCCTTTCCCAAATCTTTTCCTTTACTTGTATTAATTCTCTATTTTCCAAAAGAAAACAAAAACAGTAAACATTTAGACTAGGGGTGCATACGTTAGCAATATTACTGTGTTGATGAGAAGAGCAGTATAAATCATTAGGAGAGTCATCTAAAGTCTGCTCGTATTGGGGTTATATATTCAATCCATTTATTCCAGATTTGATAAAATTTTTCTTTTTGAATTCTCAGGTAGTAAGTCAACTTTTCCATTTTAAATATTTCCAAGATAATTTCGTGCCAATCTTCTAATGTAGGTGGTATTGGATTTAGCCACTTTCTAGTAATTGATTTCTTACTTGCCGCTTAGAGGGCCTGCAGCAACTTTATATCTTCCTTCTGTTCAAGAAACAATACATGCCCCAAATAGAGCGTCTCAAAGTTCAGAGGTATCTGGGACCTAAGTACCTTGACTAATGTTCTATGAATACTTTCCAAATATATACTTAATTTAGGGCAATCCCAGAAAATATGAAAATGATTTGCCTCCTTGGAGCCGCACCTTCTCCAACACGTTATGTTTGTATCTCTATACTTTTCCTGATACGGGGTCTTCAAGTATCTTATAATATTTTTCCAACAATGTTCTCGCCAAGTCAAAGAATTAGTCGAGGACCACTGAAAGCTGCATATTTTCCCCCACGCCTCCTCTGAAAGTACCAACCTCGCTTCTTTCTCCCACTTCTCTTTAATATACAATGTGTCTACATTTTTAGCATGGGAGAGTGCACTATATAATCGAGAAATTGATTTATTAGGTATTGAACTGCAAGCCGAGTTCAGGATCTTGAAAAATTCTAATTCTACTGTTGATAGGTCTGTATATCTACAACTCTGGTTAACATAGTTTCGTACTTGAAGGTACCTAAAAAAAAAAGTCATTGTGTTCTAGGCCATGTTTGTCCTGCAGGATTTGGAAACTTTGTAATACTCTTTTATCTATAAATGAGAGGTAGGTTGTAAGACCTTTCTTTATCCATGATTCAAATCTTTTATCTCCTCTGTTGGCAAGGAATTTGGTATCATATGCACACCATCTGAAGAGTTTTAACATGTTATTAATTCCACGCGAATTAATCACCTTCTGCTATACCTTTAATGTAAGATTTATCCAACTGTTTTTAAATTTTTCCAATTGGGCCATCAATCCTTTGTCAGCTATTGAGGCCTGTAGAGGAAAACTGTCAACTAATCCAAATTCTATTTCCTTCCATCTAGCCTTATATTCCCTATTACACCAATATAATAGAGGGGTTATCTGTGAGGCATAAAAATAATTTCTCAGGCAAGGAAGAACCATACCTCCTCCTTCCTTCCCTAACTGTTAGGTGTTATATCGAATTCTAGGTTTCTTTCCTTGCCAAATGAAGCGGGAAATCCATCTGTCCCATTCCCTGAATAGATTATCATCCACCTCCACAGGTAAAGTATGGAAAAGATACAGTAACCGAGGAAGAATATTCATTTTTATAGTATTTATCCTTGAATTTAAACTTAAAAAGGGGATAAGATTCCATCTATGCTTTTATCTCTGAGATTAATGGCACATAATTTACCTGTGACAGCGTTGAAAGATCCTTTGGCAGGGTTATTCCTAAATATTTTAATGATTTAGCTTCCCACTTAAGATCGTATGTATCCTGCAATTTTTTGGATGGTGTATAATTTAGGGACATAACCTGCGTTTTCTTTACATTTATTTTATAACGTGATATTTTCCCAAAGTCATCCAACAGTGTAAACAATCCTATAAATGATTTTTCTGGTTCACTCAGATAGACCAAAACATCATCTGCGAATAACGCCACTTTCTGTTCAATCCCTACCACCTTGATACCTTTTACGATTTCGCTCTGTCTTATTAGTTGGGCAAGCGGTTCAATATATAGCACAAAAAGGAGAGGAGAAATTGGGCATCCCTGTCTAGTACCTCTCTCTAAGATGAAAGAGTCAGCGAGGTCCCCATTTATCTTAATTCGGGCTGTAGGGCTGTCATATAGAGTCCGAATTACTTTAATAAACTTTTCTTGAAAGCCGAATCTTCCTAACACTCTGTATAGGAATGCCCAACTAACCGAATCAAAAGCTTTCTCAGCATCTAATCCTACTACCATTGTCTCTGTCTCGTTCTTATTAACCTGTTCTAATATGTGTAGCGTTCTCCTTATGTTGTCCTGTGTTTGTCTTTGTTGAATAAATCCAGTCTGGTCTAAATGGATTAGGCCAGGTAAAAGCTTTTCCAATCTGCGCGCTAATATAGATGTAAATAGTTTGTAATCTAAATTAAGAACACTAATTGGCTGATAATTGCCACATTCTAGTTTATCTTTACCCTCTTTAGGAATAACTGAAATAATCGCTTCTCTCCAGGAAGGTGGAGTTTCTCCTCTCTGCAAGATCCAATTAAAGGTGTTAAGTAGTAATGGGGCTAACTGTGACCTCAGGGACTTGTACCACTCTGAGGTAAACCCATCAGAACCCGGGGACTTTCCGGCCTTTAACCTAGAGATGGCCACGTTCAGTTCTTTGGCAGTTACTGGTTCTAATAAACTTTCATCTTGTAAATCTGTAAGTTTAGGTGGATCTAAATAATTCAATAAACTGTCTATATAGGGCTCATTGGGGGCCCGGGGTTGGGAGTACAGCTCTCGATAATATGTTTCAAAACTCTCTTGAATTTTCCCTATTGTACTCTCCACAAGCTTTGTCTTTGGATTCTTTATTTTATGAATTGTATTGTCTGCTTGTTGTTTTCATAATTTATATGCTAATATTCTAGCTGATTTACCTCCTACTTCATAATTCTTTTGTCTCAGGTAAAGAAAATTTCTTTGAGTTTCCAATGTATAAATATCGTCAATTTCACTTTGCAATTTCCTAATTTCCTGTTTTAGATTTGAATTACTTTTGTTGCTATCTACAACTTGGAGTTGTTTTGATTTTCCTTGAAGGTCTGCTAATTTTTGTGCATTGATTTTTTTTCATGTGAGTGGTAATGGAAATAATTTTCCCTCTTAGTACAGCTTTCAATGTATCCCATAAGATCACTGGTGATGTTTCTCCCGTGTCATTAAGGTTTAGATATTCTTTGATTTCTCCCCTTAATCTCTCCATTACTTTTGGGTTATTGAGTATATGTGAGTTTAGCCGCCATAGTGTTTTCCTCATTTTCCTTTCCAGGATTAGAGACATAGAGACTGGGCTATGATCCGACAGATCAATTGTTGCAATATTGCAGTTTTTTATCCTGAGTCTATCTGTATTAAAGATAAAGAAATAGTCTATCCTTGAATAGGCTGAATGAGGGAAAGAGTAATGTGTATAATCTTTACTAGTGGGGTGTAATTCCCTCCACACATCTATAATTCCCAACTCCTCCATCAATAAATTCATTTTCCGAGTCAGAGGTTTATTCTGAGTAACTATTCTTGAAGAATCTAATATAGGATTTAATCTAATATTAAAATCCCCTCCACAAATTACTACCCCTTGAGAACTGACCATTAGGTCAAACATGTGTCTATAAAATGACCATTCACAACCTGGAGGAGCATAAACATTCAGCAATGTTATTTCTGTACCTCTATTCTTCCTGTAATTTTTACAAACCGTTCATCTTTGTCTTTAGTCTCTGAAATATGTTCATAATTAAGAGTACTTGATATTAAAGTAGCTACCCCTCTTTTGTGACTCAATTTATATGATGAATAAAATACATGCTTAAAGCCCATTCTTTTTAATTTTCCATGTTCAGATTGGCTCATATGTGTTGATTGAGTTCAGTTTCAAATTTGAAAAGGAGAAGCTGGTATCAAGTGTATCGATATTTCAGTGGAACAAAGGAAATTACAGTGGTATGAGAGAGGAACTGGTCCAAGTCAATTTGAAAGTAAGCTAGATGGAGGGACGGTAAAGCAGAATTGGATGAAATTCCTACAAAAAATAAGGAAAGTGCAGGAAAAATATATTCCAAGAGAAAAGAAAATCATGAATGAAAAAATGGCACAAATGTGGCTAACAAGAGAGATTAAGGCTAAAATAAAAGCAAAAGAGACGGCATACAAGGAAGCAAAAATTAGTGGGAAAACTGAGGACTGGACAACTTTTAAAAACTTACAGAAGGAAACTAAGAAAGTCATTAGGAAGGAAAAGATGAATTATGAAAGGAAGTTGGCAATTAACATAAAAAAATACTAAGAGTTTTTGAAATATATGAAGAGTCAAAGAGTAACAGGGGTAGATATAGGACAAAGGGTCTCGGCCTGCCTGAACGTCGACTGCACCTCTTCCTAGAGATGCTGCCTGGCCTGCTGCGTTCACCAGCAACTTTGATGTGTGTTGCTTGAATTTCCAGCATCTGCAGAATTCCTGTTGTTTAGATATAGGACCGATTGGAAATGATGCTGGAAAAATTAGAATGGGTAGCAAAAAGATGGCAGAGGAACTAAATGAGTATTTTGCATCAGTCTGCACAGTGGAAGACGTTAGCAACATACCTGAAAGCCAGAGGTCTCAGGGAATAAATCAGACACGTGGCCAAGGGGTTAAGGCATTGGACTAGCGACCTGAAGGTCGTGAGTTTGAGCCCCAGCCGAGGGAACGTGTTGTGTCCTTGAGCAAGGCACTTAATCCCACATTGCTCTGCGACGACACCGGTGCTAAGCTGTATGGGTCCTAATGCCCTTCCCTTGGACAACATTGGTGTTGTGGAGAGGGGAGACTTGCAGCATGGGCAACTGCTGGTCTTCCATACAACCTTGTCCAGGCCTGTGCCCTGGAGAGTGAAGACTTTCCAGGTGCAGATCCATGGTCTCGCAAGACTAACGGATGCCTTTACAAGATTCAAGATTCAAAAAACTTTACTGTCATTCTAACCGTACATCAGCTCTGCAGGGCAGAATGAGACAGCGTTCCTCAGGGGCAGTGCAATCATAACATAACAAACGCAACACTAAATAATAAAAATAACAATAAATAGTAAAACACAACATCCACATGTCAGTTAAATCAGTTATAAGTGTCCAGTGCAAGTTAAAAGTGTCCAAAGCTGTTTAGTAGCCTTGTGGTTTTAGTTTTGATGCTCCTGTAACGTTTGCCTGATGGCAGAAGAACAAACAGTTCATGGAGAGGGAGTGAGGGGTCTTTAATGATGTACTGTGTCTTCTGGAGGCATCGACTCTTTAGTCAAGATTACTAGAGAGAAAATGATTGGGAAGCTAAGGAATGGACTAAGAATAGATAAGTCTCCCGGACTGGATGAGGTGCACCCATAGATTCTGAAGGAGGTAGCTTTGGAGATTGTGGAGGCATTGGAAATGATCTTCCAGGAATCAATAGACTCTGGCATGGTTCCGGAGGACTGGAAGGTCGCAAATGTAGTTCCGCTGTTTAAAAAAGGAGGGAGGCAGCAGAAAGAAAATTACAGGCCTATTAGTCTGACATTGGTAGTTGGAAAGTTATTCGAGTCGATCCTCAAGGACGAGGTTATGAAATATCTCGAGGTGCATGACAAGATAGGCCCAAGCCAGCATGGTTTTATGAAAGGAAGATCCTGCCTCACCAACCTATTGGAATTTTTTGAGGTAATCTCAAATAAGATTGACAAGGGAGAGGCTGTGGATGTTGTGTATTTGGATTTTCAAAAGGCCTTTGATAAGGTGCCGCATAAGAGGCTGCTTAATAAGATGAGAGTCCATGGAATTACAGGAAAGATATTGGAATGGAATGGGTGGAACATTGGCTGATAAGCAGAAAGCAAAGGGTGGGAATAAAGGGATCATATTCTGATTGGTTGCCGGTTATTAGTGTTCCGCAGGGGTTGGTGTTGGGGCCGCTTCTTTTTACAATGTATATTGATGATTTAGATTATGGATTAAATGGTTTTGTAGCTAAGTTTGCGGATGACACCAAGATAGGTGGAGAAGCAGGAAGTGTTGAAGAAACGGAAAGGTTGCAGAGAGACTTGGTCAGTTTAGGAGAGTGGGCAAAGAAATGGCAGATGAGATACAATATTGAGAAATGTACAGTTGCACATTTTGGAAGAAGAAATAATCGGACAGATTATTATTTAGATGGGGAGAAAATTCAAAAATCGGAAGTGCAAAGGGACTTGGGGGTCCTTGTGCAGGATACCCTAAAGGTTAACCACCAGGTTGGATTGGCAGTAAGGAAAGCGAATGCTATGTTGGCATTCATTTTAAGAGGAATAGTGTATAAGAGTAAGGTGTTGATGAGGCCCTATGGGGCACTGGTGAGACCTCATTTGGAATACTGTGTGCAGTTTTGGGCCCCCTATCTTAGAAGGGATGTTCTGATGTTGGAGAGAGTTCAGAGAAGATTTATGAGGATGATTCCTGGAATGCAGGGACTAACATATGAGGAGCATTCGTTGACTCTTGGACTGTATTCATTAGAGTATAGAAGAATGAGAGGGGATCTCATAGAAACATTTCGAATGTTGAAAGGGTTGGACAGAGTAGATGTGGAAAGGCTGTTTCACTTGGTGGGTGAGTCCAGGACAAGAGGCCACAGTCTTAGACCCACTTAAAACAGAGATGGGAAATTTTTTTAGCCAGATGGTCGTGGATTCATGGAATTCGTTGCCATTCATACTCATTCCTTCGAGATGCAGCACAGAGCCTGTGGCCATCAAACTTTACAGCTCCTCCCTTGGCGGGTCAGACACCCTGTGCTGATAGGCTGGTCCTGGACATTTCATAATTTACTGGTGTAATTTACATATTACTATTTAACTATTTATTACTATTTTCTATCAGTATTCTATTACTATTTATTATTTCTATGACTATTACTATTACTATTTCTATTACTATTTATTATTTATGGTGCAACTGTAACAAAAACCAATTTCCCCCGGGATCAATAAAGTATGACTACTACTACTACTACTACTACTACTACTACTACTACTACTACATACAGCTGTGGAGGCCTGATCATTGAGGGTGTTTAAGGAGGAGATTGATAGGTATCTAATTAGTCAGGGTATCAAGGGATATGGGGAAAAAGCCGGAAATTGGAACTAGATGGGAGAATATTTTAGCTCATGGTGGAGTGACGGAGTAGACTCGATGGGCCGAATGGCCTACTTCTGCTCCTTTGTCTTGTGATCTTGTGATTTGGAGTTTTGGGTTCAGTTCCGGTCACTTCATCATAAGGATGTGGAAGGTTTTGAGAATGCAGTGGAGATTTACCTGGATTAGAGAGCACATCTTATGGGGAAAGGTTGAATGAGTTGGGGCTTTTCTCTTTGGAGTGAAGAAGCATGAAATGTGAGTTGATAAAAGTGTATAAGAAGATAAAAGGCATAGATAGGGTGGACAGACAGCACTTTTTTCCCAGGGCAGAAATGGTTAACGTGAGTGGGCATAATTTTAAGGTGATTGGAGAAAAGTAAAGGGGGTGAATATTAGAAGTAGGATTTTAAACAGAGTCCTGGGTATGTGAAATGCACTGCTAGGGTAGTAGAAGCAGATACATGAGGGACACTTAAGAGACTCATAGACAGATGGATGAAAGAAAAATGGGTGGGGGTATATGGGTGAGAAGCATTAGTTTGATCCTAGAGTATGTTTAAAAAGACAGCATAACATGGGCTAAAGGCCTGTGTGGTGCTGGACTGTTGTATGCTCTGTAAAAACAAAACTCTAAAAAAGTACTGGAAACACTCAGTATGTCAGGGAACACCCCTGGAAAGAGAAACAAAGGACACATTGCTCCAGTTATATAGGGCCCTGATGAGACTGTTTTGATGTATCATTTACAATGAAGGAAGGATATACTTGTGGTGGAGAGAATGCAGTGAAGGTTCTTTGGATTGATTATTGAGATATAATTTTTATTGTACAGGGATTAAACAGACTTTTATACTCTTGGTTTTAGTAAGGCTACGTCCACATGTAGCTGGATAATTTTGAAAACGAAGCCTTTTCTCTTTGTTTTGACCCTCTGTCCACACTAAAACAGCATTTTCATCCCCCGAAAACAGAGATTTTCAGAAACGGCCTCCAGAGTGAATAAATTTGAAAACACCTAATATCCGTTGCATTGTGGACGTGGTAAACGGAGCTTTTTAAAACAGCTGTCATGACGTGCCGGAACAGGTGGCGGCAGTGCGGCATTTCATTGTTTTCTTCTTCTTATTATTATTACTTTATTGTCGCCAAACAATTGATACTAGGGCGTACAATCATCACAGCGATATTTGATTCTGCACTTCGCAGAACCTAACAATTTCAGAACAGACGGCAACAAGACTGAAGCCAGAAGCGTTAGAAATGTACTCACCAAATACTTTGACCCATAGCTTACTGAATAAATAAGTATACTCACTTTGCCCTGTTTTTTGTCCTTGCTTGTATGAAGGTGGTTTACCTATTTATGCAAGTACTTCTCTGACAATAGATGGGTGTTACATGCTCAAGGAGATCTGTTTTTTTTGTGAGAATGATGTAATGGTCTTTTGGAGGTCACCTGATGTGATTTTCCCACCGATGTGAGGTCACGTGATGACGTGCCCCGTGACTAATATAAGGGTCGACCCAGGTGACGCAGTTGGTTTTTGAGTTTGTAGATTTCCAGGTAGAACATGCTGTATCTCCGTTTCTGTTGCGTTTTTGTGACGCAGTTTCATTTTTAAAACAGTTGTACGTTCTTTTGAAAGATTCCATATTACTTGGACTGGGAATTTGTGGCTGGAAGTGCCAATTTACTCAATTCCGACAGTTTTGAAGGGAGAGTGAAGAATTCATCAAGTGAAGGATCGAGAGAAGTTGGCATCATTTGGCAGTTTAATAAAGAATCAACCTTATTGAGTCTTCGTTGGAGAGAACCTGCATCGAGATAACTCTTGCAAAAAGGGCAATGAGTTCATGCAAAAAGGTGCTCTCTTTCTAAAGGAATTTAAGGTCAGTTGATTTAAATTGTTTATTTTCGGCATCGGGAATCCTGTGGACAGAACCGGCAGTAAAGTTGCGTCTGTGAAGAAATCTTTCTCCAGAGAAGTCTCTCCCAACTGAATGTGTAATACTGTTGGACTTCCGAAGTTATCACTTTAAGAACTATATCTGACTGTATTGCTTTAAGAACTGTTTTCGCATTTAACGCTTTACGAACCAGAGCCGAGTGGAGTTGGTGAACAGCTGCATACCTGTTTAACCTCCGGTTAAAGTTTTCCTTTGTTTTTTTTTCCCTTATCGGTTATACGTGTTTAATAAATGTTTGGTTGTTTTTATAAAACCTGTCTCGATTAATATTCATTGTTGCCGGTTACGTAACATGTGTAACAGCCTAATGTAACATTGTGTGGAAATACAAGATAACACTGATGCAGATAGGTTTTATACATTTAACAAGGTGCTTTATTAATGCAACAGAGTTAGTCAGTTTTTCAATGTTCGTCGTCAGCTGGGTCATACTGTCCGTGAACTCCCTGTCGGTTGCCTCCGTATGTGCCAGTATTTGTTTTTTTTTAGTTTTAAGCCGTCCTGCAAAGGAGTCAAGAGCAATTCCTTTTAAGTTTTTCTACTCTGTAACTAGACAAACACACACCAAGTATACCGTTTCCTCTTCGCTTGTTTTCTGTGTGTCCTGTGTGTGCCCAGTAGGAGGAGATTCACCCAAATATCCATCCAATATGGACAGAGATATTTTGAAAAACGCTTAGTGTGGACGCCTGTTGTTTTTATTCGAAACCAGCGTTTCCAAAATTATCCGGCGTAGTGTGGACGTAGCCTAAAATGTGAGGTGATCTCATTGAAAGGTACAAATTCCATGCAGAATTGTAAGGAATTGACCCTTACCTGCCTCTGTGTAGAACCAGGGATTGAGTATCAAGGTAAGACCTTTCATCCAGAAGACATCTGAGAAGAAATTTCTTCAACCAAAGGGTAGTGAATCTTCAGAATGTTTACTCTAGAGTGCAGTAGAGGCAATGTAGCTAGATAAAGATCAATTAAATGTTGAAGGAATCGAGGGAAATGGACTTGGTATGAGAAAATAAAGATCCACTGAGTACATACTCTTGACATTCTCACTGTCTCCATCTCCGGAGACAGCTTATCCATGGATGTTTATTATAAATCAACAGACTCTCACAGCTACCTGGACTATACCTTGTCCCACCCTACTACTTGTAAAAACGGCATCCCTTTCTCTCAATTCCTCTGTCTCTGCTGTATCTGTTCTCAGGATGAGGCTTTTCATTCTATGATGAGGCTTGTCCTCCTTTTTCAAAGAAAAGGGCTTCCCTTCCTCCACCATCAATGCTGCCCGCAACCACATCTCTTCCTTTTCACACATGTCTGCTCTTATCCCATCCTTCTGCCACACTACCAAGGGGATAGAGTTCCTCTTGGCCTCACCTACCACGCAACAAGCCTCCACGACCAGCACATAATTCTCCGAAACTTCTGCCACCTCCACCTGGATTCCACCACCAAACACATCTTCCCCCCCACCCCACTTTCTGCTTTCTGCAGGGATTGCTCCCTATGCGACTCGCTTGTCCATTCGTCCCTCCCCACTGATCTCCCTCCTGGCACTTATAATTGCAAGCGGAACAAGTGCTTCACCTGCCCCTACACCACCTCTCTCGCTACCATTCAGGGCCCAAGCAGTCCTTCCAGGTGAGGCAACACTTCACCTGTGAGTCTGTTGAGGTCATATACTACATTTGGTGCTCCTGGTGTGGCCTCTTGTATATCAGTGAGACCTGACATAGATTGGGAGGCCGCTTTGCTGAGCATCTACGCTTCGTCCGCCAGAACAAATGGGATCTCCCAGTGGCCATTCATTTTAATTCCACTGCCCATTCCGATATGGCCATCCACGGCCTCCTCCACTGTCGGGATAAAGCTACACTCGGGTTGGAGGAACAACACCTTGTATTCCGTTTGGGTAGCCTCCAACCTGATTGCCTGAACATTGATTTCTCAAACTTCCAGTATTGCCTCCACACCCCCTCCCCTTCACCTTTTCCCTCTCTCATGCTATCTCATTGCCCAGACATTACCTCCCCCTGGTGCTCCTCCCCCTTTTTCTTTCTTCCATGGCCTTCTGTCTCTTTTACCAATCAACTTCCCAGCTCTTTGCTTCATCCTGCGATCCTCCTCCAAGTTTCACCTTTTGCCTGGTGTTTCTCTCTTCCCTCTTCCCACCTTTCAAACCTACTCCTCAGCCTTTTTTTCTCCAGTCCTGCTGAAGGGTTTCGGCCCGAAATGTCGACTGTACTTTTTTCCCATAGATGCTGCCTGGTCTCCTGAGTTCCTCCAGCATATTTTGTGTGTTGCACGTACTTGGACAACTTGATTTCTGCTTCCACAGTCCCTTGCCATCATAAAATTCAACCCAGTGAACAATTTTTGCGCCCTTTTTGGCAAGGACATTCTTTTTTGAGGTTAGACAAGAAATACTTATATCTGCTTGCCATTACTATTGTACAAGGAAATAAAGTTTCTTTGCATATAAGTACTTTCCAATCTAATGTACTTTAATAGTCAGTGGCCTTTGTTTCTTTTACTAAAGTGTAAAAGTTAATATTTATCAACAGTGAATCTGCGGAATTCATTGCCGCAGGCAGCTGTGGAGGCCAGGTGATTGAGTGTATTTAAGATAATAGTACTTGGTTTGAAAAGGTTACAGGGAGAAGGCAGGAGAATGGGTTTGAGGGGTAAATGGATCAGCCATGATGAAATGGCAGAACAGACTTGATGGGCCAAATGGCTTATTTCTGCTACTATATCTTATGGTCTCATTGTCTGCCAAGTTCTTGCCCAGTGGCTCAATCTATCTAAATCACAAAATCCCCTCCCCCCCAACTTTTTTTTTGCGGAAGCTATCTCTCACATCTGCATATACCTCAGAATGGAGATTCTTTAGACTGATTTTAATCCATCAGAATCTTTAATGCTTGGATACCTATTGATTAAGTAGTCTGACTGTAAACTGGTTCTATATTAACCTGTAAGCATGTAATTTGTTGGCCCACTCTATTTAATTGGATTGTTGTGAGTTGAAGTCCTACTTGTTAACTTGAACATGATTATTTAGGCTAGTGGTCACCAACCTTTTTAAGCCCAAGATCCCCTACCTCGACCTCAGTGAAAGGCAAGATCTACCTACTAAATCGTTTAGAGAAAAAACAGCTCAGATTGTACTTCCAATTTGAGGCCTTTTATTTGGGCGAATTGTATTTGAATTACACAAGATACTTCTGTCAAACTTTCAAATTAATTCAAACAAGAAAACACTAACTAGCATATCAAACAGGCCATACCTATCTTTCTTTAAGAATATTACAATACTTCACGCCTTTAATTCTAAGTTTCATTATTTAATTTTATTTCAACACGAAAAATAAATGAATAAATATTGACTGTTGCACTCAGTGTGATGACTGGGACTGAATACTTTCTGCTAGTTCCCTGAAATTTGGCTCAGAACTACAGACAGCCAGTCTGAGACAGTCTGTGAGGTGTAGGGTTACCAACTGTCACGTATTCCCCCGCTAAGGTAGAGCATTCCTATGAAAGCTTTCGTGTCGAAATGCTTTACACCGAAGAAGTAATTTATATGGAAAAAAAACTTTGAGCGTTCCCAGACCCAAAAAAAACCTACCAAATCATACCAAGTAACACATAAAACCTAAAATAACCCTAACATATAGTAAAAGCAGGAATGATATGATAAATACACAGCCTATATAAAGTAGAAATAATGAAAATTAAGCCAAAACTAATTCGTGGGGTTAAAAAAAATCGGCACGTACGCGCATGCGCACACAGGTGCCTGTGCAAGGCTTCACGGTCATGGTAGTCTTTCTCGGGGTAAACACAAATGTCCCGGGATTTGACTGCTACTTTTGTCCCTTATTTGGGAGTGAGAAAGTTGGCAACCTTAGTGAAGTGTCTGTCAGTAAGTCAGCTCCTGTACTTAGATTTAATAATTTTCATCTGTGAAAATGCAATTTCACATAGATAAGTTGACCCGAAGTAGGCACTGACTTTTAGTGATATGAAACACACACCGCGCATTGCTTGGCCCCATCAGTAGTATTTGCCACCAGTTTATGAATGGGGATGTCATTTTCATAGACATTTTTTTAAACTCATTGTAAATATCCTCACCTCTCGTTCTTTCCTTTAATTGCAAAAGAGTGAAGAAGTCCTCCTTTGTTGTAAAATCCTGGAAAGCCGTTCTGACAGATACAACAAGCTGAGCTGTTTGCATGACATCCAGGGATTCATCGAACTGTAGTGAAAAATATTCACGTCCTCTGATGGTGACTCTACCCTCCTTGTCACTGTTACAGGGCCAAGCATTATATTATGTATTGCAGTTGTGATGCCGTTTTTGTTTTTAAAGTCATTAAAAACAGTCTCTGCGGTAATGACCATTGCTTCCTTGAATAAATCGCCATCTGTAAAAGGCTTCTTGTGTTTAGCCAAAAGGTGACTTACACGAAATGATGCTTCAATAGCAGCCTTATTTTGAGCAGCATGTTTTGTGGAAAACGATTGCTGGGCCTCCAACCCTGATTTCAGCTCAACTTTCCAGGCACGAATTGCGCTCTTTGGGGGGTAGGTGTCTTTAAATTCCTGGTGGTTGGTGTTGTGGTGCCGCTCCAGATTCCCTCTTTTAGTCAGTGCTTGTGTTTGGTGGCACAACATACATACACACTTGTCTTTCACCAAGGTAAATAGAAATTCCTCTTCCCATTCTGGATGGAGTTTGTATGTTTTTGCCCTCTTTCGTGGAGCCTCCGCTACGCTATCAGGATATCACGAGCGATTGCTGATTGCGTCGTCTCTGATCTGGGCTGACATTCACGTGCCAGGTGGCACCTAATTAATTAGCTGGTTTATTTTGGCTTTTTTTTTCTTAAAGATGTGCTGGGTGCGTCCCGACTACTGCTGCACCCTTGCATGCTTTGCGGCCTGGAGGTTGGGGACGCTGCCGTATATTGATGTTTGCGACAGTCTGTACTCTTACCTAATCTGATTGGTCACTTTGATGCAGCACAAGCTACACTGAAAACGCGGTGTATGGCGGAGGTGCTACACACATGCGCACTGGGCAGAAAGAAAGGAACTAAACCCCCGCAACCCGGAAACAATCTCTCTTTACAACCAGCTTTTTAGTGAAAATATTGCTATATTACCATTATCCTAATTAGTATTACTTACTTTTATAATACTCACACTACAACAGTATTAGTGTATTTAATTTTTGATTTTTCTTCGGGATCTACTGGGAAAGTCTCAAAAGATTGACCGGTCCATTGCGATCGACGAGTTGTCAACCCCTAATTTAGGCTGACATTCTAGTGCTGCGCTGAACACAAGGAAGGGAAATGAGTGTAAGCCATTGAGCAGCTCATGCCTGGTTTGTCAATTAGTATGATCATTGCTGATCTTTTTCACTTCTGAAACACTTATGAACTGAAAGCTTCTCTTTATTATCTTGATAGATTTTTGGCTATTCATCTTGCGTAAATCCTGTGTCTCTGTACCATTTTAGGTTCAGGTTAATGTTTCATGTTGATGGCCATTCATCAGATATGAGAAAACTTAGAAGTTAAGCATGTTTCATGAAAAGGAGGAATAGATCGAGAAAACAAAAGGAATGCTGTAATGGGTAGAGAACCACAGTCAGCATCAGCACGGGTGCACCACAAGGGTGTGTGCTTAGCCCCTGTTCCACTTCCTTTATAGATATGACTGAGGATAAGCCCAGCTCCAATGCCGTATTTAAGTTACTGACGACACCACTGTCATTGGCTGAATCAAAGGTGGTGATGAATCAGCATATAGGAGGGAGTTCGAAAATCTGGCTGAGTGGTGCCACAATAACAACCTCTCACTCAATGTCAGCAAGTCCAAGGAGCTGATTATTGACTTCAGGAGGAGGAAATTGAGGTCTGTAAGCCAGTCATCATCGGAAGATCTGAAGTGGATAGGGTGAGCAACTTTAATTTCCTTAGTTTTATCATTTCGGAGGACTTCTCCTGGGCCCAGTACATAAGAGCAATTACGAAGAAGGCACGGCAGAGCCTCTTTGAAGTTTGCAAAAATTTGCCGTGTCAGCTAAAACTTTGACAAACTTCAATAGATATGTGGCAGAAAGTACATTGACTGGTTGCTCAAGACCTAGTAAAGGAAAGGTACATTGCATCTGGAGTTTCTCTGGTTTGCGGACAATTTCCCTCCACGCCTCTGACATAGTGAGGAATCGTGTACGAGGCAAGTTACAGCAGGGGTTTGCCATTGCCTTCTGCCAGGTGAGTTTCCAAAGAGATCACCAACTCGTAACCCAGCACAGATGGAAAGCATGCAGGGGAGCCGGCTAGCTGGATTCGAACCTGGGACCTTTCGTCCCGAAGTCTGAGGCTGATGCCACTACGCCACCAGCTGGGTCCTATGACCTAGTATTGACAGAAAAAAAAACTATAAAAAGTAATGGAAAGTAATGGATACGGCCCAGGCTAATACAGGGCTAAAGCCCTCCCCCCCCCCCATTGTGCACATCTATAGGGAACAGTGTTGCAGGAGAGCAGCATCCATCAAGGACTCGTACCATCCGGGCCATGCTGTCTTCTTGCTGCTGCCATCAGGAAGGAGGTACAGGAACCACACCAGGCTCAGGAACAGTTATTACCCCTTAACCATTAGGCTCTTGAACCAAAAGGGTTAACTTAATTCAATTTTACTCACACCATTACTAAACTGTTTCCGCAACCTATGAACTCACTTTCAAGGACTCTTCATCTCATGTTCTCTATTGCTTGTTTATTTATTTATTGTTGTTATCTCACTTTTTTCTTTCTCTTCATACTTGCACAGTTTGTTTTCTTCTGCAAATTGGTTTTCTGTCCTGCTAGGTGCAGTATTTCGTTGGTGCTATTGTTTCTTGTATTTATTGTGAATGCCTGCAAGAAAATGAATCTGAGAGTTGTTTATAGTGATGTATATGTACTTTGATAATAAATTTACTTTGAACTTTTGAACTTTGAGACCAAGAAATCCTGTGACACATGGCTAAGAGTCTGACTGAGGTTTGTTTGGAGGAGAAGAGAAAATAGGGAGAGTTGAGGTAAAGTTGTGTGCTTGTATGTATTCCAGTTTAGTGTACATACTTGATTCAATGCTCACAACTTGGTTTCTGTGTTGGAGAACCCTAATGTGGATTGTGTGACTGCATAGTAACTCAAACTTCCTGTTCTTGTCACATTAATTTGCCATCCCAGTGTCTCTGTCTTTAACCACTAACATATTCCAACTTTCGTTACTCTCCTCAGGACATTAAAATCAACAATTTCTAGCTTTTTTAGACTGCATTTGTATGAGCTGGTTCTTTTGAAGGATCATCAGGTTGAGACATTAATTTTATTTTCTTCTTCCACCTGCCAAGTGAGTATTTTTAGCATTGTTAATTCAGATTTCTTAAGTCTTAATGTTCCTGTTCTACAGAAATTTTAACTCTTTCATTTCTGGCATTTTGTTTGCTTTTCTCTCTTTGTGTTCATTCATCTCTTCAGAGCTACAAACTTGACAGGTCAAATGACCTCTTTTAATGCTATAACCATTCAATAGTCATAGTCATACTTTATTGATCCCGGAGGAAATTGGTTTTTGTTACAGTTGCATCATAAATAATGGAATAGCAATAAAATCATAAATAATTAAATAGTAATATGTAATTTATGCCAGGAAATAAGTCCAGGTCCAGCCTATTGGCTCAGGGTGTCTGACCCTCCATTGACTTTTAAGATTATTACTGTTGCTTTGGTTTGGTGTTGTATAATAGTTACAATATTATAATGTCATTGGCATATGTAGTGAACATTATTATGGAATAATTAGTGAGGGGGAGGGGAGGGGGAATCGGTGAGCTAGTGTTCATGAATTCATTATCTGTTCAGAGGTCAGGAGGGGTAGAAGTTGTCCCTGAAACAATGAGTGTCTCTCTTCAGGTTCCTGTATCTCCTAGATGGTAGCAATCAGAAGAGGGCATGTCTTGGGTGATGGGGGTCCTTAGTGATGGATGCCACCTTTTTGTAGCACAGAGGATGCCCTCTGCTGGAGAGCTTAGTGTCCATGATGGAGATGGCTGAGTTTACAAGTTTCTACAGCTTTTTTGATCTTGTGCATTGCCCCTCCATACCAGACGGTGATACATCTGTAGATACATCGTGAAACATCAAGTCTTTTTCAGACTTCTAATGAAATATAGTCATTGTCTTGTCTCCTTTATAATTGCATCAATATGTTAAGCCCTGGATAATTACTCAGAGATAATGACAGCCAGGAACTTGAAACTGCTCATCCTTTTCACTGTCGATCCCTTAATGAAGACTGGTGTGTGTTCACTCACCTTCCCCTTCTTGAAGAACGCAATCAATCACTTGGTCTTACTAATGTTGAGTGCAAGGTTGTTGTTATGACACCACTCAACCAGCAGATCTAGTTCGCTCCTGTACGTCTCCTCGTTGCTATTTGAAATTCTGCCAGCAATAGTTTTGTTGCAGCAAATTTATAAATGCCGTTTGAGCTGCGCCCAGCCACAATCATGGGTGCAGAGGGAGTAAAACAGTGGACTGAGCGCACATCCTTGAGGTGTGACACTGTTGATTGTCAGCGAGGATGTGTTAATTACAATCCACTGAGACTTTGGTTTCCTGGTGAAGAAGTCATCGATGTAGTTGAGAGGGAGGTACATGTGTCCAGGTTTTGTTGATTGTTGATTAGAACTTGATGGTCTGATTGTGTTGAACGCTGAGCTGTAATCAATAAACAGCAGCCTGATATAGATGTTCCAAAGCTTAGTGGAGAGCCAGTGAGATTGCAATGCTGGATATCTATTGTGGAGATGGACCCACTGCAATTTGCCTATGTCCTTAGGCAGGAGTTGATTTTAGCTATGACCAACTTCTCACAGCACTTCATCACAGTTGATGTGAGTGCCACTGGGTGATTGTCATTGAGGCAGCCCACCCTGCTTTTCTTTGGCACTGGTATGATTATCGCCTTTTTGAAGCGACAGTCATACCAGTGGGAACCTCCATCTGCAGTGGTGAGAAGTTGAAGATGTCCCCACCAGTTCAACACGTACAAACTGCTGAGTAGATGTACAGCCAGGTGGTTTCCTGGGGATTTCCCAGGAGTGAAGGGAGTTGAACTTTTTCCCCCTTGCCCTTCAGTTCTGATTAATTTCAGATTGCAGAGAGCTGGAGTAAAAATTGATTGCAGCTTGGTCAGCAGGGCGTCTAGGAACTGTGAACATTGAGGGCAATTAACCTATCTCCTTAACCAATTAATGATTAACCACTTCTTAACCTAACATCTTGGACAGCCATAAGACCAGAATTAGACTATTCAGTCCTTGAGTCTTCACCATTCGATCATGGCTTATTTATTTTCCTGTTCAACCCCATTCTTCTGTCTTCTCCTCGTAACCTTTGACATCCTTACTAATCATAGCTTTTTCAACTAAATTGGCATGAAATTGCATGGAAGAAAATGTGTACTTCTAAGATTTATTTCTAAATAGAGCATGAAGATGCAAATTTAATACTGAGTTTGGGTAGCTTTATTGGTGAAATTTAACCACTATCTACATTTAAATCATATAATTTAACAAAGGTAGAAGTGTTATTTTCAAGGTTGGTATGGTGATTGTATGCATCAAGTCGGAGAAACAATAGATTCTGCAGCTCCTGGTAACTTTTTCATCTGCAGTTTTAATTTTTTCAGAAATACTGTAATTTCAAAAGTTTCCAAGTAGACTATAATGGAGATTGTATAGACATGCTGTACGATTTTCAATATATTCCACTGATAAAAGGATAATTTTCTTGAGGCATGCTGCATTTCATAGAGTTAGATTAAATAATACAGAAACAGGACTTTCAGCCAACCTTACCATGCTGATTATGATGCTTATCCACACTAATCCCACTTGTATGTATTTAGGCCTGTATCCAGTCTATACCTTTCTTATCAAAGTACGTATCCAAAAACCTTTCAAAGATTGCAATTTTATCTGCTTCAATTGCATCAGCTTGTTCCTGATGATTACCAGCTCCTGTATGGAAAAGCTTATCCCTGTTATCTCCTTTTAAAATTCTACCCTTTAAACCTGTTCCCTGAAGTTCCAGATTTGCTCTGTCCTGGAAAAAGGACACTGTCTATGCCCCTAATAATCTTTTTGATCTCTTATTTAGTTTGCTCCTTGGATTAACAGAGAGATTGGGAGTAATCATGAACAAACTAAATTGAAACTTTGTATTAATATCTCATACTTTCAAGTTCAAACTAATCCTGGAATTCACTTTTCGTTAAATATTCATGCACACTCACTTTTTCCCATCAGTCTGCAAAATGTGTCTTGGAAAAATTCCTGTCAATGTTGGGTAAAATGCCAGTATTTTGAGCTCATTGTTTTTCAGATCACAGTCAAAACATTTTTCTTCACAAAACCAGACTGTTGGTGGGATGGTGAAATGTAGTACTAATTAATGACCCAGAGTTTGTGGCCTGTGGCTTATCATCACCATTCACTCCAACCTCAAAATAAGCTCCTTACAAGGATATAGCAATCTCTATGCACAAATTTTTCTGAAGCCTAATGTCAATTTCAGGGGATCTCTGACAATCTAGTGATTTTATTGGCTAAACTGAGCACAATAAAGAACTTTCAAATCCTCAAACCAGGAATGATGTAATGCTTTTGTATTACCATTAAACAAAATACTGGATTAAAATTCATTGCTTTGTAATATTTTATGTACTTCAAAATATTTTATGTCATATTTTATAATTGCATTATAATTTGCTAAGCGATAATTAATCACGCTTGGCAAATGATTATAATGCATTTTGAATAAGGTATTTGATAGAGCATAAATGTAGATTCTGGAAATCTTTAATGCTGATGGGTGATATTAATCTTTCAAGTGAATTTTTAGTGTGTGATTTATAGTGTAGAATGAAGAAAGGAAAATCTCCCTTGTTCGTTTAAATTCATAGACACTCCCTTATTGTGCTCTTGTTTTCATTCTTGTTATGTCCTTTCTCCAACGATGAAATTTGGTGAATTCTCCTTCCAAAGACATCCTGAGAGTCAAGAAATTGAACGTTAAGAAGGGACCAATGTTCTTGATTTGGAGCTTTTAGTTTCACTTCCATCTTGTTAGTCTCAGGTAGAATGTGTGTTGGCTCTCAATTCTGTACGTTATTTAAAAAGATTTTATAAATGTGGCACTTCTGTAACTTTAAGTCAGATGAAACTGATTTGCCTTTATTTTCAGATTTCTCAGCATAGTAAACTAAATATGCAATAACCTTTCTAACCTTCCTTTGAAATCGCTTCCACATTACTTAGTATAATGAGTGCAGCTGGCCACAATGTGATATCCTGATAATATGTGACAGAGCGTCCATATCACTTCCATGCAGTGTAGTCTGTGGGTATAATTGCATGCCTAAATTGACATCTGTTCATCTGTTACATCTAAATCCTTTCTTTGACTTGCAAAGTGGAAGCTATCTTAACCTACAGAGCATTGCAAATGCATTGTTCCAGCAGGACACTTGCCATCTGCTTATCGCTAATATGGCTGTATTGCCGTATAGATTGATATTTACATTATGGCATGACAAGTTCTCTTACTACTAAGCAGATTTATCTTTAAACATTCTCTTTGATTTGTAGTCCAATTTTTAAAATGCATACCTTGCTTATACATGTAATAGTTGAATTTAGGAAAATAAAAATGAAAATGGGTCAATTAAATATTTTAAATGCTATTAATTGTAAGGAAAAGTGCAAAGTAGATTAAGTCAAAATGAGAGTAGGGAAGGTATTAAGATGTAAGGACAGAGCAAGTATAAAACAGAAATATTTGAAAATGTTTGAAGTTGAAATAAGTCGTATTCCACTTTTAATAATTGTGTACCTTCACTGTTGCAGTAACAAAGAGTCATAGAGCAGTACGGTATGGACACAGGCCTTTCGATCTAATGAGTCCATGCCAACCGCGGAGTTCACTTAACTGATCTCAGTTTCCTGCATTTAGCTCATATCTCTCTAAGCCATCCAAATGCTTCTTAACTGATACTATTGAACCTGCCTCACCCACTTCCTCTGTCAGCTTGTTCCATATATTCACCGTCCTCTATGTGGAAAAAGTTGCACCTCAGGTCTCTTTTATATCTTTCTAACCTTAATCTCTTCCCCCGCCGCATGTAGAAAAGTAGATAGGGAAGTCTAAAACTATCTACCTTATCTATGCCTGTCATAATTTTAAACATATCTGTACGGTTGTCCCTCATTTTCCAAGGAATAAAGTGGCCAACCTCCACATATGGCTCTGGCTCTCAAGTCTTGGCAACATCCATGCAAATCTTCTCTGCACTTTAATTTGGCTACATCTTTCTATATCAGCACAGCCAAGTGTACCTCAGCAGTGACTTGTACAATTGCAATATAGTGTCCCAACTCCTGTATTCAATGCCGTGAATGATGAATAGAAACTCGTTGGAAATGGCAGGTGCTTGGAGGATTCAAATACCTTTAACTAAAAGAGCTCTGGAGTTTAAGTGCTCTCGAACTTGATTCAAAGTAAAGGAGATTATGTTGATTATTCAGTTTCAATTCTGACATGAGTACGTGAGTTTAACTGATCATTAGACTGATATACCAACATTTTGCAGTTCCAGTTTCTTGCTACTTTTCAGTAATATAGCAGTTCAATTGCATTCTAAATAAACGCACAAAATGTTGCACATAATACATGCACATTCCGCTTCATTAAAAAACAAGTCAACTGCAGTATACTGATTAGGTTACATCAGAGAGATCAATGTGCCACTGATCACTGTGCTTCAATTAATTTGTTATTTTAACAATATGCTTTTTTTTCTCTTTTCCTTCTATTGTTTCATTTATCCCATTGCAACTTGCTTCAGTCATTTTTGTTCTAACCACAAATCTATTGAGTATCAACTGGTGTGCTGTGTAAAGCACTTAATAACATTTAAACCTGGAGAATTTTCCTGAAGTAGAAATTTAAGTTTGAAAAGTTATCAGTTGTGGAGAAATGTAGTATTTTTAATAATTGTTTTAATTAACTGGACAAAATGTACAATGCTATCTTGAAACTGTAGAAAAAAGTGACATTAATGATCAGTTTATTTTCATGCAACATACAAAATGCTGGAGGAACTCAGCAGACCGGGCAGCATCTATGGGGAAAAATGTATAGTCGACATGTTACAAGGTGATACAAAGATAGATGGAGGAGCGGGTGGTATTGACGAAACAGAGAGCCTGCAGAGAGACTTAGATAGTTTAGGGGACTGGGCAAAGAAGTGGCAAGTGAAATACAATGTTTGAAAAAGTATGGTCATGCACTTTTGTGGAAGAAATAAATGGGCAGACTATTATTTAGTTGGGGAGAGAATTCAAAATGCAGAGATGCAAAGGGTCTTGGGAGTTCTTGTGCAGGATACCTCAAAGTTAACCTCCGGGTTGAGTCAGTGGTGCAGAAGGCAAATGCAATGTTGGCATTCATTTCTCAAGGTATAGAATATAAGAGCACGGAGGTGATGTTGAGGCTCAATAAGGCACTCGTGAGACCACACTTGGAGTATTGTGTGCAGTTTTGGGCTCCTTATTTTAGAATGGATACACTGACATTGGAGAGGGTTCAGAGAAGATTCACGAGAATGATTCTAGGAATGAAAGGGTTACTGTATGAATAGCATCTGGCAGCTCTTGGGCTATATTCCCTGGAGTTCAGGAGAATGGCGGGGGGGAGGGGGAGGATCTCATTGAAACATTCCAAATGTTAAAAGGCTTGAACAGATTAGATATGGCAAAATTATTTCCCATCGTAGGGGATTCTAAGACAAGAGGGCACAACTTCAAAATTGAAGGACGTCCATTTAAAACAGAGATGTGGTGAAATTACTTTAGTCAGAGGGTGGTAAATCTGTAGAATCTGTTGCCACAAGCAGCTGTGGAGGCCAAGTCATTGGGTGCATTTGAGGCAAAGATAGATAGGTTCTTGATTAGCCAGGGCATCAAAGGGTATGGGGAGAAGGCAAGGGAGTGGTGATGACGGGAAGAATTGGATCAGCCTATGATTGAATGGCAGAGCAGACTCTGGGCCAAATGGCCTACTGTACTATATTTTATGGTCTTAGGCATGTTTTGGACCAAAACCCTTAAGCAGGACTGGAGAAAAGAAGCTGAGGAATAGATTTGAAAGGTGGGGGGAGGGGAGAGAGAAACGCCAGGCAATAGGTGAAACTTGAAGGGGGAGGGATGAAGCAAAGAGCTAGGAAGTTGATTGGTGAAAGAGACAGAAGGCCTCCCCCCACCTTTCAATTCTTCTCCTCAGCTTTTTTTTTCCCTCCAGTCCTGCTGAAAAGGTTTCTGCCTGAAATGTCAACTGTACTTTTTTTTCCAAAGATGCTGCCTGGCCTGCTGAATTCCTCCAGCATTTTGTGTGTGTTGCTCACATTTCCAGCATCTTCAGATTTTCTCTTGTTTGTAATTTATTTTTGTGTGTTTTTTACAGGAATTGCCTATAAGACCACTACAATTCTGCTGGATGGCAGACGTGTAAAACTAGAGCTCTGGTAAGATTTTTAAAAAATACTGTGAAAGTGCACTTGTGGTTTTTAAACTGTTCTGGAATATTCACAGAAGGTTTGCAAGCTAGAGCCCTGGCTTTACTCTTTTTATACATATGCTTTGCTGGCACTGCTCATCTGAAATGTACTTGGGGGAAAATGATTGCCAACTGTCACCTTAAACTGCTGCAGTCTATGAGCTAGTGATGGCAGTAAGTGGTTTGCTGGACCACTTTAAAGAGTGGTTAGGAATTGATTGTACTGTGGATGAGATGCGATTTTAAAAACATGTCCAACTTGTCATCAAGTGAATGTTAAACACGAGGTCAATAACACCAACTAAAGAGTTGACATAGAATTTTGTTATTCTAGCTAACCGATTTTACTATAGCAGATGTTCACATATCTCATTGCTGTCATTGAGAGTTTTCTGTGCTCAATTTCTTGCATCTCAGTAGGGACTGCATTTCAAAACATATTTGATTGTATCGCACTTTGCCAGAGGCTGAGGATACTTTGAGGTTGTAAAGCTAATTTATAAATCCAAGTTAATTTCCTTTATTCTACACCCCCCCCCCAACTGTTTTCCTGCCCTGTGCCATGTACTACTAATGTAATGGCACAATGGGCCATGAATAAGTCATTCAGGTCTGTCCATTATTATGTCATTTAATAGTTGTTGGTAGCATTTGGATTACTCTATCTACTAACAGATCAAGTCTAAGTAGTTTCTTTGTGAAATACAATGTTACAGAATAAATGTTTGGGGCGAAAAAGCTCCAGGTTGGTCAGCATGTATCACCTCCACCACCCTTACACCTGCTTCCATTTCAAATTTGTAAGCAATATTTGGGCAAAAGAGAGAGAGGGAAGTATGTTCTAGGATAGGAGAGCTTCACTGAGAAAAATTAAGATGAATCAGAGTCAGTTCTATTATCACTGACATATGCCATGAAATTTGTTGTTCAATACAGCGCAACACATTTTAAAAATTACTATATATTACAATCAAAATATGTATTAAAAATAAGTAGTGCAAATATAGTGAGGTAGTTTTCATGGAATCATGGACCATTCAGAAATCTGTTAGTGGAGGGGAAGAAACTGTTCCTAAAATGTTGTGTGTGTGATTGTGGGCTCCTGTAGCTCATCCCTGATGATAGTAATGAGAAGAAAGCATGTCCTGAGTGGTGGGGATCCTTAATGAAGGATGCTGCCTTTTTGAGGAATCAGCTTTTTGAAGACTTCCTTGATGGTAGGGAGACCAGTGTCCATGATGGAGCTGGCAGAGTTTACAACCCTCTGCAGCTTTTTCAAATCTTGTGCAGTGGCCCCTCTATACTGGATGACTATGCAACCAGCTTGAATGCTCTCCACAGTACAACTGTTGAAATTTGCTAGAATCTTTGATGGTGATGTTATTTCTGATCCGCACTGACAGGTCCTTGCTTAGGCAGGAGTTAATTCTAGCCATGATCAACCTCTGAAAGCACTTCCATACAGTAGATTTGAGTGCAACTGGGCAATAGTCATTGAGGTAGCTCACCTTGCTCTTCTTTTGGAACCAGTATGATTGATACCCTTTTGAAGTGGGTGGAAACCTCTCACTGCCGGAATAAAAAATTGATGTTCCTGAATACTCCTACCAGTTATTTGGCACAGGTTTTTAGTGCCCTACCAGGTACACTGTTGGGACCTGTCACTTTGTGAAAGATGTTCTGAATTCAGCCTCTGAGACACATATCTCAGCCAGATGCCTCAGGGATTTGCACAGGTATAGTTTTATTCCCCCTTTTAAAGTTTGCATAAAAGCCATGCAGTTCATCAGGGAGCGAAACATCACAGCTTAGATTATGATGTTAGGTTTACCCGTACAGGACATAATGGCCTGCAAATCCTCCCATAGCCAACGTGCATCCAATTCTGTCTCTAACTTCACTCTGAATTGCTTATTCACTTTTAAGATGGCCTGGACTTCCTGTAAAGTTCTGAATCACTGGTCTTGACCACCACAGATCTAGTCCTGAACAGTGAATCTCACAGTTTATCCACAGGTTCTGGTTCGGGAATGTCCAGTATGTTTTTAGAGGCACACACTCATCCACACAGGTTTTTATGAAGTTGGTGACAATGTGGCATATTCATTCAAATCCAAAAATGAATCTCTGAAAATGGCCCAGTTCACCATTTCAAGACAACCTTGTAAACGCTTCCCTGCCTCCCTTGACCATATCTTTGCAGTCCTCACCACTGGTACTGTGGTCCTCAGCTTCAGACTATGCAGCAGGAGTAGAAGTGCAGCCAGGTGATAGTACTTGCCAAAATTTGGGCATGGTATGGCATGGCATGATGGTGGTATAACAGTGGTCAAGTGTGTTGACTCTTCTAGTTCCACAGGTGATAGATTGGTGATATTTGGTCAGAAACTTCTTCAAGCTGGCCAGGTTCTTGTCCTCACAATGATTGGGAAGGTATCAGGGTGCACTGTTTCATGATAGCTGATCATGGTGCTCAGTTCCTTCAGTTCTTGCCTGACAGTGGCCAAGGGTGGAATGACAACTGCTACCAGGATTACAGTGGATAACTCTCCTGCAGATAAAATGGACACTTGACTATGAATATTCCATTTCAGGGGAACAAAACTAAAATAAAACTGCATGATTGAGTTAATCATAAAGCAAATGCCACTGCCTCTGCTTTTACCTGATGCTGCTATCCATTCCATGTGATGGAGGATGAAGCCCTTGGGCTGAAGTGCTCTGTCTGGAATGCTGGGGGTGAGCCATGTCTCTGTGAAGCTTAGTATGCAGCAGTCCCTAATCTCCTTCTAGAAATGTATTCTTGCTCTGAGGTCTTCAATTTATTTTCCAGATACCCTACATTAGTCAGGGGGATAGTAGGAAGGTCCTTTGTTTCATTTTTACCGACAGCCCAGTGGATCAGCCCTTAATGGGAAACTATACTCACTAGCTGGGTGGTCTGCAGGCAGAAGTCTACTGATTTTGAGGACAGTAGATTTTTAAAAATTATTATGCTTAGGTTTTGTACTCTGTAATCATCCTAGAAGTGAATGTAGCTTATTGGTTTAACTAGAGGTTGGCTACAGAATGTCTTAAAGCAAAGCATATGAAGATACACGTCAATACACTTAAAAAACCTCTCAGTTTCTCTTTATTTCAAATATATTGCTTCCTCCTGTAGTTGGTAATCATCCTGTATATCTCACTCAAATGCCCATTACCTAACATGTTCTGTGTTCAACTGTGCAGGAGTTAAAGCCAAGCCATTCCATGGGGATACTTTTTGCACACTCACCTGGAGCTGGCTTCACAATCTGGTCAAGTCTGGGGATGATTGAGTTCTTGCTATTTATCTCGGAACCTGAATCCAAGACCTAACTAGTTTTGTAGCTAATTTTGATTTAACTTTTTCCCTACATGCGCTTGTAAATGATCATTTAAAAAAAGCTTTACAAAGTATTTTCCTAGGATCTCTAATGCTGGTTAGTATTCATAGACGTCAGGGCAAGCTTGTTTCTTCAATCACTTCTACAGTAAAACTATTTATCTTGCTATATCTCTGCATTGTAGTGAGTGTCTCTATGCTGGTTATGTATTTTCTTTACTCAAAAACTGAGTAGATGACCAGTTCTGTAGTTATTCTTTGCAGGTAGAAGGATGATTTCTGTACATATAATCTGATACCAATGTTTCTTAATTCAACAGAAGTTTAACACTTGCAGTTCATCAGAGAAAAAAGCAATTTATCATTTGGGTATTTGCAAACTGTTGGTATTTTCTTCTCATAGTGATTCTGGATGACACTTGTCTGCAGTGCTGGCAGAAAGAGTGTGGTGAAGGCTTGATAACAACAGATAAGGAAATGGAAGGAAATAGCACTGGGAATTCTGGGGAGGAGCAGAAAGGGGAGGCATAGCTAAAATTGTAATAGAGATACTGATTTTTATTTGGAAAAAGCAAACTGCTGGGACTCATTAGGCCAGGTAGTCTCTCTGTAGAAATGAAATTTAAACCTTTGTTTGACTTTCCATTAGAACAGATCAGTTTTGACAGAAACTGGATTGGATGGTTATCTGATAGGACATAGAATAGTACAACACATTACAGGCCCTTCGGCCCACAATGTTGTGCCGACTCTCAAACCCTGCCTCCCATATAACCCCCACCTTAAATTCCTCCATATACCTGTCTAGTAGTCTCTTAAACTTCACTAGTGCATCTGCCTCCACCACCGACTCAGGCAGTGCATTCCACGCACCAACCACTCTCTGAGTAAAAAAACCTTCCTCTAATATCCCCCTTGAACTTCCCACCCCTTACCTTAAAGCCATGTCCTCTTGTATTGAGCAGTGGTGCCCTGGGGAAGAGATGCTGGCTATCCACTCTATCTATTCTTCTTATTATCTTGTACACCTCTATCATGTCTCCTCTCATCCTCCTTCTTTCCAAAGAGTAAAGCCCTAGCTCCCTTAATCTCTGATCATAATGTATACTCTCTAAACCAGGCAGCATCCTGGTAAATCTCCTCTGTACCCTTTCCAATGCTTCCACATCCTTCCTTTAGTGAGGCGACCAGAACTGGACACAGTACTGCAAGTGTGGCCTAACCAGAGTTTTATAGAGCTGCGTCATTACATTGTGACTCTTAAACTGTATCCCTCGACTTATGAAAGCTAACACCCCATAAGCTTTCTTAACTACACTATCTACCTGTGAGGCAACTTTCAGGGATCTGTGGACATGTACCCCCAGATCCCTCTGCTCCTCCACACTACCAAGTATCCTGCCATTTATTTTGTACTCTGCCTTGGAGTTTGTCCTTCCAAAGTGTACCACCTCACACTTCTCCTGGTTGAACTCCATCTGCCACTTCTCAGCCCACTTCCGCATCCTATCAATGTCTCTCTGCAATCTTCGACAATCCTCTACACTATCTACAACACCACCAACCTTTGTGTTGTCTGCAAACTTGCCAACCCACTCCTCTACCGCCACACCCAGGTCGTTAATAAAAATCACGAAAGTAGAGGTCCCAGAACAGATCCTTGTGGGACACCACTAGTCACAATCCTGTCATCCTTTTTTTCTTCACATAATTGAAGAATGCCTTGGGGTTTTCCTTTACCCTACTCACCAAGGCCTTCTCATGTCCCCTTCTTGCTCTTCTCAGCCCTTTAAGTTCTTTTCTTGCTTCCCTATATTCCTCAATAGACCCATCTGATCCTTGCTTCCTAAACCTCATGTATGCTGCCTTCTTCCACCTGACTAGATTTTCCACCTCACTTGTCACCCATGGTTCCTTCACCCTACCATTCTTTATCTTCCTCACCGGGACAAATTTATCCCTTACATCCCGCAAGAGATCTCTAAACATCGACCACATGTCCATAGTACATTTCCCTGCAAAAACATCATCCCAATTCACACCCGCAAGTTCTAGCCTTATAGCCTCATAATTTGCCCTTCCTCAATTAAAAATTTTCCTGTCCCGTCTGATTCTGTCCTTTTCCATGATAATGCTAAAGGCCAGGGAGAGGTGGTCACTGTCCCCCAGATGCTCACCCACTGAGAGATCTGTGACCTGACCTGGTTCATTACCTAGTACTAGATCTAGTATGGCATTCCTCTGGTCGGCCTGTCCACATACTGTGACAGGAATCCATCCTGGAGACACTTAACAAACTCTGCCCCATCTAAACCCTTGGAACTAATCAGGTGCCAATCAGTATTAGGGAAGTTAAAGTCACCCATGATAACAACCCTGTTATTTTTGCACCTTTCCAAAATCTGTCTCCCAATCTGCTTCTCTGTATCTCTGCTGCTACCAGGGGACCTATAGAATACCCCCAATAGAGTAACTGCTCCCTTCCTGTTCCTGACTTCCACCCATACAGACTCAAAAGAGGATCCTGCTGCATTACCCACCCTTTCTGTAGCTGTAATAGTATCCCTGACCATTAATGCCTTCCCTCCTCCCCTTTTTCCCCCTTCTCTATCCCTTTTAAAGCACTGAAATCGGGGAATATTGAGAATCCATTCCTGCCCTGGTGCCAGCCAAGTCTCTGTATGGCCACTACATCATAATTCCATGTATGTATCCAAGCTCTCAGTTCATCACCTTTGTTCCTGATGCTTCTTGCATTGAGGTACACACACTTCAGCCCTTCTGCCTTACTACCTTTACACCGTTTATTCTGCTTCTCTTTCCTCAAAGCCTCTCTATATGTTAGATCTGGCTTTACTCCATGAACTTCTTTCACTGCTCTATCGCTTCGGGTCCCATCCCCCTTGCAAATTAGTTTAAACCCTCTCGAACCATGCTAGCAAACCTACCTGCAAGGATAGTGCTCCCCCTCAGATTCAGGTGCAACCCATCCAATCTGTACAGGTCCCACCTTCCCCAGAAGAGATCCCAATGATCCAAAAATCTAAAACCCTGGTCCCTGCACCAACTCCTCAGCCACGCATTCAACTGCCATCTCCTCCAGTTCTTACCATCACTGTCATGTAGCACTGGCAGCAATCCTGAGAACGCCACCCTTGAGGTCCTGTTCTTCAGCCTTCTGTCTAGTTCCCAAAACTCACATTTCAAGACCTCATCCCTCGTCCTGCCTATGTCATTGGTATCAACATGTATCACGACATCTGGCTGCTTTCCCTCTCATACCAGGATGTCGTGCACCCGGTCAGAGACATCCCGGACCCTGGCACCCGGGAGGCAACAAACCATGTGGGTGTCCTTTTCACATCCACAAAATCTCCTGTCTGCTCCCCTGACTATAGAGTCTCCAATGACGACAGCTCTCCTCTCCTCCGTCCTACCCTTCTGCACCACCAGGTCAGACTCAGTGCCGGAGGCCCTGCCACCGTGGCTCACACCTGGTCGGTCGTCCCCTCCAACAGTATCCAGGACGGTAAACTTATTATTCAGGGGAATGGCTACAGGGGTGCTCTGCACTACCTGTCTGCTCACCTTCGCTTTCCCCCCTCTGACTGTCACCCAACAACCTGCTTCCGACAGCCTAGGTGTGACTACCTCCTTGTATGTCTCATCTATGACTGCTTCATTTTCCGTTATGAGTCGAAGGTCAGCCAGCTGCTGCTCCAGATTCCTTACACGGTCTTCCAGGTCGCCCAGGCGTATGCACTTCTGGCAGATGTGACTCTGCGGGAGAGGGGCGTTCCCCCAAGACTGCCATATCTCACATGAGAGGCACATCACCGTCTCAGGAGGCATTGTAAAGACTAACTGCGAGCAAGCTTGTCCTCCGCCTCTTCTAGTCGAAGCCTCTCGAGTCAAAGCCTCAAAGCTCCACTCCTTCACTGTTGTTGAATTCATTGTTGAGTACTGAGCCATATAATGTTAAAATAGGAGATTTGTTGGCAATGAATCGAGAATTAATATGACAGATAGTTGGAATCTCAGGGTCGGCCTAAGCACACTGAAAGCAGATGTTCTGCAAAGTGGTCACCCAGTCTCCATTATGTTTACTTCGGTGTAGCAAGAACACTTTGAGCATCAACTATCATACACTAAGTTAAATATAGCGTCTTTTCTATTGTTCCTTTTCCCTCCTATTTCTATATTTCCCAAACAGAGCATCTGTAGTTAACAAGCTGATATCACTACTGCATATTATTTAGTGTCCTTTATTCAGATTTTGTATCAAAAACATTTCCATTGTTCTCCACCTTCCCCTTTCTCTGCAACTTGGAAACAAATGAATTTTTAAGCTTTTTTTTGTAACTTCTGATGAAAGATGATCAACTTGAAACATCTGTTTTTCTCTGCACATAAGCTTCCGACTAAGCTGAGTATTTCAAGCATTTTCTACTTTTATTTCCTATGTAAGTTTGCTGTCAACACCATTGGGATTGGCTGACTAAAAGGTGGTGATGAATCAGCATATAGGAGGGAGTCAAATATCTGGCTGAGTGGTGCCATTACAACAACCTGTTACTCAATGTCTGCAAGATCAAGGAGCTGATTATTGACTTGAGGAGGAAGAAACCAGGAACCAGTCCTCATTGGGTGAACAGAGAGGGTCAGCAACTTTAAATTCCATGGTGTTATCTTTTCAGAGGATTTGTCCTGGGTCCAGTCCAGCAAGTAAGTGCCATTACAAAGAAAGCATGGCAACGACTCTACTTAGAAATTTGTGAAGATTTAGCATGTCATCTAACACTTCGACAAACTTCTGTAGATGTATAGTGGAGAGAATATTGACTGGCTGCATCACAGTCTGGTATGGAGCACCAATGCTCTTGAGCGGAAAAGCCTACAAAAAGTACAACCCTGTCCAGCACCCATCCAAACTTCTCATAAACGTTGAAATTGAACTCACGTGTACTACTTGTGCTGGCAACACATCCACGACCCTCTGAGTGAAGAAGTCTCCACTTATATTCCCCTTAAACTTTTCACTTTTCACCCCTTAACCCAGTTAGCAGAAATATCATCTATCTTTTATCTAATGGAGTTAATAATTAATTTCAGTCGCTGTGTTTCTGGTCTATTAGCTGCTGGATTTATCAATGTAATAGCTCAACTGTTACCTGGTACAGACATTCAATGATGTAGAATCATATGCAGTGTCAGTAATACAAAACTATAAATCTAATAGAAATGTTAAATAAAATGATCAAAGCTGGAAATAAACTTATTTCTTCCTTCATTCAGGAAGGTGGAAGATGGAGGCTTAAAAGCTAATCATAATTGTAATTCTTTAAACTACAATTATGTTTCTTTTAAAAGCTATTGAACACTTAACATTCCAATTTATTCCCTAACGGTTTTAAAATCTAGTATTGAGGAAATTGCTTTGAAAATGCTAATGCTAATTAAGCTGTTTTTTTTTTAATGTTTTAGGGACACTTCAGGCCAAGGAAGGTTCTGCACAATCTTCAGGTCCTATTCCCGGGGTGCACAGGTGTGTAGTATTTGGACAAGCAAAGAAAATGGGAATAGGGCATTTCATTCCTGCAAGCCTGATTCACCATTCACTGCAACCAATGGATAATTATTTATCTTAGCGTCATATTCCCGCTCTGTCTCAATACCATTCAGTTCTTTTTTTTTGTGTGTTTATCTACAAATGTATGCCTGGTGTGATTGAGAATTCCATAGGTTTATCACCCTCTGAGTGAAGAAACTTTTTCCCACCTCAGTTCTAGATATCTTACTCCTAAGACACTCCAGTTTGGTCTGCTATCAGTGATTGAGTTTTGGAAGTTTTAATGAGATCCCCTTGAAAACAAATGACTTCTCTGACAAATATGAAATATCTATATTGTTTTTGTTTTGTATTTTCCACCGCTGTTGTGAATATCATGTGTAAAGCTTGATTTGTCTATGTATACAACTCTATTACATTTTTATAGGCAGTGCAAAGGCAAAGCAAATTGTGTTTTGCTTTGATATGCCTTGATGAGACTGGATCAGTCTTGAAATACAAAGGTAATGTTAATTCTGGAGACCAAATGGGTTGATTTTTGTGCTGTCTGGGTATTGGAAGAAGAATGAATGAGTTCATCAGTTTGCTCTAGAGTTGTTAATAATGTAATATTAAAAGCCCTCGTGAATGTGCCATGGATGTTGGAAATTTTTGCCTGATGAAGTCCTAAACAAGTAGAACTAGCTCATAAAATCCCTAGAATAGTAAGCAATTCCATCAAGGCAATTTTTGAAGAAGCTGCTCTTTTAACTATGCCATATGTAATATGATGCTTGAAGTCACTCTGCTTAATGAGCACAGAGGTTCACATTCACATTTGAGGTGATTGGGATACAAGGTTAGAATCACTTTAAATAACTGCTGTGCTAATGAATTTAAAGTTGATAACCATTCTGATGTTGGTAAATGGAATACTTCATAGCTTTGATTATCAGCAGGTTTCTTCTGAAGTAAAATTCTCTTTGGAATTTAATCCCCAATTTAAGTTTTTCCATATAAAATACATTTAAATCTGCCTCTGCTAAAATGTTACTTTTTGTATACGTTGGGAAAACACTGTTGTCATGATTGAATAGAATGTGATTTTTGTTTTACTCATTAGCAAAATATTTGTAGAAAAACTGGCCTCCTTTGGAAATGAGAGTTTTTTGACATTTTATTCCAGTTTTAATTATTCATGGTGTTACTAATAAGCTATGAAGTGACCATATCCCAGAAATTATTATGCTTTGATTTTAAACTTTTCAGCAATCTTTAAAGTGATGGCGACAGGAAAGATGGTTGTGCTAATATTGTTTTCCTCTACTAATAAAAGTAGAGAGTTTAGTTAGTAGTATTATAAGATTGGAATCCTGTCCTTTCCTTTTCAAATATGAATTCTATTAATGTATTTTAATGGAAGATTCTAGTCATTTATATTGTACATTTGAGATCCTTAATTGCAGAATAAAGTTCAGAATTGTGACTGAGTTGTTAAGAGGCACAAAATAGTAAGGATGTAATATTTATATTAATTACGGAAGTTACTAGAAATCAGTAGAGAGACAGCCCAGGTGTTCTCATGATCTTCTGAAGTAAAGTTGTCAAACAATCTGCCTTACTGCAGTGGAAGCCTGGTGATAGAGGATCTGCAATTTCTGCTGTATTGCAGTGCACATGGGATACAGGAATATATTCCTCATGGTAAATACTAGCTTCTTTATCATTGATCAGAAAAAACGTAATTCTTTAAACCTGCTATTTGCAGAAGCAGCAGTTTGCAGAAATCTTCCTTACGTACCACAAAAGTAGAAAAGCTTGAAGATTTCTAGTGTAGCACCTCTGGTATCAGTCTCAACCATCCAATTCTGTCACACATTGATTATGCACAGCTCCTCAGTTGGAATGTTCTTTCACAATTACATTCATCCTGTTTTATAAATTTTGTATTAGCTAGTTGTTAACTAAGATCTAAATGACAGTCTGTTGTGTTCTCACCTAAAAATTTTGTTTAGCCTTTGAATAGTGTGTTTGACAAATATACAGAAGATTTCTAATTGTTTAGCATTCACTTCCTATATGTCTAGCCTTGGAGGACTCATTTACCCATTTTTATCACAATTCCACCTATATGAATAGTGGTACTCAAAATTTCATGTGAATTTATATTATTAGAAAATTTGCTAAATATATTCACTTGAACTGAAAATTGCACAGCAGTTGAGAATAGTGATATGAAAGCAAAACAAAAACCGGTAGATTTAGGATAAGGTACTGTTCCTTAAACCTAAAAAATGTGCTGCTCTGGATGAAAGTCGCTACACAGAGAGGGCAGAGTGGAACTAAGATTCAGAATTAAAATGACAGGTGTTGCGTCCTCCTGTTCGCTCTAGTCTAGGAGTGTCAGGGAAACAGCATTTTTTTTTTAAGTCTCGCCCTCAGTGTTTTTTGTGATGAGAAAAGGATAATGTGAACACAGGCAATCCGGTTTGTAGTGTCACGTACCCCGTGACGGGAATAAAGAACCAGCAGAAATAGAAAACACTTTGGAGTCCAGTATTGCTATTAACTAATAATACTTATTAGTAACTATGCAATACAGTAATATAAGTGTAGATAAATCAAACAGGTTAGCTATATATATAGTTACGAGAATACACATAAAATTAAGATGTTTGCTGGCCTGGGTTAGCATCAGTGACATCAGCATTTGGTCTGCCACCTGCCCTCAGGAGAAGGAGAGATAAGGAACAATGGAGCAGCGTCTGGAGATGTGTAATGAAGGAACAGGGGAGAGAGAGAGCTGTCTGGAGCGGCTCCCCTCTTTGAACCTTGAACTGTTTGAAGTGATGGACGGGCGATACCCCAGCAGGGGGATAAGAGGGGACCGGTTCGCTAAGGCAGGACACACGCCACCCGAGATAACGAGACCCTGGAAGCGGTGCGCCTCTCACGAGTGGGTGAGAAGTACCAGACAACGACCAGGGTGGAAAGGTACGATCAGCGGGAACCCGGTGTGTGTCCGCCCTTGCCTGGGTGCCGGGTTCACTGCAGAGGATCGACCGCATCTGGAGGAGGGGTCACAGTCGGTGACCTCAGGTGACATCACCAAGGACCCGCCCAAAAAGCTGCTTGTGAGCAATATCGCCGGTCTGTGAGTGAAGCAGTGTTCTGAATGATCAGTTGTTCCTGTTCTATCTCTCTCTTGCCCCCCACGTTGTCCATCGCCATGGCAACGTTTACTGCGAACTGAACTGGACTGAACTTTGAGTCACTTTTAAATTTGGTCATTTACCCCTAGACAACGATAGAGCTTGATTGATGCTGTTATCTTAATTCTGTGCACATGTGTGTTTATCATCGCTGAACTGTTGCATTTATTATCCTTTCGATTACTGTGTTGCTTGTTTCTTTAATAAAACTTTCTTAGTTCTAGTACTCCAGACTCCAACTGAGTGATCCATTTCTGCTGGTTTGGCAACCCAGTTACGGGGTACGTAACAATATATATATATATATGAGAAAGAGGGAGAGATTTGAGTCTTCAGGTGAGCTGATGCTATTGATCTTCTCGTTGTCCTTCGAAATCCTTTAAAAGTCACCGACTGTGGCTTTAACAAAGGGGACCGGTTTTCTGTGGTGAAGCTATCATCCAGGCGAGGGTGGACACATGGACAACTCCCCACCAGTCAACCCCTTTCCTTTTCACTGCAAGAGCGACTGATCGATCCGCCTGATCGCTCCTCCAAAACCTACTTTATCTGAGAGAGAGAGAGAGAGAACAGAAAAAAACATGGGTATGCATGGACACATAACACTGGCAACTGAAATCTCAGTCACCCTTGCAAACTAAATTAACGGTTCCACAAGGCATCACCCAATCTACATAGAGATTGTCTAGTGTAGAAGAGCTCACTTGGTGGATGTTGAAAGCAGGGCATTAAAGTAGTGTAAGTGAATTGCAGATTTACCTTCAAGCAATGTTGGAGTCCCTGGAGTGTATGAAAAGAGAAGAAAGACGAGTGTTTTATTTATTCTGGTCCCAGAGGAAAATGTGTGTTGGGCTTGGTTATTGGTAGAGATGGAAGATTGAACCAAGAAACTAATAAGAGAATTTTTTTTCAAAATGCTAGTAGGAAAAGATGTTTGGTATGTTTCGGTGAAGAGAAAGCAAAAATTATCTCACATTTGGTAACTTGTTTAATTATTGTCAGATGTACTGAGATAAGATGAAAAGCTTTTGTTGCGCAGCATCCAGACAGATCATTTTCATAAATTAGTTAAATATCTTCAGAACAGGCATGATGGAAGACTGGAATGGAATCCTTGAAGGAAGCATAGTGTACAGTCAAAATAACTTTTGTAATGTGTGGTTTGTCACAGATATTGGTCACTAAACTCTTTTGAAATGGTGTAAGAGAAATCTAGAAGAAAAAGAAGAAATATTTGATATATAATTTATTCATTTTATCACTAGGTATATTGTAACCCTGGGGATTTGCTGGATCCAGACCAACTCAGTTCAGACCATCAACATGCCTGCCCTGCAGAATATCTTTAGCATTCTCTTCTATAGGAACGTAGAAAACCTACAGCACAATATAGGCCTTTCGGCCCACAAAGCTGTGCAGAACATGTCCTTACCTTAGAAATTGCCTAGGGTTACCCATAGCCTTCTATTTTTCTAATCTCCATGTACCTATCCAGGAGTCTCTTAAAAGTCCCTATTGTATCCGTCTCCATCACCGTTGCTGGCAGCCCATTCCACACACTCACCACTCTCTGTGTTTCTAAAAAAAAACAAACAACCATAACAACAACAAACTTACCCCTAACATCTCCTTTATACCTACTTCCAAGCACCTTAAAACTGTGCCCTCTTGTGTTAGCCATTTCAGCCTTGGGAAGAAGCCTCTGATTATCCACACGATCAATGCCTCTCATCATTTTATACACCTTTATCAGGTCACCTCTTATCCTCCATTGCTCCAAGGAGAAATGGCCGAGTTTGCTCAACCTATTCTCATAAGGAATGCTCCCCAATCCAGGCAACATCCTTGTAAATCTCCTGTGCACTCTTTCTATGGTCTCCACATCCTTCCTGTAGTGAGGCGACCAGAACTGAGCACAATACTCCCAAGTGGGGTCTGACCGGGGTCCTGTATAGCTGCAACATTACCGCTCAGCTCCTAAACTCAATCCCACGATTGACGAAGGCCAATGTGCTGTATGCTGCCTTAACCACAGAGTCATCCTGCACAGCAGCTTTGAGTGTCCTATAGACTTGGACCCCAAGATCCTTCTGATCCTCCTCGTTGCCAAGAGTCTTACGATTAATACTATATTCTGCCATCATATTTGACCTACCAAAATGAACCACCTCACACTTATCTGGGCTGAACTCAATCTGCCACTTCTCAGCCCAGCTTTGCATCCTATCAATGTCCCGCTGTAGCCTATGGCTGCCCTCCACACTATCCACAACACTCCCAACCCTTTTGTCATCAGCAAATTTACTAACTCATCCCTCCACTTCCTCATCCAGGTCATTTATAAAAATCACAAAGAGTAGGGGTCCCAGACCAGACCACTGAGGCACACCACTAGTGACCGACTTCCATGCAGAATATGACCTGTCTACAACCACTCTTTGCCTTCTGTGGGAAAGCCTGTTCTGGATCCATAAAGCAATTTCCCCTTGGATCCCATGTCTCCTTACTTTCTCAATAAGCCTTGCATGGGGTACCTTATCAAATGCCTTGCTGAAATCCATATACACTACATCTACTGCTCTTCCTTCATCAATGTGTTTAGTCACATCCTCAAAAAGTTCAGTCAGGCTCGTAAGGCACGACCTGTCTTTGACAAAGCCATGCTGACTCTAATATCAGATTTCTACCAGCGTCTGTGTTCTGCGCCCACCAGAGTTTATAATTAATGGTTAAATTATCCAACTACAAGTCTTTGTTGTTAAATTTCTGCTGTATTTGCTGTAGTTGTTCACACTTTACTGTGCAGCATCAAATTGAATTGCATAAGGATGTTAGTGAGCTGAGATGGCAGTATTGTTGCAGCAGTACAGCTGGTGCTACCTAATGATTCACTTTCTAACGTTACAGTTCCAAAATTATAGTATTTAGAAGATGATGGAAATTCTGGGCTGTCATTTAATCAAGCAGTTCTATTATTCAGATGTTCCTTGGTGTTGCAGCTTTGTGACATTGGAGCCTCTTGATTTAAATTGTCTGCACTGTTGCCATTCTTCAAAATCTACTTCTTTAGAATACTTCGAGGATTTGACATGAAAGCACTAAATGAATGCTTGCATGTATCATTCAATGTAGGTTGAGAGAATTGATTTTTGTTTCTCGTTGCTATCGTGGATTCTACTTTGGCAGCCTTCTGTTTCTCGCAGTTTCCATTGTTACAAGTGCAGGAAGTGTTAACTATTGAGTCGTGTACAGTATTGTAATTATAACCATTATAGTAATGCATTTCACTCTTTTTAAAGAAGTCAGATAATTATTGAAAAAAATAATGAAATCTGTTTTCATTCTTTTCCTCAGGGTATACTCTTGGTTTATGATATCACTAATAGATGGTCCTTTGATGGGATTGACCGATGGATCAAGGAAATTGATGAGGTAAAATGTTCTTTTTGACTCAAGTAACATTTGAGATTTCTGCTGAAACTAACTTTCTTTTCATGCACTTTGTTGAGGCTGACTTTGTTAATGGGATTTTCCTTGGCAATGAAATGCTTATTTGAAATTATCAAAGGTGTGCTGCAAATTGGAACTTGTTGATTTACATGTTGGCACACTAACAGTGGTGATGTTCCCATATACCTATTCCTTGTCCTTTTAAAATCTGCAATCTCTACTGCAGAAAAGTGTTTTTATTTTCAAAGAACCCATATACTTAATGGTGCATCCTACCGAAAAAGCAAACTGCAGCCATGATATGCCAGTTTTGTGACTTGGCCCATAGCTAAATGCTTAGCACTTGTATTATTGGACTCTCTTTAGTTAGAGCTAGTAATTACCATGGTTTTCTATATAACAGATATTACTTATTTGTCTAAGCTTGTTGGGCTGATTCATTTCTGGGGGGAAAAACCTTGAAAATAGACTGAATATCGCAATCATCTGTGAACTTGCACGTGTCTGCCAGCTGCTAGACTGCTGTGATTCTTTGAATTGATTGCTGTTGTAGATGTGTTTCTTTGAGGAACTTTTCTCAGTTAATACATCTTGCCCCAGAACCTGCAGTTGACAGTGTCTGAAGGTAATATCATAAATATTGTCCACTCACCAAATTTCCCCATAGCTTGTCTTGTTACTGGACAGAATTCATACACCTGAGGAACACCTGTCTTGGGCATAAAATACATAGGGCTATATAGATGACCTAGATACAAGTGACAATAATAAACTAGCTAACAGTTACACAATATGGAAATAGGCCCTTTGGCAGAGCTTGTCCATGCCAACCGAGGTGTCTACCTGAGTTAGTCTCATTGGCTACATCACTGTAAACTTTGCTGTCCGTGTATCTAAATGTCTTTTAAATATTGTAATTGTACCCACCTATATTACTTACCCTGGCAGTTTCTTCCATATCCCTGTTGCTCCCTATCCTCTTTGTGCAAAGAACTTGCCCTTGGATTTCCATTCAAATGTTTCCTCTCTTGCCTTTAAACTATGCCCTCCTGTCTTAAGTTTGATCACCCTGTGGAGAAAAATTGGCTTTCTACCCTATCTATGGCACTCATAATCTAATAAACCTTATTAGGGTTACTCGCTAATCACCACTGCTGTCAGGAGAACAGTATTAGCCTAACCAATCTCTCCTTAACTATAGCTCTTCAGTCCGAGCAACGTCCTTGTGAATCTTTTCTTTATCTTCTGCTTAATCATATGGATACATATCAAAGACTGTAAAGGATTACTGCATACTTTATTCTAGATAGTAAGATCATGATTGCTTTACGAATTGAAAATGGGAGGATTAAATAATGATTGGCATTTGCTGCGAAGGCATGGGAGTAGCAGCCTTAAGTAGTGATGATCTGGCCATGGTGTGAAATGATATGGTATTAGTCCTTCTGAGGTGGCAAACTGTAGGGAAGTTTTGGGGGAAAATGTATTAATTAAAGATGTAGAGAAAATGAGGATAAGGCACCATGATTCATCCCCTGGAGTGTCACTCATGACTTTGAACCATTATAAAAAGATTCAATACAGAATTGCAGGAGAAATGACCAGTGATAAGAAATAAATTATATATTGAGAGATTACATATACAATTTAATCCATTAATGTTATAATTATAATCTCAGTTGAAGGTATTAAATTCTTCAGTTTTTAGTCTCCATGCCTGCGTAGTTGATGTATTTCCAATTTTGATTGTATAACACTTTAAAAGCACCATCATGTACATTCTTCCTCATATTTGTCTCATTCAGCAGTGCAACTGGTTATGTAATGAGACCAAATAAATTTGTTTATTTACTAAGAGTGAAGCGAGGATTTTTAATTACTGAAATCAAATTTGTGTTAAATATTTTAAAAGTCAAACTGAAAATCGCAGAAAAACATTTATTATATAACACTAAGTATGTTTTACTAATGCTTTCCAATGTCTTTGCTAGTCAGTGTTACATATTTTCAACATTCTTGTCTCATTTTTGATTGGTAAAATTGCAATAAAATAAAAACAAATAATACAAAAAGCAACCAGTACAATTTTACATTTATGAAATTAAAATCAATTACAAAAGGTTAGCGTAAAATTTAAGTGGAAAATCATGTCCGTGTTCCTTCCAGGTTGTGTTTTCCTTCCGCTCTCAGGATAAATAATTTATTTTCTGCATCCCCTAGCACAGTCAGGAAGAATTGGCTTCTGGTGAATTTTAAAAATCATGACATTAATTTCCCCCTAGTTACTTAACCTGCAAGATTATTTTTGAAATTCATTGCTTAAATCGCAAAACATAAAAGCTCAAGTTATTTTATAAGTTAGCAGGAATATTTTTCACTCTGTTTTATTAAACACCTAACTCCTTGAAACTTCCCCTTCTTTACCCAAGCATAAAAAACCATATGACTAGAATTTTTAAAATGTAACTGATGCTTAAGAATCTAAAAGCCATCAAGGTATGAAGGTTTAGAATGTAATGGGAAGAAAGTCCTAGTGAGGTTTTTTGATCTGGAATATAAATAAAGAAAAACTGTAGATGATAGAAATCTAAAATAAAAACAGAACATACTGGAAACACTCAGCAAATTAGGTACATCTCTCCACATTCAGTGGGTTGTTTTTCAAATCATAAACACAAGACATTCTGCAGATGCTGGAAATTCAGAGCAATACCCAAAATGCTGGAGGGACTTGGCAGGTCAGGCAGCATCAATGAAGAGAAATAAATGGGCGATGTTTTGGGCTGAGACCCTTCATCAGGAAAGAAAGGGGGAAGAAGACAATGAAAAGATGAGGAAAAGGGAAGGAGTACAAGCTGGCAGGTGTTGAGTCAAACCCGGTGATGGAGAAGGTGGATGGATAGGGGAGGGGTTGAATTAAGAACTGGGAAGGGGATAAGTGGAAGCTGGGAGGTGACTGGTGATCATTCTTCAAGTTTATTTGTTTAATTTGCCAAATATGTAGATGAGTGGTAGAATCTAGGTTGGGCAATGTGAGGAAAATAGGTTCATGGTGGAGTATAATTGTTCTGTGAACAAGTATAGACTCACTGGGCCAAAATTGTCTCCCATGTTATAAAGAAATATGGTAATATGCCATTACCAAACAATTTTCCCCTTGACCAGCTTTCAACATTCCAAAGAGACCTTTCACTCTCCAATTCCTTGGTTTCCTCATCCATCTTTTCCAACACCACCTCCCAATCTTACAGCATTGTTATTTGCAGTACCAGCCCATTTATGTCCTTCCCTTCTTGGCCATCAGGTACACTAACACTCTTTGTGTATGCAAAGCAGCAACTGAACTTCATTTCCATTTTAGTGAACTGCATTTTGTGTTTACGATGTTTTTCTTAATGCAATTTTTCTACTATTCTCCTAGTTCTAGTTCCAACTTTTTAACTTTTTGTGCTTTTTTTTTGCAAATATTATCACCACCCACTTTTATACTCACTTTTCTCGTAGCATACCATTTGAAACCAATCACAAGTTTCCCTCCCTAATAATGCAGGTTGTTAGATTTGCTGACAAAAGTCATCGCACTTGTGGGTGTGATGTTTTTTTTTCTCTTCAGTATTCTGCAGTCAATCATTTAGTTGTTTTTCCTCTGTGATTCCACTCTGAATGTGCTAGCTGTAACAAATGGCCTGACCTGTATATCCTGCAGTTATTTGGATCCAGCATGAGTTTCTGTTCCTGGTCTTTTATTCACTTTTCATGGCTCTGCTTTGGAATTAGTTAAATGTGCATTATTTGTTTTTAATTAGATTTACAGGAACAAGTTATTAACAAATCTTCCTATCACTATCCCAGGACTTGCCCTGAGTTCTGCAAACATTATTAAATAATCATGTCCAGTTCAAGCTAAATTTCCTGCATTGATCCCTTACTGATTGAGCTATAGTGAAAAACTTGTCTGCTCCTTGATCTGTCTGTGTACTTTCTCATTACCTGCTGCCTCTTTTAACATTGTCTTGCTTCACTATTATCTCAGTCCCTTCCTGCTGCAACACTGTGTTATCATTATCTCTTGGCTCAGTTACTCCTAGTATTTCCTTCTCTGATCTTCCTTTTTAATCCTTAATAAGATTCAGTTTGTCTAAAATTCTGCTAGTTGCACCCTAACTACAGCTTCCTGATGATTGCTACCTCCTCATATCAAAATTCTGTAGAAATCTTCCAATTCTTCCAATCTTGTGTATTCTGGGTGTAGTCACTGCTCTTATTTTGTTGAAACCTTCAGTGCAGGAACTTTCTACAGTTTTATTTTCCACATACTGAACTCACTTGCTATCTCTTAAATAGTCTCAGCAAAATTTACCTTAATGACATTGGCAACTCAACAGGAGCCACTGTATGACTGCAGTAATAAGATTAAGTTGTTCTAGGAGTCCAGTATCAATTATTGGCCCTATGGTCTGCTCAAATCTTCTAACATCCCGGGTAACAAAACCTCTATGCAATTGAATTTTTATACACATAACTGGAACCCCTACTGTTATGAGCAACACACACAAGATGCTGGAGGAACTCAGCAGGTCCGGCAGCATTTATGGAGGGAAATAAACAGTCAGCATTTCAGGCCGAGGCCAGTCATTAGTTCGTGTGTTGCGCAAGATTTGCAGAATTCCTTATATCTCTGATTTGTACCCCTACTGTTACAGGATTGAAAAATTATTAATTCATAGTAAAATAGTGCAGTTTGTTGAAGTCAAGACCTTTTGTATAAAAGGCAAAGAGAAAACTTTAAAGCATGTTAGAGAAAAGAATTTGCATCAGTATACAGTGTTTATTATACTGTAACATTCTATTAAGTGTTTGCAGTTTTATCAATCACTGTTTAGGATAGCAAAGTGCACAGCAAGGTCTCTTGTACATCAATAAGTAACTGGATCATCAATTTCTTGTCATAGCTGACAGATTGAATATTGGCCATCTTTAAAAAAAACTTTTCTGCTAGTTTTTGTGTAAATATCTCACATTATCAATCACTTTTGATCCAGTAAAACAGTCCATGGTGTTTCACTTGTGTGTTATCAAACAAAAGTTCAATTTCAACGATTCTTGGAACAGTAACCAAATGCTTGGTCAAACAAATGTAATGTGCTCAGTGAGAGAATTTGAAAGATTGGGACATACCTGTCAGTAATGGAGCAATGGGGCTGCACAAGCCGTTGGAAATTGAGGAGTGCAGAGATTTTATAGTGATCGTCTACCTCTGTTTTCAAGATGAGTATGTGTTAGGTCTAAAGATGAACATTTTGAAATACAGGTTTCCCCCTCCATCCGAAGGTAGAGCATTCCTATGAAACAGTACGTAAACTGGAATGTCGTAAAGTGAAGAAGCAATTACCGTTTACTTATATGGGGAAAATTTGTGAGTGTTCGCAGACCAAAAAATAACCTACCAAATAATGTCAAATAACACATAAAACCTAAAATAACAGTAACATATTAGTAAAAGCTGGAATGATATGATAAATACACAGCCTATATAAAGTAGAAATACTTTTCTACAATCATTGCCGCGCTGTCCACCGTAGCGAAAATCTCACGCAAGCGCTCTCGGCAGAAACACTCTCTCCAATAACTTTTAAGCTATGAAGCTGCCAAATCACACCAAATAACACATAAAAATACACAGCCTATATAAAGTAGAAATAATGTATGTACGGTGTAGTATCACTTACCGGAATCAGGAAGGCAGCAGTGAGCACACTGATGATGGTGTGTTAGGCTAAGTCATTGGAGGTTGGAGTGGTGCTGTGGTTCCCAACCTCCGGGCCGCCGACCGATATCGATCCGTGAAGTATGCCAGCGGTAGCCAGGACGCACCCAGCACATCTTTAAGAAAAAAAACCAAAATAATCAAGCTAATTAATTAGGTGGCGGCCAGGTCCTGGCTACTGCTGCAGCACTGCATGCTTCGCAGCAGTGTATCAGTCTGCGGCCTGGAGGTTGGGGCCACTGGGGTGGTGGGACACTGAGGTGTCACCGTCGTCTGTTTCCATCAAGGCAGGCAGGTAATCTTTTTCTATGTCTGCCTGCCTTGATAGAAACCATAGAAAACTACAGAAACAGGCCTTTTGGCCCTTCTTGGCTGTGCCAAACTATTTTCTGCCTAGTCCCACTGACTGCACACGGACCATATCCCTCCATACACCTCCCATCCATGTATCTGTACAATTTATTCTTAAATGTTAAAAAAGAACCCGCATTTACCACCTCGTCTGGCAGCTCATTCCACGCTCCCACCATTCTCTGTGTGAAGAAGCCCCCCCAATGTTCCCTTTAAACTTTCCACCCCTCACCCTTAACCCATGTCCTCTGGTTTTTTTCTCCCCTTGCCTCAGTGGAAAAAGCCTGCTTGCATTCACTGTATCTATACCCATCATAATTGTATATACCTCTATCAAATCTCCCCTCATTCTTCTACGCTCCAGGGAATAAAGTCCTAACCTATTCAACCTTTCTCTGTAACTGAGTTTCTCAAGTCCCGGCAACGTCCTTGTAAACCTTCTCTGCACTCTTTCAACCTTATTAATATCCTTCCTATAATTTGGTGACGAAAACTGAACACAATACTCCAGATTCGCCCTCACCAATGCCTTGTACAACCTCATCATAACATTCCAGCTCTTATACTCAATATTTTGATTAATAAAGGCCAATGTACCAAAAGCTCTCTTTACGACCCTATCTATTTTGTATCTATATTCCCAGATCCCTCTGTTCTACTGCACTCCTCAGTGCCTTACCGTTTTACCTGTATGTTCTAAGTTGGTTTGTCCTTCCAAAGTGCAATACCTCACACTTGTCTGTATTAAACTCCATCTGCCATTTTTCAGCCCATTTTTCCAGCTGGTCCAAATCTGTCTGCAGGCTCTGAAAACTTTCCTCACTGTCCACTACACCTCCAATCTTTGTATCATCAGCAAATTTGCTGACCCAATTTACCACATTATCATCCAGATCATTGATATAGATGACAAATAACAATGGACCCAGCACTGATCCCTGTGGCACACCACTAGTCACAGGATGTCGAAGGTTGAGTTTCGTTGTCTGCTGTGGCTGTTGTGAAAGGCTTGAAAAACGACAGTATGCTTGACTGCTTAGCCTGGCACATTTTTCTATCATACAGTTCTTTGTAAGCACTCAAACCACCCTGCAAATCTGCCCTAAACCTATGTACCCTTTCAAAATTAAAGTTGTACTTTTCTGCAATCATTGCAGCGAAAATCTCAAGCAGTTGCTTCACGTTCAGTTCCTGGATGACTTCACTTTCGGTCCGTTTGCTAATGCATTCGGTTTCGATTGTTATCCTTTCCTCTTCCAATTGCAACAGCTCTTCTTTTATCTTGGTCGTGGGGTGCCAAACCTCTTCAAGATCATCTTTGTCAACTTCCACAAGCCAAACTCACTTTGTCCTTACTTCGTTCACCACGATCAAAACGTTTAATTATGTCTAGTTTTACACTAAGTGTAACATCCTTACAAGCTCTTTTAGGCTTTTTTGTTACCTTAGAACTCATCTTGCTAACGGATGCTCAAAATAAATCAACGTAAAGCACAGATGCTCACAGGCACGTGTTTAAGCAATGCTGGGTAGAATGCAGTTAGGAGGTAGGAGCTTGGCTGCTCGGGGCGCGCACTGCCTTTTTTCGTAACAGTGTAAACACCTTCTGTTAGCGAAAACAGGTATCTAATGTAGGTCTTTCATAACAGCGAGGTGTCGTAAAGCGAACATTCAAAAACTGGGGGACACCTGTAGTGGCACTCCTTTGTTAAGAGCCATTGTTTGAAAGGACATTTGGCTTGAGCTCTGTTTGATCTATTTGCACAAGATCAAAATACCCATTCAGATTAGTCATTTCCATAAAATTCCATTTGTCTTGCTGGTTATTTCCAACATGTTTTCAATTTGGGAAGAGCTGTTTGTTGATCAGTGGGTCCATGGATAATGGGCAAAATAGGGTTAGCGTATTAAGATAAAGATGAACTTAGTGAGGGTAGAAAATACATAGCCATGAAGATGAGCACTTTAAGAGCACCAGTTTAGCATCTCATCCATAAGAGTTGGTCTAAGCAATAGGCATTATCATCTTCTGGCTCCAAAGCTGAGACTGACTATAGATTAGGGGGAAGAAAGATAGAATGCATCTGAAAAAAAAACATTTAATCCCATGATATGTTCACAATATGCCAAATATCATTCAATTTGATTTTGTATTTTCTTTCAGCATGCTCCTGGCGTGCCAAGAATCTTGGTTGGCAATAGGTTGCATCTTGCCTTCAAGCGCCAGGTTCCCACTGAACAGGCACGTGCCTATGCTGAAAAAAATGGAATGACATTCTTTGAAGTTAGCCCACTCTGTAATTTCAATGTGACAGAGTCCTTCACAGAACTATCTCGCATTGTATTGATGAGACATGGCATGGAAAGGTTCTGGAAACCAAACAGAGGTAAGGAAAAGTTACTTGATCATTTTAATCTTTGGATTTTTAATCTTTTTGCATAGATGGAAATAAAACATTTACAGAAATCAGTTGAATGATTTTGTTTTACATTGAGTTATTTAATGTCAGCTGGAATTGCAGTATGACCATAGCAGTCAGCCAGGACAGTCCAGGTCTGTTTGCTTACTATCTAAAAGATTATATGTGTGCTCAATATTAAAATTTTAGCTCATTTCAATGTTTCTACGTTCCCATTTGGATTGGGTAAAAGAAAGCCATTAGTGTTTGTAAAACTTCATTGAGTTGCTTCAGGAAGAATGGCAATGAAGCAACAAAATTTTTAAGTTTGGAATAATTGGCTGGTGGGGGAGAGGGAAAAGCATTCAGGATATTCTGAATTATTTTTCAAGGCAAAATTTTTAAGGGGCACAGGTAAAACATTTTTTTTCAAGGTTCCCTGGAGGTCATTAGTAAATCAATTTTTAAAATGTTGAGTCTAATATTTTATGGACATCATTTCTGTCTAACTTTTAAATTAAAGCATCAGATTTATTTTTATTACTTGACTTAAATTTCCCAGCTAAACCTGGGTACAGACTAATGATCTGAAAACCACTTTCCTACAGTACTCCTACTTGGCTTTCTATGTGTGAGTTCTGCAGTATCTGGTTTTCACTTGTGCTGGCTGCATATTTTTAAGCATATACAAAGACTATTTGGAAAGAATGAAATAGTTGCTTTTATATTGAGTTGGTCGAAGGATATAGTATTTCTCACTTAATTCTCCCTGCTTATGCCCTCCTAATATTTTGCTGCACATGTTCCAAAAACATTAGCATAATTTTTCCTGAAAAAAATGCTTAATACTGGGACATTATTTTTTTTAAAAATCACACTGTTGTACTTGAAAAGCAGTATCTTTGATTTTGCACTATAATAATTGAATAATTTTTGCAGTAATCTCTGCCCCCAAGTGAAAACGTCTGGTAGTACAAGGAGAGAAACTTCTGTCCTCTGATTTTGCTGTCAAATAACTTAAGTTCATTTGAGAATAAATTGCACAGTTGTATTTAAACTTGAAGACATCACTTATTTTATATAAAAATAACAGTTGAAATTCTTTTGTAAACTTATCTTGAGTAAATTTACAACAATGAGTGAGAGCAAAGTTCACTAATGACATAAAAGATCAAGAGAAGAGGATAGTGAAAAGGATTATTTCATTCCTTTGGCAGAGCTAAGTAGAGGCTACAATTTTATGTACATATCACAGGAAGGATGAAAAGTGTATCCCTAGTTCTCCCTTTGCCATGGCATAAATGGTACCCAACTAGCTGTAAGGCCTTGACAAATATAAAAAAGAAATTATAACTAACATTTCTTTAAACAAGTGCAAGGCAAACTTCCTCAAGGGCTATTTCCTTTGTTCAAATTTGGCCCTGTGACCATGACCAGTGATGATTTGAGTTGACACCCTGCCAGCATATCCAGTTGTTAACCTGTAGTTACCCATTTTGTGACGTTAATTTTTTTTCTTACCGTAAGTAAAATAAATTGCTTGATTCATGATTTCTAATTACATTAAAATCTAAGTGTGCCTTAAGGGCATATTTTTTGTTTTAATACCCAATACTTGTCTTATTGGGCTTGGGTCATATACTCAGACATAAAGTATGGAGCAGTTGTGCACATATTTATAAAGAGCTGATCTGACTAGAGCTTATTTGTCTGATACCCAACCCTGATGTGCATAATTGGTCCTGTCAGTGTCAGATAGAATAATCGAGCTTCATCTCCTCTAGCTTTGCAGCAACTGATTCAAATGAAGTATTGAGGCCTTATCTTCCTAGTAGTTTGACCTTTTTGAAACTGCACCATGTTTTTCATACCATTATTTAAAGAAGTGCTACAGACATTTTAGGGAACATTGTAGTAATTTTGTGATTGCTCCTTATCTTATTAAAGTGTTAATCATTATAAAGTATGGGAGTTTTAATTAACTACCAAGGAGAATGATGGTTTCTTTTCTTTCTAAGATTTTTTTTAACTTTTTAATGTAAACTAAATGTTAAAAAACCTAAATTTACTTCTGTCTTTTAATTAGTTTTCACACTGCAAGACCTCTGTTGCCGAGCCATTGTTTCTTGCACACCTGTTCATCTTATTGACAAGCTACCACTACCTGTTGCCATTAAAAGCCACCTGAAGTCTTTTTCCATGGCCAATGGAATGAATGCTGTGATGATGCATGGACGTTCGTACTCGCTGGCCTCAAGCAGCGGTGGAAGCAAAGGAAACAGCTTGAAGCGGTCAACTAAACCCTCCAGACCACCACAGAGTCCACCTCAGAGCTGCACACGTACTAACTGCAAAATTTCTTAGCAAAACGGTTTTGTTTCAGGCTTTCCTTCTTGGCAAGAACTTCGTCAGCTGGTCAAGCTTGAAACCTGAATTCCTATGGAACATTTCTTGCAGCTTCCTACTGGACCAAATGAAGATTGGCTCTGCAATTTTTTGAAAAAAAAACTTTTATTTGCTGGGATGTACAAACACACTAGTTGAAAGAGATACTCATTACATTTTGTTTTGACAATTTGCACTGAAATTTCAAACTAGTGTTTTTAAAACTGCTTGCAGGTGCCACTTTTAATAAAGGGACAGCCAGTTTTAAAGGAAGGTGGTCCTGGGTTGTTTACATGGCTTTGATCAGAATTTAAATCTTCACCTTTGTCCTCCTGACTAAATTATTGCTCCATGGTAGAAAAAGAATCTCTGGGAATTGAACCAGTACACATGCAAAGAATGCTGTTGCTACTATACTCCTTACTAGCATCACTAAACTCCCGTGCCTTTTGATATTATAGACTATATCTAGCCTGCAATGGCCTGCATGTGGCCTTTCATACCTGCCTTGCATCTTTATCTTCTGAAGGCCAGCTCTTTAATGTTGACTGACAAGATCATGTGCTTTTTCCACTGTTCTTAATACGCCAATTAATATGTATTATTATTTAATTTGCATTTAGACTACTTTTGTAATAATGTTCTGTTATTTGTATGATGTCATTGTTGAGTTGGTTCTTCATTAACTATCCATCAAGCTCCATACCCAAATTCTTGATTTAAGAAAGATATTTTCGGTAATATAGAATAAATTCAAGACTTCACAGCAACAACAAGTGCTCCTGGCCTGAATGGTAATTGTATAAATCACTGCACTCAGAAACTTTTTCCTTTTAGTTCATTGGAACTAAAGGTTCAGCATTTATTTTGACAGAAGCACCTGTCACTTCTCTTTTCTTTCTTGCCCTCTTGCCACCCTCCCCTCCACCCCAAATCATGGCAAAGAAATAGAACTTGCTCTTTTGTAATTGTTAACTGTATTTCTCTTGTTATAAAAAAAACTTTGCATTTTGGCCACTAATTGTAACAGCTTTTGTGTTGGATGACACTTGTTAAAGGTAAACTGTCTAAATGGAAAGAATGCATAGGAGAAATCTACTGTAACACTGAGAATAGGCCACCTTCTGCACCTGAACTGGATAATAGTTGCAGTATCACATAAAATATGAGAGAGAGAGAAAAAGGGAACAATTTAAGCAAAATGTTCAATTATGTAAAACACTATTTCACATTTATTATAGCTGCTGTGTGACACTAAATGATTTTTAAGTTTTATTGGCATTTTACTTTGTACAGTTTCAATGTTCGATTGTGAAATACATTTCTTTTGCAAATTAATGTGTGGTTTGTCTTTTTCTATTTAATGAATTACTAAAGAAATGCATTTAAGATTTTTTTGAATCAATTCTTCTGAAGGTGATATTAGGACCGTAAGACATTGGAGCAGAACTAAGCCATTTGGTCTATTGAGTCTGCGCCACCACTTGATCGTGGTTGATCCATTTCCCACTCAACCCCATTTTCCTGCCTTCTCCCCATAACCTTTCATGCCCTAACATATCAAGATCTGTCAAACTGCCTTGAATATAACCATATAACAATTACAGCACGGAAAATAGGCCATCTCGGTCCTTCTAGTCCGTGCCGAATTCTTACTCTCACCGAGTCCCACCGACCTGCACTCAGCCCATATCCCTCCATTCCTTTCCTGTCCGTATATCTATCCAATTTAACTTTAAATGACGACATCGAACCTGCCTCAACCACTTCTGCTGGAAGCTTGTTCCACACAGCTACCACTCTCTGAGTAAAGAAGTTCCCCCTCATGTTACCCCTGAACTTTTGCCCTTTAACTCTCAACTCATGTCCTCTTGTTTGAATCTCCCCCACTGTCAATGGAAAAAGCCTATCCACATCAACTCTATCTATCCCCCTCATAATCTTAAATACCCCTATCAAGTCCCCCCTCAACCGTCTACGCACCAAAGAATAAAGACCCAACTTGTTCAACCTTTCTCTGTAACTTAGGAGATGAAACCCAGGCAACGTTCTAGTTAATCTCCTCTGTACTCTCTTAATTTTGTTGACATCTGTCCTATAATTCAGTGACCAGAATTGTACATAATACTCCAAATTTGGCCTTACCAATGCCTTGTACAATTTCAACATTACATCCCAACTCCTATACTCAATGCTCTGATTTGTAAAGGCCAGCATACCATAAGCTTTCTTCACCACCCTATCCACATGAGATTCCACCTTCAGGGAACTATGCACCTTTATTCCTAGATCCCTCTGTTCTACAGCATTCTTCTATGCCCTACCATTTACCATGTATGTCCTATTTTGATTAGGCCTATCAAAATGTAGCACCTCACATTTATCAGTATTAAACTCCATCTGCCATCTTCAGCCCACTCTTCTAAATGGCCTAAATCTCTCTGAGAGCTTTGAAAACCTACTTCATTATCCACAACTCCACCTATCTTAGTATCATCTGCATACTTACTAATCCAATTTACCACCCCATCATCCAGATCATTAATATATATGACAAACAACATTGGACCCAGTACAGATCCCTGAGGCACATCACTAGACATCGTCCTCCAGTCTGACAAACAGTTATCCACCACTATTCTGTGGTGTCTCCCATCCAGCCACTGCTGAATCCATTTTACTACTTAGATATTAGTACCTAACGATTGAACCTTCCTAACTAACCTTCCGTGTGGTACCTTGTCAAAGGCCTTACTGAAGTCCATATAGACAACACCCACCGCTTTACCCTCGTCAGCTTTCCTAGTAACCTTATCAAAAAATTCAGTAAGATTTGTCAAACATGACCTTCCACGCACAAATCCATGTTGACTGTTCCTAATTAGACCCTGTCTATCCAGATAATTATATATACCATCTCTAAAAATACTTTCCATCAATTTACCCACCACTGACGTCAAACTCACAGGCAGATAATTGCTAAGTTTACTCTTGGAACCCTTTTTAAACAAGGGAACAACATGAGCAATACGCCAATCCTCCGGCACCATCCCCGTTTCTAATGACATTTGAAATATTTCTGTCAGAGCCCCTGCTATTTCCACACTAACTTCCCTCAAGGTCCTAGGGAATATCCTGTGAGGACCTGGAGACTTATCCAATTTTATATTCCCTAAAAGCGCCAGTACTTCCTCTTCTTTAATCATCATATTTTCCATAACTACCCTTCTTGTTTCTCTTACCTTACACAATTCTACATCTTTTTCCTTAGTGAATACCGAAGAAAAGAAATTGTTCAAAATCTCCCCCATCTCTTTTGGCTCTGCACATAGCCATCCACTCTGATTCTCTAAGAGACCAATTTTATCCCTCACTATCCTTTTGCTATTAATATAACTGTAGAAACCCTTTGGATTTATTTTCACCTTACTTGCCAAAGCAGCCTCATATCTTTTAACTTTTCTAATTTCTTTCTTAAGATTCTTTTTAGAAACATAGAAAATAGGTGCAGGAGTAGGCCATTCGGCCCTTCGAGCCTGCACCGCCATTTATTATGATCATGGCTGATCATCCAACTCAGAACCCCGCCCCAGCCTTCCCTCCATACCCCCTGACCCCCGTAGCCACAAGGGCCATATTCATTCTTTATATTCCTCGAGCACCTCACTTACTCCAAGCTGCCTATATTTATTGTAGATCCCTCTCTTTTCCCAAATCAAGTTTCCAATATTCCTTGAAAACCATGACTCACTCAAACTTTTAACTTTTCCTTTCAACCTAACAGGAACATTAAGATCCTGTACCCTCAAATTTTCACCTTTAAATGACCTCCATTTCAAGGTGTCCCAATCCACTCCTAAATCCTTTCACATCTCCTCCAGTCAAAAATCTCAACCCAGGGTCCAGTCCTATCCTTCTCCATAATTATATTGAAACTAATGGCACTGTGATCACTGGACCTGAAGTGCTCCCCAACACATACCTCAGTCACCTGACCTATCTCATTCCCTAACAGGAGATCCAAACTGCCCCTTCTCTAGTTGGTACCTCTGTGTATTGCTGCAAAAAACTGTCTTGCACACATTTTACAAACTCCAAACCATCCAGCCCTTTTACAGAATGGGCTTCCCAGTCTATGTGGAAAATTAAAATCTCCCACAATCACAACCTTGTGCTTACTACAAATAGCTGCTATCTCCTTACATTGAATAGATGCAATGACCTACCCGTGGCAATGAATTCAACAGATTCATCATCCTTGGGCTAAAGAAATACTTCATCTCCAATCTAAGTGGATGTCCCTCTATTCTGTGGTTGTGCCCTCTGCCCCTGGACTCCCCCACTATAGGAATCAGATCTCCAGATCTACTCTATCACGACCTTTCAACATCCCCAAGGTTTCAATGAGATTTCTTCCCCCCACTCCCTTCTAAATTCTTATGAGTGTGGGCCCAGAGCCATCAAACGTTTGTATGATGAGCCTTTAAATCCTGGAATAATTTTTGTCAACCTCCTTTGAACCTTTCTAAGATGAGTCCAAAACTGCTCATAATACTCCAAATGAGGGCTTAATAGTGCTTTACAGAGCCTCAGCATTACATCCTTGTTTTGTATTGTAGTTCTTTCAAAATGAATGCTAACGTTGCATTTGCCTTCCTCACTACTGACTCAACCTACAGGTTAACCTGCATGAGGACTTCCAAGTCCCTTTGTACCTCAAATTTTTGAATTTTCTCCCCATTTAGAAAACAGTTTATTCCTTCTACCAAAGTGTATAACCATACACTTCCTGACACTGTATTCCATCTGCCACTTCTTTGCTCATTCTCCTAATCTGTCTAAGTCCTTCTGCAGCCTCTCTGCTCCCTCAACACTACTTGCTCCTCTACTTAGTTTCATATCATCTACAAACGTGGCCACAAAGCCATTAGTTCCATCATCCAAATCATTGACATACAATGTAAAAAGCAGTTCAACACCAATCCCTGCAGAACACCATTAGTCACCGGCAGCCAGTCATAAAAGACTCATTTTATTACCCCTCTTTGCCTCCTGCCAATCAGCCAATGCTCTATCCTTAAGACCATAAAACATAGAAACAGAATTAGGGCATTCAGCTCATCACATCTGCTCTGCCACTCAGATCCCACTCAACGTCATACACCTGCCTTCTCAACATATTCTTTGATGCCCTGACCAATCAGGAAACTACCAAATTCTGCTTTAAATATACCCACAGACCTGGCCTCCACTGCAGTCTGTGGCAGAGCATTCCACAGATTCACTACTCCGTCTAAAAAAATGTTGGTCCTTACCTCTGTTCTAAAAGGTTGCCCCTCAATTTTGAGGCTATGCCCTCTAGTTCTGGATACCTCACCATAGGAAACATCCTCTCCACATTCCACAGTCACCCTATCTAGTCTTTTCAATGTTCGGTAGGTTTCAATGAGATTCAGCCTCTGCTCTTCTCCCCCCACCCCCCCCCCTGCATTTTTTTAAATTCTAGTGAGTACAGGCCCAAAGCTGCCAAATGCTCCTCATATGTTAACCCCTTCATTCCTGGAATCAACTTCAACCTGGATTCTCTCCAATGATAACACATCCTTTCTGAAATAACAGGGCCCAAAAACTTGACAATACTACAAGTGCGGCCTGACTACTGACTTGTAAAGCCTCAACATTATCACATTGTTTTGATATTCTATTCCCCTTGAAATAAATGCCAACATTGCATTTGCCTTCTTTACCACAGACTCAACCTGTAAATTAACCATGTTAGTCTCTTTCCTGTAATACCATGGGCTCTTGCTGAGCACCTTCATGTATGGCACCTTGTCAAAGGCCTTGAGAAAATCTAAGCACACAACATCCTCCTTTGTCTATACTACTTGTTATTTCTTCAAAGAATTCCAACAAATTTGTCAGACATTTTATTTTACACTACGTACACCAAAACCACACCCATTTACAATTGACCACCATCTTCCCAACCACTGAAGTTAGGGCTAACTGACCTAGAATTTTCTTTCTAGAAGGGAGGAGTGATATTTGCAATCTTCCAGTCCTCCAGTCCAGACCCATGCCAGAATCTCTTGATATTTGAAAGATCATTATTAATTTGTAGCATGTATCCTGGCTACTGTTTGGAGACCAGTATATATCTTGTATCAGGATCTTTTTACCCTTGCAGTTCCTTAACTCTACACACAAGGATTCTACATCTTCTGGTCCTGTCACTTCTTTCTAAGGATTTGATTTCATTTTTTACCAACAGTGCTACATCACCCCCTCTGCCTTCCTGCCTGTCCTTTCAATACAATATGTATTCTTGGATGTTATGCTCCCGACTATAATCTTCTTTCAGCCATGACTGATACCTGCCAATCCCTAACAGCACTACAAGATCATCTACCTTATTTTGTTCACTGCGTGCATTCAAATATAATACCTTATGTCCTGTTTTCGTCACTTTTTTCAATTTTGTCCCTGTTACACTGCAACTCATCCACTGAATGCAATTTTGCCCTGTCATCTACCTTCCTTCCTGACAGTCTCACGACACAGTGCCTCTGCTTGAATACCAACTGCCCCTTCCTCAGTCCTATCACTCAGTTTCCCATCCCCCTGCTGAATTAGTTTACACCTTCCCCAAAAATTCTAACAAACCTGCCCACACGGATATTGGTCGCCTCGTGTAACCTGCCCCTTTTGGATAGGTCGTACTATTCCCGGAAGAGCACCCAATGATCAGAAATCTGAAACCCTGGCCCCTACACCAGTTCCTCAGTAGTGCATTCATCTGCCAAATCATCCTATGCTTACCCTCACTGGTGCATGGCACAGGCAGTAATCCAGAGATTATTGTCTGGAGGTCCTGCTTTTCAGCTTTCCACCTAGCTCCCTCAATTCTCCCCAGGACCACCTTGCCTTTTCCTACCTATGCCATTGGTGTCAATATGTACCAAAACCTCTGGCTGTTCACCCTCCCTCTTTAGAATGCTGTGGACCCAGTTGAAGGCATCCCAGACCCTGGCACATGGGAAGAAACAGCAAGTTTCAGGTGCCATTCCAATGCTGCCTTCGCAGGCAGTGTAGAAGTATATTTTCTTGGTGCCTTTTCCACACCAGTCAGCTTCCAGTGTATTTACTCTTCTCATATGTCAATTTAAGAGGGGTACAAAATTAAGCATATGATGTATATTTTTGTACCAAGTGCAAACACTGCCAGTACATGGAATGAGCTGCCAGAGGAAGTGCTTGAAACAAGTATATTAACAACGTCTAAAGATGCTTGGAGTGGTACATGGATAGGAAAGGTTTAGAGGTAATGGGGCTAACTTAGATTGGCATCTTGTTGGACATAGACCAGCTGGGCTGAAGGGCTTGTTTCCTGACTCTGTGCCCAATTCAACAGAATATATTAAGAACCAAACTGTTGCTGGAGACTTGCTTCTGGCCCAATTGTGATTACCATTCTCACAAAATTGCACCAATTTAATCAATTTACTGTTTATTAATAGATTTGTAAAGCAGGTTATTGCTGATATCTATTTTTCATTTATTTACCTATCATTACTTCATATATTTTCATTATTTCCAAGTTTTCACAACTTTAAAAAGATTTTCCATTCACCATTTACAATTTGTCTTTGCTTTATTGATGGTATAATAGATGAGGCTAGTGATGAACCACATAAGGTAAACCACAGCTACTTGGTCTCTTAAACTACAAGATCAAGAATTATCTGAAACTGAATATTGTTTTATTTTTCAATGGCCTGAAGTATAAGGGCCACTTCCAGTAGCACAGTAACTTATTAAGAAAGTAAGTTGTGGATTCAAGGCATTTCAGACTTGATCAGATTATCTGGACCAAAGTCGGCATTTATTCAATTTAATGCCTTATTGATTATTTGTTATTTTAAAAAAATAATTAATCTCTAATTCGACAAGGCTAACTAGGTTTGGCAATACAGGTAGGACTTTAGCATGTGGAAGTCTGTAGAGGGTATTACAATATCTAGTAAACTGGTGAGAAAGAAAAACCCTAGCTGTTTCCTAGTTTTTAGATTATGAGAACACTCAGTCCTCTTTTATTGTCATTTAGAAATGCACACATGCATTAAGAAATGATACAATGTTTCTCCGGAGTGATATCACAGAAAACAGGACAGACCAAAGACTAACACTGACAAAACCACATAATTATAACATATAGTTACAGCAGTGCAAAGCAATACCATAATTTGATGAAGAACAGACCATGGGTACAGTAAAATAAAAGTCTCAAAGTCCCGAGTCGATCGACTCCCGGGTACCCGATAGCAGGCGGCAAAAGGGAGAAACTCCCTGCCATAAACCTCCAGGCACCGTCAACTTGCCGATACCTTGGAAGCACTCGACCACAGCTGACACTGAGTCCATCCGTCCGAAAACTTCGAGCTTCCGACCAGCCTCTCCGATACAGCCTCCCGAGCGCCATCCTCTGCTGAGCGCCTTCGACCTCTCCCCGGCCGCTGAAACAAGCAAAGCCGAGGATTTCAGGGCCTTCAGCTCCGGAGATTCCGATTACCACACAGTAGCAGTGGCAGCTCTTCTTGGTTGTTACAAGAATTTTCTGAAATCAACTAGCACAGTGGATCAGAATGTTAACAAGTAAATAAGGATGTAGACTCTTGTTTACATAACATGTGTTTGTTCAACTCCAATAAATCTGTAGGTCCTTTGAATCAATGAAATTTGAAAGCAGAAATGGGATACAGCAAGACTGAGTGAAGAGTTAAATGAATCAGAACAGGTTATTATCACTGCCTTATGTCATTAAATTTGTTTGGTGGCAGCAGTACAGTGCAATGCATAAAATATACCATAAATTACAATAATAAATCTATATATATAATAAATAAATAAGTGAGCAAGAATGGTGTTCACGGACCATTCAGAAGCCTGATGGTGAATGGGAAGAAGCTGTTTCTAAAATGTTGAGTGTGTGTCTGAAGGCTTCAGTACCTCCTTGATGATAGTAATGTGAAGAGAGAAGGTCCTGGACGGTGGAGTTCCCTAGTGATAGGTGTATCTTTTTGAGGCATCACCTTTTGAAGATGCTGTCGATGGTGGCGAAGTTCGTGCCTATGATGGAGCTGGTTGAATTTACATCCCTCTGCAACTTTTTTATGATCCTGTGCAGTGGCACTTCCATACCAGACAGCGATGCAACCAGTTAGAATGCTCTCCATGATACATCTGGAGAAATTTGCTAATATTTGGTGACATACCAAATCTCCTCCAACTTCTAATGAAATATAGCTGCTTGCATGCCATCTTTGTAATTGCATCAATATGTTTAGCCCAAGATAGATCTTAGGCGATGTTGACACCCAGGCTTGAAATTGTTCATTCTTTCCATGCTGACCCCTTGATAAAAACTGGTGTGTGTTCCCTCAACTTCCCCTTCCTGAAGTCCACAATCAAAAATTGGCCTTAAGAAAGAGAATTTGAATGCTAGCTGAATGTTATGCCATCAGTAATAAAGTGTACAAAGGGGAATATTTATTCCCTATAGTGCCAGAAGAGCAGAAGATTTTAATTAAGATGGCAGCCATTACTGCCCTTGTCCCAAGGTGGTTTAGAGGGATTTAGAGTATGACCACTATTTTCACAATGAAATAAGTAACAACAAAGCTTGCTTTTGTGTGTACCTCAGCTATCTCTTCTGGCTCCATACACGCTTTTCCACTGTCCTACCTACAAAGGAGGCACGCAAGCGGTACTTTCATTAGGAGTTGGAGGAGATTTGGTATGTCACCAAAGACCAGCAAATTTATACAAATGTATCATGGAGAACGTTCTAGCTGTTTGTATCGCTGTCTGACTTATTACTCTTTATTAAGCTTTATTACTCTAAGCCTTTTCTTTGAAATATGCCACGTCCACCAGACAGTTTCAACTGAGCTCTTGTTTTATGGTGCTTTCAAAAGATGACCTCTGAAACTCCATCATTTGATTAGTCCTGAATTTAAAACTCAACCTCAATTATCTCATGAAAACTAGAGTTTGAACACTCACCTTCCCATTCCTGAGATGAATTCTGATGTCACTAACTGAGGCACTACTTGAATTGCACTGAAAAGTGGGTGGAATCTCCAGGCAAGTGCTAGAGGGTGATCTGGGATCAGTAATCTAATATATGTTCCTTTTGACTTTATCCCTGTAGGACTGAATTTCTATAACCAAATGTAAAAATAATGCGGTATGGTATCAAGCAACCCTATCAATGAATTTTGCAAGCTTTAACACAGTTACCTATCAATGTCTGATGAATAACCTGTTTTTTTCATTGTACTGTAGACCAGTGAAGAACAGTGATTCTGCTAGAAGTTGCACAGAACTAGCTGAGCTCAGTGGCTGTTGCTGTCCTACCACCTGGTGAAAAATGTGCTGTAATGCTTTTCTACAGAGGTGATGAATATGTTGCTAAATTATGTAACTTCCCAAAAGTAAATGATGTAATTTCTGCTTCTGAGGCCGAAGTTGTCTGTGTGAATCCATGTGAAGATAATAAAGGTATTTTATCCTCTAGTGCCAAGGACTTGCCTGGCCTGCTGAGTTCCTCCAGCATTTTGTGTGAGTTACTTATGAAATTCTAAACTGGTTCAACCTTCTCTCTTTTGCTGCTCTTTTACCTTCTAGAAACTGAGAAACACAGATTTGTCAAATGCGATTTCCTTTTCATAAATCCCTACTAATTCTGTCCACTTCAAAAAAATTATTTTCCAAGAGGTCTGATTTGTACAATTCCCGAAGGTTGAGGTTACCTTATAATTTGCAGTTTGTTCTGTCCGTGGAGCATTTTGTACCTATGGATATGTGTAATTATCAATATTTGCAGCAAAACTACTTCTTACTCTGGATTTCCATCTGTTACTTCTGCTGTCTAAATTGACCCTGTTCCCTTTCCAGTGACTGATTTGGAAAATTAGTTAGCATTTTTACCTACTTTTTGTACTTTTGACAGTATCTGTGGTCTGTACTATGCTGATCTCCACATTCCGGTACTTTAAATATTTCAGTTCAGTAAACTTTTATCCATTCCCTTAACTTGCCGAATGTACTTTAGTGCTATGCAAAGAAATCTTGGGTCTTCTCTCTGAGATGAATCTGTTGAATTGATTTTGGCTTAATGTATGCACTGACTGAACTATTCAAACGCCATGTTAGAATTTTTACATTATTGCCATTTACTCCTCATCAGTTGAAAGGACCAACTCCTTGTTTGCCAGTTCAGAAAAGGGTAAAGCTGGCTTTCTGAACACCAAGGGTAACTGCTGGATGTGAGTTTATTTTTTGTTGTATACTTGTGAAATCCTTTTTTACTGGGCATCTCTAGAAACGGCTCGTTAGCCCCTCGCTAGCAGCCATTGGACTCCATGGTGAGGAAACCCACCTTCCTCAGGCTTTGTATGTCTCGGGTGTATACAACTTTGGTCCCGCCAAATCCGTGAAGTTTTGATGTCTCCCCACACCCCCCCACCCAAACCCTGGTTTTTGTGAATGCTGCGTGATTTACTGCCCCCTGCAATTACCCATTGGCATGAAATATCAGATCGCCACTGTTGGAGCCTGAGATCTACATTTTGGTGGTGTGTTAGAGGGCTGATTGAGCGATCTGGCACTTTGCTGTTTACAAGGGTGTTCCGGGAGGCTTCGATTGAAGTGTGCAAGCTTCGAGGCCAAGCTACCTTCAGACGGAGAGTGAGCCCATGATTTCTCATCAATCTTGCTGATGAAAGCACAGAGGAAGGTTGAAATCATCGAGGCGAGTGTGTTCAGCGCTACCAGCCTCTTGCTTGCTGCTGCCCGCAGGTGTCTGTGTGTGACAGTCTCTCTCTCCCTCAATGCTGTCAGAGGATGGTGCAGGAGTTCACGGGCAAATTTTAATTTTCGCGGCCTGTGGATTGGACTCTGTAGCTCATGTTATGATGTGTTTCTGGAACGTGGGGGGAGGGGAGGGGGTTTGCTGTTTTCTTTGAGCAGGTTCCATGGTTTTCTTTTGTTTCCTGGCTGCCTGTGGGGAAGTATGCATGCATATTTTGATAATAAATGTACTTTGAATCTTTGTTTGATGGTTTCCCACAGCAAACTTAGTTAACCTGATGGCCAGACCAAGATGTACAGCTCAATGTCAATGTTCCCTGATTCTCAAATAACATCCTTTCTTTTAGGAAAATCAGATCACTAGTCTCTGATATGGTGCAAAGAAGTATACATACACTCCATAATTTAGCTCCCTATTTACTCTAACAATAAATAGTCACGAACAAAACATCAAGCTGCACATCACTTTGTGCAAAACAGCTGTGGTGTTTGCCTCCTATAACCAGTTAGCACACTTAACAAAAATAAATATTTGCTTCTAATCTAGCTACTAAATTGGGTGTTCCAGAATATCTTCAAGTGTGGCAATTTCTTAGTCAGGCTGTAATAAATATTAAGGATGTGGGAGCTAAGGCTACAGACCTATTTCTAGAAGTCTCAGCCAAAGGCAGATGGGAGACAGCAGGGTTTATTTCCTGGATGTGCATGTAATCATAAATCTACCCTGACAATGAACATATGAATTGTCCCATATCTAAGTAAAAGACAACAATCATGGTTCAACCAGACATATTAAACAGTGAGAGAATAAAAAACGCAGCTGGTGAGCCAGCATGTCTGCTCATTTCACTGGTACTGACTATAATGGACTGACTCAATTGCTGCTTTTATTCATAAAGGAAAATAGTACTGGTACTGCCTTTACAAAATGCACTTGCAAGTTCGAATGAAGCATCCAAGACTTTCTGAAAATAGATTTTGAAAGGCGAACAGAATATAAAATAAATCCAAAAGTCATCATAAGATTAAATTTTGGTATGGTGGGAGTGATTTCACTAAGAAGTCCTTAAACTACTGTTTGGTGTGCAATTTCATTAAGAACAAACCATGTGATCCTTTCCTTTCCTAAGGACATAATCAATAAATTACCTTGAAGTGTTGTCATATTTGACAAATAAATCAACTAATTTATGCACAGCAGTCACACAAATAGTGGAACGTTGAAATAATAATAAGTATTAATATTCATTAAGAATTGCCATCTTTTTTTAAAAGTGGCTTTGAGTCTTCTGAATCAACCAAAGAACAGCAGCTCTGACTTTGAGGTAGACTTTTACATTATGTTGTAACTTCAGCCAATAACCTAGTCTCCAAAAGAAAAAGTCCCACCACTAACCAACTTAATACTAATGCCATCAATGATTATTTGATCAATACTTGCTTTTACAATGATAAAACATGCAAATTGAAATTATTTAATTTCTTGCTAAATGTGCCAACAAGAGGTAAGACCTTGCCTAAGGATAATAGCAAGCAGGGCGGGAAAAATTGAAGAGGGTGATGAATACAGGACTGAATGTGTTATATTTGAATACACACATATACAGAATAAGGTCGGTGATCTTATTGCATAGTTAGAAACTGCCAAACGTGACATTGTGGCCATTACTAAGTTTTGGCTGAAAGAAGCTTAACATCAAAGGACACTCCCTATGTCAGAAGGGCAGGCATGTGGCAGAAAGGATGGAGTGGCTCTGTTGGATAACATGAAATCAAATCCTTAGAAAGAAGGGACATTGATTGGAAAATGTAGAATCCCTATGGGTAGAGCTCAGAAACTGCCATGGTAAAAAAAGACTTTGATGTGAGTTATATACAGGCCTCCAAACAGTAGCCAGGATGTGGGGTACAAGTTACTTGAGGCAGAAAAGGCATGTAATAAGAGCAATATTACGACTGTCACAGGGTATTTCAATATGCAGGTAGATGGGAAAATCAGGTTGGTGCTGGATCCCAAGAGAGCGAATTTGTAGACTGCTTATGAGATGGCTTTTTAGAGCAGCTTGTGGTTGAGCCCATGAGAGAAAAACAATTCTGATTGGGTATTCTGTAATGAACTAGATTTAATTAGTGAGTTTAAGGTAAAGGAATCCATAGGAGGCAGTAAAGTAAAGTAAAGGCATCTGTTAGTCTTGCGAGACCATGGATCTGCGCCTGGAAAGTCTTCACTCTCCAGGGCACAGGCCTGGGCAAGGTTGTATGGAAGACCAGCAGCTGCCCATGCTGCAAGTCTCCCCTCTCCACGACACCAATGTTGTCCAAGGGAAGGGCATTAGGACCCATACAGCTTGGCACCAGTGTCGTCACAGAGCAATGTGTGATTAAGTACCTTGCTCAAGGACACAACATGTTGCCTCGGCTGGGTCTCAAACTCACGACCTTCAGATCACTAGTCCAATGCCTTAATCACTTGGCCATGTGCCCACACAATAGGAGGCAGTGATAATAATATAATAGAATTCACCCTGCAATTTGAGAGGGAGAAGATAAAATCAGACGTTTCAATATTATAGTGGAGTAAAAGGAGTTACAGAGGCATGAGAGAAAAGCTGGCTAAAATTGAGTGAAAGGGAACACTATCAAGGATGATGGCAGAGCAGCAATGCCTAGAATTTCTGGGAGCAATTTGGAAGGTGCAGGATAGATACATCCTAAAGAAGTGGGAACTCAAAGGCAGCATAAAAACAAAAAAGAAGTGATATAATATTACAAAAATTGGAAGTTGGAGGATTGGGAAGTTTTTAAAAATCAACAGACAGCAACTAAAAAAAGCAATAAGCAGAGCAAAGATGAAATATAAAGATAAGGTAGCCAATAATATAAAAGGGTACATCAAAAGATTTTTCAGCTATGTAAAGAGTAAAAGAGAGGCAAGAATGGATATTAGATGGCCAGAAAATGACACTGGAGGTAGAGTAATGGAGGATAAGCTCAATAAGCATTTTCCTCAGCCTTCACTGTGGAAGACACTGGCAGTATGCCAAAAATTGGAGCATATCAGGGCAAAAGTAAGTGTAGTTGCTATTACTAAAGAGAAGGTGTTTGGGAAGCTGAAAGGTCTGAAGGTATTTAAGTAACATGGATCAGCTGGACTACACCCCAGGGTTCTGAAAAGGGTAACTAAAGAAATGGTGGAGGCATTAGTAGTGATCTATTAGTAGACGGGTCATGAAGCAATTCCTTTCACTTCTTTTTATTTCGGATATGATTCTTCTACTGTTGGAACCTGTTATCTACATTCTGGTGGTGCGATTTCTGGCCGATTGGGCGATGTTTCACTTTGCTGCCTCTGAGAGGGTTACCTGAGGCTATGACCAAAGCATGCTGCATGGAGGCTAGAAAGCTTGGAGACAGGGCACTGGCCCATGATCGACTCCATCTTTCACTGATCAGGCACTGAGGACGACTGAAATCATCGAGGTGGGTGTGGAAGATGAGCGAGAGTTCAGCGCCGTCTACCAGCTGCTCACTTGCCACTGCCAGAGAACGTGCCTGTGTGTGACGGTCACTCTCCCACTCTCAATTGCTGCTCCTTGTGTTCGACTGACTTCTCTCTCTCCCTCAATGCTGTCGGCGGATGGTGCCGGAGTAAGGTTTAATCACTGTAGATTGTAAATGTGGGCTCTAATTCAGTTTTTATGATGTGTTCTATTCCTAGTTCTAGGTCTGGCAGGTCTTTTTTTGTTACTACTTTTGGGTGATTTTTGTATCAGGCGGTCTGAAGATAATGAACACTGAGCTGAACTGTACTGAACTATGCCTTTTGTGTTTGAGATTCTGTGCTTTTGATCATTTTTTTGTTGCCATTTGCACGATTTTTTTTGCTCGTGGAGGGGTAGGGTGGTTTGATGTTTAATGTTTTTCTTTGAACGAGTTGATTTCACAGTTCGTCTTTATCTTGTGACTGTGGGGAAGACAAATTTCAGGGTTCCATACTGCATACTTACTTTTATAATAAAAGGACATGGAACTTTGATAGCTTTGTGACCAAGTTTGCAGATGATGCAAAATATAGGTAGAGGAACAGGTAGTGTTAAGGAAATGGGGAGTCTGCAGAGGGACCTGGGCAGATTAGGAGAAAGGGCAAAGAAGTGGCAGATGGAATACAGTGTAGGGAAGTGTATGGTCATGCACATTGGTAGAAGGAATAAAGGTGTAGCCTATTTTCTAAATGGAGGAAAAAGTCAGAAATCAGAGGTGCAAAGGAAGTCCTAGTGCAGGATTCCCTAAAGGTTAATTTATTGGTTGAGGCAGTAGTAAGGAAGGAAAATGCAATGTTAGCATTCATTTCGAGAGAATATAATGTTGAGCCTTTATAAGGCATTGGTCAGACCACATTTGGAATATGGTGAGCAGTTTTGGGCCCCTTATCTAAGAAAGAATATACTGGCATTGAAGTCGGACCAGAGGAAATTCACAAGAGTAATCCCAGGAATGAAAGGATTAACATATGAGGAGTGTTTGATGGCTCAGGGCCTATACTCACTGGAGTTTAGAAGAATGGAGGGCGGGGTTCTCATTGAAATCTATTGAATATTGAAAGACATGTGGATGTGGAGAAGATGTTTCCTATACAGCAGTGGGTGAGTCTAGGACCAGAGGGCATAGTCTCAGAATACAGGGACATCCACTTAGAACAGAGATGAGGAGGAAATTCTTTGCCCGGAGGGTGGTGAATTCGTGGAATTCATTGCCACAAACAGCCGTGGAGACCAGGTCATTGGGTATATTTAAAACAGAGGCTGATAAATTCTTGATGAAGGTAAAATTCAGAGTAAATGCTATTATGAGAGTATATATAAGATACCACATACAACCCATTTTTCTGTGGGCATACTCAGCAAACCTGTAGAATAGTAACTCTAATAGAATCAATGAAAGATCGAGTGCAGAAGACAACAAACTGTGCAAATGCAAATATACATAAATAGCGATAAATAATGAGAATTGAAATGACAAGATAAAGAGTCCTTAAAATGAGATCATTGGTTGTCAGAACATCTCAAAGGATGGGCATGTAAGTGTAGTCATCCCTTTTTATTCAAGAGTCTGATGGTTTTGGGGTAGTGACTGTTCTTGAACCTGATGGTGTGAGTCCTGAGGCTCTTGCACCTTCTACCTGAGGGGAGCAGTGAGAAAAGAGCATGGCCTGGGTGGTGAGGATCTCTGATGATGGTTGCTACTTTTCTATGACAGTGTTTCATGTAGGTGTGCTCAATGGTTGGGAGGGCTTTACCTATGATGTACTGGGCTGAATCTATTAACTTTTGTAGGATCTTCTGTTCAAAGGCATTGGTGCCTGGCCGTGCTGCAGCCAGTCAATACACTCTCCATGACACATCTATAGAGGTTAGCAAAGTTTTTGAAGTCATGCTGAATCTCCGCAGACTCCTAAGGAAATAGAGGTGCTGCTGTGCATTCTTCACAATTGCACTTACCTGCCGGGTCCAGGGCAGGCCCTCTGAAAGAGTAACTCCCAGAAACTTAAAGTTGTTTAGCCCCTCCAACTCTGATTCTCCGACGAGGACCTCTGATTTCCTCTCCTGAAGTCTACAATCAGTTCCTTGGTCTTGCTGACATTGAGTGGGAGGTTGTTGTTAAAGCACCACGGAGCCAAATTTTCAGTCTCCCTCCTGTATGCTGATTCATCGTCACCTTTGATACAGCCCACAACAGTGGTGTCATCAGCAAACTTGGATGTGGTATTGGAGCTGTGCTTAGCCAGACACTCATAGGTGTAAACCGAGTAGAGCAGGGGGCTAAGCGCATAGCCCTGGGGTGCACCTGTGGTGATGGAGATCGTGGAGGAGATGTTGTTGCCAATCTGAACCGACTGGGGTCCACAAGTCGGAAAATCCAGGATCCAATTGCACAAGGAGGCATTGAGGCTAAGGTCTTGGAGCTTATTGACTAGTTTTGAGGTAATGATAGTATTAAATGCTGAGCTGTAATCAATGAAGAGCATCATGATGTAAGCATCTTCGCTGTCCAGATGTTCCAGGTTTGTGTGAAGAGCCAATGAGATGACATCTGCTGTGGACCTGTTGCTCTGGTAGGCAAACTGGAGCAGATCCAGGTCACCTCTCAGCAGGAGCTAATATGCTTCGTCACCAGCCTCTCAAAACACCTCATCACTGTGGATGTAAGTGGATGTGATAGTCATTGAGGCAGGTCACTATGCCCTTCTTGATTGAAGCCTGCTTGAAGCGGGTGGGTACCACACCACCAAAGCAGGAGCTAAGGAGATAGTGAACACACCAGCCCAGGTCTTTAGTACATGGCTGAGTACCCCATCCGATCCAAATGCTTTCCTTGGATTCACCCTCCTGAAGGCAGCCTGCACATCAGCTTCACATACTGAGACCAAAGGATCAACAGGAGATGTGGGGGTTTGTGACGGTTCCTCCATGTTCTGACAGTCAAAATGAGCATAGAAGGCATTGAGCTCATCTGGAAGTGAAGCTCTGCTGTCCCCCACGATGCATGATTTAACTTTGTAGGAGGTTCCAACCCTGCCACAGCTGTCGAGCGTCCCTCATTGATTCCAGTTTGGTCCGGAATCTTCACTTCACCCATGAGATGGCTTTCCGTGGATCATATCCGCACCTCTTGGCGCTGAGCATGGGTCCATGGTGCAGAAGGGAAAGGGAGACAAGAGGGGACCGGTGGTGATTAGGGTCTCAATAGCCAGAGGAGCAGATAGGAGATTCTGTGGACACTCGGATGGTATGTTGCCTCGCAGGTGGCAGGATCAGGGATGTCTCAGTTCATGTCCATAGCATGTTGGAGGGAGAAGGAGCCAGATGTCTTGGTACATATTGGTACCAATGGCATAGGAAGGGAAAACAAAGAAGTCCTGAAGAGAAAACTGAAAAGTAGCACCTCCAGGGTAGTAATTTCTGGATTGGTACCTGTGCCATGTGCCAGTGAGGGTAGAAACAGGATGATTTGGCAGATATAACCATATAACCATATAACAAAAACAGATAAATGCATGGTTGAGAAACTGGTGCGGGGGCTGGGCTTCAGGTTACAGGGAGAAGGCAAATTTTGCTTTTTATGGTTCATCCAGGGCTTCTGATTGCATTTAGTGGGGACACACTCATCTACAGCTGTTTTAGTAAAATCCATTACAACCCTGGTGTATTCATTCAGATCGCTAGATGAGTGCTGGAACATGGTCCAGTCCACTGACTCAAATCAATCCTGTAATCGTTCCTCTGCCTCCTGTGACCACCTCATAGTTGTTAATCTCTGGAGCCTTGCTTTTGGACAGCCAAGTGATCTGGCTTACCAAAATGTGGTCTGGGCAAGGAACAGTAGGCATTCCTTATCTCAGTGTAGTAACGGTCTAGTATGTTGGGACCTCTGATGCTACAGGTTATATGCTGGTGATAATTGGGTAGGGTTTTCTTTAAACAGGCCTGGTTGAAGTCTGACTATAATTTGAAATGTGTCGGGATGGGCTGTTTCTTGTCTGCAGATGACATCGTGCAGTTTCGTGAGCGTTTGTTCTTAGTCAGTCGCTGGTGGTATATAAGCTGCAATCAGGATCACTGGTGAGAATTCCCGGGGTAAATAGAATGGTCTACATTAGATCGTTAGGTGTTCCAAGTCAGGGGAAGCGAGTTCAACATAACCACCACAATGAGAATTGATCATAAAACATGCACCACCTCCCTTTGCCTTACCCAGTGCCAAAGGTTATGGAGAACGTGTTTGACGTGGAGAATAAATCAGCCATGATAGAATGGTGGAGCACAGTCAATGGGCCAAATGGCCTAATTCTGCTCCTATGCCCACTTCTCATTGCTATCATTCAGGGAGGAGGTACAGGAGCCTGAAGACACACAGTCCACGATTCAGCAATAGCTTCTTCCCCTCTGCCATTAGATCTCTGAATGGACATTGAACCCATGAACACCACCTCAGTACTTTTTTAACTCTTTTTGCGCTACTTATTTAACACAAACACACACACACACAAACATACACATTCTTACTGTAATTTACAGTTTTTATTATTATGTATTGCACTGTACTGTTGCTGCAGAACAACAAATTTCACGACAAATGCCAGTGATGTTAAACCTGATTCTGATTCTATGACTTATGTTCTTAGGATAATTGGGAAAGAAAGGAACTTTACAGATAACATTTGTTTTACCTGCAAAATAATGTAATCAACTCTGAAGAACAAAATGGCCTTCATGCTGGAATAGCATTAAAATTACAGCCATTATCCAAAAAAGTTTGGTAATTGTGCAAGAGTAATTTAGTCTATTTTTTTCTTTTTTCATACAATTTTGCATAAAATTGTATTCGTGAATGTTGGTATTAGTAACAGGACCAAGTTATCACATAGCCCCAGAGCTGATGGTAGTGGGTCTCATGAACCATATTTGACCACGTGTTGACTGTGCATCTACACATCTGTGAGCATGAAGTTACAGAATTCTCTGTTCAGGTTTAATTGGTGTTCATTCTTTTTGTGGTGTGCTAAACACATGCTATGTGTCATAGTAATGCCACATTTTGTGACCTGGAAATAAAATCAGGGTAGGATTTTGATTATAACTCATAAGCAATGGCTTGATAGCCACAAACCACTGTAAGGCAACTGCTTTACTATTTGCAGATGTTCCACTGTGGCACAAGTTCATGACATCATCATGTTAGCAAATGATACTAGAGAATGGCAGGGAGACTAGGTGAATCCATCCTAAGAATGTATGTCTCAATTCCCCAATGGAAATGAACATCATGTGTCAAGTGGCTCTAGTGTACAATTGGAATCTTTAAAAAAAATGCAATGGATTTAGTTTCTAGTTTCAAATTCCTTAGAGCCAATATGCAGTTCAATGTGAATACCTGGAAACAGCTAATTTATTTTGCTTCTTCAGTTTAACGTCAGAGAGAGACAAGATCCTTGTAAGTTGTTACTACATTGGACATGGGTTCTCCATTAAATATACCAGAATGAGGTAGTTTGATTTTATTCAGATGCAAGTTTTATTTTATTACCTTAACAATTCAGCTCTCAAATAAATTCAACCATATTGTCTCATTCCTTCAGAATACAACTATTGATCATCTTTAAAAACTGTATTTTTTACATTTTCCATCTCTCTCAATCCCATACTTCTAGTGTCTCAGTTTATGAACATGCTTTTATAATTAATGAATTATTGTGCTTCATACTTATTTGTGCTCTCTGGTCTCTGGTACCACGGCAGAGCAGATATTGATTTTTTTCTCTCTGTCTGATCAAGATAAATGGAGATCCAAAGCTCAGGGTTTGTATTTACATAATGGATCAAAGAGGTGCAGAAGAATTAAAGTGACATCCATGGTCAGCAGGCTGACATGAAAAGGAAAGTCCTGGTAAACACTAGGATCAACAATAGAGAGGGAGTAAGAATTGAGATCTCAGTCAGACTTTCAGGCGCTAAAGTCTAAGTTGAAAGTAAGATCTATACGATTACAAACACATAATAGCATGAGAAACAATAGGAAAATAAGATTATTACATTGTTGGTGATGTGGTGCCTAGAGGTGGGAGGACTTCAAATTCATGGGGCATTGCAGTTCTAGGGTGATGCCTATTGCACTTCACCAGAATTAGGATCAACGCCCTTACTGGGAATTTCACTGGTGGATGGGAGCATTTATACTATATTTGCCAAGGTGTAGGTGCTGGTGTAGTGCATGAAACAGAATTAAGGATATTTAACAGTGCGAATGTTTGAGGGTAAAAGAGGATGAAATAGCATAGTGCTAGTCAGAAACAGACTGAGACCAGGAGAGGTTAAAATGCACAAGCGCATAAATGCAGTAAGGTTGGTGACCTGCAATTACAGATTTTGTCAGAAAGTAATACAAAGGAAATAACAGAATTGGCAATTCAATTGATCAGACAATATTAGAATGGTTTATTATTGTCATATGTTCTGAGATATGGTGAAAATCTGTCTTGCAGACTTAATATAGCTCAAATCATTACACAGTGTTTTGAGGTAGAACAAGGTAAGACAATAATAGAATGGAGAATAAAGTGTAACAGCTACAGAGAGAGTGCTGTGCAGGTAGACACTAATGTGCAAGATCATAATGAGGTAAATTGTGAGGTCATTCGCACTAGGAAAGTATTCAATATTTAGTTTCTAGTTTCAGATTCCTTGGTACCACCATGCAGTACTCAATCCTGAGAAATGGGGCAGCTTTCATTGAGGAAGTTGCAGTGTTGGACAGAGATGATGTCTTTGTGGAGTCAATGACAGAATCCATTTGGTTAGTTAAGTATAATTTTAAGGTTTAGGTTAATAAAGGAGAAGTGCAAGAAGCAACCTCAAACTTAATCAGAGGGGAGCTGTCTGTAAAGAATTGAGAAAAAATCTCGCCGAGTTATCAGATAAATATTATGATGGATAACTGTGGACAACACTGAAACAGTATCAGAAAATGCAATGTTCTTCACAAACACTGAGGGGGCCAACGAGAGATAATAGAAAGATGGTAATTGGAAATGTAAGGAACTGTACATATAAAATTCAGGAGCTCCTGCAGGCTATCTGGGGTAATGTGCACATCAGCATGTAATTGAAGCTCATCTTTCCTGACCTACTTAGGTCATTAAAGTGCTGAATCCAGAAGAATAACACTATATTCCTTTTGACTTCTGCTGGTATCCCAAACATGCTTCCCTGGGTTCCACACCAGGCTTCCTCTTCTCTTTGGTAGGGAAGAAGCTCCTGACCTAGCAACAGATCTGTAGCGGTGTCACTAAAACAGGTTAGCTTGCACCCTGCTGGATTCTATCCTGACATTTGCTTCTCTTTTGTTCCTAACATCATTCACCTTCAAATTATATGATAGACAGACCACTGCTCAGTGTTGCTGATTGGATGAAACACCCAGCAGTAAATTCATTCATCGTGGGTTGAATTATTATGCACCTTGAAACATCCTTGCTTCCCCTGTTCTCTGCTGGAGTGGCAGCTTAATAGCTTGGGGAAAATTTTGTGTAGCGCACAGGCACAGTGAGCGATGGACTAAATGTGGGTCTCTGCACATACCTTGACATTTGTGGTTACAGTGGTGTTTGATGATAAAGAAAAATGAAAGAACTACTCTTGTACAATGTTTTTACCTACCTCAGAGCATCCCAGAGCACTTTACAACTAATGCAGAAAATATGCCAACAGATATGCAAAAATGATCGGGTAATTTACTTTATTGATATTGGCTATAAATTTGTAACCAACTGGGAATAATTTCCTGCGCTTTATATAGCATCAAAGGATTACTCACAACCAGCTAGAAGGCAGTAATTATATTACTGCAGTCTCTCTAAAGATTTTGATTCACTGAATGTAAAGCATTACTGGTAAAACCAGCAATATATTGCTATTTGTAATTTTGCCTCAAAAAGTAAGTGGCTCATCGGGCTATTTCAGAGGACTATTCAGAATCTACCAGGATGACCATTCTGGAGTTAAAGTTAAGGCAGACTGGGCAGCACAATGGTGCCGTGGCTGCCTCATAGTTCCTACAGTTCAGGTTTAATCCTGTGTTGTTTGTCTGGAGCTCGTAGGTTCTTCCGAAGACCATGTTTCATCTGGGTGCTCTGGTTTTCAAGACATGGGGTAGGTTAATTATGTCCTAGTGTGTAGGATTGGTTGAGCCAGGGGAGGGTGGGAATTAATGTTATGATTAATATTAGCAGATTCTTGAAAGGCTGGAGCAGAATCACTGGGCCAAAGGGCCTGTTTCTGTGCTGTATATGACTCCAAGGGTGGTAAAATATCTTCTCTAAAAATCATTAGTGAAATGGACTTCTTTGACAATCCAGTAGTTCCATAGGTTGATCTGATACTCTAATTTAAATTTACTAACTACTATGATGGGAACCAAGACTCATATTTCCTAGCTAGCATTCCAATCCTCTGTCCAGTAATGTAACCATTATGCTACCATACTCCACTCTTCAAGACATCCATTCAGCAATGTATATACTTCTCAGAAGAAGGAGAAACAAAATATATTGAATGAAGTGTTTAAGAACACTTAGCTGCTACAGATTGTGGCATATTTGAAGTACAGCTCATAACCACAGAAATTACAATCTTGCAACAAATGTGACTCCTCCCTGATTCCTAGAGTGAAGTTGGACATGTTCCTTTTACATCAACTTTAGATCCATGCGATAACACTAAATTGATTAAAAATCCACATGGAGGTAAACAGGAGAGGTGTATAAAACCTTTATTTTTAAAATGTACATGAAGTTTAGACATGATATCCCAGAATGTATGACAACAATATGCTAGTATTTTCAACATTAAGATAAAGGGAATTTGACAGCAACAGCTGGGGCAGACCCATGCCTCATTAACTGTGGAAGTGCTGAAGTTGCTGTTTCTGATAACTTCCCTCTCCACATAATGCACTGCTGTAATCAGCATCAAGGAAATTGATGTAAAAATAAAGAATTGAACTGAACTATTATTAAATACTGAAATTTTACTGTAAAATCCATTGAAGAAGCCTGAGTGTTTGAATTGCAAACTAAACACAAATAGTATTGTCCATCTAGCTTTGAGAAACATACTTAATTTCCATAGAACAAATTATTTCAAAATTCCACATGTCAACTTTATTTTTAATGATGTTTTAAATTTAAGCTTGCATTAGTTCTGAATTTTTTAATCTTTATTTTGCTCAAGAAATTGTTTACAATGTTATAAAAAATAGAGCATATTACCTCCTCGTTTGCTGCCTGCTAGAATTCTTCAAAATACTTAACTATAAACTGGCTTTCACTAATCTATAAAGACGTGTCTTTCAGCAACTGATGTGGGGTTAACTATGATCACTGTTCCTTGTTTGAGAAAGTTTGGGTCATTATAATAACAAAGAGGAAATTTTCCATTCCAGTATCAGGATAAAATACCCTTTACATCTCCAAAACAGCCTGACATATTGCAAAACTCCATTCACTCTCTCCCAACACTGTACTTCACCCAAATCTCCACCTCAAATCATTTTACGTCAATGAATCAGCGTGATTTCACAGGAATAGGAAAAATTGTCCCTAATCTCTGCTGATTGACACAATCAGTTTGTGTTGAATGAGGTAATAAGCAAATTGACATCAAATGACTCAGTCTGTAGAATTACTTTACATAAATTTGAACCCACTGTTAAAATGTGTGCAGCCAAAAACACAAACACCATCTTTAGCAAGAAAGTTTTCCAAGCCTGTACATGGTTCATTAGGTTTGTGTTTACACACTTTTTTTTTACCATTTATGAACCATCTTAATATTCTTAATATTCTTAATATTCAATTGTGATTTTGCCTTACACACACTGTTAATATAGTCACATTTAAAAAATCACTCAAATAAATTAAAGATAGTTTGCTTTACATCAATATGCACACCTCTGAGTTCATTTAGTTACAATCTCATCAAGTGCAAACTACATGTAGTACAAGATCATAGTCAAAACACAGTCTACTCCAAGCCAATAGTAACTAGATTATGTTTGCAATGACAGCAATTCCTCTTCTAAAAAGTTACTTATGCAGAACAACGTTTGGGAGACAGCATTTTTGCTTGCACTACGAAATGCAGTGGCATCAAGGCACTAATATCTCACCTTGAATAAGAGAGGAGGTGATCTTCACCACCTCATACTTTGCTCAATCAGTGAAAATCCCAAAAAAACAAATTGCGACGCACAGCCACCCAAGAAGAAACCGAAAAGACATGAGAGGGTAAGAAAAGCTGTGTACTTCTCCAACACAATAAATCTTTTCATAGAAAATTAATTCTTCTGGGTCAGCATATTTCAATGCTTAGGAAAATGCCTACAGGGCCATTAAAACAAAAGTTGTCCAGGAAATATATACATTTTCTTGAAAGTCAACCCTTTGGTTTAATTACAAAAGTAACTAATTAATAGAGGTTTAGCAACAATTTTGCTTTATTAATGAATTATTACAAGAATTAGAGCTAAATGTTCTGCTCCTCTGTGATGTTGCATGGAATTGCAGAAGAGATGACTCTGCTATACACTTGACCTTTTCTGAAAAATCAGGCATTTGTTGTTAGCTGGCATATCAACCTAAAAATAAATTAGACTACTATTAGCATGCCAAGTGACTCCTGCTGGTTTTTTAAGCACCATCATCACAAAATCAGCTACAGCTTGATAGGATAGATGAGATGTTTTCACTTGTGGGAGCTTCACAAACGAGGGGTGGAAAGATAGAGGGGTAAAGTGGTACAGGAAGAGGGGAAGACAGAGAGAGGCATGAGATATTACTGTTTTTAAATTTTTTTTTAGTGAGAGACAGTGCAGAATAGGCCCATCTGGTCCTTCGAGCCACACGACCCAGCAATCCCTTTGGGTCCCTTTGGACTGTGGGAGGCAACCCAAACACCTGCAGAAAATCCACACACTCCATGCGGAGAATGTACAAACTCCTTACAGGCAGTGGCAGGCTGCTTGCACTGTAAAACGCCGCGCTAACCACTATGTTACCATGTTGAGCTGAACAGTGGAGCAGAATAAAACAGGATGGAGACTCAGAGGAGGAAGAAATGTAGAAAAACAGATAGACAAAAAGTTAGATGTATTACTGAACTGCGTTTAACGTAAGCAGATGCAAATAATACATACACTGTTAAATGCAAAAGCACAGGAGAATTTGTCCAGAAATATTTAGTTGATATCTATCATACATGCATAATTTTGTAGTTCGATTATATAGACCACAAATAATTCATACCATCTGTTTGAATGTCATCCCATTTTCTTCAGCAAGCTTCTGTAATATGCTCAAATCTTTTAAACCCCAGGATGGATTTCTTTTAAAAGAAAAAAAAAAGCATTTAAATTGAAATGTTGCAAACTATATTATTAACTTTTTTTTAAAGCAAGAAACTTTATAAATGAAAATAAATTGCAATCATAAATTACCTCTGCCTTAAACTCAAATCAAAATCTATGTTGCTCTGTGGAGTAATCAAGCCATTGATCGCATAGGGCTGCAGGAAAGAGTAATGTCAAATTAAATCAGTGACTATCCATATTAATCAAAACATCCCCTCCAGCAACCTACTCAGCCACAGTGAAGAGGGCTTCAAAGTCCAAATTACCAATTAGTTGAGTCAAATTTGTAATCTTCCAGAACAATATTACACAGGCCAAACCACAGGAAGAGTTGGAATAATGCAAAAATAGGAAAGAAATAAATGCCGTTCCATAGCAATGTTCACAATGTTTTCATAATGCCAACTTTATTGTTCCAGGTTATTAATACAGGCACAAATGATCACCATCATTCCCTGAAAAGGCCCTCTTAGTTCAAAAAATTATAATAAAGAACCAAATCTACTGTTGTGCAGTGTTAATTTCAAACCCCCAGTGTATTCACTACTTTATAATTATGCAGCTTCTTTTACTCTGTGTAAACCAGTACAAAGACATTGAATATCTTCAACCTAAATGGACAACCTGTGATAAATACCTAATCTTTTCCTGTAAAAGCAAGTTGTTTGGCACAATTAACTAGAAACACAGGGGGCTAAAGTGAGATCATGGAGGATGTCAGAATCATGATCTCTGTGTCATCAGTGACTGATTTCATGCAGGTCACTCTGGGAAATTCATGCTCACACATCAAAACCTCCTTGCTGTTTATTGGATAAACAATCTCATTCATGGAGGGCAGCGGGGAGAAGAGTAGCTGGACATCACTACATCGAGAAAACCATCACTACATCTTTAACTACCACTGGATGTTATTCCACAGCTTAGAAGAAGCCAAGGCAGACCATCGGTAATAGCCCCACCTTCACTTTCTGAAACAACTCTGGATTCCATAGCAGAAGAAACATAAAGCAAAGTAGGCTCTTCACACCCTGGTGCCTTCTCTACCGCTCAATGAGATCATGAGTGATCTTGTACCTTCATGCCACAACTCTGGACCAATCCTCTACCTCTATTCTTTGATTGCCTTAATATCCAAAAATCTATCAATCTCTGCCTTGGAACAATTCAGCCCAATTTGTGTAAAATTCACTGTGGACAAAGAAATTTCCTCTCATCTCAGTCCAGAGTCACCAAGCCCTTATTTTGAAATTGTGACCCTTATTTCTAGACACTCCAGCCAGGGGAAATATTATCCCTGTAACTATACTGTCAAACTCTTTAAGAACAGTGGTCCCTAGATGTTGAGGTGTAGTAATGGTTATGCAGATGAACATTAATTGGTTAGCTTCTCCCTTTTGCTAGAGCTGCTGATTTCAGCACATGTGAAACTTGGGACAAGCTATTCCCAGGCTTGGTTGCATGCAGATGTGAACTGGTGCGTTGAGAAGAAACTGCTTCCTTAACTGAACTGAGAAGTGATTAATTGTACCTTACCATATCTTCAGAGAAGATCTTTTGTTGTTCCTTAAGTTTCAGTCATCCTCCTCCTCCTACTGGAGTGCCATGGGAGAGGACTGCATTGTATAAATACAATATTGCACAGAACACAATAAGATGAGATATTCTGGTATGTCCAGAAAGATCCTTTAAGTGGTGTCAATAAGCCTTTCCTCCAAGCAACACTGCTTGCTGCTCCCTTCATGAAGGGAGATGAATTTGCTTCTCTTTCAGCAGAGAAACTTCCAACCCTACCAAATGCAGAGAGTAATATGGTAGATCATCGTCTAAGGTCACAAGAATGAATCCAGATCATTGATATATTATGTAAAAAGAATCGGTCCCCTGTGGAACACCACTAATCATAGGCAGCTAACTAGAAACGGCTCCCTTTATTCCTACTCTTTCCCTGCTGCCAATTAGCCACTGCTTTATTCATGGTAGAATCTTTCCTGTAATACCATGGGCTCACAGGTTGTTAAGCAGCCTCATGTGTGGCACCTCGTCAAAGGCCTTCTAAAAATCCATATACACATCAACCAATTCTCCTTGTTATTTCTTCAAAGAATTCCAACAGATTTGTCAGGAAAGATTTTTCCTTAAGAAAACCATGCTGACTACAGCCTATTTTATCATGTGCCTCCAAGTACCCTGCATCCTCATCCTCAGTAACCGACTCCAACATCTTTCCTACCACTGAAGTCAGACTAACTAGCCTATAATTTCCTTTCTTCTGCCTCTCTACCTTCTTGAGGAGTGGAGTGATATTTGCAATTTTCCAGTCTTCTGGAACCATTTCAGAATCTTATGATTCCTGAAAGATCATTACTAATGCCTCCATGATCTCTTCAGTCACCTCTTTCAGAACCCTGGGGTGTACACTATCAGGTCCAGATGACTTTCCTTCAGACCTTTCAGTTTCCTTAGAACCTCTCCAGTTATGTTAACCTCACACACTTCATGACCACTGACACCTGAAACTTCCACCATACCGCTAGTGTGTCAAGGTGCTGGAGCAGCGACCCAATCGCAGACGAAGTACTGTGCACACTGTGATATTTACTGAGTAACAAATCCAGAGGGGCAACAAAGTCAGCGTCAAAGTTCAGGCGGAGATCAAAAAATCCAGAGAAATCCAAAAATCAGAATCAGGATATAGACAGGGTTAAAAACCAGAACAATCAAGATAAACAGGCAGGGGCAATACCCAGACAGACAGAGTTCATTTATGGATGCTGGAAAGGCTCAGGAAAACTCACTGGCATAATCTGGCAAAACAGGTGAAAACACAGGACTAAAATACGCAACAGAGGGGCAGATGATAGGTGGAACACAGAGACACAGGTGGCAGCAATACAGGAAATCATGGGAAACAGGTGAGAGGCGGAGTAATCAGTGATACAGGGGCCAGAGTAGAGCAGGGGCGGGGACAGGAGCACCCGGGGCATGAAAACAAACAAGAGCACATGGCAATACAAAAACACAGAATGATGGCTTGGGGGAAACACACAAGACAGGGTTCAACTGGAGGTACTAACATCGTGTCTTCCACCACAGTGAAGACCGATGCAAAATACTTTAAAAAGTTCATCCACCATTTTGTTGTCCCAAATTACTCCCTTTCCAGCAGTCCGATATCTGCTTTTGTCTCTCTATTACACTTTATGTATCTGAAGAAACTGGCGAAGATGGCTTTCCGTCCCTCACCATCAATGTTGCCCTCACCTGCATCTCTTCCATTTAGTGTATGTTTGCTCTCACCCCATCCTCCCGCCACAATACCAAGGATAGGGTTCCTCTTGTCCTCACCTACCACCCATTAGTCTCCTTGTCCAGCACGTAATTCACTGTAAATTGTGCCATCTTCAACAGGATCCTACCACCAAGAACATCTTTCCATCACCCCCCCCCCCACTTCCCGTAGGGAATGCTCCCTACACGACTCCCTTGTCCATTTGTCCCTATCCACTGACCTCCCTCCTGGCACTTTTCCTTGCAAGCGGAACAACAGCTACACCTCCCCCTACACCTCCTCTCTCACAACCATTCAGTGCCTCAAACAGTCCTTCCAAGTGAGGCAACACTTCGCCTGTGAGTCTGTTGGGGGTCATCTACTGTATCCAGTGCTCCCGGTGCAGCCTCCTGTATATCAGTGAGACCCAATGTAGAATGGGAGACCACCTCGCTGTGCACCTACACGCTGTCCCCAGAAAAAGTGGGATTTTCCAGTAGCCAGCCATTTCAATTCTACTTCCCATTCTCATTCTGACATGTCAGTCCATGGACTCCTCTACTGCTCCCCCTTCATCATACCCCATTCCTCTCCTCTATCTCCTTATCTACCATCACCCCCCCCCCCACCCCGCACCACCCCGGTGCTCCTCCTCCTTTCCTTTCTTCAACCCTCTCCTATCAGACTGCCCCTCCTCCAGCCCTTTATTTTTGTCACTAAATAACTTCACCCCCCTCCCCTTCTCCCGGTTTCACCTATCAGCTACCACCTTGTAGTTCTTCCTCTCCTGCCCCCCACTTTTTACTTTGACTTCTCATTTTTTTCTCAGTCCTGATAAAGGGTCTCAGCCTGAAATGTCGACTGATTCCATAGATGCTGCCTAGCCTGCTGAGTTCCTCCAGAATTTCGTATGTGTTACCTTAGATTTACAGCATCTGTAGATTTTCTCCTGTTTGTGAACCAATCCAGAATTGCTGATCCTCGAGTGGGCTCAACAAAAAGCTGCTCTAAAAAGCCATCTCAGAGGCTTTCCACTAACTTTCTCCTTGGGATCCAGCAACAACTTGATTTTCCCAATTTATCTGCATAATGAAATCCCCCATGGTTAAAGTAATATTGCCTTTTTGTCTTGTTTTTTCTATCTCCCACTGTAATTTGTAGAACACATCCTGGCTCCTGTTCAGAGGTCTGTAAATAATTCCCATCAGAATCTTCTTACCCTTGCAGTTTCTTAATTCTACCCACAAGGGTTCCACATCTTTCAATCCTATGTCACCTCTGTAAAAATTTGATTTCACTTTTTTACCAGCAGATCCATTCCTCCTCTGCCTATCTGTCTGTCCTTTCATCAGGTTGTGTATTCTTGAAGATTAAGCTCCCAACCACAATCGTCTTTCAGCCATGACTGTGACACCCACAATCTCTTAACTTGCACTACAAGATCATCTACCTTATTTTGTATACTGTGTGCATTCAAATATAATATCTTGTACTTGTCACCCTTTTCAAAATCAAGGAAATAAAGGGCTCTTTACTTCACATTAACCTTCACTGTGAGGTTGAGGCATGACATTGCTGCTATCAGGTGACCATTTCCTTAGAAGAACCCTAGCCTCTAACTATCCTGTTCTGGTCAGTTGCACATATGAATGGAGCTGTCCGAGCACTGTTATTTAGAGATCTTCTCCACCATCTGCCTCAACTGGTAAGTTTTCCATCCCTTCTAATTACACTGAAGTTCCCTCTACCTGGACAGAAGGATACACCCCACTATCTTGCTCCCACTAAAAACTAACTCACCCCAGTTCCACTTAACACCATGACTGCTGAAGAACTTCAGAAAATTAAGGACTGCAGTTTAAATAGTGGGGCACTTCTTCATGCGGCCACAACAAGGTTTCCTGTACATAGTTCATACAGTGCAGTAGCAGGATAGACCTGGCCTAATTTTTCAGCATTGGCATCGAACTACTGTTTCATGACACCACTAACTCAACATTGTGCATACTGATAGCTATACACACACTAGAGGTGGGAGTGACATAGTCAAATGCTGCAGAATTGCCCCTCCAAATGCAAATGAAATTCGTGCTCACTGTGTTACATTCCTTGTTTTCAAAGTTTTACATTTAGGCTAGGCCTCGCTTGTGAGAACATCCCACCAAGGGTTGAACTCCAACAGTGTAAAACCCTGTGAAAATCAGGCACTTCACTCCTACCCACGTTGGTTTAACTTTGTTAAAAGCTGGAATTTCAGCTGCACACAGTAGAATAAAATTTGGCAGGTTCAGACTAAACCTACTTGACATTTTTACAAGTACTCCAAGAATGTTTGACCGAGCATGATGTAAAGACCAGTTCCACAGCTCTGCAAACCAGAGCTGGAGACAAAGAAGGATCAATGTCAAACAATTATTGCTATATGAGAATGCAGTTCCCGATCACTTAACCTACTTCAACAATGATGTAGTGTTAAATCTACATTTGTGTGGGATGCCAACTGAACTTCCAAAGACCCACTAAACGGCTGGCATTTTAAACGGCTGACAAAATTGGTTTAATCAATGGTCACAAGGCCACAGCACAAACACATTATTTTATTTTCAGTGATAGAGGTCATTTCACAGACTATGACAAAAACGTCGGCTTGAGCAGCTGGTGCTCTTCTGTGAGGTGGGTCATCTTTGGTTGTCATAGAGACAACTAGCCTGGTTACTGATATGATTATAAAAAAAAATGACTGAGACAGACAGAAGTGAAAAGCAGATTTTACTCATTGTTGTACACGAACAAACGCGGTGCTGTGGAACTGGTACTCCCCTGGAATGTAAATTATTCTTTCTAGTTGCCTGAGAAATATACATTTATGTGAATCAACACATTGTCCATCTTAAAACAAATTTTTTGGCATTACTGATTCTATCCATGAACTCAAGCCTCCTATAATTAAGAATTTCAAGCTAAAGATGATAAACTTTCTACTCTGAGTAAAGATTGAAACTACCAAACACTCCCAAGTTAAATAATCCTGGCAATGCATTTTAGGGTCTCTCCAGTTGAATTTTTCCACCTATTTCTGAAAATTACTTCCAATTTATAAGTTTAATGTATGGCAATAGCCAGAACAAATCAACTCTATTTACTAATACTCAAATTCTACTAAGCCTAACTAATTGCAAAAGGTTAAAGGATATAGCTGTTATTAAAATGAACAAAAATTAGTATTAAAAATTCACATCACTTTTAAATGCCTATACTTCTTTTTGTCACCCTAACTCCAATCTTCTTCCAAATTTCTCTCCTTATACCTCTCCGCCTCTTTCCCTCTTCCCACTTGTAACACGCTTCTTACAGCCCATCTCCTCCATAAAACCTTTGATCATCTATAACCTTTCGTTTCATAATACTCCTTGGGAAGGCTGGCTATGTTAAAGTTGCTTTCTAAATACAGATTAGCACCGTTGACATAAACACAACATGAAAATTGCTCTCGACATCTCAGGGTTCTGAGTGGTTTCACAGATGCACTTTGGTATCATTATGCATCAATTCCTTGACTCAGATTTGCTTCAGCTTGCCACAGGATATAAACCAAGACTCTGTGTTTATAATGCAAACATTTTTCCCATTTAGAATATTGTGCAGTTTATCAATTCTCTGCAATAAAAAGACCCGGAATCATTATAAAACCTAATTTGTTTTCTGTACTGCTAACTTGACAATAATACTAGAAGGTACATTGGGAAGCTGTATAAATTGTCAAAGAATCCAATCTCATGGCTTACTTACCCCATAAGTGATCAGTAAGGCATTTGGTTTTAGTAATTGGCCAGCTCCTTTGAAGAGACCCTGCAGGAATAAAAATATTGCAAACAGTAATAGTTTTATAAGAAGGCAAGTTCCTAGGCAGGTGATTGCTTTCTCAAATGTCTTTCCAAATTACCTCAAACTTACACAAACAGAATTGCTTGGTAACTTCCATTTACATTCATAGCTAGGCTGTCAGAGAAGATGGTCCTCCTCAGGTAAGCAAAGTGGAGTATCAGATGGATAAGATGGAGATTTGTATAGTTCACAAAGAGCAAGTAAAAAAACAACACTAAAGGATCTGCTGTCTCACAGTGAGGGGCAAAAGGGAGAGAAAGCATGTGCTTGCAAACAAAATGGTATTTGGAAGAATAAAAAAAAACGGCTGAGGATTTTTCCCCTCAGATATTAACCTGTAAAATACAATAAATATAGATAATTAAAACTGCAACTGGCAGGGTACTGACACAGTGCCATTGAATTATACAGCACAGAAACAGGCCTTTCAGCCCATCTCATCCATGCTAACCAAGCTGCTTTCTTGAAGTATTCTCATTTGCCCACATCCCCTAAACCTATCCTATCCGTGAACATGTTCCAGTGTCTAATGCTGTAAATGCATCCACCTCTACCACTCTGGAAACTCATTCTACACACCCACCATCCTTTATGTGAAAAACCTGCCTCTTGGGTCCCCTTTAAATCTCTCTGTTCGCTCCCTTAACCTCCATTTTTAAACTCCCTACCCTGAGAAAAAGACTGCAACTATCTATGCCCCTCATGATTTTAAAAAAATCTTCAAGTTCCACACCACAGCCTCCTTCGCACCAGAGAAAACAGTCCCGCAGAACCAGTTTCTCTTCTTTCTGCAATGGTCTTATAACTGAAGCCCTCTAGTCCCAGCAATATCCTATGAGTCTCTTCTTGCTTCCTCTCTGGCTTCAGCACAACCTTTCTATAGTATGGCAACCAGAGTTACACACAATATTCCTAATGTTATCTCACCAAAGTCTCCTATAGCTGTAACCTATTTTTTTTAACCCAGTGCCCTGTCTGATGAAAGGAAATATGCTGTATTCCTTCTTTAGCACTTTGTCCAGCTGTTGTCGCCATTTTCAGGGAATTAGATTCTCCCAGCTCTTCACTGGTCTCTGTTGTTAACTGTGCAAGCCCTGCCCTGGCTGAACTTCCCAAAATGCATCACATTGCTCTTGTCCGAGTTAAATTCCATTTGCCATTGCTTTGCTCACTTTCCCAGTTGACTTAGATCAAGTGTAACTTTAGACAACTCTCTTAACTCTCCATCATACCAAATATTCTGATGTCATTCACACATTTAATAATCATGTGGTCTTCCAAATCATTATATATTATAAACAACAGGGGATCCAGCATCAAACCCTGCTCCAGTCTGAAAAACAACCCTCAGTACCACTCTCTGACTCCTTCTGCAAACCAATTTTGTAACCATCTCCTTCCACTGATCCAATTTTGTATCCGTGGGATCACCCTGGGTTCCATATGGTCTCAGTTCCAAACCTGCCTACCATGAGGGACCTTGCCATGACTGAGTCAGATACAAATGTGTCAAGCATTTTTGATTAAATAACTCACAGCCTAGTAGTGGAATGGAACAGAAATTAATGCACTTCCAAAATCTTTAACAAAATCTCCGCTGTCTTTCCACCAATCAGCCATTTTATTGCAGGTGATCCCAGTTCCTTTGTCTTGCAAAGGTCATTTGAATCAAGGAAGTTAATCATCAAACATCTGTGAAATCAAAACCTTACATACAGTCTATTTTTGCAGGTAGTTTGAGCACATCAACTTGGCAACTCTTTGAAGCCATTCTTCCAGCATCATCTTGCCCCAACTTGCATTCTCCACACTTCCAATTAACATGTAAGTATTTCCTCCTGTTGCCAATTGCTGCAGGTTACGTAGCTGTAGGCTTTTGTATGATTCAAGTGAAAAATTTCAGATTGCGAGCTATCTGCCTTCAACTTCCAAAAACTTTTCAGAACTCATCTCTTTGACCATGACTTTGATCCCTCCCCAATTCTCTTTGAATTCCTATGTAATGACTGATCTCGCTCTGTGTGAGGATGCATGAAATGCTGTAATATGGTAAAGCTGGTGAGCCGATTAAAAACTTTTACTTTTGTAGATAAATCACATGGTGGATGATGCTGCCAAATTAGATAGGAGATCAATTCAATAACTAGTTTAAAAAAGAAATTTATCATTTAATAAATCCCTAAATTGACATATTGAAACTAAATACTATAATATATATTTGCCTAATGATACATCAGAAGTATGAATAATAAAATATTTCAATTAAAGTTAAAACTTTAACTGGCAAATAATTAAATTGTGGAAGTAGATTACTGAAGTTGATTTCCATCTACTATAATCTGTTAACTCCAAAGTTGGACAGGAAAGGGTTGATAACATCATAGGACCTTTTGGATTAGGGGAGAAAAATGAAAATGGAGGAAGATTTACTGGCTGGTGTGTCAGAAACAACCAAGTGATCACCAATACTTGGTATAAAAATCATCCACGTAGATTGTGTACTTGGATTAGCCCTGGAGATAGAACAAGAAATATAATAGATTTCATTACCATCAATGAATGCTTTAGAAATAATATCACAAATTCTAAAGCCTACCCAGGAGCAGACTGTGGATCAGATCACCATCCAGTAATAGCTACCATCAAAACAAAATTAAAGAAACTGAAATGTGGAAAAAAGAGAGAGAAGTATATGTTGGGAGAACTTAAAAATGATAGCGTACTTAAGCAACAATTCAAAACAGCTGTAGAAGAACACCTCAATGAAAACAAAACAACAGCTATTTGGGACAGATTTAAATATGCTATACCGCAATCAGCAGAGGAGATAATCCCAGTACAAGAAGTCCAACACACCAACAAGGGGTGGATAACCCAAGAAATTCTAGATCTGATGGAACAAAGAAGGTTAGTGAAGAATAATGAAGTGCAATACAGAGAGCTAGACAGACAGACCAGACAATTGTGCAATATTGCAAAGGAAGAATGGCTGAATCAAAAATGCAATGAAGTAGAAGGCCATATTAACAACAGCAAAGAAATGCACAAGAAAATTAAGGAAATTACTGGAATTAAGAAAACCTTCTCCACAGGATGCATAAGATCAGCAGATGGATCCATACCAACAGATCCAGATAAAGTATGTGAGAGGTGGATTCAGAATATAGAGCAGCTTTTTGAAGATAATAGAGGGGAACCCCGAGATATTAAACACCCTAATTCTGGCCCACCTATTACCAAAGAAGAAATAACTAAAGCAATGAAAAGCATGAAACATGGTAAAGCCACTGGACTTGATCAAATTTCAGTAGAAATGATACAAGCCCTAGAAGATCTGGGCATAGATATTCTTTTTGAACTGTTTCAAGGCATATATGAGTATTGCCTGACGATCTCTTGAAATCAGTATTTATAACTCTGCCAAAAATTCCTGGAACTATTGACTGCGAAAATTATAGGACAATCAGTCTTATGAGCCACATAATAAAGATTTTGTTGAGAATTGTTCTGATTCCAATTAAAAACAAGGCCAGAAACTTCTAAACTGCAATATGGGTCTATTGAGGATAGAGGAACTAGGAACGCAATTTTCATACTACCAATGCTTTCAGAAAGGGCTTTCTGTGTTGTGCCGTCGCGGTGAGGCGACGCTGGAGTGTCCTCTCCAGGGCGCAGGCTTGGGCAAGGTTGTATGGAAGACTGGCAGTTGCCCATGCTGCAAGTCTCCCCTCTCCACGACACCAATGTTGTCCAAGGGAAGAGCAAGGGCCAATATAGCTTGGCACCACTGTCGCCGCAGGAGTTGCCAGAATGAGGTTGAAGGCAACGTCGGACTGCCTTAGGGACTCCAGTTCTGGATCTGTCCTCAGGGTTTATTCCCTAAGCCTTTCCCATCAGTGGGTATGGCTGCAAGACAGTGGAGGTTTGAAATCAGAGTTTCCCTCTCTTAGATGGACTGCTGTCCCAGGCTGACGAGCTCCATCTACCCAAAGCACTGGTTTTAAGGCGCCAGGACCCGCCTTCATCCCTTCTCCTGTCAGTAGAAATAGTTCTGCCGGGCTTAGAGGCTAAGCCACACGAGAAGGCCAGGAGTTGGACTTGGTTGTCAGAGGCTATTTGAGGCGCATGCCATGAGGAGCACTTTTAGGTAGTGAGAGTTTGTCCCCACTACCACTCCTCGGCTTGACAATCTTGGAAAGGGCAATTGAATATCAAAATGATGTCTTATTATGTTTGATTGATTTCAGTAAAGCATTTGACAAAGTGCAACATGAAAAATTATTTCAAATTCTCGTTAAACTAAACATAGACGGAAGGAACCAACAACTGCTTCAAAATTTATATTGGAATCAAATGGTGGCGGTAAAAATTGATGATAATATAACTGTTGGACTAAAATTCAGAGAGGAGTTAGACAGGGATGTGTTGCCTCACCAGAATTATTTAACATCTATAGTCAAATGATTCTCAGAGAAATAGAAGACCTAGATGGATAAAAATTAGAGGTGTTAACATCAACAATATAAGATCTGCAGACAATACCACCCTATTAGCAAGTGCTGCAGAAGACCTACAAATCCTCCTAGACAAAGTAGTACAACCTAGTGCAGATTTTGGTCTAACCATCAACTGTAAAAAAACAAAAAGTATGGTAATATCAAAACAGCAGGATACTCCCAACTGCCAATTGTACATCGGTAACTAAGAGTTTGAACAAGAGACCAGCTTTAATTACCTCGATAGTTTTATATCACAAGATGCTAGAATTTAAGTAGAAATAAAAAGAAGAATTGCCATTGCCAAAACCAACTTCAAAAAATGAAACCCATTTTTACCAACAGACACATTTCTATAACAACAAGGCTTAGGATACTAAAATGTTACATCTGGTCAATCTTGCTGTAAGCTGCCAAAACATGGACTATAACACCAGAACTCCAAAGAAACTTAGAAGCAGCAGAAATATGGTTTCTTAGAAGAATGCTGAAAATATCATATAGAGATAGGGTAACTAATGAGACAGTACTCCAACGTGCCCATACAAAAAGATCTTTAATAAGAACATTAAATGAGAAGAAACTTAAATTCCTGGGCCGTGTCACCAGAAAGGGAGAAATAGAATGCCTTACATTACAAGGCCGTATGCCTGGGAAACGTGGTAGAGGAAGGCAAAGAAGAAAAATATATGGACACTGTGAAAGAACTAACAGATCTAAGTGTGTGAGATATCATTGATGCTGCAAGGGATTGTTCGATGTGGACAGCCATGATCGCCCAAGCGTGTAACGCACAAGGCACATGAAGAAGAAGAAGAAGTAATCTGTTGTTCAAAAGAAAATCATTTTGGTATTTCCACTTCAACTTTTTGATTCTGACAGAAATGTCTGCTATAATTCAAACAGGATGAATCTATACAAATGGATTGAAACCTCACCTTGGTGCACTTTATTTCTGTGATATGAATCATGTTGATATTTAAAATAAGATCAAAGGTGTTTGGCTGCAGTCCTCCCCAGGTCTCCCAGCTTTGTGAGCAGTCAATATTAAGTGGCTGCTTGACATTCTCCACCCGAGTTGCTGCAATGTACGCAGAAATGCTAAAAAAAAAGTCAGAATCAGGTTCAATAACATGGGCATATTTTGTGAAATTTGTTAACACAGTCAGCAATACAATATAATACATGATAATACAGAAAAATGAATAAATCAATTACAGTAAGTATATATATGTATATTAAATAATTACATTAAAAAAGAGTGCAAAAACAGAAATAAAAAAAAGTGAGGTAGTGTTCACGGATTCAATGGCCTTTTAGGAACCGAATGGCAGAGAGGAAGAAGCTGTTCCTAAATTGCTGAGTGTGTGCCTTCAGGCTTCTGTACCTCCTACCTGATGGTAACAATGAAAAGAGGGCATGCCCTGGGTGTTGGGGTCCTGAAAAATGGACGTCACCCTTCTGAAGCACTGCTCCTTGAAGATGCCTTGGATACTATGAAGGCTAGTACCTAAGAGAGAGCTGACTAATTTTTCAACTTTCTGTAGCTTCTTTTGGTCCTGTGCAATAGCTCCATGCCCCCTCCATAGCGCACAGTAATAAAGCCTGTCAGAATGCTCTCCATTGTATATCTGTAGAAGCTCTCAAGTGTTCTAGGCAACAGACTAAATCTCCTCAAACTCCTAATGAAATATAGCCGCTGTCTAGCCTTCTTATAGCTGCATCCATATGCTGGTACCAGGTTAGATCCTCAGAGATCTTGACACCCAGGAACTTGAAATTGCTCACTCTCTCCACTTCTGCTCCTCTAGAGCATTGCTTTGTGTTCCGTTGTCCTCTTCTTTCTTTAGTCCACAATCAGAGATTTACAAGGATGTTGCCTGGATTGGGGAGCATGCCTTATGAGAATAGGTTGAATGAACTCGGCCTTTTTTCCTTGGAGCGACTGAGGATGAGATGTGACCTGATAGAGGTGTATAAGATGATGAGAGGCATTGATCGTGTGGATAGTCAGAGGCTTTTTCCCAGGGCTGAAATGGCTGCCACAAGAGGACACAGTTTTAAGGGGCTTGGAAGCAGGTACAGAGGAGATGTCAGAGGTAAGTTTTTTTTACGCAGAGAGTGGTGAGAGTGTGGAATGGGCTGCTGGCGATGGTGGTGGAGGCTGATATGATAGGGTCTTCCTAGAGACCCCTGGACAGGTACATGGAGCTCTGAAAAATAGAGGGCTATTGGTAACCCTAGGTAATTTCTAAGATAAGGACATGTTCAGCACAGCTTTGTGGGCCGAAGGGCCTGTATGGTGCTGCAGGTTTTCTATGCTGCTGTGTCTCTAGTAGGTCTTTGGTCTTAAATGATTGCAAGGTTGTTGCAACTACCTGGTACATTTCGTTCCTGTATGCCCTCACATCTCCATCTATGATACTTCACATTAAGTCTTTTTGTAAGACACCATGCTAATTGACAATAAAAATAAAAAAATCAAGTGCTGGAAACAATCAGCAGCATCTGATGAATGTTTCCAGCATTTTCTGTTACCCTCACTGTCAGTATGATACTACTGAAGGCAATTCAATGCTAATTCAGTTTAGGAATTCACAAATTCATCTTTACCTTAAGCATGTTATGCAAATTTAGTAATACATCAAATGTTTGCTGGTTGAAAAAAATCTCTCTTTCTATATATATATCTACCTATCTATCTCACACTTCAAGGTATGAGACATAGTTGATGTTTAACACATTTAGATGACAGTGATTATTTGTGGCACTCAAGTTAACAATGCTAATAATGCTAAGTGGTAAAAGCTAACATACCCAAGCCAACAAAATACATAAATTGAATAAATAAAAACCATATAATTTCTTCTCATTTGTTATTAGTTCCACATCCAGATGATTAAAAAGAGTAAAAAAACAACCATCCCATAAACTCTAGATTAGAGCACAAGTAACAATACATTAGTAATTTTATTTTCTTTAAACGCTTTAGGAAAGATTACACAGATTGTATACAATATAAGTATGTACCATATGTATCACATTACTTTCAACATGTTTTTGTCTTGCTGTAAACATCATAAAATAAAAATGGTTTGTCCCTCCTGGTGTTTTGATGATGATGGTTGACACTGGATAGATTACCAGTACAAAATGCTCAATGCCCCCTTAAAGGATTCTTTACATTCCTTGTTAAAGAGGTATCAATAGGCCATTATCTTGACCCGCTTATCATAATCCTGGTCTCTGGCACAGTAACCATACAATCCTTTGCAACATTAAAATGTTTTCTCCAAATCCATCATCTGTATGATGCAGTTAATATTATTCACCTACCCTCTTGCTGGCACTGTTAAATCTGGCATCTACAATTTAGGATTTGAGTACTTGCTCTTGTGAGCATTGTTTTGAATCTTTTGTAATCACACTTTAATGACATCGATGCATATAAAACTCAGACATCAGAGTTTCTAAAATTGATTTTCAATAATATTTAGAAAAGCAAACCAGCTTCAAACTTAAATATAAAAGCTTTATCTAAGTATACTTCTCCACATAGATGGTAATCATTCACACATCTTTGATGTTTCTCTTATTTCCTTTGAAAAATGATTTGGCTGTTAAATTTGAAATGAATAGGTCATAGTAGATAAAACATACAATTTAATCTTCTACAAATGACCATTCCTAATTTCACGACATGTGACCGTGACACTAAACCTGATTCTGATCTGAGTAATCTACTTCGGCACAAAAACTTCATTTATACTCAACAATTAATATCTGTAAGCGCAAAACTCACTGCAATGCTTAAAGTATAACAGATTTTTTGGAATAAAATTAAACAGAATGTTGCACAAATCGATTTATACATTAGTCAATAGCCTATTTTTGTTTTTAAAACTTATGATTGATCACTTTCTTCAAAAGTTTCTTCAAAGCCTTTCTTGATTGTACACATGAAAAAGCTCATATGTTAAACAAGATTAATCCACTGACAAGAGTTCTTAATTAAGTGAATTTTGATATGAACGCAGAAGTGAATGAAGAGACTAAGGAGAATAAAATGATTTTGGAGCACTATTGTCAGACCAATATCATACAAAATATGTGCCTGAATGAAACTGAGTACAAGTACCATATAATGTGAAAACTGTCTTAATCTTAAGAGATCAACAAAAATGCATGTTTTGTGAAATAATTTGAAAATTATGAATTATTACTCCCTGAAATTAATATCATCTTTATCTTACATTCCTCTGACAGAGATTAAGTCAAACAAAATAATTTCATGACATGACACAATATTACAAAAGACATACATATTTAGATTCACAGTTATACTGCATTGAAACCGGGCCTTTGGCCCACTTAGAAAAAGATACCATGCAGTAGTCAATCCATTTTCTACTGAGCTCTGGCACTTAAGTACTTTATACACATACTTTCCATGAAATTAATGACAATGGGGGCCTAAGAGGAAATCTAGAACAGTGCTCGAGGAGCAGGACATCTTCATACTGTTCAGCCCCAATCCATTATCCTGAGTCTAGATACAAGTAGAATGAAAATTAAGGGTGTTAGAAAGACACCTTATATTCCGTCTGGGTAGCCTCCAACCTGATGGCATGAACATCGATTTCTTGAACTTCCGGTGAAACCTGCACCCCCACCCACTTCTCATTCACTTCCACTATTCTCAGTTCCCTTTCTCACCTTTTCTCCTTATCTGTCTATCACCTCCCTCTAGTGCTCCTCCCCTATTTCTTTCTTCCATGGCCTTCTGACCTCTCCTATCAGATTCCCTCTTCTCCAGCCCTGTATCTCTTTCACCAATCAACTTCCCAGCTCTTTACTTCATCCCTCCTCCCTCTCAGTTTCACCAATCATCTGGAGCCTCTCCCTCTCCTCCCTCAACTTTCTTACTTTGATCACACCTTTTTTCCCCCCAGTCCTGATGAAGGGTTTCGGCCCGAAACGTCAACTGCACTCTGTTCCATGGATGCTGCCTGGCCTGCTGAGTTCCACCAGCATTTTGTTTGTTTTGCTCAGTGGAAAAAAAAGTCTACTTGTATTAACCCTATCTATAAACTTCATAATTTTGTACACCTCTATCAAATCTCTCTTCAATCTTCTACGTTCCAAGGAAAAAAGTCCTAACCTATTCAAGTTGCTGGTGAACGCAGCAGGCCAGGCAGCATCTCTAGGAAGCGGTACAGTTGACGTTTTGGGCCGAGACCCTTCGTCAGGACTAACTGAAAGAACAGCTAGTAAGAGATTTGAAAGTGGGAGGGGGAGGGGGAGGGGGAGATCCAAAATGATAGGAGAAGACAGGAGGGGGAGGGATGGAGCCAAGAGCTGGACAGGTGATTGGCAAAGAAGATGTGAGAGGATCATGGGACAGGAGGCCTGGGGAGAAAGACAAGGGGGGGGAACCCGGAGGATGGGCAAGGGGTATAGTGAGAGGGACAGAGGGAGAAAAAGGAGAAAAAGAAAAAGAATGTGTGTATATAAATAAACAATGGATGGGGTACGAGGGGGAGGTGGGGCATTAGCGGAAGTTTGAGAAGTCAATGTTCATGCCATCAGGTTGGAGCAACCTGATGGAAAACATATAAAGGATATATATAAAGGATTAAGACAGAGTTACAGGAATAGTATATATAGAGGCCATTACATAGCAGAATAAAGAAATGAAACAAATATTGTTTGTCTACTCAAAGACATTAAAATTTTGCTGGATATACTGCAGAACAACAATTCTAAGGAAAAAAACAGGGCACAATGAAATTCGCATTAGTTTAAGAAAAAGTATTAGAGAAATAAGTGCAACAGAAACCAATAAAAATCCAGAACCCAATAACTTGCCTCCTATCATTTTGAAAAAGGTGAATGTGAGAAAGTGGATGGACTGGACGTAAAACCAGAAAATTAGTCATCAGAGTTTTTAATCTAACATAGAATAGGAATGTTCCATTTCGCTGAACACCTACGCTCTGTCTGCCAGACATTTTAATTCCACGTCCCATTCCCATTCTGATATGTCTATCCACGGCCTCCTCTACTGTAAAGATGAAGCCACTCTCAGGTTGGAGGAACAACACCTTATATTTCGTCTGGGTAGCCTCCAACCTGATGGCATGAACATTGACTTCTCTAATTTCCATTAATGCCCCACCTCCTCCTCGTACCCCATCCGTTATTTATTTATTATATATATATATATATATTCTTTTTCTCCCTCTGTCCCTCTCACTATACTCCTTGCACATCCTCTGGGCTTCCCCCTCCCCCTTTTCTTTCTCCCTGGGCCTCCTGTCCCATGATCCTCTCATATCCTCTTTGCCAATCACCTGTCCAGCTCTTGGCTCCATTCCTCCCCCTCCTGTCTTCTCCTATCATTTCCGATCTCCGCCTCCCCCTCCCACTTTCAAATCTCTTACTCACTCTTCTTTCAGTTAGTCCTGACGAAGGGTCTCTGCCCGAAACGGCGACTGTACCTCTTCCTGGAGATGTTGCCTGGCCTGCCACGTTCACCAGCAACTTTTATGTGTGTTCCTAGAATAGGAATATCAACTTTGTAGTAATAATGCGAAGGGTACATCCATGGTTTGCTAGCTAAGTGAGCTGAGGAACCAGCTAGGGCATGGGTTACTTTAGACTGAATATTGTGCAATAGGAAAGAATTAATTCATAATCTTGTGGTTAAGGGTCCTTTTGGGAAGAGATTTTAGAACGTCCATTTAGATTGTAAAGGAGGCAATGTAAGGAGAAGGGAAAATAAACAGATTAGTCAGTCTGATAGCAACAGAAGGCAAAATGCTACAATTGAAAGTAAATGAATACATTGAAAGTAATTACAGGATTTGGCAGCATCAACATGGATTTACAGAAGGAAATTGTGTCTAACGAGTATGTTTGTCTCTCTTGAAGGTCCGAGACTCCCCGACTATAGGAAATATCCTCTCCACATCCACTCTAACCAGGCCTTTCAACATTCGATCAGTTTCTCCCGCCCATTCTTCTAAATTCCTGTGAGTAAAGGCCCAGAGCCTCAAATGCTCCTCATACAATATCAGACTAGATCAAAACAAATAACCTGTCTCTATTGTTTTCAAATCTAGAAATAGTGGTGGAAAACCTCCAATCTACTTACCCACTCGCAGCCTAGGGATCAAGGGCCTTTGCTGAGTAGTGGTGGGTATATGTTCTGTTTAAGTAAAGGCAAATTATCTCTGCCTTATGTTTCTTTCATGACGGTAACCAAACCATGACCCTACACATAATGTTGGAAAGACTCAACAGGTCAGGCCGCATCTATGAAAAGGTATAAACATTAAAGGAGTGGTAAGTGGATGAAAAGGATTAACAAGGCTGGATGGAATGAACAAGGGGGAAAGGTGGGATGGTGGATACTGAAGAGGATCAAGGTGGATAGGTACCTGAGGAAGGCTGATAAATAGAAAACAGTAAAAATAAAGAGGTTGTTTTTCAAGTTGAGGACTGTAACTAGTGAAACGGGTTAATTTAAACTTCAGACCACTGGATTGCATAGCGATAGAGTGACTGCTGGCAAACAGTACTGGGTAAGAGACCAGGGCTGAGGGGATTGTGTGGTTTGGGAATGGCTCAATCAGGAAAATTCCCCTGCATCTGTGATTTTGCTTCTTAGGTGCTGACAGCTCTTTGAAGTCCTTCTTTAAGCCAAGTTTAGCGGGTTATTCAGCCATGATATCCATCACATGTAGGTCAGATCCTTTCCTGCACCACTAACTGGCAATTCTGCCCCAAAAAACCCCCCTAGAGCAAAGTCACAGGGACAGGATGTCCTTTTCCTTCCTCTACAAACTGGACATCTGCTGAGTTCAACACACCAGGGCGAGCCACCCCCTACCCGTGTCGTTATACAATCCGACTCCTCCGCTTGGTACAGCACTTGCAGCCTCCAATTCCCTTTTTGCTGCAACTACTTCAGCCATTCTTAGATTCCGATCATCGACATCACTTTATAAAATACTATTTGCATCTGCAGATCGCGTTCCTTAGATTTAATCTACAATACCGCTGTATGAGAAACTCTAATTCTAAACAGGATGGAAGCAGTTTACGAACTTGTATCTGAAGGTTTAACTCCTCGGTGGCTCGTGGCTGTGGTTTGATGTTTAATGTCCAATGTCCTCAGCGCTGAACGCGCTCCGAGGCTGTGGCTCACTTCGGGAACTCTGCAGTTCATGTTCCAAGTGTTTTGGTTTACTCTTTTTTTAAAACTTATTTGCGCGATTTAATCGAGGCGCGGAACTGGCTCTGCGGCTGTGGCCTGCAGCCATCGACCCGTCGCTGAACTGACTGACTAAGTAGCTGTGGCTTGTGGCCACCGGCTTCTCGACTTCTGGACCGGCTCGGCTGCTCGTGGATTTGGACTCCCGTTCAGCGACTCTGCGGTTCGACGTTTAACGTCTTCCGTGTTATTTGCTCGCTTTTTGTTGTTTGCGCGATTCGTTCTTTTTTTTCGCGCGTTGAGCGTTTGACGGTCTTTGTTGAGTGGGGTTTCTTTAAACGGGTTCTATGTGTTTGTCCACGGGAAGGCAAACCTCAGGGTTGTATACTGTAAACATACATTGGTAACGAATGCTCTTTGAAACTTTAAACACTGTTGTTTCAAAATAAAAGCTGCCAAAATGCTGAAGGGAGGGATGCGTCGATCTTTAGTTCAGACGAGTGAGCCAGCAAGGTTTCTCGGTCTGTGAAGGGTAGTGATTTAAAACGGAATAGCTATGATGGCCAAACTACTGACCGTTGGACTGAACAGTGGCATAGCAAGGGACTCGGGCTCAGGCTGGAGGGGGACTGGGGAACAAAGTAGGGCCAGGGATGGGATGGTGGAGCGATGTGTTGAGTGACTTCCAGTAACTGGAGTGGGCATCAGGGCTGAACTCGGATGGGAACAAATTTGGGATGGAGAGGGTGGGGGAGGGAATCGAACCAGTAATTGAGCGAGAGAGAGTGTGTGTGTGTGTGTGTGTGTGTGTGTGTGTGTGTGTGTGTGTGTGTGTGGTGGGTGGGGGGGGGGGGGTGCTGAGTGAGGCCAGGTATGGGAGAACTGAGTGAGTGGAAGTAAAGTCTGAGGTAGGAGAGGTCACGAGAACAGATGCTCTGGTCAACCTCAGTGATGGCGAAGCGGGAAACAATGCGCAGCTACTGCGAATCTGAAATAAGAGTTGGGTACATTAAGCTCTCATTGTACATTTTCAGCATCACCCGCCTTTATCTTTCCGACCTCACCTCCGCCACGCTGCTTAGAAAATGACAAGAGTAAAGCAGAGCAAGAGACATCTGTTGCTTCCTGCCCACCTTTCCAGAGATCTCGGCTCCACTTCAGAGGGCTGCCACAGCACGTTGGGCAGCGCCTGGGCGAAGTGCACGGTGTGCTGGCCGGAGCCCGACGCCAGTTCCAGAGCGAGTGCGGGGACTTCGGGCTGCAGCTGCTGTCTGATCACATTCAGGATGGGCTCCTTGTTCCTCTCGGCAGCCGGCGCCACGATCATGTTGCAGCTAAGGCTGGACTGACTCCGGAGCGAGCCGAGAGCGGAGCGGAACAGCTGACGGGCCGTTTAGACTGTGTGTGGGTGACCGCACTCCTTCAAACACTCAGCATCGGCCCCCGGAGTCTCACAGCCCGAAACTTTCCCGGCAGCTGTATGCTCGGGCCGCACCGTGCCCTGGGACTTGTAGTCCGATATAGAACGTTACCCCAGTGAATACTGGAACAAACGGGGACTACTACTCCCAGAAGTACCTAGGACTATACGCAGGCGTATTCGTCAGTCATACGTGTGCACTGTGTGATGCAGAGGATTGCAGAAAGTGTGAAGCGTGGAAATTGCTCTTTGTCATTGTTTATTCTCTTTATGAGTCTTCTTCCACATCTAATCCGCTCTGTAATTTAATCCAGTCTCCCTCGCGTTCGTCCCCTAAAGTGGGATTTGTCCGTACCCACACAGTACCGAGTTCCACATTCTCACCTGTGAGGAAGTTTTTCCTGTATTCATTGCTGGATTTTTCGGTGATCACATGGTGTCGGAAACATTTCTACAAAAAAAACCATCAAACGTTCTTATTTTAACATTACAGTTTATTCATAAAATATATACAGGAAATACAATACAATCAATACATACACGTCCTTCATTACATTCTAAATGTCGTCGTATCAGTACTTTCGTCTGCCACCAATCCAATATATTCCATTTACTTAGCATTAAAGCGTGTTTTCTTTTTAATAATACACCCATGAAGTATTCCAGCAGCTCAGTGTCAGGAGACAACAGGGTCTTATGTTGCAGTCCTTCTCAGGGTCTTTTGTGTTGGACTCAACCATCTTCAGTGACTCCTTTACTGTAGCCTAGAATGTGCCAGGCAGCAGCTTTTACTCACAGACGCCTTGTTTCACTGGAAGAGCAGCAAGGTTTGGACATTTTGAACACAGAATAGTACAACATAGTGTGGCCTTTCAGCCCACAATCTTGTGCCCACCTATATAAATCTACTCCACAATCAATGTAACCCTTCCCTCCTACATAGCCCATAACCATCTATTTTTCTTACATCCATGTGTCTAAAGGTCTGTTAGATGTCTCTTCTGCCTTTACCATCACCCGCAGCAGTGCGTTCCAGGCAGTTACCACTCTCTATGTGATAAAATTTACCTCTGACATCTCCCTTAAACTTCCCTCCACTCACCTTAAATGAATGTCCTCTATGTTGGTCATTGCTACCCTAGGAAAATGGCACTGGCTGTCCATTCTATTTATGCCACTTATAACCTTATACACCACTATCAAGTCTCCTCACATCCTCTTTCTCTCCAGAGAGAAAAACAATAGCTTGCTCAAACTTGCCTCATTAAACTAGTTCCTGTGTGTCAAGATCTCTAAGGATCTAAGCTGGTCCCAACATATCCATGCAGTTATAAAGAAGACTATACTTCATTTGGAATTTGAAGAGAGTTGGTACGTCAACAAATACACTCAAAAACTTCTACAGATGTACAGTACTGTGGAGCGCCTTCTGACAGGCTGCATCACTGTCTAGTATGGGGCGGGGAGCTACCGTACAGAACCAAAAAAAGCTGCAGAGGACTGTAAATTTAGTCAGCTGCATGTTGGGTACTAGCCTACAAGGTACCCCAGGACATCTTCAGGGAGCAGTATCTCAGAAAGTCAGCATCCATTATTAAGGACCTCCAGCACCCAGGACATGCCCTTTTCTCACTGTTACCATCAGGTAGGAGGTACAGAAGCCTGAAGGCATACACTCAGAGATTCAGGAACAGCTTCTTCCCCTCTGCCATCTGATTCCTAAATGGGCGTTGAACCCTTGGACACTACTTCACTTTTTTAATACATAGTATTTCTGTTTTTGCATGATTTTTAGTCTATTCAATATTTATTTATTTACTGTTATTTATTTATTTATCTATTGATTGATTGATTGATTGATTGTTTTGTTTCTTTTCTTCTATATTATGTATTGTATTGAACTGCTGCTGTTAACAAGTTTCACGTCACATGCTGGTGATAACAAACCTGATTCTCATTCTGATTCTCTAATCCAGGAAATATCCTGGTAAATCTCCTTTGCACCCTCTCTAAAGTTTCCACATCCTTCCTGTAATGAGGTGACCAGAACTGAAAACAATGCCCTAAAGTGTTTTATAGTTTTATGGAACTATTACCCCGCGGTTTTTGAACTCAATCCCTGAACTACTGAAGGGCAGCGCACCATATGACTTTTTAATCACCCTCTGTCAAGTTGTGTAGCAACTTTGAGGGACCTATGGCCTTGGAGTCCAAGGTCCCACTTTTCATCTACACTGCTAAGAATCCTGCCGTAAACTTTGTAGTCCCTGTGCAAGTTCAATCTTCCAAAGGCATCACTTCACACTGTTCCAGATTGAACTTCATACACTACTTTATCTTCATCAATTTGTTTTGTCATCTCCTCAAAAAACACAGTCGGGCCCAATCTAACTGTAGGGCTGACCAATAGTAGTGCTGAAAGTCAAAGGGGAATGGCTACGCTTCCCTTGTGAAAATGGTCTTCGGATTACACTTGTGCCGTGTGATTGTAGTTTGCAATTGGCATTCCAAGTTGAACTGTTATCCAGGTCTTGCTGCACATGGACAGTTAAGTTCTAGTTTGAAATAGAGAGTGATCAACTCTGTTTAGACACAAACAAGAGAACATCTGCTGATGCTGGAAATTGAAGCAACACACACAAAATGCTGGAGGAAGTCAGCAGGCCAGGCAGCATCACACACAAAATGCTGGAGGAACATGGAAAAAAGTACAGTCGACGTTTTGGGTCTAAACCCTTCAGCAGGATACTGCCGGGCCTGCTGAATTCCTCCAGCATTTTGTGTCTGTAACTCTGTTTAGACACTCTCCATCTACATTTTTCTTCATTTCCCTACTCTTTCTGCTTCTCTTCTGTTTCCTCTGAATTCTGCTTGCTTTGGGTTAAGGCTGTATCAGACTTTGGAGATGCATTTGTTGACACCAATGAAGAGTAAATTCTCTGGTACCTGTGGAATGGGGCTCACACTGATCCAGTCATCTGAAGTGCTACTGGATAACTTTGATTGCTGATCCTTGTAGCTCTGTGCATCTCAATATATGAGAATCATGTCTGCTCTGAAATTCACACTACAATCAGGAATCTAAGATTTAGTCCTGTCTGCCAAGAGGCTTGGCCCAAGAATTAATCACTTCACACAATATGTTACACATTTGCAGCATTGTATGTTCATTGAGTAACAGCCCTGCATGTAGCACAACAGATCTGGTTCTTATGTGAACCTTGTAATGTGGCAATTTAGTCCGGTTTACTAAACTTAGAACAAAGTGGTTTGTAGACAGGGATGTATGACATTCACCCAGTGGTCACTTTATTAGGTACACCTTTACACCTGCTCGTTAATACAAATATCTCATCAACCAATCACGTGGCAGCAACTCAATGCATAAAAACACACAGACATGATTAGACCAAGCATCAGAATGGAGAAGAAATGTGATCTAAGTGACTTTGACTGTGGAATAATTGTTGGTGCCAGATGGCGTGGTATAACTATCTCAGAAACTGAGGATCTCCTGTAATTTTCATGGTCAACACTCCCCAGAGTTTATGGAGGATGGTGTGATAAACAAAAAAAATCCAGTGGGTGGCAGATCTGTGGGCAAAGATATGGGAGAAGTCAGAGTGGAATGGTCAAACCGGTTCGAGCTGACAGAAGGGCGGCAGTAACCCAGACAGCTACGCATTACAACAGTGGTGTGCTGAAGAGCATCTCCGAATGCACAACACATTGAACATTGAAGAGGCAGGAGACCATGAACATACTCTCAGTGGCCACTTTATTAGGTACAGGAGATTATATCTGCTGCTGTTGTTTGAAATGATTCAGATACCAATAGGTCTGTGCCTCACTGGCACAGCCAGAGCAGGCCAGATACAGGCACTTTGTTGGAGTACTGCCTCTGGCAGGTGGAAGCTCTCAGTATGCGTCCAGAATTTATGAACTGGGGACTGTTAATAAATGCTGGCCTTGCTGATAATCCCTCTGTCAACAAAAGAAAACTTCTGGCTGTACATTTCCTTTAACTACTTTCTATGTTGCAGCATAAGCAAGAGAGGCTGGGAGCAGACATGATTTCAGGTCTATATTAAACAAGCTTATACTCATTCATAAACACGAGAAAGTCTGCAGATGCTGGAAATCCAGAGCAACAGACACAAAATGCTGGAGGAACTCAGCAGGTCAGGCAGCATCTGTGGAAAAGAGCGAACATCGATGTTTCAAGTCAAGACTCTTCATCAGTCCTGATGAAGAGTTTCAGCTTGAAACATCGGCTGTTTCCTCTTTTCCATAGATGTTACTAATTCATTTTGTGATAGGAAATGGGCTGCAAATGATAGTTTTGCAGAAAGAATACAGAACATCCCATTGTATAGATAACTTTATAGTCCACAAGCCCAGACAGGCCCTTATTTCCTGCTTTTAATGAAGAATAAGATTGGTTGTTGTAAGAAACCAGCAGCACAACATCTCTTCAGCTTTTCACTGGATGGGTTAGGCTGGTATTTATCTCTAATTTCCATCTAGTGGCTTCTACTGGGAGATGTGTGAGCACAGATGTAAAAGCACATTGTCATTTGGTTTCAAGGAAGTGGATACATAGTCAAGGTGCCAAAGGGGTTGCTTGCTCATATTGAGTCATGTTCAAAAACAAACTTAGGACAGAAGAATATTGTTTGGAAAAAAACAGGAAAATTAGAAGTGAGTGATGCAGCTAATTAAAATGTTTGTCTTTGCTTTCTATTACTGCGGCATGTTTCTTCTTATGTTTCATAACATTTTTATGTCAGTTTTGAGACTGCAAAATAATGCTATTTATGGTGATTTGAAAGTACAAAAAATGATCGAAGCAGTTTTGTATATATCAGAAAGAGAGCTTTGGTAGATAAGTACATTTAATGGAATAAATTTTCACTGACAGAATGATTGAAATGCAGTCATTAAACTCAATTATCCTGCAGGAAATGAACAGTGGGACTTAACGTTTAAAATCCAATGCTAAGTCATTGTGTTCCCATGGAAACCTAATGCTCTCCATTTCAGAACGTTTATTCCAGATTTTTCTTTTCCCTTAGAGAAATAGAAAGAATCCTTTGATTTTACCCACTATTTTGTAAAAGTTGACATAAATAATCTGGTGTTGTCACATACTTTCTTGTTTATTTCATTAACAAAATAAAATACATAATTTTCAAAAGGTTATGAATATAACAGGAAAAGGAATTGTTTAAGAATTAGGGGCATTGAGAAAGAATTAATTGGATAAATCTTTCAAAGACCTGACACAGGCAGGATGGGCTGAACAGCCTCTTCCCTAGTGTAAGGTTCTATGATTTTGTTTTGTCATCTTTTGCTTATTTTTCTCTTGGATGCATTATCAGTTAATTAAACTATTAGATCACCTTCCTAGAGTTTATCTCAGTCATCTGAAGTGATCATTTTTCTTGCATGTTTGTTAGTATTCATCAACCAAACTGATATATTTCTGCACTAAAAGATGTATGGCAGATGTTATGTGGCACTGTGAATAATGAGGAATAATTTATGTGATCTGGCCACCCGAAGCAAAATAATATTGCACCCTCCTTTTGAATCACATAACACCTCTTGTAAAAAGTCACAAAGCAATTTAGAGAATAAAAGCGGCCAGATGCTTTTTGTGTTTCTGTGCTGTCTGATTTTGCGATTCTGAGACAGCCCTGGTGATGAAGCCACACTTAACAGCAAAGCTTAAAGGCAGCTGCATCCAGATCACTTTTCAAGCGTTTCATTGAACAACAAAACTTGCAGTCAAGAAATAGTGATAAGCCCATCCTGTCTGTCCAAAACAAATAGATACCAGAGTTGTCTGTGGCATCAGACTGATAACATGAAAAATCACACCTATACACAAAGAGGTGAAAATTTAACACCATATGTGATCTCCCTGCACAGTCAAGCACTGGCAGGGTTACAATTATAATTCATCTTTGCAGTGAAGCAGTTGTCCTGCTAACATACAGATTCCTTCTGTCCAGCTGTGGCCTGAATTATACTCCGCATCATCCTCCCCTATTCACTGAAGCAAGGTCACTAACTCTTTTCCCATTCACAGCTGAGGTTACCCAACAGACTCACTGAAGATCTCCTCCTCTCTTTCATGTAATACAGATATGTAGATAGATTACAGAAGCGTGCAGAAACAACAGGCTTGTCATCTCGGGGGACTTCAGCTTTCCCAGTGTTGACAAGAATACAAGAATACTCCTTTAATACAAGAAACATAGATGATACATCCAAGAGGTTTTCCTGAAACAGTATGTGGAGAGTCCAACACACGTGGATCTTGTTTTAGAAAGTAAGCCAGGTGATAGACTTGATTGTGAATAAACTTTTTGGGAATAGTGACCATAACTCAAATCGTTATGAGTAGGGGCAAAATTGGATCTTGCATGAAGGTACTAAGTTGGGGAGGGCAAATTACAACAGGATAAGATAGGAACTAAGGGCATTGATAGGGAGCAGCTGCAGTGGAGAAGACAAGTCCATGTCTGACATGTGGGAGCTGAATAAAGACTAGGAGATTAGAGTTCAGGCTCATGACGTTCCAGCAAGGAACACGGTCGTGGACAGTAAGGTTATGGAAACTTTGATGACTCAAGTCCTAAATTTAGTGAGGAAGATAAAGGAAGAAAATGTAAGGTTTAAGAAGCTAAAATCAAACTGGGCTTTATAGAATAGGAAGACAGCATGAAAGTGCTCAAGCAGCTGATTAAGAATGTCAAAAGGGGCCACGAAATGTCCCTGGTAAGCAGAATCAAGGATTCAAGGCATTTTATATTCATATTAAGAAAAATAACATAATTATGAGAGGGCAGGTTCACTGAAGGATGAAGGATCTTGAGTTAGAGCCAATGACCGAGGTATTAAATGAGTATTTTTTGATGGTATTTACCAAGGAGAAGGATTTGGAGCTCCATGAGGGCAGAGAGGGATACACAAATGTGATGAGACATTTCAAGATCAAGAAGGAGTTAGTGCTGGGTAATTTGAAAAGCATTAAGTTGGTTAAGTCGCCAGACCTGGATGCCATATATCCTGGAATATTTAAAGAGGCAAGTGAGGAGATTGGTAGGGCATTGACGAAGATCTTTGTTTCCTCATTAGCAACAGAGGACAAGAGGGAAGCATATATTATGCCCTCATTCAAGAAGTGAAATAGGGATAATCCAGGTAATTATAGGCCAGTGATTCTCATGTCATGGTAGGGAAGGTATTGGAGAGTATACTGAGGGATAAGATTTATGTGCATTTGGAAAGGTGTGGCCTGTTGAGGGACAGTCAGTATGCCTTTGTTTAGGGCAGGTCATACCTTACAAGCTTGAGGAGACGAGAAAGGAACTTGATGTGAGTAAGGCAGTGGTCATTATCTACATGGACTTTAACAAGGCATTTAATAATGTTCCACATGGAAGTCCGATTCAGAAGGTAAAGATGCATGGGATGTAGGGTGAATTGTAAGTTTGGATTCAGAACTGGCTTGCCCAGGGAAGACAGAGAGTAGGTATGGAAGGCTGTTATTTTGCATGTAAATGGATGGATTGGAAAGTTTGCAGATGTCATTGACACTGGTGGAGGTGTGCATAGTGTAAAGGACCATCAACGAATATAGTCTGATATCGACCAGTTACCAGATATGGGCAAAGAAATGGCAGATGGAGTTTAATTCGGGCAAGAGTGATGTGTTACACTTTGGGAGGGGAAGTGAAAGGGGTCTACAGTTAATGGTAGACCCCTTAATAATATTAAGAGGGATCTTGGGGTCCAGGTCCATTGATCACTAAAAGTGGCTATGCAAGTGGATAAGAAAACCTATGGCACAATTGCTTTCTTAGTACAAGTGTTGAGTATAAGAGTGAACAATTCATGCTGCAGTTATATAAGAATTTAGTCAGACCACACTTAGACTATTGTGTGCAGTTCTGGTCACCCAGAAGGATGTAGATACTGTGGAGAGAGTGCCGAAGAGGTTGACCAGGATGCTGCCAGGATTAGAGGGAATGAGTTATAATGAAAGGTCACCTAAAGTTGGATCTCATTAGAGCATCAGTGGCTGAGGGGAGACCTGAAAGGTGGTTTTAAAACCATGAGAGGGTAGAAAATCAGAATCTGTTCCACATGGTAGAAATGTCAAACACGAGAGGACTTGGGGTTGGGGGAGGGGCATAGTTTAAGGCGATGTGAGGTGCTAATATTTTTTACATAGAGAGTGGCAGGTGCTTGCAATAGGTTTCCAGGGTAGTAGAAAAAGCTGGCATTTTGGTGGAGTTTACGGGGCTTTTAGATAGGCACATGAATGTGAAGGGAATGGAGGGATGTGGATGATACACAGGAGAAAGGCATCTAGTATAAATTGGCATCATGATTGGTACAACTCTGGGGGCTGAATGCCCTGTCTAGTGCCGTACTGTACTGTAAATCTGAAATCTCACCTTCCTGTTTACCTTACAGGTCTTCGTGCAGTTCCCATTGGCTTTAGCCTGCAGAAGGAGCCACCCTTGTTCCAATCTATCCCTGGGTTTAAGAGCATTTGGAATTCGGTAGGGTCATTGGAGTATATTCAATCTCTGGTAAAGAGGGATCTTGCTGGTGTTCAGAACGTGTTCTTGCTGAATTCACTGTAAAATTCTAGTTCATTTAGATCAGAAAGAATTGATTTATGGATAAGACTGTATTTTAACATCAGTAAATTCATTGCATGCAAGGTGTAGAGTGAGCCATGACCCAGCCACAAGACTCTTGCCTCCAAGTCAACAAATAGTGGGTTTAATTTTCATTCCATTGATTCAAGTTGATCATTTATTTATTTATGTGGTGATACAGAGCAAAGTAGGCCCTTCCAGCCCATTCAACCACTCCGCCCTGGCAAACCCCAACTCACCCTAACCCAATCACAGGTCAATTTACAATGACCAATTAACCTACTTTGTAAGTTTTTGGACTGTGGGAGGAATCCGGAGCACCCGGGGGAAACACACACATTCCACGGGGAGAACGTACAGAGAATCCTTACAGACAGCGCCAAAATTGAACTCTGAACTCTGACCCTCTGAGGCTTAATAGCGTTGCACTAACTGCCTCTCTGCCGTAGCGCCCATGGCTGATTTAGGCTGATCATATCCACAATTCCAGACAGATGTAAAAGATTCCATGGCAAATTTGAGCACATGTTCTAGTAAAGCTTGTTATTTCGTTGTTGCTTATGGGATCTTGCAGAGTACAGATAAGTTACCACTTTTAAAGCATTGCTATGGAGGTACCCTTTACAAAGAAGTTCTATGGGATGGTTAGAGGTGATGGGAGGGACAATATAGATGCAAATTATTTAATATTTACTTCCATTCCACACATTCCAAAATGAGTCATATTCTAACTTGTGGAGAGAAACCAGTGAAGAAGATGGGAGAATGTTGTGTACATATTTACATTGATAGTATAAATTATTTTAAAAGTCAATCATTCTGTCATTCAGAGTTATTCCTTAAGCATCTCAAAGGCCAAATGGCAGTTGGTCTTCTGACTTAGTCCGTATTAACATGATGGAGGATAACTCATTACCCAGATCAAGTACAGGATGAAAGTGGTAAGTTGCCATGATAGGATACCTCGAAAATGCAACGGACAGATATTAATACAGAAAATGTAAAACTGGCAGGACAAAATAGGCAACTGGTTATCTGGCAGTGTTCATGTTATGAAAATTGAGATGGATGCTATCATCAGGAGTTTGAAAATAATTGTTATCATGTAACTGAATGATACATGGAGCTATAGAGATAGCCTAGTCAGTTTTTTACTGTCTTTTTTGTGAATATATAATTAGTTAGAGCTTGGAAGTAAGTGGAAGCAAAGCACTGTAAAGGGAAATGATAGGCTTTCACAGAATCTAACGGCCACAGCAGGAAGCTGCGTGATGTAACATCAGCCAGTTATTCCTTTCTACTAAGTAATTACAGCTGTAAATGTTTGTTCTAATGCCAGATTTTTTCCAACCATTCCTCTTTTCCCTGCTTCGGCTTTCTCTCCCTCCTCTTTCATATCTCTCACCTTTTGTTTGATCAGTTATTAAGAACAGTCACTTAGCTGAGTTTAGTAGTACTACAACAGGTTCTCCTGAAGAAGTCTTAATTTTACCTTCCCTGGGCTCAGGGGGCTTGTAAATACTTTGCAACCAGTTGACTATTTTTGAAGAGTGAGCACCTTTGTAATTTAGGTAACAAAATGGCCAATTTATACGCAACAAGATCTCACAAATAGCAATGGGATAATGGCCAGACAATTTTGCTGATAGGGGATAAATATTTTGGAAATTTCTTACCGAAATTAAAATAGGATGTTTACTTATGTATATTGCTCTATAAGATAGATAAGTTTATCTCCTATGTCATCATAAGCTTGCCAGAATTGTGCCATTTCTTAAAAGAACCCTGGAAAAGCCGTGGATTTATGAAAGAAAATTCCTGCTTGACAAACTGAGAATTACCTGAAACTAAGAGCAGACTAGTTAGGAGCAAGCCTGTAGCTGGACTTCCAAAAGTAACATCAAATATTAGATTAGATAAAAATAAATCCCTCCTCCGCCCCTCTTCTTCTATTCCGCACTCTGGTTTCTTACCTCTTCTCAGCTAACTATTACACCCCCCTCCCTTCCTTTTCTCCTATGGTCCACTCTCCTCTCCTATCAGATACCTTCCTTTCCAGCCCTTTACCCCTCCTACCCACCTGGCATCACCTATCATCTTCTAGCTAACCTCCTTCCCCTCCCCCACCTTTTTTATTCTAGCCTCTTCCCCCTTCCTTTCCAGTCCTGAAGAAACATTTTGGCCCAAAACACCAACTGTTTATTCACTTCTATAGACGCTGCCTGACCTGCTGAGTTCCTCCAGCATTTTGTGTGTGTTGCTTTAGATTAGTGGGTTCTGGAGTCAGAGTTTGACTGCAGGAGGAACAAGGTCTGATAACCCCCTGGATTTGCGAATCCATGAGACTGGGGTTCGAGGCCTAGTGTTTGGAGTCAAAACGTTGGCATATCTGGAGTTTGAGGCCTGGTTTTCAGTGGTTGATTGGTCCTGTGGTTGATGCTGAGGACCAGGATCTGAGGGTCGAATCGGAAGTACAGAAGTTCAGGCCCAGTGGCAAATCTATGCGAGTCTGCAGGGGTAGTTGAAGGCCCAATGTCTGTGTCTCTAAGTCCAAATCCAACTCCACTGAAGAGTGGAGGCCTGTCTTGGGCTTAGGGGAAGGTGTACAGTGTGTACATAGATGTGAGGGAGGGATGGGGCTTGTTTTGCTGTTGTTGTTTTGCTGCTTGTTGTTTTCCATGTTGTTCTGCTGAGCATTTGCAAGCTGCCCCTAGGACACCTTTGGACGTGTTGGGTGTTAACACAAGCAGCCACATTTCATTGTATGTTTCAATGTACACACGATAAATAATCTTGAATCTCGAGATTATAACATTTTACTGGCATTGTTTAAGGACTGGTTAATGGATAGGATACATTTTTAGATTGGGAGAGAATCACCAGAGACTTGCTGTGGGGAATCAGAGCTGGTGTCCCAGTTGTTCACAATCTAAATGGATGATCTGGTGATGATACCAAACTAGCAGACACTGTGAGAGTACAAACAGGCTAGGTGAACGGATGGTATCATCAAAGTGAATAATAAACATAGCAGGGGATTATTTTAAATGATGGTAGATTCAAAGATGTTGATGTTCAAACGATGCCATTGTATAGGAATCATTGAAAATTAACATCTGGGTGCAGCAAGCAATTGGGAAGACCGATGTTATGTTGACCTTTTTTGGAAGAGAACTGGAATAGGAAATTATAGAGGGTTCTGCATTTACTCTGTGCAGGGTGCCATTATGATCACATCTGGAAAATTCTGTCTAGGTCTGATCTCCCTACCTAAGGAATGACATGTACAATAGAGGTAATACAATGGATGTTCACCAGATTATGCACTGGGATATTGATGGATTTTTCCTGTTAGGAGAGATAAACAGAGTGTGCATGTACTCTCTTAGAAGAATGAGAAGTGATCTCATTGAAATATACAAAATTCCTCCAGGGTTTGAAAGAGTGGAAGGGGAAATGTTACAGAGGTCTCTGGAATCAGGAGTTATAGATTCAAAATAAGGGATCAGTCATTCAGGTAGAAGGTACAAAGAGATTTCATCAGCCAGAGTGTAATGAATCTTTGGAATCTAAAAATATTCAAAATAAAAGTAGATAGATTTCTGGTTCCTTAGGGAATAAATGCAATACAGATTAGTGCAAGAAAATGGTGCTGATTTAAAAGATCTTCTCAATGTACGAGTTAACACAAGGGGCTGAGCGGTCAGCTCCAGCTTCTATTTCTTACAGAATCAGAATCAGAATCCTTTATTATCACCAAGTATGTGGACACATACAGGGAATTTGATGCCAGTTTCCCTGAGCTCTCGCTGTACAGAATCAAAAAGCAAACAAAACAATAGTGCAAATAATCGTGAACTATATACAATGAGGTGTACCAGTGTATGTACAGGTGGACTTGGTTTATAATAGACTAAAATTCAAGTATTCGTAAGACTCATGGCATACAGAAAGAAACTGTTCTTGTACCTATTTGTCCTGGCATACAGTGATCTAAAGCGCCTACCAGATGGAAGGAGTTGGAACAGGTGATATCATCTACAATGATGCTGCTTGCTCGCTTCCTAACTCTAGGTGCATATAAGTCCTGGATCGAGGGCAGCTTCACACCAACAATCCTTTCCGCAGCCCTGACGGTTCTTTGGAGTCTATTCTTGTCTTGTTTGGTAGCTGATCCAAACCAGACAGTGATGGACGAACAGAGAACAGACTAGATTATTCCTGAATAGAATTGAATCAGCAATCTCCTGCCTAGAAATCAATAGGCTATCCTTTTCCCTCCACCTACAACCAATCCAATATTCTTCTGAAAGTTGAATTCTAATGAAATTGTACACACTGAGACTTCATATTCAGCCAGAAGTAGGATGACTATTATTCCAAGGAACCAAATTGTGTGGGATAATTAAATACGTTTACCAATTCATACACCTTGTGAAATCTCAAAGCTGGAGGAACACATAGATTTTAGAATAGATAGGAGGATTCAAATCAATTCACTGGAATTATGTAACCATTTGCTCATGGGCATGATCTCTACTTGTTGTTTAATGGTTAACACAATATCTGAGCACCTTTATAATTTGTATTAACTTTATACAGACAAGTAAAAGCAGCTGTCCTTATCAATATGGATCTCAGGTTGAATCATCGTCTTCCTATTAAATCTTACAACATGTTAAGATATATTCTAACCTCAGGCTAGAAACCTCATTAGGGATTCTGACCCATCCACAACCTTAATCTGCCTGGTATTACATTCAACCATTTCATTGCTGTATTCGGGAAGTATTTATGAAAGGAAGAGCTGTCGTTTGGGTGAAATATTAGACCTTTTTTTCCTCTGATTGTAAGCTGAAAATACTTTAAAAACACTCAGTGAAAAAGCACCCCAGGCTGCTATTTCTAGTAAAAAAAACAAAATGCCAGAGGTACTCAGCAGGTCAAGCACCAACAGTAGGAGGAAAGAAATTGTCGATATTTCAGGTCAAGACCCCGCTATTCTTAAACTCTTCTGTTTCTATTGCAGATTCCCTGTATTTTGCCACTCTCTTATCCATTGTTCAGATGACATAAAAGCTAGCACAACTATAATTGAAGAACATTGTCCTCCTGGTATTCTGGATAAGATTCTTTGCAGAAGAACAGTTTCAATGACAGATTGCATTTTCACTCAATTTCAATGATATCTCTCAGTTCAAGCCTATTTAGTTGCTGGAGGCGATACTTGAACCAATACAGAGAAATGGTGAGATGTATAATGGGTTGCTAATCCACCACTGCCTGTTTTACCCCATTGTACAGGTTGCAATTGCCCTCATTATTATGGCATTATGCTAATTGCCTTAATGCCCCGGGAGCTAAATTTCCAAGTGCTTTACTAGGATGTTCTTAGCCAGTATTTTGATAAAATTCCATCAATCTGAAACCTTAAGATCTCCCTCTCTCTCTTATCAGTTGCCACCCAACCTGCTGTTATGCCCTGAATTTCTGTTTTTATCTCAGACTGCATGGTCCAAATGCCAGTGATTTGGAGCGTGGCTGATTGTATTGAGTGCTTCTCAATACAGGTTGGAAACATAGTGTTCAACATGACATGAACTGTACATATGCTGAGGCAGTGTTTGAGAAGCTCAGTGGAATTGCGGGGGGGTACAACACAAGTGCCTTATACAGCCTCAGCATTGCATCCTTGCTTTTATATTCTAGTCCTCTTGAAATAAATGCAAACATTGCATTTGCCTTCCTTACCACTGACTCACTGTGAAGTCCTCCCACCCCTGTCCTTCTTCACTCCCCCAGTCATTCCATATCTGACAATCACAGTTTCTGCTGTTCTTCATCCTCAAGTGCATTGGTCTCCACCAGCAGTGTTGTGCACCACATGGCCGATCATGGCACCATGTGTGGATTTATTACAGAGAGTCCTTGACTGCTCTAGGCAGAGAGAAATTCTTACTGAATTGCCAAGCTCTTGGGGTCTCAGCTTGTATTTTGTTTTTTATAGTTGAATTTATGCTGCTTGGATTTGATGACTCTCTCCTCATTCTTCTAAATTCCAATGAGAACAGGCCTAGAGCCTTCATCACCAGTCATACGATAAAACTTACCTTCCCAGAATGATTCTTATGAACTTCTTCTCAACCCTCTCCAATGTCAGCACATCCTTTCTTAAATAAGGGTTGCAAAGTTGCTCACAGCACTCCAGGTGACGCTTCATGAGTGCCTTATACAGCCTTGAAAGAACTGCTAACATCACATTTGCCTTCCTTACCACTGACTCAACCTGCAAATTAACATTTAGGGAATCCTGCACAAGGCTCCCAAATCCATTTGTACCCTCTATTTTTGAATTTTCTCCCTGTTTAGAAAATAGCCTATGTTTTATTCGTTCTACGAAAGTGCATGATCATATAATTCAAGGCACTGTATTCCATCTTCCATGTCTTTGCTCATTCTCCTAAATTGTCTAAGTCATTCTGCAGCCTCTCTGCTTCCTCAACACTACCTGCCCCTCCACCTATCTTCACATCATCAGCAAACATGGTCACAAAGCCATCAATTTCTTCATCTAAATCATTGACATACAGCATCAAAGGAAGTGGTCCTGAAACAGATCGCTGTAGAACAGGGGTCCCCAACCTTTTTTGCAGTGCGGACCGGTTTCATATTGACAATATTCTTGTGGACCGGCCGACCGGGGGGTCGGGGGGGGTGATGTTTGCCAACGGACAAGAGTACAGTAGCAGTCAAATATGTTGTGTTTACCCCGAAAAGACTACGATGACCATGAAGCCTTGCATGGGCACCAGTGCGCATGCGTGACTTGCGTATTTTGCACAAATCGTTTTTGGCGACTCTGTTCAGGAGGGGGGCGCTGTTAATCATGACCGGAATATCGATGATAAGTGGTTAATGCACTCAATTTCGTTTCTAAAAGGGTTTATCTAACGATTTTAATATTAAACGCACAGCGCATATTTTCCTCGCATGAATATAGCGATAAGTCAATTATCAGGGGAGGACAGGGGGGCTTGAAATAAGTGTTGAACGAACTCCCAGTAGAAGTGGCAGAAGCAGGTTCAATATTATCATTTAAAGTTAAATTGGATAGGTATATAGACAGAAAAGGAATGGGGGGTTATGGGGTGAGTGCAGGTCGGTGGGACTTGGTGAGAGTAGCGTTCGGCACGGACTAGAAGGACAGAGATGGCCTGTTTCCGTGCTGTAATTGTTATATGGTTATATAAGTCAAGTCAATAGCATCATAACATTTTAAGTAACATTTGGATATTAAACACACAGCGCATATTTTCCCCATATGAACATATAAAATCATTGCAATGCACCAATATTGCTGAATCAGTGGGAGCCCTGGGCTTGTTTTCCTGCAACAAGATGGTCCTATCGAGGGGTGAAGGGAGACAGCGATACTCGAAGGGGGTTCCTTATGTCCAGTCTATTCCGCAGTTTAGTTTTCGTTGCATTCATCGCAGAGATAAGTTGGAAATGGAAGCAACGTTTTCAGTGCTTCCGTGGCTATCTCAGGATATTCGCCCTTGACTTTGATCCGGAATGCCGGCAGAGATGTTATGTCAAACATAATTTTCAGCCCGCCGTCATTTGCAAACTCCAGGAGTTGATCTCCTTCCCGCGCTGACATGGACGACGCGCAGGTAATGACCTTGCGTGCGTTCAACCTCAACAGTGCGCGTGACAGGGAATGAGGAAAGATGCAGCTGACTCATATCGCCAAATCATATTGTTTCCTCGTGGCCTGGTAGCGCTTGCCTTGCGCCCCGGTACCAGTCCGCGGCCCGGTGGTTGGGGACCGCTGCTGTAGAACACCACTAGTAACTGGCAGCCAATCCAAAAAGGATCCTTTCATTCCCACTCTTTGCCTCCTGCCAATTAGCCAATGCTCTATACATGCTACTATCTTTCCCATAACACCCTGGGCTCTTACCTTGTCTTGCAGCCTCATGAGTGGCAGCTTGGCAAAGGCTTTCTGAAAATCCAAGCACACAACATCCACAGATGTTGTGTATCCTGCTTGTTATTTCTTCAAAGAATTCCAACAGTTTTGTCAGGCAAGACTTTCCCTTAAGGAACCCACGCTGGATATTGCCTTTTTTTTTTGTCATTTGCCTCCAAGTACCCAGAAGCCACATTCTTAACGATCAGCTCCAACATTACTGAAAAATCGTTACATATATTTGTATGGCAGTGGAGCAAAGGGAATTGCATTGGCATGAGAGAGGAGCTGGCCAAAGTTGATTGGAAGGGGCCACTAGCAGGCATGACAGTAGAGCAGCAATGGCTGGAATTTCTGGGAGCAAGGACACAACTTTGGCTGATAATAGAGCAAACATTAATGGGAAGTTAGAGGATTGGGGTCACCTTCCAACAGAAGGCAACTAAAAAGCCCATAGAAGGGGAAAAATAAAAATTGAAGGTAAACTAGCCATTGATATAAAAAAATGATACCCAAAGCTTCTTCAGATATATAAAGTGTGAAAGAGAGGTGAGAGTAGATACTGGATTGCTGGAAAATTACACTGGAGATAGTAATTGGGGACAAGGAAATGGGGGATGAACTGAATAAGTATTCTGCATCAGTCTTCACAGTGGAAGCCACTAGTAGTACGCTGGAAGTTTGAGAGTGTCGGGGGCAGAAGTAGGTGCAGGGAGATGGTACTTGGGAAACTGAAAGATCTGAAGGTCGATAAGTCACGAGGGCTTGATGGACTGCACCCCAGGATTCCAAAAAAGATGGCTGAAGAAATTGTAGAGGTATTAGTAATGATTTTTCAAGAATCAATAAATTCTGTCATGGTTCCAGAGGAATGGAAAAGTGCAAATGTCATTCCACTCTTCAAGGAGGGAGAGAGGCAAGAAAGGAAATTATAAGTCAGTTAGTCTGACCTCAGTGGTTTGGAAGATTGTTCAGGATGTGGTTTTGGGGTACTTGGAGGCACATGATAAAATAAGCCGTAGTCAGCAAAGTTTCCTCAAGGGAAAATCTTGCCTGACACATCTGTTGGAATTCTTGGAAGAAGTAACACACAGGATAGACAGAGGAGAATCACTGGATGTTGCATACTTAGATTTTCAGAAGGCCTTTGACAAGGTGCCACACACGAGGCTCCTGAACAAGTTAAGAGCCCATGTTATTGCAGGAAAGATACTAGTGTAACCCTCAGGTTCGGCTATCGGCTTAATCTAGGGGGAAACAGCCTCTGACCCAGCCAAACTTGAGAAATCTTGTTTGGGTGGATGTTGCGTGATGTGTCCCCTGTTACAAATCAGTACCACGAAATAACAAACAGTACACAATACGCAATAAAATGATTGAGCTTTATCATTCTTAATTTGACTATCTGGTTAGTAAAGAAACAAAAAAAGGAAAAGGGCCCATTCTCATGAAACAGTCCAATGTGCAACGCTGGAGCTCACAGTTCTGTCCATTCATTCTCCATCGATCTCCTCCGAGTGTCGCCGACCCTCGGTCCAAGTTCACTCCATCCGGCGGTCTACTGACCGTTCATTTGCATTGTGGTAAACCATATATATGTTGTAACTGAGTTAACTGTCTGGACACGCCCCTCTGCTGACTGCCCCTGTGGCTCCTCCCACAGATTCCTGAATAAAGGTGATTCTGCCTTGCCCCTCCCCCTCAGTCTGGGGGCAGACAATTAGCATGAAGGTCGTATTGTACAGTGAATAATAGCCTTTCAGTATTTTACCCAACTTCAGTCTTTTGGAGTTATTGAAGGTGCTTCACGCGTCTTCTCTCTTCATCTCTCACTGACAAAAGACCGCGAATCACTTCTCCCGCCCCACAAGAAAGAAACAACATGCCTCTCTCGTGGGATGGGACACATCCCAAAGCCCCCGTTATCTCTAGTCATAACCCAAACATTACTGCTACAGAGAAACAATTACCTCAGCAGTGAAACATTACAGAGGGGCCATTACATTAGTAGCAAAACCTTATAGCATGTTACAGGAGCATGGATAAAGCATTGGCTGATTGGCAGGAGGAAAAGGGTGGGAATAAAGGGAGTCTTTACTGATTGGCTGTTGGTGACTAGTGGTGTTCCACAGGGGTCTATGTTGGGCCCGCTTCTTTTCACAACGTACAGTGTGTCAATGACTTGGATGACAGAATTGATGGCTGTGGTCAATTTTGTAGATGATATAAAGTTAGGTGGAGGGGTAGGTAACTTTGTGGAAGTAGAGAGGCTATAGAAGGACTTAGACAGGCTAAGAGAATGGGCAAAGAAGTGGCAGATGGAATACAGTGTTGGGAAGTGAATGGTTGTGCATTTTGGTAGAAGAAAATGAAAGGGTTGACTATGTTCTCAATGGAGAGAAAATTCAAATCTGAGGTGAAAAGGGATTTGAGATTCCTCGTGCAGGATTCTCTAAAGGTTACCTTGCAGGTTGAGTCAGTGGTGAGGAAGGCAAATGCGATGTTAGCATTCATTTTGAGAGGACTAGAGTAGAAAAGCAAGGAGGTAATGCTGGGGCTGTATAAAGAACTGGTGGGGACTCACTTGGAGTATTGTGAGCAGATTTGGGCCCATTATCTAAGAATGGATGTGTTGACACTGGAGAGTGTTCAAAAGAGGTTCAGAAAAGTGATTCTGGGATTGAATAGCTTGACATATGATGAGTGTTTGATGGCTCCGGGCATCAACTCACTGGAATTCAGAAGAACGAGGGGTGACCTCAATGAAACCTATCAAATAGTGACAGATCTCGATAGAGTGGATGTGGAGAAGATATTTCCTGCATATGGGGAGTCTAAGACCAGAGGACAGAGCATCAGAGTAGAGGGGCATTCTTTTATAAAGGAAATGAGGAGGAATCTCTTTAGTCACAGAGTGGCGAATCTGTGGAATTCATTGCTACAGGCAGCTGTGGAGACTAGTTATTGGGTATATTTTAGTCAGAGGTTGATAGATTCTTGATTAGTCAGGGCATGAAGGGATATGGGGAGAAGGTTAGAGATTGGGGCTGAGAAGGAAAATGGATCAGCCATGATGAAGTGGCAGAGCAGACTTGATGGGCCAAAATGGCCTAATTCTGCTCCAATATCTTATGATCTTATGGTCTTATGATACACTCGACCATAAGTGAACAGTCATTGTTTTGGGCCGAGACCATTCAGGACTCCTGTTGAAAGGTCTCGGCCTGAAATGTCAACTGTTTAATAGGTGCTGCCTGGCCTGCTGATTTCCTCCAGCATTTTGTGTGTGTTGCCTGGATTTCCAGCATCTGCAGATTTTCTCCCGTATGTGATTTCCTTTTTAACATGCTTTTTCTGTCTCCCGCTGTAATTTGCAGACCACATCCTGGCTACTATTCGCCAACTGTATTACCATCTGGTATGGGAACTGCAAGGCATCTAAGTGCAAAACTCTACAATGGATGGTGAGGAGTGCTGGGAGAATCGTCAGAACTTCTCTCCCTCCCCCACCCCCATCCAGGACCAGAAGTGCTGACGAACCCTCAGCATTGTCAAGAACCTATCCCTTCCATTCCACAATCTCTTTGACCTCTTACCATCAAGCAGAACGTACAGCTGTATAAGAGAAAGGACTGTTAGATTGGGTAACAGCTTCTTCCCCGGGCCTGTGAGACTCCTGAACAAACTTCTACCACCCAGTACACATTACTGCTGGGAATGAGTAGCCAGGGAAGGGTAACAGTGTCCAGAAATAAAGGCATTTCCCTGAGGGGCTTACACAGACCGGTATGTAGTCATCCACCCCTAGTCCAGTCATAGAGTGCTGCCCTATTCCTTGTAGGTTCTTGCTGCAGTATTCAGATGGTCGTGTGTGTACTGTCAGTCCAACCTTGCAGTGTGTTACTCTACTCTAGGGTCTATTGTCTGCTGAGAGTCTTGGGGAAAGTGGATTAATATCAGCCCTGACATATACGTAGGAAGACAAGCAGGTATTACTGAAGAGGGGAAATGCAGCAAACATTCAAGGCCCTAGTGACAATGAGAACTTGTTCCAGCACCCTCCATTATCCTTGTCCAGAAGAGTGAAATCCCTAGTTCCGCAATATGGAGCAGACTGCAAAACCCAGGCTAGAGAAATACAGTAACTCCCAGCTATTCCTCAGTTGGATCCAGAGAGCTATGCATTTAATCAGTTTATCCTTCTACACTTTTGTTGCTTTATAATCTTTGATTAGCCTTCTCTATTTAATATGAGAAGCACTTTTGCTTTTTTCTTTGTGTAAGCAGCAGAGACAACCTCAGCCAACACACCAGCCTTCCAGAATATGTCAGGCAGTAGAGACTGTGTTCAATTGTTCTGTTCTGTATTGAGGCCAAGGCTTTGAAGCTTATTGATTATTTTTGAGTGGATGATGCTATTAAGTGCCAAATTGTAGTTGACAAAGAGAATCCTGATGTGTGTATCTTTGCTGTTCAGATGCTCCAGGGTTGAATGATGGTATCTACTATGGACCTGTTGCACTGGTAGGCAAATTGGAGCAGATTCAAGCTGTTTCTCAGGCAGGAGTTGATATGTTTCATCAATAACCACTCAAAACAATTCATCACAGTGGATGTAAGTTCTACTGGATGATAGTCACTGAGGCAGGTCACCACGTTCTTCTTTGACACTGGAATAAATGAAGCTTGCTTGAAGCTGCCAAAGTGAGCAGTTAAAAACCTCAGCGAACAGTCCAGCCAGTTGATCAGCACAAGTCTCTCGTACTTGACCAGGAACCTCATCTGGTTCAGATACTTTTCGTGGGTTCACACTCCTAAAGGCTGCTTGCATGTCAGCCTGTGTCACAACCACGGATTTGGCAGCGCAGCAGATACGACAATTGCACTTCTGAATATGCACGTGTCAGCTAATTATTATTTAATCGTGATAGTATTTAACTCCATACTTGTCGTTGTAGTGCTTGTCGAGACTTGTACAGAGCAGAGCAACGCTTCGCTACCTGTTTGCTTTTGGCCTTCCCTGAGAGATTGGACTTTTGAGTCAACTGACTCTGAAGACTAGCGGTATTTGTTTAATGTTTAAATTTTCTTTTCAGCTGCAGAGTAGGCTTCGTTTCCTGTTTGAGAGTTTTAGTTAATGGCCCTTTTTGGCCTAGCGTTTATTATTTTATTTTCCCTTTAACACTGTTCACATTGAAGTTTTGTGAACCGAGGATCTGCTTCAGTGTCTCTGACTCTGCACTTGGGCCATATCCGAACCTGGTAACACTCAGAGACTGAAATCACAGCATCATCAGGAGCTGTGGGAGTTTGTGATGGTTCCTCCATGTTTTGATGGTCAAAGTGAGCATAGAAGGCATTGAGTTAATCTGGAAGCAAAGCACTGTTGTTGTCTGCATCAGCGGTCCCCAACCACCGGGCCACGGACTGGTACCGGGCCACGAGGAAACATATGATTTGGTGATATGAGTCAGCTGCACCTTTCCTCATTCCCTGTCATGCCCACTGTTGATCTTGAATGCACGTGAGGTCATTACCTGCGCATCATCTATGTCAGCGCGGGAAGGAGATCAACTCCTTGAGCTTGCAAATGACGGCGGGCTGAAAAGTATGTTTGACACAACATCTCTGCCGGCATTCTGGATCAAAGTCAAGGCTAAATATACTGAGATAGCCATGAAATCACTGAAAACGTTGCTTCCATTTCCAACGTATCTCTGCGAAACGGAGTTTTCTGCAATGAATGCAACGAAAACTAAATTGCGGAATAGACTGGACATAAGGAACTCCCTTTGAGTATCGCTGTCTCCCGTCTCCCCTCGATAGGACTGCCTTGTTGCAGGGAAACAAGCCCAGGGCTCCTACTGATTCAGCGATATTAGTGTGTTGCAATGATTTTATATGTTCATACAGGGAAAATATGTGCTGTGTGTTTAATATCCAAATGTTACTTAAAATGTTATGATGCTATTGACTTATAAGTGACTTTTATAACCATATAACAATTACAGCTCAGAAACAGGCGATCTCTCCCCTTCTAGTCTGTGCCGAACGCTACTCTCACCTAGTCCCACCGACCTGCAATCAGCCCATAACCCTCCATTCCTTTCCTGTCCATATACCTATCCAATTTTTCTTTAAATGATAATATCGAACCTGCCACTACCACTTCTACTGGAAGTTCGTTCAACACTTACTTCAAGCTCCCCTGTCCTCCCCTGATAATTGACTTTTCACTATATTCATGCGAGGAAAATATGCGCTGCGTGTTTAATATTAAATTCATTAGATAAACCCTTTTTAGAAACAAAATTGAGTGTATTAGCCACTTATCACCTATATTCCGGTTGTGATTAACAACCCCCCCCCCCGAACATAATTGCCAAAAACGATCTGTATAGAAAAATCGGCACATACGCGCCTGCAAGGCTTTATGGTCATGGTAGTATTTCTCGGGGTTAGCACAACGTATTTGACTGCTACTCTTGTCTGTTGGCAACCCTACCCACCCCACCCCCAGCCCCCACCGGGTTGGCCGGTCCGCAAGAATATTGTCAATATTAAACCGGTCCTCAGTGCGAAAAAGGCTGGGGACCCCTGAATTATGGCATATAGATCAGAACAGAGGAACAGATCTGCTGTGAGGTTTTTGATAGCTCCCAGATATGAGCAAAATGTAAGATTAAGCCTGTCTTTGATGCAAATATCCTCACAGCTAGTCTGTCAGGGTCACTTACATTTCAGCTCTGTGGGTTCTGTGGAGGCTGAAGGTTTTTATGTAAAGCTCTGCAGATTTTGCTGCAGTTAGGGCAGTGACACTTGATGGTAGACAATATGGGAGATGGTATGTTGCTTCCACTGCTGTAACCATTTTCAGCTGTTTTGCTGAGGAGACTCGAGGTTCTCTGTGCTCTTCCTGATGTTTGTTCACAATTTTGATTAGTCACAGACCACGAATTCACGTGAGTTGAGTTCTGCAGACTTATTGACCTTGCAACAAATTAAACATGCATTTTTAAATTAATCACACCATTTCCCTGTGAGAGCTGCAATTCCAGATAACTGTAGAAGAGGACTTTGATGTCAGCCTGGATCAATCTTAGATTACTCCTTTTAATCAGCACATCTCTGTTGTCCAAACAATAACCGAGAGGCCAAAACTAAATTTCATTTTTTTATCAAACAATTTTACTAGGATTCTTCTGTAGTACAGATTCTTAATTACCCAGCAAAAGACCTGGACAGTTTCAGTCATTCTATGACAAGATCTTCAGATAACATATTATTTTGAATGAGATAAATTATTAGTTTGGTAACTAATGTTATATATAGACAAATATTTTCAAAAAGTGTAACTTACTTGAGCTGTTGAAACAATAAATCAAGACCTGAAAGTGAAATCAACCAGCATAATACCATAATTCTTCTACTGTGCTGAAGTAATATCATTTGTCTGGGTATTTCCATTGTACTGGGTCCTCATTGCTGTTAAGCTGACTGTAACTGAGCTCCATGTTCTTCACAAGTAAAGAAATTCTTACTTTCCCTGCTCTAAATCTTTCCCATATCTTTGGCTCATGCTCCTGTTCAGTCCAACCATCGCCAATCTCCACAGCCCTTTAGTGTTGCTATAATGTTCAGAACTAATGGCTTGTAAGTTTAGGAATGCATGCAGTATACAACCTGAAATTATTACTCTTCACAGATATTCATGAAACAGAAAAAAACCCAAAGAATGAATGATAGAAAAATGTTAGGACCCCAAAGTCCCTCCTCCCCCTCCATGCACAAGCAGCAGTTAGTCTTGCGATACCATGGATCTGGGCCTGGAAAGTCTTCACTCTCCAGGGTGCAGGCCTGGGCAGGGTTGTATGGAAGACCAGCAGTTGCCCATGCTGCAAGTCTCCCCTCTCCACGACACCAATGTTGTCCAAGGAAAGGGCATTAGGACCCATACAGCTTGGCACCGGTGTCGTCGCAGAGCAATGTGTGATTAAGTGCTTTGCTCAAGGACACAACACGTTCCCTTGGCTGGGACTCGAACTCATGACCTTCAGGTCGCTAGTCCAATGCCTTAACCACTTGGCCCACTTGGCCACGTGCCACACAAGCAGCAGCAAAAGCATCAACCCCACCCCCCACCACTCACTATGCAGCAATAGCAAAGCCCTCAAAGAGACATTATCTAGAGTCCATCAAAAACTACTGTCCATGCCAATACCTCGACATCTCAGACAGGCTCTCGCTCTCTCTCTCTCTCACTAGCGAGGGAGAGGGAGATATTGCTCCTGCAACAATGAGAGGGGAGACCAACAGCATCTGATCAGAGAGAAAGCTCAGCATCTGATTATATTGGATTTCTTTGTAATGGAGCTAGGGAATAAGAACAACATCTAAATTCTGAACTTGAATTTGGTTCAGTTTTTTACCAGATGAATTTTGATGCAAATTAAAAAAACTCAAAAATGGAGGGAATTTTATCCCCTAGTCTTTTCCTTTTAAAGTAGATCATGTGGCTGATTTACCTTTCACCCCGTTGCGAAATTTGAGCCCACTCATTGAGTGATTGATTATACAAAGGTTGCCGCTGCAACATTCTGCTGGCACATGATGTAACTTTGGCACTGGAGACTGAGCATTTCCTGTTCCTCCTCTCAGCCATTCTGAAACATCACTGTTACTTCTTCAGGCCCAGCTCTTTGCTCAAATATCTGCAAGCATTTAAGTCAGTTGCTGCAGATATCATTGGCACCTGACATGTAGATTCTGAAAAACTGCTCTTCTGGATTTAGCTGGGTACAGGAGGTTTTTTGTCCTCTGCCTTTTAGATTATCTCCAGGAAGGCAGACTCCATCCCAGACTTTTAACTGTACACTTGGATGGAGTTTCGTATAAAACCAGAACGAAAATAAAATAACTGTCAATTTTGGAAATCTGAAACATAAACAGAAAATGCTGTCGATTTCATTCACAGAAAGAGAAACGGAATTAATGTTTCAGGCTTGGGGTCTTATTGACGAAGGATCTTTGAACTGAAATGTTGACCATGTTTCTCTTTTCACAGATGCAGCTTGACCTCCTGAGAGTTCCAAGTATTTTTTTTGTCTCTATTTTAGACACTGACCCTAATTGAACAAGTTTCTGCTGAAGAGATCTTGGTTAGGTCTGTCATTTGTTCTCATGGATTCTGCCTGAGCCACTGAACATTTTGCTTTTATTTCAGATATTGAGTCTGAAATATTCTAAAGGTTATTATCTTTGGATTAATACCTAGGTGTTTATCATATCCTGTAATTTTCACTGTCTGAGATGTAAAGTTTTTGATCCAATCCTCAATACAGACTGTTAAAAACATCTATCTCTGTTCTCTGAGGTGGTTGTAAATAATTCCAGTTGAGGACCCAAGGGGTTTTGCTTGGCTGCCAGACAGCATTCACAATGGAAAAACACCTGCAAAAATTCATGTTGTCATTGCTTTTTTTGTGGCTCTTTGGCAAATTGGCTACAGTTTTTGCTTGGTGAATAATTTAGACTACATTTAAAATCATTTATTGCCTAATGAAGTACTTCGGGTTAGACTATTGTTTTCTTTATTACGCAATAAAAAGTTGGAATTTGGGTCAAAGTTAGGCATGAGCATAGGATCGACAAGTCAGTTGTTGTTGCCAACTCAAGGCTCATATAATGTCCTTTGTTTCGTTACTGGCACTATTTAATGTCTGACACAACAATCAAAATGAACAGAGGACAATGATAGCTTTTGTCTTGCAGCATGAAAATGAAAGATTATGTAGTTCACTAAAAATGATCTTTCTGTATTCTGTTCCCTTGCCCAGGTATGATGGATACAACAACAATATTATTGCTGCAGAGCGTACTCTGGCATCGGTTGCATTAAATGCAGACATAATTTTCTTTAAAACCAGTAGTCATAACAGTGATTTCATGGTTCAAGCCAAGAATTGCTTTGTATCACTTATTAAGGGAAGGAAAATGAATTAATTGTTTGGAAAGCAACGTGGAAAGGATAACTAAATGCATTGTTTTCATTGGAAACAGAAAACTTCTCTGTTTTTGTGGATGTTTGCGAGAAAAAGATCATTTCAGGATGTATACTGTATACATTTCTCTGACATTAAACTGGACCTTTGAATCTTTGAAATGGAGGCAGGAATGGAAAAAAGTGTATGTTTTAAAAATTAAATAACGAAGTAATGTTAAAAATATGGAATGGATTGTTCATGAAACAAGTGACTGGCAAGAATTACTAACGGAGAATTTAATTGTACTTCAGAGATGTACTTTGAAAAGAGCAAGGCTTTGGAGACCAATTTCCTCATTTGATGACAAATTTCAAAGCTCATATTGGAAGTACTAAGATGCAGAAGAAAAATTAGGCTGCACATAACATGGTGTATTTCTTCATTTATCTTAATCTTGGATTTCCGATCCTTGCCTCGGGAGTCTAACTTGTGCAGTGTATGGAATGAACAAACTTGCATTTATATGGTATTTAACCCAGTCTCAGAAAGCAATTTACAGCCAATTAAATACCTTGTAGTCTTTATCATTTGCTCAAAACCAGGGTGCTAATATCAGTAGTATGATAATATAAGCATATGCTCTTTAATTAATTATAAACACAAGAGATTCTGCAGATCACCTGTCCATCACCTTCCCCTGGTGCTCCTCCTCCTTCCCTTTCTGTTATGGTCCACTCTCCTCTCCTAGCAGATTTATTCATCTTCAGCCCTTTACCTTTCCTAACCACCTACCTTCACCCACCACCTTCTAGCTATCCTTCTTCCTCTCCTCCCAATTTTTTATTCTGGCGTCCTCCCCCGCACCCCGCCCCCCCATGCCTGTCCTGAAGAAGGGCCTTGGCCAGAAACATTGACTGTTTGTTCATTTCCATGGATGCTGCCTGACTTCTGAATTTCTTCAGCATTTTGTGTGTGTTGCTTTGGATTTCCAGCATCTTGTGTTTTGATTCTGCAGATGTTGGAAACCCAGAGCAACATACACGACATGCTGGAGGCACTCAGTGGTTCAGGAAGCATCTGTGGAAATGAATCAAGAGTTGACGTCTTGAACTGAGACCTTTCATCAGGACTGGAAAGGAAGGGGGAAGAAGCCAGAATAAGGTGGTGGGGAAAGGAAGGAGTACAAGATAGAAAGATATAGGTGAAGCCAAGTGGGTAGAGGAGGGGGAATGAAGTAAGAAGCAGGGAGGAAATAGGTAGGAAAGGTAAAGTGCTAGAAAAGAAGGAATCTGATAGGCGAGGGTAGTGGAGCATGGGAGAAAGGCATCAGGGGATAGCAGGTGAGGAGAAGAGGAGAGGTATGAGTGGAGCCAGAATGGGGAATGGAAGAGAGAAGGGGACAGGGGGATCAATGATCTCTTTAACTAAATTGATTGAGTTGTAGGCAATTAGTAACAAGAGATTTTCACATTCACCTGAACAGGTTAATAGAGTCCCACCTGAAGATCTCTTCTGAGAGATGACACTTCTGCTTGCAAAGCATTCCTTCTGCAATGAACTGAAGTGTCAGCCTAGATTACTGTATGTGCTCAGTTCTCTGAATCTTTGATCTTTTGGCTCAAAAGCACACACTATCACTAAGCCAAGATTATATTATTGCAAAAAAGTTTTTAATCTACCACTGTTATCCAGCAGCTTTCATGCACAAATTATGTTCCGATCTTGGACTCCACTAACTCAAGCCTTTGCCTGCCAAAAAACTGCTAGAAATATTGCAAATGGCTTAAGTGCTAATATTTCAAATAAAGGGAAAGGCATCATAGAATTTGAGTTGTGGAGGCAAAGCATTCGACAACATTGATTGCTTGATCATTTTATGAAAGCTGCCTTCAACAGTGGGGATCTCCCTCAATTTTTGTATGAATAATCATCGTTCCCATCTATGATCACTCATATATTAGTTTTATTATATAGTGAAAAGATGGTCTAGCATATTGTTTTACATGCACCAGAGAAACTTTCACAGTAATTGATGTGTTACTATAATAGTCATATTATGTAGCCTACTTGACTCCGTTAAAAATATTGCATAATAAATAGTAGATTTTGTTAAGGTTAGGACTTTATCAGACAGGAGTAATAGATTTTGGACGTGCATTTGTGACGAACTCAGGGGAAAACTAACAGATATGATCACTTATACAGGAAATATATTAAACATTGCACACAGTGTACACCTATTCTGTCTACTATTTAAGAGATGGTTAAGCATGACTCTTTCATTCTCCTTCCTTGTTTTCTAATAACGTCAGCATTCCAAGATGGGGAACATGCTGGAATTCAGGCATTCCATACTATTGCAAATATCCATAAGTTTTTCCTGATTTTTTTTCTCTTCAAAAGGAGATATTGGATTATTTAGGGAGATTAAATGGATATAAAATGAATAATAACAATAACTCTATTTATAGAGTACTTCTATACAGATAATGTATTTCACAGTACTTTTTAATGGGACAAAGTGCAAACATGAATATAAAATAAAACTAAACATGAAAATAAAAGACAAAAAATTGTTAGTTAAAAACAAGGTTAAATAAATAGGTTTGGAGGTGCCATTTTTAAGCGTCAACTGAGTCTGTAAACCTTACAGTTTATGTATTAAATTCCACAGTTTAAGGATGTAGTTCAAAGAAGCTAATGTGCCAGTTATCTTTTGAGGGAGATTGTTTAAATTTAAGAGACTAGTGGAAGAAAACCTGAGAGCTCTTGCGGGATTATAAAACAAAAAAATGATTCTGTGATGTACTCTGCTACCAGACCATTAAGAACTTTAAAAGCAAGTAAGAGAATTTTAAAATAATTTAAAAAGATACAGGAAGCCAATGCAGAGAAGCTAGTGCAAGAGTGATATATTCCCAAATCCTAGTTTTGGTTAAAAGCCTACCAGCAGTGTTCTGAATGAACTGAAGTTTGTCAATAGATTGCTTTGGAAAGCCAGTAAAAAGTGCATTGCTGTAATCTAGTCTATTCAGTATAAGGGTGTGAATTAGTTTATCAGCATCATTTTGTGACAGACACAAAAGTACCTTTTCAATATTACTTAAGAGTAGAAATACTGCTCTGGTCACTTTCTTTACGTGGGATTTAAAATTCAAGTCCGAATCAAGCATAACACCCAGGCTAGTTACTGCTAATTTTACAAGGGGAGCCAAGTTCTCAAGTTTATCAAGAAGTGCACCTCTTTTGGCTTTGGGACCAACCAAGAGTATTTCAGTTTTATCTTCATTTAGCTTTAGGAAATTATTGCTCATCCATTTGTTTATTTCAGCCATACCAGAAGTCAGAAAAGATAAGGGTACGATCATCCTCAGGCTCAACCGACATATGCAATTGTGTGACATCCACACAACTGTGGAAATCAAGTTTATGCTCTCTAATGATGTCTCCTTCAATTAAACTGGATTATGCCAGAAACAGTACTCTGTTCTTACTTCTTAGTTCACAGTTGAGTTTCTTTAATGGTTTAAAGACAAATCACGTGACCATCGGTCTGCTACACACATTTTTCTTCTCACAAGAACAAAAATGCTTATGGTGAATAAGTACCACCATTTTTGGCCCCTTCTGGTGATCAGATATTTCACTTAGGAATGTTCATGCCAGGAAGGCTCTTGTCAAAATCTTAAACTTGTCATTCAAAATTATCATTGCGAAACTAGAAATTGAAGCATCAGCAGGTTCTCCATTCACCAGGCATCATTATTCTTGGAGATAACATTGTCAGACTAGAAGGGATTCTGCAAAATAAAATTATCCTACTGTTCCTGACTCTTTCCACATGATCACCGTGAAGGAACTTTCAGCCAGCAGGGTCTAATTAACTGCAACAATTTTGCTTTCAGCCCAGGACCCTCCTACCTATTCCTTGCTTACTACCTCCACTCCATGGACTTGCGCCTCACAATCAGAAACTCATATTTGAAAAATATAAGATTGCATCATTGAATTTTGATTTTACTAGATTATTTAGCAAAGAATCAAATTATTTTCCCAGCAATCCTTCTCCTATATGGAAAATATTTAACGAAAAGGTCTATCAGCATCGTCATAGACTTAAGAATTTTGTAAGGTCCCTTCTAGAGAATAAGACAGTCATTGACAAATTTTTATTTGGATGGATATGTTGCTCCCCTGTGGAAAATGAAATATTGTATCTATAAATTCAAAACCACAGATATTGCTACTTAATTAATGCAAGATTATGGAAAATGTGATTTTGGGTTCCAAAGTAGAAAAATTTGGCTTTAGAAATGTTTCAAATATTAACAATACAACTGCACATTCCTCCACCTGTTGGTCTTAGAGGGTGAATATGGGAATTTATACAGATCCTTCCGAATATCGATCCTGACTATTGGTTTCATGGAACGTATGGACAACTTTGAACCAGGGATGGACTAAACAAGGAGGGTGTGGCCATTTTTTTCACTGATGAAAACTCTAATAACGTCCTGGTTGTGACTGCAGAAACAGAAATCAAACATGGAACAGAAGGAAAAAAAAAAGAGACTGAAGATACTGGAACCTGGAACAACAGATTTCTGGAAGAACTTCAGAGTGTCCGGCAGCATCTATGGAGCCAAAGAGATGGTTGACATTTTGGGACAGGACCCTGAATCAGGATTGAGAAGGAAGAGGAAAAGTTGCCATTCAACAGTGCCTTGAAAAAGTATTCAGCCCTCAACCTGTTGCTCACATAAGTGAGTATTACAACCAGGGATTTTGATCAATTTAACTGAGAATTTTTATTTGTGAATCACATGCTTCTTCCGCAACCCCCGCCCCCATGCACCCACCACAGCAGAGCCAAAAAAAACAGGGAAAATTGTAAAGCATAAAAAACTAAACATTCAAAAACCAAAATATCAGCAGTTCAAAAGTATTCATCCCCTTTTGCTCAGTACTTAATTGAACCAACTCTCACAGCTATTACAGACAGTAGTCTTTTTGGATAAGTCTCTATTAGTTTTGCACAACTTGGTGTGCTGAGCCCTCTCCTATACGTACTCCCTTTTCACCTATGACTGCGTTCCTGTACATGGTTCTAACTCCATAATCAAGTTCGCAGACGACACCATGGTGGTTGGCCTGATCAGAGGGGATGACGAGACGGCCTACAGGGACGAGGTCCAGCACCTGGCTGCGTTGTGTGCCGACAACAACCTGGCCCTTAACACCCAGAAGACCAAGGAGACCATTGTGGACTTCAGGCATGCTAGGAGCCACACTCACGTCCCCATCTACATCAACGGAGCTGTAGTGGAGCGCGTATCAAGCTTCAAATTCCTTGGTGTCCACATTTCCGAGGATCTCACCTGGTCCCTGAACTCCTCCATTCTGATCAAAAAGGCGCAACAGCACCTTTATTTCCTGCGGAGCATCAAGAAAGTTCACCTCTGTCCCAGGATACTGACGGATTTTTATCGCTGTACCATTAAGAGCATACTCACCAACTGCATCTCAGTGTGTTATGGCAATTGTCCCGTATCGGACTGCAATGTGCTCCAGCATGTGGGGAAAACTGCCCAGTGGATTATCAGCACCCAATTGCCCACAACTACCATAAACGCTGTCTGGACAGGGCAAAAAGCATGATCAAGGATGCATCCTACTCTAACCATGAATTTTTTACTCTCCTCCCATCTGGTAGGCGCTACAGGAGCCTCTGCTCCCGCACCAGCAAGCACAGGAAGAGCTTCTTCCCTGAGGCTGTGACCCTGTGGAACCTCACATCACAGCACTAAGCAGTATTGCACCCATATTGTACTGTCTCAGTACTGCATTTCATTGGCTTTGTATCTGTATTCAGCACAATGACAATAAAGTTGAGTCTAATCTATTTAATCTAATGGAACAAAATTGGCCCATTCCTCCTTGAAAAATTGTTCAAGCTGTGCCAGGTTAGTTGGGGAGCAGGGGTGGACAGCAAGTTCGAGGTCTTGCCAGAGATGTTTGATTGGGTTAAGATCAGGACTCTGACTGGGCCACTTAAGCACATCAATTTTCTTCATTTGAAGACACTCCATGGTTGCTGCGGCAGTAAGCTTTGGGTCATTGTCCTGCTGAAAGATGAACTTCTTCTCCAGTTTAAGCTTGCTGGCAGAGGGTAGCATGTTTTTATCCAAGATCTCTCTGTATTTAGCAGCATTCATCTTCCCCATCAATCTTGGCCAGATTTCCATTCCCTGCTGCTGAAAAGCATCCCCATTGCATGATGCTATCTCTACCATACTTGACGGTAGGAATGATGTTACCTGGCTGATGCGCAGTATTAGATTTACACCACACATACGGCTTTGTATTGAGGCCAAGAAGTTCCACTTTATTCTTCTCTGACCACAAGACGTTCTTTCACATCTTTACAGTATCTTCCAAGTGAAGCTTTGTAAAGTCTTACTGGGCAAGGACACACTTTTCTTTTAGCCAGGGCTTCTTCCTTACCACTCTTCCATAACTACCCTATGTGTGCAAGGCCTTAGAGATTGTGGGGCCTTGAACTTAGTTTCTAGTTGCAGCCACTGATCTCCAGATTTTCCATGATGGACCACACTGAGCTCTGAGTTACGTTCAGTGCCTTTGCGATGGTCTTGTACCCTTCCCCAGATTTGTGCTTCTCTATTATCATTTCTCTGACTTGTCTTAAATGCACTTTTGTCTTCATTTTGGTTTGGTCTGTTCAAAATCTACCATACCGTTGGACCCAACAGAGAGAGGGGGTATTTATTCTTCTGAATTTGTTGAAAACAGCTGATCCTCCAATTTTCTACAACAAATTGGGTGAGTTGGTAAGGTAATACAGTACTGCACCAGATGTAGTGTAGTGATTACAATGGGGATGAATACTTTCTGAACCTCGCAAATTTTGTTCTCAATTTTAAGTAAATTGTTGACAGGTTTCGGAATTTTTCTTTTGATTTGACATGATGCACAATGTTTAGTAGATTAGTTCAAAAATCCTACTTCAATATACTTTAAATTTAGAAAATGAGACAGTAAAATGTTAAAGTAGTTGTGGGGCTCAATACTTCTTCAAGCCACCGGACAAAAGCATGAAGAGGATGGGATATGCTATCTCTGACTAAGTCCCATAACCTGTCACATCTTTCCCTTCCTTCGCCCAACTCCTTTCTGCAGGGACCATGCTCTCCAGGACTCCCTGTTCCCCTCATCTATCTCCATTCACCATTACCTGTCTTCTTGGTTCCTTCACTTGCAATTCACGGAAATGCAACACCTGTAGTCAAGAGGCCTAAATAGTCTTTCCAGGTGAGGCTGCATCTCTTCCAACCTGGTTTACTGCATTTGGTGCTCACAGTGTGGGCTCCTCCACGTTGGTAAAACAAAGTGTAACTAGATTATTGCTTTGCTGAGCAGCTATCTGCAATGGTCATCAAGAGCTTCCGTTATTTAACTCTCTTTCCCACTTCTATCTGACCTGTCTGCTCTGAGCATTCTCAATTACCAAAGAGAGGTCAAATGCGGATTAAAAAAACTGACACCTCTTATTCTGCTTGGTTAGTTTACAACCTAATGGTATGAACATTGAATTTTCCAGTTTTAGATAACCTCCACCCCAGTATTCTCTCACACTCATTCACTAGTCTCGCTTTGTTCATTTCCCTCATTTCCTCTCCCTTCCTGGTTCCACCTGTCCATCTTGTCTCTCCACCTGGTCCCATCTGTCATCTACTCACCTTTTGTATGACTATATGTTGGGAACAGGAAAGGTTGCCTCAGTCCTAATGCAGGGGGTTAACCTGAAATGTCAATTTACACCTTTCACCACTGTAGCTGCTGCTTGACCTGTTGGACTTTTTCCAGCATAGAAAATCGTACCAGAAATTGTTACCTCCAGTCTTTTCTTGAGTACAAGGCAAATATCCTTAAGCCACACTGTATTTCATAAAATGAAAGATACAAGTTACTAGCATTGCCTATTATTCTCCACATTTTCTGGATTCTTTTAAATATATTAATCTCAGTTATACAACAAGTTAAAATGCTACAAAATGTTGATAAAGAATGCAGAAAGGTCACTTTCTATTATGCAGTAGTAATTGCTACCAGTTAAGGGACTCATCACACAATTCTGAGTTTATTTTTGTTTATTTGTCATCAAGTTAAACATCAAAAATACTGCTGGTATTGGTTACACAAACACATTTAAGCCTGAAAATTTACATATCACTTTCATTTAATTGCTATTGTAGAATGATTTCAGTACTCAGGCTTTAACAACAAATCACATTAAGACTAGATGCACACAGGAACTAAAAAAAATGATAAACACAACCAAAATGTAAAAGTGTACTACATTAATGAGGTAAAGGGCAACTGAGCCACTGAAAATATTTACATGACTCAGTTTCCTCAAATGACCAAGTTAGAATGACAGGAAACCAACAAAAAGTTTTTATTTAAATATATATTAATAGCAAAAAACAAAATTGAAACACCAAGAAACTATGATTCAAAAGATGGTTTTCTCTTGATTCCAACAACACATATTTCAATTGAAAACAGATTTAGTAAACCAGCAGGTAATATTATTTTTACGGTACTCTTGCTAATTGATTGAGCTTTTGAACATGTAGCTAAAAGAAATGTTTCAGCTCACATAAAGTCCAAGAAGAGATAACATTTATAATTCTCTGACTGACTGCAAACTCTAACTGGTACTTAAAGTTAACAAAATCAAAGACTTCTTTATTAGCAAAAACAAAAATGGTCCAAGGGACAGACAAAATGAAAAAGCACAATTATGTCCAATATTAAGATATTTACAAATTCTGCACTAAATTATTACTGCAACTCAATAACTAGTTGTCTTTCTTGATGTCCTGCATATTATTTTCATAATTGGTACATCATTCAATCTCATGCCGGTAATAAAGACCCCAGTAAGTCATGCTAAAGCTTATTGCTTTTGATAAAGAAACCAGTGGTTTCAATTCTCAGCACCTTTAATACCCATATTTACCCCATGCTGGTACTATTGCAGTCACTAGATCTGTCAGACTATAACTGCCATATAACATCTTCAACTTATCAAGCAACACACTGACTTGCACTGGGGATATCATTAATCCCTATAGAAACTGACACACTATCTCACCAAATGACCTCTAGAAAGTACAATAATAAATCTTCTTCCTACAACATTTCAGATGTGTTGTGGAAGTTCTCAGACTGCAATATCTCAGAATTTGTACAACATTGCCAAGTCAGCTGAGTCTCATTTATTACATGGTTTGAACTCATCAAATGTGTCTTGAGACTTTGTACAGACCAAGTTCTGTTCTGTGCTTTATTTAGTTGAATACAATGCAAAATGACCTCTCATATTTTCTGCTGTTTCTCAGAGTACCATGCAGAAGGATTAAATAAGTCTTACTTTGATTATGCTCAAAATCAAACATTTACTTTTCACCTATTTTAAACTCACTGACACCAAATATCCAGACTGTTTTTCACACAACACTGATAGTGTTTAAAGTGTATTGAATAGATGGCTGTTCTTTTATAATCCCACAAGGCAATGCTGTGAATGAAGTACTTCTTGACGTGAGTCACCTTGCTGTTTTATTAGAGCGAAATGCCACAGCAGTTTTAATGCCTGGGCTTTTGCAGCTTTTTTCATCTGCTATATTTAGCCCCCTCTCATTTTCAGCAGTAATTCTTCCCAGCAAACATTCAAGAAAACTTTGAGAAGAAAATAACAAGTATTAGAGAGTTTAAAAATTATTCTGTCAAGACTATACAAGCAAGTCTTGGGGTAGAAATAAAGAGTTTGATTTAATGTTTAAAGATTAATTTGTAATCCAGAGCAGCATATACAATGACATCACTGTATAATCTGTAATCTGAAACTAAGATTTCTAATTCCACAGTTTGTTTCCCCACATTGTAAATCTACTGCTATATGATATTCTTTTTACTATGAAGTAGTCAACTCAAATTCAGACTACCCCCTCAAATTACAGAGAGGGTGTGTTTCTAGAAAACAGTCTGCATCTGTAATATGATGCTGCATCATCTGTACATGCATCAAGAAATGTGATGCAAAGAAGTGTCTACTTATTTATTACCCCCACATAATTTACATGAGAACAAACTTTATTCCATATCTCAATTTTCTGGGTAGTAGTTTAAAAATTCTGTAGGGGTAAACATCTATAACACAGGGGTCATCTGCACCAAATGAAGCCAGCTCAATCTGTAATGGACTGGTGGCTCTCACATATGCCAGTTTTATCCATCCTAGTGACTTGGCAGCTAAACAAATGGAGGAAACGTTTGCTTTGTCTGAGGAAATGTGCAGAGTCAAATATTGCTCCTCCCGATTTGATTGCTGCAGCTAGGCACACGTCCTCAGAAGGCAACTGAAAGACAAAATTAAAAGCATTAGAAATAGAAGCCATTTTTGAATGGGATCATTCTGCCACCATTTTGTTCTGGAATGTAAATACTGCTATGATCATTAGCTCAGTTAATATAGACTGAAAAGCTTGTAATAAACAGCCAGGATTTAGGGACTCGAGGTTCCGTTGGGAGTTTCTTAAGAAGGTATTAAATTGGGATTAAGAAAACCTTCTGTAAGAAGGGGAAATTAAAGAATTTGCAACAATCTTTGAAGTAAATAAAACTTCTAAGTGGAACTTCTGTCCTGAAAATGATAAAATGCTGTCATGAAACTTGAGATAATGTTGTAGTTCTAACAAGAACATAGAGATCTACAGCACATTACAGGCCCTTTGGCCCACAATGTTGTGCCGAACATGTAACCTACTCTAGAAACTGCTTAGAATTTCCCTAGCGCATAGGCCTCTATCTTTCTAAGCTCCATGTACCTATCTAAGAGTCTCTTAAAAGACTCTATTGTACCCACTTCATCCACCGCTGTTGGCAGTGCATTCCACACACTCACCATGCTCTGTGTGAAAAACTTACCCCTGACATCCCCTCTGTACCTATTTCCAAGCACCTTAAAACAATGCCTCCTCATGTTAGCCACTTCAGCGCTGGGAAAAAGCCTCTGGCTATCCACATGATCAATGCCCCTCATCATCTTATACACCTCTATCAGGTCACTACTCATCCTCCGTCACTCCAAAGAGAAAAGGCCAAGTTCACTTAACCTATTCTCATAAGGTACGCCCTCCAAGCCAGGCAACGTCCTTGAAAATCTCCTCTGCACTCTCTCTATAGTATCCACATCCTTCCTGTAGTGAGTGACCAGAACTGAACACAGTACCCCAAGTGGGGTCTGACCAAGGTCTTATATAGGCTGTAACATTATCTCACAGTTCTTGAACTCAATCCCATGGTTGATGAAGGCCAGTACACCATATGCTTTCTTAACAACCCTGTCAACCTGCGCAGCAGCTTTGAGTGTCCTCTGGACATGGACCCCAGGATCTCTCAGATCCTCCACACTGCCAAGAGTCTTACCATTAATATTATATTCTGTCCTCAAACACTATTTTAATAGTTCACAGTGACTGATACCAATCAGAATCAGGATCAGGTTTAATATCAACAGCATACATTCTGAAATTTGTTGACTTTCCAGCAGGAGTTCAATGCAGTACACAGTAATAGAGAAAAAATTGTGGATTACATTAATGAATACAAATAGTTAAATTAGATAAGTGTAAAAAGTAAAAATAGTAGTAAAAAGTAGTGGAGGTAATGTTCATGAGTTCAATGTCCATTCAGAAATTGGATGGCAGAAGAATTTATGAATTTGAAGCTTCAATTTCCTTTTATGGCTTTTGAATATTTTTGTTTTAGAAAAACCTTTGTTCTTAACAACCTAACTGTGCCATGAATCCACTTGTCTGTATTTACTGATACTGTTTTGATACTGTATGATTTATTTGAGACAGTATAATCAATAGCTAAATCAACAAATTTGCAAGTAGTTAAATTTAATAATGGATTGTAGAACTGAATTTTATTATTTGAGACTTCTGAAGATATCTTGCACGTTGAGGGAACTAATTACAAGGCGTGATTGATAAGTTCATGGCCTAAGGTAGAAGGAGTCAATTTTATAAAACCTAACACATTTATTTTTCAACATAGTCCCCTCCTACATGTACACACTTAGTCCAGTGGTCATGGAGCATACGGACCTCTTCTTTGTAGAAGTGGTCCACAGCAGGGGTGATTGATAAGTTCGTGGCCTAAGGTAGAAAGAGATGAGTTATTAACTTCAAACTTTCTGCATTTTCACTCAAAGAGTTAAACTGCACGTGCATATAACAAGAGCGTCATGGACCTCCAGGTGGTCCACAGCAGGGGTGATTGATAAGTTCATGGCCTAATGTAGAAGGACGTGAGTTATACAGCTCTCGGTACATGCATGTGCAGTTCAACTCTGAGTGAAAATGCAGAAAGTTTGAAGTTAATAACTCATCTCCTTCTACCCTAGGCCACAAACTTATCAATCACCCCTGCTGTGGACCACTTCTGGAGGTCCAAGACACCGACTTCTACAAAGAAGGGATCCGTATGCTCCACGACCGCTGGACAAAGTGTGCAAATGTAGGAAAAATACATGTGCTAGGTTCTCTAAAATTGACTCTGTCTACCTCAGGCCACGAACTTATCAATCACCCCTCAAATTAATATTGAGCGCTGCACACTGATGAGGCTACAGCATGCATCAGCAGGCAAGTTATCAGCAAGCTTGAAATAGCTGTTTCCAGCTAGGTATTAGCTGGGGATAAAAACAACCATTTATCAGAATCAGAATCAGGTTTATTATCACTGACATGTGACATGAAATTTGTTAACTTGCAGCAACAGTTCACTGCAATACATAATATAGAGAATAAATAAATGAAATAAAAATAATAATAAATAAATTACAGTATACGTACAATATATTGAATCCACATAAAACGTGCAAAAAACAGAAATACTGTATATTTAAAAAAAGTGAGGTCGTGTCCAAGGGTTCAATATCCATTTAGGAATCAGATGGCAGAGGGGAAGAAGCTGTTCCTGAATCACTGAGTGTGTGCCTTCAGGCTTTTGTACCTCCTACCTGATGGTAACAGTGAGAAAAGTGCATGCCCTGGGTGCTGGAGATCCTTAATAATGGACGCTGCATTTCTGAGACACCGCTCCCTGGAAGATGTCCTGGGTACTTTGTAGGCTCGTGCCCAAGATGGAGCTGACTAGATTTACAACCTTCTGAAGTTTCTTTCGGTCCTGTGCAGTAGCCGCCCCATACCAGACAGTGATGCAGCCTTTCAGAATGCTCTCCATGGTATATCATTTTATGGGTAGCGAGGACAAATAAACAACTTTTTTTTCCATACAGCAAAATGGGCTCTTTAAATATTTCTCCAACAAACTGGATTATCCATTTGAAATAATATAAACTTACCATGATGTGATGGTGTAATGCTTTGAAGGACCGATTCTTACTGTAGCCAGTACTGCTGACTCGAAAGAGATAGGCGCCGTCTAAGCCTGCAATACTGGCATCAATCTCTCCATTCTTCATCTGAAATGTCATGCCCTTTAGAACATGTAGTACAATCCCAGATGATGTTAGCATATTCTGCAAAGTATCCCCAGATGCCTAACGATATAAAGGAAATTGGTAGTGGTGTCAGAAGAATGATTTAAGCATGTTAGTTAGAAAAGGCAGCATCTGGAACTGATCAGAGGAGGATAAATCATTACAAAACTGTCACTAAGATCAGGCCTGACTGCAGTACAAATGCTATGCCAAAAGCCTAGTTGTAAAGTTTCTTAGATAGTGAAATGATGTATCATATTTAGTCCTGGTGAATTACTAGAATATAAACCACTATCCATTCAGACTGCCCATCTGGTCGGAAAGGACTGTATATAAATTTTCAGTCCATCTCAAGGCCCTTCTTACATTAATAATAAGAGAACATTTGGTAAATTTTTCCATTTGGCACTCATGAAAACCCTCAATGCTACAGTTATGGATTCACCAGACCAAAGTAATGAATTTCTTCTCTAATTGGACCAGCCTCCCTCTTTAAAAAAATTATGTCCATCTAAAGGACCCCTGACCCTTAAGAAAGGCACAGCAGATCAAACAGGGAACTGAAAAAGCGAAGGGTTGACGTAAACCAGTCAGGGTTATATCCCATTGTAACAGGATTAATACTCCTTTGTTTACTCATCTGGATTTTGCAGTGGAAGAGAGGATAATTGTTTGCATCTGCAAGGTGCCAAGAAAAACCAACATTCATAATAATCAACCTCTGAAAATATTCTGTTTCCTCTGCTATAATATGGATGATAAGTTAGGTGAAGAATATATTCAGTTATACTCTACAAAATTGGTGAAGGATAGATCAATATACAGTGTAGTGCAATTAATATGGGGTTACCTTGTCATTCTGATGACATCTGGAACAGGTCAGAAGAATGGCACTCTTGCTTGCTTTACTGCGGAAAGGCCACTGAGCAACCAGTTTCACAGCGGCTGGCACGTTGAGAGTGGCATTGTGGGTGAACATCAGATTACTGGAAGGTGTACAGATAAAACATATGTAACATATTCAGGACTGGAGCTTTACCATTCATTTTTAAAGTCTTCTGACCAATCTCTGGTTAACATTAGAATAGCACAGGACCAAAATTGTGAGCTTTGAGTTGGAAACCGCCAAGTTTTGCATCACAATCATCCACCTCCACCAGGACACACACTGTAAACAACAACAGGAAGTCCATGTCCACCTCTGCCAGGTGTTACCCTGCCTCAATGATTACCTTCAAATTCTGCTGCCAAATATCAAAAAGCTGCCGTGCAGTCAAAAATTTGCACCTCCAGTCCTTGTTCCACTAAAGATACTGGCATGTATTTTGCATTAACTTTGCTCTTCCAAAACTGAATCAATAAGGTTGTCATCCATGCATTATGGATTGGTTGAATGCTTTGACAGACACATTTTCCTTAATTGATATTTGACCACTGGCAAATGGAATTGTTCAATGTAACATATCCAATTTACATGATGGGTGAAAGGCTTGCAAGGCTAGCATTGATTGTCTATTCTCAATTGCCCTTGAGAAGGTGATGGCAAACCATTTACATCCTTCCAATGATAATACTCTTACTGCATTTTAGGAAGCGTTTCCAGAATTTAGACCCAATGGAAATGAAGAACCAGCAATGTATTTCCACATTGGGATGGCATGTTACATGGAGCATTTTCTATAGCTGGTTTTGTTCACGTGTGCCTTTGCCCTTGTCCATTTTGATGGCTGAAGTTATGGAATTGGAAAGTTCTGCACTCAGACAAGTCCTTGCACTGAATTTTGCAGACGGCACATGCACAGGCCTGAGTACATTGCTGGTGGGGTGACAAATGCTATGGGTAGTGAGTGGGGTTCCAGTACAGAAAACCATATGAGCATAAGATATAGGAGCAGAGTTAGGCCATTTGGCCCATTGAGTCTGCTCCACCATTTCATCATAGCTGATCCATTTTTCCTTCTCAGCCCCTGCCCTCTTCCTGTACCCATTCAGGCCCTGACTAATCAAGAATCTAACAACCTCTGCTTTAAGTATAACTAAAGACTTGGTCTCCACAACTTCACCACTCTCTGGTTAAAGAAATTTCTCCTAATCTCCGTTCTAAAAGGACACCCCTTTACTGCGATGCAGTGTTCTCTGGCCTGAAACTCCCCCACCACAGGAAACATCCTCTCCACATCCACTCTATCAAGGCCTTTCAACATTTAATAAGTTTCTTCTGAATTCTAGTAGGTACAGGCCCAGAGCCATCAAACACTCTTCATATGACAAGCCTTTTAACCCTGCATTGTTTCTGAATGGTGTTGAACTTATTGAGTACTGCTGTAGTTGCATTCATCTAATGGAGATTCTGTCATACTCCACCTTGTGCCTTAGAGAGACTTAGGTCTGATGACATGTCACCAGTGTCTGATCTTGAGGTTGCATTACTTGAGTTTCTTTTTTAATCAATGATGAACTCCAGGATGTTGAGGGGACTTGGAGTCGGGGTAAGACTCAATGGTAATGCCATTGCATGGTAAGAGTAAGTGGCAAAACTCTTGTAGGAGACAATTACTGCCTGTTGTTTGTGTGAAGTGGATGCCATGACTTCTACATTCTTGAGCTGTTTTATTTTTCTGTGGTGTTTCACACAGCTAAACATACGAGGAGAACTGAGCTCAGACTTAGGAAGATCAAGAACTCAAACTTAGGTGCATTGTCATCGCACAAAATGGAGATCTAAGGAGAAAGTTTTTCTCACAGAGGGTGGAAAGTACCTGCAAGAGTTGCCAGAAGTGGTATTTGGGGCAGATGCAATTGCAAAACTTAAAGGAATTTGGACAGGTACTTAGATGAGAAAGGCAGAGATTAGCATCACAGTCATGGTGGAAGTGGTGGGCCAAAAGTGTTAGATAGATAGATAGATAGATAGATAGATATACTTTATTGATCCCGAGGGAAATTGGGTTTCGTCACAGCTGCACCAACCAAGAATAGAGCATAAATATAGCAATACAAAAACCACAAACAATCAAACAACAAAATGCAAACTATGCCAGATGGAAAATAAGTCCAGGACCAGTCTATTGGCTCAGGGTGTCTGACCCTCCATGGGAGGAGCGGCAAGTTTGACGGCTACAGGCAGGAACGACCTCCCGTGCCGCCCAGTGCTGTATCTCGGTGGAATATGGCCGAAATCCAACAGTAAAAAGTTCAATATCCGGTCTACAAACACGTTCCTCGATCGTAATATGACCCGGATTGCACCATCTGTTGTTAACCAGAACAGTAAGCACCCAACTCCTTTACGCTTACCGCTCTCAGTGCACTTCCGGTCAGCCTGAACGGTCTGGAAGCCATCCATGGAGAAGTTTTGATCGGGTATGTCCTCATGCAGCCCCGTTCCAGTGAAACACATAACACTGCATCCCAAAATGTTCTCTGACGCCTAGCTAGCGCCGTGAACTCGTCCATTTTATTACCCACCGAACTCCTCTTCTCCATAACTCTCTGTTGTCTCGACCCGGTCCTCTTTCCTCGACTTTGTGATCCCCCTCTGCATCCTCTGTGTGTTTTCCTCCAGATTTCAGCAGGGGTGTCTGCCGCTCTGCTCGCTAAACCGGCCGGCATAAGTGCAAGCAGCTGGTCCCTGGAATAAACAATGCAGCCGTGCTTCTGTCCCGCTAATGAGGCGTGACGGAATGTGACTATTTCCAGTGCTAAAAACCCAAATAAAACTTTCTCTACCAGTATGTTAGAGAGGGTGCTGCTTCGACGTGTTACCGTGAAAACAAATACAAAAAGTAACGTAAGTTAAAAAGTAAGAAGAAAAAAGTAAGAATACTGATCGAAACGGTGGTAACAGGCTGCATGCACGACCGGCGCATGCGCATGTGTTGATTTTAATACTGTACATTTTATGATTTTTATAGAATGAGAAGGTGAACATCAACTTTTACTGGTAGAAGCACCCCAGCAGATAGCTGTTAATGCAATTTCTCTGAGGTCTCAATTGGATTAATGGCAGGATGCTGCAGTGGGATCAACTCATTATTTCATTGGTTGGCAAGAGTCAATAAATTGGCCTTGGCTACATTGAGAAAAGATGCAATATAGCAGTATTGACCACAACCATGAAGATTCAGTTCCGTTGAATAGTACAACATTCAATAGTACACAAATGGTATAACCTAGAAACTCTTCTAGATTGTCCAGTTGTTGCACATGGCAGTAATATGAGGTTGAGTTTAAAAACTGTAGTTATTATATTTCCATATAAAATTATAAACTGATTATTTCACTATTTAAACACACAGAACATTTTCAGGAAATAAGAATAGATGAATTTTTAAAAGTCTTTTTTTGTTGTCTTATGTTCATTTAAACATAGAGTCATAGAAAAATATAGCTCATAAATGGGCCCTTCAGGCTATCTAGTCCATGCTGGACCATTTAAGCTGCCTACTCCCATCAACCTGCACCTGGACCATAGCCTTCCATACCCCTACCATCCATGTACCTATCCAAACTTCTTTTAAACATTGAAATTGAACTTGCATACACCACTTGTGCTGGCAGCTCATTCTACTGTGTAATAATTAATTATTATTACACAACTACCAACTTCTGTATAAAGACACCCTAAAGGTATTTTTTTCTAAGACTGTATACTTGTTAAAAGAGTAGAGTTACATTTTAATTTGTAGGAGGGTTATATTCAGCAGTACAAAGGCCCCTGAAAGGCATTCACTGCAGTAATATGGCTAAGTTACAGTCTTACCCTGGCTCTTTTTCCAAGTACCATGGGAGGGAGGTTGTGTTATCGCTTCTCACAGTGAGGAGATGCTGTTCATGTATTCCATTGTCACCAAAGCCAATGAAACCAAATTTTACATCTGAGAGTCCTGAGGAAAAAAAAGTGAAAAAACACGATCATATTCTCTCCAGTTTGATAAATACCATTGAGAGTTTATATAACTTTTAACTTCATTACAATTATGAAATCCAAGCCCCCTCAATTATTAGAAGCTATTATAATGACCCTGCCCATGCAGTCTCTCAACTCTAAGTAATGAGGGTGACAAGATAACAAAAACCAAATCTACAACCAGAATTGCTTTAGAGACCTAAACCTAAGGGTTTCATGCATAAAGCTCCAAATCAGTTGGGGTTTAGTTTACAAACACTGCTTCTATCTGAGACAAAAGGAATTCTGCAGATGCTGGAAATTCAAGCAACACACATCAAAGTTGCTGGTGAACATTTAAATTCCACATCCCATTCCCATTCTGACATGTCTATCCACGGTCTCCTCTACTGTAAAGATGAAGCCACACTCAGGTTGGAGGAACAACACCTTATATTCCGTCTGGCTAGTCTCCAACCTGATGGCATGAACATTGACTTCTCAAACTTCCGCTAATGCCCCACCTCCCCCTCGTACCCCATCCGTTATTTATTTTTATACACACATTCTTTCTCTCACTCTCCTTTTTCTCCCTCTGTCCCTCTGACTATACCCCTTGCCCATCCTCTGGGTTCCCGCCCCCCTTGTCTTTCTCCCCGGACCTCCTGTCCCATGATCCTCTCATATCCCCTTTGCCAATCACCTGTCCAGCTCTTGGCTCCATCCCTCCCCCTCCTGTCTTCTCCTATCATTTTGGATCTCCCCCTCCCCCTCCCACTTTCAAATCTCTTACTAACTCTTCCTTCAGTTAGTCCTGACGAAGGGTCTCGGCCTGAAACGTCGACTGTACCTCTTCCTAGAGATGCTGCCTGGCCTGCTCCGTTCACCAGCAACTTTGATGTGTGTTGCTTCTATCTGAGTCATTCATTTTGACTGGAGAACTTAAAAATACTTTCTCAGATGTGACACTGAAAAAAGCAACACTGCAAGCTGCCTCTCAGAAGTAACGGACAGGAAAGTTCCTCTCATGTCACTTTTCCATAAAGCTCACTGTGACCAACCCAAAATCAAGGAAGTGCAGATGCTGGAAATCTGAAATAAAAGTAGGAAATCCTGAAAACACTCAGCTGGCTTGACGAAGGGTGTCTGAATTGAAGTTTAACTCTATTTCTCTGCATATGCTTCCCAACCCCGTTGAATGTTCTCGGTATTACTTTTTTTTCACTCTGGGTATTTCTAATCAAGTTTCTGTACTGGAGATGGAGTAAATGGAAATAGAAGGAAGATATGGGATAAAGCGGAAATGGTACAAATGTTGAATAACGTTACAGATGTTGGAGAGCCAACACAAATCTGAAGAATTGCAGGCTGTCTTTTGACAGCATATGTAATACGTTCTATATTTCAAAAGTGAGGTTCTATAAATTAAGATGAAATTGTGAAGTAGTAGTCCCAGTGGCCTGAAATCCCACTCACACAGCTCAGCTGATTGGCAATATGAGACCTCCCATCATTCACTTGTCCAGATTCATTGACATTCTCTACCCATCTCCCTAACTGTTGGTTGCCAAACCAATTACCTGTTGAATAAACCATTAGAGAATGAGACACCCACCTTGTTTTTTGAAGGTTTCAACCAATGAATTAATAAGTGAAGGAAGTTTTGCAATAACAGGCTTATTACAGTCTCTTTCTTCAATAATAAAGAGAACATCTGCACGTTTCATAGACATCCATTGTCCACTGTTTACAACATCATCATTTAGCACACTTTCGCTGTCCTTTCCAGTCACTGTACAAAGAACAAAGCGCTTAGAAGACAATACAGAAATATACATGTAGAGCATTTGATGGCTCTGGGCCTGTATTCACTAGAATTCAGAAGATTGAGCAGTGACCTCATTGAAACCTAACAAATGGTGAAAGGCTTTGATAGAGTGGATGTGGAGAGGATGTTCTTGTGGTGGGAGAGTCTAAGACCAGAGGACACAGTCTCAGAATAGAGAGGCATCCTTTTAGAATGATGAGAATGAATTTCTTTAGCTAGAGAGTGGTGACTCTGTGGAATTCTTTCCCACAGGCAGCTGTGGAGGCCAAGTCTTTAAAGCAGAGGTTGATAAGATTCTTGACTGGTCAGGGCACAATGGGATACAGGGAGAAAGCAGGAGACTGGGGCTGAGAGCAAAATTGGATCAGCCATGATGAAATGGTAGAACAGGCTCGAAGGGCCAAATGGCCTAATACTGTTTCTATATCTTATGGTCTTATGATCTGATGTATTGAACCTCTCTGGTAGATCTGTTGAGGGACTTTGAGGATATGGGGATGAGAAACACAGTGGATTTAAAGCATGATATTAGTTAATTTCAACAACATTTCATGGACTGTGATGCTTGACTGAATAGCTTCAAGGCCATTTTAAATGCCAATAAATGGCATTCATTTCGTCATAGGTTCTGGAATCATAAACAGGTCAAGAACGGGACAGAAGATTCCTTTCTCTAAAGGTTTATTATTAAAACAACAATTTAACAATTTCATACCTTCATTATTAGCAACAGTATTTATTCACATTAACTGAATTCAATTTCCTCAAGTGCTCTAGTTATTTGAACAGGTGTTTCTGCAAGTTTTGCTGAATACCCTATGCCTGCTATTCTGAAATACTTATCAGAACAATCCAATGTTCCCTCTAATTTTTTTTACTGCTGCACTGACCAACCATTTCTCTGAGTAGGTAATTCTCACATGGACTGAAAACTTAAAGCATTTAAATTTTTTTGCATTATACATACTATGAATGATTAGAATGAAAATTGAATAATCACATACTTCTGAATTTATTTATTAATTGAAGGGTATAATGAAATATGGTACAACAAAGAAAATCTTTCATGTTGCGTGAACTTTTTCTTGTCTGTCTTTATCACAAATCCATTGTCTATAAACAATGTCCAGATTAATTTCACTTCCAGATGAAAGATGCATCTTAATCCTCATATTATCCAAATGTTCCACTTCTTGCCTGCTTCTGGATTTACATTTGATTGAATTCATAAGATAGAATCCATGTTTTTAAGTCAGCATCCATCATCATCATGTGCTGTATCGTATGACATGGCCGATCATGGTCTCCGTGACCATGATTGTCCTTGGCAAATTTCTCTACAGAAGTGGTTTGCCATTGTCTTCTTCTGGGCAGTGTCTTTACAAGACGGGTGACCCCAGCCATTATCAATGTTCTTCCGAAATTGGACTGATGAAGGGTCTCGGACTGAAACGTCGACTGTTTTACTCTTTTCCATAGATGCTGCCTGCTTTGCTGAGTTCCTCCAGCATTTTGGGTGTGTTGTTTTGAAGGAGATTAACTGGAATGGTGAAAGGTCAATGGTTCTTAGTTTTGTTCTTACAGTTTCATAAGGAGGTTAATAAGGGAGATTTCATAGAGTGGCTCATAATCGTGATAGATTTAATAGATAGTAAAGTGAAACTGCATGTGGTAGCATTAGAGTAAAGGGTAGATATTTGCAGAGTTAAGGGGAAGAAGGAGGGATTAGGAAGAATTCGCTCATCTAAAGATATATTAGCATCCTAGCCTAAAGATGCTTTAATTCTATAAATATCCCTTAAATAAATCTGGTAAATTAAAACTCTGCATTTTGGCTTTTGATTTCTGGAGTAGTTTACCAATTACCAGGAGATAAGTGTAATTGCCAAGAAATTAAATCATAGTGTCATGTTATTGTGTGCCTCAATGGAAATGGGAATAACAAATCAGTTTTATGATGTATATCACAATATTCATGCTGGTTCCTTGTCGGCATCCACTGGTGAGTTATGCATTCAACGCATTTGTCTTAAAACAAGGCCACACAATGTAGGTTGAAGCCAAGCGCTGGGAACTCAGATCAGGCAAGCCCACTTTCAATTAAAACCCGCCAAAGTTGATCAAGTTTATGATCACTGCTTAACTTCATTTCAGCCCAAGTGTTCCATCAAATTTATTAACCTGCCCACTCATCACATTCTAACCCCCACTACCAGCTATTAGCAGCTGAGTCAGGTACCCGTTCATTCTATCCATGATTTTTCTCCCACTCTCCTGTGTTCTCCTGGGCCTAGCATGGACTTAGAACATTTGTTTTATAAGCCATATGCTGTTAGAATGCACATTGCATAAAATCTATTCCGTAGTAAGTGAGGTCCTAGGTTGAAATGAGCCTGTGTTCAAATGGTCAATTACCTGCCATCCAGTGGTCACAAAGGGAATTTACAAGTATTTGAGTTAATTTCAGATAGACCATTTTGTGTAGACAAGCAAGGACTAAAAAGGGCAATGGCTTCTTTCCTCAATCATCATCCTATTTAACTCAAGCCATGCCTATTGCTATTACTGTTTCCTGGGAAATTCAGAGTGACCCTATCACTAGACTACTGAAAAATACCTCTAAAAGTGGGATTTTGGGGGTCACACAGCCTTGAAGTATAAAACAGTAACTGTCTTTTTCAGACAAGTGTTAAAATTCAGTTTGCTAGTAAATCAGCACCACCACACATTATTGTTATTTTATTTATCATTCAAATGAAAACTGGTCAGATTTACCACACTGTGATGGAAGTTGCAGAGGAACAAAATTCCGGTTGCACAAGTGGACAAAGGCAGCTGCAAGGCTACAGCCGGCCTGGAGATCTGAGGACTCACACACATCATTCAGGCACATGTCATAGAAAGGTGCTGGGTCTACCTGAAATGCACACAACTCTTATTGTCAAAATCTCCAAAAATAAAGTTTAGTAACCAAAGTGTACATCAAATGATCTGATGAATGCATTACATATGAACAATAACACAACTATATGAAATTTCTATTTAGTTATTGACATACAGCATAGAGCAATTCCCCCGGCGTCACCAATCAACCTTCCAATTTAATCCTAGCCCAATCATGAGACAATTTACAATGACCAATTAACCTACCAACTGGACCAACACGGTCACAGAGAGAACCTACAACTCCTTACAGGCAGCGCCGGGAATCGAACCAGGGTCGCTGGTACTGTAAAGTGTTGTGCTAACCACTATGCTACCGTGCCACCCTGCTAATTAAACTGAGTACTTATGTTATCAACATTATACAGTGACTTACCACTTTGAAGCAGTTTCTGAGAGGCGAGTAAGTACCTTTGAATAAAGTTTTGCAGAAGTATTGAAGAGTACTGTCAAAGCACTGCTTAATCTTCTTGTCCCTAGCGTGACATACTGCATCAATCTATTAGAGATGGAATAACAAGATAGTTAGCATGATCTAACAGAAAGAAAAACTGCTTTATTTTAGGAGAATATACTGCACTTTGTGCTATGAACTGGATGAATGTTTTGCCAAAATTGTAGTGTGGTTTCGTACAAGATGACAATATAAAAATGTGTTTATTAATACAGGCAACACACATCAAAGTTGCTGGTGAACGCAGCAGGCCAGGCAGCATCTCTAGGAAGAGGTGCAGTCGACATTTCAGGCCGAGACCCTTCGTCAGGTTGCGTTCACCAGCAACTTTGATGTGTGTTGCTCGAATTTCCAGCATCTGCAGAATTCCTGTTGTTTGTTTATTAATACAGAAAGCTTTGTATAAATTCAGCAACTGAACGTTTTGAAGTGACAAATCCAGTAAAACAAACTGAAAATGGTGGAAGGTTCATCTCCACTAAGTACTCGTTTCATTGTTCACTCAACATTAAATGACATCTCTCAAATACAAATGTATAGACTTCCAGTAGATCAAAGAGAATGATACTCCATGGTCTTCCATTCACTGATAGATTAAGAGTGGTTGTTAGCACATTGAATGAATATATTACAAGCATTGGTTCAGTTACTACCCCTCAACATCAGGTTCTTGAATAGAAGGGGATAGCTACACTCATCTTCACTTCCTGCATCATTGAAATGTTCCCACAACCAATGTTCTCACTTTCAAGGACTCTTTATCTCATTATTTATTGCTGTTTATTTATATTTGCATTTGCACAGTTTGTTGTCTCCTGCACTCTGGTTGATCTTTCATTGATCCTGTTACAGTTACTATCCTATAGATTTGCTGAGAATGCCCACAAGAAAATGAATGCCAGGGTTGTATATGGTGACATTTATGTACTTTGATAGTAACGTTTACATTAAGCTTTGAAAATAACATCTCAGATAGCACTCCGTTGCTTTGAAACCAGTTGAACTTCAATTGTCCCAGCACCCTCTTGAACATTATGATCCACCATTTCCAGCCCATCCCCAGACTGAACTTTAATTGACTAGATTTCACATAATAATTGGAACACTGTTTTATGGACACAACTGAAGTAAAAAGAGGATATGTTATAAAGGGATACTTTGTTTTATATTTAAAATTAATAATCAGAAGGATAAAAAACTTCCAGAGGAAAATTGGCTGCCAGACTACACTGGATCTTTTCCAGGTGGTACATTTTACTAACTGATGCAATTCAATGCAAAGAGGAAATAAATAATATAACATAACATTACAATTTTATTCAGTAGATTTAGTTTACTTTAGAAACTAAAGTACCCCAATACAAACTGATAAAATGTATACAGAAATCATAATCATTAAAATCTCAGATCAGAAATATATTTTTAATTGCCCTGGTTAATTTTCTTTTCAGTCAAATAGTTATCAGATTAATAAGTTAACAAATTCAGAGATAGTGCAAATGTGATCACTATCCCCAAGTTTGTTCGCTTGATTTTCAAATCTATCTACAATGATCTCTAACAACAGGTCCCCACCTTACCCATCACTTGGGCCAACAACTCCCTTACCCATCACTTGGCCCAACACTACCCTCACCCCTTACCAATCACTTGGTGCAACACCACACCTCCCCCCACCAATTACTTGTGCCCAACACCACTCTGCTGACTGATCACTTTGCCCAACACCACCCTTTCTAATTCCCAACACTTCCACAGGTCCCTTTCCACCACAATGTTTCAATCTGAACCTTGGTTTCAACCACACTTGACTTCATACATATGCTCTTCAAAGGGGTGGCACAAGGCCCGTCCTTGAATGCTCTGGGCTTTCTGGAGGACTGAAATTCCCACCAAAAGCCCCTTACGCAAGAAATTGATTTGGTTGCCATATCCCACCTTGCAAATGATTGACAATTTTCAGGCATCCGAGTTTCACAATGAGGATTACAGCACAAGGACTGCACCTTGTCTACGGTACATTCTAGACAGTTCCTCGGCCTTGGTAATGTCGCATGTTCCATTCAACATCGTATTAGAGTTGACTCACATTGCCCTATAGTTTTGATATATAGGACCATAACATGGTATGGAAACAAGCTCTTCGGCCCAACTGGTACATGCTGCCTCCCTGCTAATCTCAGTTGCCCATTTTCGGTCCATAATCCTGTAGACCCTTCCCCTCCATGTACCTATCCATATGCCTGTGAAATGTTGCGATTAAGCATGATTGAAAAGTGTATTCATCAGATCCCCAGTGATCTGCACTTACTTTTGCGTCTCATTATTTAACATTATCTGAGGCTATCATTCAAGACATGACCTTTATCAGTTTTAAACCCAGAGAGAAAAGGTGTGTTGAGAATTTCTAATTAGTAAAATTTACCTTTCTGCAATAGTAGTGAAGTAATTTATATAGTGCACTAACCCACATTAGTATTTTAATAAACAAGGAGAAATCTTCCTCTCCATTGTCTCTTGTCCTTTAATGAAGCAGTTACTCCCACAGTTTCTTTTCTGTCATTACCTCCCTAAACCTCTCACCGTTCCCTCTTTCTTGCAGAATATTGGAACACTGAATACAAGACTTAAATAGTTATTTAGATAAATCAATGAAAAACCAAAATCTAGTCTTGCAGAAATCCAGCACAGATCAGTAATAGGGAGAACAACACTCCAGCGTTTGGGCAACCATCCATTCATCTTGTGTAAAGAATTCTACTTAAAAATAAATCCAATATTAAATCCAACCCATATTTTCAATTCTTCGATTGGAAAAAATGTTTATGATTGCAAAGTTGCCAAAGACAGTATGAAAGAATAATCTATAGAAGCTATAAAGAAAGCAATGAATAAATATATCACAATGGAATAGAGAGCCAAGGAAATGAGATTAAATACATGACTGATCAGAGAGATGGCAAACAGACAGCAAGCAAAAAGCTACTTTCTTGTATTTTTATGGCATCATGGTTAGCGTGACACTATTACAGCTCGGGGCATTGGGGCTTGGAGTTCAATCCCAGCATCCTCTGTATGTCCTTCCTGTGGAATGCAAGGGTTTTCTCCAGGTTCTCCAGTTTCCTCCCACAGTCCAAAAGCATATCGTAGAGATTCATTGGTCATTGTACATTGTGCCGTGATTAGGTAAGAGTTAAATCAGGGTTGCCATGGGTTGTTGTGTGGTGCAGCTTGAAGGGCCAGAAGGGCTGCATCTCTAAATAAATAAAATTTTAATATATCAAATAAGTAAGGAGAATTTTACATCTCCCCTTGATTCATGTCAAAGATGTTAGAAGCCCAGAAGCAACCGAGCATTTTATTCATTAATACAAGATCATTCTTGTGCCACTAAGTCATCATGGGATGCATCTGACTTTGAAATGAGACCTGTTGTAGATACCTTCAGGCACTGGTCCCTCTGCGTTGTGCAGGGTGGTCGTGCAGCAACTGAAATACTCCTGGGCACATAGCATTCGTTGTCGTGTAACTGTTTGTTCTAAATATTCATAGTATGCATATGACAACAAAAAAAAACATTTAAAATGTCATGCAGTGTAAAATATTTTCTGCTCAGAACAATGGTTGGTACTCGTAGCTGTAAAAAAATAGAGGGAATGTTGGTCAGGAACAAAAACTTTCTTCGAGTCCACAAGGAGATTTGGGGTCTCATTGACTTTAATCTCCCTATCCACAAAACCCTACAAACACCTCTTTATATATGTGTCACTATTTTTCTTCTAATCCTGTGGGTGACCTTTTTGTCAATGAACTTCATCCCTCTCTCTGTTGCTGGTCAGCTGACTACTGGGATTCAACTGAAGTCAGGTAACTAATATCAGACTGACCTGCAAGGTTATCTCCCCCACTGTCAATGGGCATCACCGTGAGCTAACATTGGCCTAATGAATCTCAGCTTGTTGTGCAAACATCTCCAAAAATACAACTCGAGGGGGAGAGCAAGATGTCTGGAAGGCTGTTACTGTACGATACGAGCCTACAGAAGTGGGCTGTGGAGGTGTTGCTGGCTGCTCACTGTGCAGAGTCTACTCTCGCCGAGGCATTATGGGGCCTGCAAAGAAAAGAGCCTTTGTAGGACTGTCGCAGAGGCTGCTGTGTGAGCCTCCAGATGGCTACGGATCAAGAGGAGTGCTCTGTGGACCAATACTGCTGCGACGCAAGTCAGGGCCTGATCAACCCTGGCTGGGTCACCTGGGCAAGAGCGTGTGATGCCGATACACTCGATGACCCCAGGGTTACATCACTGATGAGGTGATATACATAAAATATATATTGGGCCATATATTATGATACGTGGAAAGCCAGATCTACTTATCCACCACATTAAATCAGATACTTTCAGATGAAAGATCAATCCAGTAACATCGAATCCTATTTTCTTCTGGAAATGAAAAAAAATGCTGATGTTGGAAATCCGAAATAATAGTAAAAATTGCTGGAATCACTCAGTACTGTAAGTGAGGCAGTACTTATGGAATGAGAAACAGTGTTAAAGTTGATTGCCTTCATCAGTTCTTTTCACAGATGCCATCTCATTAACTGGGGTTTTCCAGTATTTTCAATTTTTTTTTCATCTTTCCTAGCAGCAGCTAATGCACACAAAAGTTAGCCCTCAACTGAGTTATGTGAGGCTTATACAAACTTGGGCAGGAAAATTATTTTATTAATATTGGGAAAATTTGATTGGAGTCATTGGGTTTTGCATTACCCATGTAGTCTGACACATGACTGGACATACTTTGACTTAACAATTATCAATATGTATTAGATCTGGATGCAATATACCTTTGCATATTTTGTATTCATATTCCCTTACAACACAGGATGCCTATTGGCCCATCAATCTATGCTAGCTCTTAGAACAATTGTATCAGTCTCATCCACCGACTTATTCTTGGTAACCTATTCTTACTTCTACATCCGTCAACACCTGCCATCTCATGTCCTACCACCTAGTTACTGTATTTTAAAGTAGCCAATCAGCTTCTAAACCTATTGCATCTTTGGAATGTGGAAGAACCATTCAGTACCTAGGGAAATTCGTGCAAGCATTGTGAGAAGATACAAACTCCACACCAAGAGCATACGAGTTCAGCACTGAGCCTGTGACACTGGAATACTGGGGCAGCAGCTCAGGGAAAATACAAATCCAAGTCTATCCCTTTGGTTAATATAACAAAACCAGCATTGATTATGGACATGTTCCATATCTATACTGCATTAAAGTTGCAATTTGTAACTAGAGAATCACAGTGATTATTAACCTCTCCTGGTGTGTTGGAATCAATAATTTACCTGCCATTCTTCCACAAACTGTTGCACATTCTCTGCTTGTGAATGGTTGGGTAGAGTGAATTCATTTCCAGCTTCATTATCATTAGTTCCAAACAGACCAGCTGATATACCTGCAAACACAGGTAAATGCAAGTAGAACAACTGTCAAGATATTATTTCCTTCAGTTAGCATTTTCACAATAAATGACAGGAGGGTTCAGATTATTAAAAAGAACTGCTGTTAAAAGGAGACACATTTATAACTGTACTGATTGTGGTCATTTAAGGAGACATAACGTTAAACTAGATTCGGTCTATTTCCCCGCCTAAACCCTGCTGGGGGATTTTCTTTTCTGATTTTCTGCACTTCGTGACCAAAGTTTAACAATGAATTTTTGTGAGTGTGGAGCTCTCCTGGTACCAGTGATCCTCTGGAAACTTGTCCAAGTGAAGGCGTGTGCAAGCCTCTTCAGAAGAACTTACAAGAATGACAGAAAATCTAATTGAAACTTACAAAATTCCGTCAGGGCTAGACCAATGTATGTGGGGAAAGAAATCTTTCACTTGTTGTGCTGAGATAAAGGGAAATGTGTTCACTCAGTGGGTGATTTATAAAGTTCTCCTCACCTCAGCCTTGTCACCTCAACTGAGCAATGGGAAATTTCTCCTGGTGAAACTTGTTACCATTATAGTTTGTCGAGACAGTCACTGAATATCTTTAAGAAGGATCAAATATATTTCTGGATGTAAAATACATTGGCAGATACGAGGACAGAATGGGAGTATAAAACTGAGGTAGAGGATCAATGATGAATACATTGAATGGCAGAGCAGGTTTGTAGGGCTAGTTGGTCTACACCTGTGCCTATTTTTTATGGTTTAACTTTATGGCCTACAATTTTATAATTAAATACCACAGAGAATGAAACAATATTACTTAATCTGTTATGAACTAAACATCTTTGGGACGTTTCAAAGCACTACCAAAATCCACAAGCTGTGAAGATGCCATTTGCTTTAGAATAGTGGTTTATTTGCTTTAGAATTGAGTGGGATCCAGGATCAGCATGATGGAATGGTGGAGCAGACTCAGTGGGCTGAATGGCCTAATTCTGCTCCTATGTCTTATGGGCTTATGGTAATACAATGCAGAAATTGCAGACAAAAGCACCCTACTAACAGTCAAAGCTGTAAAATAACATTTTGTTGTTTACACTGAGTCTGGCATCTACTTTGGGATTGCAGAGCTGTTGATTCCTTGAGCAATTCCTCATGAAAGGATTAGGTCATAAGACCATAAGACTTGGCCCATCAAGTCTGCTCTGCTATTTTATCATAGCTGATTCACTTCCCCATCAGCCCCAATCTCCTGCCTTCTCGCCATAACCCTTCATGGCCTGACTAATCAAGAATCTGTCAACCTCTGCCTTAAGTATACCCAATGACCTGGCTTCCACAGGTAGTGGTTTTGTACCTTTGCTTCCCTATTTCAACTTGCTAGTCAATATTAAATCAATCTAAATATGTGACTTAAATGTCAGAATATCTCTGCTACATTTTAATGCAGAGGTTTACTTTGTACCACACACAGAGTGTGATTTGAATTTTCCACAGTGCAGTCAGAACCATTCCTCTGCACCCAAAGCCCTTCAAAAATTAAACTACTCAACTATAGTTTGGACATAGTAACAAATTGTATTCACATAGCACTTCAGTATGGTAAATGTCTTGAGGCAATTCACAGAAGTGTTATCAAATAAAAATCCACAACAGGAAACATAAGGAAATATTTATCAATCATCTTAAATAAATTCAGTGGCTTAGCTTCTACTACCCTTTGTGGCAGAGAATTCCACAGGTACACCACTAGCTTAGAGAAGTTTGCCTTATCTTAGTCATAAATCTCCTGAACACAAAAGATTCTTCAGATGCTGGAAATCCAGAAAAAAAACATAGAACATGTTAGAGGAGCTCAGCAGGTCAGGCAGCACCGATGGAAATTAATAAACAGTCCATGTTTCAGTCTGAGATCATTAATCAGGACTGGAAAGGAAGAGGGAAGATGTCAGAATAAGGAGGAGAGAGAAAGCGAATGCAGACAAGTTAGAAGGTGATAGTTGAAGCCAGATATGTGGGGGAAGGGGGATGAAGTAAGAAGCTGGGAGGTAATAGGTGGAAATGCTGAAGGGCTAGAGAAGAAGGAATCCGATAGAAGAGGAGAGTGGACCATAGGAGAAAGGGGAGGAGGAGGAGAAGCACCAGGGGAAGGTGATAGGCAGGTGAGGAGAAGAGGTAAGAGGCCAGAATGGGGAATTGAAAAGGGAGGAACAGGGAAATAAATGAACACATTACCAAAATTTAGAGCAATTATTGTTCATGCCATCAGAGTGAAGTGTCCTCGTCTGAAATGTCCATAGACGCTGCCTGACCAGCATTTTGTGTGTGATGCCTTGAAACCCATGTCTGCAACATTCTGTTTTAACCCTCCCAGCCACTGTTCTCATATTCAGCCTGTCTGGCCCTGCCTGAACTTTGTTAAGTTTCAATCAGATAAGCCTTCCTCACATTGCATTAAGGCATTTGATTCAAAACGTGTCAAAAATTTTAAAGAGAGGGGATGTGTTTTTAGGAGGGAGCTGCGGACCTTGAAGCCTTGTAAGTATGGCTAGCAAATAATTAAGTAATTAAGTACTGAAGGATACTTACTAACAACTATTGGAGCCGAGGAGCATATCAGATATGGGATGGAACTAGGTGTTGAAGAAATTTGAAAACAAGGGGGTGGCATGGTAGCATAATGGTTAGCACAGCACTTCACAGTTATCAGCGACCCGGGTTCAATTCCTGCTGTATGTAAGGAGTTTGTAGATTCTCCCCGTGACTGCATGGGTTTCCTCCTACAGTCCAAAGATGTGCTGGTCGGTAGGTTAATTGGTCATTATAAATTAGCCTGTGATTAGGCTGGGGTTAAATCGGTGGATTGCTGGGTGGCGCGGCTCGAAGGGCCGCAAGGGCTTACTCCGTGCTGTATGTCAATAAACAAATAAATAAATAAACAAACAATTTTAATACAGAGGGCTGAAGTCCATAGCAGGCCAGCAAGCTCATACGTAATAGGTGAATGAGACTTGGTGTGAGCTGGCGTATTGGGAATGACTACGAGCTAGAGGCCTCCATCAGTTAAGGAACTAAGTGCAATCTTGTAATTTCATCGCTGTTTACATTAAGAATTAATACTTCAATAATGCATCTGCTATCAGGTATAAAAATAGACAATATTTACAAAAATAGTTAGATTCTAGAATTGAAATGAATAACGGCATGGTATTTACCAGCCTAAGAGCAAATCATCTACAGGTAGAAGGACAGTAAAATCTAAGTGTTATGAAATGCAATTGTAGCAAATACTTAAAAATATTGAACTAGATGTTAAAATTATTTAAATGTAATGTTCAAATATGGTGTCTTTCAAACTAACCTAGCACTGGAAGACATTATTTCTAAGTACATCGACGATTGTGTTATAATCTTCTACCAGGACGAATAAAAACTTCAGCTCCATCAGCTTTCAGCATGATATAATCATTTGTAATGTGGTCAGCACCGTATGTTATGTTTTGTAAGTTCAAAACATTAAACTAATTCAAAGGAAGACACAGGATTCCGAAATGCGGGTCTAACTTTGAGTTTACTTTAAGGCTACATCCACACTAGACCGGATAATTTTGGAAACACCGGTTTCGAGTAAAAATGACAGGCGTCCACACTAGGCGTTTTTCAAAATATCTCTGTCCACACTAAAATGGATATTTGGGCGAACCTACTCCTACTGGGCATGCGCAGACACATCTACAGGAAACAAGCGAAGAGGAGACGGTATAATATTTATGTTTCCGCAGCGGCGTTGTGCTATTTCCATTGGTCAAAAAACTAGAGTACCAACAACAACAACAGCAAAAGAAAGTTTTCAACAATGTTCTTGAGGAATACAAAGAAAACCTCTGCTGGAAAAATCAGGCCGGACTTCTTCATTTAGACAGACAATGAAGTCGAGCTGTTTCTGCGAGTTACAAACAACTACAAAGTCAGCAAAGCAGTGGAGATATTTAATTCCAAACAAACTATTAATGTAGACAATAAAGTAACCAACACACACATGAAGCCATCCTCTACCCAAGGTCAACAATAGATTAGAATCTTCTGCTGCCGGACCTGCGCAGTATTTCTGACATTAATATTTTTAAAGATAGACTCAATCAAGTCAATTTAGGGGATCTAGTCAAAAAAGCTCACTTTACAATTTAACTCTCACGCCGTTCACAGCAACTGCACGTTATAACAGCCGGCCGGCAGTGCTTGCGCAGTACCAAGCAGAAGCAGAAAAAGCATTGTTGTTGTGTTGTCATGACAGCGTTTTCAGATATCTCCGTTTACCCCATCCACACTGCAACGCCGAACAATTGTTTTCAAATTTACACACTCTGGAGAGTGTTTTAGCAAAGCTCCGTTTTCGGGGGATAAAAACGCTGTTTCAGTGTAGACGGACTGTCAAAACGAAGATAAAAAGCTTCGTTTTCAAAATTATCCAGTGTAGTGTGGACGTAGCCTAAGAGAGGTGTGCGTATATCACATAGTAGTGTGAAAATGTATTCAATTAACATATATTTATATATAACACTTAATTAGTTATTTAAATAAACAAAAATGCTTAATAACACAATAAATATACAGTTGCAAGAAAAAGTTGGTGAACTCTTTGCAATTATCTGCTTTTCTGCATTAATTACTCATTGAATGTGGTCTGGTTTTCATCTAAGTCACAATAATAGACAAACACAACCTGTCTAAACTAATAACACACAAACAATTGTACTTTTCATGTCTTTTTTGAACATATTGTTTAATCATTCTCAGTCCAGGCTGGAAAAGGTATGTGAACCCTTGTACTTAATACCTGGTAGAACCTCCCTTAGCACCAATAACCTCCACCGAACATTTCCTGTAGCCGCTGATCAGACTTGCACAATGGCAAGGATGACTTTTAGACCATTTCTCCATACAAAACTGTTTCAGTTCATCAATATTCCTGGGATACCTTGCATGAATAGGCCCCTTCAGGTTCTTCCACAGCATCTCATTTGGATTGAAGTCTGGACTCCGACTGGCCATTTCGGAACACGAATTTTCTTCTTTTTAAACCATTCTGTTGTTGATTTACTCCTGCATTTTGGATCGTTGTCTTGTTGCATCATCCAACTTCTATTAAGCTTCAGGTGGTGGACCGCTATCCTGACATTCTCCTGTAAAATGCCGTGATACAATTTTGAATTCATTGTTCTCTCAACGATTGCAAGCTATTCAGGCCTTGAGGCAGCAAAAAAGCCCCAAACCATGATGCTCCTTCAACCATGCTTCACAGCTGGGATGAGGTTTTGGTGTTGGTATACAGTGCCCTTTTCCCTCCAAACATAGTGGTGTACTTTTCTGCCAAAAAGTCCGACTTCTGTCTCATCTGTCAACAGGACATTGTCCCAGAAGTGTTGTGGACCATCCAGGTGGTCTTTTACAAATTTGAGATGTGTAGCAATGCTGATTTTGGAGAGCAGAGGTTTCCTTTGTGGTGTTCTTCCATGAACACCATTCTTGTTCAGTGTTTTTTCTTATAGTAGACACATGAACAGAGACTTTATCAAGTTCTAGAGATTTCTGTGGGTCTTTTGCTGTTACCCTTGGGTTCTTTATCACCTCCTTCAATATTGCACATTGTGTTCTTGGGGTGATCTTTGTAGAACACCCACTCCTAGGGAGAGTAGTAGCACTACTGAAATTCCTCCATTTGTAGATAATTTCTCTTACTGTGGACTGATGAACACTCCGATCTTTAGAAATCTTTTGTAGCTTTTTCCAGCTTCATGCATCTCTACAATTCTTCTTCAAAGGTACTCTGAAAGTTGTTTTGATCGAGGCATGGCACACATGAACAGATCCTTCTTGAGAAAAACAAACTCTGTCAGTAACCTAACTTTATGTGTCTTTTTTTTACACAGTGCAGGGGACCTCTGCAACCCACACCTCCAATCTCATGTCATTGATTGGAAAATCTGACTCCAAATAGCTGTTGCAGAAGGCATTACCCCAGAGGTTCACATACTTTCTTGAACTTAGACTGTGATTGTTTAAGTGGTGTACTCAGTATTGATGAGAAGTACAAATGTTTGGGCAGATTGTGTTTATCTACTATTGTGACTTAGATGAAGATCAGACCATATTTTATGAGTAATTAATGCAGAAAACCAGGTAATTATACTTTAACAAACTTTTTCTTGTACATACACATACAAGATTACTCAAATATTATTGCATATTAAATATTAAGTGAACAACACAGTACACTGTGGTCTAAACACTAACCATGGTACCACCCAGGAAGAGTTAGACTGCAGAATTCATGGTGCATATCACAGGATACAGTAATTCCATTTTGATCTGATACTTTGACTTCATTTCGATCCCGCTTGATCATCACTCCATTCTTCACCAGAGGCAATTCACTGGCTTTGCAATTCTCTTCAACCTATGGATAACAGTGTGTCTTATATCTTTAGTTTTTATTGCGCTTCCTAATTGTTCCATTTCTATTTAGTAAACACAATTATCTGAAATCTTAAAAAAGCTCTAAAGAAGATAGCCAGCGTATATAAAATGTCAAGGCAGATTGAAATTGGACCGTCTACATTACTTGGTCAGAAATGCGCCATGATGCAAAATAGAATACAATTCACATTACTATTTGAGTGTAAACCTACTGCACCACTATCCAAAACTCAATTATACATTTAAATAGCAAGAAGAAACACTTACCAAGTTCAAGGAAAGCTGAGGTTTAAGAAAAACAATGGGATTTTTTTGGTGTCTTACATATTCTTTTTTGTTTAAAGAATGTATTTACAACACTAGGATTTCTTACAATTAGTCACTAGCATTGTCCTACAAAAGCAATACAAAGCAGACATTTCGAATTTGGAATGAGCAGAAAATACTGGAAATAATCAGTATGTCAGGGATTCTCTATGGGCATAGGAGCAGGGTTAATGTGTCCGATAAATGATCATCAAGACCTTTCCCACAAAAGTTCATTATCCTGAAATGTTAGCAGAATTACAATTAGTAAAGGGTCCACATACAATCATTTTGGTTAAAAACAGAATAAATTAACTATACAGGCACTGTACAAAGAACAAATCCATTGATGGAATGATGGAAAAGCAGAAGAAAGTACTAAGGATGGTGGAAATCTGAAATGAAAAAAGCGTTTAATTACTCAGCAGGATCCATACAGGGGGAAGCAGAGTTAACCTTTCAGGTTAATGAGTGAAAGGTCATCGATCTAAAACAATAACTCTGCTTCTCTCTCAAAAGAATGCTGGAGTCCACTCTAAATTAACCAATACATTTTAAGGTAAATGATTTGAGACATAAAGTAATTTCAATAAAATAGAACCACAAGCATTTTTGCAAAGATTTCAATTGAAATTACGCAACTTTGAATTGAGAAAATAATTCAGTGACATTCGAATCAGAATCAGAATCAGGTTTATTATCATGGGCATCTGATGTGAAATTTGTTAACTTAGCAGCAGCAGTTCAATGTAATACATCAGCGGTCCCCAACCACCGGGACGCAAAGCATGTGCTACCGGGCCGCAAGGAAACGATATGAGTCAGCTGCACCTTTCCTCATTCCCTGTCAAGCACTGTTGAACTTGAATTTGAACTTGAACTGTCCCGTATTTGCCGGGACATCCCGTATATTGGGCTAAATTGGTTTGTCCCATATGGGACCGTCCTTGTCCCGTATTTCCCCCGCTAAGGTAGAGCGTTGCTATGAAACCTTTCGTGCCGAAATGACGTAAAGCGAAGAAGCAATTACTATTAACTTATATGGGAAAAATTTCTGAGTGTTCCCAGACCCAAAAATAACCTACCAAATCATACCAATAACACATAAAACCTAAAATAACTCTAACATATAGTAAAAGCAGGAATAATATGATAAATACACAGCCTATATAAAGAAGAAATAATGTATGTACAGTATAGTCGGGAAGATTAAGCCAAAACCAATTTGTGGGAAAAAAAATCAGCACGTACGTGCATGCGCACACAGGTGTCTGCGCTAGGCTTCATAGACATGGTTGTCTTTCCTGGGGTAAACACAAGTGTCCCGGGATTTGACTGTTACTTTTGTCCCTTATTGGGAGTGAGAAAGTTGGCAACCCTAACTGTAAAAGACATGTTGAGGTGAGTTTAACCCTACTTGAACAACACCCTACCCCCAGTCGGCCGGACCACGGTGCAAAAAAAGGTTGGGGTCCCTGTAATACATAATCTAGCAGAGAGAGAGAGAGAAAGAAAAAAAAAATAAAACATAATAATAAATAAACAAGTAAATCAATTACATATATTGAATAGATTTTTTAAAATGTGCAAAAACAGAAATACTGTATATTAAAATGTGAGGTAGTGTCTAAAGCTTCAATGTCCATTCAGGAATTGGATGGCAGAGGGGAAAAAGCTGTTCCTGAATCACTGAGTGTGTGCCTTCAGGTTTCTGTACGTCCTACCTGATGGTAACAATGAGAAAAGGGCACGAAAGATGCCTGGTAATTTCTCGCCCAAATCTACTAGAAGGGGGAGAAGAAGTATTTGGGAAATTATTGAGAACTTCTTGTCCAGGCATTAGGAACACAAAGACACACAACATAAATGGCAGAAGGACGACAATGCCCACCACCCGACCCCTCGTTCTGTGGAAGCATCTGTCGTTCCTTCATCAGTTACTCCGGAAGCCAGAGAACAAAAAATTCTAATTTTAAATAACAACTGATAAACAAAAGCAAGTTTCTTTGATGTAGTCCTTGATCTTTTAAGTATCACTACCAAAGACAACATTTGTCAATAATTACATCCTTTCAAGTTGTTTTCAAGTTGTTTTTTATGAGGCAATTCTTTTTCCAAATAGAAGTTGCTATATATTGAATGGGGTGTGACAGGAATTTGTAAGCAAGTATGTATTCACCTTTAGTCCTGGGTAAATATCAATTGTGGTCTGATTCATTTCCACATGAAGCGAGTTTTTGCCATCATTTTCATGGTTCAATAACAGTGTGAATGTGTCCCTCTGGAAATCCTTAGCTAAAAGAAAACTGCACTTGCTGGCAAAGTTATACATCTTCCCATCAAATGTCACATAATGTTTGTTTCTAATGAGCAGGGCTTGATCTACAAAACATTTGAAGAAAGAGTTTCAAGATGTTATACAGCAATGCTTTGAATATTAACATTTAATTTTATTTTCTTCTGTTAAATTGAAAACAGACTATGAATAACTCTTGCCAAGATTGGTTTGAAAACAAGTGAAAACTGGATTTTGCTAGTTATGATTATCATTCTGCCCAATGTTATAAATGCTTCAGAATTATAAATTAGCTCATCTTATGACATTTTGCTTGCAGAAAACTGGATATCCATATGCTGTAGCAATGTGCCAGTCAAGAGATTATTTATGTATCACAAGAGTAGTATTAATGGAGAAGGCAAAATGATCAGTTAAACACATTATCCACACAGTACAGATAATAAAACCCCACCAGTTAATGTCCAACCAATCCACAGTTCTAATTATTCCCATATATCTAATTGAATTGTGGACTATTCCTCGAGTGAAAGAAATGTTCTTGGTCAGTTGTCTTTGCTCCAGCTAAACTTATTCCCATTAAGTTCTTGTTGTAACTTCTAGATTGTTATTTTTTTGTATACCCACTTTATCTACTTGAAATACAGGGCTGCACAGTGGCTAAGACAGTAGAGTTAGTGTCACACAGCTTCGAGACTCCCGTTTCAATCTGCTTTAGTCTGTGTGGAGTTTGCAAGTTACTAGCAAGATGGTAGGTTAATTTGCCACTGGAAACTTTCCCTAGTGTGTAGGGAAGTGATGAACTCTGGAGAGAATTGATAGGAATATGGGGAGAATGGAAAAAAATGGGATTAGCGTAGGATTTGTATAAATGGCTGGATGACGGTTAGCATAGACCCAACTGGCTGAAGGGCCTAATAGTCAGCACAGAATTAATGGGCTGAAGGGCCAGTTTCTGAGCTGTATTTTACTATAACTCGATGAAATCTTAAAGTTGTGACAAATTAGAGTCTGTCATCAGCTGTTTTCTTTTGGAGGTATGGATATTTTCTATACCGAGCATCCCCAGAGGCAAGAAAAGGCTGCCTCTCTGGAACAGACCCATGCAAGGTCCAGCTCTGAAAGAAAAAGTAGCTTCTTTAAAGACTTCCCACAAGGAAGGCTGCCTAAAATGTGAGGGCCCATGAGATATAGGGCAAGCTTGTAAATTGGAAAATTGGATCTTAAACTGTTCCAGGTGCTGATTGACCAATTGAGATACTCCAGGGTTCTGGTTTTGTTCTAGGTTCAAGCACCTATAGTCTCTTTTGTCTCTATGGATGGTCCAGCCCTTATTTCTTCCCCGTAAAACAAAGATTATCCTTAATCTACTGTTTGTGAGAATTCTGTGATGTGGTTGGCTGTTCAGCCTGGTTAAGGTCATCACTGATGCCAAGATCCTTGTAAACTCATAGAGGGAAAGGGGAAATCTGTGCCCCAATTGCTGTTATGTTCTTTGAGAATAGTGGTGAGCACTTCTGGGTGAACAAGATAAATTCAGAGCCAATGTATCAAAAATGACCGGTAGCCAATAGGAAGGCGAACATCATTTCAGTCTGAGAAAGTCTTTGCTTCTTCACTTACTTTTGTAACACATCAACCAATCTCAGTGCTTTCAATTTCACTAATATTATTTTACTAATAGTATTGTGTACCGTTCTGGTCACCGAATTATAGGAAAGATGGCAATAAAATTGAGAGAGTACAGAGGAGATTTACTAAAATGTTGCCTGGGTTTCATCTCCTAAATTACACAGAAAGGTTGAACAAGTTGGGTCTATATTCTTTGGAGTGTAGAAGGTTGAGGGGGGACTTGATAGAGGTGTTTAAAATTATGAGGGGGATAGATAGAGTTGACTTGGATAGGATTTTTCCATTGAGAATGGGGGAGATTCAAACAAGAGGACATGAGTTGAGAGTTAAAGGGCAAAAGTTCAGGGGTAACACGAGGGGGAACTTTCTTACTCAGAGAGTGGTAGCTGTGAGGAACAAGCTTCCAGCAGAAGTGGTTGAGGCAGGTTCGATGTTGTCATTTAAAGTTAAATTGGACAGCTATATGGACAGGAAAGGAATGGAGGGTTATGGGCTGAGTGCAGGTCAGTGGGACTAGGTGAGAGTAAGAGTTCGGCACAGACTAGAAGGGCCAAGATGGCCTGTTTCCGTGCTGTAATTGTTATATGGTTAATATAAATTATGACACTAAATAGTACATTATGTAATGTTTTCTCTTTAAAAGAGTTTGGCATATACATCAAATACACTTGTCTGATCCATCGCCTGGATTACTTCTTGCTCTTCTCTCCAGTGCCTCCAGGAAAACAGTAATTCATTTTAGTCTTCACACCCAACCTAGACAATGTTTATGGTTTGTCTCATCCGGACACTGTAAACATTTCAGTGTAATGTCTAAATTTCAATTCACTTTCAGTTAACTTGTACAAAAGTTAAAAGCAGGCAGAATCCGCTGACAAATTCTTGAATTACGCAAGTAGTAACCACACTCTCACTCCTCTCAAACACTAGTCACGTGCCCACACCCTAATCTTGTACCCATGCCTCAGGCCTGTGCCCTCATCCCACCTTTGAGCAATCACCATTGCATTACATTCAGAAGTGGTATAATCGCTCCTCCCATTGCCAGTGCTCAGATTTTAACATGGCTGCAAGTTAAATTGAAAGCCTTTCCTTTTATTAAGAGGAGATTGGTGGAATGAATCCCACACTTCAAATAACCTAACTGCGTGGAAGCAAAATAGCAGCAAGCTTGCATCACACACACATCCTCAATCTGGCACTAACAGTAATCAATCCTTCTTTATTGAAATGGAAAACCATATTAAATCATTAAATTTCTTTCTCCTGCCTCAGAAATGATCAACCTTTCTCTAAGGAGCAGAAGGTATCCAGACAATAGTTTAGGCATAAATATTTGCTGTCTCCCTTGCCATTTCTTCTGTCTTCCATCTCTTTTCCTTTGCATCTCCTTATCTTTTCTCTACTTCGTCAAATGCCTCCCTTCTCTCTATCTTCTTCCTTTCACCTTTTCCATCAGATACAGGGAAGTAATCCAGCTGCTGAATCGGATGCCAAAACCATCCTTTCATGCACATGATCTGGACAAACAACCTTTATTACCCTGAGCTGGAGTCCCTTATCTGACCACAGAGTAGCAGCTCCATTCAAAATCCTGAAGATGCTGGAATCTGGAGCAACACAAAAAATACCGGAGGAGCTTTGTAAGTCAGGTAACATTTATGGGGGGAAGTGGACAATCAACATTTCTGGTCAGGACCCTTTATCTGGGATCTTTATGCAAAATTCATCTAGCCTGGGAAGGTCAGCCCACCGTTGACTACAGGAAGTCTGTAGGCTAACACCAGAATTGTCCACAGTGACAATTATAGATTTTATCCTTACTAGTTTTTATCTTGAGCCATTCAGATTCATTACCGCTACAACCTTCAGGGTTCTCATTTCTTTCCTGGCCAGTTTCTTGCACTTCTGTAACTGGAAAATGTCGTATGTTTATTGTAGCATCTAGCTATCTTAATTTAAAATCCTATTTTCTCCTTTCACTGTGCTTCTGGATGCTTAAGCAAACAAGCTCTCTGACCTTTATTGGTAGTTCCTTCGTACGACTTGCTTTTGCAATTATTTCAGATGGGAAAATGTCAAGGAGGATAGTGGAATTAATCAGGTTGAACAGATTTTTCAAGTGAAATAAATATGATCACACATTAGAACTGAGCTTGTGACAAGGAAAAGCTGTAGCATTGAACTGGGATACATGGCGGTATGAAAAGAGAGAACTAAAGCTGGGTTAAGATAGTGTTCATTAACGGGTCATGTAGGGACGTGCAGCACAGTAACAAGCCCTTCAGCTCACTGATGTCATGCTGACACTAAACCACTCACTTACACTAATCTTTCATTAATCTTATATTTTATTATCTCCATATCCAACTGCTCCCGATTCTTTCACTTAACTACATACCAGCAGCAACTTACAGTGGCCAACTTATCAGCTCACAAATGTTAGAAACGTGTGAGGAATCCTATGCAATCACAGGTACAATGTGCGCGCTCCACATAGAGAGCACCCAAGGATAGGACTGAAGTGTGTCGCTAGCACTATGAGGCAGCAGCTCCACCAGCTGCACCATCTTGTTGTATGGCGTGAAGCCCAGTGGGAAGGCTGGAGGCAGAGAGCACAAGGAACATGAGGTAAACCTGGGATCAGATATCAGGTAGAGGCGCTGCGAGGGGAGAGGGTGGAGAAAGGCTGGGGGAGGTGGGGGTGGAGGAACTCATGTCAGGGATTAGAGGGATTGGGGTGAGAGCTGGTTGTGGGAATCTGGAGGCCAGGACATTAATGGAACGCTGGTATCAGTGTGAGTCCAGAGGTGCTAGTAGTCTAATCAAGGGTTTGGGGTTTCTGATTAGGGGTTTAGTGGCGACTGAATTAGAAGATCTTGATCAGATGTTAATTGTTGTTGGGTTAATGGGAATTATCATGATTTTGAGATGCATTTTGGCCTCTGGGGTTGGATCTGGGGCTGCTGAAAAAGTGGGCAAGTGAGTATCTGGTTACTTAAGGTTGTCATAGCCATTGGGGGAAGTAGGATTGTGGGGATGAGCTCCCACTACATATTAAATGCTCCCAATGACGTGTGTCTCAAATAGCCTCTGACAACCAAGTCTTGCTCCTGGTTTCACCTGTGGCTTAGCTACCTAGTTTGGCAGAACCATTTCTACTGCAAGAGAAGGGGCTAAGGTCCCTTAAAACCAGTCACTCTGGGCAGATGGGGCACATCAGCCGTGACTGGCAGCTCATCTAGGAGGGGGAAAACTCTGAGCTCAAACCTCTGCTGTATTGCGGGCATACCCACTTACGGGGAAGGCCTACGGAGCAAACCCTAAGGAAAATTCCAGAGCTGGAGTCCTTAAGACAGTCCTACATTGAGTTTAACGTTGACTACCAACTCCTGAGACACCATTGGTGCCAAACTGTATGAGCCTCTGCCATTCTTTTGGATTCATCAGCTGCGTGGAAAGGGTGAGCCTGCTACATGGGCAACAGCTTGCTCTCCATATCGTAATGACAACTGACTCAACATCGACCACGGCCAACAGAGAGCCTCTCTAAGTACCTGAATTCCACATTCAACTACACTGACTTTACACCAGCATCACATAAATATTTTTAAAAATCCACCTTTAATAGGAATTCATAATAGTAGTGAACTTCAAAAATTTCCATGGAGCCACAAGAGTCTACAGGTACTGAAATCTGCTATCAAAGAACAAATTATTGGAGGAACTCAATGGACCATGCTGTGTCAGTAGACAGAAACGGGCAGTCAACATTTTGGGTTGACACTCTGAAATGTCAGCTGTCCATTTCCCTCTATGAATGCTGCCTGACGTGTTGAGTTCCTCCAGCAGTTTGTTACTTTTCAGGAGTTCTCAAGGTGGTTTCTACGGTAAGTTACTATTAAGTCCTCCATCTTACAATTGTTTTATGTGTAGTAACTTACGCTCAAAAGGGGTGTCCATTATCCTGCGTTTAAGTTTGTAGTATTCTGCAATTAGGTTGGTGTTGTACAGGCTCTTTAGTGCCTTTATTAACTTGGTTTCAACAAGGTAGCTGGTGATATTAGCCACATCAAACAACTGCGTTCCCAAGGGCCACAAAGGCACATTCACAACAACAGTGCAATCTCTGTAAAACAGATGCATTATACATGAGAGGGTGAAAGAGGACAAGTAAAGGACTTTACAACATTAAACTTATCTGCAACAAATGATCACAAACCAATCCAAAACTGGGCTTCTCAAATGACACAATTATAGTTCGTGAATTGTAGTAATATTAAAAAAAATCTTGTCTTTATCTAACATCATTTCTATTACCCAAATGCTCTAAAATATTTCAGGACCTGTGACTTGTAAATTTAAAGTGTAATTAATGGATTGCAGGAAGAAAGTATTCAATTTCACACAGCAAAGTTCATAAACTGAAGTGAGATTAATGACCAAATCAGTTGTATTTAAGTCATATAGTGACCATGCTGACCAAAACGCCAAAAGAAAACTCACCTGCTTTACTTTAAGTCACACCATGCTATCCCTGCCCATTAGCTTCAAGAAACCATATGAGCTTAAACTGATATCTCTTCATGAGACAAAACGGCACGGTGCATCTTTATTTCAAATGTAACTAAATATCAAGTCAGGGATGCGCTCCAGCCTCTGGAATGGAACACAGGCTAGTCTGACACACTGCGGGCAGCTGTATGTGTTCCTTATGACTCCTTAATTCTCTGGTTTCCTCCCACATTTCAAAGGCGTGCTAGTAGGTTAGGCAGCATCTATGGAACAGAGTACAGTCGATGTTTCGGGACAAGACCCTCTAACAGGACCCTTCATGAGTCCTGATAAAGGGTCTCAGCCCGAAACGTCAACAGTTTACTCTTTTTCATAGATGCTGCCTGGCCTGCTTAGTTCCTCCAGTGCTCTGTGTGTGTTGCTTGGATTTCAGCATCTGCAGATTTTCTCTTGTTTGTGCTAGTAGGTTAATTGGTTACTGTAATTTACTCCACTGTGTAAGTTAATGGCAAGTATCAAACGTATGATTGATGAGCATTTGTGAGAGAGAGTCTCAGGAGAACAAGGAAATAGAAAGCAAGGAAATAAGAAGAAAACCGAGAATAATGTGATTGCTCCCTTGGGAGCTGCCAAGGACCTAATCGGTCAAAAGACCTCCTCATGCATCAACATAAACAGAAGGTAAGATTGCCCAGAAATTCCAGGGCATCTAAAGGGATTTATTTGCTGTTACCAGACACCACAGTGTTGCGAGCATGAAAGCATGCCATCTAGTCATCCTCACCACAGAATGGGCTTTGGAAGTCCATCACAGATCCAGTGAAGCCTATTGCTAGGCAAATATGGGGTGCTGGGGCAGCACTAATGCAGAGAATCAGTGTGTGTGCTTCTGGGGATAAGTCCCAGGAGCAAGTTTGAAGGTTTGGTGAGGCTGGCTGAGGCAGGACGGAAAATCAGGGAGGATGCTGTTAAGATGTAGAGTGGTGGAGGGGTGGGGTGATGAGGGGTATTGAGAGGACAGAAGGGCTGAAAATATGAAGTAAAATTATGGGTTCCATGATTGGAATTTGATGGGTATTAGGAGCTTTGGCAGATGCAATTCAGTGTGGGGTGGAGATTTGGGTGAAAATAGTTGTAAATACAGTGTTCTCCAGGTTAAGGAAAATAAAGATAAAATTGCAGATGCTAGAAATCTGAAACAAAAACTGAAAATGTTGAAAGTACTCAGAAAGCCAGGCAGCATCTGTGGAAAAATAAACAGTACACAGTACAGTTCTGTGACCCCTATTGAGTTCTGATGGAAGGCCACAGCACCATAATAGCGACTATTTTTCCTTCTGTAGATGCTGCCTGATTCGCTGGGTTTTTCCAGCACTTTCTGCTTTTGTTTTTCCAGGTTAAATTGCTTTCATTGCTGACACATAACAGTACCATTCGACTGAATGATATTGTTGTAATGTGTGTATTATTAAAAGTAAGTTAATACTAATCAGGATAATGGGGGGGGGGGCGGGTGGTTTTACTTCTGTTCTTTTTACTTCCGGGTGTGCTTTGTATATAGTGTTCCTGCCATGCTGTACGGGTTGTGAAAGCCTCTGTATATACATAATGGGTTTGATGTTGGAGATAAAGTTGTTTCTTTGGGCATGAAGTGGTCGAGTGTGCCTTTTTACCACATATCTTTGGAGACGAGGTAAACTGGTTTTGTGGACGTGTCGGCATGTTTCGAACGGGAGCAGCAGCGCCGATAAGCAACCTTACGTTCAGATGGCTACATTTGGGACTATCGGTAATTTTGTGGAGGTAATGGAGGACTGGCCGGAGTATCAGGAAAGGCTGGGACACATTTTCTGTGCTAATGGAATTACTGAGGAGGCTAAGAAGCACTCTATTCTCCTGAGTGTGTGTGGGGCAAAGACTTACAAGCTAATAAGGAATTTAGCCACACCTCGGAAACTGGGGAACATTCCATATGACAAACTGGTCAAGCTCGTGGGGAACCACTACAATCCAAAACCTTCTGTGATAGTCCAATGGTGTAAGTTTCACAGCCGTTTCAGGAAGCCAGGTCAGTCTGTGGCCAATTTTGTGGCCGAGCTTCGGCAGTTGTCGGAGCATTGTGATTTCGGAGCGGTGTTGGATGACATGCTCCGTGATAGATTGGTATGCGGCATTAACAATGACGCCATACAACACTGCCTGTTAGGGGAAACCCCACCATTGACTTTCAAGGAAGCCTTAGAGGTTGCCCAAGGCATGGAGATGGCTGCTAATAATGTCAAGGATATCCAGAAAGGACATGGGGGAGTCACCATCGGCGGCAGTGCACCAAGTCAGGAGGGAGACTGGTAAACAGGCAAAGTGAGTGGAATGTTTCCAGTGTGGATGTATGCACTATGCAAATGATTGCAAATTCAAAGACACTGTCTGCCATGCTTGTAGCAAAAAGGAACATTTAGCTAAAAAGGGTAAGATGAAGCCTGGGCAGGGGAAAGCCCAACAGGCTCAGGCAGCCACACACCCACGCACCATCTAGAAGAAGCGGATGAAGAGGCAGCGTGTGCCTACGACATGTTTGCAGTGGAAACAGATGAGGAACCACCTGAACCACATTATGCCACAGTTACTGTCAGGGGAAAGGACACTAAGTTTGAGATTGATTCAGGGGCTACTGCCTCGGTCATTAGTGAGGAAACCTACAGGAGGACATGGGGGTCCAACCTTCCTCCCGTTAGACGGTCAAAGCTCAAACTTAGGACCTACACGGGGCAGCCCATACCGCATTTAGGGGTGTTATATCTGGACATTTCAGCCGGGGGTCAGAAGGCTGAAGCCAGGCTAGTGATAGCTGAGGGCAGGAGGCCCAGTCTTTTGGGTCGCAATTGGCTTCGCAAAATCTGGCTAAACTGGCATGAAATCAAGTATGCACACATGATGGAGGACATTCTGCAGCGGTACAGTGACGTTTTCAGGGACGAGCTAGGCACACTGAAGAGTGTGACAGTGAAACTCCATGTTGACCCTGAGGCTACACCACGTTTTCTTAAGCCCAGGTCGGTACCCTATGCCATGAAAGGCAAAGTCGAGGAGGAGCTGGAACGTTTACAGAGGCTGGGCATTATTGAGCCCGTCCAGTTTTCATGGTGGGCGGCTCCCATTGTTCCAGTTTTGAAGGCAGACAAAACGGTGAGGATATGTGGGGATTATAAGCTTACGGTGAATCAGGTCTCTAGGCTGGAGGAGTACCCACTGCCATGGGTGGATAACCTGTTTGCAACCCTGTCAGGGGATAAGCTGTTCACAAAGCTGGACATGAGCCACGCCTACCAACAGCTGCTGCTCGATGAGGACTCCAAGGAGTACGTCACAATTAACATGCACAAGGGATTATTCAAATACAGTCGCCTGGTGTTTGGAGTGGCGTCCAGCCTTGCAATTTCCAAAGGACAATGGACACTTTGCTGCTGGGATTCCACAAGTAGCAGTGTACCTTGATGATATTTTGATCACTGGGGCTACGGAGGTGGAGCATCTGGCTAATTTAGAACGGGTGCTGAAGAGGCTCTCAGACGCAGGTCTGCAGTTGAAATGCAGAAAATGTGTGTTCCTGGCTTCGAGTGTGACTTACCTGGGACACAAGATCACAGCTGAGGGGCTTTGCCCTGTGGAGGACAAAGTGAGAGCTATTAAGGAGGCCCCAAGCCCTAAGACTGTCACAGAACTCAGATTATTTTTGGGCATGGTGAATTATTATGGCAAGTTTCTTCCTGACCTCTCAAGGGTTTTGACCCCACTGGATGAGCTGCTTCACAATGACACTAAGTGGCAGTGGGGTGAAGAGCAGGAGAAAGCTCTCAAGGAAGTGAAAGAACTCCTTCACTCAGCGGAGCTGCTTGTTCACTCTGACCCAGACAAGGGGATCACCCTCCCATGCAATGCCTCGCCCTATGGAGTCAGGGCAGTTCTCTCCCATGTAATGGAGGACCGTTCAGAGAAGCCTATTGGTTTTGCTTCATGTACCCTGACAGCTGCTGAGAAGGGATATTCACAGTTAGGCAAAGAAGGTCTGGCCATTGTTTTTGCAGTCAAACGCTTTCATCAGTACCTTTATGGACGCATATTTACAATTTACACGCACCATAAACCACTGATGAGCCTGTTCAGTGAGACTAGATGCATCCCACCGCTAGCCTCAGCCAGGATACAGCACTGGGCTTTTACATTGTCAGCCTACCAGTATACTATAGTGTACAGAGCGGGTGGGAATAATGCAAACGCCGATGCACTGAGTCGACTACCTTTACCTGAGTCACCTGTTACTACACATGTGCCTCCAGAGACTGTGTTTTCACTGGAGAGGCTGTCAGAGACACCTGTAAAGGCAACCCAGATCAAGCAGTGGACAGAGAGGGACCCAGTCCTGTCCCAAGTCAAGACTTTTCTTTTACAAGTTTGGCCCAGAGTCATGGAAGGAGAGGAACTGAGGCCTTTTGCCAAATGCAAGACAGAACTCAGTCTGCAGGATGGCTGCGTTTTCTGGGGGACGAGGGTCATCATACCTCCCCCTGGCCGTTCACAGGTTGTGGAGGAAATTCATGACGCTCACCCAGGAGTGTCTCGAATGAAAAGCCTTGCAAGATCCTACGTTTGGTGGCCAAGAATGGATCAGGATCTGGAGAACAAGGTAAAATCACGTACTCAATGTCAGACTAATCAGAATATGCCACCACCAGCTCCTTTGCACCCATGTGTGTGTGCAGACCACCCCTAGTCTAGGCTACATTTGGACTTTTCTGGCCCTTTAATGGGGCAGATGTTTCTTGTAATGGTAGATGTGCATTCTAAATGGATCGAAGCGCACATTGTGAGCAACATTACAGCCCCCTCAACCATAGACAAACTCAAGCAAGTGTTTGCAGTCCACGGGTTGCCTGACACTCTGGTCACTGATAATGGCCCAACGTTCACCACTGAGCTGTTCAGTGAGTTCACGCAGCAGAATGGCATTCATCACATTCGGACGGCCCCTTTCCACCCAGCCTCCAATGGTTTGGCTGAGTGGACTGTTCAGACAGTGAAGGAAGGCCTGAAGCGGATGACAGGGGACTCTCTTAGCATTCGGCTTTCACGTTTCCTGTTTAAATACTGCCTCATGCCACAGACTACAACTGCACGCACTCCAGCAGAGATGCTGATGGGGCGTAGGCCCAAGTCAAGATTGGACCTGCTGCGCCCGGACATGAAGGCAAAAGTGAAGAGAAAGCAGGAAAAGCAGAAGGAGGGACATGATCAACATGCGTGAGAGAGACAATTAAAACCGGATGACAATGTCTATGTGAGAAACAATCAGAAATGGCTGCCTGGGGTTATTCTTAAGCACAGTACTCCGTCTCCTATATTGTTAAGCTGACTGATGGGTGTGTTTTCCGGAGATATCAGGACCATGTGCACCTGCATCATGATACCGGCTCAGAGGCAGACAGCTCCATGGTGTCTCCATTTGTGAGACAGCCTACGGTGGAAGCATGTCCACCAGTGATTTTGCCAGAAGGACAGATGCTGGCAGAGGGGTCGGGGTCCCCTGAGGAGGATGGACATTCTCACGCAGACACACAGACCCCTCTCATGCCCCCAAAACCAGATCCACCCAAAACACCCTCACCAGCGGTGCCTGCTGGGTCACCGGGGGTAGTGCGCAGAATACAGCGCACTCGTAAATCTCCTGACAGACTGAATCATTGACGGGATAGCCTTTTTTTTGTTGTTAGACTGAATGTTGAATCTGTCATGTTTCCCAGATGTTTTGTATTGGTAAACTGTTGCTGAGATACTAGTATAAGTTTTCAGGGGTACGCAAGTTAATACTGTAACACCACTGTTTTTATTTCCTAGTTTTTTACATTTGGGGAATGTTGGAACTTAAAAGGAGAGAAGTGTTGTAATGTTGGCATTATTAAAAGTAAGTTAATACTAATTAGGATAATGGGGGTTTTTACTTCCGGTGTGCTTTGTATATAGTGTTCCTGCCATGCTGTACGGGTTGTGAAAGTCTCTGTATATACATAACCGTTTTGACGTTTGAGATAAAGTTGTTTCTTTGGGCATGAAGTTGTCGAGTGTGCCTTTTTCAAGGTAGAAGTTACTACAGATATGATCTTGAAATTCAACAGAAATATACGTATGAAAAAGAGGCATTTAATTTCTTGCTACTTACTCTGAACTGTGTTTGTAGAAATTTGCAAGTGGCTTTTGGATCCTGCTTGTAGCTTTAGTGAGTTTTGCCTCTGCCCATTTCACTGTTTGGTTTGTTGCCTGTTTGAATGTGAAGAAAATTGTTAATCTCATGAGGAATGTCAGAGACTGGTGGACAATAGTAGAAATAGAATGGAACAGCGCAGGTAAATGACTAAGGACACAGCAACTTTATCTTATATTGGAGCTTGTTGAGCCTATACATTTTTATTTCATGAGTTACTGTGTTTATATTTTTGGTAAATTATTTTTAAGTCACAGGCCACCTTTTCCCATCTCCCAGTTGCTACTGGAAGAACTCAGTGGGTCAGTCAGCAACTAAGGAAGGGAATGGACAATTGATGTTTTGGGTCCAGAACCTTCACCTGAACAAATGATTCAACTATGTATCATTTTTTCTAAACACAATAAACGTCATTTAAATCAGCACAATTATATGTTCAACTATTTCGAAGTCAAATCACATCAATTCATGGAATTTAAATGGGTATTTTATTATTATATCCCCAACAGAATTCATTTGATGATGTTCTGCATCAATGTTTAGATATTTGGACCAAGATGTTCTGCGCGGGCCGTCCTGAGAATCATGTAATCATGCCTACCAATATGGAAGGCAGGCAGGGAAATGGGAGAAGCCAATGAGCACACCTAATGTCTTAATAAGTGAAACTCTCTCAGATATGAGAGAAGCAATTTTACTTCATGTTAGTTAAACAGCTCCTTCAGCCAATGTAAAGTACTGCTGGAAGTCTACTGTTTACTCAGTCATTTTAACTTGCTTTCTTTATGAAGGCTTGGGTGTCACGTTTCTACATGACTGCTGCTAGTATTGATGTTTTAGTGGTCCTGAGAGATTTTCCTCCCACAAATGCAAAGATTTCAGTAATTTGCTGCAATCATGGAATTTGTACAAATGCCTCTGGGGTGATGCTCATGTTTCACTGTAATCAGTTTCTTCAATGTTTGCTTTTATATGTCTTTGTAGACCAAATACAGAGCTTTGATTTAAGGTGATAATGTAAGTGAAGCAAAATTGATGCAGTCTGCCAAATTATGCATTGCTCAAAAGAAGTGAAAATTGGGAAAGAGTACCTAACTAATTTTACTTTGCAACACTTACCAGGATTATTATAATAATTAAATGAGATCAATGAGCTGCGAACCAAAAAATTCTCTTTATAAAAATCTGGATGCAACACCCAATATTAGGGAAGCAATGTGTTCTCTGTCACTACACTACACAGATTTTTAAACTTACCAAGTCAAAAGCTTGCTTGGTAATATCAAGCACTTTTTGCAGTTTCTCCAGCAGCCATGTATCCTGAATCACTGTGGGTACAAAGGACTGAATTTTTTCTAGATATTCTTCAGTTTTTTGTTTCCAATCTTGGTCTAATTCCTTCAGTGTTACATCACGATAAGCCTCCTTTAGAGTAGCTATAGGTCCTGAAAGTCAAATTACCTTAGCTGTTAATATGCTTGCACGAAGATCATATTTGCTAGTAGACATTGTCACCAATTCCATGATAACTTCCTACTCCGCATCTATAATAAAACTTATTATGCTCTAATTATGCTTTCCCACCTTCAGAGGCCAGCTGTATGCTCCTGCTCAATTATTCCCTTTGCACATGGTCTAAATGGTAAAAAAAAGAGGACATCGCTGTTGTATTTAAATTTCTACAGTCACAGGAGGGCAGCTGCAGTGGCTCCACCTCAGTAACTGTTGTTTCACACATTTTTTGGTGCAGTTTTGAAGTGACAATGATTAGGCTGTCAATAGGTGGAGAACTGACCTGGAAGTTTCTGGGAGGGCTTGGTGGAAGAATGTGTGTTCTTCACAGCATAGAATGGGTGTTCTTTAGACCATCAAGTCTGTGCCAGCTCACAGAACAATCCCATTCCCCTACTCGTTTTGCCTTCGAATTTATTCCCCTACATTCCCGTCAGCTCCCCACCCCCACTAGACGTTACACCTCAGCCACACACACTGAATTGCAGCAGCAAGTTAGCCCACAAACATGCGTATCACCGGGATGTGGGAGGTGATTACCCAGGGGAGGACCACATGGTCACGGAAGGAGCATGAAGGCACCACACACGGAGATGGCACAGAGTTCGGGGTTGAGACTGAGTTTCAGGCACTGTGAGACAACGGCTCTATTCTACTACATCACTGTGCCTCTGTAAATGAGGAGTAGAACTGAGGGACCTGCTTCCAAGCTGATATTACAGGAAGGCTGAGTGAATGAGGTTAATTTTCCCGTTCTTGAGCTGAGGTTCACTATGCAGATGACCATCAGGGTGAAACAAAGGCCATAAAGTTTGTCCGGCAAATTGGAACCATTACCAGCACAGAAAATTAGACTTCTGGCAATGGTTCCAACCAGTCATTGAATCTGAATTCAGTCTCAGACTTGTGGATGAATCCATCACTGACGCAGAGCAGGATCTGTAACGCCACTCCATATTTACTATATGGCAAAGGCTGAGGACACAGAGGGTGAGACACTTCTTTTAAAACTGTTTTTTTTCTCTTTACTGTTTTTAATTACTTAATTTTATTTCTACATGGATTATTTTCTTTATAAGAATGATCTTTTAATTAGTTACTTCAACCTGAATAGTTTTTAAGTGTCTCCAAATATTTGATCAACTATAGGCTTTAGAGCTGCAAAGCAACCTCTCTGCCCCACTACCAATGACCCCCAGCTTTGCTGGCTGTCAGAGGTCTTCAGACCACTTAAGTGGCACAGCCTCCCCGCTTCAGTTACTGCAGTTCTGCCGCTCAGATCCAGGGTAAAATAGAATAAAACCAATGGGAAAATGGAGAAACAAGAGAAAATCTGCGGAAGCTGGAAATCCGAGCAACACACACAAAATGCTGGAGAAACTCAGCAGGTCAGGCAGCATCTATGGAAAAGAGTACAGTCAACGTTTCGGGCCGAGACCCTTCGGCAGGACAGAGGAAAGGGTTAGATTGATTGTGGAGTAGGTTAAAATGGTGGCACCGCATTGTGGGCCGAAGGGCATGTACTACATTTTAAATAACAGCCAAGTGCATTGTATCACCAATTTAATTGAAAATTTGTAGAATTAAAGCAATCGTTGAACAGTCACATAGGGTTTCTAATGGGTGATTGAAATACAGGATATCCAGTGTTCCCAGGTGCACCAGTTCAATGATTAATACAATTCATTTCTAAGTTTTACTTACTTTTCAGTTCTCTTTGTAACTGCTGTAATGTCTCTTGAATCTTTGTGAGGTACAACGGAACAACGTGGAGCAATAGCTTTCTCAGTCTGCTTAGCTTCCACAACTGACGAAATGATCTACCACTGTTCTTGATAACATTTGCCGTTTTCTCTGACAGCTTTCGCATCCAACCACACAGTTCATGCAGGAAGTCAGCATCGTGAAACTGTGTAGAATAAGATTCCATCTCAGCATCCAAATTGGATCATAACTATGGTCCGGAATATTATTGTGTGAATCAGGAGCAGCTCTATACGAGTGAAAGAACTTAATACAACTAATAGACTGACAAAACACAATAATAATTGCCTTTGGTTTTGGTGATTTGTAGTTTCCCAAAATACCCCATGTTATGCCACTAATGCTTTAAAAATTTGAAACGATTGAGCTTCCAGTCAGGTTTACACAAAGCAATCAACAGCCAGCAGAGGTTGAAAACTGGCATGACACTGTATTTGACTTAAAGCTTTTATTTAACATTAAGTTTTAGTTGAAGGAATGGCTGGAATACCTCACTTGCTATTAACCAGCTTTCTATTCAGTAATGTGCACCACTCCACAAACACTCGCTCACACTTCCCACTCCTGACAGAGTTTGGCAGACCCTACCAGCAATGAATCCGGTGCTGCACTAGATACTGTGGGCCTGTATGGGGGTGGTCACTGGACCAGTCCTTGTGTACACTAGTGTTACCTCACACCGCAACCCCCAGAAAGCAGGTGTTACCTTTCCATTTTCATAATGGATCTCCAAGATGCACTTCCAAAACCAAGCTCATCCAAATTCAGGTAAGCTACTTTAATTCCATAGAATCATCCTTGTCTGATTTGCATTCATTCCTGCATGTTACTTTTCTATGAAACATCTAATAAGATCATCTGTGGCCTCTATGACAGCAATCCAAAGAGTGACTCTGCCTATTGTAGAACAGTAACACCAGAGCTCTGGGCCATGTCTTCTAGATCTAAGCACCTAACAAGGAACTCAGCAAGGGGAGCTGTTGTTTGTTCTATTGACATTATCCATTCATTTCATCAGAACTCTATTTATTTTATGTTTGAGTAATCATAGTTACAGGGGGTAAAGAAAACAAGATAATTGTAGGCGGGGAAAGGATCAGGATTAATGTTAGACTTACCAAGTGAACAGATAGGTTTGCTGTGCCTCCTTTTCCCACTAGATGAGTATTTAGAAGTAAAGGTGTAGACTAAAAATTAGAGCCAGAACTCTCAGGAATGAAATTAGTAGCTGCTTCTATAGTACAAGCAAAGGGCATAGAAGTTTTGCTAACAGCAATTAATGATAGGTCAATCAAGCATTTTAGGAGATATGAGAAGTTTATGAAGTTGGGCCATAAGTTAACTATGACGCCACTGAATTATAGTATGGTTTGACAAATTAAATTGTTTAACTCCATTTCTAGGAGTTTCTAATATTTTGCAAGACAGATGAAAGAAAATGCAAATTCTTCATTTTTGGTGCTCTACTCACATTTTTCCTGAATTTCCAAACATGTAGGTCAAATTCTTTGAGTTTTTTCAACAAATGGCTCTTCAATTGGAAAACAATTTCTGAAAGCTTGTTCTAAAGTGCAAAGAAAAACAAACAGGTTCAACATGAATCAAATGGAAACTCAGCTGAAATTCTTATCATCTACATGAAATCACCCCTTTCTGAGGGAGCAGTCGGAAAATGATGTTACATTGCAAGAGATTAAAAATTCTAATTTAAGATGATATGAAGAGTATTAATATCCTCTACCTTTCCATAAACAGTACTTAAAGTAGTTGCCTATACCATATGCAATGATGAAATGCTATCAAAACAGAACCATTATGACTAATCTACACTCTGTGGCCACTTTATTAGGCACACCTGTACACCTGCTCGTTAATGCAAATATCTAATCAGCCAATCATGTGGCAGCAATTCAATGCATAAAAGCATGCAGACACGGTCAAGCAGTTCTGTTGACCTCGGTTAGGGCTGAAATGAGTGAGAAGAATTGAGCAGGAGGAGTTGGAGTCGACAGAAGTTTCAAGTGGAGTCGGAGTTGAGTTCAGTTGAGACAAGCAGGTGAACTGAACGAATAGAGCCGAATTGTGGAGTACCGAGCCCGCACGTTGCGGGCAGCGAGGAACGGAGGGCGACAATGTTGCTTACTTTCATCAAAGATTCGAGCCAGACTGGAGTGCCAATCGTGGGCGGAACTGCTGAAGAGGAGACGAGTAGGGAGGCCACAACTGCTGAGTTGATAAAGAGAATATCCTGCAGGATGAACTGCTGGACAACGGATAGTGGAAGTGAGTTAGAGATGGACGTCGGCGAGAAAGAGGAAAGCAGTGGAAAGAGTAAGAAAAGAAAACAGAGGTATGAGATGTCAAACTCTGACGAGTCAGGGGACAAACAAAATAGGATAGCAAAACAACGGAAAGAAGATGAGATTAAGGCAATTATAAAACTGAGCGAAGACGGAGCTACTTTTGGTGAATGGAACCTGATTCATTTGACGAAGATAATCAACAAACTTATAGGTAAAGTCAAAAGAGCAAAGATTTTATGAAATGGATTGCTATCAGTGATTTGTCGGGATAGTGCTCAACAAGGCAAAGTGGTAAGATTAAATAAAATAAATGGCAAAAAAGTACAATGCTGAATACACAACAATAGAAAGTGGACTAGCGGAGTTATTTCAGGGATACCAACAAAAGTTACTATGAATGAGATTAAACAGAACATAGAAGAAGCAAAAATTATTGAGGCCAAACATTTGAAAGCTACAAGAAACGGGAAAAAGTGTGATAGTTTATCAGTTATGATTAACTTTGATGAAGAGAGATTGCCGACTAAAGTTTACTTAGGGTACATGTGTTATGAGGTCAGAATATATATACCACCGCCTTTAAGATGCTTTAGATGTCAGAAATTTGGGCATATTGCGGCAGTCTGCAGAGGGAAACAAAGATGTGGAAGGTGCGCTGGAGAACATGAATACGGGAAATGTGAGGTGGGAGCTAGGCTGAAATGCTGCAATTGTGACGAGGAACACAGTGCAGCTTATCAAGGGTGCGTTATTAGCAAGAAAGAAGCTGAGATACAATATGTAAAAGCAAACTCAAGGGAGTAGAGGCAGTGAAAGCATTTGCTGGAAAAGAAAAGGTTATCAAGCAAACAAATACAGGGAATAATAAACCAGTGAATTGCGATATTAGTTATCATATGATAAATAAGGATACACTAACTATGAGTAAGAAGGGTTTCGTACTGTTTATAGTAGATGCAATTAACTGTTCAGCGCAAACAGACAAAAGAACAGAAAAAATTAAAATTATAGTCAAGTCTGCAGAAAAATATCTTGGTATTACAGGGCTTAGGTGGGAAGCAGTCAAAGATACGCTGAATGGAGGATCAAACAGTTCACAGGCAGGAGAGGCGGGAAAGTAATGGCTATATATATATATATATATATCTATATACACACACACATATCACAAAGGAATGCAAGGAGTCTTATCACAAATGATCAAGAATTTATGAAGTATGTATCAGAATTTAAGGAAAAAACCTCAGATTTTATGTTTACAAGAAACTTGGTTGAAACCCAGGGTAAATGTGCAGAACTCCATCAACAAATAGAAGTACTCAATAAGAACAACTGTGAGTTGGAAAGAGATTGGACGAAACAGTAGTGCATTTAAAGGACACGGTTTCTGAAAAAGATGCTTGTTGTCAAAAATTCAGTGACATGGAAAACAGATTAAAAATGGAGGAACTTATTGCAAAGTTAAAAAAGGAAAAGGGAATTCGTTGCGAAGTGAATTATCTACATTCAGATTATAAAATGGAAACATGGAAACAACTGAGGAAGAACTTCAAGATCTCAATAAACAACTACAGGCTTTGATTCAAGAAAAGGAAAACTTGGAAATAGCAGATAGACTTGGAAAACAACAATTTTAAATGTTAAGTATGTGATAATGAATATTCTTAAACAAGAAGCTTTTAGTTTTCCAAATGATTCAAATGAAATTAATATGATTTGAGGCAATGCAATTATTTGGAAACCACGTGACAGTTTATATGTGACACTAGGTTATATTCGAGAATTTGAATGCCTTGAAATTCTATAATTAATTATACATCCAGCGGAGGGCAGTAATACGCCTAGATGCGTCTAAACTGCCGGAAATGGGAGGAAGAGGTTCAGTTGTTCAAACTAAACATCAGAAAGGGGAAGAGTTGTGTTCTAAGTGACTTTGACCATGGAATAATTGTTGGTGTCAGATGGGGTGGTTTGAGTATCTCAGAAACTGCTGCTCTCCTTGGATTTTCATGCACAACAGTCTCTAGAGTTTACAGAGAATAGTGTGAGAAACAAACAAAAAAAACTCCAGTGAGTGGCAGTTCTGTGGGCGAAAACACCTTGTTAATGAGAGAGAGAGGTCAGAGGAGGATGGCCAGAAAGTTTCCAGCTGACAGGAAGGCAACAGTAACTCAAATAACCACACATTATAATAGTGGTGTGTAGAAGAGTATTTCTGAGTGCACAATTCATCAAACATTGAAGTGGTTGGGCTACAGAAACAGAAGACCATGCACGTACACTCAGTGAGCATATCTTCAAATTGTATGGTTTTTATTTGCTCTTTTGTCAGACTGCTCTCTCTACTTGAAGGATATATCACAGACTTATCTAATGGACTGGACGTACCTGGCTATGGCCTTCCCACGATCATCGCCAAGTTCTGCCTCACAATAAATATGAAGCAGGATATCACCATAAAACTGCATGTCTCTTAGGTGTATGATATAATGAACTATAAAATGTGCTGGTCACTTTTGGACTAAAGTTATGGGAGTCAAACGCTCTGAAATGGTACCTATATAACAGCCTTTATTATACTGTATAATCTCTTGAGGGAATAGAAAATGACTGATAAAGAACATTTTTAACACAGATCATTAGGTCTAAAACAAATGTTGCACAGTACAGTGAGACAAGATTGATAAGTAATCCTGCTATAATTACCTCTGTCTTGGTAATGAGGTGTCCACAGCCCTGAGCTGTTACTCTGAGTACACTCTGCGTACTTTTGTTGACAACTGCAACTGAGAGGAGCCCCAGCTTTCCTTTCCTAGTTTGGTTCAGGGTGTGATACAGTTCCACTTTTGCTGTTCCATCTTCTTTTGAACAAAACGCCAACTCTACTCCCTCTTCATCTGACCCACCTTTGACATAGACAGTCAGTTAATATTTAGAGATAGCCTCTGCATTAAATGAAAAGACAGAAGAAGCAAAAAGATGCTAGAAAACTGAATAAATATACAGGAAATCTATTTGTTTAGTAAAGAATAAAAACACTAAAAATCTCAAGTTTTTCCTCAGTTGATGCTGGCAGTGTTCCTAATATCCTTTTATTGCACTGGGCCCTATTTATCCATTGCTCCCATGCTTACAGATTCACACTGGTTTTCAATGAAGTAGTACTTTGATTTTTGACATCCACATCCTTGATTTCAAACCCCACTATGGTCTTTCTATCTTTTGTCCCAAAGATCTCCACCTGGCCTACAACCCTCCGAGTTTCCTCAGTTCCTCCATTTATTGAGTATCCCATTTTTTAATGCTTTACTATAACTGTTGCATTGTCAAGTACAAGGGCATTCAGCTCTTGAGTTCTCACTCGGCACCAATCTATTCTCTACATCACTTCCATTTATTGCTTAATACCCGATTTCATGTCTATGGTTTTTGTCTTCTGCTCATCTCATGAAAATTTATATGGCTCGTGGCATGTTTTGTTAAACACTGTGTGTTGTTCTACACAGTAAATGGTGGGAAGCTCACAAGCACTAATGTGCAGAGGGATCTTGGGGTGCAAGACCTACTCTGTTAAAGTGGCCACACAGCTAGATAGGGAGGTAAAGAAGGCATGCAGAATACTTCATTTCATTGATCAGAATGTTGAGTTTAAAAGTTGGGAAGTCATATTGCAGCCGTTTAAAACTTTGGCCAAGCCACATTTGGGTTATTGTGTGCAGTACTAGCCACTGCATTTGAAGAAAGGATTTGGAGGTTTTGGGTGTAGAGAGGTTTAGCTAGATGTTACCGAGAGCACAGTGAAAGTATAGGAGAGGTTGGACAAACTTGGACTGTGTTCTCTGGAATGCCGGGGGCTGAGGGGCTGACACTCAAATAATTGCCACATTTGCTCCTGCTCCTCCTAGTTCCTCAAAAATAATGCCCAGCACCTTTGCTGGACCTGTTGAGTGGCAACTTTTCTGCTAGACCACCCATTAATAGAATTTTATATATCGACAAATGCTAATACTTGCTTAGTTATGTTAGTCAATCATCCTTACCACTAGTGTATCCACTGTAGTACTGCTGACAACCCTTCTTGTGCATGGTAATTAGTTTAATTTTCTCTCTGTGATCAATTATTCCTTCCAGTACTGCTTTGCTGCTGAGGACAGAGGCAGTGTATGTGCCTAAAAGGCCTAGATGACTGGATTCAGAAGCCTTCCACTACAAGCAAAAAAAATCATTTTGCAGTTTTAACTTGTGAATGGATGTGCAACTGATGTCATTACAAGTTAGTAGATTCTAAAAAATGATGGTTTTGTATACAATCACATTTCAATTCAGTGTCATTTAGGTCTTCGTAATAAGACAGAATTGTTTAATGTTTCAAAAATTAAGTCCAACATTACAAGCCTAAAGTAGCGTAAAAGTGAGAACAAAAAAAAATCTATACATCTCTCTTCAAAGCCACTATGAACACATTCACCTCCATTTCAAGAGAGTAGTTCTTTGAGTCAGGTTGTCCACTATTCCTCAGTGACATCCCCAGTACCACACCATGTTTCTCATCACTGAAGAGACTGGCTCGGGTTTGGGATGATAAAACAACTTCTCCTACATTTCGCTGATGCCTTCCTGACAATTTGAATGACTGCAAAAAAAAAGTTAAAGCGTTTCTTTACAATAGTACTCCTTAGATTTCTATTTAATCAATTTCTCCCTTTTATCCTGAATTTTTGCTAACATCAAATCAGTTTGAAAGGAGGGGACTGGGCTCTAACAGTCAGATTGGAACCTGTATAACACTAAATTCAGCATTCTGCTATTGTTTTTCCCATGTAAGTACTATCTTGATATATTGATGTGATTAAATGATCTGCATGGATGACGTGCAATCAAACGTCAGCACATGTGACAATAATTTACCAAAGTCCGTAGAGCCAAGCCCAGTGCTACTTTCAGTCCATATCCACTCAGTACCAGTTGGTAGATAGCAAAAGCCTGGCTGAATTTCCATCCATTAATCTCACCCCACTGAGGACAACTGTAGCTGTGTTAACTAAGATCCAACATCTCACTGCATCTGAGGGCTGAAGACAAATGTCAGGAGCCATGACACCGGCAGTCACAGCTGAACCAGTTGGCTGGCCATATACTCTTTGATCTAAATTTCTATTTTTTCCCCAGATTTCACTACTGATTTCAGAAAATTAGTTAAATTTTATAATTATTGCCAACTGAAATGAGAAATTTCCAAATTTTAAACTCGTGGCTTAAATGCAATGAAAATCTAAGCCAGTCCATCCTTTTTAAAAGGGCTGTAGGCTGAAAAAAGACAAAAAAAATTGTAAAAGCACAAATTGAGACCTACATTTGACATGTTACAGAAGGCAACTTTCAGGTAATGGTTCAACTGGCTGTGGTAGTCAGTTTGGATCCTACCAAGAATGTCCTGCCTGCCACAGGATGGCTGGAAAATATTTGAGAAGGTGGCAGCAATCCATGTGTTGTCCAATCTCACTGGTCTGTTACTCTACAGAAAGAAAGAAAACAGATGACAACAGCTGCTTTCCATTATAATTTATCACCCATCCATAAAACAAGCCTCTTCAGGAATCCAGGTTGTTTTATTATAACATTTAACTGGAAAGTCTTTCCCTTTATATTGGTGAGCGAAGGCACATTCTAGTGCAACAATCTTTGATCTATGCAAATTATGAGATATAATAACGGATGAAATGTCCATGGAACAGATCACAACAATAATTAATTATAATTATCTCCATGAACTTTTGGGCAGCTGGTTCCATTGCAACATGACTATGAAACATTATCGTGATGACTTGAGAAACCCAAGGTCTCTAAAATATCAGTGAAGGAGCCTTAGATGAATAAAATAATATGCATAATTTAATTAACTGCAATCTTATCCCAAGAGTTAGTGCAAACACAGTGTGATGTACTGCTAGCCCACTTTACACTCCACCTGAAATTCTTTTCCCATTCACTTCAACTATAAAATAGATAGTATGTATGCCATTGCCTATTTTGCAATACTTCTGATGACTTGTCTTCTCAGTAGAGCTGAAGATAAGTACCCTTTCATGGAACCCTAAGACACAGGAGCAGAATTAGGCTATTTGGCCCAGTGACTCTGTTCTGCAATTCCACCATGGCTGATTGATTTTCCCTCTCAACCCCGTTCTACTGCCTTCTCCCCTAAACTTTGACGTCCTGACTAACCAAGAACCTAGCAACCTCTTTTTTAAATATACTCAATAATTTGGCCTCCACAGCCATCTGTGGCAATGTATTCCATAGATTTACCACCCTCTGGCTAAAGAAATTCCTTCTCACCTCTACACTGAAACTGTGCCCTTTGCTTCCAGACCCACCCACTAACTAACCCCCTACCCCCGATTCTTCTAATCTCCAGTGAGTACAGACCCAGAGCCTTCAAACACTCCTCACACTGTTATTCCTAGAATCATTCTTGTGAACCTCTCCTGGACCCTCACTAATGGCAGCACATCTTTCCTGAGATAAAGGGAACAAAAGTGCTCACGATACTACAAGTGTAGTTTGAACAATACCTAAAAAGTCTCAGCATGACATCCTTGCTCTTATGTTCTCATCCTCTTGAAATGACTGCTAACATTGCATTTGTCTTCCTTAATACTGATGCAGCCTGCAAGTTAACCTTTAGAGAATCCTGCACAAGGACTCCCAAGACCCTTTGCACCTCGGATTTTTCAATTTTCTCCCTATTTAGAAAATAGTCTGTCCCTTTATTCCTTCTACCAAAGTGCATGACCATACACTCCATTCCCTCTGAAATTTCTTTGCCTGTTCTCCCAATCTGTCTAAATTCTCCTGCAGACTCCCTCCACTTTCCACACTACCTGCCCCTCCACCCATCTTTGTATCATCCACAAACCTGGTCACAATGTCATCAATTTCATCATCCAAATCATTGACATATAACGTGAAAAGAAGTGGTCTCAATACTGACCCCTGTGGAACACATCACCAGCAGCAAACCAGAATAGGCCACTTTTACTCCGACTCTTTGCCTCCTTCTAGTCAGCCAACCTTCTATCCATGCTAGTATCTTTCCTGTAATAGCATGGGGTCTTATCTTGTTAAACAGCTTCAAGTGTGGCACCTTGTCAAAGGCACTTTGAAAATCCAAGTACCCAACATCCATCGATTCTCCTTTGACTATCCTGCCTGTTATTCCTCAAAGAATTCTAACACATTTCATGCAAGATTTCTCATTAAGGAAATCATGCGGACTTCGTCCTATTTTATCACGTGCCTCCATGTACCCCGAACCCTCATCCTTAATAATGGACTCCAAAATCTTCCCAACCCCTGAAGTCAGGCTAAGTAGCCTATAATTTTCTTTTTTCTAGTCCCCTCTTAAAGAATGGAGTGACCTTGGAAATTTTTCAGTCCTCTGAACCATTCCAGAATCTAGTGTTTCTTGAAAGATCATTACTCCACAATCTCTTCAGCTACCTCTTTCAGAACCCTGAGGTGTAGTCCATCAAAGCCAGGTGACTTATCAACCTCTTGATCTTTCAGCTTCCCAAGCACCTTCTCCTTAGTAATAGCAACTACACGCACTTTTGCCCCAATACTCATCCAATTTCTGGCATACTGTTAGTGTTTTCCACATTGAAGAATGATGCAAAATACTTAAGTTCATCCACCATCTCTTTGTCCCCCATAGCTACCTCTCTGGCAACATTTTCCAGTAGTCCAATATCCACTCTTGCCTCTGAATATATCTCAAAATACATTTTTGGTATCCCCTTTGATATTATTGACTAGCTTACCATCACATTTCATTTTTTCTCTTCTTATTGTTTTTCTTTAGTTGCCTTCTGTTTGTTTTTAAAAGCCTCCCAATCCTCTAACTTCCCATTAGCTTTTGCTATATGGCCTTCCTTTTGCTTTTATGCTGCCTTGGATTTTCCTTGTCAACCATGGTTGCCTCATCCTCCCTTCAAAATATTTCTTCATCTTTGGGATGCATCTATCCTGTGCTTTGTGAATTGCCCCAGAAACTCCAGCCATTGCTGTTCGAGAATCATCTCTGCTAGTGTCCACTATCAAATATCTTTGGCCAGTTCCTCTCTCATGCCTCTGTAGTTCCATTTACTCCATTGTAATACTGATACATTTAATTTTAGCTTCTCCTTCTCAAACTGCAATGTGAATTCTATCTTATTATGATCACCAACTCCTAAGGTTCCCTTTACCCTAACCTCCCTAATCGAATCTGGGTCATTACATAACACCAAATCCAGAAACGCCATTCCTCTAGTGGGCTTAACTACAAGCTGCTCTAAAAATCCATCTTGTGGGCATTCTACAAATTCCCTCTCTTGGGATCCAGCACTAACCTGATTTTCCCAATTTACCTGCATATTGAAATCTCCCATGTCTATCATAACGTCGCCTTTTTACATGCCTGTAGAAATTTATATCCCACATCCTGGCCACTGGTACGGAGCCTATATATAACTCCCATCAGGGTCTTTTTAACTTTGCAGTTTCTTAACTCTACCCACAAGAACTCTACATTTTCTGTTCCTATGTAACTTCTTTCTAAGAATTTGATTGAATTTTTTTTTACCAGCAGAGCCACCCACCCCCTCTGCCTATCTGGCCTTAACATCGAAGGTGTATCCTTGGATGTTAAGCTCCCAATTATGATCCTTCAGCCATGTCTCAGTGATTCCCACAACATTATAACTGCAATTGCTAAATGTGCAACAAAATCATCTACCTTATTTCGTATAGGGTGTGCACTCCAATATAACACCTCCAGTCCTGTGTTCATCACCATTTTTGATGAATATACTTTATTTTCACTGCTATTATCTACAAGTTGATACTCTGATATATATTTTCAATTGAAATTTTATCAGAGAAAATAACAATTGTATGAGGCACGCCTTAATAAATATTTGACTGAAGTTGCAAAGAAGGAAACTCGATTATACATGGCACGAACAATGTAAACAGTTTTAGCATAAATCAACATTTCAACGCTATTATTGAAATATGTACCTGATACTCAAAGCTTTGATTGATCTTTTTATCATCCAAATATAATTCCAAACTTTCAGTCAAAAGGTTCGGAGTACGTTTAACAAATCCACAACCATGCAAAGATTGTATCATCAGCAAGGGCTGCAGCTAGACAAACACAAGTTTGTATCAATAGCACAGATATGCATGGAATTAGTGCATTTACCATAATAATAATAATAAAAAAACAATTGAAAGTTGATTCTGACTGAGTTTTCCCTCTCTCCAAGGTCTCACTCACCTGGTAAGGCAGAAAACCAGACATACTGGAAGTTTGCATATGTATAGGTAATCAGAAGGACTAGAAAGTGACTGGGAAACAGCCACACAAATATTGTCAACATCAGAGACCGCATTTACTGTAGAACAGACAAACTTCATAGACCATAACTTCTGCCTGAGTTCTGACACCAGGAGTACGCAGGTTTAAACCTAGAAATGGTTAATTTAGCACACTGTAAGAAGCTCTTTAATAGATTCTTCATGGATAAGACTGAGAATTGGGAAGGTGATGGAGGGACAAGCTTGGAGTATTTTAAGCATTTGAGAAAGGTATATGCTATTGTTTGTTCCCCCCCCCCCCAAATAAGTAAATGCAGAAACAACTCTTGTTTCTATATCCACATACGAATTAGATGATCCACATGACTGGAAATAATTCAGAAAACGTGAAGCTCGGGTGGTTGGTGATTGAGTTGAGCTGTTCTCTGATCTTGGCAATTTACTTACAAATGTTTCATTACCATATGGGCAGGCACAATCAGTGCATTGATGATGTCTCCTCATATGATACAAGACGCCTGCAAGTAAATTGCCAAGATCGGAAAACAACTGAACTCAGCCGGCTGACACAATCTATAGAAGTGTTGGCAATAATGGAGTTCTACTGCCTAGTACAGTCACTTCAGCCCATCATATCGAAGTCAATCATCAGACCACCTTAATCCTATTTTCCACCATCCAGCGCCATCAACTCCTCATCCCCTCACAATTACTCTGCTATCCACCTACAGGCAAAGCAATTTATAGTAGCCAGCTAACCTGTCAAACAGCAGGTGCCTGGCTCATGAGAGGAAACTGGAGCACCCAGAGGAAACCCGCACAGTCACAAGGAGGACGTGCAAACTCCATATAGGCGGTATCCAGTTAGGATTGAACCTGTGAGGCACTAACGGCTGTGTTATCCATTTAACCCATGATTTGCGATGAAGAGTAAGAGATCCAAGCCACAGATTAAAGTTATTACTTTGATTATTTAACAAAACACATATTAGAAATCAAGGAATATTTCCCCACTTAGTAACAATGGATTGATAAGAAGAAATCAAACAAATGACAACACATAGTTTATCCACCCCATTAAGTAAAAGATGAATTAACAAAGTAAACCCAATTTAGAAAGCAACATTTTAAACATTAAATGATGTATTTATTACCTCTTGACCAATGCAATATATTTTTCATTATTCTTCCTGTTTGAACTATTTTGAAACATTTTGACAAGAGGTTTAATTCATTTGTTGAAAGTTGCTGTTGGCTACTTGGAGCCTTTTTATTCTGGTCACACACTTGGATACCTGGATTGAATGATGTCCATTTGATTGCTCACTGGTTGTAAATGGAATGTGAAATTCCATTTGGAAAGGTAATTGTAACACACCTGTAAGGTCATCTGAAGAAATACCGGACCTGAATTATTTTTGTGCAATGACCCAGCAGAGACATTCTACTGTGCCTGAAGCCCAAGGCACGAGGTCTCACTTGAGACTCTTGTTTGGCAAGTTCACACCATTTCTGAGAATGGATACCACAGAGGGACTCAGTTTGAATGCCGAATGGATGTGAAAGTTCACAGGACCAGAGGCTGTTGAGGGCTGGGGAAGGACAAAAAGGGGTTATCTTACTTGGGAGGGGTAGAAAGTGGCAATCACATCGATGGTAAATGAGTGGGGTGGGGAGGAGGGGAATGCTGATTGCCCTGGGGTTGGGGGAATGGTGATGGTGTTAAGAGGGGAGAACTATGATCACACCAGGGAGAGGACAGCAGGGGAGGATTGTTGTAATCCTGGATAATTGTTGAGCATCAGTAGGTGTGACTTTGGGAATTACCAGTCAGCTCAGGTCTCTGGGGAAGGAGGGGTAGAATTTGATCACAGCACAAGCAACAGTTGGCTATTGATTGACAGTGAGGGATTTTAGGTGGGATTGTTGTAAAGAACTTGATAGGGATGGATTGCTTTCAAAAGTAGGCCAGGAATATATATATATATATATATATATATATATATATAGGTAGTATGAGTGAGAGAGCATGCGTGTGTGTGTGTGTGTGTGTGTGTGTGTGTGTGCGCGCGTGTGCGTGCGCGCCTGACACACAGGGTTGGGATGGATGGAGAGAGATGGCCTTCCATTTGGTGAGAGTTTTTTGGTAATGGTGGAGTTTCAGATCGGAGGCAAGAGGTCATAATTGTAAGTGGTGGATAGACTGCTGGTGTTGATGGGGTTTGTTATTGAAGGCAAGGTCCTACAGCCGGAACCCTTGGGCAGGTCTCCTTAACCTATGATATAACAGGCTGAGCTGCACTGTGAATGCCAGCTCCTGCATGAATGGTGCAAGATTCCCAGGAACATTTGCTTGGCTGGGCTCCTCTGTGTATTAATACAATGAACACAGCTAAAAACGATCATGCTTCTAGCCTCATATTCCTGAATGTCAGTATCTACTGAGGATTAATCCTCACATGAACCATAGGAACATCACAAACACAAGGAACATCAATAACTTTATTTTGTAGTACAGCCTATTTTTCTAAGCTCATTCTGATTCAATCAAGTATTACAGGAGGACTGGTGAGAAATACCTGGCCTGAGGAAAAGTCCAGGCAGGTGTCCCACACTGTTAAATTGCTTTCCATTTTGTTTTCCAGTGTAAATTTCAGATCAATTGGTTGACCTCCATTCCAAGTGACATATGCCTAGAGATTAAACAAATATGAATTAATTGCTGCACATACATGAAGGTACAGTGAGGTTCAGCATTGTCAGTGGTTCTTGCCACTTTTCAGAGATAAATGGCAGTGATCTGGGCTTATTATTAGTCAGTTTGATTGAGGCCTGAGTGACAATGATTGACATTCTGAGACAATCCTGATCGTTATGGATGCAACCCGGCCTCATAAACTAGAAGGTCTGTCTCGTTATACTCAAAGCAGCTCAAGGATGGGCAAGGATGATAAGAATACTGTATGAAACGGGGCAGGGCAATCAGCCCCTTGAGCCTGCTCTATCATTGAACAAGATCACAGATGCTCCAATCAAAGTTCATGGTAAATTTATCACCAGAGTACCTATATGTCACCATATGCAACCCTGAGATTTGTTTTCTTGTGGGCATACTCAATAAATCCACTAACCATAATAGAATCAATGAAGGACCACACCCAACTGGGTGGACAAACAATTAATGTGCAAAAACAAACTGTGCAAATACAAAGAAAATAAAGAATAATAATAATAATAAATATCAAGAACATGAGATGAAGAGTCCTTGAAAGTGAATTTATAAGTTGTGGGAACATCTCAATGATGGGGCAGATAAAGTTATCTCCTCTGGTTCAGGAGCCTGATGATTGATGGATAACTGTTACTGAACCTGGTGGTGTGAGTTCTGAAACTCCTGTACTTTCTTCCTGATGGCAGTAGCGAGAGAGCATGACCTGGGTGGCTGGGGTCCCTGATGATAGATGCTGCTTTCCTGCAATAATGCTCCTTGTGGATGTGTTCAACAGTGGGGAGGGATTTTTCCCTTGATGGACTGGGCCATATCCAATACTTCTGTAGGGTTTTCCTTTCAAGAGCATTGGTGTTTCCATACAAGGCTGTGATACAGCCAGTCAATATACTCTCCACTGCACATCTATAGAAGATTGCCAAAGTTTTAAATGTTATGTTAAATCTTCACAAACTTCAAGGAGGTAAGACGCTGCCGTGCTTTCTTTGTAATTGCACTTACGTGCAGGGCTCAGGACAGATCCTCTGAAGTGATACCACCGAGGAATTTAAAGTTGCTGACCCTCTCCACTTCTGATCCTCTGATGAAGACTGGCTCATGGACCTCCGGTTTCCTCCTCCTGAAGTCAACAATCAGCTCCATTGTCTTGCCGACATTGAGTAAAAGGTTGTTGATGTGGCACCACTCAGCCAGATTTTCAATCTCCCTACTAACTGCTGATTCGCCACCAACTTTGATTTGGTCAGCGACAGTGCTGTCATTAGAAAACTTAATTATGACTTCAGAGCTGTTCTTAGCCTCACAGTCATAAGTGTAAAGAAAGTAGAGCAGGGGCCAAGTACGCAGCTATATGGTGCTTTGATGCTGATGGAGAGTGTGGAGATGTTGTTGCCAATCTGAACTAACTGGGGTCTGCAAGTCCAACTGCACAAGGAGCTATTGAGGCCATGGTCTTGAAGCTTTTTGACTAGTTTTGAGGGGATGAATGTAATGAATGCTGAGCTGTAGTCGATAAAGAGCATCCTGATGTATGCATCCTTGCTGTTCTAGGATTAAATGGAGAGCCAATGAAATGGCATCTGCTGTGGACCTGATGCTCTGGTGGACAAATTGGAGCAGATTCAAGTCACTTCTCAGGCAGGAGTTGATATGGTTCATCACCAACTTCTCAAACACTTCATCACAGTGGATGAAAGTACAACTCTATTACTTTCCCAATTCTTTCCATTTCCTTGTAATTCAAACATCTGCAAATATTTGCCTTGAATACAGTATATTCAATGAATCAGCCTCCACAGCTCTGTGGGACAGAATTCCAAAGAGTTGGAATACTCTGAGAGAATTACTGCTCCTATTCAATTAAGATCCTTTTGCAAATACAAAGACAGAAAACACCTTTGGAAAGGAAATAAAAACGATTAAATTTTCAGGTCCGAGACCCTTCATCATAATCAGAAAGAGGAAAACAAGTTAGCCCAAGTAACAACTTACTGGGAGGGGGTGAGGGGATTTCTCAGATGGGGTGAAATAATAGACCATTGAAAGACTGTGTAATGTTGCTGATGTTGTATAGTCTGTGTAATGCAGTGCAGTCTCACAGTACAAAAAAAAATGGAGAAGAGGAGGATGTAGACAAAAATCGACAGTTCTCATATAAACAGAAGGAGACAGTTCCCAAAATTTGGAGAATTTGATATCAAGTCTTGCAGGCCGCAAAGTGCCCAGATGGAAGATAAGGTCAGGATTAGATTCGGAATCAGGTTCAACATCACTGGCATGTGTCGTGAGATTTGTTGTTCTGCGGCAGTGGTAATACATAATAAAAAAACTATAAATTACAACATGAGGTAGTGCAAAAGAGCAAATAAAGAAGAATACAAGTGTGGTAGTGTACATGTGTTCATTGTCCATTCAGAAATCTGATGGCAGCGGGGAAGAAGTTGTTCCTGAAACATTGAGTGTGTGTCTTTATCTGCTGTATCTCCTCCGTGATGGGAGCAATGAGAAGAGGGCACGTTCTGTGTTACAGGGATCCTTGGTGATGGATGCTGCATTTCTGAGGCATCGTCTTTTGAAGATGTCCTCGATGCTGGGGAGGCTAATGCCCGTGATGGAGCTGGGTGAGTTGGCAACTTTCTACAGCTTTTACTGATCCTGTGCAGTGGCCCCTCCATACTAGACAGTAATGCAGCCAGTCTGAATGCTCTTCACGATACAACTGTAGAAATCTGCAAGAGTTGTTAGTGATGCACCAAGACTCCTCAAATTCCTAATGAAATATAATCATGCTTTCTTTGTAATTGCATCAGTACATTGGACCCAAGGTAGATCTTCAGAGATGTTGACACCCAAGAACCTGAAACTGTTCACCCTTTCCACTGCTGTTCCCTAGATGAGGACTGGTGTGTGTTCCCTCGACTTCCCTTTCCTGAAGTCCACAACCAATTCCTCGTCCTTAGTGGAGAGGGGTGCAAGGTTGTTGTTGCGACACCATAAGGGTGTTGTTCTGTAACAGCGCAGGATACCACAGATAGAGAGGTTAGAGTGGGAGTAGATGAGAACTAAGGTGGTTAGGAACTGTAAGCTCCTGTGGATTGAGTACTTCCCAAACCAATAACCTCATCTGCTTTTGACTTTTCCAGAGCAGAGGAGATTGCACCATGAACACCGAATGCAGTGGATTGGAAGAAGTGCAAATGGATTGTTGCTTCATCTGGAAAGAATCCCTGTGACCCTGGATGGTGGGAAGAGAAGGGATGAAAGGATAGATGTTGCTCCTCATGTGGTTGGGAAAGTGCCATACAATAGGCAGAGATGGAAGAGCAAATCAAGGGAGCAACCCTTTCCAAATTCCAAATGCTGAAAGGTGGGAGGATAGGAACATATGTCTGGTGGTGGAATCTTGTTGGAACTGGCTGAAACAGCCCTTTCTTAAAAATAATTACAAGATGAAAAAAATGCACAGAAAAAAGTTAAAATCACAGGAGTGAGCATGTATGAGAAAATATCAACAAATAACAAATAATTACTGAAGCTGCAAATAGGTTAATAGTCTTCCGGTGACAAAAATAAATCAGTCACTAAGTGAAATATTTAATCTATAATTTAAAGTTGGGTGGATTGAGTTATTAAGATTTATGTTCGTCTTAAAATCATAAAAATTCCAAAAATTCCAATTTTTTTTTACAATCCACAACACAACATAGCAGTATTTTTTCTCCCAGGGAATGAATTATTATTTGCTTTTAACCTGTGAACTGTCAATAAAGTAAGATGAAGATTATTTAACTAAGTATGAGGAGTGTTTCCTGATGGTATGTTCTGGAAGTCACTGCCAGCTAGCAGCCTTTAGTTAAAGTATCAACTGGCCTTGTTGGCAGGAGGACAGAACTAGCTGGTGAGAGTCTTTGCTCAAACCAGAATTTATTCCAGAAACATGCAAGTATGTTTGAGGTACAAGAGGACGTTCTATTCAAGAACATATTACAAAATTAACATGCATAGCTCCCTTCCCGCTCCAGTTCACTATTCCAACCTTCTGATTGTATTTCTGTGCTCTTCTTTCAGAAAGGCACTTTAGCTGGAACTTTTCCAAGGCAAACTTGAAGGGGTGTTGTAGGTTGGCTTTACTTTCCAGCCTATCATTATCCAAAGTTAGGGAGGCTTGAAGAATCACCTGTTCCAAGCAAAAGCACGTTTATATCACAGATTATTAGAAAGTACTATTTTGGCAACAAAGCATATTTTCATTTCTATCACTATTAACCTTTACACTTTTGCCATATTACTCATGGACAGTTCCAATAATCACTCATATGGGATTAAATAAAGCAGCAGAATGGAGTTAATATTGCGGATGAGCTAAGAAGTGAATCTGACATTTCAATTTGATTTGGGTGAAGTTTTTCTAAAGTCATAGATAAATTAAAATAGTCTGAGATTAAAATAGGATTTGACAGTTCCCTAAAGCACACTGACAGCACATTATATACGATGCCCGATTTCTTTCTCTAGACACTGATGGGAAAAAAAACAGATCTAAAGTTGCACTAGCTTTTTCGTGACAAGCAGCTTTGATTACCAAAACAACAGGAATTCTGCAGATGCTGGAAATTCAAGCAACACACATAAAAGTTGCTGGTGAACGCAGCAGGCCAGGCAGCATCTCTAGGAAGAGGTGCAGTCGACGTTTCAGGCCGAGACCCTCCGTCACGACTAACTGAAGGAAGAGCTAGTAAGAGATCCAAAATGATAGGAGAAGACAGGAGGGGGAGGGATGGAGCCAAGAGCTGGACAGGTGAATGGCAAAAGGAATATGAGAGGATCATGCGACATGAGGCCCAGGGAGAAGGAAAAGGGGGAGGGGGGGAAAAGCCCAGAGGATGCGCAAGGGGTATAGTCAGAGGGACAGAGGAAGAAAAAGGACAGAGAGAGAAAGAATGTGTGTATATAAATAAATAACTGATGGGGTACGAGGGGAAGGTGGGGCATTAGCGGAAGTTAGAGAAGTCAATGTTCATGCCATCAGGTTGGAGTTACCCAGATGGAATATAAGGTGTTGTTCCTCTAACCTGAGTGTGGCTTCATCTGTACAGTAGAGGAGGCCGTGGATAGACATATCAGAATGGGAATGGGATGTGGAATTAAAATGTGTGGCCATTGGGAGATCCTGCTTTCTCTGGTGGACAGAGCGTAGGTGTTCAGCAAAACCATCTCACAGTCTGCGCTGGGTCTCGTCAATATATAGAAGGCCACATTGGGAGCACCGGACGCAGTATGTCACCCCAGCCGACTCACAGGTGAAGTGTCGCCTCACCTGGAAGGACTGTCTGGGGCCTGAATGGTGGTAAGGGAGGAAGTGTAAGGGCATGTGTAGCACTTGTTCCACTTACAAGGATAAGTGCCAGGAGGGAGATCAGTGGGGAGGGATGGGGGGTACGGATGGACAAGGGAGTCGTGTAGGGAGCGATCCCTGCGGAAAGCGGGGGGGGGGGGAAGATGTGCTTAGTGGTGGGATCCCGTTGGAGGTGGCGGAAGTTACGGAGAATAATATGGTGGACCCGGAGGCTGGTGGGGTGGTAGGTGAGGACCAGAGGAACCCTATTCCTAGTGGGGAGACCGGAGGATGGAGTGAGTGCAGATGTGCATGAAATAGGGGAGATGCGTTTTAGAGCAGAGTTGATGGTGGAGGAAGGGAAGCTCCTTTCTTTAAAAAAGGAGGACATCTCCCTCGTCCTGGAATGAAAAGCCTCATCCTGAGAGCAGATGTGGCGGAGACGGAGGAATTGCGAGAAGGAGATGGCATTTTTGCAAGAGACAGGGTGAGAAGAGGAATAGTCCAGATAGCTGTGAGAGTCAGTAGGCTTATAGTAGACATCAGTAGATAAACTGTCTCCAGAGATAGAGACAGAAAGATCTAGAAAGGGGAGGGAGGTGTCGGAAATGGACCAGGTAAACTTGAGGGCAGGGTGAAAGTTGGAGGCAAAGTTAATGAAGTCAACGAGCTCAGCATGCATGCAGGAAGTAGCGCCAATGCAGTCGACGATGTAGTGAAGGAAAAGTGGGGGACAGATACCAGAATAGGTTTGTAACATAGATCGTTCTGGACCTTAGCCCTCCATGCCCATTCTATCCAAACTCCTCTTAAATGTTGAAATCAATTCCATGGCCTCCACTTCCACTGGCATCTCGTACTATACTCTCACCACCCTCTGTGTGAAGTTCCCCATCATGTTCCCCTTAAATATTTCACCTTCCACCTTTAACCCATGCCCTCTAGGTCTAGTCTCATCCATGCTCAGTGGAAACTGCCTGATCGTATTTACCCCTTATTTAGCTTGTATTTTTAACTTGAATGATGCTGCTGCCTTCAACAAACCTGTCCTTCTGCCTTGGATATCTTGTTTTCTAGCCCCATTATTCAGCCATCCCTATCGCAATTATTTTCTTCATAAATCAATGCCACACTGCTTCAGACAGTGGACTATGTAGAGCCCAGAGATGTAGCAGTACAATAAATACCAAAGTTGAAAGAGGAAGAAAGTGGGGTGTGAATAGAATATGGGGCAAGAGAAATGAAAGAGCAAAAGCACGTAAAGAAAAAAATGTAGAGATAGAGACAAAATATTTTTTGTAGAAATCACTAGAATCTTCAAACTTCTTGGTAGATTCTGCTTAAAACTAAACTGAACTAGCAAAGCCCAATTCAAAAAAGGTCAAGTCTGGGCATACCAAACCCCTGAACAATCTGAACAGTCTGTGAGGATAAATTAAATTTATTCCACTGAAAATGTATCTCACAGCCCATTCTTTTCAATAATAAAGCATTCAGTTTTATCAAACTAACCTGATCCTTCTTGTCCCAGTTGATTACAATGTCATCCTGGTGACTGAAGAGAGAATGAGAGAGAGTGATCCAGGCCTGTGACTGCTGAGGTAGTTGGATAGCAAATGGATGGATAAAGTTCACTGTAAAAGAATAATAAGCTCTATTGAATCTTTTTAGACTGCAAAATACAAATTACTCAAGTAATTAATGTATATCCGCCCAAGTTATCCAGGTTGGAAGATCATGAGTATAGTTTCTTGCTATTTTACTAACACTTTCAAATTAGGTTTTACCATGAATTTCATGGCGTCCAAATATCTTGGGGAAAGGTCCACTGTAGTTTCCTAAAAACCTCAGCTCTTTGTCTTCACAAATGGTAGTATGACTGAACCTGTAGATGCGACCATCCTTCTGGTATTCTGTGTTACACACCAGTCTCTTAGGAATTGTTTTCAACTGTAAATAGTAAAGAGTAAAAAACTGTAAATTACAAAGTGTAAAAGCTAAAAAGTTAAAAAAAATCTGCGGGCAGGCCAGCCAGGATCAGACTTTTAGTTACAGATCAAAGATAAAACTAATGAATGCTAGAAACACTCAGCTGGTCATGCAGCATTTATGGAGAAAGAAACATAGAGTTAATGTTTCTGATGAAGCTTGGTCGATTTGAAATGCTGCTTGACTTGATGCTTATTTCCAGCATTGTCTACTTAAAACAAATATATCTATTATTTTTGAAAAGAAATTTGGGCAAAGTATTTTAAATAGTGATTTGATTTTCAAGAAAAATAGCAGAAAACTTTCTGTAAGGGGCAGTTGAGTGTTGGAGAACACAATCCCTCTGACAGTATTAAAGATTGTAAATGCACCCAGCAGACTGCATTCATTGCAAAGGATAGAAGTCACCAGGGACATGTCATCTAACCATTCTAAAGAATGTAAGAGACCAGCGCTTGCTTTTACAGATAGGAGAACTATTAGCATAAAAGGCAGAACAGTCTGTTTTCAAGATATCACCCCATAATAAAAACGATGGCAAAGCTTAGTAAAATATTCTTTTAACATCCCTCTCAAAGGCACTTAATTAATCAGTCCGAGTTAGGTAGCCAGCTGTGTAGTATACAGGACACTAAGAAAAATAGGTGTGGTTGATGGCCTGTTAACTTTGATTTTTTTTTGGATAGTTCCTGATTCTAATCTGCACACTGGAGCAGAAGGGAAAGGCAGTAACTAAAACCAGCTGGGTCCCTTTCTGCACAGGCATGTCATGTCCCAATAATTTCACCAGGATCTGAACATAATTTTAAATTGGCAGGCCAAGTGGAAAATCACAATGTTCCTTCCAAGTGAAGGTACAGGCAGATTAAGGTCTGAAGCAGCTGAAGAGTACTTTTCAGGAGGAGAACAAAACTTCGGCATCTTCTCTGTGGACTATTTGCTGAAGCAAGGCTCCGGAGTGAAAGCTGCATGCTTAATCATGTTACTTACTGGGCAGTCTCCCGTCCATATTTCGTGGATATCAATTGATGGGGTTTAAAATGAGATCCAGGCTGCATTGCTGGAGCAGCTGGGAGTCTCCAAGCTGCAATGATACGAAACTAAAGTAACCAGTCAGTATTAAAATCCCAGGCCAACAAAGAAAAGCCAGCTCCATGATCGTGCAATAAAAAGTATTGTAGGTGCTGAAATGAAGCAGTTGCAGGCACTGTGCATGGAGGCCCAGTAAAAACACAGATGTTCAAAATGTGGATATATGCTGGAGAACATTGCCCAGATGGTCAACATCAGCTTAAAGACGGAACAAATGACAGCATCAGAGACTCAAGAAGCGCTGGAATCTGGAGCAAAGAGTAAAGTGCTGGAGGAACTCAGTGAGTCAGACAACATCTGCATAGCAAAATGGACAATTGATGTTTTGGGTTGAGACCTTCATCTGACTACATCAGTACCAGAACTAGCCTGAATGTTATCATGTTGTACTATCTGACATTTTCTTTCTACAGCAAAGAAACAAGTTTTCAGCCTTCAAATCCTTACCAAATATCAAGCAACTACTTACATTAATCTAATTTTACTCTTCACATATTTCCAACAACTTTCCTCATATTCTAAAACTCACCCACACAAGGGGAAATTTACAGTGGACAATTAAGCTATCAACCTACACACCATTGGGATATGGGAAGAGGCCAGAGGACTCAAAGGGAACCTTTATGGTCAGCATACAGACACCACTCAGGCAGCCCTGGAGGTCAGGATTGAAGCTGGGTCGCTGTTCTGTCAGCTGAACCACTGTGACACAGTACCAGGGGTCACTGATAAGTTCGTGGCCTAAGGTAGGAGGAGTCCATTTTAGAAAACCTAGTGCATCTATTTTTCAACATAGTCCCCTCCTACATTTACACACTTAGTCCAGCGGTCGCGGAGCATACGGATCTTGGTATTGTGCATCAGTTAATAACGCATCAGGGGTGATTGATAAGTTCGTGGCCTAAGGTAGAAGGAGATCAGTTATTACCTTCAAACTTTCTACATGATCACTCAAAGAGCTGACCTGCATGTGCATGTAATGAGAGCTGTATAACTCATCTCCTTCTACCTTACACACCAATCACCCCTCGTATATTGGAACATTCAAGCAGTGTCAGAACCACCATGGAGAGGCAGACACAAAAAGATATTCCCTGCTTTTCAAGCACCAACCTCAAAATTGGAGAATGGCAAATGTAATCCCACTGCTCTAGAAGGGAGAGAGAAAGCTATGGTCTTGTTAGCTTAACATCAAACAGGGAAAATACTTGAAACTATTACATAGGATGTGATAATGGAATTAAACAAAGTTAACATGGATTTCTGGAAAGGACTCGTCAACTTTGTCTCTTATTCATTTCATATATTCAAGAAATCCCACTTGCACGCTATATGCCTTTTGACACTGTAGTAAGTAATGGATACACACCTTCTCCGGCTCAGATGCTATGGGCAGAAAAGAGAGCTTTTGTGGAGGGAAGAGGGATGATCTGTATGAGTGGACTCTGGGCAAGTCGAAGCAAAAGGATGGCTTCCATGCCAGCTTCGGTCTAGGAGGAGTCACATGAGATCAGTTGATGCTCAGCACGGAGGGAAAAGCTGATGAACATGCATGCATGTCGGTCTGTTTGAATCACCATCACACCTGAGTGAGGTGTCCAGGAACAGACAAGATACAGTCTTACATGTGGCCTTCCGCAAGGTCAGCAACCAATCTTGTCCCGTATAGAGGAGTTTGTGATTTCTTGAAGAGTGGTTATGGTGCAGCCTGCCCTTGTGGACATCCCAGCTGCTATGGTAGCAACAGTAGCAGTGGAAGCTCGAGTGTAGGAGGGCTGGGCTATGTATGATGAACATACAAGTTTCTTCTGGGTTAAAGAACTATACACAAGGACTGACCTCAGTGCTGCATATCCTGCATGGCTCTCACAAGTGTATCTGTTTTTGTAATGCAGTCAATCACGGTACTGCAAATATATGGAGGCCTGCATCACATTAAAGCCACAGAAACTGCACAACTTCTATCTGGTCAAATTTTAATTAGAATTAGGCAGGGCCATGAGAGAAGTTTAGGTGTTAACATACATTGATATAGAAGTTGGTTTTATACACTTTTGCAAAACTGGCTTTAGCAATTCAACAGTTTGCTTTCTCACCCAGTCAACCTTCATGAAAATAAAAGCTGCTCCTATTTTACACTGGCAAACTAATTAAATCTATTTCCCAACTTCACTAAACTGAATGGCTAATATGTAATCTGAAGAGATTAATGCAGTTTAGTGCAGCTAACTAAAAAGTTCCTTACAGGTATAAACTCATAATAGAGACAAAAAAAATCAACCAAGTGCAATATTGAATGTTTAGACATATTTGAATAAGATGTTAAGCCAAATATTGGAACACACCTGTGGAAATGTGTGAGTCATCTCCAAAGCTTCACCATAACCAGAATCACCAATGGTTAGAATGGTGAAAGCATTCAATCTGCTCTTATCCACTAATATATTCAGAGATCCTTTTATCATATTTGAAGAATAGTTAACCTAGAAAGAAAAGATCAACTTAAGCATTTTAAAAATGATATTTAAATAAATTATTCTTACTTCATTTGCAAAACTTTAATTGCACAAATAAAGCTGTATTTGAGCTCATTCAATAGAAGTAAAGTACAAGTTGCAGAATGTAATTAGGGAGTTCTTGCTGACTACTTGAAGACAGAATACAACTAGAAATTCTTGGCAACGTAAAGAAAATATCATAATATATTCATATTCCCCTTAATCTGCTGTCAGCAATCTCTTCTTGGACATGATGATGATAGTTTTCTTGGTCAGATATCCTCTTCCTTTGGGAATCCATTTGCACTGGAAGGATTTATGTTGCGTGCTTACATTTCAATGAAATGGATTAAATCCTATTCTCAATATCATGAAACACTGTTAGCAAAAGTCAGAAAGATGAGAGTGAAGCCATGCCAAAAATGAAAAGACATGAACCTTGAAATTTAATTGTTGCTATTTCAGTGTTGTATGTGCAAAAGTATCTAGGAACTAGAGAGGAATGTGATAATGATTATTCTGGGTCAAATTGTGTGACTCTTGGAAATTGTCCCACTGTGAATTATGCACGCACTGCTCAGATCAAACACAAGCAAAGCACAATGATATCATTCCCGAGCAATACTATTTGCAGCACACTGGAGAGATTAGTTCATGTGATTCTGAAATACACCTGTTGTTAACAGCTCAACTAATTCTGAAAGCACAACTTTCTCTCCAGGGACTTGAGTTAATGGCAATCTCCGTGGTATGATCCCACACTGGTGCGGGGAACCCGACTCAGATAGGTCCCCTTTGACTTGTAGTATTTTGCTCTGATTTGAGTCCTCACTCCCCATGCCATGACATCCCTGACTATAGATCACATCCCTTTCCCCAATCCTACTCTTCCACCAATCTCCTGAACCATAAACACTGACTCTCCAGCATCTCCTTTGGAATGGTTCTTACGATTTGACCCCTAGGTGCTATTCACTCAACCTGTATCCTGAGCCAGACCACTCCTGACCTGGTCCCCAGAACAGCCCTCTCCCTAAACCGATTACATAAACCAATCTTCCACTTAGACCAATTGACACCTGTTTGATAGTTAACATTCTATTCAAAGATCATTTTTTAACCCAAATCCCCTATACATCCATACACTATACCCTCCCTGGCCGCTCCCTGTGGCAATCACCCAGGATTCACTCACTTTCCTTTGCACAGTCAGCAAAGGGAGGCCATATCTTTCAGTGTGTCATGCCTCGGGCCATTGAATTTTTACTTGGTGGGCCAACAATCAAGCCAGTCACTGGACACAGCCTGTTTTCTGTCTTTCTAGTGTTGCTAAATTCATGGCTGCAATGCTTGTAAGTGAATGATGAAAGATTCTAGTTGAAATGTACAAGAAACTGTAGAGTCCGTGCGATGGTAAACACATGGCAAAGTACGCCTGCGTAAAATAGCATTACTGTCATGCAAAATAAATGTAAATATGCCACACAAAAAAAGTGCTGGTGGAACTTAGCAGATCAGACAGCATCTAAAGAAGGGAACGTTTTGAGACCGACACCCTTCTTCAGAGCTGGAAAGGAAAGGGGGAGAAGCCAGCGTAAGAAGCTGGGAAGAGGGAAGGATCTCGTGTTTAAACATGCATTCAGTTCTTGGTGTGGGCCAATGCATTCTGCAGCAGTCAAAGACCTAGCATCAGCTGCCATACATACAAATGCTGCTGGCTCATAGATAAAACACTTTTTGATTTATGTTTGTAAACATGATCAAGATAATTTAAAAGAAACCTCAACATAAAAACTGATTTATTTACTGGAGGATCAAATTCAATTTGGGCACAGAACCGTTGATTCAGAATTGGCCATTTGTTTACACCCTTTGCTTTTCCATTCAACTGAAGCCAAAGAAAATTCAGCCAGAGTCTATAAATGGGCTCGTTAGATGCCCAAGTCCAAATTGAAAATCCTCTCCTTAAAATGTGACGCTAATGAGCCTTAAAACAATAGAAGCTTACCTTTGGCTCTATTTCCAGTGCCTCGGGGAAATGACTAAGGACAGGAAGATTCTGCAACGCTATCAGCTTCAATTCTTTACTATAAGGAGGAAGAAGCAGTAGGTTACCAAAACTAGAACGTTACAAACATAAAATAAATAAGGATAAACAAGCAAAATAATAAACTGTCTTGTACATAGGAAAAAAAAAGACCAATATCAAAATAAAAATCGGAGTATAGCTATTCAGAGGTTATGGTACACACTGGTAATCCAGAGGTAAGAGTTAAAATTCTAACTAAGCAGCTTTGAAATTGAATTTAACAAACTCATTGAACCTGACATAGGCCAGGCAAGCTCCAGGACTGTTGTAGGTTCCAGTGTGTTCTCTGCTATCCATAGAACCATAGAAACTACAGCACAGAAACAGGCCCTTTGGCCCTTCTTGGCTGTGCCGAACCATTTTCTGTCTAGTCCCACTGACCTGCACACAGACCATATCCCTCCATACACCTCCCATCCATGAATCTGTCCAATTTATTCTTAAATGTTAAAAAAGAACCCGCATTTACCACCTCATCTGGCAGCTCATTCCATACTCCCACCACTCTGTGTGAAGAAGCCCCCCCTAATGTTCCCTTTAAACTTTTCGCCCCTCACCCTTAACCCATGTCCTCTGGTTTTTTTATCCCCTTGCCTCAGTGAAAAAAGCCTGCTTGCATTCACTCTATCTATACCCATCATAATTTTATATACCTCTATCAAATCTCCCCTCATTCTTCTACGCTCCAGGGAATAAAGTCCTAACCTATTCAACCTTTCTCTGTAACTAAGTTTCTCAAGTCCCGGCAACATCCTTGTAAACCTTCTCTGCACTCTTTCAACCTTATTTATATCCTTCCTGTAATTTGGTGACCAAAACTGAACCCATTACTCCAGATTCGGCCTCACCAATGCCTTATACAACCTCATCATAACATTCCAGCTCTTATACTCAATACTTTGATTAATAAAGGCCAATGTACCAAAAGCTCTCTTTACGACCCTATCTACTTGTGACGCCACTTTTAGGGAATTTTGTATCTGTATTCCCAGATCCCTCTGTTCCACTGCACTCCTCAGTGCCTTACCATTAACCCTGTATGTTCTACCTTGGTTCGTCCTTCCAACATGCAATACCTCACACTTGTCTATATTAAGCTCCATCTGCCATTTTTCAGCCCATTTTTCCAGCTGGTCCAAGTCCTTCTGCAGGCTCTGAAAACCTTCATCACTGTCTACTACACCTCCAATCTTTGTATCATCAGCAAATTTGCTGATCCAATTTACCACATTATCATCCAGATCATTGATATAGATGACAAATAACAATGGACCCAGCACTGATCCCTGTGGCACACCACTAGTCACAGGCCTCCACTCGGAGAAGCAATTCTCTACTACCACTCTTTGGCTTCTTCCATTGAGCCAATGTCTAATCCAATTTACCACCTCCATTGGAGAAAGGAACTTCTTAACCTACCTCTCTTCCCCAAGCAATGTGGTATTTTAATATTTACACATAACCAACAGAACCTTGCTGGTGTCCTCTTCATCAAGTAGAAATCTAATAACATCTAACCACACCCTTACGCTGTTGGTATCAAAGCACATGTCCAGGTGTCTCCATGTGTTAGTGTATGACAAGCAGGAGGACTTATAATTAAATTTTGTGAACTCTGAATCCAACGCACTGTCATTGTGGTTTCCTGATTAACCAGAATCAGACTGGTAGTAACTGATGGTCCTTAGCATCAAGTACATGTCCTGGACGCTGGGCAGAGTTGTTACTGTTATGGAACTGGCTGAATCTATAACCCTCTGCAGCCTTTTGCAATCACTCCTCAACCTTCTGCAGCCTCTAGTGATCCTGAGCATTGGAGACTCCACATCAGGCCATGAGGCAACCACTCAGAATGCTCTACACCATACATCTGAAGTTTTAACTTATGGAATCAAGAAATGAGAGAAGTAGTAGGCCATTTGGTCCCTGTGCTACTTAATAAGATCATGACTGAAACTATACCACAATGCTGCATGCCTGCACTAATCCTTCATCCTTTGATTCGCCTAATATTTGAACATCGATTGATCTCTACTTAAATACACTTCATGGCTGAGCTCCAGTAGTCCAATTGAATAAAGAATTTCAAAGAATCTAAATAAATATCTTCTTTTCTCTGTCAATATTATGAGATGCCCCAGCCAGGAGAATCAACAACTCCGCATCTTGCTTGTCAAGCCTCTTAAGAATTTTGTACACTCCAGTAAGATCAATTTGCATTCTTCTAAACTATTAGTGTACAAAGCCAGTCTACTCAAATTCTCATTTTAAGAACAAGCTTGCTAGCTCAGGAACTGATCTGGTGATTTTTTTTTTTTTGCAGGACTCCCTCTACCACACAAATATCCTTCTGTGGTTAGGGAGACACACCAGCACACAATAGTTCAGGCTCAGTGAGGCTCTGTATACTGTGATCCCAGTAAGTCATTGTGAGCCCACAAATCCTCTTGCAAAATGTGACAGATCCTTCAGCCAGCATACATTCTATCATCATATATTTGTAAAGCAGGTTGTTTCAGTCCTAAATATTTGATTAATCAGTGCCCAGGAGTTCTAATTATCTTGATTTCCTTCGGATTCCTGATGACATAATTCCACTTACTTGTTTTCTTGCATCTTCCCCTCCAAATGTAATATCAGAATGACTGCTGGCTCATAGGTTAGCTTCAAAGATCCATCCATACCTGAGTCTTTAAGCACTCCTGTGCATTCAGCCTGAGTAAACGACAGTTTAGTGTTCCAGTTACCATATTGCATGTAGAACAAGGTGCTGTTTCTAAAATATCTTTTGGACATCATTCACTCTAAGGAAAATGAAACCCATTCAAACTCTCAATACCAAACAATTTTATTAATTGTATTTTTAAAATGTCATACTTATTTACCAAAAACATAATGTGGATTAATAAATAAAAGCCATTTCTCACCTATACCTACTGTCCAGAGTTCTAAGTTGTTTTTACCAGTTTAATCTCTTCCCCATTACGTTGTTAAGGAAAAGCACAACCAAGTGTAAAACATTAATTAATTTGGCAGAGTCTTTCAGCCTAAATGCAACATTATTATCATGCCCTTGAATTCCGCTGTATCTTCTGGAACAGATAAATAGCAAAACATCTGTGGAACTTCTGTACTGATTTCAGGAAATTCCTCTTTGCCTGCTGGCAACAGACTCTTAAAATCAACTAAAAAAATAGTTCAACATGACTTTCTCTATCATGGCATGTGAAACCCTCCCTGTATTCTACAGAAGCTTGTTTTCAGTGTTCATTTCCCTCACCTAACACCACCACCCTCTCGCCAAAAAAGTTGACTTCTCAACTCCTGTGCTGGTAGGTAATTAAGATTCAAGATTCAAGTTCATTTATTGTCATTCTTTAGTATGTGAGTGTAAAGGAGAATGAAATGATTGTTACTTAGGATTTGATGCAGCATAAAAAATAATAAGCATAAAGAACACAATTAAAATAACACAGTAAATGTATGCAATTATAAAAGCAATCCTATAAAACAATGTGCAAGTAACTAGTATAGACAGATTGTTTGCATGTATTTACAATGACACTAGGTGATGTGAATTCAGTGGTGGTGGGGATGTGGGTTGGGTCAATGGGGTAAGTTGTTGATCATCCAGACACCTTGGGGATAGTAACTGTTTTTGAGTCTAGTGGTCCTGATATGGAGGCTACGTAGCCTCTTCCCGGATGGGAGTGGGACAAACAATCCATAGCCAGGGTGGGTGGGGTCCTTCATGATATTGCAGGCCTTTTGCTAGCATCTTTCTATATATATGTCCTCGATGCCAGCTAGGTTGGTGTCAGTGATGTGTTGGGCAGTTTTAACTACCCATTGTAGAGCTTTCCTGTCTGCTGCAGTGGAGTTTCCATCCCATGCAATGATGCAGCAGGTTAGGATGCTCTCTACTGCACAGCTGCAGAAGGTTGTGAGTATTGATGTGCATAGATCAGCCCTCTTCAGCTTTGTCAGAATGTAGAGATGTGGTGAGCTTTCCTGATTGTCTAAGATGTGTTCTGAGATCATGAGAGGTTGTGCGAGATGTGCACTCCCAGGAGTTTGAATCTCCTCACAGTTTCCACTGCAGTGCCACCAATACAAAGAGAGGTGTTGGGGTGCGAATTCTCCTGAAGTCAATAACTATCTAAATCGTCTTGTGAAATTGAAGTGGAGGTTATTTGCCTGGCACCAGGCCTTCAGCTCTTCTCCCTCTTCCCTGTGGGCTGTCTCATTGCTGTTGGTGATGAGTCCCACCACCGTCACATCTTCGGCAAACTTGACAATGTGATTGCTCGGGCGCTTGGCTGTGCAGGCGTGTATGAGCAGAGTGTAGAGCAGAGTGTACAGCACTGGGTTCAGCACACAGCTCTGGCGGACACACACGTTGAGGCTGACGGGGAAGGAAGAGCGGTTGTGCATCCTGACTGCCTGAGGTTTGTTGTTTCCAAGATGTAGTGGCACAGAGGTGTATTTAGTCCAAGGAGTAGGAGTTTGTTCACCAAGGTCTTTGGGACAATAGTGTTGAATGCTGAACAGAAATCCAAAAACAGCATTCTGACACAAGTGTCCTTGCGTCATTAACACGGTTATTAGCATCAGTAACAATACCTGTACCGGAAATAATGTTTAAATTTGAGATACCACACTAATTATTTTTTGTGGTTGCAGCCTGGAATAATTTCCAGCAAGTCATAATATATTATGAAACATCAGTTACCTTGACACTGAAGGGGACTCCGAGTTTCTTGATGAGTGGGATTGTATGCTGAACTCCAGCACTAAGTTCAATAGTGGTGCCCAAAATAAACTCTCTGGAGGCATTCAAACTGATCTTCATACTCTTGGCATCATACTGAATGTCAAACATTGAACTCACTTTGGTACCTGAGAATCATAAGGATTCCACAAAGCAAAGTGAAAAATGTGAAATTCACATATATGTCATTGCCTCAATGCAGAATATTAACATGAAAAGCTTCTTTTTGCTAGCGGTAATCCATATTAAAATAAAATATTGACACTGATGTTATAGAAGAGACTTGTATACCTAAAATGTTTGTCCACCAGTTCAGCAGCAGCTATTTCAGGAAATGCGGTACCACAGAATTACTTGGAATTATAATGCAGCTCCATGTAATTTGAACTGAGGTTATGTTGGTTTGAGTGGCTATTGGAAGTAATTTAATTTCCTTAGTTTACACTATTTCCAATAGCATGGAAACCTAATCAACTGAGTTTTGGGAATATTGAAATGCAGCTATAATGTTAAGTGCCAAGAGCGTTGGTTTTTGATGGGACAAAGGTTGATATTGTTGACTTTCAATTTTACACGGCAACACTCAGGCAATCGGCACACTCAAGCCTTTGGTGATGATGGATTGGCAGATTTTTCTGCACTACTCGATATTGTTTGTATTAATACACCAACATATTTGTATTTTACTTTTCTAAAGACATTACACAATAGCATAATGAGTTTTTCAGTGAAACGTGTGAGCTTAAAGGAAGTGTGGGAACTGGGCTCCTGGTGAGTTTAAAGGGAGTGCAGGTAACAGAGCCTCATTGAGTGAAAGAGCTGATGGGAAACAGGGCCATGTGTTGAGTGAACCCAGTAAGATCATGTGACTCCTTCACTCTGAGACAGCCTGTTGTGGTCATCAAGGGGGACAAGAACCACTTCCTTACCCTGGATTTGATAAAACCATTCGACATAGGAACAGAGTTAGACCATTCAGTTCACTGAGTCATCTCCACCATTACATCAGGGCTGATTTATTATCCCTCTCAATCCCTTTCTCTTACCTTCTCCTTGTAACCTTTGGTGCACTTACTGATCAAGAACCTATCAATCTCCACTTTAAATATTCCCAAAGACTTGGCCTCCACAGTTGTTTATGACAATAAGTTCCACAGATTCACTACCCTCCACTAAAGAAATTCCTCCTCATCTCTGTTCTAAAGGGACGTCCCACGATAGGAAACATCCTCTGCACTTTCAATCTATCTAAGTCTTTCAATATTCAATAGGTTTCAATAAGATCTCCCGCCTCATTCCTCTGAACTCCAGCAAGTACATGCCCAGAACCATCAGAAGCTCCTCATACATTAACCCTATCATTCGAGTGAATCTCCTCAGGACTCTCTCCAATGCCAGTACATCCTTTCTTAGATAAGGGACACAAAACAGCTCACAATACTCCAAGTCCACTCTGACCCAATGCCTGAAAAGCCTCAGAATTAAATCTTTGCTTTTATATTCCAGTCCTCTTGAAGTGAATGTTAACATTGGATTTGCCTTCTTTACCACTGAATTTTCTCTCCATTTAGAAAATAGTCTACATCTTTATCCCTTCTATCAAAGTGCATGACCATATACTTCCCTACATTATATTCCATCTGCCACTTCTTTGCTTAGTGTTCTGCAGACTTCCTACTTCTTCAACACTACATGCCCCACCGTCTTCCTTCGTATTGTCCACAAATATGGCCACAAAGCCATCAATTCTGTCACTCAAATCATTGGCATATAACGTGAAAAGAAGCAATCCCAACACCGACCCCTGTGGAACGCAACTAGTCACCAGCAGCCAAATAGAAAAGGCCCTCCTTATTACCACTCTTTGCCTTCTGCCTGTCAGCCAATCTACTACTGATGTCAGCATTTTCCTATTCTCGCTGACATTCAGATGGAAATCCCACTTTCAGATGAGATCTCGTGCAAGGAAGATGTACAGCTCAAAATGCAGGAAGACCACCATGACCACAACGCTTAGAAATGGTCAAGGAGATGCTAAGTCTTTGCTTCTGATGTAACCTTAGGACTCACATGTGCACCATGCAGTCTATACTACCAAGTAGATCTAGGAAGCCTCTGAATTAGTAACTTCCTCACTGTGACTGCGGCTCACAACTAAAGAAAAAGGAATGAATTCCACTCTTGTTCAGCAGAGAGTCCCCATCATATTTCAAGTGCAAAGGTGAGCTGGCCACCAGGAGATGTGAAACATATCAGCTGCAGCCACATAGATTGATCCATGGGTCACTGTATAGTAACTTTCACAACCCTGGGCATGGATGCCTATCTGGAATTTTGTCCGCAGGAGGAGATCTTGCCGACCATTTGTTTTGAAGATCTTAGCCCACACATGGATTGCTCACTGAACTCATACAGGAGTGTTGTTCTTGGAAACCTCTTGGAGAAAAGGTCCTCCTGGCTAACCTTTCTTCCTTGGAAACCTCTGGCAGAGAAATCCTGCCTTCAGACTCTATCCACCCATGTGTAGTCACACTAGAGTTCCAGTTGAGTTCCCACTATTGCCTCCTTATGTTAGAAAAAATATAATTGGCTTCATCTCACTAAGTAGAAAAAATAAACATCTGTAGCTTGGGCAGCTGCAGTGTGCAGCCCCTTGAAGTCCAAATGATTCATCCCACATCCATCCCCCAAGATGCTTACTCTATTCTGAATTGTGCAGATGTGGAGCTGCTTTCCGCTGTTCAGTTTGATTTCTGGAGTACGTTGCAGATTGTGTGTTAATTGCTCACAGGAAGTCTAATTGATAAACGAGCATTACACTAGGATTGACTGCCACTAGATATGCTGCGTAGTTTAGACGCATGCACTTGTGCATAAGTCAGTCACACGCACTGCGAAGAATGCATTAATGTGCAGCCTGTGAATTGCGATGAAAATTATGCAAAATGAAGTTCAGCAGCGCATTAAAAATATGTTCATGATTATATGCAAATGTTCTCACTAAAGCTTCAATAGTCAATGATTAATGAAACCACTTTTTAAATTAAAGCCAATAAATCCATTGTGCTGAATCCTTGCCAGCCCTAACCAATTGTCTACTTAGCTTATGAGATTTCAACCACATTCTAAAGTGAGATTAAAATATTTTAACCTTAGCTTTATTGTCACGTACTTCAAAATATACAGTGAAATGTGTCGTCTCAGATCAAATTGACTAAGTGAGGATTGTGCTGGACAGCTGGCAATTGCCCACACACTTTTGGTGTTAACATGGCATACTCAGAACTCACAAACCCAAACTGTATGTCTTTGGAATGTGGGAGGAAACTGGAGCCCTTGGAAGAAACCCATGCAGTCACGGGGGCAATGTACAAACTCCTTATGGACAGCAGCGGAATTGAAACCCGATCAGTGGTCATTGTAAAGCCACAGAGATATGAAGATACTGAATAGATATTACAGGTATAATCAAAAAAATTCTGATTTCATAATTTAGGGAATGGTACAAGTTCAGCATAAATTTAAAATCTTACCGTTTTTTTGTGCATTCAATACAAGCACAATCTCCTTGGGATAACCAACATTCGCTAAATTTTCACTGTTGTGATTATTTCTGATTATTAGCTTGAAATGTTCATCGTTTGTGTAAGTCTTGACAGCGTATGCAATGGACTTCTCACCATCCACAATAATCTGAACAGATCCCTCGAGATTAGGAGCAATGCCTTGGAAATTAGCATTGACCTGAAGTAGAAGTAGAAGAATATTTATTTATTTCCTCCTTTGCCACCAAACTTATTATCATTAAAGGTTGATAAGCATTCCTGCTTAAAGTTCACTAACTTTACCTTTTCAAGGAAGTATACCATACAACTATCCATTGAATGACTTCTCCTCTCATATTTCTTCCTTTCCAAATTGGGAAACCGAAGGAGATGGCTGAATATCCACCATTTGGGATCAAATCCTGGGGCATATTTCGTCAGCTGAATCTTTTGAATTGGTGGCAAGATTATGTCTGACTGATTGGGAATTTGATTACTATGACATTAGTGTACTAAACTTTGTGGATAATGGGGGAGGGGAGGGGTGGATGCAGACTGAATTAGGGACAGGACCTACTTGTATCAAAGTGTCACCCTGCAGTAATCTCACATCTGCTGTTTTCAGCATGTTATTAGGAATGAACTTTAGCCTAGGGAGATCTGTCACACCATTCAAATCCTACATTGAAGCGTCAGTGCAGATCACGTATTCAAATCTTTGCTGTGGGACTTCAACCCTCCTCTGAGTGAGAGATAAGAAACCCACTTAAGCCATGAATGCACCTTGAAGACCACATGTTTCTATCACTGTCTGGAATTAATTGGACTTGAAGGAGTACTTTCAGTACAATCCCAAAGCGTTTCAGATGAAATCACAATGCAGCTGAGGGAGAGAGACACTGGGATTTTAGCCACTGGCAGAATCCCACTGTTTCTACTGCAGAATAGGGATTCTCTTTCAGTAATTTCTGGTGGGCTGAGTTGAATTCTTTGCCCTGCCATGAGCCGTTATAAAAGGAGCAACTTTGCAGCTAGTTCCAAGATTGACAGCTGTCCCATAAGAGGAATTTAGATTTCAACATCCTGGCACCTAAGCTCAATTAGCACACTCGGCATCCAACACTGCTACAATGCCCGTGTTGGGAACTATCTTATATGATACACCCCTCATTGCAACTTAATATTTCTGCTTGCATGTAGTGGCTAAATTCACTGTTTGCCATTGCCAATATCATAAGCTATTGGGGAAAAGTAGATATATTCCCCCAGGATTTTCTATACTCATTTGCTGAGATCAGGCAGGCTTGAAGCATTGTCTCTGAATACGTACTGTCCTGTTGAACCAATTTCCATATGTATTTTGGGACTGGGGAAGTGTTTCTCTTTGCACAATGAGCAGCAGATTCAAAATAAAATGTCCTGAATGTTTACACAGTCACCACACAAAGCCACCAGAGCAATTCTGCTCCCCTGCACTAAAATGGTTTTTAATTGGTAATCTACCTTCAAATTAGCCTGACGTACATTGTAAAAAAGTGAATCTGCCAACTAGCTACAATATTCAATAATGTGTAATCGTGTCATTCGATATCCAGGTCATTGAAATTACATTAATCTTCGGCTACCCCTTTTAATCTATTCAGTATGGCACGGGTAGGAATTTAATGATTGACTAAAAATGCTATTGAGAAAATATTAATTAACTGCTTAAAATATTATAGACATAATTGAAATGTGACATCATATAAAAATCATGCTCCTTGTAAGGAACTGGTTAATGAACACTGGCTCAGATATCATTTCTGCTGTTCCAATAGGATTTTATGGACATTAGCTTAAGCCTTTATTCAAGATTTATTTGAAATTTTATTTTCTGTTAAACTAGTTCAAAATTCAAGATTAAAGATTCAAGTTTGTTTAATGTAATTTCCTGTACACAAATGTAAAGGCGAACAATTGTTACTCCCGGTCCGATGTAGCACAAAAAAAAGTATAAAGTAACCCAGGGTATATATAACGTGACTGATGGGAAATAATAAAGTAGTGGCTGTTTTAGTGGTTGAGGTGTTGATCAGTCTTGAAAGTAATTAGTTTTGAGTCTGGTGATCCTGGCATGGATGCTATGTAGCCTCCTCCCAAATGGGAGTGAGACGGACAGTCCACGTGCAGGGTTGGTGAGATTGTTGATGATATTCCTGCTCCTTTCTGTATATACAATATGTCCCTGATGGAGAGTAGGCTCCAGCATATTTTTGTCTCCATTCTTTCCACTGGCACCAATCATTTACATTACATTTTAAGTATTTAACAATGCTAACATTTATATGAAACAGATTTCAATCAACATGATTGAAAGTCTTTACATATTTTAGATAAATAACAAATGAACAAAAATTACATTTATGTTTCATTGACTGGCTGCTTACCTGTATATCAATGTGGTTATCTTTGAAGAAGGTCTTGAGTAACTCCATATTATGAGTAAGTTTATAGTTTAATGAAATACGATTTGCCTTGTGAACAAAAGTCAGATCTTCAATTATCTAAATGAAATATAATCATATTTGCAATAGATTAATGAAAGCTTTTTCTACGGATCTTTTCAATATATCGTATTAACAGTGGGGGCCTGCTACATCTTATTATGATTGGTTTTAAAGTCCATGATTTTGGATAAAGTATGATAAATTGCAATAGCATCTCATGATACTTCAATAATGATATTACTTTACTGTTGTCAATAAATAGTAAGGTGCCCAGAAATGTCAAGTCTGTCACACATATGAAGCAAGTCACAGGTGTGCTAACACTGACATTTGAAAATGCATGATCCTCAGAGGATTCCTTCTTATTCTATCTTGCAAACCCTCTCCTTCACAAAGTCCTAGACATTGCCGATTTATTTTTGCCTTGTTGAGTTCAAATCCAGCTGTTCTCTGTAGATTACTCTACAGTCTCACTATACTTGCAATCCTGTTTAACCTGTGACCCTGTTCACACACTGGAATCACCACGTATTCTATGCTTAATTCTGTACCATTGTGCTCAGGCAGGACATCAGCACCACCCTGCTTCATTCACACTCATATTTAAAAAATTCATGGATCGTATTTCTTCTATTATTCCTTCATTAATTTTCTTTTAAATTCCTCCCCACTTTCTTTAGTGAAACCTCAATTTGTGAAGCATTCAGAATATTTTTCCTAGTGGCACCTGAACATACGTTGTATTTGTAATAAGTTGATGGGGGATTGTTGGGAGTTGGTAAGTGACTGATCACATGGTGCATTTCAGGATAAGACAGTAGTAATTTTTCTTCTCTTTAGAACAAGAACCTATGCAGAGCCAGGGGTGAACAGACACAAATTGGGAAAATGAGCTCATCCATAAAATAGAGAACCTTTTATCCTGACATTTAATTATATGTTGTGTGAACACAATAATGTTTCTCTGTTACTTTCCTGAATAAATTATATCACTGATTTATTATTGAGGAAAATCATTTTCCAAATAAATGTTCTAAATGCACTTTTCATTATTGCTGCCATTGGAATTTCAATCAGCTTTCTTGTCAGAGTGCAAGGTAATCATCTGTCTCATACTGAAAACCACTGCACCAAATTAATGGTAATTAACCTGTGGAATTATGCCATGGTAACCTCACTGAATGAATCATAGTATACTAATGAACACCAATAAACTAAGAAGAATTCAGAGCAGGCACTTTTGCAACAACTAGCACGTTCATCTTTACTTTATGAGATACTAAAGTTATATGTTATTAAATAAACAGGGTTTGAAATAGTTGGTACAGTTTTGCAACATCGATTAGACTTCTTATCCATTTGAACAGGAATATCGAACTGTAATACTTTACCTGTTTGCTGTCAATAATAAATTGGACAGACCGCTTGTATGTGTCATCTTGCCTCTCGACTGTTAATGTGACGACTGTATTTCTTGGGATGCCAAGTTGTGTGGCCACTTCAATGTTGTGTAACAATGAGGCATTGATCTCGTGCTTGCTCTTGAGGGGAGGAAATAGTTAAAGTTACTGTTGGTAATTGTATACTTTAGTCATTATAAACAGATTTTATAGATGGATTTAATAATGTTCCTTAAATATGGGAAATGAGTCAGTTTAATGTTATTAACTGCAAGTCTCATTAGCAGATTTTATAATTGTGTTTTTCAGTTGCAGTGCAATATAATGACTGACATTTAAGTATCCTCACTCCACTGATTGATTATCTTTTGTCCCCAAATCATTTTTGTTGACTTATTTTGTCCAATGTGCCATTGAGAAGACGTGATTAAAACCCCATGGAGTACTTACAACACCGGCATTTAAAGTCAGCTGACCTTCCAGAGCGGTTTGATCAACAATTATCTGCATCTGGGACTCAAAGCTGACTCCATTTACCACAGTGTACGCTGATCCATTAATCTTCATGGGTGCTCCCAGTTCCTGAAAGTTTGAGAGTTACAGACCAAATGAAATTTTATCTTTAGCTCTGCAGTAGTATGTACGTACGTAGAGTCATATTGTTAATTTTGAGTAAAATCAAAGATATGAACTTCCTGTACACTAAGGAATGATGTGCATTCTGGTCAGTCAGGAAAAAGATGTGAATTTCCTTGAGGGAGGCCTACAGATTTGGCACCAGGAAGCACAGAAGCAGCAGGTAACCACGGGAATGGAGAGGGGTAGAAGGGGCAGAGCTGGTACACTTTCCTCCTGAAACATCAGTGGATCTGAAGCCTGAGAGGTTGAAATACTCTGCCTGCTCTTGCTGCAGTGTCTACCGCAGGGCCCCACAACCAGGAGCTACTTGTATTCTTCACTCATGCAACACTACACCAAAATTCTCCTCAGAGGAAGATGTGCAGTCTCTGAGAATCATCAAATTTACACTAATAGTCAGAAATTAGAAAAACAGGTGGCCCTAGCCGTACTGATGGACTCTCACTGAATAAGAGTTGGAGAATACAGAAAAGACTAAGGCTTAAACACAAGTGATTCTGCAGAAGTTGGAAACCCACAGTAACACATACAAAATGCTGGAGGAACTCAGCAGGTCTATGGAAATGAAAGCAGTCGCTATTTCAGGCTGAGACCCCTCATCAGGACTGGAATGGAAGGCGGAAGAAGCCAGAGCAAGGTGGTGCGGGGAGGAAAAGGACTACAAGCTGGAAGGTGATGGATGAAGCCAGATGTGTGGGGGAGGGGTGTGAAGTAAGAAGCTGGAAGGCGATTGGTGGGAAAGGCAAGGGGCTGGAAATGAAGGAGAGGAGAGTGAACCAAGGGAAAAAGGGAAGGAGGGGCACTCGGGCGAGGTGACAGGCAGATGAGAAGAGAAGAGGTAGGAGTGGAGACAGAGTGAGGAATGGAATGAAGGGGGAAGAAGGAGAGGGAAAAAATTACCAGAAGTCAAAGAAATCGAAGTTCGCACCTTCAGGTTGGAGGCCACCCCAGTGGAATATGAGGTGCTGCTCCTTCATCTTGAGAATGGCCTCGTTATGACAGTAGGGGAGGCCTTGGACCGATATTTTGGAAGGGGAGTGAGGATTAGAAGTAACAGGGATAGACACCGGGAAAACCCGCTTTTAGCAGATGGAGCGAAGGTGCTCAACAAAGCCCCCAATCTGTGTTGGACCTCAGCAATGTAGAGGAGGTCACATCAGTCACACTGGATACAGTAGATGACCCCATTAGATTTGCAGGTGAGGTGCTGCCTCACCTGGAAGGACTATCTGGGGCCCCGAATGAATGTGAGGGAGATGTTGAATGAGGAGTTGTAGCACTTCTTGTGTTTCAGAGATAAGTGCCAGGAGGGAGATTAGAGGGGAGGCATGAATAAACAAGAGAATCATGGAGGGAGCAAATTCTGCGGTGAGTGGAGAGTGCGGGAGAGGTAAAGACATATTTGGCAATAGGATCCTGTTGAAGATGGCGGAAGTTGCAGAGAATAATATGCTGGATGTGGACACTCATGCAGTGGTAGGTGAGGACTTCAGGAAATCTGTCCCTATTAAGATGGAGGGAAGGTGGAGTGAGGGCGGATGTCCAGAAAATGGCAAAGATCCAGGTGAGGGGGCAGCATCAATGGTGGAGGAAGGGAATCCCGTTCTTTGAAGGGGGCGGACATCTCTGATACTCTGGAAAGAAAAGCCACATACTATGAACAGATGCGGTGGAGACAGAGAAACTGAGAAAAAGGAAGAATGACATTTTTTGCAGAAGACAGGGTGGGAAGGGGTACAGTCAAGATCGCTACAGTTGACATTTTAGGAAGAGCTATAGTCAAGATAGCTACAGGAAACAGGGTGGGAAGAGCAATAGTCAAGATAGCACAGTAGACAGTGGGAAGAGATATAGTCATAGCACAGGAGACAGTAGGAAGAGCTATAGTCAAGATAGCACAGGAGACAGGGTGTAAAGAGCAATAGTCAAGATAGCACAGGAAACAGGGTGTGAAGAGCTATAGTCAAGATAGCACAGGAGATGGTGTGAAGTATGGTCAAGGTAGCACAGGAGACAGGGTGTGAAGAGGTATAGTCAAGATAGCACAGGAGACAGGGTGTAAAGAGCAATAATCAAGATAGCACAGGAAACAGGGTGTGAAGAGCTATAGTCAAGATAGCACAGGAGATGGTGTGAAGTATGGTCAAGGTAGCACAGGAGACAGGGTGTGAAGAGGTATAGTCAAGATAGCACAGGAGGCAGGGTGTGAAGAGGTAAAGTCAAGACAGCACAGGAGACAGGGTGTGAAGGGGTATAGTCAAGATAGCACAGGAGACATGCTGTGAAGAGCTATAGTCAAGATAGCACAGGAGACAGGGTGTAAAGAGCTATAGTCAGGATAGCACAGGAAACAGGGTGTGAAGAACTATATTCAAGATAGCACAGGAGACAGGGTGTGAAGAAGTATGGTCAAGATAGCACAGGAGATAGCGGGAAGAGCTATACCTCTTCTAAGACTAAAGCCTACATGTCCAAACTTTTAAGTGAAGATAAATGGGAGCAACAAATATAAATTAGAGCTGCTTTCAGTCTATACACAAAGGAAATATATTTCACTTAAATCTTACAGCACTAATATTTGTAATACATCTGAAGCAAGTTATTAAGGTAATAAACACACAACAGTCTAGAAACTATTCAAAGCATGACAATGTTTTAGGCAAGGTTGTCTGGGGGCACACAACAGTTTTGTTTTAGGTTCTGAAGCCACAGTATTCTGCATCTCATTCCATGACTCAAGGCATTTTGTGTTTTGGAACAGGACTGACAGTCCTGCCTATATAGTCTCTTTGCACAGAATGGAAACTGTGAATTAAATAGGTGGGGTGGGAGGGAAATTAACTTGGGGAAGGGTGGCTAAAACGGAGGAGTAGTAATGTCTGAGTGGCAGAAAGGAGGGAAAGTGGTAGAGGGGGCTGGGTATGAGGATCCCTTTGGAGAGGTCAGGTTGAAGGCCAGGAAATGGTGTGTGGAAGCTGAAGGAAGTGATCAGTGGAGTTGAAAGGACCAGTGAAGAAATTCGGCAGTGGAGCCAATGAGGAAAGATTCAAGTTGAGACGCAAGGAGCCAGATTGAGTGGAGATGGGTAGAGTTAAGGAAGGTGGAGGCGATCACAGAAGAAGTGTTAAAGATTGGACATGTCTTGAGGAGAATCAAAATCTTGCACTTGCAGGCAGAACCCTGCGAGTTAGCGGGGGGGGAGGGGTTAGGGTTAGATTCCTTAACTCCAAATTAAATTTCAACCCTTTGATTAAGATCACTGCTAGAGTTTGCATGCCTCACCAACATGGAAGAACTTTATATTTACTCAGCACCAATTTCAAACTGATTCCATTAAATACATTCAAAAGTCTTAAAGCATATGCATAACTGGCACAGGAAGACTGACACCAATGTTTGGAATTGCCTTACCCACATACAAAATACATAATCAGTTTCTGATAAAATTATCTCGTTCAGTACATAAAATCACTGTGCTCAATGAGGGCATTTTTAGGCCCGCCAACTAGTTTTGGTGAAGCAGCAGAGGGCCCCTGCTGCCTGTTAGAAGTGCTCACCCTTGCTGGAAGTTGAAGATATGCATAAGATTGGAATACACAACCTGACATATTTGCATTTTCTTGCGGGAAGAACCATCTTCTGATGTAATAGTACAGAGTAATATTATTAAACAGTAAACATTAAACCCTCAGCCTGACCTGTGTATGAAATTATATGAGTTTCATTTCATTGATAAGACTGAATATAATAGACATTGACAGCAGCATTGGCCTATGTTTTGTTCAAGGCCTGCTAGTACCATCACATTGCAGTATTTTATTAGATGAACTATGGGGTGTAGGAAGCTTCCAGGAAAGAGTAACACCTCTGGTGAAGGGGCTTGTCATGTCCATTCGGGGGCAGCTCACTCACCTTTGATCCCCGCTAGACACTCAGCTCTCACTTGTGGCTCCAAGTAGCTGTCTGCATGGGTCAGTGGCCACACCCCAGTACACCGCTTTGACAGGCGGGCTAAACCAGGTGAGGGTAGCTGGCAGCCTCATTCCCCGGTGAGATAGGGACATGTCTGTCCCAGTGTGCAAAGTCATTTCTGGTGGAATGCATGGATGAGATCCAATGGCCAGGAAGGTGGCACTGCAGTGCTCTGGGAGAGCAATGGGCATGACAAGGCACAGAAAACATCATGGTCATCCACTGCGACCAAAGACCCCAGTTTGTGATGCTTGTTTGTATCACTGAAGTCGGACTTCTGAGATTAAGAGACTGAAACTGCTCCAGTGCAACATCTTTTCCACCTTAAAAACCCTCCCACACTGGTGTCCTGTCATCATTGGACACAGCAGACAACCAGCATTAGACAAGTTAGAAGTCTGGATACAAAATTAAATTATCTCACTGATTCAATATTGGCCACTTACTTAACAGATTAGAATCTGTTCACCCTGGTGCAATAAAGCAGCAGAAATCTAACAAATTCACTAATAAGCTTCTAACACAAACAGTCAGGGGAAAAATATTAATCATACCTGCAGCTTTTCGCATTTATTATCCACCATAAAGTTTATTTCTGTTTTATTTTTCACTTGAAGACCTCCACTTGCTAGAAGATGACAGGTACCTAACTTCAAATCCAACTCAAACTCAGATTTTGAGCGTTTTTCTGTTGTAAACAAGAGCCTGTTGTGGGCCGGAATTCCCCCCAACACCGGCAAGTTATGATCAAAGGTGGCCTCCATGTTGACTTTTGGGTCACACTCTGTCCTTAGCTCCAAGGAAGCACTGCTCTCTTCGAACTGGATGCTGGTTAGAAGTTCTCCTTTACAGCCATCAATCTGAATGGATCCATTGCACTGTGAATGGGCTGGAATCATGAAATTCTAAAAAAGATATCTGTAGTAAATAATGTCCTAATGTTTGTTTGTTCTAAACATTTGTTTGAAACAAACATCTTGAACTTCTTATGAAATGGATCAGAGGTATAAATAACATAATGAGAGTAATTCATCCTAAAATATTAATTGCAGTGTCTTTCAATTCTAAGCAACCAAACTTCTTAATCAACAACGTTGGTCTTCCTTATAGATATATGAACACATGCAACACTTTGGGATTGGGTAAATTCTGGGACTATTAATTTCTACTGGAAAATATTAATGACTTTGAAAAAATGTAATCAATGTATTTGACGTGTGTTTACAACGCTGATTTCCTAAAATGGTGTGGTGTTACTTCCTAAGCTACTATTTAACCAGAATCCATCATCAGAGATCCCCACCACCCTGGCCATGCTCTCTTCGCACTGCTGCCATCAGGTAGAAGGTATAAGAGCCTCAGGACTCACACCACCAAGTTCAGGAGCAGTTGTTACCCTTCAACCTACCCCTCAACCATCAGGCTCTTGAATGAAAGTAACTACACTCACTTGCTCCATCATTGAAATATTCTCACAACCAATTATCTCACTTTACGGACTCTTTACTCCATGTTCTCATTATTTATTGCTATTTATTTATATTTGCATTTGCACAGTTTGTTGTCTTCTGCACTCTGGTTGATCCTGTTATAGTTAATATTCCATAGATTTGCTGAGTATGCCCACAGGAAAACGAATCTCAGGGTTGAATATGGTGACATATATCTACTTTGATAATAAAATTTACTTTGAACTTTAGAAATAAAAATGAGCTTCAATACACTGTGTATAACACTTAAGGAATCATTAAGCACATGAACATACTTTTTACCTATTTTATGATACTCTTCAAAAGAACTTTTCATTAGACCTATAAACCAACTTTTCACTAGTCTTATGAACCAATTTTTCACCTAAAGCACCTTTAGAAGTTACTATTCAGTCCCCTATGATCCACTACCTCTTCTGGTAGTGCATCCTAGTTTGTAAGAGAGTCATAAAGCAACAGAACACTCAGAAAATGCTGGAGGAACTCAGCAGATCAGGCAGCATCTACGGAAAAGAATAAATCATCAACTTTTTGGGTCAAGACCCTTTCAGAGCTGGAAAGGAAAAGGGAAGAAGCAGTGGGCTTGGGAAAGAGTACAAGCAAGAAGGTGATAGGTGGGTAGGGCAGTGAGGTAAGAAGCTGGGAGGTGATAGGCCAGATGAGTGGAAGAGGGCAGATGAAGTAATAAGGTGTGAGGTGACAGTACCCAAGGCAACACAGCATAGATATAGGCCCTTCAGCTCACTGAGTCCTTGTTGACTATGGTACCCACCCAGCAGGCCCAACTTCCTGTGTTCAGTCCATTTCCCTCTGAGTCCCACCTCTCCATGTACCTATCCAAGTATTTCTCAAATTATACTATTGTACCTGCCTCAACCAATTCTTCTGGCAGTTTGTTCTTTATTCTCACTACCCTCTGCATGAAAAATATTGCTCACCCCCCCCGAGTCCCTTTTAAATCTTTCCCTTCTCATCCTAAATCTATTCACCCTAGTTTAGGACTTCCCTACTCTGGGAAAATGACTTACTGTCCACTTTATCTCTACCTCTCATAATTCTAAACATTTCTATAATACCACTCCTCATTCTTCTATATTCTAAGTAATAAAGACCCAGCCTGGCTAATCTATCCCTACAATCTAATCCCTCGAGCCCTGGCAACACCCCATAATTTTTTCTTTACTCCTGCCAGTTAAACCACATCTTTCCTATAACACAACAAACCTGCACACAGCATTCCAAGTGCTCCATCTTAAACAGCTGATGAAGGCTACTATTATTCAATGAACTATGTACTTGCAGTCATTAATCCCTCTGTCCCATTACCCTCCTTAGTGCCCTACCTTTCAGAGTATAAATCATTGACTTGTTTGACTTTCCAAAATGCATAACCTCACACTTATTTGTATTGAAATCCATTTGCCACCCCTCAGCCTATTTCCCTAAATGATCAAGATCCTCCTTGCAATCTATCATTAATTTCTTCACTGTCAACAATGCCTCCTAGTTTCATGTCATCTACAAACTTACTGATTAAGCATTGTGTATTTGCATCCAAATAACTTACGTAAATAATAACAAGATTCCCAACATCGACACCTGCGGCAGATCACTTGTCAGTGGCCAGCATTCCAAGAACCAACCTTCAAGCACCACACTTCACTTCCTAGCTCTGAGCTAGTTTAACTAGCCCTCCTGGATTCCACAGGACTTAACATTCCAGACCAGCCTATCCCATTGGCATTTATTGAGACCTTGCTAAAGACCAGATATACAATATCTACTGCCTGACCCTCATCTACCTGTTTGGTTACTGCTTCAAAAACTCTAAAATGTTCATCAGTCATGACTCCCACACACAAAGCCATGTTGACTCATAATCAGTCTATCAAAATCCCTCCAGTAATTTGCCCACTACTGATGTAATTACCTGATTTGTCCTTCCAGTCCTCAGGAACTCCACCAGTGTCTCTGCAAGGCCCGCCACAATTTCCTCTCCAGCCACCCACAAGTCCAAAGATGCAGATGGGCGGGCCCTGAGGACTTATTCACTTTAATGCGGTGTAAGACTGCAAATAACTCTTCGCTAATAAAATGAATATCCTCCAAAACATCTCCACTTGTTACCCTTAGCTCTTAAGCAAACACGATAATTTCCGTAATAAACACTGGCGAGAAATATTTGTTAAAAATCCCACCATTCCCAAGAAATAAGTAGCCATGCTGATCTTAGTCGGCCTTCTCTCTTCCTAGCCACCCTTTTATTCTTAATATAATCTTGGGTTTTACTTTCACCTTACCTGCCAGTTTCATCTCATATTCTCTCTCTTTGCTCTCAAAACTTCCTTCTTAAGAGTATTCTTAATCTTTTTAATAGCCATTAGGGGATTTGGTTAATCATGATGTTCTAAACCTAAAAGTATGCTTCCTATTTTTTAAGAAGTATACATTCTTTGGAGATTACATACTTACTTATTACAGGCTTTATGGTTATTTAATATTTTTACTTTAACTGAGTTCTACCTTTAAAACTTGGCAATCCGTTTCGGTGGCCCACATCCACTCTGCTTTTGCACCAGGACTCAAGTTCCCATTGGCTCGGAATTTGCAATTTCCAGACTGCAGCAGGAAAGAACCATCCACTTTCTCTCCCCTTGCAGCAGACAGAAGAATTTCACTCTCACCGGGAAGGCCTTGGCTACTCAGCAGCGGAATGGAATGCTTTAGGAGCCCCTTCACTGTGTACTTGGGATCACATGATGCTTCCAGATGCAACTCAGCTGTTTTATCATCGTTGAGCATGTTTGTTTGTATGGCAACGTTGCAGCTGTTGATATCCAGAAAACCACTGGTCTCTAGATTCAGTGGAACACCCGCTCTCTATGAGAAAACAAAGTAAACATTCACTTGGATATGCAGAGATCCTGGCATGTAAAAATACAATACAAAAAGTGGACTATTTATTCTGGCAGAACATTAAATATATTTAATGTGGGCAAGAAAACGTTTCTTGCAATGTGAGTTAAACATTGGGGCCTAAGTATCTTCACTCTTTAGTGTATGCCCATCATAAGCCTGGAGGGTTCAATAGTTGCAAATTCACCAATACCCATATACAGTATGCTGGGAATTATTCTGGGAAGTTCCCTGCAGACTTATTTAGGGGTGGAGTCTTTGCATTAGGAATGGATAGGGTTTTCACATCTTTAGGATTCTGACATATTTAGATTAACTGTTCCCCTTGTCCTTACTTACCACCAACAAGCCTCTGCATCAAATGCATTATTTTCCACAACTTCTGCCATTTTCAATGGGATAGTCCTCCATCCCACCACACTCCACTTTCCACAGTGACCGCTCTCTCTGCGACGCATTTGTCCACACATTCCTTCCCACTGATCTTCCCACTGGCACTTATCCCTGCAAGCAGGGCAAGTGCTACATCTGCCTCTTCACCTCCTCCTTCATCACTACTCAGGGCCCCAAACAGTCCTTCCAGATGAGGCAACACTTCATCTGCGAGCCTGTCGGGGTCTCCTACTGTATCCAGGGACGACTTGGTCAAGCACCTTCACTCTGTCTGCCACAACAGGCAGGATTTTCTCGTAACCACCCATTTTAATTTTACTTCCCATTCCCATTCTGACAAGTCAATCCATGGCCTCCTCTATTGTCATGATGAAGCCGCTCTGAGGTTAGAGGAGCTATATTCCAACCTAATGGTATAAACATTGATTTTTAAAAAAAATTCCTGTAAATTCTGCCCCTCCCCCCTTTCTCTTCCATTCCAGCTCCTCTCCTACCCTTTCCCTCCTCCTCTTTCCATCACCTCCCTCTGGTGTCCCTCTTCCATGGTTCATCTTCCTCTTCTATCAGATTCCTTCTTCTTTAGCTCTTTACCTTTTCAACCTATCACTTCCCAGCTTCTCACTTCACCAACCCCACCCCCCCAACTTCCCCCTCACCTGGCTTCACCAGTTACCTCTCAGCTGAACTCCTTCCCCTCCTTATTCTGGCTTCTTCCCCCTTCCTTCCCAGTCTTCATGAAGGTTCTCAACCGAAAAGGTCAATTGATGATTTGCTGAGCTCCTCCAGCGTTTTGTGTGCTGCTCTGGATTTCCAGCATCTGCAGAACCTCTTAGGCATAGATTAACAGACTAGGCTGGAGCTGAAATGCATGAGAAAAGCTCTCCAGAAGGCAATGAATTAGACCAATCAGGGAGGAAAGTCCAATTTGACTTCATGATCTCAATTCCCTCACTCCAGATTAGACAGTCTTGTAGAGTTTGGTGCTCTGGAAGTAGGAGTTGCACATGCTTGCAAATAAGATAGTTTATCACCAAAGCTTAACTTTTCAACTGGAAAACACCGAGTTCGGTTTGGAACGAATGAGCAGGAGATCCAAGAGCTGATTAACCAAAAAGGCAAAAGTTCAGACTGGAAATGTCCAGCTGAAAGAGAAAGAAGTTGTGAAGGAATTGAAATTTAAGATTCAACACACAAAAATCTAGTCACCTTAAGTAGAGGAGGCAGAGAGAAAGAGTATAGATGATCCATCAACTGTCTGATAACCACAGCATGCACAGACTCTTCAGCACTGTGAAGACTCACCCAAGGATCTACCCCACTAAGACTGAATAATGAAAAAACGTTTACTGTGAACAGTTCTCAATGCAGAACCCCTTACATATCCTACCTACCCAATCCATTTTTACCCCACTCAAGTACTCATCTAATTATTTTTTGAACGTTACTATTGCAATTGTATGAACTAACAGTTCAAGTGTGATTCTTTAATTAGGGTAACTTTTCTGTCCCTGAGACAAATTTTCAAGAAAAAAAATAGTTTTAATAAAAACAGCTACTTTAGTTTTAGAAGTTAGGTAATGGTAACTAAACTTTTTTCAGTATGCTTCATAAATAATGTTTTCTTAATTTTTAAGTGAGTTAAAAACTTGAATGTGCTAGAATTTCACGATTTTGTGCTTGTCCCCTACCCAGACTCTGTAACTTTGTCTTCAAACTAAAGTAATAATAAGTATTAAATTCATGAAACTTTTAGTTTGTATTTCCTCACAAAATTTTTAAAACACATGTCAAATTCATCTGGGTTAATTTTGTAAAATGTGGACTTTTTTTATGACAAAGGACTACTATCTTCAACACTTCTGTCATTACCAACTCGCAACACATATTAGTGACCAATCAAGTTTTTTCAAACAACTGCTTAGGTGGTTGTCATGGAAATGAGAAGTGACAGTGGAACATGTGGCTGTCATGACAGAAGACTGACATTTTGATGTCCAGAAATGTGAGTAACTTAAAGTTTCATACCCCCGATGTGAGAGTATGCTTATTATGTGTCATTACCAAACGAGTTACTGTTTGAGTGTTTTAACTGAGAAATAAATTACGTTACTTTATTTCTGTACATTTAAATTACATTTACAAGCTACCTATCCAGTCAAGTTAGCAAGTGTGAGACTTAGCCAACTTTTTCTTTAAAAAGTGAGAAATGTCATTACCATTTCCATTGGTCAAGTTGTTAAGATGGCTTCAAAATCATCAGGAGACCAGTCAAAAAAATACAGAGACACAATTAAAAACCCAGTGAAATATCAGTAGTACCTTGAAAGAGAAAGAGAGATAAAAAAAAAGAAAGGAGACAGGAAAACTTAAGATCATCTCACAATTGCTAAAACGTGAATTGAGACTGAAGTGACCACAGTAAGGAGTTAATCAAAGAAACAAAATGGCTGCTAATAAGAAAAGATAAGCAGTACAAAGATATATTAGAAAATACCCTGCCAGAATCTTCAGTAGGCCAGCAACAAGAACAGCATGACCCCTATCTTCCTGAGGCTTCACTTATGCACTAATGGAGACTATAAGAAAGTGCTTTAAATTTCAAGTGTTGTCTTTTTCGGAGTTGTTGGGATTTCCGTGAATGTTTTATAAGTCTTACTGATAAAAAGTGTGTAGAGGGTTGAATAAAGGTTTTGTTAATGTTTTAAAAAAGTGTTGTTTTTTAAGGACAGTAGAAAAATAATGATCTCTATAATCTGTTTGAAATCTGAATTGCTACTTATTCTAGAGTTTGGGAGGGTTAGGCAAATGTTTTAAGTATTATTGTTTTTTTCTTAAACAGACTAGACAATGCTGAGACCATGCTGGACTGCCTATGTTCATGTTTCACGTCGATGTTTTTAACAAAATTCTCTAGCCACCTGCCTTAAAATTTGTGATCTCTAATTGAATTTTGATAAATAATGTGTTTTTAATTGTAAGTGTTGCTTCTTCTAGTTGTACAGATGTTTTGTCAGAGTAAATATTAAACTAAAACCATTGTATGTCGAAGTCAAAAGTATTGTCATTACCATCATAGTGCATATTTTGATGGGAAGTAAAATTTTGTTTTGTAATATTGGTCTGAAATCATTTGCTGGAGTCAAGTGCTTTGATGCCAAAATCAGTATTCTGTCAAAAAGGGTTAAAATTCCAGCAATCTAACTAGTAAACAAATATTTCATTGTTTAGCCAAGGAAAACATTGGCATGCTTAAGAAAATGTGTCTCAAAAATATATTCTGAATATACTTAAATATAAGTTAAAACATATTTATTAAAGGGCATGTTTCTTATTTGCAGGATTGACTTTGAAATCTTTCTTTGTCATTTCATTCTAAATTAAATTCAGTATTTTAATGGTGTGATGGTAATGCCACTCATCTGTGAAAACTCTACAAAACACCTTAAAATAGAAAAGTTCTCATAAAGGTTGATCAATGCCAAGATCTGGTCTTCAATCTAGAGCCTAAAATAAAGGCTATAATATAAACAAAACAGAGGTTCAGGAAATTTCGTTTTTTCAGAATTTCAAGCAATCAGAAGTGTCCCTAATTGAAGAATCTCCCTCAAGTAGTGCACTCAGAATCACAACACATTTGTGGAAAAACATATTAAACCCACATCATCTCTGATTCTGAATGAATTGCCTTAAATTAATGAACTTTGGGTTACGAACTCTTTGGTAAACCAAATCCTTTCTCTCCTTATTTAGTCTGTCAAAAATCTTCATGACTCTGAAATACCTTTATCAAATTTCTTAGTCACAAATAAATGATTTCTAGAACCAGTTAAAAATGTGGAAAATCAATAAATTGACTGGAATAAACTGGTAGTGCAGTGGTTAGCACAATGCTTTACAATACAGGTTCAATTCCCGCTACTGTCTGTAAGGAGTTTTTACCTTCTCCCCATGACCCCATGGGTTTCCCTCTGGTGCTCCAGTTTCTTCCCACAGTCCAACGACATACTGGTTGGTAGGTTAGTTAGCAATTGTAAATTATCCTGTAATTTGGCTAGGATTAAATTGGGGGATTGCTGGATGCTGTGGCTTGAAGGGCCGGGAAGGCCTATTCTGTGCTGTATCTCAGTAAAGAAATAAATAAATACATGTTTTGCATTTAATACTACACTTCAAAATGGATGTTCCAACTGTCAATTAATTTTAAGGGCAGGCTTTTTTTCATTTAGAAATAAGTTATAAATTCTCTTCCGTACCTCAAGTATGGGGCATCTGTTCATAAAAGAGGCTGACCAGTTTGCTTTTATTCCCTCCTTCCTCGTCCCTGGACCTTTGAAGTCACAAACAGCTCTTAAGCTACACTCCCCAAACAACAACTCAAGAGATGCTTCATGCTTTGTCTCTCTGCTTGTTCGGATCAGTAGTCTATTTTCCATTGGGACACCCGTGATGACTAGTGAAGGAAGAGAGTGTCTCAAACCAATGTCAATACTGGGGTTCGATGTCCATATTGTTTGCATTTCCATTATGGCAAATCTGTTGTCCATTTGGAGGTGGCCAATGAAGTCTGCTTCCAAATGGTCTGTCCTCAATGTACCATTCAGGAAGAATCTTGCTGGCATTGCATTCTAAATTATGAAATAAATAAATTACCTTTGCATTGGTACACAAAAAACATGCTTGTTTAATTGAAGACTGAGTTAATTTTCTGCAATGGCTTAAGGCTTCATTAAAATGTCAGAAATTCAGCACTTAAAAATCATGAACTTCTTGAAGATATCAACTACGTTCAATTTTAGACTTTTTAACAAGCAAGCCTTATTCTCATACTTACCCACAGGAAACAGCTGAACCTACTTTGACACGTGTCTTAATGCATTTGGCCAATATTTATGACAACATTGAATTATGTTGTCCATTGCTGAATTAAATGGTTACTGTTATTTTGCCATGGCTCAGAAATGTGAGAAACAACAGGAACAATGCTGTTTTCCACATATGGCACACGTGGCAAGCGAGAGGTACATTGTTAGTGATTTGTATCAGTATAATGTTTAATACATGCTCCTCATTAATGTTGGAAAGTGATTCCAGAATATAAAGTGGAAGAAAAATCTACTTATCCAACATACGTATCAGTTCATTCATCAAGCATCCCATATTTATGGCATTTCTTGGAATGACCCTTCTAAACTTTCAAATCTGTTCTACTTCTTGTGAAGACTATGGGTGATCTTCTACCTCAGCTCCAGTTTCCTAAACCTTCCTCATATCCTCTGATCCAGAAATCCATCAGCCTCTGTTCTCAATAACCTTGGTGACTGAGAATACTACAGGCAGTATACAGAAAATAATTCCAAAAATTCATCACCCTGAGTGAAAGACCTTATCCTCATCCCATTCCAAAATGGTATAACCCTTCTTTCTAAGACTGTGACCCCTAAGCCAAGGGAAACATTCTCCCTGCATGCCCTCTATCCTGTGCTATAAGAATTACTTTTCATTCTTATAAACTCTAGAGAATGCAAGCCTAATCTCCACACTCTTTCTTCTTACCATCCCATGAAACATACTGTTGAATCTTTGTTACACTCAACCAATGACAAAAAGGTAAGGGGACAAAGAATGTACAGTACAAAGTTCTCCAGGTCTGGTCTCACCAAGGCCCTACATAATTTCAGGAAGACTTCTTATGAACACCTAATTATTGTCAACATACCATTATCCTTCCTAATTTCTTGGTGCAGTTAATTTTTACTGATTTTTATATTAGGACACTTAGGTCCATTTTAGCATTAACATCTCCCAACCTGTAATGCTATTACAAAATCTACATTTCTGTTCCCAGCACTGGTGATTGGCCTGACAATTTGCCGCATTACGTTATCAGTTGCAATGCTCTCACTCCCTCAACTTGTTTCTATTCACTTGAAACTTCTTTATGCTGTCCTCTCTACTTACAATTCAAACTAGTTTTGTATCATCAGCAAACAGAAATATGAAATTTGATCACCTCAGCCAAATATAGATTGTGAATAGCAGCAGCTCAAGCATCAAATCCCTGAGATTCTCACAGCTTGCCAAGCTAAAAAAGACTAGTTGATTCCAACTTCTTGTTTTTCAACTACTAACCGTTCTCAATCCATGCAATTATGTATCTGCCAATTCCATGTGTCCAACCTTGTTGACCGACCTTCTGTATGGGAAATTTTAAAACTCTTAAATGAGCAACATCAACTGGTCTACTCTGATCTATTCTACTCGTCACATCCTCAAAGAAGTTCAATAGAACAATCAAACATGATTTCATTTTCATCAATCCATGTTGACTCAGACTATAGGTGTTCCCTTTGTGCTAAACATTTGCACATGAGAGCATTTAAATTAGCCTGTGCTTTTATGAAAGGCAGGAGCATTTCTACAGTTGGAAAATCTAAACCAGTACCCCGTGGGAAACTTTCACCCAAATTCTTGAGAGGAATTTAGCAGTTTCAACTGTTCAAATCTAAGTTGGCAGAGATCGAGGAGGATCAGGTTAAATGGAAGCAGAAAGTTGAATCAATGCTGGCAGTCACCTCTGCCAGGTAAGTACTGATGAAATGAACATTATAATGTTTAATACTCATGTATAACATTGCACAGAAAATTGTTTCATTCTGTGACCAAATGAAACCATATGATAATGTATCATTGGTAAGCATCATGTTTAATTGCAGTATACATACACAGCAGCTTCACTTTTAGCCTGTTAGTTTTCACGTAGGAACTGCTCAAGCACAACTTTGAATGTAGGGTAGAACTGAAGATAAATGAGAATAATTAAAAATATTGAAACAAGTGCCTCATCTGTGCACGTGTTTCCTTCTACCTCTAAGTAAGGACACAGGTTGACAATTTCCAACTTCCACTTTGTAAAGGTGCCCCTGGTAAGCTGGCCGTTTGCAGTAATTCTGCAGGAACCTGCTGTGGCTTCCAGACTGATGTCCATGTTGTTATCAAATGTAGCTGCCTCTGCAATTATCCTGTTACTGTCAGGTATTCCCGAACTTCTCCAGGTCGGAACAGCATGTTGAAGGAACAGGTCCAATCGATTTCTTCTGCCCCAAGTTCCTCTCAGTTTCAGCGTGAAAGGTTTTGCATCAAATATTACATTTGTAGCTATTCCAATGGAATTACTTCTGAAATATGCCACACCCTCTGACTGTATACTTGCAGGAATCTCAAAGGATTTCAATTGCCTCATTCTCTGCTGCATAGTCCAAGTTAATGTAGCTTTGTTCATCAAGGCAAGGAGCTTCCCACTTGTATTGAAATAATTCTCATTGTCCTGCAGCTCCAAGCTACCTGTGTAGAGATTCTCTTTAACCTCTCCTTCTGCTTGAAAGGCAAATCTCTTTTCTCTTTTAGTTCTCCCACTCTTGACCTTGTGTTCCAATTTGATTTTGGCACCATAGGAATCGGTGCATTTTGTGGTAACATTCAACATAGTGAACATATTTTTGGACAATGTGCTTAGTGATCCTGTCAAATCACATCCCTTTGGTCTCATCAAGCCTCTAACTTCTATAGAGTTATTCACAGATTTACTACCTGGCCTCAAGTAAGAGCCCATCCAATGCCACTCGAGATGTGGTTTATTTGAAAATGCACCATCTGTTAAAACCTTATGACCATCAGCCATGACCTCAAACATGGCCGCTTGTTTACATGCATCATTATTGTAAAAGGTCAGCACGTGTGTATCTCTCGGGAAACCCAAAGACCACAATAACTTGAAAGTATGAAGGAGTCTTGCTCTTAACTTCCACCTAGGAACTAAATTCATGCAACCCTTGAAACTAAGACCCTGCTTGTTATGCCTTATTTCTAGGACTGAGCAATATCGGTGGCGTCGTTTTGTAAGAGAAATCTGTACCTCGAAAGGTTTTATGCCAACACTTCCAGAACAGTGTCCCAGAAGCAGCTTCTGGGAAGCCTCTCCACTGCAGTTTACCTACAAAGACAAAAAAGTATTAGAAACAGATAGCTTAGTAAAGTGAAAAAGAAAGAAAGAATAGATTATTAATGAGAAACCAGCCTAATGACAAAATATATGGTTGTCTATTTGTTCTACCAAGTACTTTCTCTGCAATATGGATTTTCCAACTGAAATGCCTGACCTTGAGAGAGTCTCTATGGATTGTGAACTTATTAAATTCTCTACATTTCTATTGCTTTAAATAAATAAAAATATACCTGTCATTACTTCATTAGGTTAGTCAATACTGATGGACTTGAAAAGAGTATGCCATCATTTCTCTTCCATTAAAATCCAATTCCATATCCTTTTTTCTGCATCCCCTTCTTCAGGTACCTCCCCCAGCCCAACTGCCTACAGACAACTGTTTGGAAAGCATTGCACTACAGGATCTGCGGTGACAAAGTCAAAAACTATGCAGAACAGTTCAGTGCAGTTAGATTGCTCAAGTTCGATGCAGCTGACAATGCAGTTTACAACACACATTCATGATACATTTAATTCAGGAGTTTGCAGCCTGGGGTCTACAGACCACTTGCATAATGGTATTGATCCATGGCACAAAAGTGGTTGGATTTAGCCTGTGCTATAATATTTTATATCAATGGTAGCATATACAACTATATTTCACTAATGGATGTGTATGTTACTATCTATACTTCATAACTTCAACAGAATGTATTATAACGAAAATTTATTGTATTTCCATTGATATCATACGCACTATTGCCATTATCTACTGACAGAAGTGCATTCCACCTGATTCCACTAGTCCACACTAGATACATTGAGAATAAGTTTGATGCTTCTGATTTGAGCCAGAAACAATGGAAGTGAATGTACATGTTACTACAGAAATGATTCTATTCTTTCCACTGAAAATGCCTATCAATATGTTCCATTAATTTCTAAAAGATAGAACTAATTAGTTCTCATGAAGTAACAGCTGTGCTGGGGGATCCCGGATTTTGCCCAACTTATGCACCATTTTGGCAATAATTTCCTTTTAGTTTTTGATGCTATCGGCAGCTTAATTTAAATGGAATGAACAAAAACAATAATTCATAAAATGATACAAGAGAAAAATAGACTGCTTTCAGAAATCAAAAAATGTTTGATGAACATTTAGCACATAATGACACATAAAGATCTGAATGTGTGATGAGGTGCTTAGAAACATAGAAAATCTACAGCACATTACAGGCCCTTTGGCCCACAATTTTGTGCCGACCGTGTAACCTGCTCTAGAAGCTGCCTAGAATTTCCCCAACACATAGCCCTCTATTCTTCTAAGCTCCATGTACCTAAGAGTCTCTTAAAAGACCCTATTGTATCTGTCTCTACCACCTTCGCTGGCAGTGCATTCCATGCACTGACCACTCTCTGTGTGAAAAACTTACTTCTGACATCGTTTTTGTACCTACTTCCAAGCACCTTAAAACTCACGTTAGCCAATACAGCCCTAGGGAAAAGCCTTTGGCTATCCACACGATCAATGTCTCACAAAAAATTATGTCAATGCTTGACAAAAAAGATACAAGAAATATAGTAGTCCAGTGTGTTCCACATAATATTCATAACCCTACCTGAATTGTCGCCGGTATTTGATCGGACAACGCTGTTACATCATGGTTAAATGACAAAGAGACCTCCGTTGTTCTCATGGTGCTCCTCTGCTCTATTTCTGCTCTGAGATGCTGCTTCTCCAATCTCATATTTACACTGGCAATGTATCCGCTTCTCAGATTCTGTTTAGGGGACAAGATTAACACTTAAATTGAGGCATAAGGAATCTAAAGCTCTTTCTTTCAAGTCCAACACAAAATTGAATTGTGGAAATAGGAGATATACGAGGCTAAAAAAAGAAAATCAGGGTTATTATAACATAGAAGACAATATATATAGATTAGAAACTCAGAATAAACAAGGTTCCTATAAACTAAACCTCACTATGAAGTCCAATGTTTTGCAACTGATGTAATAACTTTTCAAATTATTATTGTAGAGGGATCTAGGCATATTGCAGGCAATTAATTATTGTTTGAATGCCTCCAATATATTAAAATAATAACAAAGAATCAATCATAAACCAGGATTAGCAATACTGCAAAACAGTTTCACACTTTTAACCACTGGATCATTAGCTGCTTTGCAGAAGCTGACAGTTTCCTAATTAATGCGCTGACATCCTATATATGGATGTAGTGAAGAGACTGAGCAAAATAGCACTGGCGAAAAACAGCGACGCCTTTCAGGTGGATTACAAAACTTCTAAATATACTTCATCTGAACTACTCTCACTCCAATCCGCAGCCTACAATTTCCCTTTAAGTAACATTCTTTTGAACCATCCTAATGAACTAGTGATTTCATCATCTTCTAAAGGACTCAGCAGACTTAACTCTCAAGAATGCAGGTATGGCACTTCAAGTGGACAAAAGGAGATCATCATGGCTGAAAGAGATGGAGGAGGGCAAAAGTTCAAGCCAGGCTAAAATGTCAGGGTATGAAACTTCCTCCACCCAGTATCTTGACAGCAAATCTTGTTAGCTGGAGAACAAAATTGTGGACCTAAGGGCAAAATTTCTGTATTGGAGGGAAATGAGGGAATGCTGTGTACTGTGTTTCACGGACACATGGCTAACTCACGACACACAGATTCAGTGATCAGACCCATCGGCTTCTTGATACAAGCGAAGGACTGGACTGCAGTTGGGAAGAAGGCAAAAGGTGGAGGTCTGGGTTCCATGATAAACTCCTTCTGGAGCTCCGAAGCAGCGGTCTTGTTGAACTCTTGTTCCTCTGACCTGGAACATGTAATGATTAAGTGCTGACAGTTCTACTTACCAAGAGAGTTCTCCTACATAATCCTGGCTGCTCCCAGATGGGCTCAATGCTTCTTATGCTCACTTTGACCACCAAAACATGGAAGCACCTTCACCCAGAGATTTCAGTCTCTGAGGCAGATGTGAGAGCATCCTTCAGGAGGGTGATCCCACAGAAAACATCTGACTCAGGTGGGGTACCTGGCTAAAGACCTGGGCTGATCAACTGGCTGGAGTGTTCACTCTTGCTTTGGCAGTCTGAGATACCCACTTGCTTTGAGCAGGCTTCAATTATACCAGTGCCTAAGAGTGATATGGTGACCTGCCTCAATGACCATCATCCAGTAGCACTTACATCCACAGTGATGAATTGTTTTGAGAGTTGGTGATGAAATTTATCAACTTCTGTCTGAGAAGTGACTTGGATCCACTCCAATTTGCCTACCAGTACAACAGGTCCACAACAGATGCCGTCTCATTGGCTCTTCACTCAACATCTGGACAGTGAAGATGCATTCATCAGACTGCTCTTCATTGTCTACAGCTCGACATTCAGTACTATCATTCCCTCAAAATTAATCAATAAGCTTAAACCTAGACTTCAGTATCTCTTTGTGAAATTGGATCCTCAATTTCCTCACTTGCAGTCCCTAGTTAGTTTGGATTGGCAACAACATCTCCTCCACAATCTCCATCAGTACAAGTGTCCCACAATCCCCTGGGCTTAGCCCCCTGTCTACCCGTTTTATACTTATGACTGTGTGGCTAAGCACAGCCCCAATGCCACTTTTAAGTTTGCTGATGACACCACCATTATTGGCCAAATCAAAGATGGTGTCAAATCAGTATATAGGAGGGAGATTGCCATATAGGCAGGAGATTGAAAATCTGGCTGATTGGTGGCACAACAGCAACCTCTCACTTAATGTTAGCAAGAGCAAGGAGCTGATTATTGACTTCAGGAGGAGGAAACCAGAGGTCTATGAGCCAGTACTCACTGGGGTATCAGAGGTAGAGTGTGTCAGCAACTTTAAGTTCCTTGGTGTTTTCCGAGGATCTATCCTGGGTCCAGCACTTTATGCCATGACAAAGAAAGCACGGAAACAACTCTACTTCCTTAGAAGTTTGTGAAGATTCGGCATGTTATCTGAAACTTTGACAAACTTCTATAGATGAGCGGTGGAAATTATATTAACTTGTTGTGTCATGGCCTAGTATGAAAACACCAATGCCCTTGAATGGAAAAGCCTACAAAATTTGGTGGATACAGCGCAGGTAAAGACCTCCCCACCATTGAGCACATCTACATGGAAAGCAGCATCCATCAAGGACCTCCACCATCATTTTCTCACTGCTGTCATCAAGTACAGGAGGCTCAAGACTTACGCCACCAGGTTAAGGGACAGTCATTACCCTTCAATCATTGGGCTCTTGAACCAGAGGGGATAACTCCACTTGCCCCATCACTGAAGTGTTCCCACAACCTACAGTATGTATTCACCGTGAGGGACTCTTCATTTCATGTTCTCAATATTTATTGCTTATTTATTTAATATTATTATTACTTCAATATTATTACTTCTTTTTTCTTTTTGTATCTACAAAGTTTATTGCCTTTTGCACATTAGTTGTTTGCTTGTCCTGTTGGGTGCAGTTTTTCATTGGTTCTCTGAGTTTCTTGTATTTGCTGTGAATGCCCACAAGAAAATGAATCTCAGGGTTGTAAATGGTGCCATATACAGCATGTATTTGATAATAAATTTGAACTTTTGAACTTTGAGATTCATATCTATAAGGTCCCTTTCAGGAGATGCAAATTTCAGTGTACTTGTACCATTACTGGCACATTACACTTAATCTTTCATTTATACATCTTCTAATTTGGGCAGCAGCATTCCCTAATAACATATTTGTTCAATTTAGCACTATGATTACTGAGGTAAGAATCAACATTAAGACAAAATTTTTGTACTCAACATGGTTTAGACAAAGTTATGGACTTGTTTTCCAGATATTTATTTTGATTTTCTCCACTAAAAATATATTCATGAAGGAATAAATATAGACACTTACATTACAAGACAAATGGCACAATTAGTTAAGGCAAAAAAAAGATTCTATATTATGTCTAGTTATGATTGACATCTAACTATGCAGACATTTTTGAGATATAATATAAACGTACCCCTATAATATTGCCTTTATACATTGTACGTATAAACAAGCATTATAATATTGCTTATATTACGATGTACCATTATACTTTATAAAGTACTGATGAAGGGGCTTGGCCTGAAATGTCGACTGTTTGCCCTTTTCACTAGATGCTGCCTCATCTGCTGAGTTCCTCCAGCATTTTGTGTGTGTTGCTCTACATTTAATTGAATTAACACACAAAAACCTGCAGATTCTGGAAATCCAAAGCAACATACACAAAATGCTGGAGGAACTCAGCAAGTCAGGCAGATTCTAATTAATTAATTAATTAATTTAGTGATACAGCACGGAATAGGCCTTTCGACCTATTTATTACCTGCCTATTAGAATAAAAGACCATAAGACATAGAAGCAGAGGTAGGCGATTTGGTTCATTGAGTCTGCTCCGCCATTCAGTCATGGGCTGATCCAATTTTTCCAGTCATCCCCACTTCCCTGCCTTCTCCCCATACCCTTGGATGCCCTGGCTAATCAAGAATCTATCTATTTCTGCCTTAAAGGCACCCAATGACTTGGCCTCCACAGCCGCTTGTGGCAACAAATTCCACAGATTTACCGCCCTCTGACTAAAGTAATTTCTCCACATCTCCATTCTAAGTGGATGTCCCTCAATCCTGAAGTCATGTCCTCTTGTCCTAAACTCCCCTACCATGGGAAATAACTTTGCCATATCTAATTTGTTCAGGCCTCTTAACATTCGGAATGTTTCTATGAGATCCACCCCACCCCTCCCCCCCCGCCAATCTCCTGAACTCTAGGGAATACTGGCCATGAGCTGCCAGACGTTCCTCATACGGTAACCATTTCATTCCTGGAGTCATTCCTGTGATGCATACCCACTTATTATATAGACAATATTATAATACAGCTTTATATTTTAAAGGCATATTAATAGGTATATTTATTAATAGCGTGTCTACCTGCTACATATCATATGTAACAGGTGTAATATACCTGTCGACAGACAGGGAGATGATAGGACGGAACTCCAAAAGCATGGTTATGGAGGAAAGAGTTGGAGAGGTTTTAAAAAAAGAAAGAGAGCTGGTAAGGTGGAAAGAACTGCGTAGACAAATGCATATTGCAGAAGCATGGTCACAAAATGAACACCTGCAGATCCAAAAGCAAAATACAGCACACAATAGAAATGCCAAATAAAAACAGGAAATGTTGGAAATACTCAGCAGGCCAGACAGCATTTGTAGAGAGAGCTCAGTTAACCTTCCAAGTCCATAGTCAAGTTAATAATTGTACAGAAATTGGGAAGCGTGGCAGGAACATAAAAGAAGATCTATGAGACAGTACAAGACCGGAGCAGAATTACTCATTCGACACTTTTCAAACTGCCTCTCCAATGGCAGCTCATTCTTTCTTGCCAACATTGAACATGTCTTCCTTACTACTAACTCAACCAGCAAGTTAACTTTTAAAGAATCCTGCATTTGGAATCCAAATCCCTTTGCACCTTTGATTTCTAAATTCCTGACCCATTAGAAAATAATTTATGTCTTTATTCCTACAACCAAAGTGCATGACCATACACTTCCTTACACTGTAAACACCCTTCACTTCTTTGCCCATTCTCCTAATCTATCCAAGTCCTTCTCCAGACTCCCTGGTTTGTCAACGCTTCCTGCCCCTTCATCTATCTTTGTATCATCTGCAAACTTGGCCACAAAGCTATCAATTTATTACACTTCAACCAACATACATCAAAGTTGCTGGTGAACGCAGCAGGCCAAGCAGCATCTATAGGAAGAGGTGCAGTCGACGTTTCAGGCCGAGACCCTTTGTCAGGACTAACTGAAGGAAGAGTGAGTAAGGGATTTGAAAGTTGGAGGGGGCAACTCCAACTTTCAAATCCCTTACTCACTCTTCCTTCAGTTAGTCCTGACAAAGGGTCTCGGCCTGAAACGTCGACTGCACCTCTTCCTATAGATGCTACTTGGCCTGCTGCGTTCACCAGCAACTTTGATGTATGTTGCTTGAATTTCCAGCATCTGCAGAATTCCTGTTGTTTGCGTTTAAATTTATTACACTTAATGTGAAAAGTAGTTACCCAGCATCAAATCCTGTGGAATACCATTAGTCACCAGCAGCCAACCAGAAAAGGAGCTCTTTATTCCCACCCTTTGCCTTCTGACAGTCAGCCAATCTTCTGTCCATGCCAGTCCATTTCCTGTAATACCATCGGCACTTAACACGTTTAACAGCCTCATGTGCAGCACCTTGCCTTGCCAAAAGTCTTCTGAAAATCCAACTAAACAACATCTATTGACTCTCCTTTGTCCACCCTGCCTGTCATTTCCTCAAAGAATTCCAACAGATTTGTCAGGCAAAATTTCCCCTTAAGGAAGCCGTACTTACCCCTACCTTTATCATGTGCCTCCAAGTACCTTGAAACTTAATCATTAATAATGAGTCTAATATCTTGCCAACCACTGAAATCAGGCTAACTGGCCTAAAATTTCCTTTCTTTTGCCTCCCTCCTTTCTTAAAGAGTGGAGTGACATTTGCAATTTTCAATTCGTCTGGAACCATTCTTGAATCTAGTGACCTTTGAAGGATCACTACCCTTACCTCAACAATCTCCTCTAGCATGTAGTTTATCTGGTCCAGGTGACTTACCTACATTCAGACCTTTCAGCTTCTCAAACATATTTGCCATAGTAATAGTGACTACATTCACTTCTACCCCCCAAACACTCTCAAATTTCTGGCATGCTGCTGGTGTCTTCCACAGTGAAGACTGATGCCATTTAGTTTGTCTGCCATTTCTTTGTTCCCCATTACTACATCCAGCAGAATTTTCCAGTGATCCGATGTCCACTCTTGCCTCTGCTTATATACTGCATCTGAAAACAATTTTTGGTATCCTCTTTTATATTATTGATTAGCTTATTTTCATATTTCATCTATTCTCCCATTGTTTTCTTAGTTTCATTATGTTGGTTTTTAAAACCTTCCCAATCCTCTGGCTTCCCACCATTTTTTTTCTATTTTGTACAGCCTCACTTTTGCTTTAATACTGTCTTTGACTTCCCGTCAGGTGTGGTCACTTCATTCTTCCTTTAGAATGCTGCTTCTTTTGGAGGAGCTGATCTTGCACTTTCCAAATTATTCCCAGAAATTCCAGCCATTGCTGCTGTACCTTCATCTCTACTAGCGCTCCCTTCCAATCACCATTGGCCAGTTCTTCTCGCATGTCTAATGTTCCCTTTACTTCACTGTGATACCAGTTTTAGCTTCTTCCTCTCAAAATGTAGGACGAATTCTATCATATTATGATCACTGCCTCCTAAGGGCTCCTTAACCTTAAGATCCCTAATCAAATCTGGTTTATTACACAACGCCCAAATCCAGAACCTTCTTTTCCCTCTACAATCTGCACTATTAGGCCATCCCCATCTCTGCTCTCATTCTAGAGCAGAGATGAGGCAGGGAAAAATTCAATCTAAATGATGGTGCTGGCTGAGAAGAGGTTGGTAAAGGCTGAAGTAAGTGGAACCAGAATAAAGCATGTTTCATCTGTAGAGGTAGCAAGATTGCAGGTCAATTAGAAGGATTGTGCTTGAGGAGTTGAGGATGATCATGGGAAGACAACTAAAAAACATCAAGGGACACAGCAGTTTCAAACAGGCCAATGGAACAGAGAAAATAATGATGTTAATAAAGCGAATGTGGGACTTGTTGGAAGTAAACAATGGAATGAAGCATTTTAGTGCTGAACCTTAAAAGCTGATAGAGGAAATTAGATAGGAAGACATAGTTTTGCCTTTATAATAACTGAACACAAACTGGAGAACCAGGCTTAGAAGTGTACAGGAGGTGATATTTGTGCTCACCTGATAGTGGTAGCTGCCAGTGCATGAGAGTGGAAGACCAAGTTTTTCCAATTCCTCCACACTGTGCAGAAGACTGGCTGTGAGCTGGTAAATGGGAGCACCACGAAATGTTCTTTCCATCTCCATTGAAGCTTGGATGCGCTTACTGCCACTTTGTATTTCCATTTTGACTGCACGGTTGTTATTCACATGGTCATAACTGAGAGAGAGCTCGCCATCAGAAGGTAAACCTAATCAATAATACTCAGAATTAACCACGTGGCCATCAACGGTGACTTCTGTTCAGACACAATCACTTTTTTCACATAATCTGCTAAATCAGAATGCATGGACTTTATCTGACAAAATAAAAATGTTAGACCTAATTTTATATGATATTAACATGTGAACATTCTTTTTCTAAAGTCACGGTGGAGAATTAGAACCAAAACTTGTCAGAGCCTTGAGAAACTGAGCCCAATTGCTGGCTACTTCTACCCCAGATAAAATCGGTTGATATTTCCCAGAATGGCATTAGAACAAGAGCTTCCTGGTATGCTTAATAAATTGTTAAAGGAGGATGTGCCATCATCAGCTCAGGAGCGAATTCCAGCTCAGTTTGGCAAGAGACAAAAGACTTCTGGCTGATAATCTGCAAGGTTTTCAGTTCTCAGAGGAGAGGGGGAAAAAGGAAAAGGAAATTTAAATGAATTAGCAAAGTAACATGAACACTCAACTGATATTTCACAGTTGTAAAGCCCAACACTTTAACTGACAGAGCGGAATTTCAGGGTCATTGATACAAGACATTTTTGGGGCCAAGTAACAATATAGAAATGACATTTTCACTTTTAAAAGTTCATAAGTTGATCCTATTGCATGAATAAACAAAACAAGCAATCCTATGCTAATGATGCTATACTGAAACCTGGGGAAACCTTGTCTATCTTGAACTTGAGATTCTGCACTCTTATATCCAATGATAACAAACAATAGACGGGGATGAAACAGCTTTGTTCTCAGCAGAAGTTTTCTTTTGGAAAGCAGTGACATCATTCTCAAAAGTGCAGCAGCTGAGCACGAAGGCACCGAGCTGTGGGGTCAGAAACAGTAACATCTGGCCGCTCATTTCTACACCAAACAATAACACAACCACGGTTGTTCAAATACTAACATTGATTATAAATGTGAGAGCATGTACATACCTTGTTATTTTTTCTTTATGCTTTCACTCAATTTCTAGCAGGTTAAGATATTTTCAATTAAACATAGTTTATTTTAATTATTTAAATCCATTTGAACGACATTTTTATGCTGCTAATGGACTTTGGCAGTTACAAAAGGCTTTTGACAGCAATGAGGCACCAGGTAGTTCTGTGGGTAGGCCATCATGGTCTGCCTCCCACAGTCCATTTCACTTTGCCAGATCTCACCGTGGCTCTGGAGCTTCAAGACTATTCAATACTGCAGAGCCACAAAGGCCAAGTGTGACTACAGAAAGGCAAGCAGGGGCTGGCACTGTCCTCAGCACATTAATGTCCAGCTTCATGACAGATTGCAATGTGGTTAACAAGCAAAAATCATTGGATTAACAACATCAAATCAATACAGGTTTACGGAATTACACTGTTAAACGAGCAAAGGAAAATGTTACTGCATAGCATCATAAAATTGTTGTATTGTACAGCACAGAAACAGGCCCTCAGCCCAGTGAATCTGTGACAACTGTCTACAACCCATTTACGTGAAACGTCATTCATCACAGTTTTTAATCTCCACAGATTCTTGTTAACTCCCCTCAGATTCCATCACTTGTCTACACACTGAGGCTCTCCATTGGTCTTGGTTGACCATGGATGTTTATGCAGGCCAGGGCAGTACGATATAGAGAGCAAGTTGTTGCCCAGACAGCAGGCTCCCCCCTCTGCACAGCTGATGAATCCAAAGGAACGGCCGGCACAATTTGGCACCAGCAGTGATCCAGGAGTTGCCAGTCAGTGTTGAACTCAACGTAGGACTGCCTCAGGGGTTCCAGTTCTGGACTTTTCCTTGGGGTTTACTCCTGAAGTCTTCACCCACGAGTGGGTATAGCTTCGATGCAGCTGAGGTTTGACATCAGAGTTTCCCTTCTCCTAGATGGGCTGCCACGGCTGACAAGCCCCAGCTGCCTGAAGTGACTGGTTTTTAGGCACCAGTTACAAGCCTTTGCCCCTCCTCCTGTCAGTAGAAATGGTTCCACTGGGCTTAGTAGCTAAGCCACACGTGAAGGCCAGGAGCTGGACTTGGTTGTCTGAGGCTATTTGAGGCGTACGCCATTAGGAGCATTTAATAGGTAGTGGGAGCTTTTCCCCTTACCACCCATGACTGTTACAACCTTAAGGAACCAAGGTTACCTAACTTGGCCCTACTATGTCGACACGTTAGGGACAACTTAAAGTGGCCAAACAAAACACCAGACTGAATGGTATTGGGGATGTAACTGCAGCAGCCGATGGAAACCTACAATGCCACAGGGAGAATATACAATTTTTACATAGACAGAATTGAAGGTCAGAGTCGAAACAGGGCCACTGGAATAGCGAGGTAGCAGCTCTACTAACTGTGTCACCCTTCATCTCATAGGGTTGGCAGACTAATAAAGTAGTTTTGGGAAAGCTACAAGTTAAGAGGAGTCAGCATAAGTGAGGTGAGGTCCCAATCAATCCCCAGTAAGAATTGTGCGACCTTAGAACATGCCTCTGTAGATTCACCTGCAATATTACATAAACATGTACGGAAAGAGGATACCCCATGACCAATATTTTCATTTTATTTTTTTGCCTGGGAAGAGGATAAACTACTGCACACATATCAAAACACATATGGATAGAGCAGCATTGGATTTGCTAGTGTTTTCTGTAGAGCATTTGACTGACAGCATATTTGTGTGACATCTGATCTGCTAACCAGACTTCCCGAGGTAATCACATCTGGAAGCAATAGCTGCAGAGTAATTGGATTTCTTAGGAAGACTTTGGCTTTCAAATTCTTTGCAACTGGAAAGCCACATAAAGGTGACAATGTACAATGGGCCAAAGATGATTTGAAGAGCTTGATCCTGCACATGTTTTTAGCACAAGAGGCAAAGGTTAGTAAATAAAATAGGATTTTTTTTGTATTACATATAATAGGCTTAAAGATATTTAAAACAGAGTTATACTTAGAGACAAAAGAGATTCTGAAGATTCTGAAAATCTGGAGCAACACACAAAAAATGCTCGAGGAACTCAGCAAGTCAAGCAGCATCTACAAAGGGGAGTAAAACAGTTGGCATTGCGAGTCAAGACCACGCATCAGGACTGGAAAGGAAGGGAACACAAGCCGGAATAGGGTGGTGGGGGAGGGGAAGGAGTACAAGCTGGCTGATGATAGGTGGGACCACGTGAGAAGGTGGGGGGGCAAGGTGGGTAGAGAGGATGATGTGAGAAATTGGAAGGTGTTAGGTGGAAGAAGTAAAGGGCTGAAGAACAAGGGATCTGGTAGAGGACAGTGGTCCATGTAGCATGCATAAAGGTAGTTGGCTGACAGCTGCCATAAAAAACACATACCTGTCATTATCAGTTCTTCCAGATTGTGAGATACTTTGCCAGTGACCTTTGTCTGATTCGTTTTGGTCACCTGTAAAAGCTGGAAGCATATTGTTCTATTATCAGTTTGCCAGCAAGCCTGGCCCAGTCTTAATTCTTGGCCCAGCTCCAGTTGTCCTTTAAACTCAGTCATTGCTGGAATTGTTGTGCTGCCGTTTTGGGTCAATGTGAGAATCAATTCGTGGGCAGTGGTGCTGCTGAAGGTATTGCTATTCTGAAGGTGCAGCCAGTAAAGGACGTCTCCAACTTCAATTTTCAGGTCACCTGCAATGGACCATGAAAACAAAATAAGTAATTCAAAACAATGCTGTAAGCAAAGATGCAGTAAGTAAATATTATTAACAACTGGGATGAAACAGGATCATTGTGGCAAGGAGAAAGTATAGGGCAGAACTTTTCCTGTCCGGAGATTGCTGGGAGCCTGTAATGCTTCTTTCTCACTTAGTCTTTCAGTGGGAGGTCAAATCCCTACAGAAGGGTATGGCCTGGGACTCCACTCGCTGGTGGTTCTGCTGTAGCACCACTTCCAAGTTTACCAGCTGTCAAAGTTGTCAATGAAATTGAACATTTATAAATGCCTTTGGCATTCATTCATATTCAAAACCAACCAGGAAATATTACAGAGATTAAGAATTTAAAATTATTTAAAACATACTAAAATTACACATGGAAATAATGAAATTCACGAGTGTAACAAATTTAAAAGCCCCAAAAATTTACTTGGCAGCCTATTTCGCCCATTCATTTGAAAGGAACCGGTCTATTGTCGTCAGTATATACACACACTCAGACTTCCCAGAGTTTGCAGGGGTTCATGCTGCACTCTAAGGGCCCATGAGAAACTTGTTGATACAACACAGGAAAGCCAGCAATACAAGTATCAGATCAGAAGTTGTCACCTTCAGTTCAAGCCTGCACCTGCAATGGGGTATCCATGGAGAAACACAGTGAAGTCTGGCAGAAGTACTAGCACCTGGACAGAAGATTTAGCTCAATATCTTTGTCCATGGTTTCTTACTTACCATTCAACTTGCTTACTTTAAAATTGGATATAAAGCATTACTTTCTCATAAAGGTAACATTCAAATGTTGATCAACACACATAAAAGTTGCTGGTGAACGCAGCAGACCTGATGAAGGGTCTCGGCCCGAAACATCAACTGTACCTCTTCCTAGAGATGCTGCCTGGCCTGCTGCGTTCACCAGCAACTTTGATGTGTGTTGCTTGAAATTCCAGCGTCTGCAGATTTCCTCGTGTTTGCGTATCCAAATGTTGATGCCAATTTTCAAATACAGAACTATAGAGAACCTGCATTCCTTTGAAAGGACCTAAAAGGACCAGTTGTGTTGAAAGGTCATTGACCCCAATAATAACTCCAATGTTCTCTCCATAAACATATTCCATCTTTTAAAAAAAAAATCTCAGATACAGTATTCTGCTAGCATGCCCTCAATAATGTATAAAACACATTTTACAGCTAAACTCATCAAGACTGACAACATTTCCAGAAGCAATTGTGAAATCCAAACTGAAGGATTGCTCTTGATCCAAGTTAGTCTGAAATAAATAAGTAACAGCCAGCAGAAATTCAATGGACTGACTGGCATAAGGAAATGTGAATGAAATAATCAGATATTACCAGGTTGCATCGCTAAGCTATGGATACAGCCACGAGTTTCTCGAAAGGGTCTTATAATTTGCTTTTCATTTAATTGGAAATTCAACAAATCTCTAGGCAATATTATTGCCTCTCATCAGGGCAATCCATAGTAAAATGATCAACAATGATCAGCATATGTTCTCAGAGGCATCTAAAATTTCGTTCTGATTACCGGGGACTTTACGCCAAAAGTTACCCACACTCACTCCTGTATATTTAGAGGTTTATTGGTGGCAACAACTTTAACACGAATCATTCTAGAACATCACTGCTTCAGAGTGAGTTCATGTTGAAAGGAACTCGATAGCATGTGGTTAGATATTTTTGGTTTTGATACCACCTACAGGCAAGTTAAAGAGGAGATGAAGAAATATGATTTCATCCAGGACTGTAGGGAGCTGGAACTCATTGCCTGAAAGGAGGGAGGGAGTAGGAATGATCTGAAGCCCTGGTACGAAATATTGTAGGTTCTCACACATCAAGCACTGATCCAAGTGTTAGTTGATGTGATAGAAAGATTTTTGTTTTTAACATGCTTTTGCACAAAGTTTCCGGCACCCAGCATTGTATGAATAGTTTTTTTCCCTTAACAGCCTCTGACACATCTAATCAATTACCTCAACAGCGCCTGCTAGATATAGGCTACAGAGCTCTTAGAAATAACCCTTGTAAGGCATTCCATCTAGATCTCTCTTATATCTTTATATATTAATTAAATCTCTCCCCAGCTTCTTCGAACTAACGTGAACAACTCAGCCTTCCCAACCTTTCTGCAGCATTATAGCTACCCTCTGTATCCTTTCTAGTGTTTTTGCAATCATCCTGCAACTTGATCTGAAACATACCAGAGTCTTTGGATGAACCTCACTTCAGAATGCTGTAGACCTTCAGAATGGAGGTTCATGTTGTATTGATTTCCATGGATGCAAAGGACACAAATTCAAAGTTAGTGACTCCATAACACCAGGTACCAACTTGCAGACTGGTACTGGTGAGTCTCGTGGGTGGGAGGGGAGACATTCCAGGCTGATATTTTGGCCCAGGAAATGTTTAAAATAGCCCATTAAAACTAGGGTTGCCAAGGTCAAAATCTGTAACTTCGAATCTTGAAAATTGACATCATTTGTTCCCAAGGGTCAACATAATCCTTGAGGTAATATCAGGGCCCCAAGCCCCTCTGTAACAAAGGTGCAAATGGCAAGCTGACTTAGCTGTCTTGATTATTACATCTAGCGAGTTTTCTAAACATATCCTACAGTGCAAACCATCACAAATGGTATCATTGAGGGAAATGTTTACATATTTTAACAATGCCATTACAACAAACATTTTACTGAATACAGAGATGAAAAATAATAGTGCCACAAACTGAAGCTAAATCAAAATCAAATTTCTTGTTGAGATTAGTATTTTTTTTCAAATGGAAGAGCTCTGTTCTAAAAAAATAGTAAATATGCAAATAATTTGAAGCTTATTCAAATTGCCACAATTAGCTGCATATGATGAAATTATTCAAATCTGGGCTTGTTAGATGTGTGGAACCTAATATACAAAACACAAAGAGTGCATATGAGGAGTGAGATCAATTCATGTTATTAGCCCGAACTTTCATTTCATTTATAATAAATTAATTCCAATAATTAATTAATGCAGATGATTGTGGTCAATTACAGCAGTATTCTTGAGGAATAAGGTAGTGGTGATGGGGTGTGGGGGATTCGGGGGGGTGGTCAAGGTGATGGTATGGGTTATAATGAATAAATGGAGATCAGAAAAGATGCTACATGAGCAACCAATTGACAATCAACATTTTTACACTCTTCTATTCAGGCAAATTTACAGTTGTATTGGATTTATTGTTCACAAGTTACACACTAATTAGTGGTTTATTACAAAGCCTTTTACTGCAGTACATTATTATTAAATCCCATTGCATAATGTTCTTATTTATACACCACACATCACGGGAGCCCAAGGCATACATTCCACTAGTGGTAAACATGCTTGGTCTTAATAATGGATATCTGGGGTGAGGGCTGTGTATTTAATACTTGAGTAATGCTTGAGTAATTTTGTGTATAAATTGGTTGATTAAGCATTCCTGTATATTTAAATAATTAATTATGGGTTATACATAGAAATTGATGTCATACCCACCTCACTTAAAGCTAACCCAAAGTTTGACTCACATTTTGGGCTCCCATGTCATCCTTTGAATTAATTTAATGGTTTGAAGTTACAAAACATAATAGAGAGAATCATATAAGTGAGCTGACCTCAGCACAACAACTCTAAACAGACAGATTCAGCCTTATCAAATCCATTCATGAGGCAAGTTCTGTGAGAAGGCACAGACTAAATTGTCATGAGTTACAAATAAGATATTTCATTACCTCAACACTTAAATATTTATCAAAAAATGTCATAAACCCTCATTCTGACTCATTTGGGCTTTTCCTTTGGTGTTTCTGCATTGTGTAAAGTTGAGTTAATGATTTGTGCAGGTAACTAAGAATACCTGCAGAAGCCTGACCTAATTTACACCTGGTACGGGCGAGTATGTGCTGGTTTCTACGTGTACAGGAAGACACATTGTGCTTTTGTAAAATGCATGGCTGTGCAGGTGACATCACGGTTAGCAATAAAACTCTATGTATATCCGATATCATAGGTAGAAAATTAAACAACTGGCTGAAAATTACACAAATCCAACATGCACAATATAAAGTACAAACCTACAAGTCAAAACAAAGTAATCTTTAGGGCAGTAATAAATGGTGTAAACAACTGTTGATAAATTACCTTTATTGGTATTATTCTGTTGTTTTAAAGTTGCATCCAGATGCAAGAATTGTGGGATTTTCAGCCCGTTATTCATATTGTGCTGAAACGTTCCAGTCAATGACATAAGCAAACCTTCCTGGCATTCTTTCAAACCCATAAAATCCACATCAATAGCTTTCTCATCAAACCGCAGAATGGAAATTAGTAGGAATCTAAAATCAGGCAAAATTTGTGTGTTAGTCCATCAGATAAATAATTCTCAAAATCTGCAAAGTTTGCACTGTTTGAGTAAAGTCTATGTGAAAAACTTTAAACAGGAGAATGATTATAGAATACGTAATTTTTTTTATGGACCTGTCATAAAAAGTAACCTTTACCAGTTAGAGGCTCAAAAGATGAGAAAAAGCTCACTTTCTTGAGTCAAATTTGTATTAAATTCTTTCTAAATATGGTTCAGATTATTTTTCCCCCGAAGTTGACATGCTTTATACAAAATGCAACTAGCACAGTATTGGAAACAATTTCCATAAGGAGACAAAAGTTCACTATGTGCATTGGGAATTTCCCACAAGACTGTACTAAAACATGGTTCCTAAATAACCAGCTCAAGATCTCTAAACTAAGGACCAGGGGAAGAAGATTAGGACTTGACTGGGCAGCCTACAAGTGAAGGTTGGTGGACAAGTAATGAGATGCAAGAGGTATCATTTGGCTTACCTGAAAGCCTGATCCTCATCCATCAGAATAGCCTTCTAAACAGCCCCAACCCTTATTGAATGAAATTCTTTTTTAAAATGTTCTTAATTATTAAGATCCTAAGGTATGCCAATCCTCCTTCAAGAGGATGTTTCCTTTTCTAATTGAAGCTAGAACCATTTAAAAAGAAAAGGTTCTGCATCTTGTATACTCTGTACTCCCAGTCAGACAGAAATGAGGTACGTTGTGAGGACTGTGGGTCTTTGGTATTCTCTTTCTCAATGATCTGTGTCCATTAAGGAAGGGAATTCTGTTTCAAGTATTATGCCAATTGCATCAGAGGCTTTGAAAATTTTTAAGGCAGACATAGATTCTCAATGAGGAAGGGAGGAATGGTTGCTGGAAGTTGACATTAATTTGGCCATCAACAGTGGTATGGTCTACAAACTTGAATATGGCATTGGAATTGTACTCAGCCTCACAGACATATGTATAAAGATGGCAGAGCAGGGGTGAAGCTCACAGCCTTGTGGTGCACCAGTGCTGGTGGTGATTGCGGAGGAAATGTTGTTGCTAATCTGAAATCAGTGGGGTCCACAAGTGAGGAAACTGAGGATCCAGTTGCAGAAGGAGAGTCAGGCCTAGGTCTTGGAGCTTACTGATCAGTTTTGAGGGGATGACAGTGCTGAATGCGGAGCTGTAATCAATCACCAAATAACCTGAAAATCTTTGAGAGCCCTTTCAAATATTGTGGGACAAGTAGAGATAATGTGCTGATGGGGAAACTAGGTTTCCCATTCGTGCATTAGCTGGATTTTCCTGGGCCAGAATCACCGCTACATAAAGCGTAATAATACCCACTCTGCATATTCGATGCAGGAACTACCATGCTACCCTATTTGCTGAGTGTGAATTATAGTTAAATTAACACTTGTGAAGCTTAAATTGGAAGCAAATCTGCATCTAGAGTGCTAACACTTATTGGCGCAATGGAGTGGGAAAACTACTTAAATGCCAGCACAATTATGAATCTTTTAACGGAAGTTCTGAAAAGCACATTGAAATTTCTCTAAAACAGACTTTGCACAATTTACCTTGAACCGTATGTCTTCCCTGTTATCTGAAATAGGTTGTTCATAGGTCCAGCCAGCAAGCTCTGACGAAGAGCAGCTTTAATGCCCAGAATCCCGACATCCCTTTCATTCTCATTCACAACATCAAACTCCATTACCATTAAGTCTTTACCATTGCAGTGTAAATAGAACGTGCCATTGTAATTAGTCTCACCATAATTCTTTGCTGTTGCATAGGCCTGTTTATATAGAGAACATTTCCAGTGTTAAATCAGATTAAAGCTAATTAGTTTGACTTGTAGCAAGTCATAGTAAAGGAATCACCTCATTAGTTTACTGTACTAATTTTAACTTTTGAAAATTAATCTGCAAGATATACTGCTCACTTGTTTGATTAGTTGGCTTACAGGTTATAGACCAGTAAGACTCTAATTACTTTTTAAGAATTTTGCTGTCTCTCATTCAGTCCTCAATAACAAGGCTTCCATCTCATTGTTATTATCAGACCTTGCTATACTGTTGTGTGCTAATTAGCTTTCTATTTGCCTACAAAGAGTGACTATACATCAAAAGTAATTATTATCCCTTATAGAATCATAGCACTTTCATTTCCCCAAAAAGTACGGGAGGAAAATCAAGTTGGTTCTGTTTCTATCTTAGAATTTTACCTACTCCATTCGCCCTTCTGTGTTGCTCCCAAACAATAATCTATTCCAGCGGTCCCCAACCACTGGGCCGTGGACCGATACCGGGCCGCAAAGCATGTGCTACCGGGCCGTGAGGAAACGATATGAGTCAGCTGCACCTTTCCTCATTCCCTGTCACGCACTGTTGAACTTGAACATAGGGTTGCCAACTGTCCCGTATTTGCCGGGACATCCCGTATATTGAGCTAAATTGGTTTGTCCCATACGGGACCACCCTTGTCCCGTATTTCCCCCGCTAAGGTACAGCGTTCCTATGAAACCTTTCGTGTTGAAATGGCGTAAAGCGAAGAAGCAATTACCATTAATTTATATGGGAAACATTTTTGAGCATTCCCAGACCCAAAAAATAACCTAACAAATCATACTAAATAACACATAAAACCTAAAATAAATAACACTAACATATAGTAAAAGCAGGAATGATATAATAAATACACAGCCTATATAAAGTAGAAATAATGTATGTACAGTATAGTCAGGAAGATGAAGGCAAAACTGACTTGTGGGGGGAAAAAATCGGCACATATGCGCATGCGCACATCACATGCGCATGTCATGCATGCGCACACAGGTGCCCGCGCAAGGCTTCATGGTCATGGTGGTCTTTCCTGGGGTAAACATAAGTGTCCCAGGATTTGACTGCTACTTTTGTCCCTTATTTGGGAGTGAGAACGTTGGCAACCCTAACTGTAAAATATATGTTGAGGTGAGTTTAACCCTACTTGCACACTGCCCCCCCGTGCCCCGGCCGACTGGTCCGCAAGAATATTGTCAATATTAAACCGGTCCGCGGTGCAAAAAAGTTTGGGGATCTACTCAAGCTATTTGATACAGAGCATGTAAGGTAGTTACCTGGAAAGTGTATGGTACTGGTGATTGGTGGGGCTGAATAAACTTGGAATAAACTTGTATCTCATTAGAAGAGCCATTCATCTGAACAGAAAACTGGTTGAATAAAAATGGTCAATAATAAATCACATTAAAGAACTACTATAAGAGCATTTAAAAAAGCAGTTTAATTGTTGAAGGCCAGTTTTAATGATAAAGACTTCATACCTTAGAATAGATTCAGTATTTATTCCAAGAATGACAATTTCACCAATTAAATGAAATTCTACATCTGAATATATTATCATGATAAGAAAAGGACTTTTTCAAAGATATATTTTATGCAACAAAAATGTAATTTAACAAATCTTTTTTTAAGGTGTTTAAAGATATTCAAAATAGTGGGATGTCATTAAACTAAGCAAGCAACTGAGAAACCCAGTATAGATGGATGGAAGAGTAATTTTCTATGGCTTCATCTGTGCTTTCAAATACTTTATGGAAATTTACCACAGAGCACAGTGGAGAACAAGGCAGGTAGAGTAATGACACCAAGTTACGATTCATTCTTTGATGCAATCAAGGATTGATGGTGAATGGAAGCCTCTCTGAAGCTGATAAAAGGAAGGGCCTACATCTGTCTTGAACATGCCATTGTAGGAAAACCAATAGGTTACGAACAGATACCCTGTCAAAGGAGTACATTTAGAGATGGCAAAACAAATGTAAAAAATTACAGAAAAGCAAGATTGAGATAACCCTGTGATGGGTTATCTTCAATGAACCAATCAATGATACTGAAGTATTACCCTGATCATTCATTTGGCGCTGAATGCACCATGTCATGTTTTGTTGAGCCATTAGCATCGGGGGGGTTCCTGACTTCAGGAAGGGGAAACTGGGAGAACACATACCAGTCCTCATTGTGGGATCAGGCCTGGAAAGGGTCAGTAATCTCAAGTTCTTGGGTGCCAACTTCTCAGATGTTCATCCTGGGCCCAACACATTGAAGCAATCAAAAAGAAGGCACGCGAGCGGCTATATTTTATTTGGATTTTAAGGAGATTTAGAATGTAACTAAAGACTCCAGCAAACTTCTATAGACGTACTGTAAAAAGCATTCTAACAGACTGCACCACTGTCTGGTATGGCGGGCCACTGCCCAGGGTCAGACGAAGCTGCAGAAAGCAGTAAACTCAACCAGCTCTACCTTGGGAACTAGCCTCCCCACTATCAAGGAGATCTTCAGAAGATGATGCCTCAAAAAGGCGGCATCTGTCATTCAGGACCCCCACCTCCCAGGAAAGGACCCCCACCTCCCAGGAAATGCCCTCTTTACATTACTACCATCAGGAACGAGCTACAGAAGTCTGAAGACACGCACTCAGTGTTTAGGAACAACTTCTTTCCCCTACACCATCACACTTCTGTATGTCCATGAACTCTACCTCACAATTTTGCTCCCTTTTTGCACTATTTATTTTTTATATTTCTTATTATTAGTTTATAGTATTTGTTAATGTTGCTGCTGCAAAACAACAAACTTCACAACATTTATCAGTGATGATTCTTTGGTCTGTATATAGGCTTGCTACTCTCACAGTAAGTACTGACACTAAAACTGGCTTTGATGGAAGGGAGCTGTGAAGTAAGGGGGGCAGTCGCACTGTATAGTTCGTTATTATTATTCATGTGCGTTTTTACAATGGAGAATACAAGAACTAGGATTGATCTTAAGTGAATTTTAAAGAGTACATCTTATGTTTCACCCAATCCTGAAAAGCATACAGACAGTACCTCATCCTGAGAGAGTTGATATGCAATTGAGGATGAGAGATTACTTCATAGTGTTAAAAAGAAGCATTAGAGAAATTATTCTATCAGCATATCTGAGGGTGAATTGAGTATGTTTCTGAAGTGGAACGAATTAAGGAATATGTGAAGTATTGCCTGCTGAGTACCCAGATGAACTACAGCTGTGCTCAGTCCTCGTGCTCCTGTATCGGGCAAGTTCAAGACGCAGTGTCATGAAATCATTCAGCAGCATTCATTCCATAAAGGCACACAACGGAAGAACAAAGATAAAAGCAAGCGCGAACTCTGGAAAAGGCCCACAAAAGGTTTGATGGTCTGAAAATACTGAGGCCACCATGCAAGATGTTTGAGTTTGCATAGTCAGAGAGTCATTGAAAGTTACAGCACAGGAACAGGCCCTTTGGCTCATCTGTTTAAGCTGCTTACTATGATTAACCTGCACTGGGCCAATTGCCTTCCATACCCCTACCATCCATGTACCTACCCAAACTTCTCTTAGATGTTGAAATTGAACTCACATGCACACCTCGCGCTAAATCTTGCATTCTTTCCAGGAAGCACAGGGTTAATCAGCTGCTGTAAGGAGTTAGTTACCACCAAAGTTTTTCATATGGGAATAAAATGAATATCCTAACGTTCAACCAACACTTTTCCTTTTACCTGGGAGGTATCCAGCTTGTTGATGGCAAATTTGCAATTAGCTCCATAATTAAAACTTTCATTCTTGCTCTGCATCATAAACAATTCTCCATCTAGCTTTAACATATGTGGAGCTTGTAGCTGTTCATTAAAAAGAAATGAGAAATTAGAAACAAAAAACATTTCCACAATTTTGCTAATACTGTTATTCCTTGGTGCAATCCTGGGAAACATTAGTTAAAATTATATATTGTATATGGAAAAAGTGAGAGCAAAATGCATTGTGAGAATTTTGGTGAAATGCATTTCTATGCATGAAATGTGTGGTACTATTCCAAAGTAGCAACAGATAAAGCTATAAATGAACAAAAAGTAAATGGTATTACAATACAAACGCGCAAATTGAAAGTTCTTGAATCAAGGAATACACATACCTGGCAGTGAACTACAAACCAAATTACATTATATAGGATTTCAGTGTACCTGTAAACTATGGTCTGCATCAAAATGTACAAGGTACCAAAAAGCTGTGTCAGTTGATTTATTCTGATACTGTCCATGGAATGTCAATGCATCTCTTTTGTTGATTTTCATTGTGGCTTCTGCCTCAAATGTTGCCTGTTGGCACAGATCATTCCAGATATTAGTACCTGTACTTCCATACAATAAAAAAATAGAAATCAAAAACAGCATGTAAAAAGAAACTAATAATGAACAAAACTAATATTTAACTCTCTGCTGCCAGTAACCCAAATAAATATCTTCCATGGTACTAGTTTTAAATATTGATTTAAATAAAAACTATGATAAAATTATTCAAACAGGACAGTAAACACTTTATTCCACATGATTTAGCATAAGAAATAAATTACCATTAGAAAATGCTTTACACTGCTGCCATTTTTGTTCTAATTCAGCTGCCAACCTCATGTGAGTGTTGTCTGTTTTTAATCGAGAGGGATTTCCAGACTCACGACTTAACAAATGCAATAAGGTAAAACTGTATTTGAGGAACCGTGCTTGGTCTTGAAAATCCTTTCACCAGGGTCCCGGAGAACTGGAGAGTAGGAAATGTGCCTTTGTTTAAGGAAATAGGGATAAGCTAGGTAGTTATAGGCCAGCAAGCCTCATGTCTGCGGTAGGGAAGTAATTGGAGGGGACACTGAGCAATAGGATTCATGAACTTTTGGAAGAACGTGTCCTGCATATGGACAGTCAACATGTTTTGTGCGGGGCAGGTCACGACTTACAAACTTAACTGAATTTTTTGAGGAGGTGACAAAGCTGCTTGAAGAGGGTAAAGCGGTGGATGCTACCCCAGAGTAGATATCCTAAACTCCATTGGACAAGCTTTTAAGGTGTGTGTGTTTTTTTGGGGGGGGGGTTAGTTTAAAGTTGATGTGAGGGGCAATTTTGTTTTTTAAACAGAGTGATAGGTGCCTGGAAAAGGTTAACAGGGGTGGTAGCAGAATCGGGTAGTTTGGTGGACTTTACGAGGCTTTTAGACAGACACATGGATATGAAGGGAATGGAAGATTATGGATGATACACAAGAGGACATTTAGTATAAATTGGCATCAAGACAGGTACGACAATATGGGCCGAGTGACATGGCCCATGCTGCTGTATCATTCTATGTATCTACCCTATCCCGTCTGTCTTTTCCAAAATTACTAAAGACTCACAGTTTAAAGCAACTCAACTTCACAGGACGGCTCATGGATCTACATAACTATTAAATTTATAATAGACTGTTCCAAAACTTTCTAGAGGTTTACAAAACAATAGAAGATTTGGAAAGGGAACTGAGAGATTATTGCAGGTCACTGATTGGGAAGGAATATGGGAGATCTAAGTGTAGGTCAACCATTGAATCAAAGTATCATAGAAGGAAGCAATTCAGTTTATTGAGTTAGTGAAATCTCCTTTTATGGAAACTTCATCAGTCCCAAAACCCTGCAAATTATTCACCCCTACACATATATCTAATTCTATCTCAAATGCAATGGTATGCATCACCTATACAGGCTTTATCGTGAAACATTTTCCTCATGTACCTCTTACACCTTGTGCCCAGAATTTTAAATCACTGCTTCCTGATTCTTGAACCTTACTCAATATTTTGTTTTGGGACAGTCCTATCATCTTAGATATCAGGTTGGTGCAGTGATTCCCAACAGGGATGGTTATGTGTCCTAAGGGGGCGTTCGCGGGTCTTCAGGGGGCATTAAGTGGCACCTAACTTGAGGGATGAGACTTGACCAGCCACTAGTAGAGCAGGCACTTCCAAAAAAAACGATGAGGCGCTGGAACATTGGAAGAACCATAACTCTGCAGGCAGTAAGCATCATCGTAACAACACTGCTGAAATCTCATCAGACCTTACCACCCAAACTAACAGTATTTGGGATGCATAAATTAGCAACCCAGGATGCCCAATAGTTTCCCTTGACTCACTGCATGGTAGGAGTTCATGCAGTTTAATAATTAAGTCAAGTACACCCTCTCAACTTTCTCTATCAATCTGCGGAAAACAGGTTGCATAACGATACAACGCGGCACAAAACCAAATAGAACCAATCAGAGGACACCCGGCCCCGTGGATTCCTCTTGAGGTGTTCAAAGCAATCGCGGCTTCACACGTGCGGTCAGGAACCATCTTTGGGGAATATGAGACCTCACATGATTGATAGCAAAGTGTGAAAAATCTCATACAATTGGTGAAAGATTAATAATGCCTGTTATATCAGCTCAGCACTGTTCTCAAAATGGATACCAGTATTTTAAGATCAATTCCTCTGAGTAATAACTCTGTAGCTCATTGTACTGATGAAATGAGTGAAGACACTGAGTATCAACTGTGCACAGAGCTACAAAAAATAGAATTTGTGAAACAACTAGATGAGTCAACTGTGAGAGACAATGAGGCTTTGCTAATGGCATATGCCAAATGCCTTCCTAAAGTACATATAGACAACATCCACTGCCTTGCCTTCATCTACTTTCCTGGTAACTTCCTCAAAAAAACTCTAAGATTGGTTAGACACAACCTACCATGTACAAAGCCGTGCTGACTATTCTTAATCAGTCCATGTCTATCCAAGTACTTAGAGATCCGGTCCCTGTGAATGCCTTCCAATAACTTTCCCACAACTGATATCAGACTCACTGGCCTATAATTTCCTAGTTTCTGGTTACAGCCTTTTTTTTGAAAACAGCAGAACACCACTGGCTATCCTCCAATCCTCTGGTACCTCTCCTGTTGCTGAGGATGATTTAAATATTGCTGCTAGGGCCCTGGCAATTTCTACACTTGCCTCCCATAGGGTCTTAGGGAACACCTTGTCAGGTCCTGAGGATTTATCAACTCTGATTTGCCTCAGGGTAGCAAAACCTCTTCCTTTGTAATCTGAACGGGTCCATGAAGTTGATGCTGCTTTGCCTCACTTCTATAGACTCTCTAACGGTCTTTTGAGTAAATGCAGATGCAAAGAATGCATTTAAGATCTCCATCATCTGTTTTATCTCTACACATGGATTAAATTCTGGTCTTCCAGAGGACCAATTTTGTCTCTTGCAATCCTTTTGCTCTCATCATACCTGTAGAATCCCTTAGGATTCTCTTCCACCTTGTCTGCTAGAGCAACCTTATGCCTTCTTTTAGCCTTCCTGATTTCTTTCTTAAGTGTTCTCTTGCATTTCTTGTACTCCATTAAAAACTCATTTGTTCCCACTTGGGTATACCTGCTGCGCACCTCCTATTTTCTCTTAACCTGGGCCTCAATATCTCTTGAAAACCAAGGTTCCCTACATTTGTTATCTTTACCTTTTATTATGACAGGCACATAAAAGCTTTATACTCTCAAAATTTCACTTTTGAAGGCCTCCCACTTTCCAAGTACAGCTTTGCCAGAAAACAGCCTGTCCCAATCCACACTTATCAGATTATTTTTGATACCATCAAAATTAGCCTTTCTCCAATTTAGAATCTCAACACGCAGACCAGACCTATCGCCTTGTATATTTACTTTAAAACTAATGGAATTGTGATTACTAGATCCAAAGTGTTCCCTTACATAAACTTCTGTCACCTGCCATGTCTCATTCCCTAGCAGCAGATCCACTATCTCATGCTCTTTCTTTGGGACTTCTAAGAAATGATGAAGGAAACTTCCCTGAATACGTTTGACAAACTCTGTCCCATCTAGTCCTTTTACAGTATGGGATTCCCAGTCAGTATGTGGAAAGTTAAAATCACCTACTATAACAACCTTATGTTTCTTGCAACAGTCCGCAATTTCTTCACAAATTTGTTCCTCTAAAACCCTAGGACTGTTCGGTAGCCTGTAATATAGCCCCATTAATGTGGTCATACCTTTCGTATTTTTCAGTTCTACCCATAACACCTCACTAGTCCAGTTTTCCAGCCTGTCCTGATGGACTACTGCTGTGGCATTTTTCCTGACTAGTAATACCATCCTATCTCCTTTAATCCCTCCCAATCTGTCACGTTTAAAACAACAGAGCTCTGGAATAATGAGCTGCCAATCCTGCCACCAACTCTCACTAATGGCTACAACGTCATAATATCCAGGTGTTGATACATACCCTGAGCTCATCCACCTTTGCTATGATACGTTTTGCATTGAAATATACACAGCTCAGGACACTAGGTGCACCGTGCTCAACACACGCAAAATGCTGGAGGAACTCAGCAGGACAGGCGGCATATAGAAAAAGAGTACAGTCAATGGTTCAGGCCAAAACCCTCCAACAGGACTGTACTTTTTTCCTAGATGCTGCCTGGCCTGCTGAGTTCCTCCAGCATTTTGTGTGTGTTGCTTGGATTTCCAGCATCTGTAGATTTTCTCTTGTTTGCACTATGATTAACCTTTTGATTACTGACTTTGTCTGAGGTGTCACCAACATCTGCCTCCACAACCTCACCACTATCTGTTCTGGCATTCTGGTTCCCACCTCCCTACAACTCTAGTTTAAACCCCACTGTGCATCATTAACAAACCTTCTCGCTAAGATACTAGTCCCCCTCTAATTCAGGTGCAAACTGTCCTTTCTGTACCTCTCTCACCTTCCTAGGAAGAGAGCCCAATGATCCAAAAATCTTATGCTCTCCCTCCTGCTCCAACTCCTTAGCCACGAGTTAATCTTTCTAGTTCTGGCCTCACTGGCATGTGGCATGGGTAGTAGTCCTGAGATCATTACCCTGGAAATCCTGCCCTTTAGCTTATCACCTAACTCCCTGAAATCCCTGTGCAGAACCTTGTCATGCATTCTACCTATATCATTTGTACCTACGTGGACTACAACCTCTGGCTGTTCACCCTCCCACTTAAGAATGCTGAGGACTCCATCCTGGACCCTGGCACCCGAGAGTGAACATACTATCCGGGAATCTCGTTCTCACCCACAGAGCCTCCTGTCCCTTCCCCTAACTAATGAATCCCCTATCACCACAGCCTGCCTGCGCTGACCCCTTCCCTTCTGAGTCACAGAGCCAGTTACAACTTCAATTTCAACCTCTGTGCCCACCTGCTTAACCTATTTGAAGATTTTTTTTGAAGGTGTCATGTCCCTTCGAAAGTCATCAACTTCAAGATTTGAATAAAAACAGAAAACGCAGGAAACAAAGCTCAGCAGGTCAGGCAGCGACTGTGGCAGAGAAACAATGACCTCCCCAGAATCAGGATGGTGAGGAAACAAGTATATCTGAAGTTGTAAGGAGGCGTCGGGCAGACGGAACAAAGAGTGATGGGGCGATTATCGCTGCTGTGGCAACACAGTTGCTGTTTTACTCATTCATTTTATTTCAGATTTCCAGCAATTTCAATACTGACTGTCCTCAGGTTCTGAACACCCACTTCATGTACACCCCTACACACGAACAAGCTCCCAAAACATTATTAAATTCTAAAATCTGATGTGCATCCATTTGTTCATTGCTATGAACAGCAGAACCATTCTCCCCTCTCTCTCCACTTTTAGCAATCATTCTTTCTTTTCTTTTGAGTCTTACGTGCATTAATACTATTCATTACTAATCTGTGGAAGCATGGCCACTATATATTTTTTTTAGATGATGAGGACACTCAGTCCTCGTTTATTGTCATTTAGAAATGCATGCATTAAGAATGCATGCATCCAGAGTGATATCACAAAAAAACAGGACAAACTAAAGACTAACACTGACACGACCACATAATTATAACATATAGTCACAGCAGTGCAAAGCAATACCATAATTTGATAAAGAGCAGACCATGGGCACGGTAAAAAAAAGTCTCAAGGTTCCGATCGACTCCCAATAGTCCTGATAGCAGGCGGCAAAAGGGAGAAACTCTCCCTGCCATAAACCTCCAGGCGCCGACAACTGCCGATGCATTGGAAGCACCCGACCACAGCCGACTCTGAGTCCATCCGAAAACTTCGCGCCTCCGACCAGCCCCTCCGACACAGCCTCTTGAGCACCATCCTCTGCCGAGCACTTTGACCCTGTCCCGGCTGCCGTGCAACAAGCAAAGCCAAGAACTCGGGGCCTTCTGCTCCGAAGATTCTGGATCACACAATAGCAGCGGCAGCAAAGAAGGCATTTCAGAAGTTTCTCCAGATGTTCCTCCGTTCTCTCACGTCTGTCTCCACCAAATCAGGATCGTGCACGGCACCCTACTTGACAGATAACAGATATCATTCACCGGAGTGGCCGCTGCGCGCTGCGTCACGCCGCCATCTTCTCCTCCTCAATAGTGAGAGATTTTGGTGCATTTTCTGACTTAAGGACAAAATTGTCTATAGACAGCTGTAAAAGTAGAACCCATTCATTATCTGGGGATAGCCTGTATTCTGCATCTCACAGTTCCAGAATACATTTTTTTTAAAGAGTGCTGCTTGAATTATTTTTGTCAATTTGTGCACCTCCAGACAGATCAGCCACAAGGTATAAGCAATCCTTTCTTATAATGTATATTTGAAACACATCAAAAGCAATTACCTAGACAGTTGTGATCTCTGCCCTACTGCACACATCTCAGCTTTTCTCTCCATCAGTGATCCTCTCTGCAACTTAAAACAAACTTCTGAAGAACTGCCCAGATATAAAATATTAAGTCTGTTTCTTCCTCCACAGATGCTATTTGACATCCTGAACATATTTAGGATTTTGCTTTAAGTTTTGTTTCTTATTTTTGACGTTTAATGATCAAATAATGCTAATCTGCAGTAATTTCTGGGACAGCTATGGGATATATGCCCTATTCAACCAGCTCGTCCAGAATTTTGGTGATCACTTTCTTGCCACAAGTTACTGTCTGACTTACATAATAATAAATTCAAGCATTGTGTATACATTACTATAATTTTAAGCAAATTCCAAGCCAAAATGCTTTAGAATTTCTGTTTATAAAGCCATGAGAATACTTCTGTGGGACTGAGTATTGTGTGCAGTTTTGGTCTCCAAATTTGAGGAAGGACATTCTAGCTATTGAGGGAGTGCAGCGTAGGTTCACGAGGTTAATTCCCAGGATGGTGGGACTGTCATATGTTGAAAAATTGGAGCGACTGGGCTTGTATACTCTGGAATTTAGAAGGATGAGAGGGGATTTGATTGAAACATATAAGATTATTAAGGGATTGGACATGCAAGAGGCAGGACACATGTTCCCGATGTTGAGGGAGTCCAGAACCAGAGGCCACAGTTTAAGAATACGGGGTAGACAATTTAGAACGGAGTTGAGGAAAAATTTTTTCACACAGAGAGTTGTGGTTCTGTGGAATGCTCTGCCTCGGAAGGCAGTGGAGGACAATTCTCTGGATTCTTTCAAAAAAGGGTTAGATAGAGCTCTTAAAGATAGTGGAGTGAAGGGATATGGGGAGAAGGCAGTAAAAGGGTACTGATTGTGGATAATCAGCCATGATCACAGTGAATGGTGGTGCTGGCTCGAAGGGCTGAATGGCCTACTCCTGTACCTACTGTCTATTGTCTAGTGACTACAACCTTGCAGATTCAAACACTCTAGAATTTACGACTTGTTACTTACCTTGTTCAGTGTTATGTCACCTTTCAGTTTATGTTTCGAAATCTAACTGGATGAGAAGCATCTTTACATTCAAAGGTCAGTAGGAATTTAGTATGCTCGACCTCAAAGGACTGATTGTCTTCAATGCTTTTATTGGTAATGGTATCAAAGTACATAGATGTAAGAGGGATGGTTGTCTATGGAGCTGAGGGTCACACCGGCCAATACCTAGTTTGGGAATTGAAAGGCCTAATCCAGTGCCTATGGATTGTACCTGAGAATAGGGTTATCAGAACCATACTCACAACATGGTCAGTCTTCGTTTTGATGCAGCCTTCCACGTTCTTTGGAATTACTTCACCGTTATATGGATGTATTAAAGCAACACACACCTGTAAAATGAAGTAGTGGAAATATTTTATCATATATTAACAATGTATTAAAAAAATAAAACTTAATACCCTGCATTCCAAATATTATTCTACTAAAATGTTAGAAGTGCAAAAAACAGTATGTGTCCTGAGGCTAGAAGTAGCAACTGGAATGTGAAGAGTAAACTGAAATTAATAAAAGTTAGCCAAGATTCTTTACTGTGTCGGGCACACGACACATAAACATAATGCAACAAGAAAGGAAAGATCTTTTTAACCAATTTCAGCTCTACACTGCTTTGTCAGACAGTATAACTGTCACACTAACTGCACTTCCAGCAATCTGCAGAAATAAATGGATGGCTGAAATTCCAAACAAAAATGAGTTAACCTTTGTGGCAGTGCAACACAAGTACAATTAAAAAAATCAGTGAGTCAAATTATAGTAAATATTGACTTTGGCTAAGGAATATTAGTAAGGCATTTTAAAGTTGTGTTGATTCTGTCTCTTACAAATGGGTTTTCAGGCTGGTATCCAAGAGTGAGTGTGTGAATAGTTTCTTCTTTCTCATTCACCAAGGCTTTTACTTCCAAACGATAATGCATCTTCCTCTTATCTACAGTGAAAGTCTCCTGCAGGAGGGTTTTCTGTGGAATTGGCAGCTTAAAAGGATGTCTATAGAATGAAACAGCACAATAAAGAATGAATAATTAGAGATAAAAGAGAATGTGAACTTTGGCTCAGAATTTGCCTAATAGACATTAACAGTTTTGATGATGACAATTTCATTAATTTGTAAATTGTCTATCAATTTGCAGGGAGGTAATATTCTCTGTATCATGGATCAATTGCTGAAAGATTTGAGTTGCCTTGAGATGCCCTCATAAGCCTAAACAACTCAAGACTAAGAAATTGCGACATTTATATTGCAAATGCAAATTAAACATTGCAGAATATTAGGGCACCATTCATTTCCGTGAGATGTCTTTTAGTAATGAAATGCATGATTTCCTAAGGCCATGGAAGCTCTATGAATCACAATGGAGACAGAAAATAAGGAATCACATTCTTGTAATTAGTATATTGTTTTGAAAAAGTTAGAATTTATTTATCTAACTTCTCCATTCTGACTCTTTTCAAATCTCTTTCTTAGTAAAATTTAATAATCCCCCTTTTAAATTCTTTATTATTATACTCTAACTATTCCTGTTTCTTTCCCCATTACGGTACTCCCAAAATATCTTCAGCTCTAAGGCACATTGGCATGTCCAGAAATTTGGAAAGGTGCTACTGAATATACTGTACTCTCAATGGCCACTTTATTAAGTACAGGAGTAGAATCCAGTGTGGTCTTCTGTTGCTGTAGCCCATCCACTTCGAGGTTCAGCACACTGGGCATTCAGAGATTCTCTTCTGCACTCCAATGTTGTAATTTGAATTGCTATCACCTTCCTGTCAGCTTGAACCACTCTGGTAATTCTCCTGAAACCTCTCTCGTTGACAAGGTATTTTCACCCACAAAACTGCCGCTAACTGTATGTTTTTTTGGGTTTTTTTTTTGCACCATTCTCTGTAAATTCTAGAGACTGTTGTGCATGAAAATCCCAGGAGATCAGCAGTTTCTGAGATACTCAAATCACCCTGCCTGGCACCAACAATCATTCCACAATCAAACACGAGGAATTCTGCAGATGCTGGAAATTCAAGCAACACACATCAAAGTTGCTGGTGAATGCAGCAGGCCAGGCAGCATCTCTAGGAAGGGGTACAGTCGACGTTTCAGGCCGAGACCCTTCGTCAGGACTAACTGAAGGAAGAGCTAGTAAGAGATTTGAAAGCGGGAGGGGGAGATCCAAAATGATAGGAGAAGACAGGAGGGGGAGGGATGGAGCCAAGAGCTGGACAGGTGATTGGCAAAAGGTATATGAGAGGATCATGGGACAGGCAGTCCAGGGAGAAGGAAAAGGGGGAGGGGGGGGAAACCCAGAGGATGGGCAAGGGGTATAGTCAGAGGGACAGAGGGAGACAAAGGAGAGTGAGAGAAAGAATGTGTGTATATAAATAACGGATGGGGTACGAGGGGGAGGTGGGGCATTAGCAGAAGTTAGAGAAGTCAGTGTTCATGCTATCAGGTTGGAGGCTACCCAGACGGAATATAAGGTGTTGTTCCTCCAAACTGAGTGTGGCTTCACCTTTACAGTAGAGGAGGCCGTGGATAGACATGTCAGAATGGGAATGGGATGTGGAATTAAAATGTGTGGCCACTGTGGCCACAATCAAAGTCACTTAGATCACATTATTTCCCCATTCTGATACTTGGCCTGAACATCAACTGAACCTCTTGACCATGTCTGTGTGCTTTTATGCATTGAGTTGATGCCACACAATTGGCTGATTCAATACTTGTATTAATGAGGTGTACAGGTGTACCTAATGAAGTGGCCACTGGGAATAGTTATATTACTAGCCAATTGGATTCCCAGCTAATTAGCTGATAACTCTTGTGAATAGCAATGGAAAAGATGACTGAAGAGCTAATTAGTTTGTGACTATTATTTTACCTGCTTCCTTCAACCTTTGAAATCTTTGTCCTGACAACTTTAACCAGTCCTAGAATTATTTGATTATTATTATTATTATTATTATTATTATTTGAATCTTATCAGATAACAGAAGACTGAACCATCCTGCAGTACTCCAGTTCTGTTTGGATTTTGACTGAGCATCATCACCAGGATGGACATTTCAGTGCCCGTCCACAGACCCTGTGCAAGCTTCATTGTCTACATATCACCACACTAACAATTATACTGCAAAATACAGTTGCTTAATTTACAAGAGTAAAGGATCCCAAATACATTCCCTGTAAAGCTTTCTCAAATGAATCCCACGGACAGTAGATAGCTCACTGACATTGTGAAACCAAATTCAGACCAGAACAGCTATCACCTAAATTGGATTGATGCACGGTTCTGGAACAACATCTTCTCCCTCTTCAGTTCCTCAGTCTGTCCTATCAACTGCACCAGCGACGGTGGGCCCTTACTGGTTGTCCAAAGGGCTACCACTGATAGGACTTTTCTCTTCTTCGGCTGTGAATTGACATCAAATCACAAGATGCTCATGAACAAGAAGTTCCCTTAAAAATATACAGATCCAGATATTTCCTGCTAGTATTTTATAGACACAACTTGCCAAACCTCAAGTGATTCAAATATTCTTGCCAAAGACACAAATTCAATTTTGCTTTTGACAGAGGAAAACACTTCAGTGACTCTGTTTAAAGTGGCTAGCAACTAGCTAAATCTATTTTCAGTTGGAAACATCAGGACTCCAATAATGGCAATGTTCGATCAAGACAAGGTACATTTAGGACTAAACTGTTTTAAGTAAAGAATAAACTACTCCAAAGAAATTGGATTTAATAACTAAATTGGTTTGGGATTACTAACTTTAAAATTTGTTTTAAAAACAACATAAGGATCTGGATTTTTGATTTTCAAAATGTTTGTCCATATTAAATTACTGCTCATTGACAAACTCTGTTCTAGGTTACATCTTTTCAGAGGAAACGTGATTGACTAGGTCACTGACCCATGGTCATTCAGCAAAATTATTAATAGTCCCACAAGTAACTTCGGATAGCTCAACAATGACAAGTTGGATTAATATCCAAAACAAATGAGGAAGCTATTCCCTTTGTATCAAATGTTTAAAATATTATTTTGAGTTAGTTTTAGAGAGAGATACAAATACAGTGGATTCCGGTTAATTGGGACCAGTATATTTCGGCCCAATTATGCAGCTGCCCCAATTAACTGAAGTTTAATGGCAATATTTAAAAAGACAAACTACCGTTTAATTGACTAATGTGTATTTACATAAAGTACAGAACAAATTAGAGCACTATGAATACTACTACTACTATAAAACTGTGTATTAGTTCTAAATAGTCATTGACAAAGGAATTCATGCAGTGTATGTGTTCCTTTGATTGACTGTAAACAAACTCAATCAGTGTGGACACCTAGTGTAGATAATGGACTGCTTTCATACAATGTTATTGAGAATTGCACCCTCCATATCTTCATTTTCCTTGTAGCATCCAGATGATTGTCAATACCCTCAAATTCATTTTGTTCCTAACTTATTGAAGTCGTGAAATGGTTCATTTTCACTCCAGGTGGTTTCTGGCATCTCCAAGCCTGAATCCTTCAAACCACAGTGAGCAAAGCAATTCCGGATTGTCTTATTGCTTATTTCTCACCAACTATCAGTGACAAAACTCATTGCTTGTTGTACACAAGTGCAAGCAATTGATGATATTTCAAAACTGTTAAAATGATATTTAACATCCACACAAGTGCACGTGTCCCAACACTAGTTAGAAACTGTTTGGCAACAGTCTCCTGCCCCAGTTAGCGCCATAGTGCCCAAATAAATGAAGGGAATCCTGGCTATTTTGTCAATTAGTTTTTCTTCTTTAAGAATTCTCCCAAATAAGCTGCTGCCTTGACTAACCACTGGCTCAGTTAACCAGAATCCACTGTAACAGATAATCTGGAAAATGTTAATCCAGATATCATGTATTATGCAGTTAGAATAAACCTGTCAGGTAATGGTTTCAACAGATAAAAAGTTAATTTATGGCTGGTATCAGGTGTTATTTTCCATACAGATGCTGATAAATTTTTGAGTTTTCAGGGAAAGTGGTGGAAGCGAAAATTTTGTAATCATTTCCTTCTTAGCTCGATTGTAGTGCCCATGATAGATGGGAAGAAATAATTTGTAAGTGACAGGATAACACTCCACACTCCCCGTCAAGTGAACTGCATTGTACATTCTGCCCCATCACAGCATGTAAAAGCTCACCTCTTCTTTGTTCACACAGCTGGCCGTGAAATTAAGCATTTTCTTCTGATGCTTTAGCCAAAACCACAAAGTCTTGACTTTTTCTTTACTTTCCAGAAGAATCTTATTCTTAACTGGCAGGTTCCAAAGTGTGACCACCTCGCTGTGGCTCCTGAACAGGCTCTCTGTGAAGTATCCAACAGCGGATGCCTGAAAGAATGTCAAATGTTTTTAGTAAATGCGCCTATTCATACCACAGTTATTAGTAAAGCTCAATTTAGTGGTCTTTTGGGTCTGGTCAGTTCTGCAGTATATGTTCCACTATACCAAAAAAAAAACTGATTTATAGCTTGGCATAAAAAGAACAGCTTGGGAAAGTAAACTGGATCAGTGAAATCTAAAGATTATGGACGGCTTAGATTAATTGTTCCTCCCTCTACAGTCTTTAATTTTGAGAAATTCATTCTATACAAAACAATCTTAGAGATGCTGAGATTTGAACCAGTACAAATATACTTCAACAATGCCAAGAATTCAATTCCCACTTGCTAGCATTAAACTCTGTTCACTCAGAAGCATTGTAACCTCAGTAATGAATGTGTTTCTTAGTTTCACTTGCCAGCAGGGCACATTAAGAGAATTAAAAAACAGGCATGTGCGATGATGGATATGTTGATGTTTCTCAGGGGAAGTCCAGACTGAGGAGCTATAGGAGGGAAAGGATGACAGGACACAGGAATGAAACTGCAGTTTTCTGGCTGCACAGAGCCTGCAGGTGAAGTTAGTGAAACTGGGACCCCCGGGTCTGAAGTTCACTCCGAAGAGCACAGAGGGGATGAGAGATCTTGGGCAGGCATCAAACTTCATTTCCCATAAAAGGAACAGATGCAGTAGGGGCTTGTGCAGAGTCAGGAGGGTGGAGAAGATGGCGACGCGACGGCAGTGCGCGCGGCCACTTCGGTGATGAATATCTGTCAAGCAGGGGACCGTGCACAATTCTGATTTGATGGAGACAGACGTGAGAGCACAGCGGAACATCTGGAAAACTTCTGAAATGCCCGCTTCATTGCCACTGCTACTGTGTGGTAAGCGGAATCTCCAGAGCTGAAGGCCCCGAAATCCTCAGCTTTGCGTGTTTCAGCGGCTGGGGAGAGGTCGAAGGCGCTCGGCAGAGGATGGCGCTCGGGAGGCTGTATCGGAGAGGCTGGTCGGAAGCTCGAAGTTTTCGGACGGATGGACTCCGTGTCGGCTGGGGTCAGCTGCTTCCAAGGTATCGGCAAGTTGACGGTGCCTGGAGGTTTATGGCAGGGAGTTTCTCCCTTTTGCCGCCTGCTATCGGGGACTCAGGAGTCGATCGACTTGGGAATTTGAGACTTTTTTTTACTGTATCCATGGTCTGTTCTTTATCAAATTATGGTATTGCTTTGCACTGCTGTAACTATATGTTATACTTATGTGGTTCTGTCAGCGTTAGTCTTTGGTCTGTCCTGTTTTCTGTGATATCACTCCGGAGAAACATTGTATCATTTCTTAATGCATGTATGCATTTCTAAATGACAATAAAAGAGGACTGAGTGTTCTCATAATCTAAATCTAAAGTAGCTATCATTTGTTACTGGGAAGATGCTGAAGTCTATAGTCAAATGCTGGTCATTGAAAGCTTAATTCAAACAAACAAATGTAACAGGATTTTATGAAAGGATTATAAGTGAAGGGTGATCAGTAACAGGTTGATTGAACACATTGGTTTCCCAGCTGCCTCTGCATACTTGGAAAATTACCTCCCTGCCTTAAAACAAGGAAAGCACGAATCTCCTACCACAGCAGAGAGTGAAAGCCATGGCAGGAGTGATTTGGGAGGACTGGACAGAGTGGCCAGCCATGAGTAAACAAGGAAAGTTGAAGAAGGGCCTATTGGAGGAAGGTGTTCACCTCAGCTGGAGATCCTTAATCTGAGATAAAACTTAGCATTCCAGCTAAGGCCTGCTTCAGTGATCTTGTACATCCTGATTGTGTGGTAAACTTTTGCATGTGATACCAAGGGAGAACTTTACATCTCAGTGTATGCTCGGCAGTCTCCGTGTGCTTGCACAGCACACACGTGGAGACTTTACAGTACTTTAGACTTGAAAGTAGAACTCCATAACCTAAAGTGTAGGTACGCCGCCTTAAATTGTGAACCTCTTCAAATATGTGTCAACTCATTTTTCCTTTTAATTATATACATCAAATTTCCTAATTATATTCTACATCGCCCATTTGCAAGCTGCAATTCTTCAATTTTGGCAGTGTGAAAATGTACAACTCATGTTACTAACTCAGTATTTATGGCATACTGCCAATGTTTCACAATCAAAGAATGCAACTCAAATTTTTGTATACATCAGATCATTATGGTGCAGGAGGTATTCGACGTAATTTTAAAAATGAACAACTGAGATGATTGTCTAGAATTAAACATATTTTAAGCAAATTAAAATAATCAAGTATAATTTTTCCACTTATTTTCATTTTCCAACATTCACTTTCTAATAGATCGAATAACAAATTTCCATTCCCTGGGTGAGAACATGGACAAATAAACCTTTCAGGCTGTTCCTCATCTGACCCCAAATGCATCAAGGAAGACTTTGATTTCATCAGGCTAGATTCTGAGTTTGATGAAGATTGTATGCTACAGATCAGTTGTTATATTTGGCACATGTTCTCAGAGTTTCTTCAAGATTTTATCGAGATGCCAGAAACATCAGCCAAGTATCCAAAATATGCACTGTACCCACCAGGGCACCTGTAACCTATATGTACAGGACAAGCAACTGAGTTGGCTTGTCACCATATCAAATTAGAAAAGTACCCAGAAAAATCTGAGGCAGAAACTATCACTTTGACGATTTATTTCAAGGTTATTAATGGTCCAGAGGTCAAATCAAAAGTCGGGAAGAAATTGAAAGAGTGAAAACAGACAGACAAGAAATTAAAATATTTCCAAAATTCTTCAAAAGTAATCAATATCTGAAGGAAGGGCACTCCAAATTTATGAAAGCTATTTTCAGATCAGAGAAGATATTCAAGTGCAATTAAGACAAGCGTTTACTGTTAAATGAGTTCTTGCACTGGAAAGACAATCATTAAGTGTTTCTGGGATTTTTGGTCTGTATCTATTAATATCTAGTGCCATTTGATTTTATTCCATAGACTGAAATAGTGAGATAGATAGAGGGATAACATTACACATGGCTTTTGCAGAAGTAAACCATATTTCTTATTTGGAGGCTTTATGTTGTAGTCACTGGAAAGGGCTGCCACATTTCCACGATTATAATTATAATCCTCACCATTACTTTAATGCAAAATCTAGTCCCGTATTTGGAAGTATATCAGCGAGATATGAATCAACCACCCCAACTAATTTGGCAACAGAACCGTAGCATAAATGTCAAAAGAAAATGAGGCCAAGACACACTCGCTTTCCAATATAAACTTACTTCTGCAACACTGTGAAGCCAAAGAATCAAGTTTAATAATACTTGGACATAAACTGTATGGTTCTTGAGTTTAATCCCTGACGTAAATTATTCAGAAGGTACATGTACAATAATATGCACATATTATCACATTGTTATATCGAACAATTAATGGTCTTTAAAGAGGAGAGTAGAGACTATTGCTAACCTTTAAGTAGGTGGTGCTGGGAGTATGAATATGGATTCTTCCTTCCCTCTTGTTGCCTTTGTTCTTGTAGTAGGTGTAGATGACCAAGTTTTTCACAGATATTGCCTTGGCTGCTGTAATTTCTACACTTGATTGGTAAGCACGGACATGAGGCTGGTTCAGCTTGTGTGAGGAGTGGAGATAAAGCCAAGGAGTGTCCAGATTCAATGAACCTTCACAGAAGTTGAGGGAGAAAAGAGTTTTACATGAGAGGAAAGTTGGAATTTGTAAATGAATCCTTTGAACAACTATCGGGTTGATGTTTAAAAGCTTGAGATTTCTCTTAATGTTGTTGCATTTGTTACCTTGTTTCTGTGGTATTGCTGCATAGACAGATGCCAGGAAGTATTGAAGACCTGTCTTAGAGCTGCCAAGCGATATTGCACCAACTCTAAACCAAATTGAGAAGCCAACGCCATCTCCAATGGGATTGCACCACCAAGCACATCTTTCCCTCCCCCCTCCACTTGCTGCTTTCCGCAAGGATTGCTCCCTACGTGACTTCCTTGTCCATTTGTTCCGTCCCACTGATCTCCCTCCTGGCACTCACCCTTGCAAGTGGAACAAGTGCTACACCTGACCCTACACTTCCTCCCTCACTTCCATTCAAGGCCCCAAACAGTCCTTCCAGCTGAGGCTGGTGGGATCACACACTGTGTCCAGTGCTGCTGGTGTGGCCTCCTATGTATCAGTGAGAACTGACGTACACTGGAAGACTGCTTCACCAAGCACCTACGCTCCATCCATCAGAAAAAGTGGGATCTCCCAGTGGCCGCCCATTTTAATTCCACTTCCCATTCCCATTCTGACATGTCAGTCCATGGCCACCTCTACTGTCGTGATCAGGCTCAGCATTGGAGGAACAACACCTTAGTCTGGTAGCCTCCAATCTGATGGCATGAATATCGATTTCTCGAACTTCTGGCAATGGCCCCCCATCCCTCTCCGTTCCCCATCCCTTTTCCCTCTCTCACCTTATCTCCTTGCCTGCCCATCGCCTCCTTCTGGTGCTCCTCCCCCTTTTCTTTCTTCCATGGCTTTCTGTCCTCTTCTATCACACTCTCTATCTCTTTCACCAATTAACTTCGCAGCTCTTTACTTCATCCTTCCCCCTCTCAATTTCAGCTATCACCTTGTGTTTCTCTTTCCCCTCCCCCCACATTTAAAATCCATTCCTCAGCTTTTCTCTCCAGTCCCGCTGAAGGGTCTCGGCCCGAAATGTTGACTGTACTCTTTTCCCTAGATGCAGCCTGGCCTGCTGAGTCCCTCCAGCATTTGGTGTGTGTAACTCTAAACCAAATATAGTTTTCCTTCTCTACAGCTTTTCTCCAGGAAATGCATCCAGAAATTCTAGTGTGTCCTAAAAGGGAGGAGAAGGCAAAAAAGGAAGAAAGCTTCTCCAAATGAGCTGCAACTAGACTAGAGCGGGATGATGCAACAAGGCTGAAACTGGAAGTCTTAGAGATTACAGTGTTCAGTCCGAAGTTCAACTCAAGCCCGAATACAGCACCAAAGTTTTCAAACAGTCTGGTTCACTGTAAGCCAGGGAGAATGACAGAGATGGAGGCTAAAGAAAAGAGTTTTGAGATGAATATAATGGCTTCAGTCTTCTCAATATTTAACTTCATCTCACCTAGTACTGGGTGTGGGATAACAGTCGAGCAATTTAGGCTGCAGAGCCAGGAGTGGGGTGATGAGGCAGAGCTGTGTGTCTTCAGCACACACATGGAAACATGCACTGGAGTACAGTGCACGGAATGATCCTGGGGAGACACCAGTGAGTAATGTACATGCCGAGAAGATAAGGCATTACTAATAGTTTTCCAGTTTTGAATAAAAGGACAAGAATAAAATCAGCCAGTCTAAGAGGTGATGCAGTGTCCCTTTCTTCGATTCTGCCTGCTCCCCTCTTGCATTGTGTAAGCCTAAACCACCATTTCCCCTACAGAGCTTTACTTTCAGCTGTTTCCCAGATACATGGTCCTTCCAGCTGTCGAGGAGCCTTTACAACATTTTGTTTTGCTTTACAACATTACAAGGTTTCTGCTTTCCCAGGCCTTCTGTCACTGGGTCTCAGTTAAAATTGCTTATGCATCTCAATGATGCCCCTATTTAAGTTTGGCTCTGTTTCAAATTGGAGATAAAATTCATTTACTGGACTTTCCCTCCCCCCCCCACCCCCAAATGAGCAATATGGAAATGTACTTCAGATTCTCTCTAATTCCCATTCTCAGTGACCCCAAACCCAGGTTTGTTTGGCTACTCCAGCCATTTGGGAGCTCTTTAATATTCCAATCTGGTATCAACACCTAAAAGGAAAATGTATAACCATCTTGGCCAAAATAACTGCTTGATCTGTTCTCAGTGAATTCAAAAAGTGAACATCAGATCCAATTATTCTAAATTGAATGATAATGTGGTATGTAATGAAATTTTTACATCTTAAAAAGGCCTAAGATAACATTTTTTTGAGGCGATGCCCCATAAAAGGCAGTATCCATCATTAAGGACCCCCAACACCCAGGACATGCCCTCTTCTAATTGCTACCATCAGAGAGGAGGCACAGGAGCATGAAGATACACTCAACCATTCAGAAGCAGATTCTTCCCTTCCACTATCAGATTTCTGAATGGACACTGAAACCATGTACACTACCTTCCTATTTTTCTCATCTCTATTTCCTTGCACTACTTATTTATTTTTTTGATATACTCCATATTGTAATTTATAGGTTTTTTAAAAAAAATGTATTACAATGTACTGCTGCCGCAAAATAACACATTTCACAACATATGCTAGTGATATTCAACCCGATTTTGATTCTGATTCTGAGGATAACATTTATATTTAATGTTTATTATTCTTTGTACTTTTGGTGCACTGACAACTTCTGGGTTAAACTAGAGCTCTGTCATGAACTAACTTCAAGTTCAAGTACATATAAGGTATCCATTCACACTTCTTACTCTTGGAAATGAACACGTTATTGCAAACATTTATCTGATTTTTTTCACACATTTATGACATTAACAATGAGAAAGGATTCTGTTCTGAAATTGCTGCCAGAACCAGACACTTGCACAAAATCCTTGACATAGGAAGAAAGCAGTTACACCATTACTCACTGTTGACAATGGCAGTAAAATATTTGTTTCATTTTGGCTTAAAAACAATATTTCTTTCTGAACATAAGTTGAATCATAACCTCTCGGTTGTGCAAAAACTTAAAACACGGTTTTCTTGTAATGCATCGGCTTCTAATCTTCTTACCTTCCCACTTCTTTAGATTAGGTTTTGATGTATCCTTCCACTGAAGTCCCGCTTGGAATGGAATCTTGTCATTGTAGAAAACTTTGGCTTCTGTGTTGCTCTCAGAATATCCCTGCAGCAACTGGGAATGCTGTAGCTGTGTCTTGTAATTAATTTGTTTTTCTGGAATTCGCAAGGTGAACTAGATAATGAATTAGAAAATAATTCATGATGTTAAAAAAAAATTAGGGAAATGAAAACTTTTGACATTCACCATGTCAGCATTTTGTAACTCATTCAGAAAGATCCAATCGCCTGAAAATTATTTAGCCTACAAAAGCACCTTAAGTCAATGATGCACCATGAATGTATACGCATTGTGTACACAAGACTCTAGCTGTATAATTCTATTGCACAAAATGCAAAAAAAGTGAACATAGTTGAGATATTGATTGAATTCCCTTGCATACAAGGAATCATTGTACGCAAAAAATGATTATAAATTTGTATTGATTCCTTGGACCAGTTGATAATTCACAAGATATTTCAAGCATTGCATTACTGACAAGTTGGTGGCATTTCTGAAATTTCAGCCTCTATTGGGACTGAATAATTACACTGTAACCCTGATTCACCTCTGGGTTGATGCTCAGCTAGCAAACCGAGGACTCTTAGTGGAATTCCAATGAGAAATACTCCAGCAGTGCTACAATGAGCTTTTTTGCTACAGCAACCAAAATAGACAGAAGCATTTAAAGGGGAAGTCCAGTTTGTGTTTTGCAGTGAGGCTTAAAAGATTAAGAAAAAGACCCCCCTGTCCTTTGTAAGGGGAATGCTAATTTATCTTAGATCTTTAGTACTGCAAGAAACAATGGTTTGTTGAGGCTATGTCACAGTGAACATGTATTAAATAACTATCCTATAATGTATAAACGATGAGGAAACTGAGAAAAGAATTTGGCGGTGAGCCTCAGTTCCTGAAATGGACCAAACATTGCTGACCGACCAAAATCTCCCCAATTTTGGCTGCAATACTCTAAGAAAATCTAGTGCATATATCTGGTTATTATGACTACAGGACAGTGGTTCTTAATCTGCGTCACATTCAGAAAAATCCAATGAAAGGTTTGTAAGCACAATGTGAGAGGGAGAGAGATGGCCCAAATGAGATACCTCGTTTCTTCAGCTCAAATTACTTAAGAAAAAGTGTAATTTAAAGCAAGAAAGGTTACGTTGGGAATGTTTCAACATGACATGAAAACCATGAATTCTGCAGACATAAACTATTTTCTTGATAATGAAAAGTCTGGTATTTCAGTACAAGACTACCAACAACTCCATAGGGTGATAATGCTGTTCCTGTTTTCCCCCCGGATAAAAAAAAATCTCAAAGCTAACACATAGATATTGGAATGTCCCAATATTTTGACAATGCATTTCACATAGCAAACATTCACTTAGTTCTATTAACTAGAAAGAATGATAAAAAGAAACATCTTTATTATTATGTAAGGATTATGCCCTATCTGGTGTAAAACATTAAGATTTTGAATTTAGCTCATCATATTGGAAAGCTCCCGTTGTCAGGATTAACTGAAAATATGTAAGTTTATTAGAAGTCAACTTTAGTTTCTGCCACAAAGACTTCCTAATTTCATTATTTCACCAGAATTTTTGGTTTGGAACAATTTAATTCAAACTATTATGAACCAACTCACCTCCATTAAGTAATTGGTTAAGCTGAGACTGGAATCATTCTTAAACACCTGAGTGATGAAAATCTTTTTCTTGTTATTTATCTCATCCCAGTGTCTCCCGTAGTTGATCTCAAGCTGTGTATAAGTCCGCGATTCATTTTCCTCATGTTGGAGGTGAAGCTGTCAGAGTGCATAGATACTTCTTAATTTATGGCAGTGCATCAAAAACCAATGATGTCGTATATCATAGAAACAGGCCATTCAGTCCATATGAAAATTAACTTTGATTTCATTGATGCAACTTTGTGCTTTGTGCCCTCACCCCAATTTTAAAGGAGACCAGTAGAACCTGAATGACCAATTTTCCAGCTGGGGCAAATGAATTTTTAGGACAAATGCAGATGGGGCAAGTTGATAAGGCGTTCACCAACACACCAATGATTTCAAGCTTGGGTTGTTAAATTGGAGCTTAACTTCCAGGGAAAGGAGTGTCATTGGACTGCGTTTGACTATTTCCTGAGCCACTCGATCAGGACAAAGTCCTTGGTATGCTCTCAAGGTCTCACTCGAGAATCAAGAGGAGAGGAGGTTACCTTAAAGCAACTAGGGATGCTGAAACTCAGAATAATCCAGTTCAACAAAAAAAAAAGCAGGATCATTCAATAAATCAGGCAGTGTTTGTAGAGATTGAAACAGAATTCTTGTTTCAACCTCTACACACTCACTGACCTTTAATCAGAACTCATACTCTGAACACTAGTCATAAGCAATGTTTAACTGGCACTTACTGCAGCTAATGCATGCCCACATTTAGCTTTTGTGAAGTTAACAGTGATGGTGTAAATCAGCCAGTAATGATCTCACAATTCAAGGGGCATTTCTTTTTATCCCCACAAATAGCTGATTCGCGCATTGACCATAAGACTACAAGACATAGGAGCAGAATTAGGCCATTTGGCCCATCGAGTCTGCTCCGCCATTCAATCACAGCTGATCCTTTTCTCTCCCCCCTCCTCAACCCCACTCCCCGGGCTTCTCCCTGTAACTTTTGATGCCGTGTCCATTCAAGAACCTATCAAGCTCTGCTTTAATTACACCCAATGACCTGGCCTCCACAGCTGCCTGTGGTCATAAATTCCACAAATTCACTACCCTCTGGCTAATAATAACAGTGTGCAATGTAGAGCTATTATTATTTCTTCTACAATTTCTGGCCAGTGAAAACAAATCTGATCAAATTCAGAACAAAGCACCCAGTCGAATCTTGAACTCATTTTGCCTTTTACACTAACCAACTGCCACAAGGCAAATTTCTGTCTTCATCTGGCAATTATATAGCAGAATGAATGGGGTGTCTCTTAAAATTAACAGGGTCTCAGCCATTCCTCTGCCCCTGTGGATGCTGCTTAACCAGCTGAGTTCTTTGCTCCAGATTAATTCTTGCTCCAGATTCCAGTGTCTGTAGTCTCGTCTTCAAATTGAAAATCTAATTTTAATAACAGATTGTGCAAAGGAGGGTGAAAATTCTCTCAAATAACTTGCTGTGCAACGAAGTGTAAATTTACACCTGCAACATTCAGATTGCAATTGTATTACTAATATTTGTTTGATGTCTCGATATAATTTTCAGATTAGATTAAGTGGAATACCTTATGATTATAGGTTGTGATCTGAGTGCAGTGAAATTCATGTTGCACTTGGAGTTTATAAGTTTCCATAGGGCTTGCTTCTCTCTTAATTTTCTCAGCCATGTTACATTCATGCTGAAGGTTCAGAGCATCACCTTGTTTTAGAGGGAGAGAGAATTAATAATACATATGCAAATTCAATGTAAAAAATAGATTTCACAATTGACTGGATTGGCTGAGAATATAGGTCCTCTCCAGGTTATGACAGGCTTCTGCTCCTGACAACAGCTTGCAACCAAGGTAGTTCTTAAGATGGAAATTGACACTTTAGCCATCCACACTGACTCAGAGCAGGTGAGCCAGCGAGTGTGTTCAGAGTTCTCAGTTCTGGCTTGGTGGGGTGGGTTGGGGAGAGAAGGCAGATGGAAAGGCCTTGTTCCTACCCATCAGAAGCAGCTGCCGACAAATCCATTCCGCCATTTAGCCAAGTGAGCTGTCCATAAGTCAGGTGTCCACATCTTGAAGACAGCTTGTAATTCAACCAAGCTTTTTTTTTTAACCTCTAAGTTTATTGCCACCTTTCTACTGTACACAAGGTAACAACACTAGCAGACCTACACAAGGTGCAGTCCCTGCCTATATTTTCTTTAACTATTCTATCCGATTTTGGCTTTCCTCTGTGGTCAAAGGATGGAAGGAAGCAAAGTAAAAGCATTGCAAAATGACCAACGGAATTCAAACTGCATTCTTCATTAAGCGACAGTAATAACTTGCAACATCTCATTATAAAGTGACATGCTGGCTTTAAAGGGATGTGGATTTCAGTTAGGGAGCATAGTTTAAAGCTGTAGAGTTTGTACATTTTTAACAGAAATTCTTAATTTGTGTTGACATCAGAACTAACCCTTGCAGCCATGTTAAGGGGAGATGCACGCAGAGCGCAGAGCATCTCGATAACATCATCCCTACTTTCCTCTTCGCTGTTGTGAACAACAGGGCTGGAATGGTGGCCACTGATTGTTAGCTTGCACAGGCAGAGTTTCCAGGATTGCTGGAGAGGGATTAGGCACAGAATTGGAGGCAAGTAGAGTTGATGGGGATATCATATGGTGGGAGTGCCTGCAAAAGTATTTTTCATTTGGAATTGCAGCTTCCAGTTTAATGATAATTCAAAATGAGCATCCTACGTACGGGCACTGCTCAGAGTGACCAGCCACGTTCTGGTGTCATCACGCAAATTAAGTGAAACTTGGAAGCCGCGTAAGCATAGTGCGCAATGGCTTTCAGTTCAGTTTATGGCAGCAACATCACTGAGCAAGCTGTGAGCTTTGAAGCTCTATAGCTGCAAATAAGTTAATGTGTTTCCAGCTTTGAAATGCTTTGAATCTTAAAGACCCTCCAAGATCATAAAGTGATAAAGTCTCCAGTCTAAACGAAAAGTTTATGATGCTTTGCTAAGAATAACAAAGATCAAAGGGCTAGAGGCTCGGTTAATAAAATGCTGTCAAAAATACTGATGAAGAGGGTCCAAAGTTGGTGCTGTTCCTGAGGTAGTTAAACAGTTGGAGCCTTGTAAAGGGAAAACTTGGCCAGCAAACATGCTTATTTTTTTAATTTCTATTCAGCATCCTCTGCCAGAAGTGTCTGCATGAAGACTGGGAGAGTACAGCTCAAGATATTCATTGCCCTTCCTCTAAAATTAATGCAATGACTCATGGTCAGTGTACAAGTTTGAAGCCAGAGTCTCTGGAAGTTTTCCTCACCATGACTCAGCTTTCAGGGGAGGAAGAACACAAATGTGGAATATACAGACAATGGAGGAAGTAAAAACAAAGATTACTCTGCTGCAAATTTTGATAGAAACATTTGATTTAAATTATAGAATATGTTATAAGTAAAAATAAGCTAACAACAGCAGGAGGCAGTTAGTAATGTTCTCTGCTGTAATTCATCGTAAAGCAATGCTATGCTTGGCCCCAATGTAATGTCCTTCTCCTTATGCTAAAAAACACAGAAAAATAACTTAAACATTGCATCTTCAGCTTTGATAGGCTCACATTTCGCCTCAATGCTAAGTTGCTAAAGGTTGAGGTGAAGTTGAGGCAGTTTGCATCATTTGAGACCCACATAGGAGGAAGAGGAGAAAAACTGGATCAGATTAAAACATGGGCAGAGGCAAAACTTAAAGTTTTGCCAGAACTCACAGCAGAAGAATCATTCAATCCAAAGGAAATAGCCTACACTCATTCAGCACTTCTTGGGGTGGCATGACAGACCAGAAGAATTGAATGTGTTACAAGAGCAAGATATAGAACCAGAAACCTTGGGCCAGTCAGTCTAAGGGCAATGAAGGGCAACTTTTATAGACAATAACCCATTCAAAATTAAATGGAAACTGGAAAAAATATATTAATTAATAAATAAAACTAGCATTGATTTATTAAAAGTAAATTAGGTTTGACTAATTTTGTTGAGGCATCTGATGAAGTACTGGAGAGAACTGATGAAGGTAACAGAGTAATAGAGGTCATGATTCAAGATTATTTGTCACTTGTATTTCAAAACATGCAGTGAAATGTTAACAACCAACATGCCCAAAAGTGTGCTTAGAGCAGCCTACAAGTGTCACCACACATTTTAGCACCAACATAGATGCCCACAACGCTCGATACATGATTCAAAAATGCTACATGCCACCAAGTTAAAACCAATCATTGAGTATCTATATTAATGTCCGTTAACAAGCATTTTGTCCATAGCTTACAATGCATTGACAATTTAAGTACTCTTTCTGATGCTCCTTAAATGTTGGGAGTACCTGGCTTCACAACCTTCTCAGGCATGCAGTTCCAGATTGTAACCACTCCCTGAGTGAACAACTTCATCTTTGGATCCCCATTAAAACTCTTACTTATCACCTTAAAGCAATACCCTCTGGTTCTTTCCTCTCTGCCTTAGGGAAAAGTTTCTTATTATCTGCTCGATTTATGCCTCTCATAATTTTATACATTTCTGTCAAGTACATCTCCTCAGCCTCCACTGCTCCAAGGAGAAGAAACCCAACCAATCTCTCTCCACAACTGAAATATTTCATCCCAGGCAACATCGTGATAGATCTCTTCTGGGCTCTCTCCAGTGTAATCATGTCTTTTCAATACTTTTGGGACCAGAACGACACACAATATTCCAACTGTGACCCAATTAATTCTTTAAAGTTTTACTAAGACCTCCCTTCTTCTCTGCCCTGACTAATGAGAGCAAGCATCCCATGTCTTCTTCAGCACCTTGTCTACTTTTGATACATTCTTTGAGAATTTTGACATTTGAGCATTGAGGTGATTGTCTTTTCAATACTCCCAAGGGCTCAACCATATATGGTGCACGTACTACCCTTATTAGACCCCCAGCCCCCAACATAAGTAAGCTCAATCTTACTGGCATTAAATTCCACCTGCCATTGCTCTGACCTACTTGCCAGCTAATCAAGATCATTCTGTAGCCCAAGACAAACCCCCTCTTCTATCAATAACACCACCACGGTTCATATCACATGCAATAAGAAGTAACAGATGGGATTATAGAGCAGTGAAGTGTACGGCCATGCACTTTGGTACAAGGAATAAAGGCACAGACTATTGTATAAACGGGGAGGAAATTCAAAGATCAGAGGTGCAAATGGAATTGGGTGTCCTTGTGCAGGATTCCCTAAAGGTTAACTTGCAGGTTGAGTTGGTAGTAAAGAAGGCAAATGCAATGTTAGCATCCATTTCAAGAGGACTAGAATATAAAAGCAAGGATGTAATGCTGAGGCTCTGTAAGGTATTGGTCAGAGCGGACTTGCAGCATTCTGAGCAATTTTTAGCCCCTTATCTCAGAACAATTGTGCCAGCATTGGAGAGGGTCCAGAAGAGGTACACGAGAATGATTCTGGGAGTGAAAGGGTTAATGTATGAGGACTGTTTGACGGCTCTGGACCTGTATTCTCGAGTTCTCATTGAAGCCTATTGAATATTGAAAGGGCTATATAGAGTGTATGTGGAGAGGGTGTTTCCTATCGTGGGGTAGTCTAGACCAAAGGACGCAGTCTCATGATAGAGGGACGTCCATTTACAGCAGAGATGAGCAGAAATTTCTTTAGCCAGAGGGTAGTCAATCTGTGGAATTTATTGCCACAGACAGCAATGGAGGCAAAGACATAGTGCATATTGAAAGCGGAGGTTGACGGGTTCCTGATTAGTCAGGGTATCAAAGGTTATGGGAAGGAGGCTGAAAAACGGGATTGAGAGAAAAAATAAATCAGCCATGATGGAATGGTGGAGCAGACTTGACGTGCTGAATGGCATAATTCTGCTCTTATACCTTATGGTCTAATAATGCAGAGTCTAAAGAAGTGAGATAAAACTGCATGAAGTCATGGACTATGTACAGATTACAGAGGAGGGCCTAAACAAGGTGTTCCCTTGGACCTTGTGTGATGTTAGTGTAGAAATTGTAGTGACCCTAGCAGAGATAATTAAAATGTTCTAAGCCATAGGTGAGGTGCTGAGGATTGGAGGATTGCTAATGTTTTTCCATTGTTCTAAATAAGCTGATAAATTATTGGCCAGTGAGCCTGACGTCAGCAATAGGCAAGTTATTGGAAGGTATTCTATGAGACCAGATATACAGTATAAGCACTTGGACTGACAGGGATTGATTAGGGATAGTCAACACGGCTTTGTAGGTTATGTCTAATCAATCATATAGAGTTTTTTAAGGAAGATACCTTAAATATGGATGTTGTCTACACAGACTTTAGCAAGGCTTTTGACATTGTCCTACATTGGGGGGGTTGGTCAAGAGGTTCAATTGCTTGGCATTCAGGATGAGGTTGCAAAATGGATTAAACATTAGCTTTGGGGGAAGACAGGGAATCATAGTAGACGGTTCCCTCTCTGATTGGAGGCCTGTGACTAGTGGCATGCCACATAGATCGGTGCTGGGTCTATTGTTATTTCTCATCTATAGTTTAGTGATCTGGATGATAATGTTGTAAATTTGCAGATGACACCAAGATTGGGGGCAGAGTAGACAGTGAGGACAGCTATCAAAGCTTGAAGCAGGATCTGGACCAGCTGGCAAAATGGGCTCAAAATAGCAGATGGAATTTAACACAGACAAATGCGAGTTGATGCAGTTTGAAAGGACAAACCAGAGTAGGACTTGCACGGTAAGCGATAGGGCACTGAGGAGCGTAGTAGCACCGAAGAATCTGGGAATACAGATCCATAATTCCTTGAAAATGGCATCACCAGGTAGATAGGGTTAAAAAGATAACTTTTGGCAAATTGGCTTTCATAAGTCAAAGTATTGAGTACAAGAGTTGGGAAGTTATGTAAACGATGTGTAAGACACCGGTGAGGGCAAGTCTGAAGTATTGTGTTCATCTACCTAGTTCTGGTCACCTACGTACAGGAAAGATGTCAATAAGGTTGAAAGAGTGCAGAGAAAATCTACAAGGTTGTTGCTACAATTTGAAGACCTATGTTATAGGGAAAGATCGAATAGGTTAGGACTAGAGTATACAAAATTATGAGGGGTATAGATAAGTTAAATGTAAGTAGGCTATTTCTCCTGAGGTTGGATGAGACTAGAACTAGAGGTCATGGATTAAGGGTGAAAGGTGAAATGTTTAAGGGGAACCTGACAGGGATTTCTTTACTCTAAGGATGATTAGAGTAGGGAATGAGCTGCCATAGGAAGTAGCGGATATGGGTTTGATTTCAAGAGAAGTTTGGATAAGTACATGGGCAGGACAGGTATGGAGGGTTTTGGTTCAGGTGTTGGTTCAGGTGTGTGTTGATGGGACTAGGCAGAATTGAATTGAATTGACTTTATTATTTATATCACATATAAGAGGAGTTAAAATCTTTACGTTACGTCTCCATCTAAATGTGCAATGTGCAATTCACAGTAATTTATAATAAATAGTGTGTACTACAGGACAGTCAATGTAACATAGAAATACAATTGTGTCGGCATGAATTAATCAGCCTGAAGGCCTGGTGGAAGAAGCTGTCCCGGAACCTGTTGGTCCTGGCTTTTATGCTGTGGTACCGTTTCCCAGATTGGAGCAGCTGGAACAGTTTGTGGTTGGGGTGACTTGGGTCCCCAATAATTCTTCGGGTCCTTTTTATACACCTGTCTTTATAAATGTCCTGAATCATGGGAAGTTCACATCTCCAGATGCACTGGGCTGTTCACACCACCCTCTGAAGAGTCTTGCGATTGAGGGAAGTACAGTTCCAATACCAAGCAGTGATGCAGCCAGTCAGGATGCTCTCAATTCTGCCCCTGTAGAAAGTTCTTAGGATTTGGGGGCCCGTACCAAACTTCTTCAACCGTCTGACGTGAAAGAGACACTGTTGTGCCTTTTTCACCACACAGCCAGTATGTACAGACCACGTGAGATCTTCGGTGATGTTTATGCTGAGGAACTTAAAGCTGTCCACCCTCTCAACCCCCAGATCAATTGATGTCTATAGGGGTTAGCCGGTCTCCATTCCTCCTATAGTCCACAACCAGCTCCTTTGCTTTTGCGACATTGAGGGAGAGGTTGTTTTCTTGACACCATTACGTTAGGGTGATAACCTCTTCTCTGTAGGCTGCCTTGTTATTATTGGAGATTAGGCCAACCAGTATAGTGTCATCAGCAAATTCAATTAGCAGATTGGAGCTGTGGGTGGCAACACAGTCATGGATATACAGCGAGTAAAGGAGGGGGCTTAGGACACAGCACTGAGGGGCGCCTGTATTGAGGGTCAGAGGGGCAGAGGTGAGGGAGCCCACTCTTCCATCCGCTGGCGATCTGACAGGAAGTCCAGGATCCAGCTGCACAAGGCAGGGTGAAGGCCGAGGTCTCTGAGCTTCTTGTTGAGCCTGGAGGGAATTATGGTGATGAATGCTGAACTGTAGTCCAAGAACAGCATTCTTGCATAAACATCCTTCTTCCCCAGATGTGAAAGGACAGTGTGTAGAGCTGTGGCTATTGCGTCATCTGTCGATCGGTCGTGTCGCTAGGTGAATTGTAGGGGGTCTAGTGTGGGTGGCAGCATGCTGCAGATGTAATCCTTGACCAGCCTCTCAAAACATTTGCTAATTATTGAGGTGAGTGCGACAGGACACCAGTCATTCAGACATGCTACCTCGGTCTTATTTGGTAAGGGGGCAATTGAAGCAGGAGGGCACTCTACACTGGGAGAGGGAGAGATTGAAAATGTCTGAAAACACACTCGTTAGTTGTGCCGCACACCCTCTGAGTAACAGTTTGGCATGGATTAGATGGGTCAAAGGGCCTATTTCTGTACTGTAGTGCTCTACGACCCTACGAACAGACTACTTGATGTAATAAATAAAAATCCAATAATCCTGTCAACAAAGCCCAATAGATTAATAGATTAGTCACAACAAAATTGACTAATGGACAGAATGCAGAAAGTAGTGACTTAAAACTGTCTTTTCAGATTACAGAAGTATAAAATACTGGCTGTAGGATCAAAGTCTTGATTGGAGATAATGACCAAGTTTGCAATGTTCTCAAAACTATGTCATAAAAATTATTTCAGAAGCACGCATTGTCAAACGAAATGAGCAGGAATGCAGCAGCTGTCACTTATGAAGAGAAGTCTGAACAGTTTATTTTCTCTGGAAGAATAAGGATATGCAATTTAAAATAAGTGGTATGAATTTAAACCAGGCTTAGAGAGGGAGAGATCAAGTAAATGTGTCGTGACAGAGTCATGTGTGATGAGAAGATCATGAGAAAGAAAATGCCTCTAAAAATAGACACGGGACAAAAATAGCAAGCAAGTTGTGGTAAATCATTTTTTGGAACTGATTAAGGTTCATGGGAATCAAAATTTAAGTTGCTGCAGAGAAAAACTACCAACATAGAAAATGGTGAAGAAAGACTCCAACTAGGTAGAGAATATCAACAGATTGATTTTGTTCTCCTCAGAGCCCAAATGTTGAAGGGAGGTTTTACTTCAAAATTATGGTCCTGATAGAGTAAACAAAGACGAAGATTTAGGAACAAATATAGCTTTGATGGAGTGAAACCACAGTTTGGAGTAGTTTTACACTACTTAAGAAAAATTTCACTGGGCATCTGAGTGAATTATAGCATCAGGTGTCCATCCAACTGTATCATTCCTCCAATCTCAGGATGAGGACTCTGATCCAGACTCCCAAACAGGGCAGCACCATTCCTTTGGTGGCCTCACATCCTGAAGAAAGATTGAACCCTCATGGTCCAGTGTTCCCAATGAGTCCTTGCAGACTAGGAATATGGGTTGCTAGTTCAATGGTGTGCAAGAGCTAACCCCTCGAGTGTTACTAAAACCTGCCGTGATGAAGATATGATTGAAGCTGTTATCAGTGTGCTACAGAACAACCTTAGCGCAGGACAGCTTCTGAGTCAAACTGATCAGCCCTTCACTCAATTGGTGGTTCTTTATTCATATCAGTTTTCCTTATGGGTCAGTCGCCTGCCAGAGAGAATCTTGCACTTGAAACAGAGCATCAGCAAAAAAAAAAAAATCCAATGGCTAGTGGGTTTATCAGCAAAATTCACAAATTTAAGTTAATTGGCAGTACATTGAGGGTAGAAGATTCAATAGCAACTTTAAAAGGGGAATTAGATGAATATTGTAGCACTGGGAGAAAGCGGAGGAGACATAGTCTAACTGGATACTTCTTCAAAAGGGTCAGCACAGAAGTAGCTTCCACCTATGCCACCTTGTTCTGATCTTCAGCCCTGGTTCAAGCTTTAGCATTTTGCTAGGCGAATCTGAAAATAAAATAACTATCAATCCTTTCTTCAATAACAAGATTATACCTTGCACCCACACACAGAGCAGTCTCCAAGAATGAGATTATAAAGCCAGTGGTAAAATGGGGTAAAGTTGACATTATACTGTAAAACAAATCCTAACGAAGTATCTGAAATATAAAGCAAGGACAAAGTATCAATGCACTCACAATGAAACTGATTTCTATTGTGGATCTGAACTGTTCAGGATGGGCAATGATGGCAATGAGTAGATCCAGGTAATGATCACTCATTTACCAAAATGAGCAATAGAATCCAAACTGCATTTAACGTTCACCTCGCAAAATATGCCTCTTCACATCCCGCACATCACTATAGACACTTGTCAGCTTACCAAATAGCCCGTATCTTGCTCGTAGTGTTGAAGACAAAGTGTTTCCCCTTTGCTGCAAGAAACCAATTACTTGGCATGCCAGAATGCGTGGAAGGTAGGTGTCAGCTTCTACTGAGTATTGCTTTTGTTTCTCGTCAAGTTTTTGCTCCAAATGAACTGCACAAAGATGAAGGAAAAGTCAAAATGCTGTTTTCTTTTCCATATACAGAAGTGTCACAGTTTGAATTGCGTTCCAGCTGAATATCAAAACTCAAGTTGTATTTGTTCCAACTAAGAGCCTTTACATTGAAATATTGGCAGTTTCTTTTTCCACAGATGATGCCTGACCTGTTGAGTGTTTCTAGCATTCTATTTTTATTTCAGCTATCTAGCATCTGCAATTTTTTTGATTTTGTAGTTATTTAAGTTGTGGGGTCCAAAAAGTTAACAGTGTCTTTTGACAAGGACACTGATGGTCTCAGCTAGAAGTGGCATGGAGCCAGGAACTAGTGAAAACAGATGTGTTGATTCAGCTAATGCTCGTCATAGCCTCCCTCCACAAAGCCAGACTGGATGACCAAAGAAAAACAAACTTTCTTTTTTTTCTACCACTGAATGGGATGGTCATTCTTTTGTCACATTCCTTTGCTCTCAACCTCCAGTCTACCCCAATTCAACTGTAGCTTTAAAATTTAAGAACTACTTTCCAACTTGTAAATTGAGGTGAGGGTAAGGGATGGATAATAGTAAATGAGAAACACCTGACCATACAGCACTGCCCTTGGTTGAAGGTGACTTAGAGCCTCCACCAAAAAGTAGCAGCTGCTGTATCCACAGATTGAAGTCCGTGAACTATAATTACCAGCTCACAGACACCTCAATCTTTACAAAGGCCTGTCTGTAAAGATTTCTTTCTAAGGGAAAAGAAATCATAGGAAGGTTTTTATGAATACAAGGACACTATTCCATATTGGAGGGAGGGGTATAGACACTTGCGTTCACATATAGGGTGGCACGGTAGCATAGTGGTTAGCGCAACGCTTTAGTACCAGTGACCCAGGTTCAATTCCTGCTGCTGTCTGTACAAAGATTGTACGTTCTCTGCCTGATCATGTGGATCTCCTCTGGGTGCTCCGGCTTCCTCCCACAGTCCAAAGGTGTACCGAATGGCAAGTTAATTGTTCACTTAAGAATTGTCCAATGATGAGGCTAGGGTTAAATTGGGGGTTTGCTGGGCGGCGTGGCTTGGAAGGCCAGAAGGGCCTGTTATTTTTAGATAGCTAGATAGATGATAGATATTATTCATTAATTTCAGCATGATCAACTCTGCTTCTTGTCATGCCAATTACATAATAAATTGACCCAATTTCTTCTGCTAAGTAATTCAAAATGGTCAGGCACGTTGATCAAGTGTGGGAAATTCAAAGGATAAACACAATCTGTTAGACTGATTGACACCAATTTCCCAACAGGTGGAAACTCCACAAATTATGGACGAAAACTTCAAAATGCCGAATTCAGCTTTTTCTACAGATGTAATTGGGTGTGATGATTAGGAATTGGTGTTGGGATCGGCAGAACAGTAATCACATAGAACATAGAAGAGTACAGCACAGGAACAGGCCACTCAGCCCACAATGTTGTGCCAAACCAGCTAAAAAGCAAATGAAAAGCACCCAAACACTAATCCTTCCTACCTACAACCATGTAGATATCCCTCTATCTCTCTTACATCCACGTGCCTATCCAAACATCTCTTAAAAGCCTTTAATGTACAAACGTTTGTATTTGCTTCTATCACTATACCAGGCAGCGCATTCCAGGCATCCATCACTCTGAGTAAAATACTTACCCCACACATCCTCCTTGAACCCACCCCTCTCACCTTCCATGCATTAGACATTTCAACCCTGGGAAACAGATACTCTCTGTCCACTCTATCTATTTCTCTCATAATCCTGTAAACCTCTATCTGATCTCCCCTCAGCCTCCGGTGCTCCAAAGAAAAAAATCCCAAGTTTATCCATCCTCTCATGATAGCACATGCCCTCTAAACCAGGCAGCATCCTGGTAAACCTCTTCTGCACCATCTCCAAAGCCTCAACATCCTTCCTATAGTGGGGTGACCAGGACTGTACACAATACTCCAGATGTGGCCTAACCAGAGTTTTATAAAGTTTGACCATAACCTCCTGACTTTTGAACTCAATGTCGCACATAAGAAAAGCAAGCTTTTCATAAGCTCTCTTAACCACCTTATCGACCTGTGTCGCCACCTTCAAGGAACTAGAACTTGGATCCCAAGATCTCTCTGCTCAACAACCTTGCCTTTAAAAGCATATTGTCTTAACAGCTGTTGTGCAAGTTGGGCAAGATAAAACAGATCCCTTCCACTCATTGGACATTGGAAGGCTGAATAAAAACATTATTATTTTCATAAATGAATAATGATGAATTCATAAACCTAAATGTATAATTTAAATTTGCATGCTTCTGAAACCACTTGTCACATAATACTTATCAACTTAATCTGCTGCTTTGATTGATGGATCTCAATGGATCTATCTAGAAATTCCTTAAAAAGTCATACAAAACATTATTTTTGTGACTTTCATTTCATTGCACAAGTTGTAAATCTGATTTTTAGTGACTATACTTCTATGTATTTGGCTAGGCCACAGAATGTAAATAAGCAATAGATTTTTTTCCAATTGTACTGACCTGACACAGTAGCTGTCTCTTTCATTACATTGTTAAGTGATAAAATAATTGCTACTTTCTGCTCAGGGACTCTGGTTATGTTGCCAGACAGTATTATAGGACTCCCATGCTTTGTAAACTTGGCTTCCAACTGGGAAAAAAACATCTGCTCTCCATCAAGATTTTGAAAGTTGGTCCATCCCTAGAACAAAATCAGACATGTCATCAAAAGACTGGAATATTGAAACAATGAGCAAGGAATTCATAAGCCCAGGAGATACATCTTAAAATTGCATTACAGAGAGGTTCTGTGCCGAGCTGCCCCCAATCACCACAATGTTCCCAACTGCAATGTATTATAACCCAGAGGTATGAGCAAGTCAGCGATATTGGGGCACTTTCTTGAACTGCAGCTGGTATTTTGGTGGCGGGATTCTCACAGGACTATTGACCAGTGAAGAATGATTGATGATATGTTTCCAGGTTAGTACAGTAGAAACCTTTGAAGGGAGCTTACAAACAGCAGCATTCACATGAGTTTACGGCTTTGCCCTTATTGGTGGAGATCTTGTGTTTGGGAGGTGTAGCCTGGGCGAGTAACTGACATTCATTTTCTAAATGACACACAGGGCAGGCACAGAGACACCGAGTAGTTGATAGGGTGCCAATCAAGAGGGCAGCTTTTTCCTGGAAAGTGCTGATCTTCTCAATCGTTGAAGCTGCCGAGGAGTATTCCACCACGTTCCCAAATCAGGCCTGACAGCAGAAAGGCTTGATAGAATCAGAAGATGAATCACCTGTGACTGTTCTTGCAGCCGTGGTTTTGATGTGGCTGATCCAGTTAAATTCCTCGTCGGGGCTGATCCCAGGATGGGGAAGAGGAAGGGCTTTCCTTTCAATCTCGAAGACTTGTGAATTGGTGGGTTAATAAGTCCATAAGGCCATAAGTTATAGGAACAGAATTAGGCCATTTGGCCCATCGAGTCTGCTTCATCATTTCATCATGGCTGATCCATTTCCCTCTCAACCCCAACCTCCTGCCTTCTCCCCATATCCATTCATGGCCTGATTAATCAAGAATCTATCAACCATTGCCTTAAATATACACAGTGACTTGACCTCCACAGCTGCCTGTGAGAAAGAATTCCACAGATTCCTACTCCCTGGCTAAAGAAATTCCTCCTCATCTCTGTTCTAAATGGATGTCTCTCTATTCTGAGGTTGTGTCCTCCGGTCTTAGACTCCCGCAACATAGGAAACATTCAATCCACATCCACCCTACCGAGACCTTTCAACAATTAAAAGGTTTCAATGAGGTCACCCCTCATTCTTCTGAATTCCACTGAGTGCAGGCCTGGAGCCATCAAACCTCACATTATAAGCCACTATAAATTGCCCTTGGTGTGTAGGTGACTGAGAAGATCTGAGGGAATTGATAGGAATGCAGGAAGTAATTAGTGTAGAATTAGTGCGCATGCTTCACGTACAGCACAGACTTGCTGGGAAGAAATAGCTGATCGTGTGCTGTATGATTCAATGACACCTATCAGTCTACACTTCTAAAACTAACGATTGCTGCAAACCATTGTGATGGATGGGCATATTTCAAGAAGTCAAGAGATCAATGGTTTTGGTAGTCACACTAACCTTGAAAAGGGGTTGAAAGTGATAAACACCCACTAGGAGGTCCTCCAGGCAATGTGGAACCCTGAGAACCAAGGGCACCAGAGATAGAGGGTCGTCAGGAAAATAACCACACGCAGTTATGTCTGGTAATAGCTTCACATACATGCTCCATTAATTCCTCTCTTCCAATACAAGCATGGCAATGCTGACATACCTTTGTTTTAACACTCATTTCACACCCTAAACACATAAGGTTATTCAATTTTTATACATGTGCAGCTATTCAACTATAGGGGGCTGGAGATCTGAAGTGGACCTAGCCTATGATATGTCATCTAGAGGAAAGGGCACTGCAAATCATAGCCCTAGGGACCCCAGAGACAATACATCACCCCCAACTCTATGCACAGGAATACTGTACTGGACTGACAGAAGCTGCAGAGGGTCGTAAATTTAGTCGGCTCCATCTTGGGTACTAGTGTACAAAGTACCCAGGACATCTTCAAGGAGTGGTGTCTCAGAATGGACATTATTAAGGACCTCCAGCACCCAGGACATGCCCTTTCATCACTGTTACCATCAAGTAGGAGGTACAGAATCCTGAAGGCACATACTCAGCGATTCAGGAACAGCTTCTTCCCCTCTGCCATCCGATTCCTAAATGGACATTAAACCCTTGAACACAACCTCACTTTTTTAATATTTCTGTTTTTGCATGATTTTTAATCTATTCAATATACATACACTGTAATTTATTTTTTTATTTGTATTTTTTTCTTCTATATTATGTATGGCATTGAACTGCTGCTGCTAAGTTAACAAATTTCACGACACATGCCAATGATAATAAACCTGATTCTGATTCTTATCTTATGGATAAGTCTTTTATGCAGCACCTTATTAAATGCCTCTGAAAATCCAAGTAAATAATGCCCATCTGTTCCCCTCTATCCACTGCGTTCATAAAATCCTCAAAGAACTCCAGTAAGTTTGTCAAACAGGACCTGTCTTTGCTGAATCCATGCTGCGTCTGCCTGATGGATCCATTTCTTTCCAGATGCCTCGCTATTTCTTCTTTAATGATAGCTTCAATCATTTTCCCAATTACAGATGTTAAACTAACTGGCCTATAGTTACCTACATGCTTTTTCAAACAGTGGCATGACATTCGCCATCTTCCAGTCTGCTGAGACCTGCCCAGGGTCCAGAGAATTTTGGTAAATTATCAGCAAATTATCATCAAAACCTATGTTTTCAGCCACTTCTTTCAGTACCTTGGGATGCATTCCATCAGGACCAGGGACTTATCTATCTCAGGCCTACAGGTTTGCTCAGCATTCCCTTACATTCCTGTGTTTATCTAAATGACTCCTAAAATCCCTATCACTACTCCAGGCGGCACATTCCAGGCATCCTTGTAAAAAACTTGCCCCTCACATCTCCTTTGAACTTACTCTGTCTCACCTTAAATGCATGTCATCGGGTATTAGACATTTCAGCCCTGGGAAAAAGGAGTTGTCTATCAGTGTCTCTCATAATCTAATAAGCCTCTGTCAGATCTTCCCTTGGCCTTTGCTGCTCTGGTGAAAGAAATCCAAGTTTGTCCAACCTCTTGTTACAGCACATGCCCTCTAATCCAGGCAGCATCCTGGAAAACCTCTTCTTCATCCACTCATTCTTCCTATAATGGGATGACCAAAACTGTACGCAATACTCCAGATGGAGCCACACTAGAGTTTAGAAAGCTGCAACATAACTGCCTGACTTTGAAGTCAGTATCTCAGCTGAAGGCAGGCATGCCATGTGTCTTTTTAACCAGCCTATCAACCTATGTAGCCACTTTCTGGGATCTAAGCTAAGGACTCGGACCTTAAAATCTCTCTGCTCATCACCTTTGTTAAGGGGCTTGCCCTTAACAGTGTACCGTCTCTTTATAATTGACCTATCAAGGTGCAACACTTCATACTGGCCAGGTGAAAACCCTATCTGCCTTTTCTCCGCCCATAGCGGCAACTGATCTATATTCGTTTATTTATTGAGGTACAGCATGGAATAGGCCCTTCTGGCCATTCAAGCCATACTGTCCAGCAATCTCCTGATTTAACCCTAGCCTAATCACGGGACAATTTACAATGACCTATTAGCCTACAACCAGTCTGCCTTTGGACTGTGGAAGGAAAGCAGAGCAGCTGGAGAAAACCCACACAGTCACAATGTAAGAATGTACAAACATCTTATGGGCAGCGGCAGGAATTGAACCTGGGTTTCCTGGACTAACAAGTGCTGTTCTAACCACTACGCTATCATGCCACCCTAATTGCACTGTATCCCTTACCAATCTTTGTATCATCTGCAAACTTACTAACCTACCACTTATATAATCCACCAAATCAGTTATATACATCAGAAACAGCAGAGGTCACAGTACTGATCCCTGCAGAACACCACTAATCACAGATCTCCAGCTAGAATACATCCCTTCAACTACTACCCTCCCTCTTCCAATGGCAGGCCAGTTCTGAACCCAAGTGGCCAATTCACCATGAATCCCATGCACCTTAATCTTCTGGATGAGCCTCCCATGAGGGACCTTGTCAAATGTCTTACTAAAATCCACAGAGACAAAATCCACGGCTTTACCTTCATAAATCAGCCTCATCACCTCATCAAAAAACTTGATCAAGTTAGTAAGACACAACTTGCCCCACAAAAAGCCAAGCTGGACCTCCCTAGTTAGGCAATGGTTTTCCAAAAAGTCATAAATCTTATCCCTAAGAATTCTCTCCAATAGCTTCCCCACCACTGATATGAGATTCACTGGTCTATAGTTTCCAGAATTATCCCTAGTTCTCTTCTTTAATAATGGAACAACATTAGCTACTTGCCAGTCCTGTGGGACCACACCTGCGGCTAGAGAGGACATGACAGTATTGGCGAAGGCCCTGGAAATCTCATCTCTTGCCTCTCTCAATAACCTGGGGTATATCCCATCAGGCCCTGGGGACATCTATCTTAATGCTCTTTAAGAGACACAACACTACCTCCTCTTTTATCTTGAAATGCCTTCCCTATCCTCCAAGTCCTTCTCCTTAGTAAAGACTGATGCAAAGTACTCATTTAGGACCTCATCCACATCTTGCACATCCAAGTAAATGTTCCCTCCTTTATCCTTGAGTGGTCCAACCCTCTCCCCAGTTATCCTCATGCTCTTGATTGGTTCATGCTCTTTTGAAGCTTGGCATAAAACAAAATTGGGTTGGTCTACTGTATGTCTTCTACTTTAACACTACTGAAGCAATCTCATTTTATCATTCCTAATGGGCAAGTCTGGAAGTGGCTTATGGGGAACATTTTGTTCTTAGACATATACAACACAGAGGGAGTGTGACTGCACAATCCTCTGTGATTCATTTTTATGAGAAGTATGTTAATGTATTGTATTCATCTTCAAGGCCAGATGATAACATTCCAACATCCAAATCAGTATCTGAATATCACTGCAAATGGCAAAGTAACCAAGGACAGAATATGTCTCTGTGCCCAATCAATAAAGATTTCCACTCATGGAATCAGACCTCCAAGTTGAAAGGGACAATAACAAGAACCTACCTTAACACACCAGGGGAACACAGGAGCTGTACATATCTATTTAAAACAAGCATTCAGGAGAGCAGTTTGACAACTGTACCTTAATATAATACAAGTCTCTGCCGTTAATGAGAACTTCGAGCTTTCCTGTGTGAGTGTGTTTTATTTTTGCAATTTCTCCTGCAAAATCAAAATACAGAGTGTTAATTGTGTGCATAATAATTGCCAGTATTGTATTCTAAACTTTTCCTAGAGCTTGTTGCCAAATAGGGAATCAAAAAACTATTTTCTGTAGATCAGTAATCTATTAAAACTTTATTGCACAGATGTGGCGCTGGATCCTGCCCCAAACATCGCAACATACTAAGGATTAAGTTGCAATAAAAAAAGAAAAAGGACAAAAAAATTTTGTTATCATAAACCAGTTTTTTATTCAAAATAAACTGATTAGTGGTAAATATGATCTTGTTTTAAAGAATGAAATTGGTCAAACATTTTCCCCAGTTAGATAGCACTTTTTAAAACAATTCCAAAGCACTTTACAATTCTGTTATTGTAAAATCTGACTCCAAACCTCAAATATTGGGACAGGTGAATAAAAGCTGGTCAAGGTTACTCAGCAGAGTGCTGATGATTGCTAGGATGAGTAAGAATATAAACAACTTTATTAAACATTGAAGGAGAATATCTACACCCTTTACACTTTGTGACTGAAGTAAAAAAAATACTCCAGCATTTCTTCCTCTTCCTTACCTCACTTTCATGCTGATAATTGTTTTCAACTACAATAGAATGAAACAGGAGGTAAAAAGCTCCCAATTCCAGCAGAACAGTGCTGAGACTAGTTGAAGCATCATCATCAGCTCCTTCATTGTGTACTGGGGATTCTACATTGCATCTTTCCCTTTGGTAGGATTCTCATCGATTGGGTAATAATGCAGTTAGGAACCTTATAGACAACCTCTGGGATCATGGCTTTTAAACTTAGGTAATACATTGCTCATTCCCTCTGATTGCTGTATTGGAGGGAAATGAGGAATTGCTGTGCTGGTGTTTCACAGAGATATGGTTCACTTCAGACACACCAGATAAGAAGATAAGATCCAAGAGCTTCTCAATATATTAGTTGGACTGAACTGCTGATTCGGAGAAGGCAAAAGGTTTGGGAGGCAGTGGGTCTGTGTTTCATGATAAATTCTTTGTGGTGCTCAGATGTAGCAGTCTTGTCGCATTCTTGTACTCCAACCTGGAACAGCTAATAATTAAATGCTGACTTTCTACGTATACTTACCAATGAGTTCTCTTCTGTGATGCTGACTGCAATTTACATATTGCTAATTGCCAATGTTAAGCAGACACTCAAGATACTGAATGCTGTGATCAGCAAACAAGAACCAGCCTACCCTGATGCCTTTCAAATCATTACTGTGGACTTCAGTCAAGCTTGTTTGAGGAAATCTCTGCCCAATTATTATCAGCATATCACCTGCAGCACCAGGGGTCCTAACACATTTGATCACTGTTACACTACAATTAGGAATGCCTACCGCTCCATGGTAGACTTCATTTGAGTAAATCTGATCACTTAGCTGTCCTCCTCCTACCTGCATACAGGTGGAGGCTAAAGAGCAAGGCTCCAGAGGTACGGGCAACCTCCTTACCACTCCTCTGGGAGGTGGAGGAGTGGCTACAGGATTGCTTCAAATCTGTGTACTGGGCTGTCTTCAAGGGCTCATCAGAGGATCTGAACTAATATATGATATTTGCCACGGACTTTACAAAAACAGTCATGGACAACCGTGTGTCCACAAAATCATTCAGCGTCTTCCCCAAGCAGAAGCTCTGGATGAACCATGAGCTCCACAATTTACCGAGGGCCAGATATCTGGACATCTTGTATTTAACTTGGTCACTAGAACTGAATACAACTGAAGTTTAATACAAGTAGTCCAGGTATGATCTCCAGAAAGCCATCTCACATGCAAAGTGATAATTCTGGACCAAACTTGAATGACTGAAGGATACTTGACAACTGTGGCAGGACTAGAATGCCATCACCTCCTACAAAGTTAAACCAAGTGACAGGGGTGACAACAAGGCTTCGCTCTCACATGAGCTCAATGCCTTTTATGTTTGCTTTGACCACCAAAACATGGAGGCACTTTCACAAACTCCCACAGCCCCCAAAGACCCTGTGATTTCAGGCTCTGAGGCCTATGTGAGTGCATCTTTCAGGAAAGTGAACCCGCTGAAAGCATCTGGCCCAGGCTTGGCACCCGGCTGAGTACTAAAGACTTGTGCTAATCATCTGCTTGGAGTGTGGACTGATATCTTTAACTTCTCTCTTTGACAGTCTGAGGTATCCACCTACTTCAAGCAGGCTTCAATTATACTGGTGTTTAAGAAGAACATGGTAACCCTCCTCAGTGACTATCATCCAATAGCACTTTCATCCACTGTGATGAAATGTTTTGAGAAGCTGATGATGAAATATATCAGCTCCTGCCTGAGAAGCCCTCCAGTTTGCCTACCAGCACAACAGGTCAATACTAGGCACGAAGAAATCTGAACATGCTGGAAATTCAAGCAACACACACAAAAAATGCTGGTTTACGAAGCAGGTCAGGCAGCATCTATAGGAAGAGGTACTGTCGACTTCTCGGGCCAGGACACTTCGCTGTCCCAGCCCAAAAAGTCGACAGTACCTCTTCCTATAGATGCTGCCTGACCTGCTGCGTAAACTAGCATTTTTTGTGTAGGTCAATACCAGATGCTATTTCATTGGCACCTCACTCAATCCTGGAACATCTGGGCAGCAAAGATGCTCTTCATTGACTACAGCTCAACATTCAATACCATCAGCCCCTCAAACCCAATCAATAGGCTTCAATGTCTCCTTGTGCAACTGGATCCTTGATTTCCTCACTTGCAGACACCAGACAGTTCTGATTGGAAACAGCGTCTGCTCCACAATATCCATCAGCACAGGTGCACCACAAGGCTGTGTGAACAGCCCCCTGCTCTACTCACTTTACACTTGTAACTGTGAGAATAAGTCCAGTTCGAATACCATATTTAAGTTTGCTGGACAACATCACTGTTGGTAGTGATGACTCCGCTTACAGGAGGGAGACTGAAAATCTGGCTGAGTGGTGCCATAACAACAATCTCTCATTCAATGTCAGCAAGACCAAGGAGCTGAACATTGACTTCAGGAGGAGGCAACCGGAGATCCATGAGCCAGTCCTCATCAGGGAATCAGAGTTGGAGAGGGTCGGAAGTTTGCAAAGTTTCGGCATGTTACCTAAAACTTTGACAAACTTCTATAGATGTGTGGTGGAGAATATATCGACTGATTGTATCATGGCCTAGTATGAAAACACCAATGCCCTTGTACAGAAAAGCCGACAAAAAGTAGAGCATATGGCCCAGCCCATCATGGGTAAAGCCGTCCCCACCGCTGTGCAGTGGTGTCACAGGAAATCAGCATCCATCAGGGACCTCCACCAATCAAGCCATGCTCTTTTCTTGCTGCAGCCATCAGAAAAGTGGTACAGGAACCTCAGGACCTGCAGCACGGGTTCAGGATCAGTTATTATCTCTCAACCATCAGCCTCTTGAAACAGAGGAGATAACTTCACTCAGCCCCTCACCAAACTATTCACACAGCCTATGGACTCACTCACAAGGACTCTTCCTCTCATATCCTCAATATTCATTGCTTATTTATTTTTATTATTACGTTTTCTCTTTCTTTTTGTATTTGCATAGTTCATTTTTTTTGCAGATTGGTTGCTTCTCCATTCTGTTGGGGATGGTCTTTCACTGATTCTGTTACATTTCTTGTATTCACTGTGATTGTCCGCAAGAAAATTAACCTCTGGGTTATATATGGTGACAGATGATAATAAATTGACGTTGAACATTGAGAAGTAAATTATTATGAATTTAGTTCTACTGATCTTGATTACTCATATCACTTACACAAAATTTTAAGAATTCAATACATTTGAAGTTACACAGCCCAGCTCACCAACTATTGTTATCATCTTCCTTGGATGAACAATTTTGGCTAATAGCTTCCGTTTGGGGTAGTTCATTTGAAAATCGATGGCTATGTCCCTTTTGACTTCTGACTGTGGAGTTCCCATATAAAAGTGTAGTACAGCCTCAGCTGGAAACCAGGTGTTCTTCTGGAAAAGAAAATTAATTTGTTAAATCATTGGAGTGATTTGTTTGTTTAGCCCATACTTGGGAGAATGAGAAAAAGCATACGTGTTAACAGTAGTTATTTTTGAGTTGGTACCAATATTTTTTCAGCACAATATGCCCAGATATTCTATAATTTGCCATTATATTTGAAGGTTATTTAAGTTCAGGCCATGTTTACAGGATCTAAAAATTACAAATTAGCATAAGATTTTGAACATAAAGACCATTGGGAAATATTGCCAAATAAAAACAGAAAATGCTGGAGGAACTCAGCAGGTCAGGCAGCATCAATGGAAATGAACAAACAGTTGACATTTTGAGCTGAGACCCTTCATCGGGACAGGAAAGGAAGATGTCAGAACAAGGTGGTGGGGAGGGTGGGAGGAGGGGAAAAAGGACAAGCTAGAAGGTGATAGGTGAAACCAAATGGATGGGGGAAGAGGGATGAAATAAGAAGCTGGAAGGTGATAGGTAGAAAAGGCAAAGAGCTGGAGAAGAAGGAATCTGATAGGAGGGGAGGGGAAAAGAGGAGGGGAGACCATGGGAGAAAGGGAAGGAGGAAGCGATAGGAAGGTGAGGAGAAGAGATAAGAGGCCAGAGTGGGGAATTGAAGAAGAGATTCAACACAACATGTAGTATTTGAGGAGACAAACAACAGAATGTACTTTTTGAGAGAATTTCTCACAATCATCTCTGTAAAAGAGGTACCAATAGGAATTTCATATCCAAATGAGAAAATGTCAACTCAGAGAAACTAGCAAATTATTCAAAGTAAAACATAACAGGATGTGAGTAATTACAAGCATCGAATAAACTAGCACAGCTGCATAAAAGTCATCAAAACATAGAAAATAATAGTTAGTTTTACTGTGTTTTGAATCAGACAGCTTTTTTACCTCCTTCACTACTAGCAATCTGACTTGAATACATGCCAGTCCTGCCAGAACCTGCTTCCAGCTCCCTGTCAAGGATTTCAGATTGCCATTTTGAAAACATAATCATGTTTGAAGTGATGGGCAGTTGCAACACCAACAAGTAGACAGGGTAATGTCTTGCCTGGTGTCAGTTTTACTCTCCAGCTCCTCAGCCTTCTTACCCTCATTGCATAAGGAGTGTAAACACAGATAGCCAGGAGTGAAATACAGCATGCGGCGGTACCCACTGTCAGAAGGGAACTGGGGAATTGAGTTATTTCTCAAGCCATTAGCTTATTTTATAAAGTCTGTGAGCCACAAGTTTCAGCCAGTTTCTAGCCAAGTGATAAATTAAATTGGACATGAATTCTTTCTCTGACGTTCAAGCAGGCTGGAAAACATGCTAATTCCCTACATGAAAGCAAATCAAATGGAACGATATTGGGAACAAGAATTCAGAGAACTTCCTAAGGTAATCCAGAAATGGGCAGAGGGGATAAATATTTTTATTAAACTCTCCTTAGTGGCTCCATCATTAGGAAAACCATTTTCATATACTTTACATAAGAGACGGAGGGGGGTGGAACTTTTGCTACTCTGCCTGATGTTCCTATCTTTAACTCTAGAAGTGCTCTGATGTAGACGGGTTCACCTTACTGTTTTCAGAACTATTCAGTAGTTAAATTGGATAGCTCAAGAAAGGTGATTAAGCAAATGGAGTACATTAATAATCGGGCAGACAGTATGCCAACTTCCTTCCTGGTCATTTCATTTCTGCTCCCAGCCAACACCAACTCCACTGTTTGTTAGCAGGAGACCAACCCTGGATCAATAGTTCCGTGCTAGCAGCACTTACAGCGTGACATCGAGTTACATCACTGGAGAACAACTAGAGCTCTAGGAAAGCAGCTACGATCTGCGCAAAGCTATCAAGGCTGCGAAACAACAATGTAGGGAGAAGACTGAGTCAAAATCCACAATGAATGGCACATGTGACTTGTGGCAAGGGCTGCATATCATCGCAGACTTCAAAGACAAACGTTGCGGTGCTGCCAACATCGGGGTCTCTCTCCCAGGTGAGCTCAATCACTTTTATGCTCGGTTCGATGTCACTAACTCTGAGTCTCTGAGGAAAGCCACCGCTACAACCAGCAACCTGGTCATCTCTGAGACTGAGGTACACAGATGTTTCCAATGAGTGGACAGTTGCAAGGCTGCGTGACCGGACGGCATCCCATGGCGAGTACTTAGGATGTGCACAGCACAACTGGCAGGTGTGTTTACAGACATTTTTAATCTCTCCCTCTCCCAGTGTAGAGTGCCCTGCTGCTTCAAATTATCCACCATTGTCCCTGTACCAAAAAAGACCAAGGCAATATATCTGAACAACTGGCATCCTGTTGCACTCACCTCAATAATAAGCAAAAGCTTTGAGAGGCTGGTCAAGGATTAGATCTGCAGCTTGCTACCATCCAAACTGAACCTCCTACACAACCTACTGGCAAACCAATCGACAGATGGTGCAATAGCCACTGCTCTACACACCGTCCTTACACATCTTAGAAGAAGGATGCTTATGTGAGAATGCTGTTGATGGACTACAGTTCAGCATTCAACACCATTCCGGCTTGACAAGAAACTCAGAGACCTCGGCCTTGACCCTGCCTTGTGCAGGTGGATCCTGCACTTCCTGTCAGATCGCCAGCAGGTTGTAAGAGTGGGCTCCCTCACCTCCAACCCTCCTACTCTCAATACAGGAGCCCCTCAGGGCTGCGTACTAAGTCCCCTCCTTTACTCCCTGTATACCCATGACTGTGTTGACACCCACAGTTCCAATCTGCTAATTAAATTTGCGGACAACACTATATTGATTGGCCTTATCTCAAACAATAACAAGATGGCCTACAGGGAAGAAGTTATCTCTCTGACACAGTGGTGTCAAGAAAACTACCTCTCCCTCAATGTTGCAAAAACAAAGGAGCTGGTTGTAGATTACAGGAGGAAGGGAGACGGGCTAACTCCTACTGACATCAATGGATCTGGGGTTAAGAGGGTAAAGAGCTTCAAGCTGCTCAGCATCCACATCAACGAGGACCTCACATGGTCTGTACACACCAGCTGTGTGGTGAAAAAGGCACAACAGTGCCTCTTTCACCTCAGATGGTTGAGAAAGTTTGGTATTGGCCCCTAAATCCTAAGAACTTTCTACAGGGCACAATTGAGAACACCCTGACTGGCTGCATCACTGCCTGGAATGGGAACTGTACCTCCCTTAATCGCAGGACTCTGCAGAGAGTGGTGCGGACAGCCCAGCGCATCTGTAGTTGTGAACTTCCCATGATTCAGGACATTTACAAAGACAGGTGTGTAAAAAGGATCCATAGGATCATTGGGGACCCCAGTCATCCCAGCCACAATCTATTCCTGCTGCTACCATCCGGGAAGCGGTACCGCAGCATAAAAGTCAGGACCAACAGGCTCCAGGATAGCTTCTTCCACCAGGCCAACTGACTGATGAACTCACGCTGATCTGAGTGTACTCTATATTACAATGACTGTTCTATTTATTATAAATTACTATGATTGCACACTGCACATTTAGATGGATACGTAACGTAAAGATTTTTACTCCTCATGTAAGAAATAAAGTCAGTTCAATTCAATCCAATATTGTGAGTGGACACGACCAGCTGAAGCTAGCCTGCATCTCCTAACTGCACTTGCCATGAGGTCAGTGGAGCGAAAGCAAGTGCTGGCTGGAAGTGAAGATGAGCAAGGACGCAGTGAATAACGGTAGAATGTCGGAGAGAGCAGACTTTTATTGAGCTTGTGGGAGGAGGTAGAAAGTTGTAATGTCAGGTACCTCTCCTCCAATTAGAGACATTAAAGGCAGGGCACCAGATACATGTGAAAATCAATGCCACATGCTGTGGGGACTCAAGACCTTACACATTCCCATCGACTCCCCCAGATTCTACCACTCACCTACACAACAGGGGTGATGTACGGTTGCCAATTAACCTACCAGCTTGCGTGTCTTTGGGACGTGGAAGGAATCTGGAGTACCCAGAAGGGTCCAGGCCTAGATCTGCGCCATGTCATTCTCCACGGCTGACTGCATTCTCCTCCACTGACACATAGTAGCTGTCACATCTGCTATGTGGTGATCACTGGAACAGAACCAGGCTTGGCCGAGACACAAAGGAGTTGGCTTTTAAGGAAGTGCACATGGATGACAGGCTGTGTTTTGAACATGGCCTGATCTACATTATAATTTAATTTCTGCACTTTGTGGCAGCTTAAGTTTAGGATTGTGGCCAAGCAGACGCTGACATAGTTTCAGAGGGGTACAAGGTTAGTGGCAGAAGATGAATAAAGTGACGCAGAAGTGCACCTAGTAGCACCAGCAGCTAAATTCAATCCTGACCTTCAGTTCTGTTTGTATGAGGTTTGCTGCTATCATTTTCACTATGCTTGTCTTCACTTGGTATTCCAGACAACTTTTGCATCTCAAAAACCTGTGGGTTCGTCAGTTAATTTGTCACTAAATCCAGTGGTGGGTGCCACAAACTTGGAAGAATTGACGGGAATGTAAGGATATTAGGTCATAGGGGAAATTATCAAGGGAATTGGATGCTCTGTGAGCTGAAATAAACCTCAATGAGTTGAATGATTTCCTGCTATGTTGTGAGGAAGGACGGAAACAAAAATATCCCCAGTTTTAGTCTAGGAGGAGCCAGATGTGAAACAAGCTTGTTACTGAAATCATCTTGATGGCCAGTGGAACTTTTTTTCTTGACCTTCTCTGATGTTGCAATTCCAGTTGTGACAGGCTGCATCAGTGAGGACATCATGGAGATATCGCATATTGTGATCACTGAACAATCTGAGTAAACATGGCCTCCTCCCCCTCACTCTTCCTGCATCTTGACCTCCTCTGCTTGCCCACTGCTCAGTCTGCCAGTTGTGTTGTACTATACAGAGTTTCTTCCCATAATCTGCAATATTAGCCCAGTGAGAACTTTTTCTGGCTTTCATAATTTTGCATAGCTGAGCACTAACAATAAAATAAATATTCTATCAAAGGTCTAGTTTTTGTTCTATTCACTGGAAATAACAGATTAAAAATCAATTCACTCAAAATAATGTTTAGATAATTTATCAGTTGGTTGTCAACGATTTCCAGCTTCTACAGATTTTTTACTTTTTTTTCTGTTTGAATTTTGTTTGGCTCCAGCTAATGTTTTCTGTGCAATTTAATAAGCTGGCAATTTAAAATTAAATCATCTCTCTGGATTATTTAAAGCAGAGGCTGTGTGTAGCCATGGCTGTGGTGTACCTGATGAAACATTTTTGAATTGGAGCCTGGAATTATTGGATACTCATTTCTGATCACAATTCCAAGGAGCAGAGGCTCAGTTCCCAGCCCATGAATGAATCTTGAGGCAATAGTATCTCAATTCCATCTTTACTACAATATTTTGTTCAGACCCTTGTCTTATTTTCACATGTTCGTATAACAATAGAAAAAGTGACCTGGCCCATTAAATCTAGGTTAGCTCAGAGAACAATCCCATTCCCCTGACTATTTTTCTGTAGCCTATTGCTTCCCTATTGCCACCCGATCCTATCACTGATCTACAAAGAAGGGATCACTTTCAATGGCGATTAACGTACTAACTCACAAGCCTATATGAAAGGTGAGGCTGAGGTCCATCCTGTGATGCGCTGGGACACATCATCAGTGATGTAACCTCAGGTCCACTGGATGTTTTGGGTCTTTCAACATCAGATATCCTTGCCCAGGTGTCCCAGCCAGGCTGATCAGGCCCTGGCTTGTGTCCCAGGAGCAATGATTCACAGGTCACACCTCTTGATCCAGAGCCATCTGGAGGCTCGCTCAGCAGCCTCTGTGGTGGTCCTGATAGCCTCCACAGTGCAGTGGAGGGAGTCGGTTCTGCACAGCAAGCAAAACCTCTACACCCTACCTCTACAGGCTCACCTCGTGCTCTCCAGTGTCTCTGGCATTGCTCTACCAGCTCTTAGTGTTTGGTTTCTTACACCCGAATGCCTGAACCTAGTCCTCCCAAGGAACTGTCCATTCTACCATGACCACCTGCTTTGAGGTTTCTGACAGAATGACCATGTCAGGCCTCAGGGAAGATGGCGTGATGAAGTCAGGGAACTTTAACTGCTGGCCAAGAACGACTTCCAGTTGCCAGTCAGACGCCGTGATGAGCAAGCCTGCTGGCGCTCTGGACTGAGGCTGTGGTTGGTCAGAGTACCCAGGGAGAAAAGTCACGTGGTCACAAGGAGAAGATGCAAACTCCACGCAAGCAGCAATTATAATGGAATTGCTCAGGTTTTTGGCTTTCTACCACCCTGCAGTTGTGCGAGAGGTTACTGGAATATCTGCTACACCTACATTTCCTCCACTCTTATCTCTGTGCCACTGATAATGAAGTGAGAATAAACTGGTTGCTCCTCCATGCTTGTGAGGAACAGAGGTGCGTCAGTTACCTTTGTTGATTGAAATAGCACTCCTAATCATAAAGTATGAACTCTAGGTTTATGGGATAGATACAGTCTCTCTCCTGGAGTATAAACATTAAATACTAGAGGGCACAGTTTTAATGGGAAGGGGAAAATTTAACAGAATGTGCAAGGCAATTTTTATTTTACTTGGAGATTGATGGGTGCCTGGAATTCAATGCCAAGGGGCGTGGTGAAAAGCAGATACAATACTAATGTTAATGAGGTATTTCGACAGACACATGAACTTGACGAGAATGGAAGGATATCTGTACAGACAGCTGGGTCAATTTTTCTTTTGGCATCATGGTTGGTCCAGAATCAGTGGGCCAAAGAGCTTGTTCCTCTACTGTACTGTTCTACATTCTGTTCTGAGCTGAACTCAAGTCTAAACCTCCTTGTACATCCTTGTTTTGTGAGCTCCAATAAGCGGGATCAGGTCTGATAAGATTGGTGCCGGCAGTGGTTAGTTCTGCAGAATGCACATTCACTATTCAGGTGCTGTGCTCTCCTCACGCTCCTGAAGGACAAGGAGTCACGGCAGTGAAAACTCCCACTCTGAAAGTAGACACATTGTTCCATCTTTGTCCAACCAACTCACAGTCTACTGGTACTGAGGTCATTCATAATTTTGATCCTGGTAAATATCTAACAGTCTGGTTTACCTGCTTAAGTTAGTAAAGGCATCCATAAGACAAGGGTCTTCACTCTCCAGGGCGCAGGCCTGGGCAAGGTTGTATGGAAGACCAGCAGTTGCCCATGCTGCAAGTCTCCCCTCTCCATGACACCAATGTTGTCCAGGGGAAGGGCATTAGGATCCATACTGCTTGGCACCAGTGTCATCACAGAATAATGTGTGATTAAGTGCCTTGCTCAAGGACACAACACATGTTGCCTTGGCTGGGGCTCGAACTCACAACCTTCAGGTCGCTAGTCCAATGCCTTAAACACTTGGCCATGTGCCCAATCATATTTGTGTTTACTCAATCATATTTATTCATAAGCATCAGTAAGTCTGGAAAGTATGGTCCATTGTCTTCAATTTATGGGCAATAATCGTTCTTTTTATGCAAAAATTCTGAAGAAGTCTTCTCGACCTTTCAGCGGACAGAATATTAGACACTTGAACCATTTGCTAATTTGTGTAGCCTCCACCTTAGCAACAAACATGTAAAGCTTAAGTTACAGCTTGATTGATCTCGATATTTTCTGTGTGAACTCCAGAAAGGCAAAGTGTATACATACATTTCCTACGAAAATAATGCCCATGTTAAGCCTTCCAATTATTCTTGTTGCTTCTCCTTCACATTTTATCAGCTGTGCAGGCTGCCCCACAGTTATGAAAACTCAGTTTCCCAACCTCCCTACACATGAATAAGCTGCCACAATATTAAGTTCAGAAGTCCAATGTATAAAAACTAGCCTCCCTTCTCTTGTGCTCTCTCTCTTCTTTCAGGAATTGGTTTTTTAAATCAGTCTTATCTGCTTTGATGCCAATCAGTACCATATTGACTTCTGGCCATCTGTAAATATAGATCTGTATACCACTTAGGAACTTGCACTATCAAGAATCAAGTTTTTGGAATTCTTCATATTATTAAATGGTAATTTAAACAATGGAATGCGTCAGACAACAGAGAGCCCGGTTTGAACATAGAATAGCACAGCACATTACAGGCCCTTCGGCCCACAATGTTGTGCCGACCCTCAAACCCTGCCTCCCATATAACCCCCCACCTTAAATTCCTCCATATACCTGTCTAGTACTCTCTTTAACTTCACTAGTGTATTTGCCTCCGCCACTGACTCAGGTAGTGCATTCCACGCACCAACCACTCTCTGAGTAAAAAACCTTCCTCTAATATCCCCCTTGAACTTCCCACCCCTTACCTTAAAGCCATGTCCTCTTGTATTGAGCAGTGGTACCCTGGGGAAGAGGCGCTGGCTATCCACTCTATCTATTCCTCTTATTATCTTGTATATCTCTATCATGTCTTCTCTCATCCTCCTTCTCTCCAAAGAGTAAAGCCCTAGCTCCCTTTTTCTCTGATCATAATCCATACTCTCTAAACCAGGCAGCATCCTGGTAAATCTCCTCTGTATCCTTTCCAATGCTTCCACATCCTTCCTATAGTGAAGCAACCAGAACTGGACACAGTACTCCAAGTGTGGCCTAACCAGAGTTTTATAGAGCTGCATCATTACATCTTAAACTCTATCCCTCGACTTATGAAAGCTAACACCCCATAAGCTTTCTTAACTACCCTATCTACCTGTGAGGCAACTTTCAGGGTTCTGTGGACATGCACCCCCAGATCCTTCTGCTCCTCCACACTACCAAGTATCCTGACATTTACTTTGTACTCTGCCTTGGAGTTTGTCCTTCCAAAGTGTACCACCTCACACTTCTCCGGGTTGAACTCCATCTGCCACTTCTCAGCCCACTTCTGCAGCTTATCAATGTCTCTCTGCAATCTTTGACAATCCTCTACACTATCTACAACACCACAAACCTTCGTGTTGTCTGCAAACTTGCCAACCCACCCTTCTACCCCACATCCAGGTCGTTAATAAGAATCACGGAGTAGGGCCATAAAGTCACTTTAATTTCAATGTCATTTTGTTTTCATCTCCACAGCAGAGAGAACATTCCTAACTCAATGACCAAATAATATCAATACACAAAGTGAGTTAATAAACTGTAATTTCATTAGAAAACCACAGGGGATTATTTTTGACCATCAAGAAGTGGCATTTGTCCATTTATAAGACTCTTTTATAATGTCGAACAGTATTCTCATGGTCTGCAAGTTGTCTGATGTAGTCTCTCTTGTAACATCATTAGAAAATAATTGTGGTGTTTATGATGGCCCTGATTTTAACTACCTCCATCTTTTGAAAACGGATGAGGAAATTACTTTAATAATAACACGTGTTATTGACACATGCCAAAGGGTTAGACATCATGGATGCAGATCCCTTAGCACAACCCATTCATGCCGACCAAAGTACCTTCCTGAGCTAGTCTCATTTGCCCATGTTTGGCCCGGAGCCTTTCCTGTCCATGTACCTGTCTAAATGTCTTTTAAGCAGAAAGATACCCATCTCTACCACTTCCTCTGGCACCTCATTCCTTTTTGTCAGCTTCGATTTCCTTTCTGTCATTCCCCTATTAACCGGGTTAGAAAGAGATTAACAATTAAGTACAGCAGTAGGATCTTTTTATAGTTTGAAGTTCGAGTTAAAAGATGCTGTTAAGAGGGATCAAAGTGTGAGGGTCTGGTTTGAAGGAGGGAGGCAACATGAAAAAGGTAAGGTGGAGCATTGGTCATTGACTCAAAATTCACTGTATGTTTTAATGTACATAGGACAAACAACTAATTTTCAATCTTAAACACAAAATAATCTGCAGATGCTGGGGTCAAAGCAACACTCACAACACACTGGAGGAACTCAGCAGGTTGGGCAGCATCCATGGAAACGATCAGTCAATGTTTTGGGCCGGAACCCTTCGTCAGGACTGAGGAGGGAAGGGACAGAGGCCCTGTAAAGGAGGTCGGGGGAGGGTGGGAAGGAGAAGGCTGGTAGGTTCCAGGTGAAAAACCAGTAAGGGGAAACATAAAGGGGTGGGGGAAGGGAGGCGGGGAGGTGATAGGCAGGAAAGGTGAAGAAAGAATAGGGAAAAACACAATAGGTAGTAGAAAGGACACAATGTAGATCATATATTGAAAGATTTGAATATTTTGCATTGGTGACTCAAGTTTGAGATGATATACATTTTCCAACTTTTATGACTGTGAAGGGTGCAAAAATGTTTAATTTACTGCGCGGTCTAGTGCAACCTGCAAAGCCTGGCGATAAGCCATATGAGGATATAGTTAAAGTCTTAAAGGAGCACTATTCACCTAAACCTTTGATTATTGCTGAGAGGAATAGGTTTCATAAAAGGAATCAAGAGGAAGGAGAGTCTATTTCACAGTTTGTGGGGGTGCTGAAACAATTGTCTGAATACCATGATTTTGGGCAGTTGTTGAAATGTCACATTACATGATAGACTTGCATGCGATCTGTGAGGTAATTCAGAAATGTTTGCTTACGGAAGACAGACTGGCATTACAAAAGGCAATTGAGATTCATACATCTATGGAGATAGAAGTTAAAGATGCACAGCTATTGTGCGCACCTTCCCAAGTTCATAAAGTTTCTACTGACTTTAAGAATAAGACACCTATTGGTAATCAATGTTACCATTGTGGCATTCTTTGCAGAAAAAGAATGGTGGTACAAGGATTTAGATTGCCAAAATGGTGGCAAAAAAGGGACATTTTAAACACACCTATAAAAGTAAAAAAAGCACGTCAACCAAAACACTGAAATAAAGAAAAATGACTTTTGGAAAAACATAAAGGGACATGTGAAAAGATGGAGCATACTGAGGACAGACTGACTTTTACTCTGTGGTTGAAGAAGCTTTGCATGTTTTTTCTGTTTCAGGAACAAAGTCGACTATTGGATGATTCCATGGTTGGATGGGGCCACAGTGAGGATGCAGCTGGATAAGGGTACTATAATATCTTTGGTGTCAAAGACAGTTTACAAGGAGAAATTACAGCATCTCACCCCTTCTGGGGCGAGGTTGACTTTAGAGCATAACATTGGTGAGGTTGTTCCAGTGAGGGGGTTAGTACGTGTTACAGTGAAGATTAATGAACAAAGGAAGAAACTTCCACTCTACACTGTTAAAGGTAGTTATCCAGCGCTTCTCTGCTGCTCGTGGTTGGAACAGTTCAAAATCAACTGGCATGAAGTACATTTAATGAGTGGGAACGCTGGTCTACAGAGGGATGGAAGCAACACACAGAAGTATTCAACAGAGAACTGGGTGGAATGAGGGAAATCACTGTTAAGCTGGACACAACACCCAAATACCTGAAAGCAAGTCCTGTTCCATACGCCCTTAAACCAAAGGTAGATGCTGAATTGGAAAGACTAGCCCAGAGTAAGGCATTGGGACCAGTATGTTTAAGTAAATAGGCAACACCAGTGGCTCCCGACCTAAAAAGGAATGGGTCTTTAAGGGTTTTTTTTTGGAGTCTTCAAGGTAACCAGTTACCTGGTTCTTACAGTTGAAAAATACCCTCTTCCCCTCACTGATGACCTTTTTGCAGGATTGGCCAGAGGATGGACATTTAGCACAACTGACTTGTGTCAAGCATAATTACAGATGCATTTGGAGTTAGAGTAACAGGAACTGTTGAGCATAGTGCCTCACAAAGGAATGTGCAGGCACTGAAGGCTTCCACTTGGCATCACCTCGGTTGCAGCGAGCAATCAACTAGATCCTGAGTGGGTTGACAGGGGCACAAAGCTGTTTAGATGACTTGCTCATCACTGGGAAAAATGAGCATAAACACCTACAAACCTTGGATGCTACACCACAATGACTCCAGAAATCCGGGTGAAGGGTCTGGAAGGACGAGTGTGAGTCATTTTGACCTTCAATTGAATATTTGGGCCATGTGATTGACAACTCAGGGGTCATAAAGGTGAAGGCAACCGTGGAGGCTCCATCATCACAGAATGTACGTCAATTAAGATCTTTCTTAGGACTGCTACCATTTACTACATGAAGTTTGCTCCTAATCCAGCTAGCATGCTGAAACCACTTCACAAGCTTTTAAATTAATCTACAAACTGGCAGAGGATAGATCGCTGTGAAGAGGCTTTTAAAAAGGCCAAACACTTTGTCACAATCCGAAGCACTCATAGACTTCAACCCATCAATGCCCATACTGTTGGTCTGTGACATATCATCCTATGGTGCGGGGGAAATTATCATGCCGTCGGGTGAAGAGCGTCCAATCGCTTTCACATCACGGACATTAAGCAAGGCAGAAAGCCACTATGCCCAGATTGAGTGGAAAGCATTCACAACTGTCTTTGGAGTTAATAAATTCCATCAATTCCTCTTTGGTTGACAACTTAGGCTACTGATAGATCATCGTCCCTTGATGTCAAATTTTGGTTCACACAAGGACATTCCTTCCCTAGTTGCTAGTCAAATGCAACAGTGGGCTCGGTTACCATTTGCTCAACATTACGATATAGAGCCCTGGAGGTCCGAGCACCATTCGAATGCTGATTTCCTTTAGCAGTTACAGCTCCAGAGCTGCTTCTGGTGGACAGGACAGGATGCACCCATTGAAGAGAAGGCCAGAGCATGCCCACATTGTTAGCAAGTGAGAAATTTTCCTCAACTTGCTCCTTTGCATCCATGGGAATGGCCTGAAGAACCACAATGGAGGAACTTCCTGCAGAAGGCCACATGTTCTTAGTCGTAGTGGATGCACACAGCAGATGGCCCAAGGTTGCCATCATGAAGAACACCAAGTCTGAAAGATCCGCTGAGGAGCGATGTTCCATCTTTAGCCTCAACAGCTTGTAAGTGACAATGGCCCAATGACAATGGAGCTTCCTGCTGACAATGCAGTACCCAAGCCAAGATGTATACATACACACACACACAAAGAGATTAAATGACCTTGGCGTCATCCCCCGGTCATCGGTACCCTCACAGAAACAGTCGGCTTCAATACAGATTGAGTCTCTAGTTTAGTGACTAATTCTCAGCTCATGGGGCAGAATAATCCCCAGGGTTACGTCTGGGAATAGAGGCAGTCCACCCTCTTTCCTTAGTTTAGAAAATAAAATGCTTTTTGTTGTTGTTTGAATTTGATGATGACTCCATTGAAAGTTAGTAGTTCAGCAGCTGGTCTGTGTATGGGAACAGGGGAAAATCTTTAACGTAAGTTGGGAGGGATATGTTATGTGTTCCTGTATATTGTGTCTCTTTTGGGTTGTTCTCAAGGTTTCCTGGGCATTATGTACCCAACGTAATCTGAGAGGGCAGTCTGGGTAGAAGGCTTACAACTTAAATAAGCAGCTGCAGGTTTATTCCTAACCTCCCCGTCTCTCGTGTGTGCTATTAATGGCCACCCAGCTTTCCAGTAGCACATCGTAACGGTGAGGTTTAGGTGGGAGTGCAGGATAGAATCATGGAGTCATTCAGTTACAGGAAGAGACTGCTTAGCCCAATGTATTCCTGCTCCCTATCCACCGCCCTTCTGAAAACCCTACTACGTACCTTAGAGAATGCGGTGTTCAGACGGGTGTGGGAGGACATTGCCAGGGTGTGAATCGGTGTGGGATCATGTTGAAGACTGCGTGGCGAGGGGTAGGGAATCTGAGTGGTCGGGGATGGAGGGCAGTGTTGGGGTCCGGACAGATGTGGGTGAGCAACCCACAGTGAGCGAGGTTTGGGGTATCGGGTATGGGCAGAGGTGGAGGCAGAGTGCGGTGGCAGGTTCTGATGCGGACAGCGTGGGGCAGTATTGGGTGCTGGCCAGAGTCTGGCAAGTGGAGCAGTGTTGTGGACCGGTGGCTGAGAGTAAACTGGAGAGAAGAGACTTGCTCCTAGGCCAGAAGCTGCTGAGATGGTTACCTCCTTTCCCAGGTTATCCTTTAAGCCAGGATGGGAGTGGCCTCAGCAGGAAAATCTCATCTCCCTGGCAGCATCAATTCTTCCCCTTTTAAACCCAACCCCATCTGGCATAATTATGCAATACCCTCCCCACCAACGTCATGGTCTTCTTCCTACTCCCCATTTTGCTCCAAGATAACTCCCCACCAGGGACACTTAGCAGGCGACTTTTACTGCTTGCTTGTTCTTTTGCCCACTGGTCAGACTGTGCTTGCCCTTAACATCAACCAGACTTCCTCATTCCCAATTGTACTGTGTTTTCGACTTGTTATTGTAGTCGCTCACACCCTCCCCTCTGCCCCTATCACACTGAGACCATTATGGTGCATCTCCAGTAGTGCATTTCAGACAGCCACCACTGTTTTCCCCACTCACCTTAAACAAACATCCTGTGGAATTGGCCATTGACACCCTCACTAGCCACTCTAGGTCTCTCAATCTTATACACCTTCATCACGTTGCTGCTCATCCTGTTTCGCTCCAAAGTGAAAAGCCCCAACTCCCTCAACCTTTCCCCTTAAGACATGATTTCTAATCCAGGCAGAATTCTGGTAAATCTCCTCTTCACTCTCCCTAGAGCTTCAACATCCTTCCTATAATGAGGGAAATCAGAACTGAACACAATACTCCATTGAGTATCTCCCAATATCCTGCTGATGGTAAATCAAATCCTCATTCTTTACTCTCCAAGCCGAACACAACCATTATCCCTCACTCCCATAGAAAGTCCAATTGTATTGATTCACTTTACAGAGCCTCACATGCATCCTTCATTACCACTCCCCCTCATCTTTGGGTAATTTCAATGTGTCTACCACTATCATGCATCTAATGGACGAACACGTAACTACTCACTGCTTTGATTGGCATATCTGCATTTTCACCAAGTATCAGAAGGAGAAAGGTACCTGTGTGACGTAGGAGTATGCTGCTTCCAGCAAGTACTGTTGTAGATCTTTGTCACGTTTTATTAGCATAACTGATGCTTCTGCGGGGCCAGAGAGTGGAAATGCAGGTCCTGTAGTTCCCGTGGGATATGACATTTCAGAACAAATCTGCCATCCAATTTGTCTGGAAACTGCATAGGGAAACAAAACATCAGTTGTAAGTGATGTGTGGGCAAAGAAATAAAGTCTAGGGACAGTGCATCTCCATCAGACTCCTTTAAAAGTCCCAGAAAATGTCAGCTTCAACAAGGGCAATGCAAATGAAGAAAACATTTTATATGTTTTTGCCAAACAGGAAACCACAAATAGCTGTTTTGCCAGAAACCACATAATCTAGTGAATGTGCCTCTTTACCATCACTGGGATGGAGCAATTCTACTGAAATGTGGGCGAGCGCTGGTGCTAACAAAGAGGTCAGCAGCCGGAACAGCTTGCCACACTATTAAGGCAAATTCACCACCATGAAGACAGGTAATTCCTGGCTGATAGAGAAAGATCTCATTCCAAAGTTCCTCAATGTTTCCAAAGTAGAGTTAGACCATAGACCAGTACAGCACAGCTCCTTCAGCCCATGATGTAGTACTAACCTATAGAAACCTATTCCATGATTAATCTAATCCTTCCTTCATACACAGCCCACACCCTCCAAGAGTCTTTTAAATATACATAATGTTTTACCTCAACCACCATCTCCAGTAGTGCATTCCAGACAGCTACCAACGTGTAAAAAAAAAACCATTTCCTTCACTCATCTTAAACAGACATCCTGTGGAATTCGCCATAGCCACCCTCACTACCCACTCTTCATTTCTCAAACTTATACACCTTCATTACGTTGCCTCTCATCCTGTTTCATTCCAAAATGAAAAGCCCCAACTCCCTCAACCTTTCCCCCTAAGACGTGTTTTCTAATCCAGGCAGAATCCTGGTAAATTTGTTCGGCACTGTCTTTAAAACTTCAACATTCTTCCTATAATGAGGCAACCAGAACTGAACACAATACTCCATCGAATATTTCCCAGCATCCTGCTGATGGTAAATCAAATCCTCACCCTTTACTCTTCAAGCCGAACACAACCATTATCCCTCACTCCCATAGAAAGTCCAATTGTATTGATTCCCCTTGCATCCATCACTGCCACTCGAAAGGTCTCGGCCTGAAACGTTGCCTGTACTCTTTTCCATAGATGCTGCCTGGCTTGCTGAGTTCCTCCAGCATTTTGTGTTGGTTGCTCTCTCATCCTTTGGTAATTTCAATGCATCTACCACTGTCATGCATCTAATGGATGGACACCTAACAAAACAATTATTCTTGGGTGTCTGGTCGCACAACTGATATAGCAACAGAGAGCACAAGAAAAACAGAGTGAACTGTTGATGGCCCTTCACAGATGCTAGCCTCCAGTTTGGGATCCTGAGGCAATGTGAGATCTGCCAGCTATGTGATTACATATTGTAATATCAGCCATCCATATCTAACCGCACCAGATGTTCAATTTGAACTTCTCATACAAACATAGCCTTCTGCCATTGCTGGAAATTAAACCAGAAATTTCTCAAGAAAGCAAAACAATTAATCTTGCAGGTCATCAGACAGCTTTGGTAAGAGGCCACCAGACCAAAGCATTAGCTCTGTTTTTCTCTCTCCTTAGATACTGCCTGGTCTACTGAGATTTTCACCAACATTTGTTTGTTTTCATTTTAAATTTTCAGCCTTGTTTACAAATCACACCGTCTTTATAATCTCCACCAGCTCTCCAAAGTCGCTGATAACTGCATGGAATTAATTCTGGCCACATGATCATTCCCAGTCTAAATGTTCCCATGTATGTCACTAAATAACTCCCACCACAAAAATGATGATACAGTACTGAACCTAACCATCACTCTCAATCGGTACAGAAGAACAGAGCTGTGTATCAAGTTCAGAAGCAACAAAAGACATAAAAGTAAAGATTTTTTGACAGTATTGTACAGGATATACCTTAAGAAGGACAATGAATAAGAAGGAATTGAGAACATTATGGGAGTAGCTGTCCAATCCATTCTGACAAGAGAAAGCCCGAGTATTGAGCTTTCTAACATTACATCAAGCTCCGACAATTACATCATTACAAACTATTCAGGGCAGTGAGCTGCATAAATAACTGGAGGTCAGCAGTAGAATGGAACTAATGCTTCCCTCTATACTCTATATAATACTTCTTTGTTATTAGCCTCAGGACAGAAACGGATCGGTTTTTTAGTCTCTTCTGATCACTTACTGCTGGCTAAAGAATCACTTCTTTTAAAAGTAACAACTTTAACTCCCTCTAATTAACTGCTGGTGTACGAGAGGTATAGTACAAACAACATTCGAGTCACTAACAGGCTATCAAGCAAAATTGAGCTACCAAGTTAGGAAAGACTCTAAGCATATTCACTCCTTATTCTCAATTTTGTACATTTCTAACATATTTTTATTTATTAATTTCCTGCTCAGGAGTTTCCTTTTAGAAAGAAACTGTGAGTAATCATTGGCAAAGTCTATGTCCATATACAACACTGTGAGATGTACGTGCCAGCTTTCTTTTACAGATGAAACTGGTGCTTAAAAAGGCACCTCATGTTCCAAAATGTCATTTGCAGGGCTAGAAGTTTCAAGCTAATTAAAGTACAAACTTTTATCTAATCTTCTCAATTCCACATTCCATAATGAAACCTCAACATAGTCTAAACAAAGGCGACTGATTATTAGCAGAGCACATTTGCTAATACATTGAGAGAAAAAGCACATGTTACTGATTAAATGTATGATCAAGTCCTTCACTAAAATATGGGACTGCTCTTCTGCCAGAATCCTGTTATGACAGTTGCATTTATCAAGATTAATTTGTATTATCTTCAAGGAACACAGCTGAAAACCTGTTACCATGCGGAGAGAATTACTGTTATATCAATGGAAGATGTGGTAATGAAGAACATGAAAGAAAAGAGAGAACATAATTCTAAATCACAGTGCATTGATCTTGTATACTGGAGGTATTTCACTGTAGAATACTTTTAGACTGTTTTAATTAATTTATTTTATTTCTATTTACTTAGAGATACAGCACCGTAACAGGCCCTTCTGGCTGAACGAGCCCACTCTGCCCACTTACACCCATGTGACCAATTAATCTAGCATCCCTCCCATACATCTCTGGAATGTAAGAGGAATCTGGAGCACCCAGACAAAGCCGACATGGGCATTGGGAGAACACATAAACCCCTTGCGCTCAGCAGTAGAATTGAATCCAGGTCACTGACACTGTAAAAGCATCACGCTAACCGCTATGCTACTGTACCACCTCCAATTCTAAGCATGGAAAGAAAACAGACTCTTTATCTGTGTCTTATTAGGTCATCATCATCATCATCATCATCATCATTCTGTGCCGTGTCATACAGCATGGGCGATCATGGTCTATTGACCATGATTGCTCTTGGTAAATTTTTCTTCAGAAAGGTTTGCCATTGCCTTCTTCCGGGCAGTGTCTTTACAAGACGGATGACCCAAGCCATCATCGATACGTTTCAGAAATTGTCTGCCTGGCGTCAGTGGTCGCATAACCAGAACTTGTGATATGCACCAGCTGCTCACACGACCATCCACCATTTGCTGTCACGGCTTCACGCGACCCTAATCGAGCGGAGGGGCTAAGCAGGTTTTACACCTTGCCCAAGGGTGACCGACAGGCTAGCAGAGGAAGAGTGCCTTGCACCTCCTTTGGCAGAGACACATCTCCACCCGCTACCCATCTAGCCCATAGTCTGCTCTAAAAGTAAGCACATTTGGTTAGTTTCTATTGCTGGTGCTCTTGTAGACCACCGGACAATGTGAACAGCATTCGAGCAATTAGGGGCATGGGATGAGATGAAAACTTGAGGGCTAGCTCAAATACTGACTGCCATTGTCCACCAGTCCTGCTGTCTTTTCCTGAATCTCTCTGCTTTAAACTGATCTCTGCAGTTAAACGCCTACAGACAAAATTCATTACAGTATTAGATCAAAGATCTGTGATTTTTAAAAAATTAGTGAGACAACTATGAATAGACTACTTAATTCAATGACTAAGAAGGCAGATTATCTTACAAGTATGTCTGAATGTCAAGATTAATTTGCAGCTTTTTATCAGGCTTGGCAAGGAATGATCTTTTATTACTGAACATTAAAAAATATTTTCCTCCCCACTCACAGATTGAAAAATGTTTTTCAGAATTCACCAACAAAATTACCATCATACACATCCCTTGGGAAGGACCAGAGATACAGAAGAGATTTTATTTGCACTTCTCAGTATTTTACTTATAGCTGCCATGTAGCTAAGTGAGAACAATAATTAAAAGAGGTATATTACAGCATATCTTTTGATAATTATTGTACAATACATTTTGATAATTAATTATGTAAAGCTTTTAATGGCACACCATTACTACCATGGGGACACAAGGGCCTGCAGATGCAGGAATCTGGAACAACACACAAAATGCTAGAGGAACTCAACAAATCATACAGATTCTATGGTGGGAAATGCCAGTCGAGGCTTTGGGTCAAGAGCCTTTCCAGTTGGAAGAGTCTCAACCTGAAACATCAACTGTCCATTCGTGACCATTATTACCACTCTCTGGCATTATACAACCCTGTAAACCCAAATCAATAAAAATAAATTCCGAAGAAATTGATTTTAATTGTCAAAAATATTTAATGAAATAGAAATCAACTTCTGCCTACTTTGAACTCATTCCATACTCAGTGTTCCTTTCAGTAATATAAAAAGCAATTTCAGTTCAATAGGTGACTATGGAGCAACGTCTGCACAGAGAATAGACTGGCAGGGAATTTCATCATCCATTACCAACCCCATTGAAAGCGGCCAGGAAAAATCATCGCACTCACTATCCACCCAGCAAATTGCTTTTTCCAAAAGCTTCCTTCTGGAAAGAACTATAGGGCTATCAAAAAAAAAATAATGCCATCAAAGTTCCTTCCTTCAAGCAGTTAATCTGATCAACCATTCTAATTGGCCGCCCTACCCCCCTCTATCTATTACCTCAATCATTGCACTACACTGTAAACACTTTAAACCACTTTAAATAATGCCATTTTAATTGTAAATTACATAATGGTATTTATATATTTGTGCACATTTTTTCCATATCTACTTTAACCTCTAACTTTATTTTTATATAATTCCTTATTCTTATAATTATTATTTTATTTTGTATATACTTGTATATTCCTAATACTTGTAAATGTATATGGCAAATAAAGTTGATATTTAATCCCATTCATTTCATTAACAGGAAACTGGTGAGATCTGTGGTCCTATATGTCCATTGCCTTATGATGTTTAATGTCCAACCAACAAAGGGAAGATCTACAACTCTATTTCTACATATATGAACTGTATGAAGAATTTATTGTTCAACCTTCACTGCTTTGGATAAATTCCAGCATTACCACTTGGCCAAGTGCTATTCAATAAAAGCTTATGCTCTTCGCTGCTTCAATTTAAAGAGCTTTGCCAAAAGTAACTTTTAGCATTTCAAAGAGGATTCCCAGACAGCCTTTAAGCAATACTTCTAATAGCTAATAATAAGCAGAAGAAATAAAGAATATGCCTATAATTACCTGGCACCAGGACTTTATGAAGCATTTAAAAACCAATACATTAAGACCTCCAATGTGTGTAATACTAAATGAAACTGCTTTAAGGGGAAATGGAAATAAGATTTGAGTTATAGCAATATCAATAACAACAGGCATTTCAACATTCCATTCCTGGGCACTACAAAACGTTATTAAACAAAATTAGAGATTACAACATGGCAAGTTTATATCAAGGACAGCTGAGCAAAACCCTGGCTGAAAATGCTGACTTTAAGGAGTGTCTTAAGAGAAGTTAATAACTCATCTCCTACTACCTTAGGCCACAAGCTTATCAATCAACCCTGATGAGTTATTAACTTCAAACTTTCTGCATAATCACTCAAAGAGTTGAACTGCACGTGCATGTAACGAGCGCTGTATAACTCATCTCCTTCTACCTTAGGCCATGAACTTATCAATCACCCCTGCTGTGGACACTTTCTGGAGGTCCAAGATCCGTATGCTCCACGACTCCTGGACTAAGTGTGTAAATGTTGGCGGGGACTATGTTGAAAAATAAATGTGCTAGGTTTTCTAAAATTGGCTCCTTCTACCTTAGGGTACAAACTGATCAATCACCCCTCGTAATCACCAAGTCTCGTCAACCTTTTTGGAAAAGTGTGCACGGGGTCAACTTACATTCTTCTTCACTGCATGTTCTTGCTTCTGTTCGATCAAGAGATCCAATAATTTCCTCCTTTCCACCTGGACTTGCAGTGTAAAGTCTTGAGCTGCCAATCAATAAACACGGACACAAAAGAAAAGTCATCGGCTTTGTCTACGGCTTGCATATATCCCCACAGCTACGATATGCATTTCTTCACCTCACTTACAGGCAACAAGTAGTTTAAAGCTCCCCTGGAGTCACTTTTCAAAGTAATAAAAATTCTGTAACAAATAAATGGGGACAGGTAACAAAAGATGTTCCAATCTTCTTTGTAGGGCCTAAATGAACAGGAAAACATGACAGAAGGCTTCATTTTACCGTAGCTAAACTTGAAAGGGTTATTATAGTGACCTCCAGTTGCTTTGTAAACTGTAGAAATCTGATTGGCACCTCAGCCCAACAGGAGTTCAGTAGATATGTATATTTTTGCCCACCCAGGAGGGAGTAAAGTGCAGATCTTAGCTGCAGCAGGAATCCACACGTCCTGCCACTCCTCAAAGTCAGTCCCAGCGTCCACATTGTAACAACCTTGCAGAGGGCTCGTATACTAGCTTTCCCTGTCTAGTTCACCAGCTCGAAGGGGCCAAACTATATTGTCTGTACTGTTGAACAGGCACAGGACTATCCAAACATAATACAACAGAGGGGATGTAAAGCTACCTACTTTTATGTTCTGTTTTTTCAGCTGCTAAATAACCAAAGCCTCAGATTATCCAGATTTGAAACATTATAAAGGAATTACATCTTGTGTTGGAAATGTTTATTAAAACTGAAAACAGTCGGAAAATACTCGCAGGCCAGTCTGATGAGATACAATGGTCACTGTGACATGTGATATGCTACTACACAAACAGGTCTAGCAGAGATTATGGTTCTCCAAAAAGAGAATCTGACAGGTGCTAAAAGCAGATAAGAGATATAGCGTACAATGAATTTACTGATGTATTGCTCCAGCAAAAAGCCATTCAGATACAATGATCCTGGTAACTACCTTCAGCAATGTAAACCCCATATGCAAAGTAATGTACCCCTAAAATGTTGCAACCTGATTCTCTATTACAGATGCAGATGGATCCGTTCTGTGCTTCCAGGGCTTATTTTTGTTTGTTCAATAAAGTTAACAATATAGAGCATTTTAGTTTTATTCTGTAGGTCAGAACAATCTAGCCTGAAGCAAATAGCTTTCTTTTTTTGTTGTGAGCTTGATTTATTAAGACTATAAAATGAGAGCATGTACCAGACTGAAAGAATACATTGCCCGTTCTCTAGTGATTTGTGGAGATAAGGAAGAAGTTAATGAAATGACAGTCACTCTGCCAGATCCCTGGCTTCCACAGTCACTACTCAATTATCTGCTGGATGGGTTGAATGAACCTATCCATATTTGAACTGCCAAATGGAATACAAAGAAAGGAGAATATACTATCTGAAATCTTCAGATTCTAATGCATGTCCCCCATCACTAAAGCTTGTCAGCATTGATATGCATTGTTTTACAGGAAAGAGAGGGCTGTAAACTACAGTAGAACAACTGACTAAATTAAGAAAAGGGAAATTACTTTTTTCCTTCCGACCTGCTTATTGACACTAACTCATGAGCCACAGCAAATGCCACTCTGATATATCTATACCAAAGACAATGGCCCAACAAGCCAGGAGTCAGAGTGTGAGAGAAAGACTGCACAGCTTTCATGTCACACTAGAGATGCATAATCTGCATCTGAAGCATAACCAACAAGCTGTATGCTTGGTGAAAGATCAGTCATGAAAATGATCTTTGTGCAATCACCTGATGTCAATGACCTCCATTGTTTCCTGTGGTGTATTGAGAAAAATTTTCAGATCTTTTCCTTTCTTCAGCTGGATTCCACCATCTAGGCTTGTCAGCGTCCTCATTCCAGCCACCCACTCCAAACCAGCTTTACCGATTGTCCCGTCGAGTCCCATGTGTGCCGAAACATGAATATGAGCACTAAAAGCAGAACACTATGAACATCTTCGAAAGTACATCATCTGTTCAAATTTCAAACATAAATAAATCTACAGAGTATAAGCACTTTCAATAAGGACAGATGAAACTATCTGTCCCTCTGAGTCTATGTAAGCTCTCAGATCTTTCCCATGAATCCCATTCTTCAAAATTAATGGAAATGATTCACATTTTTGTATACTTTGCTATTTTAACTCATTTATTTATTACAAGAAATATGGCAATTTAAAGACTTCTTTCTTCTTTTTCTTCTTGGGCCCTTAGCTCCCAGTGGAGCATGGTCCATTGATAATCTCCCATCTTCATTGTCCAAAGTCGATGGTATGGCTGGAGTTCATCAATGTTTCTGTAATCCATTGTATCCACTGTACAGGGGATTGGCCTATATAGCTTCACCAAAGCCCCGCTGGCCGGCCTTACCTGTTTCTACCTCTCATGAAGGGGATATAGGGTTAGACTTTAAAGACTTTACGGTGTGACGAAAGAGGGTTACAAAAGTACACATAGACTAAGATGTTAACTGTCCTGTGCTAGCACGAGTGGGATCAACAGTTGACCTGCCACCTGTCTTCGGGAGAGAGAGATAAGTAAGAGGAGAGAGCAGCATTTGGAAATGTTAATGAAGAGACGAGAGAGTTTAACGGGAGGAGACACCGGTCTGAGTATTGTCAAGACCGGCTCCTTTTGAACCCTGGGATCAACAGTTGATCTGCCACCTGTCTTCAGGAGAGAGAGATAAGTAAGACAATGGAGCAGCATTTGGAAATGTTAATGAAGAGACGAGAGAGTTTAACGGAAGGAGACACCGGTCTGAGTATTGTCAAGACCGGCTCCTTTTGAACCCTGAACTGTTTGAAGCGTGATGGACAGGCGATACCCCAGCAGGGGGATAAAAAGGGGCAGGTTTGCTGAGACAACACACACGACACCACGAGGTAACGAGACCCTGGAAGCGGTGCGCCTCTCACGAGTGGGTGAGAAGTACCACAAGTCGGTGGGAGTTTTGGACGTCTGCTTGCGGGACCAGCCATAGACGCACAGGGTGGAAAGATACGGTCGGCGGGAACCTGGTGTGTGTCCGCCCTTGCCTGGGTGCCGGGTTCACCGCTGAAGAACGATCGTGTCTGGAACGGAGGGGTCACAGTCGGTGACCTCAGAAGACATTACCAAGGACTCACCCGAAAGCTAACTGCGAGGAATATCGAAGGTCTGTGTGGAATCCGTTTTGAATATTCATTCGCTTTCGCTCTCTCCTTTTCCCCGCCCAACGGCACAACAGTGATTACTGCAAACTGAACTGAAATCAATTGAACTGAACTTTGCGTCACTTGAAACTGGTCATTTACACCTAGATGGAGCTTGACTGATCCTATTATCCTAGTTCTGTGTACATGTGAGTTTATTCATTGCTAACTTGTTGCATTTATATCCTTACTATTAGAGTACTGTGTTGTTTATTTCTTTAAAAAAACTTTCTTAGTTCCAGTAATCCAGACTCCAACTGAGTGGTCCCTTTCTGCTGGTTTGGCAACCCAGTTACGGGGTACGTAACAACGGTCATTAAACTTTAGCCTACAGGCCTTTTGAGCTTGGAAGCTAAATAAATTGTGACGAGAATACACATAAAAATTAAGATGTTTGCTGGCCTGGGTTAGCATCAGTGACATCAGCAAGTGGTCTGCCACCTGCCCTCAGGGGAAGGAGAGATAAGGAACAATGGAGCAGCGTCTGGAGATGTGTAATGAAGGGACGGGGGAGAGAGAGAGCTGTCTGGAGCGGCTCCCCCTTTGAACCCTGAACTGTTTGAAGTGATGGACAGGCGATGCCCCAGCAGGGGGATAAAAAGGGACAGGTTTGCTAAGGCAGGACACGCCACCCGAGGTAACGAGACCCTGGAAGCGGTGCGCCTCTCACGAGTGGGTGAGAAGTACCAGACAACGACCAGGGTGGAAAGGTACGATCAGCGGGAACCCGGTGTGTGTCCGCCCTTGCCTGGGTGCCGGGTTCACTGCAGAGGATCGACCGCATCTGGAGGAGGGGTCACAGTCGGTGACCTCAGGTGACATCACCAAGGACCCGCCCAAAAAGTTGCTTGTGAGCAATCTCACCGGTCTGTGAGTGAAGCCGTTCTGAATGATCAGTTGTTCCTGTTCTATCTCTCTCTTCCCCCACGTTGTCCATCGCCATGGCAGCGATTACTGCGAACTGAACTACTAACTGGACTGAACTTTGAGTCACTTTTAAATTTGGTCATTTACCCCTAGACAACGATAGAGCTTGATTGATGCTGTTATCTTAATTCTGTGCACATATGTGTTTATCATCGCTGAACTGTTGCATTTATTATCCTTTCGATTACTGTGTTGCTTATTTCTTTAATAAAACTTTCTTAGTTCTAGTGCTCCAGACTCCAACTGAGTGATCCATTTCTGCTGGTTTGGCAACCCAGTTACGGGGTACGTAACAAAATCAATACAAAAAAAGTCAAAGACCCGGCCTTTGGCTTGTCCCTAATTAGCTTGTTTCTAGATTGATAGCTGGCTTGAAGTCAATGTCCCATGTTTAACTGTTATCTCCCTTATCCCAAAGAGAAGGTTTGGAATTTGACAAACCAAGTGAGCTGAGGACATAGTCACATATTTAACTGATATCTCCTGAAATATGAAAGGATTCCCCCTTATTTACTAGTTTCACTAGAATATAACTTTATTTTACAATAAAATATTTTGATCATGTATTAAAACTGAACAATTTAACTGAACAAGTTGAGGTAACCTGTTTTAAAAGTTGTGTAATCAAAAAGCAAAAAAAAGTCCGAATACAGGAAACATTAAATAAAAACAGTGAAAATGGTAAATATAGTGAATTCTGGTCAATTGAAATATATGGAAGTAGTACATTTTGGTCCAATTAAGCGGCTGCCTCAATTAGCTGAAGTTTTATGGAAATAGTTAGAAAAGTATTAAAAAAATCTACTACTTAACTGAATAGTAAATTGTTCAAATGAAAAACAGAACAAGTTGGAGCACTACCAATACTGCTACTATAAAACTGCATATTGGTTCCTAAAAGTCATTGATGGAATATAAGCTGCCGTGTTCTTCTGATTGATTGTAAATGTACAAAATCAGCGCAGACACATAGTGCAGATAATGAACTGTCTTAATATAATGCTTTCAACATCCTCCAAATCATCATTTCATTATAACATTCAAGATAATTGCCTCTACCTTCTAATTATTCATAGTTCCTAACTTGAAGCACTGAAATAATTTTATTTTCCCTCCTAGCTGTTTCTGGCATCTCCAAGCTTCAACGAAGTGAGTTCTGAATTGTCTAACTGCTTATTTCTTGCCAACAGTGACAAAAATCCCTGCTGTTTGAACACAAACACACGCAACTGATGCTATTTAAAACTGTTCACTCTTAAGCACAGAGTAGCGTCTAATGGCCACACAAGTGCATGCAACCGACGCCGGTTGGAAAATTTCCAGCATAGTCTCCTGTCCCAGTTAAGTGGCATAGTGTCTCAAATAAACGGAGGGAATCCCAGTTATTTTATTGATTAGTTTTTGTTCTTTAAGAGTTATCCCAAATAAACAGCTGCCCTGACTAACTGACAGCCCAATTAATTCTTCTCTCTTTAGCTCTTTTCACAGATAACATCTGACTTGCTGAATACTTAAAGCATTCTCTGCTCTAAGTTCATACATAATAAACACTTAAAGCATGATATTATCAATCTCCCCTACCAAAATAAAAAACGCAAAGCTGAAATCTATTTATTTAGAGATACAGCACGGCGGCAGACTCTTCCAATGCAAAGAGCCTACTCTGCACATACACCCATGTGACCAACTAACCTACTAACCCATATGTCTTTGGAATTGGAAGGAAACTGCAACACCCAGAGGAAACACACATGGTCACAGGGATAACATGCAAACTCCTTACAGATAGTGGGTGGAATTGAACCTGGGTCACATTATGCTAACTGCCATGCTACCCAATCAAAATGGAATTCTCAGAATAGTCCAAGTTAATTGCAGCATTTTGCATAACAAAATAAATATGTTTAGTTCTCATTCCATTTCATTGGAGTCCATACCTTGGCTTGATGAAACCAGTGATGGCAAAGTCAGTCCTCTGCTTAAGATCTATACTTCCTTTTATTCTAATGCTGATGGCAGCAGATGCATTTACAGCAAGTTTAATTGGGAGACCTGAAATGGATGAAAATGTCATCTCCTCCGTAGCAAGACTTGTCCTTCTGTTATACTGAATTTCTTGACCCTAAAGAGGAAAAAAATGTATGAGATCAGTAAACTATACTGTTTACTGTTCACCAAAGAGAGAAATTATTAACAAGAACTTCCTCATAGCCAAAGTTACAGTTGCCAATTAAAAGCGGACACAAAGAGATTACATTTATATTTTAGAACTGAAGTAAAAAGTTGATTAGTCTTCTAACCTTCATATAATTATGTTAATTACACCAGTTAAAATGAAACATCAAATGTCTTCATTTACCTTCAAGAGTTTTATTGCAATTTCTGCCATATCTAAAGAGTATTGTTTTATTTGCATCCTCAAGTCACTGCAGTCTAAGAAACTCAGTTCATTTCCAAATATCTTGATGCTTAGTCCACAACTTAGCTTCTTCTTCCTCTTCTCCATTCTTTTCATAAACTAAATCAACAAAACAAGGTTAAGTTTTTAATGCAGGGCTCAGGTGAGGAAAACAGCTTAACGGATGAAATTTCCCTGCAGAGTTAATATATTTACTGCACTTTACATTGCAGTTGTTTCAGAGGCCAAACAGACACAAAATTCACTGACACAGATTTAGGTGATTCTAACTCATGATCAGAAATCACAAATACCACTGGTATACCCCGAGTACAAGTAGCAGGGGGTTATAATTGGAACTCTAAAGGGAAATGAGGGAGATCTGTGATGGTATTGGTATGTGCTTGGCTAGAAATTCTACCTTGCAATAAATGCACATCAAAATGAGAGACCCATACCAGTGTCCTTTGTGGCTGCAGGGACTGATTGTCCTACAGGTACAACACAAGCTGTCATGTACATACATTACAGCTGTACAATTCACGGGTATTTTGCACAGTTGCACAGATTCAGGAGTTGTATGTGAAGCACAAATATATCTGCAGGATTCCCCCCCAGAGCTGGAACTTGGCACCGACGCTCCACAAAGTTGCAACCTCAAGTTCCTGTTCTACCCCCCATACATTGATGACTGTGTGGCCAGATTCCACTCCAACTCCATCTCCAAGTTTGAAGATGATGCCGCATAATGTACCATATCCCAAATAATGATAAGCTAGAGTACAAGAAGGAGCTTAGTGACATGGCGTTCTGACAACATTTCCCCTCAATGTCAGCAAAACAAAAGATTCTGGTTATTTACTTTGGGGGGCAGTGTTCATGCTCCTGTCTATTTCAATGGTGCTGAGGCTGAGAAGGTTGACGGTTTCAGGTTTCTCACAGTGAGCAACACCAACATCCTTTCCTGGTCTAACTGCAAAGACACTACAGCTATGAAAATGCACCAATGCCTCCTCTTCCTTAAAAGATTAAAGAAATTTATTACTGTATATTCCCCCCTTTTTGATGTTTCTTTTATCAGTACACAATAGAAAGCATGCTATCTGCTTCACGGCTTGGTCTAGCAACTGCTCTGTCTGTAACTGCAAGAAACTTCAGAGAGTTGTGAACACAGCTCAGCATATCACTGAAACCAACCTCCCCCCATGGAATTGATGTATTTCTTGTTGTCTCAGTAAAGTAGCCAGAATAATCAAAGACCCATGCACCCCAGAGAATCTCTTCTCCTCTCACTCTAGGACAGAAGATACAAAAACCTAAAGCTACGTACCATAAGCCTCAAAGACAGCTTCCTCCATGCTGTATTGAATGGTTCTATAGTAGGACAAAATGAACTCTTGACTTCATGATCGACCTTGTTATGATCTTGCAGCTTTATTGTCTACTTGCAATGTACTGTTCCTGTAGCTGTGCATTTATTCTATATTCTATTATTGTTATACCTTGTGCTACTCCAATGCACTGTATAATTGATTGATCTGAATGAACAGTATGCAAGACAGGTTTTTCACTGAACCTTGGTACATATGACAACAATAAACCAGTTCTAATCCTCACTACTGGAAATAGTGGAGCACTTTCAGGTGACCAGATGTGATTAATGCTGAGATGGACACAGGAATGAGTATGTGTTTCTCCAACACCAGCAGTTGAGAGGCCCACTAAAAATGCTGAGGAATGTGATCCGTTATTGCATCAGAGTTGAAGCAATCACTGCTTTTTGGTGTACACTCTCCAACAAAAATGAAGCTAAGATCAGACCCTCATAGGAGTGCCCAAACAGATCTTCATTCCATTATATCAGGAGTTCTCAGACTTTTTACGCCATGGACCAGTACCACTAAACAAGGATTCCGTAGACCCCAGGTAGGGAAGTCTTGCTTGCTTTCTTCATGGAGGACCATGTAGTTTCCTAGTCACACATCTAAAACACAAATGCATTAGCAACGACGACAACCTTATCTGCATGCAGGGACCACTGGGCACAGAACCACCTCTCCTTCAACCTGACAACAAAAGCTGTCCATGCCAACAAGTTTCGGTCTGAAACGCCGACTATACTTTTTCCATGGACGCTGCCTGGCCTGCTGAGTTCCTCCAGTATTTTGTGTGTGTTGCTTGGATTTCCTGCAGCTGCAGATTTTCTTGTTTGTGCCAAGAAGTTCCAAATGGCTTTGGCAAATGATGACAGCTACACAATTGAATTTCTAGGCGAAGCCTTCAATTTGTTTCCAGAATAATAGGGAACACATTTCACAAAGTAAGCTTTAATGAAGTTATGTTAATATTGATTTCTAGGCACCTTCACTGAATTCTGATCCTTTTTAGTTTTACTTATCAGTGGAGACCACTCCAGGAACCACAAATCTGATGGCTCAGGCCTTGAAATTTTTTTAGTAATTTTAGTCCCTGCACGAGGGTCAATTGATCCCAACTGAAAGTTCCTTCTGAGGCCCACCTTCATGATCTTTTGTTTTATTGTTTCCTTTCTCAGGATTCTCAGTTCAAAGCTGGGTTCACTTTCCTTGGAGCAAAGAGGCTGAGAGAGCAGCTGATAAAGGAATATGAAATATAAGGGGCATTGAAAAGACAGTCGGAAGTAATCCTAATCACATTTCTGAACCATCTGAAGTTGGAAGGCCTAGATTTAAGTTTGGAAATAAACAGTTTAGAAGGGAACTGAGGCAGATTTTCTAAACGCAGAGGGTTAGCGGGGAGTAACTTATACAAATGTGTGGCTGAGGCGGTTACTCTCAGAGATTTTAAGTAGTATCTACTGTAGATGAGTACTTAGATCGTGGAGGCATACAACACAACGGACCATGTGCTGGCTCCAGGCTTTGTGTCTGCGGGATCCGCGACATTTACTCCACTATGAATTGAACTGAGGCTAAAGCTGTGGCCTGCTCCGGGCTGCATGTTTGAGGACTCCATTTTATTCTAAATGCTATTAGCTTACTTCTGTTTTTTGCATTACTTTTTTTCCTCTCTCTGCTCATATGGTGTTTGTCAGTCTTTTTTTTAAATGGGTTCTTTTGGGTTTCTTTGTTTTGTGGCTGCCTGTAAGGACGTGAATCTCAAGGGTGTTTAATGTATACGTACTTTGAACTTTGAAAGGGGACAGATATAGATGGATGTTTAATAGTTGGCGTGGACATGGTATGCTAAAGGGCCTGTTTTTCCACTGTATGACTATTAATTTGTAGCAGACATTCAACTAAGTATTTTGATAAGTGTATACTTACCTTGGTCTCTATTTCATTAATTCTATTATAATCCACATTCCGGCAGCTTTTTTTTGCTCTTTCAGGCTTGAGTTTCTCCAGCTGATGATTTGATGCCACTGATTTGCCACCGGTGTGCCTTGTCACAGCTCCTTTCTTATTCAGAGGCTGAGCAGAAAATTTAGCTGGTTTTCTCATTCTCCATTTTTTCCTTGAATTTTTAACGTATTTGGGCCTGGGCATAAAAGGGGGTTGCTTGTGACCCAACATTTTCTGTACAAGATACTCAGCATTTTCTACTCGAATGCCAACCTGTACATAAATAGGCAGAGAAAAAAATGAGATGAATACTATTAATGACACAAAAGTAATGCCACATTTAAATCTTGTAAATAAATATCATTCCAAAATGTACAACATCATTAGCAAGGCCAGTGGCTGGAATCAATATGGATGAAAATACAGAGCTAGAGATTCCCAACTATTAAAATCACACTTGCGATCGAAGTTTGTGAATGACATTACCTGCTTCAAAGTTGGTATTATTCTATAATTCCTAAACAAGTTTGTATCCGAATTAATTGACCTTAAATGCCATAGACTTCACGTCCCCAAACACAATGCTTCATATATTAAGAATCTGGCTCTTTGGGTTAGATTTATCTATTGAGTTTGATCCTGACTAGGAGATTTAACCATCCATAAAGCGTTCACTTTAGGAAAAATCCGAAGGAAAGCTCCTGAATAGCAGAGCTTATGCAAAATTTAAAGATTTAAATAATTTCATACTTGCAGATGATGGTTGATTCAATTAGCCCAGGTGTTTGCCAGCACCTACTGCTCCAAGTTGAATACTGTAGTTGGCCCTGGAATTTTGACTGTAGAGTTTAACTTCAGAGATCAGTTTAAAGCAGAGAGATGCAGGAAAAGACAGAACGACTGGTAGACAATAGCAGTCTGTATTTGAGCTAGCCCTCAAAAGGTTTCATCTCATGCCATGCTCCTAGTTGCTCAAATACTGTTCACGTTGTCTGGTGGTCTACAAGAACAGCAGCAATGGAAACTAACCAAATCTGCTTTCTGTTAGAGCAAGAGTATGGGCTGGAGTGCTGGTGGGATGGAGATTGGTTTCTACCAAAGGAGGTGTAAGGAACTCCTTCCCTCTGCTAACCTGCAGGTCTCCCTTGGGCAAGGGGTAGTACCTGCTTAACCACCACCACCCCTCTCCTGCGCCCCCCCCCCCACTGATCAGGGTCAGGTGAAGCTATGGGAGCAGGTGGTAAATGATCATTTGAGCAGCTGGTGCATGTAACAAGACCTGGTTATGCGACCACTGAGGCCAGGCAGACTATTTCTGAAGATTATTGATAATGGCTGGGGTCACCTGTCTTCTAAAGACACTGCCCAGAAGGTGGCAATGGCAAACCACGTCTGTAGAAAAATTTGCCAAGAACAATCATGGTCAAAGACCACGATCGCCCATGTCTTAAGACACGGTGCATGATGATGACGATGATGGGATAGACTCTAGCTGCCACAGGCTCCATCCACTCCTGCACAAACATCACACAGGGGCAACAAACTCTGCCACTGAGCTTGAGTTGGGTTTAATAGAGAGACACCTATCTTTAATAAAGCAACGTTGATTAAAGTTATCTACATCATGCTTCAAGTACTTTTCTCTTGGCAACTGTGGCATATTACCATGGAGATACAATACTGAATGAGATTACCAGGTTAAGAGTCAAGCCACAAGTACACCTGGTGAAATTTTGCAACACGTTTGTAGTTGACAACCAGCTGAACTTTCATCAGGCTAAATATTCGTTAAAACTGCCACATCCATTCTTTGTGGCTCTACCTAATCATGAGAAATTAGATAAAATCGGTCTTGAGGACATTAGACAGTCTTTAAATGTAGTCTGTACTGCAAATTGACCAATGACAGGGATAGATGTGAACACCTAAGTTTCTTGCAACACTCATTGCCTATGGTTTTACCAGCCATGTACGTATGAATATATTTTCAAATTACTTTGCAGTGGAGGGAACAACCTTTTTCAAAGGTCTCCATTGCAAATCAATGCTCCCTCAAAGACCACAGGCAAGTAAGATATTCTCTTAGAGCATTGGCAAGTGCATGTTCAGATTAAGTTTCATTTACTACATGTGCATTGAAACAAATGTGTTGTTTGTGGTAACAACCAGCAGCAAGTGTCACCACATGTTCCAGTGTCAACACAGCATGTCCACAATGTACCGCAGGACAACACAAGCAGCAGCAAGAACAAAAGAAAACAAAGCAACAGCAGCAAAACAGGGCTCTTTACCAACTTCCCTCACACATACACACACAGGCCTCCAACCCCAAGACAGGCCACCTCTAGACTTTGGCCCTGGACTCACAGACATTGGGCCTCTAACCTCCAGTCCCTGGCCTGGACACACAGACATCAGGTTTCTGGCGTCTAGACAAGCCAACTCAAGGTTTTAACCTTTGGGCCTGTACCTCCAGACTCACTGAGCTCTGGACTTTAACCTTCGGCTTTGACCTCTGACCTGGGGATATGTACTTCAGGACTCACCAATCACAGATTTGACCTTTAGGCCTCAACCCTTGTACTCAGCAGTCAGAAGTTTGACCTGAGGCCTCAACCCCTGTATTCACCGATCAAGGGCCTGAACTTTGCGCCTCGACCTCTGGATCTGTACAGGGGAAGGGGGTTACTCCTGTAACCGGCGAAGGGGGTTACTCCCTTCATGACTCCTGCCCTTACAGACCTCCAACCCAGGACTTTCAATGCCTGCAGACCTGGTGTCTGAGATCGCTGGTTCAGTGAATCCTCTGGGTTCACATCATTGAAGTCAATGGGAATAAATATCTGTACTGCCTAGAATCATGAGAAGAATGGTTAGTAACCATTCTTATAACCCTCAGCTTTAATCACCACCCAAAATTAATTTTGATTCTTCCAAATTTTCTATGAACTTTTCAGGAAACTGTAATCACCTCCTGTCATGCGCACTTTTACCATCATAAATTCCAAATGCCTACATTTACAAAGAAAGTTTGTCACTTTGGAATTACCAGAAGTAGCTTGTGACATTTACTTTGTTTCCTAGTTGTCTACTCTGCAGTAAATGTCTGCATTACAACCAAATCTACTTCTAACTTTCCAAATGCTAGAATATTTGCCATTTGAATATCGTAGCAGAACAACCAGTGAATTTTTAGAAGTACAGACTTCATTTAACTCCTGGACTTGGAACCGGTGTAATAAAAAGGCTAACTAAACATTTGTGGATGAAGGCACCTTACTCCAAACTGTAGTTTCTGATTGCAGCAGTAATAACAATCTCACTAAAATAAATGGGTATCTGTTAGAGTTACAACCAGAAAACTGAAGAACGCATGCTTCGGTGCACCAGGGAATATTTCAGAATGGAGGTGCTACAACAGAATCTGTAGCTCTTAGATAAACTCCCATTGCTTTCAGATGAGAGAAAATTGTAAAAAGTAATTAATATTTTCACTCATTACTGTATTGTTTTGCTTTAAGCTGGTAACTTACATTTGAATAAGGATCCAAAGCTTATCCAACAAGGTAAATGATTACAAGTGGATACAAATGTCTTTCATCTTCAAACCATGGTATAACTTTACTTTGGTTAGTGAGAGAGCATTATAATGAAGGCAGTGATGTGATAGTCAGCAAATAGGAACAGGGATGAATTAAAGCAAAATAACCTGCATCTTAAAATTGACATGATTATTCAACCCTTGCCCAACTCATTTCTTTAAATCAATGCTTTGACTTTTCAGTTAATCCAAACTCAACAATTGCTGGGGAGCAGATTTCCATCATCACTTCTGCAAAGAAATATATTTTTGATGTCAATACCAGGTACCTAACTCTAATACTCACGGGTCACCTCTTTGTCCTTGTCTCCTTCACCACAGAAAATATTCTCTGTATCTAACACACTACCTCAACATAGCTCAATCTGATCACATTTTTATCTTCTGTATTTAAATCTGTCCTCACAGTTTGATCGTTTTGGCCTCAAAATCATTCCGGTGGGTCTCTCCTGGCTTGCATAAAAAATCCAATTTATCTTTCTTGAAAAATGCTGCAGAGATCTAATTACAATTTGGTTTCACTCACTCAAAGGATATGGGAATTGTTGGTAAGGGTACCATATTTTGTCATCACTAATTGCCCTTGAGAAACTGGTGGTAGGCCACCTTCTTGAACTGCAGCAATTCTGCTTGTGAATGAACTTCAACAATGCATTTGGGCAGGGAGTTCTAGGATTTATACTTAGCGATGGTAAAGGACTGGCAATATATTTCCAAGAGGAGGCGCTGCTCCCACGCACTGCCATCCTTGCCTTTCCTAGTTGTAGATATTGCTGGTTTGGTAGATGCTGTTGCAGTAGCCTGAGAGAGCAATTGTACTGCATTTGGATTGGCTATATGGTGAAGGGGGTCCCTGTTTAGGGAGATTGACAGAATCCCAACCAAGCTGGCTGTTCTGTTTTGAATAGTGCTGTATGCGTTGACAGCATTCCATCACAGCCCCGACCATCAGTCTCTGACCTGCTCTGGTAATACCATGAACACCAAGAGAGAGGTTCAGATTCTCTCTTCTTGGAGATGGTCATTGTTGTTTTTTTTGTGGTATGAGTGTTACTTTGGCAATAATCTACACATACCTAAATGTAGTCCCCATTTTGTTGCACACTGGCATGGCCTCTTCCATTTGCTAAGGAAATGTGAATGGAATTGGATATTGTGAAGTTATCAGACAACAGCGCCACTTGTGACATAAAAGTCATTAATGAAGCAGCTGAAGATGGTTGGTCCTTGGACACTGTGCTACAATGATGACTCCAACAATCTCAATTATCTGTGAGGTATGATCCCAACCTCTGGAATATTTTCCTGTTGATGCCTGGTGAACTTAGTGGGATCTAACCAGAGTATTCAACATGGAATACAACACAGCTTTCACTTCTTTACACTCTGGTCAAATTGATTTGAATTCATTTCATTGTTTTTTTTAAATAATTGCTTGTGCCCATGTACTGCCCCTAGTACATTTTGTACTTGGATTTCTGAATCACACTCTCCACAGTTCTGACATTCTTGCCATTTAGAGAATGTCTCCCCCTCCCTCTCTCTCCCTCATGATTAATTAGGAAAAACATTATGCCCTTTGATCAAAGGAAACTTGCCTCCAGGAGATTGACAGCATGGCCCATTGCAAACACGGTGAGATTTGCCATTACTGAACGAGGCAAAAAGGACTTTGGAGAGAAAACAAGAGCAGCTTCTGCATTTGTCCCAACAGAAAATGATTCTGTAACAAATGAAGTGCAACAGTAAAGGTTTCATTAGTAAACAAACACTTTTTTTCCCTCAACAGCCATTGCACAACGTCTTAATTTCTAGGAATTATAACAACATGTAGACTGTGCATCTGGAGTATTGGCAAATACTTTTTACATTACAAAGGGTTCTTTTAGAATGTTTCTTCCACTGGGATTATTGTGTCCAAAACCAATCTTTTGACTTGGAAACATATATTCAAGCTACAATATACAAGTCCAACTTAACAGCTAATTCTTAAAATTATTACACCTTGTTTTCAAACATTTGCCAAATATAAAAGAATAAGCTGCATTTACTTATAATTCTAAAACTACCCAAAGCAACCTTTTAAAACACTGACTGGCAATCATGATCACTAATTTTGCTCTTCATTTGTCTGCTGTACAAAATGCTGCCATAGTTTTGGTGGGCTCTACAAGTGGGGATGTTACTTGAGTTAAAGTCAACAGATGTCCCCTTTGAAGTAATTGGCATACATAGATTGAACACATTGCCGTTATACCTGACAGAAAAGTGGCATCCATATACGATGAATATTTCCAGTGTTCTAGGTCAAAGTCTTTGCTGATGATATAATTGGGAAGAGATTCCCTCAGCTGCTGTTTGAGGGGGTTATTTGTTTCCATGATCTGAGATAAATGGGTCCACACAAACGAGCCCACTGAGAAAATAGATTTAATTGGTTAAAGAATGATCCACATGCACCACAGTGTACAAACACGTCACTGCTCAAATACATGATCCATTTACAGCAAGTTTATTGCAGGAATGCTTCCTCCACTCTATCCCTGATCGTCTGGATAAAACAGCAAAAATATTTCAAACAATTCTTCTCATTAAATTAAGAATGGTCACTTTAGTGACAACAAAAGAAAATCATCATTAAAAGTAATTAGTGGAGATCATATTACTCTCTATTCTAATTTCAGAAATAAATTTGAAGACAGTATACAGAATCTTGGATGATTTTTTGCTGGATAAGTGGAAATGAAATGTACCAATTATATGATTTCCTTATCTGTGTTTCACCTGATTGCATCATTCACTGGCTTTGTCCCACACACTCTCAGTGAACAGCAGGTAAGAGGAGGTAAAGTAAACCTTACATTCATCCACTCTTCTGCCATCCTAATCTGGCTAATATTAACTTTCAACTACATGGCAAATGTAACCAGGCCAAGGCCACCAGGCGTCCTGTTAAAATGGCAGCTCAGGCTTTGCTAACACTCTCCAGGTCTACTGTCTGAACAATTTTTCTCAACTGCATGGTTTAAGACTACACTGTTTAATTGCTTTTAAAATGCTACATCAGGTGGAGCTATGGGGTTACTGGGCTGGCTGAAACTATTTTGATAATCTTAGCCTGGAAGGAAAATTGGGCCTCCTTTATCCCCGTAATTCTTCGAACTCTAAATTCCTGCTCCATCCTTCATAACGGGGACATACTTGGAGCTCTAACAGGGGAGTACTTGGCAGGACTTTCATATGATGAAAGACTGGATGAACTAGGCTTATACTCTCTGGAATTTAGAAGATTGAGGGGGGATCTGATTGAAACGTATAAAATTCTAAAGGGATTGGGCAGGCTAGATGCAGGAAGATTGTTCCCGATGTTGGGGAAGTCCAGAACGAGGGCTCACAGTTTGAGGATAAAGGGGAAGCCTTTTAGGACAGAGATGAGGAAAAACTTCTTCACACAGAGAGTGGTGAATCTGTGGAATTCTCTGCTACAAGAAACAGTTGAGGCCAGTTCATTGGCTATATTTAAGAGGGAGTTAGATATGGCCCTTGTGGCTAAAGGGATCAGGGGGTATGGAGAGAAGGCAGGTATAGGGTTCAGAGTTGGATGATCAGCCATGATCGTACCGAATGGCGGTGCAGAATCAAAGGGCTGAATGGCCTACTCCTGCACCTATTTTCTATGTTCCCAACAGACATGCTGGGAATGGCTCCTGGTGGGTAGGTTGAGTGAATGGGTGAAAACTTGGCAAATTAATGTGGGGTAGTGTGAGTTCATGCACTGTTAAGACAGCTCCAATGACAAACTATGACTTAGAAAGAAAGAAACCATAGAACCTTGAATAGAGAGAGACTAAATAGGTGTAGGAAAGAGGCATCTAGGTGTTCTTTTGCATGAATCACAGATGGTTAACAGACTGGTGCAGCATGCAGTTAGGAAGGTAAATTAGTCCTTTTAAAGGGGGTTTGAGCTTCAAAATCAGGAAGGGATATTAACATTGTACAAGCCTTGGTGAGGCCATACCTTGAGTATTATGTATAGATTTGGATCCCATGCATCAGTATATATTAACATAGGAAGAAGTACTGAAGAAATATATTAGACCACTTATTAGATTGAGATGGTTACCCTATCATGAGTGGCTCAATACTCGGAATCATCATTATTTGGTGTTTAACAGAATGGGTCATAGAATCATACAGTAGGGAATCCTGCCTTTTTGCCCAACTAGATGAGAGGTAGGATGTTACTGAAATACAAAAGATCCTAAGGGAGCATAACAGTGTAAATGATCCTCAGGGATCATTCCACTTATGGGCGAGTCTCAAAGGTAGCAGCATAGTTATATGGCATGAAAGCAGACATTTAAGACTAAGGCACATTGGCAATTCTCCTCACAGTAAATCTGCAGAACTTCCTTTTGAAGACGGCTGTGGCAGCTAGATCCCAGGAAACATTTAAGGAGGAGGCAAATAATTTTTTGAAAAAAATCTGGGAACTGAGGACTAAGGTGACCTGGTCTTGAAGATGAGGCCTGGAACTGATCAACCATAAACATGTTGAATAGTAGCGCAGGCTTGAGGGACCAAATGGCCAAATCCTGCCTCAATCCTCTTATGCTCTTGTATGATTTCCTGTTGTGTTAAACTGCCGCTATTGAGCACTGAGTGGCCAGTTATTCCTACAGAGGCCGGGAAGGGATCAGGTCTAGTGAATGGAAAATAACTGAGAGCCAAGATCTTTCCTGGATTAAGTACACCAACCTGCAACTTGTGTTAATCCACAGGCTAAATGTAAAATCAGGACTAATAAATTAGTAACGATGTCTTATCAAACCCTGGTCTGTTTTCTTAACAGAAACATCTTGTAACTTTTCCATTGTTACATGTTTAAATAAGTAGGTTTTAATACATTGCTTTTCATCCATTTGCTGTTAATACACTGTTTCAAACTTTGCGGCAGATTTTCAATAAGCTTGCCAATTAAATGACCCCATTAAGAAGTTTTGATTGCATCACTCATTGTCACAAGAAACTTCGAAGCGTGCCAAAATCCCAACCTTGAGTGGATTTTTCCTTCCGCAGAGTGAGGCCTACTATTTCGAACAGCTGATCGCTGGGGCATCTCATTAAGATGCAGTAAGCTGCAATTCGGAGCTCCACATCTTCATCCATTGTCTGATACAGCTGAACTAACACAGTGCGCTAAAAGCAACAAGAGCATCAGCAAGAATGAAGAACCAAGTCAGGCAGACAAAGTGAAAGGTCTGGTCACTTTAAATAAATTTTGCATTAGATTTTAAGTCATTATCCTGCATTTATTTAAAATTAAACAATGTTTAATCAGAACAGAAAAGATCCTCACTGTGGAACTGCAGCCAAATATTGCCAGCAATCTGCTAGAGAAAACCAGCATGTCAGCAGCAACACACATCAAAGTTGCTGGTGAACGCAGCAGGCCAGGCAGCATCTCTAGGAAGAGGTACAGTCGACATTTTGGGCTGAGACCCTTCGTCAGGACTAACTGAAAGAAGAGCTAGTAAGAGATTTGAAAGTGGAAGGGGGAAGAGGAGATCCGAAATGATAGAAGACAGAGAAATTCTCTCTCTCCTTTTTCTCCTTCTGTCCCTCTCACTATACTCCTTGCCCATCCTCTGGGCTTCCCCCCCCCCCTTTTCCTTCTCCCTGGGCCTCCTGTCCCATGATCTGCTCATATCCCTTTTGCCAATCACCTGTCCAGCTCTTGGCTCTATCCCCCCACCTCCTGTCTTATCATTTTGGATCTCTCCCTCCCCCTCCCACTTTCAAATCTCTTACTAACTCTTCCTTCAGTTAGTCCTGACGAAGGGTCTCGGCCCGAAACGTCGACTGTACCTCTTCCTAGAGATGCTGCCTGGCCTGCTGTGTTCACCAGCAACTTCTATGCGTGTTGCTTGAAATTCCAGCATCTGCAGATTTCCTTATGTCAGCAGCATCAGTGGGGAGAAGGAACGGTCAACAGTGTGGATCTAAACTCATCAGTTTTGATGCAGGGTTTCAACTAAAATTATGACACTCCTTTACCCCCACCCACTACAAATGCTGCTCAGGTCACTGAGTTTCCCACCAGCAGACTGACTACCCCAGATTCCTGCATCTGCAGTCTTGTGCCTCCATAGATAAGCAATCTGCTGTGAATATTATCTTACATCAGCTTTGCAGGGAATTCTCCGGAAAGCATAAATAGCAGCAAGTCGCACTTGCAGCAAATTAGTTTTCGACTGCACGCACTTATTCAGTGTCGGGATCAGAGCTCCAGCTGCAAGACCAGCGTTTCCAATTGCTTTCAAGGACATCAGCACCTGGAGATTGAGTAAAGTCAATATTCAGACCATTACTGGCTCAAGTAAAAAATAAATATTAAACAGCAAATGCAGTTATACCAAAACAGCAAATAGTTCGTTTCCTTTCAGTAACAATAGTTCTGGGGCTGAGTTTCTGTTTGGCAGACTCAATATACATCAGAAATTTGAATTCCCCAGAAATTATGATAGTGAGGGAGGTTGTAAACATAGAGTGGATGTCTGCTAGAAAGTGCAGTGGGCAGGTGCATCATGATAAACCTGGTGCTTTCCTTTTGTAGTGTGATGGTCAGCCCTTACCCTCACATAGTTAGCTTGACACTTGAAAGATCCTAGCAGCACTATTTAATGAGACAAACCATTTTTTACTGTCTAATCAGTTAGATACGAATGATTGTTGAAGTGATTGTTTAAAGGTGTAGCGCTTTCTGCAAATGTTTCAAGTCTCCAAGGAGTGTTGGGGCAGGTGCTGGACAATGTCTAATTTATTTCAATCTTCTTCTACAAGCACGCATTACTGGACATAATCTATTTATTCTCCCGACCCTATACAGAGTACTGCAGGGCTGGGAGGATAAACCGAGATCAAGGAAGTTCTTTCCACTCCTAGAAAAGAGAGGTAGAGGAGGAGGTTGAGTGCAGTGGAGTGGGGTAGGAGATATATCATGGTTTATCTGCCCAGACTCTTCAAGGAACTATCCTCCTATCTGAATCTAAGAGAAGTACATGGTTTCTGCAGTCCAGTAACAATTTCCCCAGGAAAACAAAACTGTACCCTGCAGATGCAGAGTTTTGCTTGTCTAGTGAGTATCTCACCTTCAGACATTTTCCCTCTCTTACTCCTTCTCCCTCTTCATTTACAATTCTGCCCCTCTAGTTGCTTCTTTCGTTGGATCATGCGACTAATGAGGATTCAACATCTTTCCCCAACCTGCACCACCGCAGCGAGCGATTCAATCTCTCTCCACCCTATCAGAGATATTTCTCTCGTTCTCTCCACCCCTCCCCATTCTTTCCAGCCCTTTAACTTTGTGATGAAATGATATTGCATGGAAACAAACCCTCCTCTCCATCCACAGATTGCGCCAGACCTGCTGAGTATTCCCAGTAATTATCCGCAGGGAAATCTGTGTGTTGTCACCATCCCGAGTATAACCAACAGAGCAGAACAAAGACTGTAGTGTCAAAGGCTGTCAAACTTGACAAACCTTTCTTAGTCATCCTTCTAGGCCAGGAGTTCCCAACCTTTTTTATGCCATGAACCAATGCCATTGAGCAAGGGGTTCACGGACCCTAGGATGGGAAGCCCTGTTCTAGAGATATCTGGAAAATATGGAAGTTGTGCAAGAAAAGTTACATTCCAAGACAGACATGTTTTCTTCTGTGTCTGGAAATAGGCATGTGATGAGAAAACAATGCTTTGCTGGCATTGTACGTTTGCTCTCTGTGCAGGGGACCATTGACTACACACACACACACACACACACACACACACACACGGCACTGCAGTGCCACAATATCAACTCCATCTGAGACTGGAAGTAAACACACTCCTTTAATGCATGACCACAGGTAATGAAATATGCAGTCCAATGCTGAATATCCGACAACAGTCATCATTCTTTCATTCAGTGGCAGTCTGCAGTGCCGGCTGCATTTAAAGTGCTGGTGTTGAGCCAAGCGTGGCTATTCTGTAACAAGAGCTGCGACCCCAAGACACAATGCATAAAATCTGAGAAAAGCACATGAAAAAACAATGCCATGCCAGAACTGATAGAGCAGACCATCGTTGTGCTGAAACAAGGCTGCTGCTGCCTGGCTTGATCTGAATTAGCCCTGCAGTACATAAGAGGAGCAGATAGGCCATTCAGCCCTTAAAGACGCTTCTGTCATTCAACAAGATCATGGTGAATTTTCCACCTTGTGCACGAAACATTTCATTGAATCCCTTAATACCTGAAGATCTATCAATTTCTACCTTGAATATACTCAGCGACTCAACCATCAAGTAGATATGTCAGTGAATCATCAATATCTGGGTGAATAAATCTATTTATTATATTTATTGACATACAGCATAGAGTAGGTCCTTTGGGCCCTTCGAGATGCACCACCCAACAATTCCCACAGTTAAATCCTAGCCTAATCACAAGACAATTTACAATGACCGATTATCTTCCCACCGGTACGCCTTCAGACTGTGCGAGGAGACCAGAGCGCCCAGAGAAAACCCACGTGGTCACAGGGAGGACGTCCAAACTCCTTACAGGCAGCAGCGGGAATTGAACCTAGGTCGCTGGTACCGTAAAGCGTCGTGCTAACCACTATGCTACCATGCCCCCCCAATTCATTGCCATCAATGTCTCGAATGGCTGACCCTTATTTTAATACTCTGACTACTAGTTCAAGACAGGCCAATGAAAGTAAATAGCGGCTTCACATTTGGAGTCGTGGAGAGATAGAGCATGTAAATGTAAATGGGCCCTTTGGCCAATAATTAACCACCTAATTACACTAATCCTACAATAATCCCAGTTCTTGAATCTTCCCACATCCTCAAGTCTCTCCCAAATTTACCACTTACCTTTATGCTTGGAACAATTTACAGAGAGGACAATTAACCTACAGTATAGACATCTTTGGAATGTGTGACATTCTCCCTGTGACAATGTTGGTTTCAGAATCAGGTTTAATATCACTGGCATATGTCGTGAAACCTGTTAACTTAGCAGCAGCAGTACAATGCAATACATGATAATGTAGAAGAATATAAATAAGTAAATGAATTGAACTATATATACGAATACTAAATAGTTGGATTAAAAACAGTGCAAGACAGATAATAAAAAAAGTGAGGTCGTGTTCGTGGGTTTAATATCCATTTAGGAATCGGATGGCAGAGGGGAAGAAGCTGTTCCTGAATTGCTGAGTGTGTGCCTTCGGGCTTCTGTACCTCCTTCCTGATGGTAACAGTGAGAAGAGGGCATGACCTGGGTGATGGGGGTCGTTAATAATAACCTATCTGAGGCACTGCTCCTTGAAGATGCCTTTGATACTATGGAGGTTAATACCCTACATGAAGCCGACAACTTTCTGTAGCTTCTTTCAGTCTTGTGCAGTAGCAGCTCCCCCATCCCCACCATACCAGACAGCGATGCAGCCTGTCAAAGTCCTCTCCACAGTACTTCTGTAGAAGTTTGAGTGTCTTAGGTCTGGGGTCCCCAACCTTTTTTGCACCACGGACCGGTTTAATATTGACGATATTCTTGCAGATAGGCCGACGGTGGGGGGCGGGGGGGGGATGTTCAAGTTCAACAGTGCGTGACAGGGAATGAGGAGAGGTGCAGCTGACTCATATTGTTTCATATCGCCAAATCATATCGTTTCCTCATATGGTTGGGGACCACTGTTTTAGGTGACAAACCAAATCTCTTCAAACTCCTAATGAAATACAGCCGCCTTCTTGCCTTCTTTATAGCTGCATCAATAGGTTGGGATCAGGTTAGCTCCTCAGAGATCTTGATACCCAGGAACTTGAAATTGCTCATTTTCTCCACTTTATGTGAACTGGTTTCCTCCGGGTGCTCTGGTTTCCTCCCACAGTCCAAAGACATATGTGTTAGAAAGGGTTGGTAAGTTGTGGGCATGGAATGTTGGTGCAGGGGTATGGTGACACCTGCAGAATGCCCCTAACAAATCCTTAAACTGCGTTGACACAAAATGACGCGCTTCACTGTATGTTTTGATATACTGTACACGTGACAAATAAAGCTGATCTTTAACCTAAGATGGTAAGATGATCTGTCAGAACTCTATTTCCCTTAAGAGCTTCTTATATTTCAATTAAATCACTTCTTATTTTTCTTAATGTAATAGTCCCTCCATAACTGAACAATATGCGTATGCCTTGACATCACTACAAAAATAAAAGCTACCCAAAGTAAGCATTTTGAGGCACTCTTGCCAGCAGCTGTCCCAGAAACAATGCACTTTTTTTAAATGAGGTTTAGACTACTTTTAAGCATTACAGGTCTGTCTTGGCAGATGCAAGCCGCTCCCGGCTATGATGCAACAACCAATCAACAGGGAGGCTGGGCAGCCAATGAGTTCACTAAAGTGAGCTGGGTGGGAAGAGTTATGTTGCCTGTATTCCAGTTCAACAGCAGGATAATGGAACACTGTAGCGGCGTGCTGCACACAGCGCTAGAATAACCACACGGAGTCGGTGAGTTAGAGTTGCGATGAAAGAGATTTATTCAAACTTGTCGGCCTGCTTTAAAGCCTTCCCGTTCCCGCCCTCCCTGGGGCGGGATTGCTGTGGGGAATGCATATTCCCAGACCCTTTCTGCGCGCGGGATTTTCCCCCTGCTGGTGAAGATGGCCTGGCGCCCTTTTTGGGGCCGGCCCTCTGCCTGCGCGCGCTGCTGTGAGCCGGTTCGTGGGTGCCAGAAAGTGGATCGCCACATAACCCCCCCCCCAGAATCGGCGATACCTCCCCCAATGTCCACAGTCCGGATCGGCCTCTGTTTGGGAGGTCTGCCCCTGCGCCGCGGTGCCTGAGCCTGGACCGGCTGCGCCAAGTCCACATGGGCCGGTTTGAGTCGGTCCACTGTGAATACCTCCTCTCTCCCCCTAATGTCCAGCACGAACGTGGACCCGTTGTTCCTGATCACCTTAAACGGTCCCTCATAGGGCCGCTGTAGCGGTGCCCGGTGTCCGCCCCGTCGTACAAAAAGAAACTTACAGTTCTGCAGGTCTTTGGGTACGCAGGTCGGGCTCTGTCCGTGCTGTGAAGTGGGGATGGGGGCCAGGTTACCGAGCCTCTCCTGTAGTCTGTCCAGGACTGCTGTGGGTTCTTCCTCTTGCCCCCTTGGGGCTGGTATGAACTCTCCTGGGACGACCAGGGGCGCGCCGTACACCAACTCAGCCGACGAGGTGTGCAGATCCTCCTTGGGCGCCGTGCGGATTCCGAGCAGGACCCAGGGAAGCTTGTCCACCCAGTTAGGCCCCTCCAGGCGGGCCATGAGAGCCGATTTCAGGTGACGGTGGAAGCGCTCCACTAGTCCGTTCGACTGTGGGTGGTAGGCAGTTGTGTGGTGTAGCTGTGTTCCTAAAAGGTTGGCCATTGCCGACCACTGGCTGGAGGTGAACTGGGCACCCCTGTCGGAGGTAATGTGGGCCGGTACCCCGAAGCGGGCTACCCAGGTTGCGATCAGTGCTCGGGCACAGGATTCGGAGGTGGTGTCGGTGAGCGGGACTGCCTCTGGCCATCTGGTGAACCGGTCTATCATAGTTAGGAGGTACCACGCTCCTCGTGACACTGGCAGGGGCCCCACGATATCCACATGAATGTGGTCGAACCTCCGGCGGGTGGTTTCGAACCGCTGCGGTGGAGCCTTGGTGTGCCGCTGCACCTTGGCCGTTTGGCACCACATGCACGTTTTGGCCCATTCACTGACCTGTTTACGAAGTCCATGCCACACGAACCTGTTGGCGACCAGCCGGACGGTTGTCCTGATGGAGGGGTGCGCTAAGTTGTGAATGGACTCGAAAACCCGCTGGCGCCAGGCTGCTGGGACGACGGGACAGGGTTGGCCGGTAGCGACATCACATAGTAGGGTCCTCTCACCTGGGCCTACAGGGAGGTCTTGAAGCTGTAAACCGGAGACTGCAGTCCTGTAACTGGGGATCTCAGTGTCTGCCTGCTGTGCCTCTGCCAGCGCTGCATAGTCCACCCCCTGGGAAAGGGCCTGTATGGTGGGTCTGGAAAGTGCGTCGGCCACGACGTTGTCCTTTCCCGAGACATGCCGGATGTCCGTCGTGTACTCGGAGATGTAGGACAGATGTCGCTGCTGGCGGGACCACCAGGGGTCGGACACCTTCGTGAACGCAAAGGTAAGCGGTTTGTGGTCTGTGAACGCGGTGAAGGGCCTACCTTCTAAGAAGTACCTGAAATGCCGGATTGCCAGGTATAGTGCCAATAGCTCCCAGTCGAAAGCACTGTATTTGAGTTCGGGTGGTCGTAGGTGTTTGCTGAAGAACGCCAGGGGTTGCCAGCGACCCACGATGAGTTGTTCCAGCACTCCACCGACCGCTGTGTTGGATGCGTCCACCGTGAGGGCAGTAGGAACGTCCGTTCTGGGATGCACTAGCATCGCGGCATTTGCTAAGGCTTCTTTGGTTTTAACGAAAGCGGTTGCGGCCTCTTCGTCCCAGGTAATGTCCTTGCCCTTACCCGACATCAGGGTGAACAGGGGGCGCATGGTTCGGGCTGCTGAGGGGAGGAAACGGTGGTAAAAATTCACCATACCCACGAATTCCTGCAAGCCTTTGATTGTGTTGGGTCGGGGGAAGTGGCGGACCGTGTCTACCTTGGCGGGCAGCGGGGTTGCCCCGTCTTTAGTAATCCTGTGGCTCAGGAAGTCGATGGTGTCGAGTCCAAACTGGCATTTGGCTGGATTGATTGTAAGGCCGAATTCGCTCAGGTGGGAGTAGAGCTGGCGGAGGTGGGACAGATGCTCTTGCCGACTACTGCTGGCTATGAGGACGTCATCCAAATAGATGAATGCAAAGTCCAGGTCGCGTCCCACCGTGTCCATTAGCCGCTGGAAAGTCTGTGCGGCATTCTTTAGACCAAACGGCATTCGGAGGAATTCGAAAAGTCCGAACAGGGTGATAAGTGCTGTTTTGGGGATGTCGTCCGGATGTACAGGGATTTGATGGTATCCCCAGACGAGGTCTACCTTGGAAAAGATCCTAGCGCCGTGTAGGTTTGCTGTGAAGTCTTGAATGTGCAGCACAGGGTAGCGGTCTGGCGTTGTAGCCTCGTTCAGTCTGTGGTAGTCACCGCATGGTCTCCAGCCCCCCGTTGCCTTGGGCACCATGTGAAGGGGGGAGGCCCATGGGCTGTCGGACTGTCGTATGATCCCTAATTCCTCCATCTTCTTGAACTCCTCCTTCGCCAGTTGGAGCTTGTCCGGGGGAAGCCTTCGAGCACGGGCGTGGAGGGGTGGGCCCTGGGTCGGGATGTGGTGCTGTACTCCGTGTCTGGGCATGGCTGCCGTGAACTGCGGTGTCAGTACTGATGGGAAATCCGCCAGGACCCTGGTGAATTCATCATTGGACAGCGTGATGGAGTCCATGTGTGGAGCTGGCAACTGTGCTTCACCCAGGGAGAACGTTTGAAAAGTCTTGGTGAGGACTAATCGCTTCCCTTGCAGGTTGACCAGCAGGCTGTGGGCTCGTAGAAAATCTGCCCCCAGCAGTGGTTGGGCCACGGCGGCCAGTGTGAAGTCCCACGTGAACCGGCTGGAGCTGAACTGTAGCCGCACCGTGCGGGTGCCATAGGTTCGTATCGTGCTGCTATTAGCGGCCCTCAGGGTGGGTCCCGGTTCTCTGTTGAGGGTGTCGTAAGTCGTTGGAGGTAAGACGCTGATCTCCGCTCCGGTGTCGACCAAAAAGCGACGTCCCGACTGCTTGTCCCAGACATACAGGAGTCTGTCCTGATGGCCAGCCGCCGTAGCCATCAGCGGCGGCTGGCCCTGGCGTTTCCCAGGAATTTGCAGGGTGGTCTGCAGCGGCGGGCCTCTGTGCCCCACCGCTGGTGGTAGAAACACCATTGTTCATTGGGCTCCTCACTCCCGTCACCGGGTTTTGTAGGCTCTGCTGCCGGGCCCAGTCTGGTCTGTCGTTGGGCACGCGGCTTGGTGATCTGTGCGACGGATACCCCTCTCTCTTTCCTGGCATTCCACAGCACATCTGCTCGGGCCGCCACCTCCCGGGGGTTGCTGAAGTCTGTGTCGGACAGCAGCAGGCATATGTCCTCGGGCAGTTGTTCTAGGAACGCCTGCTCAAACATGAGGCAGGGTTTGTGTCCTTCAGCCAGGGCCAGCATCTCGTTCATTAATGCTGACGGCGGCCTGACTCCCAAACCATCCAGGTGCATTAAGCAGCGTGCTCGTACGCGCCGTGAGAGTCCGAAAGTCCTTATGAGCAGGGCTTTGAATGCTGTGTATTTGCCGTCCTCCGGGGGCGACTGTATAAACTCCTCAACTTGTGCAGCTGTCTCCTGGTCGAGAGAGCTCAGCACGTAGTAGTAGCGAGTGGACTCCGAGGTTATCTGCCGAATGTGGAATTGTGCTTCTGCTTGTTCGAACCATAATTGGGGTCGCAGAGTCCAGAAGCTTGGCAGTTTTAACGAAACTGCGTGAACAGATGCAGCGTCGGTCATCTCTGGTCCAAATATTGTTTGGGCCGTCGGGGTCACCAATTGTAGCGGTGTGCTACACACAGCGCTAGAATAACCACACGGAGTCGGTGAGTTAGAGTTGCGATGAAAGAGATTTATTCAAACTTCGCGGCCTGCTTTAAAGCCTTCCCGTTCCCGCCCTCCCTGGGCGGGATTGCTGTGGGGAATGCATATTCCCAGACCCTTTCTGCGCGCAGGATTTTCCCCCTGCTGGTGAAGATGGCCTGGCGCCCTTTTTGGGGCCGGCCCTCTGCCTGCACGCGCTGTTGTGAGCCGGTTCGTGTGTGCCAGAAAGTGGGTCGCCACAACACTGCAATTCCTGATCCCACTTTTAAAAGGCTATTTAACCCTGTTTATCTGTCTTATCTCATGTGACTTAAAACACTTTGGCCAAATTTGCTCTTAACTTTCTCTGCTGCATAATCACTTTATCCTCTATTTATCTTCATAAAATTATAATGTTTATTGGAAGAATTGAGTCTGAAGAAGCTACCTCAGTCTGCATTTTTAAAAAGGCTAGTCAAAGAACATTTGCTACACTAATTTAATTCCGAAAGCTTGGGAGAATAATTTTAGCCCATTAAACAGCTCAGCGTTGAAAGCATTCAGAGGGAAAAGGACAAGAAGCTATTATATAGGATATTCAAGTCAACCTCAGCAGAATGTTTACTTAAGATAGTTTTATTTAAGTCAGAAAATGCCTTCTTTTGGTTTCGCATTCTTCTACACATTCCAATATTTCTTATACGTATGATATTTGCTTGGCCCATGTGTACTTAGTAAGCATAAGCTTTTGCAAATTCTTTTTTTTAAATCTACAAAGCAGTTGGGCTTCTCAGGCCTCCTAAAACCAGGAGAAAAGAGGTGTATCCCAGAGTTAGTCCAATTCAATCTAAACCAATTGAGAACTGACCTGTGGAGCTGGTCTTTATGTAAGTGTTGGGATGAGAGAAATTACATGATGCACTCATAAATAGAACATATAACAGTACAGCACAGGAAAAGGCCATTCAGCCCATCATGATGTACCCAACCAGCTAAAAAGCAAATCAAGAACACACAAACACCAATCCCTCCTCCCTACACCATGTCCATATCCCTCCATCTTCCTCACATTCATATTCCTATTCAAACATCCCTTAAAAGCCTCTAATATATTTCCCTCTACCACCATACCAGGCAGTGCATTCCAGACATCCACTACGCTCTGAGTAAAAAATTTACCCCTCACATCACCTTTCAAAGCACCCCCTCTTCACCTTCAAAGCATGCCCCTTGGTATTAGACATTCCAACCTTGGGAAACAGATACTCCTTGTCTACTCTATCTATGCCTCTCATAATCTTATAAACCTCTATCAGATCTCCCCTCAGCCTTCGCTACACCAGAGAAAACAACCCAAGTTTATCCAGCTTCTCACGATAGTAGATGTCCTCTAAACCAGGCAGCATCCTGGTAAACCTCTTCTGCACCATCTCCAAAGCCTCAATGTCCTTCCTATAGTGAGCCAACCAGAACTGTACGCAATACTCCAGATGTGGCCTAACCAGAGTTTTATAAAGTTGCAACATAATCCCTAGACTTTTGAACTCAGTGCCTCAACTAATAAAAGCAAGTATTCCATAAGCCTTCTTAACCACCTTATTAACCTCTATAGCCACTTTCAAGGAGGTATGAACTTGAATCCCAAGATCTCTTTGCTCAGCAACACTGTTAATGATCTTGCTCTTAACAGTGTACTGTCTCCTTGCATTTGCCCTACTGAGGTGCAACACCTCACATTTATCTGCTTTAAACTCCATCTACCCATATCTGCAATTGATCTATATCATGCAGTATTCTTTGTCAGTCTTCTCCACTATCCACAACTCCACCAACCTTGGTATCATCCGCAAATTTACTAACCCACTCATCTACATTTTCATCCAGGTCATTTATATACATCATAAGCAGCAGAGGTCCCAGCACATATCTATGTGGAACACCTCTAATTACAGAACTCCGACTCCAGTAAAACCCTGCACCACTGCCCTCTGTCTTCTATGCACAAGCCAGTTTTGGATCCAAATAGCCAATTTGTCGTGAACCCTATGCATCTTAATCTTCTGGATTAGCCTCCTATGAGGGATTTTGTCAAATACCTTACTAAAATCCATGTAGACCACATCTGCTGCCCTACCTTCATCAATCTCTCTTGTCACCTTGTCAAAAAACAGAGTCAAGTTGGTAAGATACAACCTGCCCTGCACAAAACCATGCTGGTTCACTCTCCAATGGGATCCCACCACCAAGCACATCTTTCCCACCCTTCCCCCACTTTCCGCTTTCCAAAGGGATCGCTCCCTACGCTACTCCCTTGTCCATTCGTCCCTCCCTTTTGATCTCCCTCCTGGCGCTTATCCTTGCAAGTGGAGCAAGTGCTACACCTGCCCCTACACCTCCTCCCTCATTACCGTTCAGGGCCCCAAACAGTCCTTCCAGATGAGGCAACTCTTCACCTGTGAGTCTGTTGGGGTCATCTATTGTATCAGGTGCTCATGGTGCGGCCTCCTGTATATCGGTTATACCCGACATAGATCGGGAGACTGCTTTGCCGAGCACCTACGCTCCATCCGCCGGAAAAACCAGGATCTCCCACTGGCCGCTCATTTTAATTTCACCTCCCATTCCCATATGTCAATCCATGGCCTCCTGTACTGTCACAATGAAGCCACACTCAGGCTGGAGGAGCAACATCTTATATTCCATCTGGGTAGCCTCCAACCTAATGTTATTAACATCGATTTCTCAAACTTCCTGTAATGACCCCCCCCGCCCTCCTTCACCACTTGCCATCCCCTTTTTCCCCTCTCATCTTACCTCCTTGCCTGACCATTGCCTCCCTGCAGTGCTCCACTCAATTTTCCTCTTCCATGGCCTTCGGTTCTCTATCAGATTCCCCCCTCCTGCAGCCCTGTATCTCTTTCACCAATCAACTTCCCAGCTCTTTACTTCATTCCTCCCCCTTCAGGTTTTACCTATCACGTGTGTCGCTCCCTCCCCTCCCCCCACCTTCTAACTCTTTATCATCTTTTTTTTCTCCAGTCCTGCGGAATGGTTTCAGCCTGAAACATCGACTGCATTCTTTTCCATAGATGCTGCCTGACCTGCTGAGTTTCTCCAGCATTTTGTGTGCGTTGCCTGGCTCTCCCTAATTAGGCCAAGGGTTTCCAAATACTCATATCCTATCCCTAAGAATGTTCTCCAGCAATTTCCCTACCACTGACATGATACTCACTGGTATATAGTTCCCAGGATTTTCTCTTATTACGTTCTTAAACAGAGGTACAACATCAGCCACTCACCATTCGTCCTGTTGCTCGAGAGTTCATAAAGACACTGGTCAAGGCCCCAGCAATCTCATCCTTTGCTCCATCAATAAACTGGAGTAAATCACATCAGGCCCTGGGGACTTAATACTCATTAGCAGGCCCAACACTTCCTCCTCCTTGACTTCTAAATGCCTGAATGTATGCTGTACACTCAGCACTGATCTCCTGGTCCTCCATATCCTTTTCCTTGGTAAATACTGAAGCAAAGTACTCATTAATTACCTCACTCACATTCTCCACATTCAAGCAAAGGTTACCCCCTTTTTCCTTGAGTGGTCCCATCCTCTCGCTAATTATCCTCTTGCTCTTGATGTATGTATAGAATGCCTCGGAATTCACTCTAATCCTACTTGCCAAGGACTTTTCATGGTCCCTCCTGGCTTTCCTGATTTCCTTCTTTAGTTCTTTTCTGGATTCTTTACACTCTTCAAGTGCTTTGTTTGATCCTAACTTCCAAAGCTGTATATACTTTTTCCTTTTACTTCTTTTTGTAAATTCACCATCTCTCTGCACATCCAAGGTTCTCTTATCTTTCCATCCCTGACCTTGCTTCTAACAGGAAGATATCTTTCCTGGGCTCTGAGCAACTGATCGTTAAACATTTTCACATGTCTGATGTGATCTTGCCAGAAGAAAGGTGTTCCAAATTAACTCTTCTTAGTTCTTGCCTAATGCCTTCATATTTTGCCCTACCCCAATTTAAAACTCTCCTACAATGACCTTACCTATCCTTATCTACAGCAATCCTGAAAGTTAAGTTAAGTTAGGTCACCTTTCCCTAACTTCTCACCCACTGAAAGATCAGTCACCCAGCCAGGCTCATTACCCAACACCAGGTCCTCTTGTTGGACTGCCCACATATTGACTTAAGAAACCTTCCTGGATACACTTGACAAATTCTGCCCCATCGAAACCCCTTTCACTAAGGAGGTCCCAGTTCATATTAGGGAAGTTGAAATCCCCCATGACAACAACCCTATTATTTTTATACATTTCCTTAATCTGATTACATATCTATTCCTCAATGACCTGGTGACTATTGTGGGGTCTGTAATACAACCCAATCACTGTGATTGCACAGTATATATTGTACAAAAATATTGAGTTATCGTGATTCTTTTGTTAGTAAGTACCAGTTTATCTGACAGCACCTGTTTATTATGGCACAGGAAGAGGAAATTTGGACATTGGGTCTAGACTGGTTTCCAGCAAATGAATCCCATCAGTTCCATTTACTTTCTCCTTATTTCCCTGTAGCCCCGCAATCTATTCTCTCTCATATGCCTAGCAACATGACCATCACTGGAGATTATACAAAAAAAAAGTGATGCACTGGTATCTTACTAATATATTATCATTTACATATTAATTTTTTATTGTGCTTTACCTCTGATTGAAAGTATGTACTCTAGATTTATTGAATATTGCCAAGATTTTCTTTATCTCTTAAATAAATACCTCTTAAAATTTGTGCCCTTAATGTGAAAGTTAAGGAAAGTAGTTCATCATTGTATTCAAGACCATAAGACCATGAGATATAGGAGATGAAGTAGGCCATTCGGCCCATTGAGTCCGCTCCGCCATTCAATCGTGGACTGATCCAATTCTTCCAGGCATCCCCACTCCCCTGCTTTCACCCTATACCCTTTGATGCCCTATCTCTGCCTTAAATACACCCAATAACGTGGCCTCTACAGCTGCTCATGGCAACAAATTCCACAGATTCACCACCCCCTGACTAAAGTAATTTCTCCGCATCCCACTTCTAAATGGACGTCCTTTAATCCTGAAGTCCTACGCTCTTGTTCTAGAATCTCCTGCCATGGGAAATAACTTTGCCATATCTAATCTGTTCAGACTTTTTAACATTCCGAATGTTTCGATGAGATCCCCCCCCCCCCCGATTCTTCTGAACGCCAGGGAATACAGCCCAAGTGCTGCCAGACGTTCCTCATACGGTAACCCTTTCATTCCTGGAATCATTCTTGTGAATCTTCTCTGAACCCTCTCCAATATTAGTATATCCTTTCTAAAATAAGGAGCCCAAAACTGCACACAATACTCTAAGTGTGGTCTCACAAGTGCCTTATAGAGCCTCCACATCACATCCCTCCCCATCTAAGTAATAGAATAAGAAGAATGCCCTTAACTCCTGGTGGAGTCATTGGATCGCTGTCATAACAAGCTTTTTACACTAATCTTTTTGGTGTTTGCTCATCATGTGGCATTTCTGTAGCATTCTCCAGTTTTTTGTTTTACGAAGTCGAGTTGCTAGCTCGATGCTCAACCCAGCACGGATGGAAAGCGTGCCAGGGGAGCCGGTTGGATTTGACCGTTTGCTTTGGAGTCCAGTGCTGATGCCACTACGCCACCAGCCAGCCATCTAAATAATAGTCTGCACATTTATTTCTTCCACCAAAGTGCATGACTATACACCTTCCAACCTTGTATTTCATTTGCTACTTCTTTGCTCCTTCCCCTAAACTATCCAAGTCTCTCTGTAGACTCTCTGTTTCCTCAACACTACCCGCTCCTACACCTATCTTTGTGTCATTGGCAAATTTAGCCACAAATCCATTAATCCCATAGTCCAAATCATTGACATACATCATAAAAAGCAGCGGTCCCAACACCAACCCCTGTGGAACTCCACTGGTAACTGGCAGCCAGCTAGAATAGGATCCCTTTATTCCCACTCTCTGTTTTCTGCCGACCAGCCAATGCTCCGCCCACACTAGTAACTTCCCTGTAATTCCATGGGATCTTATCTTGCTAAGCAGCCTCATGTGCAGCATCTTGTCAAAGGCCTTCTGAAAATCCAAGTACACCACATCTACTGCATTCTCCTTTGTCTATCCTGCTTGTAATTTCCTCAAAGAATTGCAGTAGGTTTGTCAGGCAGGATTTTCCTTTCAGGAAACCATGCTGGCTTTGGCCTATCTTGTCATGTGCCTCCAGGTATTCTGTAATCTCATCCCTAACAATCAATTCCAACAACTTCCCAACCACTGATGTCAGGTGAACAGGTCTATAGTTTCCTTTCTGCTGCCTCCCACCCTTCTTAAGTAACAGAGGAACATTTGCAATTTTCCAGTCATCTGGTACAATACCAGAATCTATTGACTCTTGAAAGATCATCGTTAATGCCTCCTCATTCTCTCCAGCTAATTCCTTCAGAACCCGAGGGTGGATTCCATCAGGTCCAGGAGATTTATCCACCCTCAGACCATTAAGCTTCCTGAGCACCTTCTCAGTCGTAATTTTCACTGCGCAGACTTCACTTCCCTGACACTCTTGAATGTCTGGTTTACTGCAGATGCCTTTCACTGTGAAGAATGATGCAAAATATGCATTCAGTTCCTCTGCCATCTCTGCATAGCTCATTACAATATCTCCAGCATCATCTTTCATTTCACCAATGTCGTTCATCAGATTCTATTCTGTACACACGCTCTTCAAATCCAAGCATATATGGAGCATTAATGGGTGAAGATTGCACAAGGTAACATATGAATACCTCTGTTGAATGCAACATATTCCTACCTATAATAAAAACAGAAAATACTGGAAACACTCAAAAGCAGCATATGTGGAAAGAGAGACAGAGTTAACATTTCAGGTCAAAGACCCTTTGTCAGATCCCTTGTTGGAGTGTTTCCAGCATTTTCTATTGTATTTTCAGATTTGCAGCATTTTTGATTTTATATTCCTACCTTTTCCTTTTTGTCAGACTCCCGTGCTTTACAGTTTCCTTGGACATAACCTTCCAGAATCTTCATGAACTCCTGTACCTCCGGTACTTCTTGACATCTTCTGTTCTTTGAACAAAAGTTATGAAGCAGTGACGAAGTTCCAAGAAAGGTCTGCCTACTTGCATCTGGTGATTCCATCAGAGCCTGCAAATGAAAGTCCGTCAGATTCACACTTATGCACTTCACAGGAACTGAAGACTGATGATCACACATTCAATACTCATTCCTAATCTTCTTCCATGCTGGCCAAAAGAAACATGCACTTCCGTGTTACTCAATCAATAATGCTCAACTCAGCTCAGTAATGTATACCTGTGATTAGTTTGCTCCATCAGATCACGCAAGCTAATTTTTCTAGTTCTGCATACTTGACGCCTTGTTCTGACTGTATTTCAACACACCCATTTTTTGAGTGCATGATGCTGCTGAGGCTAACTAAACATGGGTGAAATAAAGGCTAGACATCACCACTGGAGAACATAACCATGGAACGATGGTACGTTATTGCGATGTTCCAAAATACCTTACTTTAACCTAAGAAAGTTGGTTACTCTTATTTCATTCACTTATTTATTGAGCTACACCATGGAATAGGCCCTCCTGGCCCTTCGAGCCATGCCAGCCAGCAATCCCCCAGTTACAATTACCAATTAGCCCACCAACTGCTATGTTTTTGGACTGTGGGGGGAAACCAGAGCACCCAGAGGAAACCTATTCAGTTATGGGGAGAACATACAAACTCCTTAGAGGCAGCAGCATGAACTGAACCCGGGTCTCTGGTACCGTAAATTGTTGTGCTAACCACTATGCTACCGTGCCACCCCTCATCTTGTCACCTACACAAATACCTTCAGTACTTGGCTGTTTCTTCCTGCCTTCATTATTGTATCATATTCTACCAAGATATAAATGATAATCAAGGATTGACAGCTTTAATTAACTAGATAGCATTGCCCCAATTCGAAAGCAAACAAAAAAAACCTATTGAAACTATCAAGCCCCAGACTATAGCCCGCTGCTTCCTCATGACCATCTTTGAATTTAGTCCAGTCACTCAGTGTTTTCTCAAACAACAATTTTAAACCATATTAGCAGTATAAATTACAACTGGATTAAATAGAATGCAGCTTCTCACAGTAATTGTGGCAACAATAGACGATGTAGGCTCTGGAATGAAAGCCAAGGACCACAGAAAGGTGTCTGTTCTATCTTTATCCAGCTCTTTAGACAGAATGACTTCTGTCAGGAAATTGATGCATGCTTCTGTTCCACAGGATGGTAAAGTATCCACCAGAGGCTGCCTAAAAATGTACAAAGCACAGTATCAGCCAGTTTGACAAATTTTCCCTTCATGGGCCCTATTACTAGGAATCCAGAAAGTACTATATGTATTTCAGATCAATCAGCCTCTCGTAGAAATCACATCAATGACTTAATTGTTGCATCATACGCCATTTCACTTAATTTGAGATCCCACATGGTAACAAGGATGTGCATTCTGAGGCAACAGATGAGGCTTAATCTGCACTTTCAGATGCTCTGCAATTTTGCTCTGGATGAAGCACTTAATACTGCACCTCCATCAATGGAAGTAGCTCCTCACCATCTGCTGCTTCTAATATTTTAAAGAACTCATCATCACTCCAAATTAAAAGAATCCAACCTTTAAGTATTCATATTAATCTGGTCCCCCAAATGCCTCCCTATCTGCAATGTCAGTGTCAGCTATCTGTGGATGCCGGTTCGGACTCACCAACTCCCTCAGAACCCATCAAATGGGAGTGAAAGCAAGTTGGCCTTAATTTTGAAGCACCATCCAGGAAGGATGCTGGAGATTGGTTGGTTGAAAAGCTAAGGCTTTTGAGGCAGCTGCCAGCCAGTCATAGTTCATTTCTTTGAAATTAAGTGCCATAGAGTGATGAACTCATCATTACACTGCATAGAAATAGGCTCTTCAGCATACCATTGACTTTTTTACCCAGCTAATCCTAATTACTCTCAGTAGGACCCTATCCAAATTAAAGACTTACACACCATGAAGCAACACCAGCTTGGAAAATTATGTGTTAGCTGTGATTTTAAACAGTAAACAGAATCATGCACGTGGGCAGAGAAAGAAAATAATAAAAAAAAAGTGATGGAAAAGCAGCACAGAGCAAGGCACATCGAGTAGCTGCAGCTTGTTTAAATTTGGACCTCGATTTGTAATTTTTGATTCCTTTCATTACTTAGTAACATTGTTTGCAAGCTGTAAAATAAAACTGACTTCTCTAGGTGGACTTCCATGAATCTGCCAACAGTCGAAGGGGCGAAATTATCTCAACGTTGAAAAGCAGTAGACTTTGCACGCATCGTTTTCTAAATTCTTCAGAGGAGCACTAAGAATATTGTTGCACTTAACTACTTCCCTTTGCAGTCTATGACTGCTGTACAACTGGCTGGTCCCTGGCCCATAACAATACACTCTGCCAACAATAATGCACATGGTCACAGACGAGTTCCAAATAGTCAGTGCAATCTCCGAGCAACACTGACTAACTGCAGAAAGTCTAAAACATAAGGAATAGGCTAATCATTTTTAAACAGCTGGAGTGGATTTTATGAATTAGCTGTCCTGTTACAAATTTTCATGCAGTGTAGCCATGTATCCTGAGATAGATGTGTCGACTACTGTGAATTAACTGTCCATGCATGCACTCTAATCTCCATGCTTGTATTTTCCCAAGCTGTGACTGGAACTCCAATGGTCTGCTCTGGTTACCGATATCACTGACAACCATGTGCATTCACCATAACTAAATGCTGGTACTTTTATTACAGCCGAAGTTTATTCATGAGGCCAGTTCACACAGTTAGAAGTACTATTTCTGAAAGGCTGCACATTCTACTCAGAATAGGTTAGGTTCAATGTAGGTCATTCTTATCACTGGCCTGGCCAGTGAGAAATTTGGTGAGGCTGTATACTGGGAAATTTTCCAGTTTGGTATGATGTCCAATGATATGAGTATTGAGAGATCCATCAAGTACACAGTTTATTAAAAATAAAACAATTTTGGCCCAGGTCTTCAGCCACTTGATTGTTGGAGTAAATAAGTGTCATGCAAACCACAGGCTCTTTGGCTGGGAAATCTGCCCTGTGAACCTACACAAGTAACCCTGGTGTCAGGGCCCAGCTGCTGGAGCAATGGCAAGGGGATCATTTTACTTGATGTAACAACTGGCTTAAATGCATATTTTATTTTGTGTTTTATTTTTAATTAAAAAGTCATCTTTATTAGGTCCTTGGTGTTTGTGAATGCCAAAGATTGCTCTGTTGCCTCTACCTGCATCTCTACCTGGTATGGGGGGTGGGGGGTACTGCAGAGCATCAAAATAAACTCCGGAGTTGTAAACTTAGTTAGCTCCATAACTGGCACTAGTCTCCATAGTGTGTGTATACATATATACATATCAGAATCGGAATATACACACAGATAAAACACACACACGCGCGCACGTATGTGATAATTAAATCACTTTTTTTCTCTATTATGTGTTGCATTGTACTGTTGCCACAAAGACAACAAATTTCAAGACGTATGCTGGTGATATTAAACCTGATTCTGATTCAGTTACGATGATGATGAGGACATGCAGTCCCCTTTTACTGTCATTTAGTAATGCATGCATTAAGAAATGATAAAATGTTTTTCCAGAATGATATCACGAAAAACACATGACAAACCGACTTAAAAACTAACAAAAACCACATAATTATAACATATAGTTACAAAAGTGCAAAGCAATTCCGTAATTTGATAAGAACAGACCATGGTACAGTAAAAGTCTCAAAGTCTCTCGAAAGTCCCATCATCTCACGCAGACGGTAAACCTCCAGCGCCCCAACTTGCTGATGCAGCATCCCGGAAGCATCCGACCACAGTCTGATTCCGAGTCCGTCCGAAAAACTCCGAGCCTCTGACCACCTATTCAACACCGAGCACCGAGCACCATCTCTGCCAAGCGCCGGCAACCAGGCGATATGCAAAGCCAAGGATTTGGGGCCTTCATCTCCGGAGATTCTCAATCGCACAGTAGCAGTGGCAGTGAAGCAGGCATTTCAGAAGTTACTCCAGATGTTCCTCTGTGCTTCTCACGGCTGTCTCCATCAAATCCGGATTGTCTACGGCCCCTAGTTACACATACAATATCATTCGCAATGGCCGCGCGCGCTGCGTCGCGTCGCCATCTTCTCCTCCCTCCTCCCCATTTTTGCTATTTCCACCCATTCCTCCTTACTCAGAATCCATGTAATCACTTGCCAGCTATTGCACCATCCCTTTCCCTCACCTCTTTATACTGGCTGTTTCCTTTCACTCTTTCAGGCCAAATAGGGGTCGCAACCCGGAAATTCGACCGTCTATTTCCCTACACAGTTGCTGCCTGACCCAATGAGTTACTTCTGCAGATTGGTTTTTCTTTGCTCTGGATTCTGCCATCTCATGCCTTCAAATCATTCAATGTCAGATCTAATGAAGGGTTCCAGACCTGAAATGTAAATTGCTTCTCTTTCCATCGATGAAGTCTGACCTGCCAGATGTTTCTAGCATGTTACTGTTTACACTTGAGGTTTCCTGCATCGAGTTATTGAGTTACAAAGCACTCAATCTTAGTGACAGCACTAATAACTGGTGAGCCTCAGGACAGGTTCTCACTGGTTGTCAAAGACACTGTGGGAGTGAGCACTTCTCAGAGAGTCCCTGGACTGCACCATGCTGCGAGGGGCCTCTCTAATAAGCTTGGAGCCATGCTGAAAGGAAAGGATCGACAACTGGCATTCTCAGGTAAAAGAGACAAGAATGGACACTTGACCGCAGGACATTTGGAATTAAACAGCTACTTAATCTACAATGCACCAGCAACAAATGTACACATAAATGGTAACTGTCTTGTTGCAGAATCATTAAGATTGTCATGGAGAAATTACTACTTCACTCTTGACTTAGCTGGCTATAACTTCCTGACAAACGGTTTGGAACCATTGTGCATGCATCTTCGCTCAGTGTCAGCAAGAAGACATGAGCTTCCTTTAAAGGCCACAAGTTAAAAATATTTGGTAAACCTTAGGCTGGCTTTTGTGGTCAGCAATGAAGTAATACTGTTGCCTTGTGACCATGAAGAAAGATGCCGATAAAGATCTAGGTGTGTGTGTTTCTTTTTGCAATTCCTTTCAGCTACGTGGAATCATTACCACACAAACATTGTTATGTATGGGGGCCGATAGTCGAAACAGCAAACTGTACACAGACAACAAAAAGAATCTAAGAAACATAATATTTAACTAATTTTTTACAGATCATTCACCACTCTCACCTCCCCCATCCCCACTCTAGTGTGCACACAGAAATTCCAATTTTGTGGGCCATTCTACACTGTGGTTTTCTCAACACTGCCCTGATGTTAGACTCTTCAACAGTTCCAATATGGAGCCCACCTGCTGTCATTTCCTAGCAGTTACAGTGGGGAACCTGCTCCAAGACTGTAATCTACCTTTTAATGTTGATACATTAAAAGCTCACCAGCTTTTGTGCTCAATTCATTCTACCCAACCCTGTAATGCACTTCCCTGCAAGACTATGCGCTCCCCAGCTAAGTGGACAGGCTAAGCTTTTCTTTCGCAGTCTAATCAAGTGAAAGGACAAAGTGAACCTTGTCGAGTTTGGGAAGGCCCCCCTTTGGAGCTAACAGCGGTCCTGCAGCTGAAATCAGTGCCAGCACTATTCTGCTTGTGCAGCGTTTGTTTATTTTAGCCATGTATGTTTGGTCTTGTCTGCTGTCCAGGAGCGGAAGGTACGGCAGTTTCAATCCATCTTATAAATGCAAGTCTTTCTTTCTTTCATATTTCTCAATGAATATTAAGTAGTCAAGTGAAAATTCAACAGGACACCTATCCAACCTCACCTCTGTTATCAGTAATTTCCAGTGAAAGTAAGAAAGCTAGAATTATTTAACATGGTTTAATTTCCCTGATGATAGGCCTTGGCTGAAACAGTTACTACTTGTTCATCCAATAAGGAAAATGAAATTATAAAAAGATTAATTCTTAAATTATCTCTAACATTCATAGCAAAAAATGTGTACTAGCTATAGAACCAATTTCAGATTGCTGGGTTGAAAATACAGATATGTTTAAGGAACAGGCTGTGAAGCTTTATATAAAGAAGAAATAGGCACAGTCTTTAACATTTTGCTTCTATCAGTGACAAGTGTCAATAAATTATAAAGAATCCTTTCTGATTTACAATTTGAGCCTCATGCTGAGGGTTTGAGTTCTTGTTCTTGAGAGGACGTGGTGAGCCGGCGTTGAGGAAACATTGTTGTATTTCCAGAAGAAATATTCATTCATTAATACTACTGTTTTAATGGCAATAAAGATCCAATGTTTTAGGACATTGGGCAATATCAGAAAGAGTCCTCCTTGTTAGATTCAGTGGACAACCATTTGATTTAGCAATTATACAGGTATATGCACCAATATGCACCGGTGGGAGGAGAAGATGGCAGCGCGCCGCGTGTGCGTAGCTCTCCGGTGAAAATGATATCGTATCCATTAAATAGGGGCCGTGGACAATTCTGATTTGATGGAGAGTGGACATGAAAGCACAGAGGAACATCTGGAGAAATTTCTGAAATGCCCGTTTGCTGCTGTCGTTACTGTGTGGTCGTGAATCTTTCAGAGGGTAGGCCTCAAAATCCCCGGCCTTGCCTGCTTTTGGCGACTGAGAAGGAGGTCGAATCGTTCAGACAGAGATGGCGCTCAGTACTCGGTGTCGGAGAGCTGATCAGAGCTCGAAGTTTTCAGATGACTCAGAGTCGGATTGTGGTCGGCATGGCAGGGAGAGTTTTTCTTCCTTCTCCCGTCTGCGTGAGATGTGGGACATTTGAGAAACTTTGAACTTTACTGTGCTCACAGACTTCATCATCAAGTTATGGTATTGTTACACTGTTTGTAACAAATGTTATAATTATGTGGTTTTGTCAGTTTTTTCAGTCTTGGTTTGTCCGGTGTTTTGTGATATCACACCAGAGGAAATAATGTATCATTTCTTAATACATGCATTACTAAATAAAAGAGGACTACGTGTCTTCATAATCATAACAACAGATGGAACAAATGAGGATATAGATAAGTTCTATGAAGAGCTTGAACAAGCAAAAAATGACTGCAAATCTCAAGATATTGTTATTGACATGGGAGATCTAAATGCTAAAGTAGGACAAGGTGCTGATGGAAATACCACAGGAAAATTTGGACTAGGGGAAAGAAATGAAAAATGTGAGAAATGGGTAGAATGGTGCAAGATGAATAATCAGATCATTATGAATACCTACTTTAAAAACGATCCAAGATGCTTGTGGACATAGAAAAGTCCAGATAATAACACTAGAAATCAAATTGACTTTATTACTATAAACCAAAGATTTAGAAACTCAGTGACTCAATGCAAAACATATGCAGGTGCAGACTGTAATAGTGACCATAACCAAGTAATATGTCATGTAAAAGTAAAACTTTAAAAACTAAAGCAAAAACCTGAACAATCCCTTGACTTAATTAAAGAAGAAAACTTAAGACAAAAATTTACAATTGAAGTAAGGAATAGATTTCAAAGTTTAGAAACAGAATCTGTTGAAGATGATAGCAATCATGTAGAAATGAAGTTTAACTCTCTAAAGGATGCCTTAGTAGAATCAGCAAAGTCAGTGATTCCTAAAAAGGAAAAACGCACAAGGAATAAATGGATGACAGATGAAATCAAAAATCTAATGGAAGAAAGGAGATGGAAGAAAGCAAATCCTATAGAATATAAGTCCTTAGATAAAAAAGTTAAAAGCTTATGTCAAAAAGCCAAAGAGGAATGGTTAAACCAGGAATGTGAGCAAATAGAAAGAATCCCTATTACTGATCCAAAAAGGTTACATCAACAAATCAAGAATATCACTGGTAAAAAGCTCCTCTGTTCTTCAGGTGGATGTTTGAAAGCAAAGGACGGTAACATTATCATGGAAAAAGATGAGATTATGAACAGATGGTCTGAGTATATTCAGGAATTGTTTGAAGATGATCGAGGCGAAAAACCAGGGATTAAGAAAAACATTGAAGGTCCAAGTATTTTAAAATCTGAAGTTTGTAATGCAATAAATAAGATGAAGAAAGGAAAGGCAACAGGTCCTGATGAATTAGTAATAGAACAAGTTATCGCCCTTGAAGATTATGGAATTGAAAAACTTACTGATTTAATCAATGACGTTTATGAGACTGGAATAATACCAGAAGAAATGAAAAAAATCAGTATTTATCACTCTTCCTAAGACACCTGGAGCAATAGAATGTGAATTACATAGGACCATAAGTTTAATGGGTCATATCACCAAGATACTTCTAAGAATTTTGATGACAAGAGCTAAAAGTAAGATACAAGCTGAAATAGGTAAAGAACAATGTGGTTTTCTGAAAGACAAAGGTATAAGAAACGCAATATTGGTGTTAAGGATACCATCAGAATGAGCTATTCAAGAGCAAAAAGATTTGTTTGTTTGTTTTATCGACTACACAAAAGCATTTGATAAAGTGAAGCACAGTAAGTTATTTGAAATATTACAGGAAACTCTAGATCTAGATTCAAAAGACCTCCGTCTAATCAGAAATCTATACTGGGAACAAACTGCCGCTGTAAGAATAGATGGAGAAGTGAGTCAGTTTACGAAAATCAAGAGAGGTGTTAGACAATGGTGTGTTTTCTCCCCTGATTTGTTTAATGTGTACAGTGAAACAATATTTCAAAAAATAAGAGACATCTTGGGAATCAAAGTTAGTGGTGAAAACATCAATATATCAGATACCGCGGATGACACTGTGTTAATTGCAAGTACGGAGGAAGAACTACAAAACTTAATTGATATAATTGCTGAAGAAAGAGCAAAAATGGGTCTATCTATCAATTGCAAACAGACAGAATGTATGGTGATATCCAAAAAGAAGGAGAATCCTATCTGCAGGCTGAGAATAAATGGGAAAGACATAAAACAAGTACAGAACTTTTGCTACTTAGGAAGCTGGGTGACATCAGATGGCAGGTGTGACATGGACACCAAAAGAAGAATAGAGATGGCAAAAGACACCTTTACGAGAATGAAGAGTATATTGACCATTACTAAACTAGGCATGACAACCCGCCTCAGAGTACTGAAATGTTACATTTATCCAGTTACGTGGATCAGAATGTTGAACAATATCTGGTAACATGAGGAAACGAATTGAAGCAGCAGAGATGTGGTTTTTGAGGAGGATGCAAAGAGTATCACGAACGAAATGAACATCTAACAAGGATGTCATGAACAGAGCAAACACAAAAAGAGAAATAATGTATGAGATCATGAAAAGGCAACGTAACTTCATTGGGCATGTGATTAGGAAAGAGGAGTTAGAATGCACGGTAATTATGGGAAAGATTGAAGGGAAGAAAGCAAGAGGAAGACAAAGACAAATGATGATGGAGACAGCAGCCAGAGAACTGGAAATGAATACCAATGAATTGATCTACTTGACCCAAAACAGGAGTGTGTGAGCCATGGCAGTCAAAGCTCAAATGGCAGTCACGGCACCTGATGATGATGAGGATGATGATTGATGATGAAAGATCCAAATGTGTTAATTAAAGTCAAAATCACCAATGATGCTTTACAGTATTGATCAACTTTCCAGGGAATCTAGTCATTTAAAAGGTGTGTAAGAATAGGGATCCCAGTGAACTTCAAATGACAGCAGGAACCAAGACACCTCAGTTAAGACTGTGTGGAAAGGAGGCCTTTCTATCAGGTTATCATTGCAAGAAAGATGTTTATCGTACTATCGTAACCATTAATGCTGTAAATCAGAAATAAATTGCATTTCCATTTACAACTTTTTTTTTAAAAAGTGAGTATTAAAGCTGCGTTTGTGTACATCTTAGGGGTTGGAAAGGTGGTGGTGGAGAGTTGACCATCTTAGTTAGTTGTCATTTTCCGGGAGCTTCCCATTTTTTAAACACTGGAAAAGCATTAAGTGTTGTAGTTAGATTTCCAAATCTAATCCTCTGAATGGCATGCCTATCACATCTGGTGTGTAGTTTCGCCAAATATAACATTCTGGCAAGCAAAGTTAGCAGAGACAAGCTCATTGAGCCAAGAGTCATAGAAAGATACCAGAGGAAAACAAGCCCTTCAGTCCATTAAAGGCCTGCCTCCCATCAAGTACCCACGGGGGATCGCTCTGTCGCTGGAAAGGGGAGACTGCCTTTTTATCACTGGTGAGATCACTCTGCTACCGGAAAAGGGAGACTGCCTCTTGAACACTGGTGGGACCGCTTGCTGCCTGAGAGGGAAAGGCCTGCCGTGGAGCCCAGAGAATGTTACCAGGCTTTCTGCATTTTGGATATGGACTTGGGCTATAGACTTCTTTTTCTCAGTCTTATAGTTTTTTAAAATTTTTGTTTGTATTTTTGTGTGGGAAGGAGGGATTTCGGGGTTGATGATCATGCTGCTGTTCTTTTCTTTCCTGGTTTCATGGCTATCTGGAGAAGAAGAATTTCAGAGTTGTATACTTTGATAATAAATGAACCTTTGAATCATGTTAACACTAATCAGACCCCACCCCTATTCTCATCAATTCCTTCACCAAATTCTACCATTCATCTATAGATGAGGAGGAGAGAAGGAGAGCGTGGTTTTGTTAAAAACCCCGTTCAGGTTCACCAGGGCTCTTCTCAGCCACTGATCCCCATAGGAATCAGGGACTAGAATTCAATCCAAATGTCCCCCAAACAAGAATCCCAGCAACTGAGCTGAACATGGCAAAGCCCACATGGCAAGAGGTCCAGGATATCATCAAGAGAGCATAGTCACATGCTGCCCCAGGACCAGGTGGTATACCCTACAAGGTACATAAGAAATGCCCAAACTTCCTCTGGAGGCTGTGGAGGATAATGACGAAGATTTGGACCAAAAGTTCGATCCCACCAAGCTGGAAAATGGCTGAAACATAGAAACATAGAAAATAGGCGCAGGAGTAGGCCATTCGGCCCTTCAAGCCTGCACCGCCATTCAGTATGATCATGGCTGATCATCCAACTCAGAACCCTGCACCAGCCTTCCCTCCATACCCCCGATCCCTTTAGCTACAAGGGCCATATCTAACTCCCTCATAAATATAGCCAATGAACTGGCCTCAACTGTTTCCTGTGGCAGAGAATTCCACAGATTCATCATTCTCTGTGTGAAGAAGTTTTTTCTAATCTCGGTCCTAAAAGTCTTCCCCTTTATCCTCAAACTGTGACCCCTCGTTCTGGACTTCCCTAACATCGGGAACAATCTTCCTGCATCTAGCCTGTCCAATCCCTTTAGGATTTTATACGTTTCAATAAGATCCCCCATCAATCTTCTAAATTCCAACGAGTATAAACCTAGTTCATCCAGTCTTTCATCATATGAAAGTCCTGCCATCCCAGGAATCAATCTGGTGAACCTTCTTTGTACTCCCTCTATGGCAAGGATGTCTTTCCTCAGATAAGGGGACCAAAACTGCACACAATACTCCTGGTGTGGTCTCACCAAGGCCTTGTACAACTGCAGTAGTACCTCCCTGCTCCTGTACTCGAATCCTCTTGCTATAATTGCCAGCATACCATTCGCCTTTTTCACTGCCTGCTGTACCTGCATGCCCACTTTCAATGACTGGTGTATAATGACACCCAGGTCTCGTTGCATCTCCCTTTTTCCTAATCGGCCACCATTCAGATAATAATCTATTTTCCTGTTTTTGCCACCAAAGTGGATAACTTCACATTTATCCACATTAAATTGCATCTGCCATGAATTTGCCCACTCACCTAACCTACCCAAGTCACCCTGCATCCTCTTAGCATCCTCCTCACAGCTAACACTGCCGCCCAGCTTCGTGTCATCCGCAAACTTGGAGATGCTGCATTTAATTCCCTCATCCAAGTCATTAATATATATTGTAAACAACTGGGGTCCCAGCACTGAGCCTTGCAGTACCCCACTAGTCACTGCCTGCCATTCTGAAAAGGTCCCGTTTATTCCCACTCTTTGCTTCCTGTCTGCCAACCAATTCTCTATCCACATCAATACCTTAACCCCAATACTGTGTGCTTTAAGTTTGCACCCTAATCTCCTGTGTGGGACCTTGTCAAAAGCCTTTTGAAAATCCAAATATACCACATCCACTGGTTCTCCCCTATCCATTCTACTAGTTACATCCTCAAAAAATTCTATGAGATTCGTCAGACATGATTTTCCTTTCACAAATCCATGCTGACTTTGTCCAATGATTTCACCGCTTTCCAAATGTGCTGTTATCACATCTTTGATAACGGACTCTAGCAGTTTCCCCACCACCGATGTTAGGCTAACCGGTCTATAATTCCCTGGTTTCTCTCTCCCTCCTTTTTTAAAAAGCGGGGTTACATTAGCCAGCCTCCAATCCTCAGGAATTAGTCCAGAATCTAAAGCGTTTTGAAAAATTATCACTAATGCATCCACTATTTCTTGGGCTACTTCCTTAAGCACTCTGGGATACAGACCATCTGGCCCTGGGGATTTATCTGCCTTTAATCCCTTCAATTTACCCAACATCATTTCCCTACTAACATCTATTTCCCTCAGTTCCTCCATCTCACTGGACCGTCTGTCCCCTACTATTTCCGGAAGATTATTTATGTCCTCCTTAGTGAAGACAGAACCAAAGTAATTATTCAATTGGTCTGCCATGTCCTTGCTCCCCATAATCAATTCACCTGTTTCTGTCTGTAGGGGACCTACATTTGTCTTAACCAATCTTTTTCTTTTCACATATGAACGATGTATTGCTCCCAAGTAAGACGATTGTTTTGCAACCCCCCAGTTTAGGACAATCTCCCTCCTTAACATGGAGTGCAAGATATTCTTCTCGGTGCATGTGAGAAGGCTGACCTCTTACTGAATGGAGAACCACTATATCAACACATCATCCAGAAAGGCGACTTTTCGGGCTTTTCTGGGTGCCTGGATTATACTTCAGTAATCAGTCAATAATCAGCCAATTGATCCGCAAGGCCAGGCAGAAGAAAAGCGACCTAACAGTCATCTGCTTAGACCCAGCCAATGCCTACGGATCAATTCCACACGTCCTCATCCAGGTTGGCTTGGACTACTACCATATCCAACCAGTAACACGAGGCATGATCGCCGGCTACCTAGGAGGATTCAAGCTACAGTTCGCTTCAGCCCAGTTTACAACCAGGCAAGTCTTCCAAAAAGGGATTCCATTGGGCTACACCATCTCCCCCATCTTGTTTGTCATGGGTATGAACCTCCTCATACCAGCAGCAGCAGATATAACCTGAGGCCCAGTGTTGGAGCCCAGTAACCAACAACCGGCAATACGGGGGTTCATGGATGACATCACAAGGACATCATAGATGTAACCACTGTAACCCAGGTCCAAGCAAGATGGGTATTGGAAGACCTGGACTACATAGCTACCTGGACTAGGGTGACCTTCAAGGCCAGGAAGTCCAGATATAAGGTGACCAAAAAGGGCACAAAGTTTCTAGGTAATTCAGTTTTCAAGTACAGGGAGAAGTCATTCCATCCATAGAGGACAAAGCAGTAAATTATCTTGGAAAGCGGTTTCCAAATGATAACGGACAGTGCCAATATCACCAACACTGTAAAGCAGACTGAAGAGTGGCTGAAGAAGATCAACAAAACCAGACTCCCTGGTAAATTTAAGACATAGTTGTACCAACACGGTCTTCTACCAAGGCTGCTCTGGCTTTTTACAGTGTACAAGTTCCCCATGACCACTGTAGAAGGCATCAAGAAGAAAGTTAACAAGTATTTGTGGAGGTGGCTGGGATCTCCCCAAGGTTTCCTTCACTGGGGCTCTACATAAGATCAGGCCAGTTAAAGCTCCCGTTGTCATTGGTAGCAGAGGAGTTCAAGGTGGCAAACACTTAAGGGCTCCAATGACTACTAATAAACCAATCAGGAGTCACAACAGGATCGGGCCAAAAGTGGGCCACCAACTCAGCCATACACCAGGCAGTGAGCTCTTTGCAATTGAGAGACATAATCGGCAACCCATGCCTGGACGGCAAGTACTCAGCTCTGCACACTTCCAATGACAGGGGAGTGGAAGTACAGGGAAAGAGGCGGGACATGGTCCAGGCAAAGGTACAGAACAGTGAGGACGAAAGACGGTTATCAAAGGTAATGAAGGTGGGGTCACAGGTTGCCCAGGCAAAATGGGATCTGCCCAAGCACAATATCACTTGGGCAGAGCTTTGGAGAATGGAATCCTTCCCTTCCACATTTCTTTCCTCCTGCAGTCTGTGTATGACACTCTACCTACACCATCACAGCTACACACATGGGGGCTGAGAGAGGACCCTAACTGCAAGCTTTGTGGTCAGCGGGGTTCACTGGCATGCATACTGTCAGGATGCAAAACAGCTTTAACACAAGGATGGTATAGGTTGTGCCACAACAAAGTCCTGCTGTCCCTTGCTGTGACACACTGGAGCGGGAGAGGTGTAAAGGAAACCAGCTGGCAGAGAGGCAAACAGGACAGTCATTTTCATAAAGGAGAGGGCCACACCAGTCAGATCAAAGAGGCCCAAGTCCAATCTGCTACAAACTTCCAGATCGTGGGAGATGAGGGTCGATGTGGGGAGGAAGCTGCAGTTCCCAGAGGTGGTGCAAACCACACTTCGAGCAGACATCGTATTGTGGTCTACCGAAGACAAGAAATTCATCCTGGTGGAACTCACAGTACCATGACAGGAAGGCCCTGAGTACCAGTCCTTAGTCCAGGAGTGCAGGGACAAAGGATGGTAAATGTGGCTATTCCCTCTGGAGGTCGCCTGTGGAGGGTTATCTGCAAGGTCAGCATGGAGGCTGCTGTCTACACTGGGCCTTAATGAAAAGAGCAAGAACCAAGCAGCTTACAGGATGGGTAGGAAGCAGAAGGAGCCTCCTGCTAGTAATAGAGCAGGTGAGAGGAGTTGAGCTGAAGTGAGGAGCAGATGGGCAGTTACTTGGCCACCGCCACTGACCTGCCAACTGGATAGTCTAGTGGTTAAAAGTTGAACACACTCTTTGAAGGTTGGGCACTGTTAAAGTGGATTTCTTTTTGGGCAGATTATTTGTTAACACTTAAATGACTTTGGCCACCAGACTTCTATTTTAACTGTTTGACAAAGGACTGTGGATTGAGTCCACCACAATGGGCTTCCTAAAAGGTGTAAATACCAGATGCTTCTGGTAGTTCTGACCTGATGCTGTAGTTTCGAAGGCAGTATCACCTATACAGTATAAATATTAATTGTCTACTATGTTAGCACATAAAATGCCAAATAAATGTATTGTGGATTGAACTAACGGTTATGGATACCAACACAGACATGTTGGCGTCAGAAGGAAAGGATAGTGTGATGTTTGTATGTAGCTTCAAAAGGAAGCATTATCTAAGTATTGTCTATAACTTTTAAGTAGCGATGGCCTTTGTGCTTAGCATATAAATATCGAGCCCACATTTAGCTAGCAGACCTTTCTGTGGAAAGCATCTCTGTCCGTAAGATGCCTGCTTGTTGTGTCAAATAAAGCTGCTTTGTATCTACCAGTGACTCTGTCTCCGGTAATTTCATCCACGTCCCAACAGGCACTACCTGATGACACCCGCTCCTGGCTAAAGGCTACGGTTATCTAATCAGGTAACTGATGAGAGCACCCCCGTGTATGATGCAAACAGTGACAAATTAACCTACGTACCTGATCACTTAATCAATTGTTCATTTCTACCTGCAGATTAGTCCACTAACTCAACCTTGCCTGCCTGTAGTTTTAGATTGAACAATGCTTACCTAAGTTTTATTGAGGTTCCCATGATGTTCCACACTCCCATCCAGAAGAGGAAAAGGGATATGGACACTAATGGTTACCAATGCACCCTGATATGCACACAGCAACAGAGTGATATCAATCATTCTGGCCAATGGCCCTGCATTTGCTAATTTAGTTCAAGCCCAAGTTTGATAGTCTGCTGGCTGGAAGAGAGAAAGTGATTTAATCGCAGAACCAGCAGAGCTTGGGATGATGCAAGTGTGGGATGCATCAAGAACCAAAGCCTTGGATTCAAGGGATCTGAGGTCGCAGATTTTGGTTAAGAAGATGGAGTAAATGGATTGTAGGAGGAGGTGGGCAAACATTGATGATAAATTGGCTGGTATCCTGGTCCAGCACTGTACTGGGAAGGCCAAGTTATTCTCTGGATGTTCAGCAATGGGTGCTCCTGAGACCGCCCTGGTCCAAGGTTGCCTCCAATATTCAGAAGGAAGCACTGCATGGGGATTGATGTCATCCCATAATCCTCTGAAAGGAAAATCACATCATGGTTGCAAGGGGGACTCACAGGCAGAAGATCCCAGTCAAATACCCATCATGTGGCAAACTGACCTGAAAAGTTACCGCCTTTCATTCCAGGACTAATGTTTTCCAGTGATTAATGTTGGAGAAGTACACAGCCATATGCTAAATAATGCCATATCTAAATAATGACATCCTCATTTTACCTGTTGGGTTTCTTCAGCTCCAGGTCTGTTCATTGCTTGCAATGACTATTTCTAGAGTATAATTTTAAATATTTCCTGTTGCCTCCAAGTCAATGTGACCATAATACAGATTTGCAGATGTTCACCACTATAAAGCTCCCAAAAGAGCAATATCTTCTCAGAAGCTTTCAGCCGATTGCCAAGAAACAAAGCCACTGAGGCTGCACAATCATTTTTGTTTTTCCAATGCCAAACCAAAGCTGCTCACTCCAAGATATATAGACTGTTGCTGGCAGAATTACTCTGTGGCAGAAGAACAGCTATGAATACTGAACACCAGAAGTTAGGTCCCAAATAAATCAAGCTGAACACTGTGAAATGAATCATAGAAGCAAATTTATGTAATGAAAATCAATAGAAAAAACTGATGGAAAATTGAAGGTACTCTCTTATTAGAAAGATATTTTGTCATTTGAAGGAAGTTGTTTTTGTGCTGAAGATGATATGTCGAAAATCTTTAGAAAAACACCACTTAACCTTCATTTCATTGTAATAATTTAAAAAAATAAATTACAATTCTGACACAATTCCTGAACAGGATAAAAATGGGCTGAAAAGAGTAATTGGGGAGATTGTTGTTTCGGCTGATCTAGCTGAGAGTTTACACTGATCTTCCCCCATAAATCATCAATTAAAACCCTTCAAACTGGTAGGATTGGTTTTGCCAACTATGTCACCTTGTGAAGCTTGATGAATTCAGACCAATTAATTGCATTAATACATACACTTTAGGACCGGATTTGACACTTGATTTCTCAGTGGGATTTTCATTTCCTTAGCATCTTGCAACACACTTAGGATTTAACTCTTTCCGCTAAAAATAAATAACATTCAAACATTGTTTGTTCTCAGTTGTATCTCCTGCAATCGCAAATATATCCTTACATATGCCAAGATGAATTAGCCTGTGAAGGTCAGAACTGAAGCCACATTCAGCCTCTTGGGCTTGGGAATCATTTTAGCCTCCGCTGCTGTTCACTGCCACATCCCACAGTTTGTCTTATAGAGGTTCCTCACATTGTATTATAAAGAGAAAAACTTCATCTACTCTTCCTTTAGTCCACACAGCAAGGAGAGTGGGAACTAGGAGTTATCTGCTTTTCAGAATCCATGAAGCAGATAATCCTTTATTCCTTTATGTTTTTGACTGGAATTCCGGAGGGTTTTCATGAACCTCCCATGTAAAGGATATGCTTCCAGCCTATTGAGATATCTCTGGCTCCCTGTAATCACTCTTCTATCCATCCCATAATTGTAGCAGCCATTTATTACATAGCGACATATCCCCCAGGAGCTTGAAGAGTATTGCTTCTGCTGTGGTACATTCCTTTTAAAGCGAACCAAGTATCAACAGATCTGACAACTTGATTAGACCCATGGGAGTTATCTCTCTGTAAATGACAATATTAGTTTCAATGTGGCATTGCACATTCTTAGCTTTCAGTTTAGAACCCTCAGTTCTACCAAATGAAGCACAGAGCAGTACTATAGAGAAGGCTTGTTAACCCATCTGGACTGTACAAGCTCTTTTGAAGAAGAATTCACTGAGTTTCAGTTCCTGTAATTCTTCAGTTTCAAGCATTTGTACAATCTGCTTTTGAACTTTACAACTGAAAATGTATCCACCAAACCTTCAAGGATTAAAATCCACATCACGTGCAGATTCTTTGTCAGAAACCCATGGTTCTTACCAGTTGTCTCTGCACTTGAATGATGCTTGCTGCCACAAGTCTCGAAGATCACCTATGGAAAGTCTCCGGAGGTCAAACACCACCAACGTGAAAAGATCTGCAGACTGAACAGATGAGAGAAACCAGGACTTTGAAATCTGAATTCAGTAAATGTTTAATATTTTCATTAAAGCCTGTGCGTGTAGGCTTTAATGAAAACTACTGTTCAATGGACAGAGTACTAAATGCAAATCAATTATTCCCAGAATAATTTACCTGTAAACTCTAATTTGGCAGAATATTACAAGAGGAACAAGCAAATATACTGCAGAGGGAAATGTACAGACCAGAGACTAGAAATCACTCAAACACAGATTTCAGTGTCAAAATCGCATTGTGCAATTCTCAAAGCCTCAAAATGGTTGCGGTGTTCAGCTGCATAGTTAAAAAAACTACACTGCTGGGCCAGCTAAGAGCTCTAGCTGAACATTTTGCAGAATTGAGTCATACAGCAGAGACCGCTCCTGTGAGACCACTTTATTTTTGGCATGGTCATTACTGACTATGACACTCCAATCAGAGACTAGCTTCCACTCCACCAAACCTCACTCTACCACCACAACTTCCATCCAGCATTGTCTGTAAAGGGTCATAGAGATTCTGTGTGTGCGCCCATCCCTTTAAGGCATATCCACACACATGCATGAATTTGCACAGACTCTGACAAACACAAAAATTACACATTCTGGGTCTTTCTCCATTTCTTCCCATCAGTGCTATTTTGCTGATATTTCTTTTCCTCTTGCTGACTTGGTTGTGCCTCACTCCATCTCAATTCATTCATTTTTCTCTCTCCCTCACTCACCTACTCCCTCCCCCACTCACCTTTGTGTCAATCACACATTGTCTCAATGTGTCATGTTTCAGTGCAGAAATATTATTTATAATATTATCCAAAATTAACCACTTAACCATTCACCTTTGCTAATCAGGCTCTAGGTGCTTTGCAGTTTAAATATTAATACTCCATAAATTCAAAGAGAAATACCCCAATCAGTTAAATATGGCACTAGAGGTCTTAACCATTATTGGCCTTGCCCAGCATTTGCCCCCTTCCAGTAGAAACTGAGGCCAAATTGTCACTTTACTGCACCTCGCCACTCTCAACAGCGCGATACTGTTGGCATCAATTTGTAGGCAAGCCTTTATGGGAACATGGTGAACAGGGCAAAGGGGCTGATCTAGAATGGTTAGACATAGGCTGAGATTGGATGCTATTATTTTCCTTGACTCAGGGAATCTCACCATCTCCTCCAGGATTCCTCAGAAAGTCTCCCAATTTGCCACCTGCTGGTTAGGCTGGTAAAAATTATACTGTCTTTCAAACAAAGGCATGAAAGATTGCTTGCACACTTAGAGAACTCCAAAATTGTCTGCAGGGTTTCTCAGAGCTTTCTGGTGATTGAAATGATTAGCCTCAGCTATCCAGAGCCCGCCCTTATTTTGGATAGGATGGTGGCACAGTGGTCAAATTATATGACTAGCAATCTGGACTAATAATCCAGAAAGCAGAGTTCAACTTTCACCACAGAAAATAACAAACTTGAATTTACTTAATAACACAGAATTTGGAAAAATTAGTGTTAGTGACTGCAAAAAGGACAACTTTTTTTTTGTAAAAGCCAACCAGGTTCACTAATGCCCTCCAAGGAAGAAATCTGCGCTCCTTATCCAATCTAGCCTTTACGTGACTCCAGACCCTCCTCAGGTGAAGGACAATTAAACAAGATACCCTCTGAAATGACCCATCAAGCTAATCAGATGTTACAGTCACTTTTTCAAGGAACAAATAGAAATGAGCAATAAAATATGGTCATTCCGCTGATGCCCAGATCCAAATAATGAACAATATCAGTTTGGTTTTCTGATATTCAGGAAGGAACTGAACATATCCATAAAAATCATCCCCATTTACATTATATGAGCATGTTACAGTCAGTTAGTAATGCAGATTCATTTCTATACAATTAATGTTACTACATGAGCTTGTGCTCTGGTCAGAAACCATTTCAAATCTTATTAACATGGTTAAAGCAACTCACTTAACACTTTAAACATTTTACTATTCACATAATGACACTGGTAAGCGTTATTAATGATGTGCAGTGACTATCCTTCAAGTTGTTTAAAAAGAACATTTTGTCTAGGTGTCAGTGGTGAAGAAGGCAAATGCAATATTGGCATTCATTTCGAGAGAACTAGAATATAAAATATAAAGGATGTGATGCCTAGGCTTTGCAAGGCAACAGTCAGACTTCACTTTGGAATAGTGAGAGCTAAGAATGTGCTGGCATTGGAGAGTGGTGTGCATTTAATATTAATTTAATAATTAATTACAGATTATATGTAAAAACGCATTAATTACAGCCTACCAGGGGTAGGGTTCTTCTTGTCCTCACTTACCATCCCACTAGCCTCCGCGTCCATCACATAATTCTCTGCAACTTCGGCCATCTCCAGCTGGATCCCACCACCAAGCACCTTTCCCTACCCCCCTTGCCCCCCCGCCCCACTTGCTGCAGGGATCACTCCCTATGCAACTCCCTTGTCCAGTTGTCCCTCCCCACTGATCTCCCTCCTGGCATTTATCCTTGCAAGCGGAATAACTGCTACACCTGCCCCTACACCTCCTCTCTCACTACCATTCAGGGCCCCAATTAGTCCTTCCAGGTGAGGCGATACTTCACCTGTGAGTCTGTTGGGGTCAGGTACCGTGTCTTGTGCTCCCAATGTGGTCTCCTGTATATCAGTGACACCCGATGTAAACTGGGAGACCGCTTCGCCGAGCACCAATGCTCCATCTGCCAGAAGGAATGGAATCTTCCAGCGGCCACCCATTTTAATTCCACTTCCCATTCCCATTCCGACATGTCATTCTATGGCCTCCTCTTCTGTCGCGATGAGCCCACACTCAGGTTGGAGGAGCAACACCTTCTATTCCGTCTGGTGTAGCCTCCAACCTGATGGCTTGAGCATCGATTTCTCAAACTTTTAGTAATGCCTCCCCCCTCCACCTTCACCATTCCCCATCCCCTTTCCCACCTCATCTCCTTGCTTTCGCATCATCTCCCTCTGGTTCTCCTCCCCCTTTTATTTTTTCTATGGCCTTCTGTCCTCTCCTATTTGATTCCCCCTTCTCCTGCCCATCTCTTTCACCAATCAATTTCCCAGCTCTTTACTTCACCCCTCCCCCTCCCAGTTTCACCCATCACCTTCTGTATTTCTCTCCTGTTTCTCCATCTTTTAATTCTACTCATCTTTTTTTCCTCCAGTCCTGCTGAAACATGGACTGTACTCTTTTCCATAGATGCTGCCTGGCCTGCTGAGTTCCTCCAGCAGTTTGTGTGTGTTGCTTGGATTTCCAACATCTGCAGATTTTCCCTTGTTTGTTAATTGCATATGTCATCACGCTACCACGTGACACGTACTCACATCGCTTAGAGTAAACACGAAGCTAGACTCACATTTCGGACTCTTGTCTCTTCCCTTGAATTAGTTTAATGTTTTGAGGTTACAAAACATAACAGACAGGGTCCATGGAGGGTACACAAGAATTATCACGGGGAAGGAAAGGGTCAATGCAACTGGAGCATTTGATGCCTCTGGGCCTGGAAGAGGATCGCATTGAAACCTACTGAAACCTGTTGTACACAATATTTATTATAAATTACTATAATTGCTCATGGCACATTTGAACGGAGATGTAACTTAAAGATTTTTACTCCTCATGTATATGAAGGATGCAAAGTGAAGTCAATTCAATTCAATTCAAAAGTAGTAAATATGGCCCAGTCCCTCAGGGATAAAGTCCTCCACACCACTGAGCACATCTACACGAAACCTTGTCAGAGGAAAGCAGCATCCACCATCAGAGATCCCCACTACCCAGGACGTGCATTCTTCTCACTGATGTCATCAGGCAGAAGATACAATAGCCTCAAGGCTCACAGCATCAGGTTTAGGAACAGTTATTACCCCTCAGCCACCAGGGTTCTTGAACCAAAGGGGATAATCTCTCTCAGGTTCACTTGTCCCATCATTGAAATGTTCCAACAACCTATAGACTCACTTTCAAGGGACTCCTCATCTCATGTTCTCGATATTTATTGCTTGCTTGTTTGTTTGTTTATTTATATATTATTCTTTTTTCGTATTTGCACAGTTTATTGTCTTTTGCACACCAGCTGAACACCCAAGTTGATGCGACTTTCATTGATTCTATTATGGTTATTATTCTATTACGGATTTATTGAGTATGCCTGCAAGAAAATGAATCTCAGGGTTGCAAATGTGACATACAGTTTAGGCACTTTGATAATAAATTTAATTTAAACTTTGAGTATTGAAAGGTCTAGACAGAGTGGATGTGGAGAGAATCTTTCCAATAGTGGGGAAGTCTAAGACCAGAGGGTACAGTGTCAGAATAAAAGGATGTCCCTTTAGAACAGAGTTGAAGAGGAATTTCTTTAGTCAGAGAGTGGTAAATCTGTGGCATTCACTCACAGACAGCTGTGGAGACCAAGTCATTTGGAGGTTGATGGGTTCTTGATTGATTAGTAAGAGCATCAAAGGCTTCAGGGAGAAGACAGAATAATAGAGCTGAGAGGGAAAATAAATCTGCCATGATCAAATAGCAGAGCAGACTCAATGGGCTGAATGGCCACATTCCGCTTCTTTGTTATGTGTCATTTGAACTCTCATGCTAGCTGTCAAAATATTTCTCATTTCATTTTTTAATTTACAAATGTACAAATGCACAAGTATTAGAGTAAAATAAAATTGAAATGAATGAATATCTATTAGAGTTCCAATTAAACAGCACCACTAAATCCCATGTTACTTTAATCGCCATTTCCTTCATAGCCATTGTAATCTGGTACACTATCTCAATCAACAAATCAACTCTTGTCAATATATTCTTCAACCTCATTACACATGCAAAATATTTCTCTTGTTCTTTATTTTAAATTTTGTATGTTTAATCCTTTATGTAAGCCACTTTGTTCTCAACCCATTAGATCAATTGTCTTTGATCTATGCAGTTCTATTCCTTCATGATTTTGAATACCTTCATCTAGCTAGCAGCGCCAGATGATGAAGAACTCTACATCAAACCCTGGATGTGACCATCAGATATCGATAATAACAGAATAGCTTAGCTTTTATTTTATATTATATTATTTTATATTTTATATTGGAAATTGACTACCTTTATTGAAAAAGCTACATTTAGCCTCTAATTACCAATTTGCCAATTAACATATTGCATGCATCTCACAGAAACATTGAAAAAATTTTTTTTTACAAAATTTCAAGGCATCAGGCAGAATAGATCAACAGAGTAATGAATAAAGAGATCCTTTGTAGTAATAAATTACCAATTCATTTTATCCTGTAGGCCAGCAATAATCCTTAAAACTGGATTTTCTTCATTGCATTTCAATGTTTTTCCAGAGCCAAGCAATGTGTGGATAAGACCTCTTTGCTAATTCTAGTCAGAAAGCATGACTGTATTCAAATTACTCATGAGAAATCCTCTCCCCATGGATAATAGATCACATACCATGAATAATGATGAAACTGTGCAAATTTCCTTATTAGTTAAAACAAACAGTGAACGAGGCCACTATCTAGCAATCGATATTATCAGTTGACACTGTGATATTATAGGAAATAGATGAAAGAAATTCATACCCAAAGCCAGACAAGGAATAAAGTATGAAGCAAACTGTTAAATAAACAAAATCTCCCTGGCCTGCATTTTCTGATTTATATGCTCCAACTGCTTGGAAACAGATTTTATCAAATGTTTCTAAAAATATTACTTTTCATGTTTCCTTAATTCATTCTCAATCCATTTAACACCAAGGGAGATGGAATTTTCAACTATCGGCTTACTGTGCATTTCAGAAGATGGAATGGAGCACAAAAAGCAGAATGCGAGTCAAAATATTCCTAAAATTTGTGAAAGTTTTGAAGTGTGCACTAAGTCATGCATGTATCAAGTTATATGTTCTCAAATGTGTGCGTTTTGGTATTGCTTAAAATACAGTCTGCATTTTAGGCATCTGAATTCAATCAGCCATTGTTGAAACAATTAGTGCTGACAACAGAAGAACATTGGCCTGGATTTTACAGTTGCAATGAAAGAAAGGATGTCAGTATTATACTATGCTGGTTCATTGTGAAATTGACAGAAATTTCAAGAGTTTACACTTGTGCATCTAAATACTTATTTTAGTTGTTAAACTTCTGCAGAATACTTGGTTTGTATTCATCTTCAGTGCGCTCTTTAGAATTCGGGTGTGTAGTGTGAAGTTTCTTTAAATGTGTAAGATATTAAATGGATTTCAATGGCATATTAAACCACAATTCCCACCTAGCAAACTCACTGGCCCAAAAGAACTCTTTTTAGAGCAAAGCAATTAAAAGATTCTACATGATCACCTCAACCAAAACTAAAAAGTGAGGTCTCAAAAGGCTGCTCTAAATGTCCAATTAGTTTTTTGTTCCTCATGTCTACTGTCAGCTACAAATAATTGTCTCCTATCTTAAAATGAGAATAGGCCTTCTGTGTTTGACCATTGATATAACTTACTTTGAAAATAGTATCAATTAGAATTTACAATATGCCGCTTTTGCAGTTTATTGACAATATGAAATTATTCCATTTAACTGAACACCATTGTGTTTAATACCACATTGACTCCGAGAACTACTGTAGTTTTATAGAATTTGTGGCTTTTTTGGTTATTGTTCATCATCTTTTTAAAATAGTATTTATCATTCAACTGAATAATGATCATTCTGGTGACAGAAATACAGATTTTATTGACTTGAAGTTGTTTTTATTTCTAATTTCTCAGAAGGATTGCAAACAGCCATATTTGGCTGTTTTGAGATGTTACCCAGCAGTGAGTAAAATCAGCATATGGCAACTTGAACTGGCAGCATGCATGCATTTTAATTTGATTGGTTCCCTGCTGCTTTAGTATTTCATGTTAGGCCAGTAACTGCTAGAAAGTACACTGGGTTTGATTCCATGCTTTTGTTAGTTGTGATAGCCCAGCTTATTTTCTTTATTTCTTCACCCTCGTTCTTGGCTAAAGCTGCTGGCTGTAGCATTCAGAATAAAACAGCAAGTTAATCCAGGCTGTTCTCATACTCTGAGCTGTACAGGCCAGGGTAGCTGGAGGAATACGTCAGATAAAATGACTCTGTCAAACTCCCTACTCATGCAACTGCCAATTCTATCTTCCAAAACGGTGTTCAAAATTTTTTAGTCTTATTTTAAAATATGTAATCACCAACAACTGCCCCCTATTTTGTCTGCAGTTTACTTTTGTGAAAATGACAATCCAAATCAACTGGATTTTTATTTAATTAATGTATAGATGAAGGATCTTAACCTGAATCATCAACCATCCTTTTCCCTTTATAAATACTGCTACCATCAGAAAGGAGGTACACACTCAAATAATTCAGGAACAGCTTCTTCCCCTCTGCCAGCCGATTTCTGATTGGACATTGAACCCTTGAACACTACCTCAGTACTTTTTTACTTTCTATTTTTATACTAATTTAATTTAACTATTTAGTATATATGTATATACTTATTGTAATTCATGTTTTGTTCTATTATGTACTGCATTGTACTTCTGCCACAAAGATAACAGATTTCATGACATATGCTGAACTAGTCTTTCAGCAGTTCTTTTTTCGACTCAATTTTGTCTCTGATATCTCTAGAATTTCTTATCAAAGGTTCAAATGAAAAAACTGCTGGAATTGAAATGCCTATTTACAAGTAATGACTTGGCAAAATAAGAAACAATTTAACAGCCAATGCCTAAACATAATTTTATTCTTTGCATCCGTAGCCCCTACAGTTACTTCAAATGGTGGCTTATAATTAGCTCATAAGCACTATGGGACTTTATTATTTAAATTTAAACTATGACAGAGCTGCTTTCACATTCTCCAAACAGTGAATGATCTGTCCGAGTTTTCTGAGTTATGGTAATCAAAGAGCAATGAACTGCCTTTAGAAAGGCTTACTTATGCTTTAAATTATGATCTCCGACTATCTTTCAGTGACAATATTAGACATTTTCAAAAATGGATAAACTCAAATTCAAACACATTTCAAAGTAATAACGTGCAATTTTCAGTTTTCTCACGATTGAACTTAAATGCATACAAGTAAATGATTACATGTATACCAGTCTTTGAAGAAACGACCTCAGTGCATTAATTGGCCTCAGCGTTCCCCAGGGAGTGCTTTAGCTTAACTGGGTGTGTTGTTTGATTTACTGCAATTTTGCTTCTTCCATTGCATCTGTTTTATAAGTTGACTTGGATGGCTGCAAGATTGTAACAATCAGCATCTATGTGATATTTTTACTGGTAGTACTCATGAGAATGCAATTGTGTTCTCATTCAACTTAAAGCAAGGCAACGTCAGAAATCTTTGCTGGAATGCAATTTCTTGATATTTCAGGAATAAGAACCGATGAAAAGTACCTGTAGAAGGAACCCTTAAGATTTTAAAATGTGTTGCCAAAACAGCATAGAACAATTTGCATTATGTCCATTAACAGGACAGATCCATTCAATTCAATGTGAGAGTGCACCAAGACAACGATCTTGCTAATCATCTGCAGGGAAAGAAATGCGCCACCCTTCCTAGTCTATCTGAATCCCAGCAGCAGAATGAACTGACAGATTTGTCCTTCAGAATATGCAAGTGCTGAATTTCACGGCACGTGTTTAAAGGATTTGCGTCAATTTTACAGGCCAAACACCATGGCTCCAATTTGAGCTGCCGGAAAAACTCAGCACAATTTGGCCCAATATATTCCTTCTTTGTTTATAAGCTTTTTACAAATAGATTAATCAATCTTTCATCTTGATACAAGAGTCAAATTCTAATCTTATTGCCTTTTATCTTTCCTGATCAATGTTCCAGTGTGAAGACTCAGTAAGCTTTCAAAGTATATTCAAAGCCTTACCCACCAACACTGCCACAGTGGGAGTTCTGAGCATTACTTATTTTCCCCCATTGATATTCTGAAACCCAGCCTGATGCCCACAAAAGAGTTTGCAGACTTTCAAGCTTTTTTCTCCATTGTATTGCAACTTTCTGGGACTGCTTGTCTGAAGAATGGCTATTCTGTTTGTTTTGCCTGCTAACAACAGACCTCTGTCTTACTTGGATCCATGAAAAAGTATCCCCGTCTATTCTCTGTCACGTTCTCTGCCAAAGCAGCTTGTCCATCAATGCACAAGTGAAATGCTTAAAAATATTGTCCTTTCATATTACTCAATTGTGGAATTCACCAATGAATATTGAAGTATTTATTGCTTAACTGAAGGCATGTTTCTCTGTTTCCAAGCATATTAAGTGCTATATCATGAAGTTAATATAGTATGAAAAGCTCTCAATGGAAGGGCATAAATAACTTCGTAACTGATTTAAATAGTACATTTTGATGTTCTACAAAATCTGGAGCTCACTTCATTGTGATAACAAAAAGAGACTAATTAATTTACAAGTTTGAACTTTCAAATTACACAATATACAAGACCTGGAAACCTAACCCCTTATTCCCTTTGTTAAACAGAAGCTGCAATTGCAACAGTCACTGGGCCATACATCATGAAGCAGACCCTTCATCCCAATGCATGTTGTGATCATCAAGCACCATCCATACTAACCACACCTTATTCCCATCATCTCCCCCTGAATTTCGTGCCACCAATGAGACCCATGGGACCAACCCCTGCGTCTTTCGGAATGCAGGAGGAAACAGGGAGAACATGCAAACTCCTTCAGGTAGCAGCGGAAATGAACCGAGGCTGCTAGTACTGTTATAGAGCTATGCTAACCATGGAGAAGCCAGGAAAATAGTAGAGTGGCCTCCAGGAATCATCTGTCTGAGCAGTGCTGACCGCAGGAAAATATCCCAGTTTTGCTTCCCCAGATAAAGGCATCGCGTGCGCATCACACAGATGCGACATTAACCATTAGGAGTTTCTCCTGCTTTTTCACAATAATGTTTTCCTTGATGGAAAGATCCTGGTTATTAAGGATGAACCCTTATGAGCAACAATGACTGCCTGCACTCGTGTGAAGCCAGTAACGCTGACAAGTCTCAATGTACAGTACTCCATCAGATCGTCAGTGAAATTAAAGTAGATGCTGACCCTTCCGTGTGGAATCAGTGCACGGGGGACCCCTCTGATATAGCATAGAGTAGAAAATTTTGAGGGATGGCAGTGAACTATTGCAGCCATGTTGTGGGGATAAGGTTGAGAAGAATGATGATCAAAGGTGAGAGACAATACAAATGCAGGAACCAGGAGCTGAGTAGTTCAATAATCAACTCCTTTAGTCCACTAATTAACAAAAACATGGCTGATCCAGTCTTAGCCTAAATATTACTTTCTGCTCTCTCCTCAGCCTTGTAGTTCAAATTTCTGTCAACATATTCAATGATTCTACACCCTACACTGGGGTGGAGAATTTTGAGTGAAGAAATACCTCCAACGTTTCCTCTTAAGTGGGCTTCCTTACTCTGAAACTGTGCCCTTAGTACTAGATGAAAGGAAAACATTCTCTCAGCATCTATCCAGTCAATCCTCCTCAAATCTTATACAAAATGACAGATCAGCCCTAACCTGCTCAGGTTTTCTTCACATATCAATCTCTTCATCCCGATCACTAAAACAGTTAACTTTTTCTGTACAGTGTCCAAATGCTTCCTAAATCAGGGATAACAAAAATAAGAGATGTTTCTTATCAGCGCTCTGTAAAGCTGGATCAAAACTTCTTTTCATAATGGCTTCCAGCAGCTTCAGATGTTGGACCAAATGCTTTTTGGTTGAGTACTTGCCTTCTTGTCTTGAATTAGCACCTGTGATTAACCAGTGCTCCGGGACCTCTCCAAAATCCGGGAAATTTTCACAGAACAGAATCAACACATCTAAAATGTTGGAGGAATTCAACAGATCAGGCATCATTTATAGAGAGGAATAAACAGTTGACGTTTTGGGCTAAGACCCTTCATCAGTACTGGAAAGGGTGGGGAAAGAAGCCAGAATAAGTAGTTAAGGGGAGCGGAAGGAGTACAAGTTGCACATGATAGGTAAAGACTTTGCTGGTTTCTAGAAGTTTTTGACCTACCATTAATCTCTACAACACTAAATTTAACATCACCTTTAATTCCCTTTGTTAGTCACAGATGATGCACTTTTCTCCTAAAGCCTTCCTTTTTCACCTTTGTGGTTATTATGAACATCTCCTTAAATTCTCAATCAGATGATAAACCATTTTATCCTTCGATCTGTCTATCCTAACCAACTCTGACATTGAAATTGTCTTTATTTAAGTTAAGGACACTATTTGTAGACCCGAGTTTCTTGCCCTTGTGACGAGAATACACATAGATTAAGATGTTAGCTGTCCTGTGCTGGCACCAGTGGGATCAGCAGTTGGTCTGCCACCTGTCTTCAGGAGAGAGAGAGATAAGGAAAACAATGGAGCAGCATTTGGAGATGTTAATGAAGGGACTGGAGAGTCTAACGGAAGGAGAGCTGTCAAGATCGGCTCCCCCTTTGAACCCTGAACTGTTTGAAGTGATGGACAGGCGATACCCCAGCAGGGGGATAAAAAGGGACAGGTTCGCTAAGGCAAGACACACACGACACCCCAAGGTAATGAGACCCTGGAAACGGTGCGTCTCCCACAAGTCGGTGGGAAGTTTTTGGACGGCTGGTCGCGGGACAAGCCATAGACACACAGGGTGGAAAGGCACGATCGGCGGGAACCTGGTGTGTGTCCACCCTTGCCTGGGTGCCGGGTTCACCGCAGAGAAACGATCGTATCTGGAAACGGAGGGGTCACGGTCGGTGACCTCAGATGACATCACAAAGGGCTCGCACGAAAGCTGACTGCGAAGGTCTGTGTGTGGAAGCCGTTTGAATATTCATTCGTTTTGCTCTCTCTCTCCTTCCCTCCACTGTCTGCGAACTGAACTGAACTAAATTGAACTGAACTTTGCGTCACTTTGAAACTGGTCATTTACCCCTAGACAACGATAGAGCTTGATTGATTCTGTTATCTTAATTCTGTGTACATGTGTGTTTATCATTTGCTGAACTGTTGCATTTATTATCCTTTTGATTAGAGTACTGTGTTGCTTGTTTCTTTAATAAAACTTTCTTAGTTCTAGTAATCCAGACTCCAACTGAGTGATCCATTTCTGCTGGTTTGGCAACCCACTTACGGGGTACGTAACATAAGTGGGGTTCTCGTCCGCGATTTTGAACGCTAAATTTGGGACGGAGTAAATTGATTGGGTCAAAATTCCCGAAAGAAAGAAAAGACAAACAGCAGAAATGGAGGCTGAGGAATTTATAAAGGCGCCGACCTTGGAGGCATTAGAGGATGCCAGGAAAACGGAATTGGTAGCTGTGGCCAAACGGTTGAATCTTGCTAAGGGGAAGTCGACAATGAGGAGAGAGGAGATACACAGAGCTATCGTAGAGCACTATGTATCTAAAGGTGTGTTTCCCCAAGGGGAGATGGAGGTGGTGTCCATTGAAAAACCTGCTGGAGACGCGGTACAGGTGCAGTTTGAAAAACTGAGACTCGAGCACGAGTTCCGGGTACGGCAGTTGGAGTGCGAAGAGAAAGAGAGGGACAGACAGTTGGAGCGAGAAGAGAAGGAGAGAGAGTTAGAAAGGCAGGAGAGAGAGAGAGAGAGACAGTTGGAGCGAGAGGAGAAACAGAGGGAAAGGGAATTCGAGCTGGAGAAGTTAAAGATAAGGGCAGAGCAGGGGCCTGTGCCGAACCAAGGTGGAGGGTTCCGGGCGACCCAGGAGGTTAGGCTGGTTCCCCCATTTGACGATACCGACGTGGATCGGTACTTTCTCCATTTCGAAAAAGTTGCTACAAATCAGGACTGGCCGAGGGATAAATGGACTGTTTTGCTTCAGAGTGTACTGAAAGGGAAAGCCCAACAAGTTTACTCAGCTTTGTCCGCGGAAGATGCCCAGAGGTATGAGGTGGTGAAAGAGGCCATCCTCAGGATTTATGAGTTGGTCCCGGAGGCATACCGGCAGAGGTTCCGGAATGTGAGGAAGCAGTGGGACCGCACATATTTAGAGTTTGCCCGTGAGATACAGACATATTGTGAGCGTTGGTGCGCCTCGAAGGGGGTAGAGGGGGATTATGACAGACTGCTACAGCTGATCCTGATTGAGCAGTTTAAAGGTTGTGTCCCTGAGGGTATGAGACCCTACCTAGATGAGAAAGAGGCAGCCACGTTAGCCGCAACTGCTAAGTTAGCGGATGAGTATGCATTGATGCATAAAATGAAGTTTGCCCCGAGTAAAGGCTACCAGAAGGGTAGTCAGGACGGCGGGGAGAGTCCGCCGGAAAAGTCAGAAAGTAAGTCGGGGACTAGTGAGAAGGATAAGGTAGACTGGGAGCAGTCTGGTAGGAAGTCTCCTGGGGTCGTCTGTTATAATTGCGGGAAAGTCGGACACTTTGCGTCCAGGTGCTTTGCCCCAAAGAAGGAGACAGGAAAAGGAAAAACAGCGATTTTGACTGGCTGTATCGAGCTGGTACACGAACCGCTAGGAAAGGACAGGTCTGCCAAAGTTCAGGAAGGGCGTGAGAGGTTTATCTCGGCCGGATTGGTGTCAGTGAAGGAGGGGTTAAAACCAGTTCCAGTGCGGATCTGGAGAGACACGGGAGCGTGTCAGTCACTGATACTGAAGAGTGTATTAGAGTTTAGCTCAGAGACCCAGACTGGGGAGGTCAAGGTCAAAGGTATTGGGGAAGGGACAGAGGCAGTCCCTTTGCACCAGATACATTTACAAAGCAACCTGGTCTCTGGACTAGTCACGATCGGGGTGAGGTCCGAATTACCGATGATAGGCGTGGAAGTCTTGCTCGGTAATGACCTCGCCGGGGGAATCGTGTTCCCAGCCGTGAGATTGACAGGTCAGCCTGCCAGCATTGAGGCCCTGCCCATGGACTCACAGGTTCATCACGGGACTGCGGTAGTAAATTTAGCTGAGTCGTTTCTGCCAACCTTGTACGAGAAGGGGGTAGAAAATGAAAAGAAGGAGTGTAGTGAGACAAGAGGTAGTGAGGGAGCTGAGACAGACTTAGCATTAGCCAGGAAAGAATTTGTGCAGGCGCAGGAGCGAGACGAGGGGCTGATGGTTTTGGCAGAGACAGCTCTCTCTGACACAGAATTAACAAGGGAACCGGTAGGCTATTGTGTGGAGGAGGAAGTGCTAAGGAAGAAAGGGAAACCCAGTACAGTACCCGCAGATGAGGAATGGGGGGTGGTGCAAAAGAGTTTTGGGGATGAGATTTTTAACCTGGCCCACAAGGTACCCCTCGGTGGACATTTTGCGGTGCTGGAGGAAACAGTTGGTGGAATCATGAAAGAGGTTTACCGGCCGCACTGGAGGAAGGATGTTATTGATTATGGCCGACGCGAACTGAGACGGTCACAGGCTTTTAATATGCTAACAAACCTAGTCGGTGTTAGCGCAGAAATAAATGAAGCTAGGGTCCACCTGATAAGAGAAAAAAAACATTTGAAAAGATGAGCATGGTATAGACCAGATGGGAGAAGGCTATTGTTTTGACCAGCGCTGCTGATAAGGTCTCTCCCTTAATCCCCGAACAAAGCGACTCTTTAGGAGAAGTAATTAAACAACTCGTACACGTGTGTTTGATTGTCCCGAGGCGATGCAAAGAACTGGGACGTTGGGTGGTGTTTGTTACACTAGGCCAGCCTAGCGAGCAACAGCCCTAATGAGTAATTCAGTGACAAAAGGGCTGACGAACACAGAGGTGTGTATTGGCAATGTAATACGGCTGTCTGAAGCCAGCTTGATAGTGAACCTTGAAAAAAATGAGGTTGGCCACACGAAGGTCACTTACCTGGGAATTGTGGTGACACAGGGGCAGCTGGCAGCGATGCAAGCTAAAGTGCGGGCTATCTCTGACATCCCAACCCCGACAGACAAGAGGGCCCTCAGAAGGCTCTTGGAGATGGTGGGGTACTGTAGGAAGTTTTGCAATAACTCTGCGGTTACTACCCCTCCCCCACTACTAAGCCCTTGTGAGAGAAAACTAAGTCGGAATGGGATGACCCTTGTTATTGTGGTCCGGGATGAAACCCAATGAGAGGTTACATTGATCGCAATTCATCAGTGTTTTTGGCCACTATGAAGTTTGCTAAGTTGGAGCCTGGTCTAAGGGATTATTAATAACACATATAAAAGGAACAGAAAATGTGATGGCTGACTGTCTGTCAGGTGTTGACAACTTCAAATTCGCTGTATTAGCCAAATAGCTGATAAAGATGTATATTTGTGTGTATCAAATAATGTATTCATGTTTGTAATTTTTACTCCGGTAAAAATCCTTAAAGGGGGGAAGTATGACGAGAATACACATAGATTAAGATGTTAGCTGTCCTGTGCTGGCACCAGTGGGATCAGCAGTTGGTCTGCCACCTGTCTTCAGGAGAGAGAGATAAGGAAAACAATGGAGCAGCATTTGGAGATGTTAATGAAGGGACGGGAGAGTCTAACGGAAGGAGAGCTGTCAAGATCGGCTCCCCCTTTGAACCCTGAACTGTTTAAAGTGATGGACAGGCGATACCCCAGCAGGGGGATAAAAAGGGACAGGTTCGCTAAGGCAAGACACACACGACACCCCAAGGTAACGAGACCCTGGAAGCGGTGCGTCTCCCACAAGTCGGTGGGAAGTTTTTGCACGGCTGGTCGCGGGACAAGCCATAGACGCACAGGGTGGAAAGGCACGATCAGCGGGAACCTGGTGTGTGTCCATCCTTGCCTGGGTGCCGGGTTCACCGCAGAGAAACGATCGTATCTGGAAACGGAGGGGTCACAGTCGGTGACCTCAGATGACATCACAAAGGGCTCGCACGAAAGCTGACTGCGAAGGTCTGTGTGTGGAAGCCGTTTGAATATTCATTCGTTTTGCTCTCTCTTTCCTTCTCCCCACTGTCTGCGAACTGAACTGAACTAAATTGAACTGAACTTTGCGTCACTTGAAACTGGTCATTTATCCCTAGACAACGATAGAGCTTGATTGATCCTGTTATCTTAATTCTGTGTACATGTGTGTTTATCATTGCTGAACTGTTGCATTTATTATCCTTTTGATTAGAGTACTGTGTTGCTTGTTTCTTTAATAAAACTTTCTTAGTTCTAGTAATCCAGACTCCAACTGAGTGATCCATTTCTGCTGGTTTGGCAACCCAGTTACGGGGTACGTAACACCCTCAATCTAAATTTGAAATTCCATTATGCAGTGGTCATTCAAACAGTCCAAGTGTCAGAGTAGAATGAAAAGTGTGGTTACAGGATGTCATGAAGCTCAGTGAACTCCACCTTAAGAAACATGGCAAAGAATCTTCAACGGTTTTCGATTCGGAGTAAGAAGTCTGCGAGTGAACAGCTGATTTTTGGAGCCAAGGCAGTTTTTACCACTCGGGGTAAAGGAGAGGCAAGACTGCGCAGGCGCGTGACGTCAGCCAGTAGAGCGCAAACGGTTGAAAAAGAAGACCGCCATATGCAGCGGGCAGTGGAGTGTTAAGGCTTTGGCTCAACGGGCTTAGGCGGTAACGGGACAAGGCGAGGTAGGTTTACCAGTGTTATTTGCGGAAAGGAGGAAGTATGTGTGTGAGGCCAGTTTTCTGTGCTCAGTGTCAGATGTGGGAGGTTCTGGAGTCTCCCAGCCTCCCGGATGGCCATATCTGCACCCGGTGTGTCGAGCTGCAGCTCCTAAGGGACTGAGTTAGGGAACTGGAGATGCAGCTCGATGACCTTCGCCTGGCCAGGGAGTGAGGAGGTGATAGAAAGGAGTTATAGGCAGGTGGTCACACCAGGGCCACGGGAGACAGACAAGTGGGTCACAGTCAGGAAGGGGAAGGGGAAGAGTTAGGTACTAGAGAGCACCCTTGTGGCTGTACCCCTTGGCAATAAGTACTCCTGTTTGAGTACTGTTGAGGGGGGGCACAGCCTATCTGGGGGAAGTGACAGTGCCGTGCCTCTGGCATAGAGTCCGGCCCTGTGGCTCAGAAGGGTAGGGAAAGGAAGAGGAAGGCAGTAGTGATAGGGGACTCTATAGTTAGGGTGTCAGACAGGCAATTCTGTGGATGCAGGAAAGAAACTCGGATGGTAGTTTGCCTCCCAGGTGCCAGGGTCTGGGATGTTTCAGGTCGGGTCCAAGATATCCTGCAGTGCGAGGGAGAACAGCTGGAGGTCATGGTACATATTGGTACCAATGACATAGGTAGGAAAAGGGAAGAGATCCTGGAGAAAAAAAAAGAGTACGGGGGTTAGGAAAAAAGTTGAGAAGCAGGACTGCAAAGGTAGTAATCTCGGGATTACTGCCTGTGCCACGTGACAGTGAGAATAGGAATAGAATGAGGTTGAGGATAAATGCGTGGCTAAGGGATTGGAGCAGGGGGCAGGGATTCAGGTTTCCGGACCTCTTTTGGGGCAGGTGTGACCTGTACAAAAAGGACGGGTTGCACTTGAATCCCAGGGGGATTAATTTCCTGGTGGGGAGGTTTGCTAAGGCTACTGGGGAGAGTTTAAACGAGAATTGTTGGGGTTGGGAACCGAACTGAAGAGCTGGGGAAGAGGAGGTTGGCTCACAAATAGAGAAAGCTTGTAGACAGTGTGAGAAGGAGGATAGGCAGGTGATAGAGAAGGGACGTGCTCAGACCGAAGGTTTGAGATGTGTCTATTTTAACGCAAGGAGTGTTGTGATGAGCTCAGAGCATGGATCAGAGCTTAGAGCGTGGATCAGAACTTGGAGCTATGATGTGGTGGCTATTACAGAGACTTGGATGGCTCAGGGACAGGAATGGTTACTTCCAGTGCCAGGTTTTAGATATTTCAGAAAGGACAGGGAGGGAGGTAAAAGAGGTGAGGCTGTGGCACTGTTGATCAGAGATAGTGTCATGGCTGTAGAAAACGTGGAAGCCATGGAGGGATTGTCTACAGAGTCTCTGTGGGTGGAGGTTAGGAAGAGGAAGGGGTCAATAACTTTACTGGCTGTTTTTTATAGGCCGCCCAATAGTAACAGGGATATCGAGGAGCAGATAGGGAAACAGATCCTGGAAAGGTGTAATAATCACGAGTTGTCGTGATGGGAGATTTTAATTTCCCAAATATTGATTGGCATCTCCCTAGAACAAGCGGTTTAGATGGGGTGGAGTTTGTTAGGTGTGTTCAGGAAAGTTTCTTAACACAATATGTAGATAAGCCTACAAGAGGAGAGGCTGTACTTGATTTGATATTGGGAAATGAACCTGGTCAGGTGTCAGATCTCTCAGTGGGAGAGCATTTTGGAGATAGTGATCACAATTCTATCTCCTTTACAAAAGCATTGGAGAGAGATAGGAATAGTTCCAATGAGACGGGGAAGTTATGGTAGGGTACAGGAACTGTGGTATACAAAGGCTGTAATAAATCTAGTCAAGAAGGAAAGAAAAGCTTACAAAAGGTTCAGAGAGCTAGGTAATGTGAGAGATCTAGATGATTATAAGGCTAACAGGAAGGAGCTTAAGAAGGAAATTAGGAGAGCCAGAAGGGGCCATGAGAAGGCTTTTGCGGGCAGGATTAAGGAAAACCCCAAAGCATTCTACAAGTATGTGAAGAGCAAGAGGATAAGATGTGAAAGAATAGGACCTATCAAGTGTGACAGTGGGAAAGCGTGTATGGAACTGTAGGAAATAGCAGAGGTACTTAATGAATACTTTACTTCAGTATTCACTAAGGAAAAGGATCTTCGTGATTGTAGTGATGATTTGCAACAGACTGAAAAGCTTAAGCATGTAGATATTAAGAAAGAGGATGTGCTGGAGCTTTTGGAAAGCATCAAATTGGATAAGTCTCTGGGACCGGATGAGATGTACCCCAGGCTACTGTGGAAGGTGAGGGAGAAGATTGCTGAGCCTCTGGCAATGATCTTTGAATCATCAATGGGGACAGGAGACATTCCGGAGGATTGGAGGGTTGCGGAAGTTGTTCTTTTATTCAGGAAAGGAGATAGAGATAGCCCAGATTATTATAGACCAGTGAGTCTTACCTCAGTGGTTGGTAAGTTGATGGAGAAGATCCTGAGAGGCAGGATTTATGAACATTTGGAGAGGTATAATATGATTAGGAATAGTCAGCATGGTTTTGTCAAGGGCAGGTCGTGCCTTATGAGCCTGATTGAATTTTTTGAGGATGTGACTAAACACATTGATGAAGGAAGAGCAGTAGATGTGGTGTATATGGATTTCAGCAAGGCATTTGATAAGGCACCCCATGCAAGGCTTATTGAGAAATTAAGGAGGCATGAGATTCAAGGGGACATGGCTTTGTGGATCCAGAACTGGCTTGCCCACAGAAGGCAAAGAGTGGTTGTAGATGGATCATATTCTGCATGGAGGATGATCACCAGTGGTGTGCCTCTGGGATCTGTTCTGGGACCCTTACTCTTCAGGATTTTTATAAATGACCTGGATGAGGAAGTGGAGGGATGGGTTAGTAAGTTTGCTGATGACACAAAGGTGTCAGAGGTAACAGCAGGGCATTGATAGGATGCAAAACTGGGCTGAGAAGTGGCAGATGGAGTTCAACCCAGATAAGTGTGAAGTGGTTCATGTTGGTAGGTCAAATATGATGGCAGAACATATTATTAATGTTAAGACTCTTGGCAGTGTGGGGGATCAGAGAGGGATCTTGGGGTCCGAGTCCATAGGATGCTCAAAGCAGCTGCGCAGGTTGACTCTGTGGTTAAGAAGGCGTACAATGTATTGGCCTTCATCAATCATGGAATTGAATTTAGGAGCCGAGAGGTAATGTTGCAGCTATATAGGACCCTGGTCAGCCCCCACTTGGCGTACTATGCTCAGGTCCAGTCGCCTCACTACAGGGAGGATTTGGAAGCCATAGAAAGGGTGCAGAGGAGAATTACAAGGATGTTGCCTGTAATGGGGAGCATGCCTTATGAGAATAGGTTGAGTGAACTCGGCCTTTTCTCCTTGGAGCGACAGAGGATGAGAGGTGACCTGATTGAGGTGTATGAGATGATGAGAGGCATTGATCATATGGATAGTCAGGGGTTTTTTCCCAGGGCTGAAATGGTTGCCATAAGAGGACACAGGATTAAGGTGCTGGGAAGTAGGTACAGAGGAAATGTCAGGGGTAAGTTTTTTATTCAGAGAGTAGTGAGTGCATGGAATGGGCTGCCGGCAACAGTGGTGGAGGTGGATATGATAGGGTTTTTTTAAGAGTCTTTTGGATAGGTACATGGAGCTTAGTAAAATAGAGCGCTATAGGTAAGTCCAGTAATTTCTAAGGTAGGGACATGTTCGGCACAACTTTGTGGGCTGGAGGGCCTGTATTGTGCTGTAGGTTTTCTATGTTTCGATGTACAGATATTGCTCACCACAGATAGGGTATGGTGTCACTGAGGGCTCTATTGAAACTGTCTATTTGCCAATGGCACATCTGTGCTTCCTGGCCCAAAGCTACTCGCCTACTCTGCCTGGCCTGGAGAAGTAAATAGCTGCCAATAGCTTTACCACCGAGACACCATACAGCTGGAGGGACCAATCCCTGTTGTACCTAAAGCAGTGATGTCTGGTGAATGAATAACCTGCACAGAACTCGAAAACTAACCATTTCTAATCATGGAGTATCATTTTAACCATACACAAGTCCAACAAAACAGCATTGTATATTTCTAGTTGTATTAAAAGTGAATAACAAAAATCATACGCTGTACACAAAGCCTCCAATGACCTCCAAATCTGGTGGTGTGATGTGGCTACCCCAGTTTCTCAATGGGCACTCTTTGACCTGAATGACCCAACCTAATCCACAGAAAACATTTTTCTATATAGCTTGTGCAATAAGTACACGCACGGGGTAGTTGATTTCTGTGCAAGTACTCCAAACTCAATTAAAGCCTGTTGTTCTTAAAAGACTGCAATATATTTATGGCATAAAATAATCAAAACTTCACGATTAATACATCACGTTGCGTTCCCAATGAAATACAAACTGCTTAATTTCTTTGCGTCAAACATCAAATAGAGGAAGAAGTGATTTCAAAGTTACTGAAGTATTATGCTCCAATCTCTCAATGTGGAAGTATTCCAATACAAAAGTTGCCAGTCAATTTTATTGCAAATTCTATCAGGACTTTTCTGATTGCTCAGTGGATCAGAAAAATCTGCCAAATCCCAAACAGCATGTAAATTTTTTCCAGTCATTTTTGAAAAATTTATTTTTTCAGGACATTGGCCTCACTTGCTGATCCAGCATTTATTGCCCATCCCTAGTTGCCCTTGAGAAGTGATGATGAGTTGCCTTCTTGAACCAGTGCACAACAGATACAACGAATGCTCAGGAAACTTCCCAAGAAAATTTGCTCATACTTAATAAGTAAACCAGAATTCGCATAAAATAGGAGAGAATCAACAGAAAATCTATCCACATGTTCATGCAACATAGACAAAAAGAATAGGAAATTCATCCCCATAATATAAAAATAACTAAGTTCCCATCATGTTTCTGGCCCTCAATGATTTCAAAAAATTGAAATATACTTGCACAATCATTGCAGGAGTGAATATTTGCATCGGTGGAGATTGAGAAATGACACATTAAAAATCTGTGCTTCAAGTCTTTGCTTCTTATTCTTGGGTCTGCATCACTTTTGCATCAAGTTTTTCTTTATGAATTCCTATCTATACATTTGAGGAAAAACTCAAGCAATTTGTAACTACCTCCTCTCATCAGTAGTCAAACCCATTACCTCCTAGTTTTGTAATTCAGCTCCTGAGCCTCTAAGGATGGGTAACTCCTGTATTCCACTCTGCTTCCTCCATCCTACATTTCTGCATGCTTTGCTATTTAATCTCAAAATACAAAAATCAAATCCCTTCATAGAATTCATGAACTAAAGAACATCACCATGAGAAAAAAAAACAAATTAAATCTGTGCATCCTGGTTCAATAATTCCAAGATTTGGAATGGACCTTAGCTACCCCATTCCCCATGCTATATTCAAAGAGCTGAGAGATTGATCTTGTATATTAAAATCACTTCCTGGGACTGGCACAGAAGGCAATGGCAAACCACTTCTGTAGGAAAATTTGCTCAGAACTATCATGGTCAATGGAAAGATCATGTCCTCCCCCATCAAAAGAAACGAACGGGACTTTCACATCTACCTTCTCATCCTATTTTGCGTTTCTGTCAGACAATGCTTTCTGTTTTCTGACTGAGTGATCTGTTTTAACAGAGTTATAGAGGGATACAGCTTGGAGACTGGACCCTTGGCCCAACAAGGGTGCACTGCCATTGCTGTACATTTATATTAATCACATTTTTAAAAAATTCTTCCAACTTCCCTGTTGACTCCTCTCAAATTCAACACATTGATGTCAATTTCCAGTGGTCAATTATCCTACTGACTCACACATCTTTGGGGTGTGGCAGGAAAGCACAGGGAGAACATGGAAGTTCCAGGCAGGCTGCACCCGAGGGCAGGATTGAATTGATACTGTAATTAATATTATATATTAGATGAATAGACACACTGTCACACAGAGGAGTTAAATACAGAGCAACACACACAAAATGCTGGAACCTGGCAGGTCAGGCAGCATCTACGAAGAGGAATAAACAGTCATGGTTTCTGGCCAAGACTCCTCATCAGGACTTTTTTTTCCCTCTCCAGAGATTCTGCCTGACCTGCTGAATTCCACCAGCATTTTGTGTGCATTACCTCTGCAGAACCCCGTGATTTAGGAGTTAAATACAAATGCCTCTATGCACTGAAAAGTTACTCGATTTGAAATGCTGGGCTACTCAATGGCATCAAAAGCCCATTGTATCCCCGCTACTCAATTTAACTTAGTAAATAATTAAACTTTCCTTCAACACAAAAACAATGTTAAATTTATCAAGATCAATTTAAAGGGGCATGGCAAAGGAACAGGAGCATAGCTCCTATACAGAATGAGCACAGACCCACTGGACTGAATAGTGTCTTTCTCCACTGTATGAATGCAAAGCATTACCCTGCCACAGAAGTCTTATGGAGTAAGAACTATGCAAACACCTCTTGGGAGGTTTCCACAACCCTTTAACCATTTGAGTTAGGGGTGATTTTCATACCCAAACTTGGCATCAATTCATCACAACTTTATTTTGTTTATTCATGTCCTGTTCTTTCTTATCCTCTTCAGACTTATTGCTATTCTACAACATAGGCGCTGCTTATTTCCCTAACCCAGCTTTGGAATGGCTTAAAAAAAATAATGCTTTATAAATGCCAGTGCAATTGCACTTTCAGGGAAATGCCACAGAGTTTTAAAAGAATCTAAAATTGTGAGACTTAGTCTTTGTGAATAAAGAATTTAAAACAGTCTATTAGTAATATAAATCCCATCCCTCACTCCACTTACAAGGAACTAAAAGATGGCTTACCTCCAAGGTCATGCCTTTGACTAAGCAGAGCTGTCTCACAGCCTCCGCCACTCTAGCTGCACTTGTATATTCCACAGTTTTCCCTTCCTCGCTTTCTCTTTCAAATATCAAAGTGTTGCGGTGGAATGTCTTCAGATCCACTGTTTATTAAAGAAACAAACACACTAGTTTACAGAATACCAAAAATGACTTCATAGCTCACAGATCAGAGACAAATTCTACGTTTCCATTGAAGCACCTACACTTTACACTAACCCGCGCAACCGAAATCACGACAGTTTAGCAATGCTATGACCACTTTGTCACTTCGCACTAAAATGAACTTTATTGTGTTTTAATTCTGTTCCTTCTCAGAAAGACTGTGTATAATTTTCTTGCTTAATTTATGCATTTCTGGTGAGTATTGTTTAATAATGTGCCTATGATGCTGCTACAAGTAAGTTTTTACCATCATGCCCTCTCGGCCCTGCAACATAGCCTTAGCAACTGCCCAAAAGCCCTGGGAGACCACCACTACTGCTGGACCAGGTGCTGAAGGCAGTGACAGACAGGATCTCATTGGCCATTAACAACAGTAGGCACTTCCACCATCCCAGAAAGCCCATAAGCCTTTGTCAAAGCCGGAGACCAACCACACCCTCAACCCAGATCACCAGCAGGCCTGCACACCACAGCGTCTGACTAGCAACTGAAAGTGGATCTTCACAAGCAGCTAAAGTTTCTTGGCTTCATCGCTTCATCATCCTTAAGGCCTGACATGGTATTGCCAGAAGCGTCAAAGGTGGAGGTCACAGTAGAACTGACAGTTCCTTAGGAAGACCAGATCGACATGGCATCACAAAGCCAAATAACAGGAGAGAGTACAGCAGTGCCAGAGACAGGGGTGGAGCGCATGATGCAAGACTGTAGGGGTGGGGTGTAGAGGTTTTGCTGGCTGCTCGCTGTGCAGAACCCACCCTTGGCATTATGGGGGCTGCGAAGAGAAGGGCCTTCAGGACCGTCACAGAGGCTGCTGAGCGAGCCTTCAGATGGCTCTGGATCAGGAGGTGTGACCTGTGGACCAATGCTGCTGGGACACAAGCCAGGCCCTGGCTGGGTCACCTGGGCAACAGTGTCTGATATTGAAAGACCCGAAAATTGATGACCCCAGATTATATCACTGATAACATGTCCAGCACATCCTAAGATGTATCTCAGCATCATCTTCATTGCAGCTATACAGACAAGTATTTGTGCGTATTGCAATAAACTTGATTTGAGGCTTCACGAGTTGATAGATGGTGAGTGGTGTTAAATAAAGATTTGCAAAAAATATGCTTGAAAACTAATGCATTTGTTGAGAAAATATCCACTGGACTCATTCATAATCAAAAGAAGAGCATGATCATTTTAATTCAAAAAGAGTAGTCTGAACCATCAAACATATGTCTGTTATGAAGGAACTAATTGATCTATTTGCTTTTAAGTTGTGTTGTGCCTTTTTTCTAAAATTAAACCAGTACCTTCCATTCTTCGTTCTACATACCTTTTTTTTTAAAAAAAACAAGTTGCTCAAGTAAAGTTTGGGGATTCAACACAATCTGTTGGTATTAATGGTACCCATTTGGCTTGGGGCACACAAGCCAGAGTAACTCAGCTAAGGCTAGTAGAGGATACAGTTCCTCTCTGAACAAAATGTGTTAAATATTGTTTCAGCATTGGTGTTTTTTGTCTCACCTCTGAACGTGGATGTTACTTCTTCTTTCTTCAAAAGTTTCAATGTTGTGAAGACCTCTGTCTTTGCACCCTTCCCTTCTTTGGAGAAAAATCGAAAGACATTTGACTCACTACAGGTGGTTACATGTACGATGCCATCTTTGTAGCTCTGCACACATTCCAGCTGGGAATCCAGGATCTGCTGGTGAGACTGAATGAGAACAATGAAACAGATGCATCATCCTTTCCATGTTTTTCATATGCCAGCGCCCTTGCTTTCAGAATAGTCATTTCTCCTTTAAACACTATATAACAAGCTGATTTAAGATGCCAACAAAGACACATTTAGTGATCACTTTATTAGGTACTCCTGCTTGTTAATGCAAATATCTAACCAGCCAATCATGCAGCAGTAGCTCAATGCATAAAAGCATGCATACATGGTCAAGAGGTTCAGTGACCAAACATCAAAATGGGGCAGAGATGTGATCCAAGAGACTTTGATAGCTGGTGCCAGACAGGGTGGTTTGAGTATCTCAGTGCTGATCTCCTGAGACTTTGAAACATAACAGTATCCAGAGGTTACAGAGAATTTCCCAAAAATCAAAAAACATCCAGTGATTGGCAGTTCTGTTGGAAAAAATGCCTTTTTAATGAGAGAGATCAGAGAGGAATGGCCAGACTGGTTCAAGCTGACAGGAAGGCAACAGTAACTCAAATAATCATGAATTGCAACAGTGGTGTGCAGAAGAGCATCTCTGAATGCACAGCAAGCCACAGCATAAATTGATAAATTATATTATTTCAGTTAAGTTTTTCTCTGCATCCTGAGATCTGCTTCAGAACTATATATAAAGTATGTGTTATATTTATTCATTATTTGTCAGCAATTTATTAGTGCACTTTTGGAAAAATATGGTGGTCTAGAACATCTTCAGCACATGTTGACAATCATTGTGTCTAATGGCCTCCAAGGGAAAATTGGTAATGTATGAAGATTTTTTCTCTTTCTTAATTTCCATCCTGGTAGGGATATTGAAGGAAATTAGCTAAAGTGAGGCTGTGAAGCACACCAGTATGTATATGGTAGAAATGCACAATGCACTGGAGAAGCTCAGCAGATCAAGCAACATTTCTGGAGGGAAATGGACTGTCAACATTTCAGGTTGAGACCCTTCATTGGGACTGATAGAGGGAAGATAGCATAAGAAGGTAAAGAGAAGGGGTGGAGAAAGACACAATAGAAATTGACTGGATAGGGTTGAGGGTTGATGGCTGGTGGTAATTAATTCTGGGTGGAGTCATGGACGGCAGAAATCAGTGTTTATGATTGGGTATTGAAAATTGCCAAGTCAGGATATTGATGAATGGGGTGGATAATGATCAGATAGAATTGATAGCTCATGATGTTGTGATCTTGAGATTGGGATTGGAGGGATGGTAGTGGACCTGAAGGATGGCCAGGTTATTAAGTCATTTAAAGAGAGCTTACTTTCTTAAGTCTGGCATCCAACATACCTAGGGAGTTCCCCTTCCAAGACTTGTAGAAACATACTGCACTGGCATGCTGAAAGTTTTCCTCTGAATGAGCTACTCCCACAATGCTGGATGGAACAACAAAAGTTGTGGGTCTTCTATGCATTCACAGCAAACATAAATTAATCTTGGGCAAAAATCTCAGAATTCACAAGCCCAATTTCCAAAACAATTTCAGTGACAAAAACACAGCACCAACAACTCCCACACAAAGGATTTCGTTCTGCAGGAATTTTATCCATATATAGTAGATGACAATAAATCTCAAGCTTACTGTAGAATGTGGTAGAACAACTGACTGCAGTGAAGTGACAGCCATTCCACGTGGGGAACAGTGGTTCAGGTCTTTAGACTTCACAAGAAGAGAACCCTGCACCTTGTATGTAGATGGACACTTGCCCGAAATATCGACCTGTGTAAAACATTAACGGCAGAATAATTTATTAACTGAAATGAACGTTATATTTTGTAGATTGATGTTTAACATAACTAAAGAGTGCCATCATTTTATTCATTATGCACCCCCCCCAAAATTTGAAAACTTAGACCAGCTTCATGGTCTTATCTAGAACCCACTCATTGAACCTGTTCAGCTCTCAAAACCTCACAGACCCATCCATCAACCAAACCTTCAATCTTATCTCTTATTTATTTCCTTTTCTAGCTCAACATTGGTTTAGCATCAATGAAACAACAGTAAATATACTTCTTGTAAAAGCACAAGGTATTGCTGTTTCTCTATTGACTCAGTCACTATACTGTATATGTAACTACTACACATTTAGCTCTCACAGGAGCCAACACTTCCCTATTCCAAACCCCCCATAAATTTAAGAATTAAGGATCAACTTAGATAATGTTTTTCACATTCTCTGGAAACCCTAAAGCACTTGTAAACCGATTAAGGTGGTTGAGAGATAAATGCTAACCAGGGCCTCACAGATAACTCCCAAGTTCTTTTTGTTTAAAGCAATGACATTTTTGTTTGAGACAGATTTTTATTTCTTATACTTAACAGTCCAGCACATTTTTAGTCCATAAAACCATCAAGAATCCGAGTCAGAATCAGGTTTAATATCACCAGCACATGTCATGAAATGTATTAACTTAGTGGCAGTAGTACTAAGCAATACATGATAATATAGAAAAATTAATAAGTAAATCAATTACAGTAAGCATGCTTATGTATTATACATGGTTAAATTAAAAGAAGTGAAAAAACAGAAATAATTATTTAAAAAAAAGGTGAGGTAATGTTCATTGATTCAACGTCCATTTAGGAATCAGATGACAGAGGGGAAGAACTTATTAAACACTGCTTCTCTGTACCCAATGACTTGGCAACAGCCATATGAGGCAATGAATCCCACAGATTTACCATCCTCTGGCTAAAGAAATTCCTATTCATCACTGTTCCACAAGGACATCCTTCTATTCTGAGGTTCTGCCCTCTGATCCTAGGTTCTCCCTCTATTAGAAACATCATGCTCCACATCCTTTCTAGATCTTTCAATATTCAGTAGGTTTCAATGCTATCCTCCCCCTCCCTATCCTTCTAAGCTCCAGAGCCAAACACTCCTCATACTTCATTCCTTAAATAATTCCCATAAACCTCCTCTGGACCGTCTCCTATAGTAACACGTCCTGTGGATATGGGATCCCAAACTGCTCACGATACTCCAAATGTGGTTTGATCAATGCCTTATAAAGCCTTGGCATTACATCTTCGCTTACATATTCTAGTGTTCTCAAAAAGAATGCTAACATTGCATTTACCTTCCCAATTACCAACTCAGTCCTGCATCTGTGAATCACGTATTTTACTACTCCAGTTACCCTCCTGACTCTGTTACTAACTGCACCATTATCACTCTCAAGTCATCTTGCTGTATTTACAAGTCAAATGGCAAAACAGGAATGCAACACAAATAACTTATTTATTGAAGGATATGGTCACTGGTATGGAATCTTTCAAGTCCTTATTATTTTCCACAGTTAGTTCAATCAGATACAACTTCTCTTTCATTACTTTGAATTTTAATGTGCCTTCCAGTCTAAATATCAGATCTTAAGATGATTACTATTAATATGAAACTTATTACCTCCTCGACTGTTTCCTTTTTATTCGCTGTGTATGAATCTTGGAAAACACTGAGGATGCCTCGTTTAATGTTCAATGACCAGGTTTCTTCACCTTCTACAGGACAGATCTCAGGAATTATTCCATCTTGGAAAGAAAAATGAAGTGGATATTTCTCAAGGGCAGCTCTGCAAAATAAAAAGGTAATAATGCAAAGCTACTATGAATAGTCTTGTTGACTTGTACGTCTGATTCTATACGCAATTCCTGAAAAACACACAGACTGCTCTTCTGTTATTCAGGGGTTATATTATTGCTAGTTTACTTTCTGTCATGATGGGATGAGTTGTATCCTAGTCAACCAGAAATGTGTATTTGGTATCTTGTTCTCGACAGTGTAAGGCGTTATCAATCACCACTGGGATTTAGCCTTTACAATGAAAGAGCATCAATTGGCTCATATGATCCAAATTTCCAATAAGACAATTATTACATGTTGAATTTGGGTGAAAACACAGCTGCTGATGTTTGCAGTATATCAGGCTACCGCAAGAAAGTGCACGACAATTCAGCATCTATGAGGAATGACCAATTCAACTGTAATGGCAAATCCAAAACAATTGATGCTAGCCTACAACCACTATGGAGCTGTTATACTTGCATGATGCACCCCCTTCTCCAATGATTGTTCCAAAAGTTGAATCCTTTATTTGATCCTTTCTTAGCAATTAGCAAACATACAATCTTGGAGCAATGAAACTTAAGCCTACCCAAGTGTAAATTAAGCACTATTCAGTGTTACCTGAGCAGTCAGTTAAAGATACGACCTCCGCTGGTCCCAAGCTACAAACTGCCATGAAGTAAGAATATGTAACTTTCTATAACAATGGATGGTTATCTAAAATAACACGTCAATAAATAACCTTCGATTCCATTTTCACTGTTTTTATGGATAAATACATAGCTTATTCCCTCTGCTTTTACCACATCGCCATTCTTGAGACTACTTACCATAGTAAATGTAATAAATGCACCAAACAATACAAAGCAGATAGAGAACAGAAACCTGGCTCCAACGTAAATCATTTAGACACTGATAAAATGTATCCAGCTTTACACTCTGGTGATGATGGTGTAAACTTGGTATAACAGCTGTGCTGCTCCTCAGCTTCATCATGTCACGGGAGATATCCTCTTCCATCTGCTCAATCATAAGGCGAATTTGTGAAAAAAAGTGCATACCAACTGGAATGACATAATCTCACTAACAGCACAAACCCATTCCAATCAAGACCCCGTACAAGAGACAGCAACTCCCAGTGAGATGCACTGCCCCGGCACTTTCTCACCTCAGATATTAAAGAAATCACACTCAAATTCATACTTCTAGCTCGATTCTTGAACTCCTGGTTATTATGGCAACCATGATGATTTTCCAAGAATACTGCTTTCATATTTCACTCCCAGCATGTCACCATCACCAAAGAAAAACCTTTCTTTCCATTTCCCAAGAAAATGCTGAATAGTCATTTTAACAAATGCTGTACAATATCTGGTCCATCTTACCATACATTTGCTTACTAGTTTGATTTTCTGCCAAAACACATGTCCATTAGGAACTTGTATGATAGGGGATTTGTGAAATTAATTGGTGGTGGGGAGAGTACGGTACAACACTTTACAGTACCAGCGACCCGGGATCAATGCCCGCCACTGTCTGTAAGGAGTCTGCACGTTCTCTCTGTGACCACGTGGGTTTCCTGTAGGTGCTCCGGTTTCCTCCCACAGTCCAAAGATATACCAGTTGGCAGGGTAATTTGTCAATGTAAATCGTCCCGTGATTAGGCTAGGGTTAAATTGGGGGATTGCTAGAAGACATGGCTCACAAAGCCGGAAGGGCCTATTCTATTATGAGCTGCATCTCAACAGAAATAAATCGTCCTTCCACGTGACGGTATAGAATAAATCCCATCAAAATGCTGTATTTTCAATCATTGCAATTGGAAGTAAAAACAAAATTTGCTAGAGATACTCAGCAGATCAGGCAGAATCCACAGGAAGAGAAGTAGGGTTATTGTTTCAGAACAATAAAGGCTCAGTGACCTCACACACTGAGTATTTTCAGCAGCATCTGCTCTTATTTCAGATTTCAAGATTTTTTTCCCCTCCACCTAATATTAATTAAATCTATAACAATGGAAGGTTATCGAATATAACACGTAGATAAAATAACCTTGGATTCCGTTTTCACTGTTTTTGATGATTGCTGGAATTGAGCAACTCTGGGGACCTTACAAGGCAACACTGCCACTGGAAAAGAGGCCACAGCAGGCAATATTCAAGAAAAGACATTGTAAGGCACGAAATACTGCTATTGATCCATATATCAACTTTCCACATCAACTTGAAAACTGTAAACAAGCACAACCTGCTAAATATTATTACCTTACTGATTCAACAATTCCAGTTTAAGATGTGAGCTTCTAGTGCTTCATGCGAGACTGATTGACAAGTCTATTTACATTGTTCTTGATTTGCTTCTCAGCGGAAGAGACAAGTTTCCGACTCACTATCATGATGATTCATAGCATCATTCAAAGGCAGTGAACTTTGTGATGCTAGAGCCGGTATCTTATGCTCCACTACCAGAAAGGCAAGAAGGATGTAGAAGCTTTAGAAATGATGCAGAGGAGGTATAGAAAGATGCTGCCTGGATTAACTGCTTTGACAGACTTAAGGCTGTTTTCTCTGGAGTGGCAGAGTCTGAGCAGAGACATTATAGAAATTTATAAAATCATAAGAGCCACTGATTAGGTAATGAGTCAATTTTTTTCCCCCAGGGTAGAAAGGCCAAGTACCAAAGGTCATGCATTTAAGGTGAGAAGGGGAAAGATTAAAAGAGATGTGTGGGTATTTTAAAAAAAAACACATAAAGTGGTAGGTGCCTCCAACAGGCTACAGGCGTAGTGCTGAAAGCAGGTGCAATAGGGGGCATTTTAGGGGGCAGTTAAACAGATACATGGATATTCAGGGACGGAGGGATATGGACCATGTACAAGCTGAAGAGATTTACTTTGATTTTGTTTTCGGCACGGACACTGTGGGCCAACGTGACCTGTACTGTTCCACATTCTTTCAGTCAAAACGTCATATTGATAAGAAATAGTAATACCTCTGAAGCCACTGTCACGAATCCAATCGATCACATCATAGGTGAATAGCTTTAACCAACCTGCAACAGCTCTTCTGTTCCCCACCTGCAACAGTACCTCTCACCAATGAGAAAGTTATCTATTGGCAGCTTTAAACTCTTATGGCCACATTTGCAGAAGAGTCAATTTCAACTAGTAAAGAATTATATCATCACTGTTTTTTTTCTTTCCCCCCACCCAATTTCTACTTGGGCCAAGGAGGGTAACTTTGGTAGCCACACATTAACTTCTTCAAATGACTGCCACAGAAATTAGGTATAATGACACCATTTACAGTCAAAGTAAAAGGCTTATGGGAATCACCCAGATTAGAATGTTGCTCTCCGTTGGGCTACTAGTCATAGTCATACTTTATTGATCCCGAGGGAAACTGGTTTTTGTTACAGTTGCACCATAAATAATTAAATAGCAATATGTAAATTATGCCAGGAAATAAGTCCAGGACCAGCCTATTGGCTCAGGGTGTCTGACCCTCCAAGGGAGGAGTTGTAAAGTTTGATGGCCACAGGCAGGAATGACTTCCTTTAATGCTCAGTGTTGCATCTCGATGAAATGAGGTCCTGGCTGAATGTACTCCTGTGCCCAACCAGTCCATTATGTAGTGAATGGGAGACATTGTCCAAGATGGCATGCAACTTGGACAGCATCCTCTTTTCAGACACCACCGTCAGAGAGTCCAGTTCCACCCCACAACATCAGTGGCCTTATGAATGAGTTTGTTGATTCTGTTGGTGTCTGCTACCCTCAGCCTGCTGCCCCAGCACACAACAGCAAACGTGATCGCACTGGCCACCACAGACTTATAGAACATCCTCAGCATCGTCCGACAGATGTTAAAGGACCTCAGTCTCCTCAGGAAACAGAGACAGCTCTGACCCTTCTTGTAGACAGCCTCAGTGTTCTTTGACCAGTCTAGTCTATCGTCAATTCGTATCCCCAGGTATTTGTAATCCTCCACCATGTCTACACTGACCCCCTGGATGAAAACAGGGGTCACCGGTGCCTTAGCCCTCCTCAGGTCTACCACCAGCTCCTTAGTCCTTTTCACATTAAGCTGCAGATAATTCTGCTCACACCATGTGACAAAGTTTCCTACAGTAGCCCTGTACTCGACCTCATCTCCCTTGCTGATGCATCCAACTATGGCAGAGTCATCCGAAAACTTCTGAAGATGTCAAGACTCTGTACAGTAGTTGAAGTCCGAGGTGTAAATGGTGAAGAGGAAGGGAGACAAGACGGTCCCCTGTGGAGCCCCAGTGCTGCGATCACTCTGTCGGACACACAGTGTTGCAAGCACACGTACTGTGGTCTGCCAGTCAGGTAATCAAGAATCCATGACACCAGGAAAGCATCCACCTGCATCGCTGTCAGCTTCTCCCCCAGCAGAGCAGGGCGGATGGTGTTGAACGCACTGGAGAAGTCAAAAAACATGACCCTCACAGTGCTCGCTGGCTTGTCCAGGTGGGCGTAGACACGGTTCAGCAGGTAGACGATGGCATCCTCAACTCCTAGTCGGGGCTGGTAGGCAAACTGGAGGGGATCTAAGTGTGGCCTAATCATAGGCCGCAGCAGCTCCAGAACAAGTCTCTCCAGGGTCTTCATGATGTGGGAGGTCAATGCCACCAATCTGTAGTCATTGAGGCCGCTGGGGCGCGGAGTCTTCGGCACAGTGACGAGGCAGGACGTCTCCCACAGCACTGGAACCCTTTGGAGACTCAGGCTCAGGTTGAAGACATGGCGAAGTACCCCACATAGCTGAGGGGCACAGGCTTTGAGCACCCTGGTACTGACACCATCCGGGCCTGCAGCCTTGCTTGGGTTGAGATATTTCAGCTGTCTTCTCACCCGTTCAGCTGTGAAGCCCACCGTGGTGGTTTCGTGTGGGGAAGGGGTATAGTCATGAGAGCAGGGTGGGGGACTGTGAGGAGGGGTAGGAAGGGAGAGTGGAATATGTGTTGGTTGGGGACTGACAACAGATGACTCATGTGGGGGATGGGCAGGGGCCATAATGTCAAATCTGTTAAAGAACAGGTTAAGTTCATTGGCCCTGTCCACACTGCAGAGCAGATCAAGATATTTTGCATCAGTTGTCTCACAGTGGAAGGCACCATGGTCAAACATACTCTTTGTTTTAAAATAATTTGAACTACTAATCAGTTAATGAGTGTTTTTCACACAAGCCCGTCTCTGTGTAAAGGTTGCACATTGCTATGGCACAAGAATCCTTGTTCCTATTATTACAAACTTAAAAAAGAATTGTTTGGAAGAGACAATGCCATCTTATTGATATTCTGTTGTGCTCTCAAAGTAAAGAGAAATTAATGGTCTCCAAAGAACCTAGGTGGATACAACTGTCGTGTAAATCCAATTTATATACTCTCCACCAATAACAGACACAGCAAGGGAGACAAAAGTAGTAATCCAAAAATCGATGATATCCTTACTCAATAAGCTGCTGTCAGGATTATGAATCTGTGAAAGAAAGAGCTTTAAAGCAACCTTCATACTTGATAAAAAGGATTTTCCCTTGTATAAGCCTTCAAGCCTGCTGTTGCAGTCAACAGCATTCATCTTTAACCCAAACGGAACTTGCAGAAAATGCTGGAGGATTACCCTTCGTGAGGCACTGCTCAGTGGAAGGGCATCTTGTGGAGTCACCAAACTAGTTGCACACACGGAAGAAGAAAGTAGATTTAAAGTTGACCAGATCAGAACCAAAGGCTTAGCTGGAATTGTCAAAAATATATTTTAAGAACATCTAATCTTTTGTATGATGCCAAAATTAAATATGATACGAGCATTTTTTTTTTGTTAAGGAGAGTGAGTGGTTAGAATGTAATACCAGGGAGAGCAATGGAAGTAGATCCAAGTTTGCCCGTCAAAGGGGAACTGGAACTTGCTGGATTGCTTTTACATAGAGCTGGCACAGACTCAGTGGGCTGAATTCCCTTCTTTCATGCTGTAAACTTTCTGTGAAATCTTTCAAAGACTGGTTAAACAAAATTAGAAAACTCAAATAATCTTAAAACCTGGAACACAAACTCCTTGAAAATATTTGCAATAAGCCATTGGAGATTATTGAAAATTATTGCAAAATTAAATTTTTTTCTTAATACCTCATTTGAAAATCTTATCAACTGACAAACTTATACCAGAAGTGAAATTTACTCACTATACTCTTAGTCATTCTTTTCTGTCAAAGTGGAAGGAAATGGTCCAATAAAGGATCTTCAACCTAACCTGTTAAGTTAACTCTAATTCACTTTCCACAGAAGTTGACTGACCTGAAGACTGCTTCCAACATTTTCTGTTTTCATGATGAAAGAAAACATCTTGTGCCTCTGCAAACTGAGAATTGTCAGCTTGACAATTTATCCAAGCTCTTACTCCCTCACTAGGCTCTGGGTTGAGTCCAATGTTGGAGCACAATTTTATAGATTTCCAAATTGCCAAAATACTCAAACTGCCAGCAGTTAACGTCAAAGACTGGTAGCTTCACCATCACCAGGTTCCAATCCAATAATCTGCACCAGAATTAACTTAAAATTCACCAACAACATTACTTTTAATTGACAGTACAGATACTAATCGTCAAGTCAACAGAGACATATCAATTGGCTTTGAATTTCTGTGGGACCATTTTCTTTACAATATTGTTGTAATGAGTATACTGGCAACATCCTTTATATTTCCAGTATAAACATGTCTGGAAACATCCTTCATGCAGTTCTATAGAAATAGAATTTGGCGATGATTAAGCATATATCAACCATGTATGCCATATTGTATTTTATAGAATTATTATCCTGTATCACTGGTGGCACAGCAGGCACCTAAAACAGCAAAATAATTGCAAACAGTAATATTGAATGTGCAATTGTTAGAGTGCAAAATAACCTGGAAATTATTCTTGGCTAGTATAACACTTCCCTTTGTTGCCTATTATATATAACTGTGTAAAGCCTGCTGTGTTAGCCTAGGTAAAGTACCAAGCTGAGACAGAAATACAAAGAAGTGGGCAAATCAAACAGGTTTAAGGATGACATTTCATTTGTATTTCAAATTGCACTGGGTATAGCAGCAACAACTTTCAATATCAGAGTGGTAATGATTCATTTAATGTCCATGAAGCTGGTTACTGAGGTAATGCTACATAACGTGCACTTTGTTCACTAATCAGACAATAGCTGAGGGCCTCCATTGAAGTTACATCAATGAAGATGCAAGTTGGACACAACAGTTGTGGGGAACGAGAGAAACAGACACATTGAGACCAAACATGAATGACAGACTCACTTGCTTAGTGTAAAGAATTGAACTCCTGGACACGGATTTCATTACAGATTTACCCCAGCCCAGATTGTTCAATGTTCTACGGCAAGGAAAGCAAGCCAAAATGAACAACTTGGCATTCCAGAGAATAGCTATGAGGATTTCATTGAAACAAAATGTTAGAGAATATTTTGTATATACTAAAAGTATTCTCACAGCATTACCTGTGATTCATGAGCATATTAGACTCAGAGTGCCATCTCATTTTAATCTTTAACCATCTCATAATGAGAGCAACTTCAACAATGGCCTTTTTAAAGTCAAAGCAGTATCCTTCCTGTTAATGTTTTGCTGTTTGTTGCTACCCATTTTCATTGATTTGGTGTGTTATTTTCATTTCAATAGTGATTAGTGACTGCTCCATGACATCATCTGGGAAACAGTCTAGGAGGAGTTTCCATGCCTGACAGCGTGTGGGAACTGAACTAAAATCAGGAGAATTTGCATAATTTGCAGAGGGTTTTACAATCCTCTTGTCATTATAACTGTGTATTTTCATTTATCTCCTTCGTAGCAGCAAGCTCTGTGACTCTCCTCACTCATGACCACCAGTGGGAATAGAAAACGGAGGAAGCTTGAAGACAAGATTCTTTCTTTAAATGAGTAAAGGGAAGTTACAAAAAGAATAATAACTGGATGTGCGATTTTTTTGCTATCTTTAAATTCATCAAAATCTGTCTGAACACATTAAAACTGATTCCCACTCTAATTTCCATAGAAAGTATCGTCCTCAGAATGAAAAATAAAATTCTTATAAAAATACCTTATATTAGTGAATATCTGCTTGTTTTTGAAACACAAAACTTTCAAATTGAATTCAGGCTTTCACTAGTAAAGATCTTTTATAACACATTTTTACCCAAGTCCAGACAGCCACAAGGTTTATTTAATGTTGAGGTTGGGTTGGAAACCAATGCATTTAACCACGGAGCAGCTCGAGAAATCACAGATTAGTTACATGGTTGGATCTTCCAGCTACAATACACCGAAAAAGAGCTGTGCAAGCATTTTACACCTGCTGAAATTTGCCTAATTCCAATGCACATTACGGGCCACGGTGACGTGTTTAGAGATGATACAAAGACTAGCTGAATGGTTGACAGTGAAGAGGGAATTTTTAGAATACACATGGCCAGTTAGCTGGACAGAAAAATGGCAACCTAATGCAGAGAGATGTGAGGTTATGCATTTGAAGATGTGCAATAAGCTATGCAATACACAATAAATGGCAGTACGTTAAGTGGTGTGGAGAAACTAGGGAGCATTGGATTGTATGCCTACAGATCCCTTAAAGAATAGGAGCACTGGTCAATAAGCTGGTTAAAAAAGCATACAAGTTTATTTATTCTAAGTAGTTTCAGCACAGAATTTAAGAGTAGGGAGGTTATGCAATAAATGCATAGAATTAACAATCCCACCACAGCTTGATTACTACACACAGCTCTTGTCACATACAAGAGAAAAAATGTTATTGCATCAGACAGCAAATTTTCAAACACATTTTCAGTACTGGAAAATTCTAGCCATGAGGAAAGAAGAACATCAGGTTGTTTTCTTTGGAATAGAAGAGCAGAGGGTAGAATTAATCATAACATCTTCAGGGAGCAGTGTCTCAGAAAGGCAGCATTAAGGACCTCCAGCACCCAGGGCATGCCCTTTTCTCACTGTCACCATCAGATACGAGGTACAGAAGCTTGAAGGCACACACACAGCGATTCAGGAACAGCTTCTTCCCCTCTGCCATCCGATACCTAAGTGGACATTTGACCCTTGGATACTACCGCACTTTATTTAATATACACTATTTCTGTTTTTTGCACATTTTTAAATCTGTTCAATATACATATACTGTAATTGATTTACTTATTTATTATTATTTTTTTTTTCTCTCTTCTATATTATGTATTGCATTGAACTGCTGCTGCTAAGTTAAAAATTTTCACATCACATGCCGGTGGTAAGAAACCTGATTCTGATTCTGATTATGGTGTATAAAAATTATGAAGGGACTTGGTAAAGCAAATGGGAAAGACCAGTTTATCTTAGAAGATGGCTGGGAAAAGAAGCTAGCATATTTGAAGTGATTTGTATAGGAGGATTAGAAGAGAGACAAAATTTATTTTCCTAAGCAAGGTGATAGGGGTCTGGAACTCACTGTCTGAAAAGGTGGAAGAGCCAGGAACTCTCATCACATTTAAACTGGACTTGGAAGTGGACCTAGTTCTGGGAGGTGGCAGTTCTTTCTTGTCGGGGAGAGAGAGGATGAGCAGAGTGGCCTTCTTCTGGATCATAAGCATTCTATGATGCTGAGAAGCAAAGTGTACATAAATACTAATGCTGGAGAAGGAGAGAATATGGGGAAGGAAAAATATGCTGAGATGCATTTAATCTGGAGAGAAAACCTTGCAAAATCTTCAAATTAGAACCAAGTCTTTTAAAGTCATAAGGCTCTTTTGTTCCATGCAAGGTGCTGAAATCTGGAATTTTCTGCCCTAAAGAACTGAGGCAGGACCAAGTGAAACTTCCAAGTCTGATATTTGTTGGGCAAGACTGCCTGGGGATTTGGAATACGAAGGCATACATGAAGTGTTGTACAGATGCTCTCATTCTCCTTAAACTCGGAGTCCGTTAGATGAAGAACAGCCTGCAGTGCTGGTTACGCAGGGAACCAGTTCCTCAAAGGAACTCAGTTCATAAAGTCCAAAGAAAACCATCAAGAGGGACATAATTAAAAGCCAAGAAGCAGAACAAACAGATCATTGTTTAGTTTTGCACTGGTTGCAATTTCAGAAATGGGCTGTCAGGTTTACCCTGCCAGTTTTAACAATTAAGAATCTGGCATAAGAAATTAAAAGTAGGTGTGAACTGTACCCTACTAGAAGGTTTAAATGTGTGTGTCAAGGAGGGGCAAAGGGCAAAATCGAGACAGACCAAGGCGTGGGAAGGAAGGATTAGAGCATCAGTCATCATGGGAGTTTGAGTGATTAAATTTCAAGATGGGTGAAGTGATGGGAAAAGGTTAATTTCAAGAGACAATGATGGAGAGTGGGAAAGATGAGAGAAGTTGAAATTAGGATCATAATTTGGCAGGGATATGGTGGAAAGCAATCTGCACGGAAGCCCCAGAAAGACGTGCAAATACTTAAATGGGAACAAGCTACAGGTATACCAAAAGCTAAAGTTTACGGGTTCAGAACTATCCTCTAAGAATCATCAATGTATGTTCAACGTGAATGCCTGATTCTGCAAGAGCATACTGGACAGCTCCAGTGAACTTGGGCTCAAACCTCACCTCAGGAGATCTCTGTATGGAGTATGAAGATTTTTCCTGGAACATCAGGGGTTAAGGTTAGTGCTTCAGCCTTCTCCCACATTCCCACAGGTTGACTCTGTGGTTAAGAAGGCATACGGTGTATTGGCCTTCATCAATCGTGGAACTGAATTTAGAAGCCGAGAGGTAATGTTGCAACTATAAAGGACCCTGGTCAGATCCCACTTGGAGTACTGTGCTCAGTTCTGGTCACCTCACCACAGGAAGGATGTGGAAACCATAGAAAGGGTGCAGAGGAGGTTTACAAGGATGTTGCCTGGATTGGGGAGCATGCCTTATGAAGACAGGTTGAGTGAACTCGGCCTTTTCTCCTTGGAGTGACGGAGGATGAGAGGTGACCTGGTAGAGGCGTATAAGATGATGAGAGGCATTGATCGTGTGGATAGTCAGAGGCTTTTTCCCAGGGCTGAAATGGCTGCCACAAGAGGGGACAGGTTTAAGGTGCTTGGGAGTAGGTACAGAGGAGATATCAGGGGTAAGTTTTTTTACGCAGAGAGTAGTAAGTGCGTGGAATGGGCTGCCAGCAACGATGGTAGAGGCGGATACAATAGGGTCTTTTAAGAGACTTTTGGATAGGTACATGGAGCTTAGGAAAATAGAGGGCTACAGGTAACCCTAGGTAATTTCTAAGGTAGGGACATGTTCGGCACAATTTTATGGGCCGAAGGGCCTGTATTGTGTTGTAGGTGTTCTATGTTTCTATTCCAAAGATGTGCCAGTAGGTTAATTCATTGCAGCAATAAAATTACTCCTTATTGCTCGTAAATGACAATAAACATTCAAAAGGTGTTGATGGGCATGTTAGAGAATAAACTACAAGGAAATAAGTAGGGGGGTAATGGGATTCCCAGGATTGTTGTATGGGGAACTGGCATGGACCTGATGTACTGAATAGTTTCTTCTGTGTCCTCAAAAGTACACCATCTACCATCTGGAAGTAGCATTCAAATGAATGCACCAAGCCTCCAAGCACTTAAGCATCATCATAGACACGGGGGCTCCGAAGGCAGTACTGTATACACTGCATGCGAAACAATTAAGTATTTCACTCAATTTCATAGTAGAATTTCTAACATATTATATACATAACTATTAAACTAAGCAATTAGTGTCTTGGGCTTTGATTTTCAGTAGCCCGGTGTGTCGTGAAAGCTAAAAGGCTTCTGTATCTCTACAGATACATCCCCCCTCCCCCCCCAAACTTATTTTTAAATAATCACTCCACTAATGGGCTTGATGTGGATAGTTTGAGAGTCATTTCAACAAATGAGATTGTCAAGCAAATTAACAGTCTTTCAGTAAGAGAAAATAATTTCAACAAATACTTCTATTACTATGAAAATCAGTGAAGGTTTCAATGACTTGGGGCTAGGGAATTTTGAAAAATCAAAGTCTGATTGTAGCAACTTCATAGCAGTCCTTTGCAATTTGTTGTATCGATGAAAGTGCATTGCTTATGTAGCTCTTAATGGGCACCTGCAACAGGCTATTACCTGCCTGTTCTCTCCACAACATCCTGCAGATTGACAATAATAAGTTTTAAAAACCCAAACCTTCTGGAAAAGCCTACAGTGATCCTGCTAAAGCAGGGGATCCCGACCTTTTTTATGCCACGGACCAAAACCGACAGGCATGGGTACATGGACCCTGGGTTGGGGTCCCCTGTTCTAAAGAGTTGCCAGTCAATTGTTCCTTTCCCTCCATAGATTTTGCCTGACCCCCTAAGTCCTTCCAGCATTTTGTCTGTTATTTGGCAAGTTGATATCTTGCACAAGCCTGCTTGGTATATTTGGGATGCTTATGTAACTCCGTCTGTTCTGCCAGGCACTTCAGACATCTGGATTATCTAACACAGTGTAGTGTCCAGTGTAATTCAGATTCATTAGCTTATGGCAAAAGTCCACTATTAATTGTCATGAAAAATTTGTTCCATATTTTTCTCTATTATATCTATGCCCTGTGTAATTTCAACCAATTCCTTAGGGGCTAAAGTCTGCCCAACCAGGGTAGTAAATCTGACCCACAAGCTCAGAATTCTGCCAGCAATTCCTCCAGGAATATGGTATTTATCCTGCTCTAAAAATTCTCAATGCTATGAAGGACAAGCCCAGATGGTGGCTTTCCTAACCATAATGCATATCTGCTTTAACAGAGCCCTCAGTTTACACATTTTGTAAGGATACCATATTTATTGCAATCACAGCTTAATCAAATATCTAATCACAGTTGTAAATCTCTATTACAACTTATATCATTTTTAAAGGAATATTTTAACACTGGCAAAAGGGAGAAAATGTCTAATGATGATCTTGCTTTAGAGTTCCTTCTATATTTGTCTGTAAGTGATTATATGCAACGTGAAAAAATGATACATTGAGACGTACAGAAGCATAAACGAGGGTTTTTATTTTGCAATGGCCGATGTTAACATATTACAACAGTAATAATAAAATTCTCAGAACTGTAATTGCACTATTAAAGTAAAGGCAACTTTGGGATTTCCTTGCATGTTTGACAATGCAGAGAATTTAAAGTTAACATCCAGGATGTTATGCCGTTCCACAGACTTTGAAGCCCATATGTTATAATTAGAGGAAAAGCTATGAATTTAACAAACAGAAATAGGCAACTGTGAACAACACACGTTAATACAACCTCAAAATAATATGCGTTGCTGCACATGGTGTAAATGGGCTTTTTTAATGATATACTGACTCATAAAAACAGCCCAGAAACTCTTAGGAATTAATTTCGTAGATGTAATTTAGGATTGTAATTTCCTCCAGATGACATTTCAAATAAAATTTTATCTTTAGATTTATGACATTTCATCCATCTTTCATATGAACCTTGTGTGTGATGGTGCAATCTTTAGTTTGGACTCTGAATAATTTTCAGACAGTCAGGATAAGAGAAAAACAGTAGTTAATTTTACAAAGTGATTGAAAGCTCAATTAGTCAGATGATATCCAGGGAGGCTTTTGAACTAACATCTAACAGCAACAGTTATTGCAAAAAGGAAATCACTAAATGTCTGTGGGTACTTTAACCAAAGAGTCAGCAGCTTCACCACTGACAAAATAAATCCAGGTTATGCAATTTAGTCAAGTTTCCCAAGGTAAATCCTTTGTAAGTACAGGATTACCATCACATTCCCCAGTAGGCTGAGTTCTTACACCATGCTCTGAGGCTATTAAACTTTTCCAGCAAGATTTGCATTGCTTAGCATTTTTGATCTTGGTCCAAAAAATTTTCCCATGGACAAAAGTAGAAGCAACTAATTGTAAAAACTGATAATAAAATTTTAACATTCAACCTAAGTGTATCCAAGATATTTAATCAACCTTTTTGACCGCCACTGTCAACTCCCTGCACAATTTCTGATTCTCAGCAGACAGCAATTACTTTAGAAACATGATGCATCACTTACCACCTGCCTGTGCAATGTCTCTATGTGGCCTGTCTCAGAATTACAATTGTCCGTAAGCATTTTGTTCTATCTGACACGAAAATGCTAATTTCACTGAAGAGTGGACCTCTGACCTTGTCTGGCTGACGTGTCCTCCCCCATTCCACCCTCCCTGCTCCAGAGCGTCCTTTCTCTGCTCCTCCTGCTATGACAATGGCTCTGATCGACTCCAGCCCAATGCATCACATAACTGCAAGGAATCAAACCTTGTATATAAAAAAATTCCTTTTACAGCTGTGGTTCATTACCTTCATATGGGTGGGGATCTCAGACTGCCTCACAGTCCGTAATCCTGAAAGTAGCAGGTACAGCAGCCATTGAGCTGTGATCCTTTATTTAATGAATCTCTTGATTTACTAATAGTTTGTGATGTACCTCAGATTCTACTGATATTCAAAAGATTTATATATAATGTATACCAGATGTTACAGAAAGCACATAATCCCTCTACGTAAACTGCGGTATATTCCTACAGACGTGGACAGCAGACTATTTATCATGGTTGCAGGTCCCAAATTCTGAGGTATGATTGAAAAACTGATGCAAATTGTGAACCCAATTAGAAGGTTTTTATTACTTTTTACTGTACAGTAATAGAATAGGTCCAAATAGCCATTCAAAGCCTCAGAACTATAGATGTGGGAATATAGAAGGTCAGGTGTGGAGGCAACCAAGACAAGCTGAGGGCATTAGAACAGAAAGGCTGAGATGGGGCACGGGGTATAACAATTAAAGGCTGCCAGCATATGGACTGAAATGCAGATGGGTGTTTGATGGTTGATAAGGCCCCAGTGGGCCTAACACTCTGTTTCTATGCTCCGTGAATCGACAACTCTGTGACAGATGAACGCGTTATAACAGAAGGACAGAAGAGGCCTGAATGACCACTCCTGTGTTACATAGTAGTGGAAAAAGGCAATCTTTTTAACGGAGTGTCTGTAGCTCAGTTCAGTATGGAATAATACACTGAAGTTGTGGGTGTCTGGTTCAGCTGGAGACGATGGTCAGAGAAGAGAGTGGAATTCATGGCAAAGCTACTGCACTTGTGCCAGGAACTGGGCAATTGCAGCTCTTCCAAGTCTAGACACACATCAAGAAATGCTGTGTCATCAGTCAAGTGGTTTAACTTGGAAACTATGAACAGTAACAAGGTTGTTAATCTCTGGCATGTCTTGGAAAAACTAAATATAGTGGATTCTGATTAATTGGGCCATCGGTTAAGTCAGGGCAGTTGCTTATTTGGAAAGCCCTTAAAGATTTCGTTAAAGATGGCACTGGTAACTGGCGACTTTGCGCGTGCTCTCCCAAGCAAACTGCCCTCTCCACTATCCTATACCCGAGAAACCCTTCTAAACCTCCAACCTAGCAAGATCAAGATCAACAGCACCCTGGCGAAGCAACTGACCCAGCTGGAGACACCGCGCCAGAATTGCTTCTTAAACTCCGGACCGCACCTGGACCCGACCAGCGAGGCCCACCACATTCCCGGAGACACATGGTCTGCTACCGTGCCGGTGCGCTTGGAGACGCGGCCCATTCCGACCAGCACCTCTCCGGAGCAGACGACCACACAGAGGTGACGTTGGAGACCTCAAGGTGCCCCAGACGCTTCCCCGGAGCGATCACCGTAAAGCCCCATTGGTGGCCATCCACAGCTGCCGGAAGTGAGGCCTCCGCCGCCGACCTTGGAAATTGAGCCCAAGGCTCGGCTGGAGCGGAGGCCTCTGCAACCATGACTCGGCTTAAGGACTTGTTTCAGCAAGAAGCCCGGCCATCGGGGATTAACTGTCGGCTTCGGGGCCCGACCCAATCGACAGCCCGGGCCCCCGGCAGCTGGAAGTGGCGGTGGAGCCTCCCCTGTTACTCGGCCCGACCCAGAGCACATGACGACGCGACCTGCCGATTGATTCCTGCGAAGCGCGTCCACCTACCTCAAAGAGCCGACAACAACACACTGCATCAATGGAAACCCGGAAAGATGCACTATTTACTGAGGAAGCATGGGAAAAGAGCTGGGCTGCTGGTCAGATTGAAGCTGAGGGGCTTCAGGGTCCCTATGCCCACCATTCTACTAGCTAATGTACAAGCCATAGAGAACAAGGTGGATGATCTTAAAGGGAGACTCACTTACTGCAGGGAGATGCAGAACTGCTGTGTATTCTGTTTCACCGAGACCTGGCTCTCCCCTGCCACCCCCGACTGTGCCATCCGACCAGAGGGATTTTTGATTCATCGGATGGACTGCACAGCATCTTCCGGCAAGACGAGGGGAGGTGGTGTCCGTCTACTGATCAACACTGCGTGGTGCTCGGACAAAGTGGCACTGACAAGCTCCTGCAGTCCGGACCTGGAACACCTGTCGGTGAAGTGTCGTCCCTACTATCTGCCATGGGAATTCACCTCGGTCATACTGACAGCGGTCTACATTCCCCCCCCCCGGGTGGACGTGGAGTGTGCTCTGAACATACTGTATGCCAACATCTGTGAACTTGAGACCAGGTATCCCGAGGCTTTGCTCATTACAGCCGGGGACTTTAACCAGGCCAACCTCAGAAAGGTGCTGCCAAAGTTATACCAACATGTCTCCTGCCCCACTAGAGGCCCGAATATACTTGACCACTGCTACACAGCAGTCAAGGATGCCTACCGTTCCGTCCCACGACCCCACTTCGGAAAATCGGACCATCAGGCCGTACTCCTCCTCCCGGCTTACAAAAAGAAACTGAAGCGGGAGGTCACAGTGTCAAAAGTAGTGTCACGTTGGACGGAGGAAACGGATGAGGTCCTCCGTGACTGCTTTGAATCGGTGGATGGTTAGTATTCAAGGACTCGGCAGCTAATCTCGATGAGTATGCCTCAGCTGTCACGGACTATATTTGGAAATGCACAGAGGACTGTGTGTCTTGCAAGACAATCTGGGTATTCGCTAACAAGAAACCTTGGGTGAATTAGGAGGTCAAGTCCCTTTTAAAGGCTAGAGCTGTGGCTTTTAGGTCTGGGGACACCAGTCGCTACACGGAATCCAGGTGTGAACTTCAGAAAGCCATTAACGGCGCCAAGAGGCAATATCGAGCCAAGTTGGAAGCCCAGGCTAACCAAAGGGATGCCAGTAGACTATGGCAGGGTCTAAATGAGATCACTAGGAGCAAAGAAAAGGCTAGGAGTATCAATAACTGTGGCGCTTCTCTTCCTGACAAACTTAACATATTCTACTCAAGATTTGAACAGAAGAGGAGCGTCCCACTCCCTCCGGATGAACCGGACCTGGTGGCATCGAGATTCATCATCACCGAGGAGGACGTTAGAAGGGCATTCCTGAAGATAAATCCTAGGAAGGCGACGGGCCCAGATGGTGTCCCAGGACGGGTTCTCTGGGCCTGTGCAGGCGAGCTAGCTGGATTGTTTACTGACATCTTCAACTGCTCCTTGCTTCAGTCTAAGAACCCCTCGTATTTTAAGAAGGCTACGATAATCCCAGTGCCGAAGAAGAGCAAGGTGGCATGCCTGAATAACTATCGACCTGTGGCTCTGACATCAATTGCTACGAAGTGCTTCGAGAGATTGGTTATGGCACACATCAACCACAGCCTACCGGTCAACCTCGACGCTTTGCAATTCGCCTCCCGGAGCAACAGGTCAACGGCAGATGCCATCTCTCTGGCCCTACATTCCTCCTTAGAACACCTGGAGAATAAAGACACATTCATAAGGCTCCTTTTCACTGACTACAGCTCTGCCTTCAATACCATCATTCCAAATAAACTGATTCCTAAGCTCCGGGATCTACAATCACTCTGATAAGTTTGCTGATGACACAACAATTGTAGGCCGTATCTTGGGTAATGATGAGTTTGAGTACAGAGAGGAAATTAAGAACCTGGTGACATGGTGTGAAGACAATAACCTATCCCTCAACGTCAGCAAGATGAAGGAATTGGTTGTTGACTTCAAAAGGAGTAGCGGACCGCACGACCCAATTTACATCGGTGGTGCGCAAGTGGAACAGGTCAAAAGCTTTAAGTTCCTCGGTGTCAATATCACAAGTGACCTGACTTGGTCCAACCAAGCAGAGTTCACTGCCAAGAAGGCCCAACTGCACCTTTACTTCCTGAGAAAACTAAAGAAATTTGGCCTGTCCCCTAAAACCCTCACTAACTTTTATAGATACACCATAGAGAGCATTTTTCTAGGGTGCATCACAACCTGGTATGGAAGTCGTCCTGTCCAAGACCGAAAGAAGCTGCAGAAGATCGTGAACACGGCGCAGCACATCACACAAACCAATCTTCCGTCCGTGGACTCACTTTACACCTCACGCTGTCGGAGCAGTGCTGCCAGGATAATCAAGGCACGACCCACCCAGCCAACACACTTTTTATCCCTCTTCCCTCCGGGAGAAGGCTCAGGAGCTTGGAGACTCATATGGCCAGATTTCGGAACAGCTTCTTTCCAACTGTGATAAGACTGCTGAACGGATCCTGACCCGGATCTGGGCCATACCCTCCAAATATCCGGACCTGCCTCTTGGTTTTTTAGCACTACCTTACTTTCCATTTTTCTATTTTCTATTTATGATTTATAATTTAAAATTTTAATATTTACTAATTTTTACTATTTTTAATATTTAATATTTGTAATCCAGGGAGTGGGAAGCACAGAATCAAATATCGCTGTGATGATTGTACGTTCTAGTACCAATTGTTTGGTGACAATAAAGTATAAATATAAAGTATAAAGAAACGTTAATCAAGAAAACAGCAGGGATATCCTTCCTTTATTTGAAACACAATGCCACTTAATTGAGACAGGAGAGTTTTGTCGAACAGTTTCTAACTAGTGTCAGTCGCATGCACGTTGTGTGCCCATTAGCTTAGAATGAGTAGTTTTTAAATAGCGTCTGTTGCATAAGTTTGTGTTCAAAAAGCAGCAATTTTTCAGCATTGATATTTGGCGAATAATAAGCAGTAAGACAATTCAGAACTGTTTTGCTTACTGTGGTTTCAAGCATTCAAGCATTTCAAAAATGAAACAATTTCACTACCGCGGTTTAGGAACTACAAAGAATTAAGGTTTCAGCAATCATCTTGAATGTTACAATGAAAATGAAGATTTCATGGATGCAATTGTTTGTAAACATTGTGTGAGGGCAGTCCATTACCTGCACTGATTTTATTCATTTACAGTCAATCAACAGAACACAGCAGCATCCTCCATCGATAACTATTAGGAACTAATAAATAGTTCTACAGTCCTGTAGTAGGATTGGTAGTGTTTTAATTTTAGATTAGATTAGATTATGAGGACCCTCAGTCCTCGTTTATTGTCATTTAGGAATGCATGCATTAAGAAATGATACAATATTTCTCCAGAGTGATAACACAAAAAAAACAGGACAAACTAAAGACTAACACTGACAAAACCACATAATTATAACATATAGTCACAGCAGTGCAAAGCAATACCATAATTTGATAAAGAGCAGACCATGGGCACGGTAAAAAAAAGTCTCAAGGTTCCGATCGACTCCCAGTAGTCACGATAACAGGCGGCAAAAGGGAGAAACTCTCCCTGCCATAAACCTCCATGCGCCGACAACTGCCGATGCATTGGAAGCACCCGACCACAGCCGACTCTGAGTCCATCCGAAAACTTCGAGCCTCCAACCAGCTCCTCTGATACAGCCTCCCGAGCACCATCCTCTGCCGAGCACTTCGACCTCGCTCCGGCTGCTGAGCAACAAGCAAAGCCGAGGACTCGGGGCCTTCTACTCCGGAGATTCTGGATCACACAGTAGCAGCGGCAGTGAAGCGGGCATTTCAGAAGTTTCTCCAGATGTTCTCCCATGCTCTTACATCTGTCTCCATCAAATCAGGAATGTGCACGGCACCCTACTTGACAGATAATAGATATCATTCACTGGAGTGGCCGCTGCGCGCTGCGTCGTGTCGCCATCTTCTTCTCCTCTGCATTTTTTCGTTCTGCATTTCATTTAAATATCTAACTTGTTACCCAGTTAAAATTAAGCTTGTCATTTTTATACTTTTCTAAACTATATCCATGAAACCAGCTTATTGGGGCAGCCACTTAATTGAGCCAAAAAACACCAGTCCCGATCTGTCCTAATTAACCAGAATCCACTGTATATGGTTAAAATCAATAAAGCACATTTCAGCTGAATGGCCCTGGGAAATGATTACTACCATCAATCTGGCCCTCCCTACAACAAGGTCTATACATCTTTGCTTCAGAGATACAATGGAAACACCAACCCCAGCTATTCAGAAGCTCAGCTGTGTTTATTTTGCCAATTCTCACAAGATCATAACAATGTCAACTCAGGTCTTAAGATCATCACAGGTATGCTAGTTCTAAATGCACTCATTCAAAAGCTCACTTTTACAAACATGTCCACTTACCTTTTAAATGAGTGTCTATGTTCTTACCTCCAACCAAGGTTATAACAAGCTGGGAGAAGAATGAATTTAACTACTTGTTTCCAACTTCTAATGCAGCCCATGGTCTCCTCTAACTAAACAAACTGAGCACAAGCCATCATCAGAGTGGAATGCCACCAATGCAACAGACCAGAATTTCCTTCCTTTAAAAATTACACCAAAGTCTCAAAGTTCTGTCCCACATCATCGAGCCACAATATTCCTTCTAAAATGTTGACACACAGGAAACCCGTTTCCAAAAGGATTCCCAGAGTGCAGGAAAATTACTTCTTGGTGCCAGATCAGACCACGGGCTTTGTTAGTACCAATGTAGTGAATGGATGATATGGAATTAAAATTTGAAGAATAAGTAACTGTAACACCACAGGATAAATCTACTTAAAAATTTCACAGAATAATCTGAATTATCTAGTCAGAACTGTATCTTCTACTTGCTTAGGAAGGCAGAGTTCTGGAAGATTAAAACTGTTTAGGTTTAATTGTATGCATGGGCTTCAATGGGAGAACAACTTAGTTGTCTTGAAATTGGGGGTGTAGTGGACGGCGAGGAAGACTATCATGGCTTGCAGCAGGATCTGGACCAGCTGGAAAAATGGGCTGAGAAACGGCAGATCGAATTTTATGCAGACAAGTGCCAGGTGCTGCATTTAGTAGGACCAACCAGGGCAGGTCTTACACAATGAACAGTAGGGCACTGAGGAGTGAGGAATAACAAAGGGATCTGGGAATACAAGTCTATAATTCATTGAAGGTGGTGTTGCAGGTAGATAGAGTCGTAAAGAAAGCTTCTGGCACACTGGCCTTCAGAAATCGAAGTACTGCATACAGGAGCTGCATGTTATGTTCAAGCTGTATGAGACATTAGTGAGGCCTAATTTGAAATATCGTGTTGAGTTTTCATTACCATCCCACAGGAAAGATGTGAATAAGGTAGAAAGAGTACAGAGAAAATTTACAAAGATGTTGGCGAGACTGGAAGACCTGAATTATAAGGAAAGCTTGAAGATGTTAGGTTTTTATTCCTTGGAACGTAGAAGATTGAGGGGAGATTTGATAGAGGTATACAAAATTATGAGGGGTATAGATAGGGTAAATGCAAGCAGGCCTTTTCCACTGGGTTGGGTAGGACTACAACTGGAGGTCATGAGTTAAGGGTGAAAGGTAAAAAGTTTAAGGGGAACATGAGGGGAAACTTCTTCACTCAGATGGTCGTGAGTGTGGAAAGAGCTGCCAGCACAGGTGGTGCATGCCAGCTCAATTTTAATGTTTAAGAGCAGTTTGAATAGGTACATGGATGGTAGGGATATGGAGGGCTATGGTCCCGATGGAAGTCGATGGGAGTAGGCCGTTTAAGTGGTTCAGCACAGAGCAGATAGGACGAAGGGCCTGTTTCTGCACTGTACTTTTCTATGACTCTATGAATTATGCTATGAACGAGATGCTATGATGTTACATGTTTAGTCTCACATACCAAAAATTTCCTGTATTTAGTCTCTTAATTACATTTGGATGGTACTTGAAATCTTGGTTTAAGATATCAAGTACCATTCAAAAACAATTAATAGGGTAAATGTTTAAACTCATCTTCAATAGAGGCTACAGAGAGTAGACTCAGCCAGCACACTTCTACCTACCATCAAGGACAGCATCAAAAAGCGGTGCCTCTTGAAAGCAGGATCCATCATTAAGGACCCTCACTATGTGGGACATGCCCTCTTATCATTACTACCACTGGGGAGGAGTGAAGTGGTTCCTAAGATGCTGAAAGGCTAAAACACTTTAAAAAGTGGTTCCTAGCAAGCCTGAAGACCCACAATCGGCATTTTTAGGAACCACTTCTTCCCCTCCACCATCAGATTTCTGAATGGTCCATGAACACAACCTCACCATCCTCTTTTGCATGATTTATGTGTTTTATTTTTGTAACATAGAGTAAATTTTATGTCTTGCACTGCACTCCTACCACAGAACACTAATTTCACAACATGTGCCAGTACCTGATTCAGATACATGGGAATATTTAGATGAAGTTTTAAAAGGCCAATAACTAAAACATAGTTTAATCGTGACTATTTAAAGACACACACTAAGACGGCAATTGTTGTTGAAGTAGACAGCCACTGGACCCCGCTGACATCAGTGCCATATATGAAACAAATCCAAATTGCCCATCCAAATTTAACAGAAATTTTAGTTGAAAAATTTACATATTCACATGTATTTATAGCTCCAAATGTTAGAACAGTTTTTGGATGAACTGAGTTACGAGGGGTAGAAGGGGTCAATTTTAGAAAACCTAGCACATTTATTTTTCCTACATTTACACACTTAGTCCAGCAGTCGTGGAGCATATGAATCCCTTCTTTGTAGAAGTCGGTGCCTTGGACCTCCAGAAAGTGGTCCACAGCAGGGATGATTGATAAGTTTGTAGCCAAAGGTAGAAGGTGATGAGTTATGAACTTCAAACTTTCTGCATTTTCACTCAAAGAGTTGAACTGCACATGCATGTAACAAGAGCTGTATAACTCGTCTCCTTCTACCTAAGGCCATGAACTTATCAATCGCCTCTGCTGTGGACCACCTGGAGGTCTAAGACGCTCTCGTTACAGGCACATGCAGTTCAACTCTTTGAGTGATAATGCAGAAAGTTTGAAGTTAATAACTCATCTCCTTGTACCTTAGGCCACAAACTTATCAATCACCCCTGCTGTGGACCACTTCTACAAAGAAGGGATCTGTGTGCTCCACGACCACTGGACTAAGTGTGTACATGTAGAAGGGGACTATGTTGAAAAATAAGTGTGCTAGGTTTTCTAAAATTGACTCCTTCTATCTTAGGCCACGAACTTATTAATCACCCCTCGTAAAAGAAAAACCTAGCAAATGAAAAATAATTGTTCAACTTAGGTTGAGTTTTCAGGGCTCAAAGTTGAGTGTTAGATGTAAGAGAGTGGGACTCCATAAGTTAGGATAGACTTGAATCTAGGCAAAAGCTACTAGGATAGTACCAGAATATTTATTAAAAATTACAGCATAGGAACAGGCCCTTCAACCCATCTAGTCCATGCTGAGATAGTTAAACTGCCTACTCCCATCAACCTGCACTGGGACGATGGCTCTCCATATCCCTAGCATCTATGATCTATTCAAGCTTCTCTTAAATGTTAAAATCAAGCTCACATGCACCACTTGTGCTGGCAGCTCATTCCACACACTCGTAACCCTCTGGGTATAGAAGTTTCCCTCATGTTTCCTTTAAACTTTTCACCTTTCACCTTTAACCTATGACATCTAGTTGTAGTCCCGTCTAACCTCAGTGAGAAAAGCCTGCTTGCATTTACCCTATCCATACCACACATAATTTTGTATGTCTCTATCAAATCTCCTCTCAATCTTCTAGCTTCCAAAGAATAAAGTCCTAACCTATTCAATATTTTTCTGAATTTCGTATTTAAATTTAGAGTACATTTCCTTTGATTTAGTGATTCAATGAGGAACTCATTGCAGTGTTAATGTAATGTTTTAAAGTTGAATAGATCAGAAGTCTTTATATGGACAATTAGCTGGTAGATCTTATTATTAGCTAATATTCCTCCAATCACTGTTAATTGTGCAAATTAACACAGTACAGAGTACCTGGACCAGTCTTTGAATTTAAAAGGAACATTTTTAAAGTTCGGAAGAACCGTGAAAATAGAGGTCAAACACGAGACGAATTAGTAGAATTAGCAGTCATAAAAGGATAAATGTGTGGTAATGTTCTGTAGGAAGTACGCCTAGTGTAAATTATTAACGAATGTGAATGAAAAAGAGGGGCAGAAGACTGAGATACTATGGAAATATATTTGGATTTAGCCAATGAAAAGGATAATAGAATTTTTGGTCTTGCAAATACAGGAATAGAGTTCTGGGAAAGGAGATTATTATAAATTTATATATAGTTTGGCTTAGGGCAGTTACAACAATGAAAGGATTCTTGATGCTGATTAATCTGACTACACACGAGAGCTGTATCTGCTGCAACACAAACAAGACCCCTTTTAGAATCAGATTTATTATCACTGATACATGTCATGAAATTTACAAAGTTGCCATGAGAGGTAAAAAAAGTATTGCAAAGAGTGAACAAAATTGTGAGGTGGTGAGGTAGTCCTCATGGACAATTCTGAAACCTGATAGTGCAAGGGAAGAAGTTGTGCCTAAAGCATTGAGTGTGTGTCTTCAGGCTCCTGTATCTCCTCTCTGATAGAAATGAGAAGGCATGTCCTGTGTGATGGGGTCCTTAATGATGGATGCTGCCTTTCTGAGGCAATCTTTTTGAGGATGTCCTTGATGGTGGGGAGGCAAGTGCTGATGGTGGGGAGGCAAGTGCTGATGGTGGGGAGGCAAGTGCTGATGATGGAACTGCCTGGGTTTACAACTCTCTGCAGCTTTTTCAATCCTGTGCATTGCTGCTACCATACTAAATATTGATGCAACCAGTTAGAAAGCTCTCCACAGTACATTTATAAACATTTCTTCATCTCTTTGGCAACATATCTAATCTCCTTACACTCTTAATGAAGTATAGCCACTGGTATTCCTTCATTGTAAGTGTATTAACATGTTGGGCCCAGGACAGATTTTCAGAGATGCTTTCGCCCAGGAACTTGAAACTGCTCACCCTTTCTACTGCTGAACCCTCGATGAGGTGTGTGTTCCCTTGACTTCCCCTTCCTTAAGTCCACAATCAATTCCTTGGTTTTACTGAGGTGGAGTTCAAAATTGTTGCAACACTACTCAACCAGCTGAACTATCTCACTTCTATGTGCCTCCTCCTCCTTCTCCTCCTCGTCGATTCTGCCAACAACAGTTGTGTTATTTATGATTGTATTGCATTTGAGCTGTGCCTAACCACACAGTTATGACAGTAGAGAGGGTAGAGTAGCGGGCTGGGCATACATCCTTGAGGTGCACGTGTACTGATTGTCAGCGAGAAGTAGAACTTACTGCTGATGCACAATAACTTGGTCACCCTATGAGGAAGTCAAGAATCCAATTGCAGAGGAAAGTGCAATCCCTGACTTTGAAGCTTGTTTATTAGTACTGATTGGACGTTGGTATTGAAAGATGAGCTGTAATCAATTAACAGCAGTCTGATGTAGGTATTGCTGTTGTCCAGGTGGTAACAGCTGCTGTAGACCGATTGTGCCAGTAGGCAAATTGCTCAGGCAGGACCAACCTGTCAAAGCACTTCATCACAGTTGATGTGAGTGCTACTGGGTGTTTGTCATTGCAGCAGCTCACCCTGCTCTTCTTGGGCACCAGTACGGTTGATGCCTTTTGAAGTAGGAACCTCCAACCGTGGCAGTGAGAGCCTGAAGCTGTCCTTGAGCACTTCAGCAAGTTGGATGTCACGGGTTTTCAGTGCCCTACCAGCTACACCATTGGGGTCTGCTGCCTGATTCCTTACTCACTCTAACCATAAATGCAAAAATTACTTACAATAAAGCCTTACTAACATTCCTTAAGGAAGTCAGATTCTTGCCTTCGATCCATCCCCTAGACAGGGGAATGTTATGTCTGTGATCATTTAGAGGAGGGGCCCACTGCACTTCTGCCAGTTGATCTGTGCAAGATTTTTCTTGTCAATACTGGCTGCATAAACATGCATGTTGGTTCCCTTTGGTTGTTATAGTTCATCAGTTATGGTAGGGAGAGCATCAGGATGACCATTAAAGAAAAGTTGGACACTATAGTGAAATGTTTTTTCCCCCATATTTATTCACTTTCAACTTTTATTCGCTTTGAATTTACTTGAACTTTGTTGGCAAGGCCAAAATCTAAAAGCCATATCTTATTGGTCAAGAATCACCTGTTCCTGTAATCCTTGTGATGAGGGTACTCACATTCTGGCACATAAGGTGTTCAAGAATTTTGATCATGGAACAAAAGAGATGTATAGATGCATTTCAGATATTTGGCAGATGCTGTTCAAATCTTGGCAAGTTACAGCACAGGGATTTGTTGGTAAACAACCATGGTAAGCCATTAATCATTTAGATTGAATGCTGAAAGGTACTGCACTTCTCAAGTTGACTTCAAACCCATTCACGTACAAGTAGCAGAGCAGTAGAGCTACTAGGACTTGATGTTTCAATCCCTATGGTAAGTCGGCACTCTCGATGTTGGCAGTGGGCTTGGAGTGGTGACAAGGAGGGAGGGTAGGTACACCATCGGGTCATCAAGTGGGCACCCTCCTTCTTTGACGTTTCGTTGGTAAGCCCACGACGTCTCCAGAGGGCTCAACGGTGCTACCTGGCGTCCCAGATACACCCCCCTCAGTTCCATACCCTCCTGTCTTCATCTTGCAGCCCAGTTGTTGTCTTTCCTTTTAATCTAATTCCAGTCGCTGCTTTCTTCTGCTGCAACTCCACCCTCCTAGTGTCTTGGAGATGTGGAAAAACTTTTGAGATTCAGACGGTGACTCACTTGTTTCTGGCCTAGCTCTGTGGCCACAGCATTTATGAGAGTAGTCCAGCTGTGTAATAGTGAGACCAAATATGTTGGTGTTAGAAAAATTTGCAAAGGCGATGGCATATAAAGGGTACTCACTTGAATGGTAGGAATGTTCGCACACAAATTGTTCAGTTCCGATACTTAACATATTTCACTGCATGTAGGAATCAAGTACTTCATTTCCTGACAATCTGCAATTTGATTCAAGCTCCATTTCATCATAAGCAGCTCTGACAGTCTTGGTGTGGGGAGGGGTTGGGGGGGGGAAGAGAGATGTGAGGAGGGGGCTTCCCAATCACCCCCCCCCCCACACACACATTTCTTCCTACTTTCACTTTCTCCACTTATCAGGGACTTGAGCCAGCATGGTCGCTAGGTTACAAAAGCCTCAGCAAGCTACACCTTGGGGATCCTAGTCCATATCTCACTGTGAAATGCCTCTGTACTAGCTGAATTATTGCTCATACAGCATGGCTTAATTGTCTGATCTCCAGCTGTGTGCTGGCTTTGTGTGAGAAAACAGATGGTGAATGTATATAACTTGGCCTTAAGTAGCCACTTTGTAGTCAGATGTGATGACTGAACAGTTACAAGCACAACAATCCAACACATTAGAAAGGAATGATGCACGCTTCACTCTGTCATTGTCTGGCCATGATAACAGACAAATTGTCTTAATTTTTATATGCATCATAAGAATTCTGACAGATTCATTGATATACTATAAGCTTGACAGTTTCTTGTAACTTTGAGAGGTCCCTGTGATCCTCAGGCAATTTGCACTTGGCACTCCAGCTTCCAAAGGATCTGTTAACTTGCAATATCTTCATTTAGGCTGGGCCTATCCACTGGATTCAATCCAATAGCAGCCCAGAGACTGGGAGGAGACAGCTTCACGTGACACAAACCTAATTTTTTTTTGCACTAAACCATAGGAAATACTGAGTGGCATCTTCAGGAAGTATCTGAGGGGAGGGGGAAGGAAATTTCTTGTCCAGAAATTGCTTGTTGCAGTTTTGCCCCCTTCACCACCCCACACAAAAAAAAATGAATGTGTAAGATGGACTAGGTCAATAAATGCCAGTCTCTGGATAGTTTAGTGCCTATTAGGCATTTCCATTCCCAATTTTCTTGTTTATTTATTTATTTTTTTAAAATGTGGTACGAAACTCTGCCAGCTGTTACCTTCAGTGGTACAATATTACAACTAGAGCGATATTCAGCTCCACTTGTCTGCAAAACTGACAGTACAGGCAGGTTTTACCAACCCTGTTCCTGCTGAAACTGAGCTCCTCAATGGGCCAACAATCACACTACATTCTTTTGTGCTCAGTGAGCTTGGTGTCACCTGCCACCCAATGAAGGAATCTCTCTCCAACCCAACCCAACAGGACAGCATGCATTTCAGAGGAGCACGCTCTGGTAAATGGAAGCATACTACTTTTTTTTTTGTTGATGTTGTGTGGTAGACCTTTTAACTGTAGGTTGGGGCAGGTTTGCTAACATCACCAGCTGTGGGCACAGATGCAACAGCTTTTCACCAAGGCACCAAACATCTCCTGTCACTTGCGTCAACTGCATTTTTCTCAGCTTCTTCCCCTCCACAATCAGATTTCTGAAATTGGTCCATGAACGCTATCTTGTCATTTCCTCTCTTGTAACTCCTAGGAAATTATTTATCACAGTACTGTTCCCACAGAACAACAAATTACATGACATATGACAGTGATAATAAACCTGATTCTGATTCAGAAGTCATTCTTAATGAGGTTCTGACATGGCCAGACAATGTCAAGCAATGGAGGTGTGAGAGGACTCCTCACAAGGATTCACCGGTCTCTCATGGGTCATAGTTACAAACTAAAGATTCTGGAAATACTCAGGTTAGGTAGCACTTTTGCCTCAAAGTTCTTCCTCCAGTTACATTACAACACAAGCCAACCATGTTCATTATTCTAAGTGAGATGCGGTGATTATCAGCAATATATTGCAGTAAGGCACTTGAATTATGCAGAAGGTTTGACAAAGAATGTTAACACATCACTGATGTAAAAATATTTTGTGGGAAATTCAGACAGATTTGATAATGTTCCAACTTTAAAGAATTGAAGATGACTTGGTTTACAGTTGTTAAGATGCAAATCATTAAAAATGTGACCTTGTAACACCTATCTTGACTCCCGGTAACTTAGTTGAACTTTTGAAATTGTAGCCAAGTCACAGCAAGGAGTAAATTCTGCCCCTGGCTGTTCATCCTTTTCCATTTTGCCCCAAGCTCCAAATCAGATCGGTAAAGTAACAGAACAAAACATTGGGGCAGAATTCAACCATACAGCCCCTCAAGACTAGACCAATCTTAAGAGCAAAGCTGATCTGATCTTTGGCCTCAACTCCATTTTCACACCCTATTCCATAACCATCAATTCCTATATACAGGTGTCCCCCGCTTCTTGAACGTTTGCTTTATGAAACCTCACTGTTACGAAAGACCTACATTAGTACCCTGTTTTCGCTTTCAGAAGGTATTTTCACTGTTACGAAGAAAGGCAGCGTGCGAAAAAATCAGCGTGCGATAAAAGGCAGCGCGCGCCCCGAGCAGCCGCTCTCCCCCGGATTCGGAACGGCATTGCTTTAACACGTTGCATTGAGCAGCTGTTAGCAAGATGAGTTCTAAGGTGTCGGAAAAGCCTGAAAGAGTAAGGGTACTTAGTGTAACACTGGACATAACTTAAGCGTTTCGATCTTGGTGAACGAAGCAAGGACAAAGTGAGTTTGGCTTGTGGAAGTTGACAAAGATGATGTTGAAGAGGTTTTGGCATCCCATGACCAAGAACTGATAGATGAAGAGCTGATGCAATTGGAAGAGGAAAGGATAACAATCGAAACCGAATGCAACCGAATGCAGAAAGTGAAGCAACTGTGTGAGATTTTCGCTGCAATGATAAAGTACGACTTTAATTTTGAAAGGGTACGTAGGTTTAGGGGATATTTGCAGGATGGTTTGAGTGCTTACAAACAACTGTATAATACAAAAATGCGCGAGGCTCAGCAGTCAAGCAAGCCTTCCACATCAGCCACAGCAGACAACGAACCTCGACCTTCGACATCGAGGCGGGCAGTCATAGGAGAAGATGAGCTGTCTGCCCTGATCAACGATGAGATGACACCCCCGTGTCCCACCACCCCAACATCCGGGCCCCGGACAGATACTGTACCGATTCGCGAAGAACGCAGCGGTAGCCGGGAGGCACACAGCACATCTCTAAGAAAAAAGCCAAAATAAACATGCTAATTAATTAGGTGCCGCCTAGCACGTAATTGTCGGCCCAGATCAGAGGCGACACAATCGGCAATCGCCTCTGATCTGCGCCGATATTTACATGCCGGGCAGCACCTAAATAATTAGCATGTTTATTTCAGCTTTTTTCTTAACAATGTGCTGTGTGCCTCCCGGCTACCGCTGCGTTCTTCATGGCAATGTATCAGGTCAGCGGCCCAGGAGGGTGGGAGCTACTGCACCACCCAGCCTGCGACGACTCAGTCTAACACATCATCATCAGTGTGCTCAGCGCTGTTTTCCCAATTCCGGTAAGTGATACTACACTGTACATACATTATTTCTACTTTATATAGGCTGTGTATTTTTATGTGTTATTTGGTAGATTTGGCAGCTTCATAGTTTAAAGGTTACTGGAGAGCACGTTTATGCCAACAGCGCTTGCGTGAGATTTTCGCTACGGAGATCTGTGCAGGCAATCGTTGTAGAGAAGTATTTCTACTTTATATAGGCTGTGTATTTATCATATTGTTCCTGCTTTTACTATATGTTACTGTTATTTTAGGTTTTATGTGTTATTTGGCATGATTCGGTAGGTTATTTTTGGGTCTGCGAACGCTCACAAAATTTTCCCATATAAATAAATGGTAATTGCTTCTTCGCTTTACGACATTTTGGCTTACGAACCATTTCATAGGAACACTCTACCTTCGGATGGCGGGGGAAACCTGTACTTAGAAATCCATTTCCGCCTCAATAACTCACTATCCGTCGTCGTCGTCGTGGCTATCCCTCGAGGTCGAGGATGATGGTCTTCGTTCTTTTGATCTACTTATGGGTTCTCAAGTGGCTTATGAGTCCAATCTTGGCTTTGAAAGTTCCTCTGCATTCAGGACAGGTAGTTCCAGATGGCAGATCGGGCTTTGGTTGTTGCTGCCTCTCTTTTCCATTTTTTTCTAATTCTGCACATCTGTTGGCTTCGGAAGTTGCTGTTCCTTCTTGGATGATGGCTTGCCAGAGTTTCCTGTCCTTGGCATTGGTTTCCCAATTGTTGATGTCGATGCTACATTTCTTCATGTTGGCTTTTAAGACGTCTTTGAGTCTCTTCTGTTGTCTGCCTCTTTTACGTTTGCCTTCTTTAAGCTGGGAGTAGAAGATTTGTTTCCACAAACATTCGTCTTTCATCCAAACAACATGACCTCTCCATCTTAGTTGGTTCTTGATGACGTAGGCTTCAATGCTTGTTGTTTTTGCTTCATCTAGCACACTGACGTTTAGACACCAAAATGTTAGTGTACAAAGCAGTGGTAATCCCAACGCTCCTGTATGCATCAGAAATCTGGACAACATACCGACGACATCTGAAGGCACTTGAAAAGTTCCATCAACACTGCCTTCGAAACATCTTAAATATCATTATCCACAGTTCCCCTTATAGAGCCTCAACATATACCATGTAGATGTGGTGCACTTAGGTTTTCAGAAGGCCTTTGACAAGGTGATGCACATGAGGCTGTTTAGCAAGATAAGAGCACATGGAATTACAGGGAAGTTACTAGCGTGGGTGGAGCATTGGCCGATCGGTAGAAAACAGAGAGTGGGAATAAAGGGATCCTATTCTGGCTGGCTGCCAGTTACCAGTGAAGTTCCAGAGGGGTCGGTGTTGGGACCACTGCTTTTTACGATATATGTCAATGATTTGGGCTATGGGATTAATGGATTGGTGGCTAAATTTGTCAATGATGCAAAGATAGGTGGAGGAGCAGGTAGTGTTGAGGAAACAGAGCCTGTATAGAGACTAAGATAGTTTAGGGAAATGGGCAAAGAAGTGGCAAATGAAACACAATTTTGGAATGTGTCTGGTCATGCACTTTGGTGGAAGAAATAAACAGGCAGACTATTATTTAGATGGGGAGAGGTTTCAAAATGCAGAGATGCCAAATGACATGGGAGTCTTTGTGCAGGATACCCGAAAGGTTAACCTCCGGGTTGAATGGGTGGTGAAGAAGGCGAATACCATGTTGGCATTCATTTCGAGAGGTATAGAATATAGGAGCAGGAATGTGATGCTGAGGCTTACTACCCACAAATCATGGTTTTTAAAAGTGCAGTAATCTTGTATGGTTCATCTCACTGAATACCATCTGGAAATTCAAATACACTACTTACTAGCTCCCCTTTACCTATTCCACCAGTTATAGCCTCAAAGAACTTCCAATAAATTAGCCAAATTTATTTCCGTTCATAAATTCCCATTGACATTATGCAATTTTACCATGCTTTCCAAATGTTCAGTCATCATTTTCACCTCACCCTCACCCCAAGACTGATGCAATGGTTCTTGCTGTCTGTTTCATTCCCTCCTTTCTTGAACTGTGGTGTTGCATGAGCCATTTTACAATCTGATGGGACATCTTTAGGTTCTAGGTTCCACCTCATTACTTCAGTACTTCCATCCTAGGAGGATGGTGAGTGAGGAGGACCATTTATTTTTCCCCTATATTGAACCAGCCACAATGGTATGCCAAACCTGCCCATCCAAAGTATCTGCAAAAATTGAATTAAGGAGCTAGGACAGAAATTCTCCATCAAAATCTGCATTAAATGAAAGTAAGAAAGGAGCAATTAAGTTAGTTCTGCTTCTTAAATGTAATATATTCCATTAGTCTGGATCTGCTACTCCACAATAAACCAGTTCAGGTGTCAAATTTCTCAGTGGATGAGCATTTTGGAGACAGTGACTCCAGTTCATTCACTTCCTTTAAGAGTTTGAAAAGTTTTTGAAGACTGAAACACTCAAACTTCTATAGATGTACCATGGAGAACATTATGACAGGCTGCATCACAGTCTGGTATGGGGGGGGGGGGCCTACTGCACAGCACCGAAAGCTGCAGGAAGTCGTAAAGTTAGTCATCTCCATCTTGGGTACTAGACTCCATAGTACCCAAGACATCTTCAAGGAGCAATGCCTCAGAAAGGCAACATCCATTATTAAGGACCCCCATCTCCCAGGGCATATCCTCTTCTCATTGTTAGCATCAAGGAGGAGGTACAGAAGCCTGAAGGCACACACTCAACGACTCAGAAACAGCTTCTTCCCCTCTGCCATACGATTCCTAAATAGGCATCCCTAAACACTACCTCACTTTTTAAGAAAATACATATTACTTCTGTTTTTGCACTTTTTAATCTGCTGAATATATATACACTTATTGTAATTGGTTTACTTATTTTTCTTTCTATATTATCATGTATTGCTTTGTACAGCTACTACTAAGTTAACAAATTTCACGACACATGCCGGTGATATTAACCCTGATTCTCATCCTTTTACAGGCCTTGGGTGGGGATAGGAGCAGTGAGTGTGGGATAGCATTTATTAGGGAAGGGAGAATTATGATGCTATCATAGAACCATAGAACCATAGAAACTACAGCACAGAAACAGGCCTTTTGGCCCTGCTTGGCTGTGCCGAACCATTTTCTGCCTAGTCCCACTGACCTGCACACGGACCATATCCCTCCATACACCTCCCATCCATGTATCTGTCCAATTTATTCTTAAATGTTAAAAAAGAACCCGCATTTACCACCTCGTCTGGCAGCTCATTCCATACTCCCACCACTCTCTGTGTGAAGAAGCCCCCCCTAATGTTCCCTTTAAACTTTTCCCCCCTCACCCTTAACCCATGTCCTCTGGTTTTTCTCTCCCCTTGCCTCAGTGGAAAAAGCCTGCTTGCATTCACTCTATCTATACCCATCATAATTTTATATACCTCTATCAAATCTCCCCTCATTCTTCTACGCTCCAGGGAATAAAGTCCTAACCTATTCAACCTTTCTCTGTAACTGAGTTTCTCAAGTCCCGGCAACATCCTCGTAAACCTTCTCTGCACTCTTTCAACCTTATTTATATCCTTCCTGTAATTTGGTGACCAAAACTGAACACAATACTCCAGATTCGGCCTCACCAATGCCTTATACAACCATATCATAACGTTCCAGCTCTTATACTCAATACTTTGATTAATAAAGGCCAATGTACCAAAAGCTCTCTTTACGACCCTATCTACCTGTGACGCCACTTTTAGGGAATTTTGTATCTGTATTCTCAGATCCCTCTGTTCCACTGCACTCCTCATTGCCTTACCATTAACCCTGTATGTTCTACCTTGGTTTGTCCTTCCAACATGCAATACCTCACACTTGTCTGTATTAAACTCCATCTGCCATTTTTCAGCCCATTTTTCCAGCTGGTCCAAGTCCCTCTGCAGGCTCTGAAAACCTTCCTCACTGTCTACTACACCTCCACTCTTTGTATCATCAGCAAATTTGCTGATCCAATTTACCACATTATCATCCAGATCACTGATATAGATGACAAATAACAACGGACCCAGCACTGATCCCTGTGGCACACCACTAGTCAGAGGCCTCCACTCGGAGAAGCAATTCTCTACCACCATCTTTGGCTTCTTCCATTGAGCCAATGTCTAATCCAATTTACCACCTCTCCATGTACACCTAGCGACTGAATTCTCCTAACTAACCTCCCATGCGGGACCTTGTCAAAGGCCTTACTGAAGTCCATGTAGACAATATCCACTGCCTTCCCTTCATCCACTTTCCTGGTAACCTCGTCGAAAAACTCCAATAGATTGGTCAAACATAACCTACCACGCACAAAGCCATGTTGACTCTCCTAATAAGTCCCTGTCTATCCAAATGCTTGTAGGTTCTGTCTCTTAGTACTCAGCCCAATAACTTACCTACTACCGACGTTAAACTTACTGGCCTATAATTTCCCGGATTACTTTTCGATCCTTTTTTAAACAACGGAACAACATGAGCCACTCTCCAATCCTCCGGCACTTCACCTGTAGACAGCGACATTTTAAATATTTCTGCCAGGGCCCCTGCAATTTCAACACTAGTCTCCTTCAAGGTCCGAGGGAACACCCTGTCAGGTCCCGGGGATTTATCCACTTTAATTTTCCTGTGACCAAGTTATCAGAAGATGACGATAAAAGAGATAAGAGAGAGACAAATGGGAGAAGCATTCAAAATGCTAATAAGAGAGAGACAAGAGTGATAAACAAAAAGGAGACACAGTTCCGAGTATTGTCCGAGACCGGTTGCTTTGAATCTGAACTGTTTGAAGTTTGATGGACGGGCAATACCCCAGCAGGGGGATAAAAGGAACAGGTTTGCTAAGGCAAGAGACACACCACGACACCACGAGATAACGAGACCCTGGAAGTGCGGTGTGCCCCCACAAGTTGGTGAGAGTTTTGGAGGTCTGCTCACCGGACCAACCATAGACGCACAGGGGTGAGACGGTACGATCAGCGGGAACCTGGTGTGTGTGTCCACCCTTGCCTGGGTGCCGGGTTCACCGCAGAAGAATAATTGTATCCGGAACGGGGGCGGGGGGGGGGGGCGGTCACAGTCGGTGACCTCGGAAGACATTAAAAAGGGCTCGCGCCGAAAGCTAACTGTGAGGAATATCAAAGGTCTGTTGAATCCGATTTGAATATCAGCAATCGCTCTCTCTCTCTCCCTCTCCCCAACAGCACAACAGCGATTACTGCGAACTGAACTAAACTGAACTGAACTCTGTGTCACTTGAGTCTGATCATTTTACCCCTAGACTGCGATAGAGCTTGATTGATTCCTATTATCCTAGTTCTGTGTACATGTGTGTTTTATCATTGCTAACCCGTTGCATTTATATCCTTACGTTTAGAGTACTGTGTTACTTATTTCTCTAATAAAACTTTCTTAGTTCCAGTAATCCAGACTCCAACTAAGTGGTCCATTTCTGCTGGTTTAGCAACCCAGTTACGGGGTACGTAACATTCCTCAAGACAGCAAGGACCTCCTCCTTTTCGATCTGTACAGTTTCCATGATCTCACTACTTGTTTCCCCTAATTCCATAGACTTCATGCCAGTTTCCTTGGTAAATACAGACACAAAAAACCTGTTTAAGATCTCCCCCATTTCTTTTGGTTCTGCACATAGCCAACCACTCTGATCTTCAAGAGGACCAATTTTATCCCTTACAATCCTTTTGCTCTTAATATACCTGTAAAAGTTCTTTGGATTATCCTTCACTTTGACTGCCAAGGCAACCTCATGTCTTCTTTTAGCCCTCCTGATTTCTTTCTTAAGTATTTTCTTGCACTTCTTATACTCCTCAAGCACCTTATTTACTCCCTGCTTCCAATACATGTCATACAACTCCCTCTTCTTCTTTATCAGAGTTGCAATTTCCCTTGAGAACCAAGGTTCCTTATTTCTATTCACTTTGCCTTTAATCCTGACAGGAACATACAAATTCTGCACTCTCAAAATTTCTCCTTTGAAGACTTCCCACCTACCGATCACATTCTTGCTAGAGAACAACCTGTCCCAATCCACGCTTTTTAGATCCTTTCTCATTTCTTCAAATTTGGCCTTCTTCCAGTTAAGAACCTCAACCCTAGGACCAGATCTATCCTTGTCCATGATCAAGTTGAAACAAATGGTGTTATGATCACTGGAACCAAAGTGCTCCCCTCCACAGACTTCTGTCACTTGTCCTAACTCGTTTCCTAACAGGAGATCCAATATTGCATCCCCTCTAGTTGGTCCCTCTATATATTAATTTAGAAAACTTGCCTGAACACATTTTACAAACTCTAAACTATCTAGACCCCTAACAGTATGGGAGTCCCAATCAATGTATGGAAAATTAAAATCCCCTACCACCACAACTTTATGTTTCCTGCAGTTGTCTGCTATCTCTCTGCAGATTTGCTCTTCCAATTCTCGTTGACTATTGGGTGGTCTGTAATACAATCCCACTAATGTGGCCATACCTTTCCTGTTTCTCAGCTCCACCCATAAGGACTCAGTAGACAAGCCCTCTAATCTATTCTGCCTGAGCACTGCTGTAATATTTTCCCTAACAAGCAATGCTACTCCCGCACCTTTCATTCCTCTGCCTCGATCACATCTGAAACATCGGAACCCTGGAATATTAAGCTGCCAGTCCTGCCCCTCCTGTAGCCAAGTTTCACTAATTGCTATAACGTCATAATTCCACGTGTCAATCCACACCCTCAACTCATCCGCCTTCCCCGCAATACTCCTAGCATTGAAATATATACACCTCAGAAGATTTTTAACACCACTCACAACCTTTCTATTAGCGGATTTCCTTGAACTTTTAACATCATTTATTTTAACCCCAGCCACACTGTCAGCTCTGGCACTCTGGTTCCCGTCCCCCTGCAAATCTAGTTTAAAGCCTCCCCAATAGCACTAACAAACCTCCCTGAAAGGATATTGGTCCCCCTGTAGTTTAAGTGTAACCCGTCTCTCTTGTACAGGTCCCACCTGCCCCAGAAGAGGTCCCAGTGATCCTGAAATCTGAAACCCTGCCCCCTACACCAGTTCCTCAGCCACTTGTTCATCCTCCAGAGCATCCTATTCCTACCCTCACTGGCATGTAGCACAGGTAGCAATCCTGAGATTACCACCCTTGAGGTCCTGCTTTTCAACTTCCTACCAAGCTCTCTATACTTACTCCCCAGGACCTCCTCACTCTTCCTTGCTATGTCGTTGGTACCGATGTGCACCACAACATCTGGCTGGTCACCCTCCCACTTCAGAATGTCATGCAATCGATCAGAAACATCCTTGACCCTGGCACCTGGGAGGCAACAAACCATCCTGGATTCTCTGTCACGACCACAGAACCTCCTATCTGCACCTCTAACTATTGAGTCCCCTATCACTACCGCTCTCCCCTTTTTCCCCCCTCCCTTCTGCACTGCAGAGCCAGACTCCGTGCCAGAGATCCGGCTACTGCACCTTGTCCCAGGTAAGTCATCCCCCCCAACAGTATCCAATGTGGTATACTTGTTGTTGAGGGGAATGGCCACAGGGGAACCCTGCTCTGCCTGCCCTTTCCTCTTCCCTCGTCTGACAGTGACCCAATTTCCTGTCCTCTGCTCCTTTGGCGTAACTACCTCCCTGTAGCTACTATCTATAATCTCCTCATTCTCCCGAATGATCCGCAGGTCATCCAGCTCCTACTCCAGTTCCCTAACGCGGTTTGTTAGGAGCTGCAGCTGGATGCACTTCTTGCAGGTGTCGTTGTCGGGGACACCGGAGGGCTCCCTGACTTCCCACATCCTGCAAGAGGAGCATTCCAACATCCTGCATGGCATTCTCTCTACTCTAAACAATCTGAACAAAAAATTTACCGGAACCTACCCAGGCCTCTGCCTGTTCTCACCGAAGCCTGTTGAGCCAAAGCCGTCCCACTCTGACTCAGTCCACTCCGACGATGGCCGCTGTATATGGTGGTCTGCTTTTAAACCTTGGCGCGCTATGTCACACGCCTGCGCAGTGCAGACCCTTCTCCCCAAGCAGTGTTTAAGGAAAAAAAAATGACTTTTTCTACCCGAATTCTTCCACTCCCTTCTTCAGCTGCTTGCTTCGACTATCAGGGGAGAACTTGAGAGCATAAATTGGGAACAGATGTACACAGGGAAATGCACAACAGAAATGTGGAAGTCGTTTAGGGAGCGGTTGCTGGGGGTCCCATAGAGATCTGTTCCAATAAGGCAGGGAACTGATGGTTGGGTGAGGTAACCATGGTTGACAAGAAATGCAGAACATCTAGTCAGAAGCAAAGAAGCTTACCTAAGATTTAAGCAGCAAGGATCAGACCAGGCTCTAGAGAGTTACAAGGCAATCAGGAAGGAGCTCAGGAATGGATTTAGGAGAGCTAGGAGGACACATGAAAGCCTTGAAGAGGAGGATTAAGGGAACCCCAAAGTATTCTACACATACATAGAGAGCAAGAGAATTATTAGAGTCAGGGTAGAATCAATCAGAGACAAAAGAGGAAACAAACAATATGGTGAGCAGTTTTGGGCTTCTAATCCAAGAAAGAATGTGCTGGCACTGGAGAGGGTCCAGAGGAGGTTCATGAGATAGCTCCAGGAATGAAAGAATTAACATACCATGAGTGTTTAATGGCTCTGGGCCTGTACTTGCTGGAGTTTAATAGAATGGGAGGGAATCTCATTGAAGCCTATTGAATATTGAAAGACCTAGATGGTGGATGTGATAAGGATGTTTCCTATAGTGGAGGAGTCTAGGACTGGAAGGCACAGCCTCAAAATACAAGGATATCCTTTTAGAAACGAGATTAGGAGTAAGTTCTTTAGCCAGATGGTGGTGAACCTGTGGAATTCATTATTACAGACAGCTATGGAGGCCAAGTTGTTGGTTGTATTTAATGCAGAGTTTGATAGGATTTTGATTAGTAAGGGTGTCAAATGCTATGGGGAGAAGGCAGGAGAATACAGTTGAGGTGAGTAATAAATCAGCAATGATAGAATATCGGAATAGACTCGATGGGCCTAATGGCCTATTTCTGCTATGTCTTATGGTCTAGCATATGCCTGAATTTGGAGGAAATAGAAGTAGTCCTCAAATGAAAACTTTGCTTAAGTATTCAGCATTGAGAGAGACCTGGGCAACTGTGCAGGCTAATATGCTGGATCGTGTCGATGTTAAGAAAAAGGATATACTTTTTAAAACATGTGCATGGTTAAGTCCTTTGGGTCAGATGCAATACATCTCCCAGTTTACTACAGGAAGTGAGGGAAGAGATTCTTGCATCTTTGGTGATGATCTTTGTATCCTCACTGGCAACAGGTATAGTACCAGAAGATTAGAGGAGGGCAAATGTTTTTTTTTTCTTTGTTCAAGTAAAAAGGCAAAGCCCTGAGAATTCAAGTCCAGTGAATCTTATACTAGTAGCGGACAAACTATGGGAGTGGATTCTTAGAGACAGGATTTGCAAGCATCTGAAGCATAGCCTGATTAGTGATAGTGAGCATGGAGTTGTTAGGGCAATTAGCATCTCACGACTCTAATTCTTTTGTTATTTTTCTCAGCAAATTCAATTTGATGAAGATAGAGCAGTGGATGTGCTATACACGAATCTTAGTAAGGTACAGTGGCAGGAAAACGTTTGGGAACCCCAGTCAAAATTTCTGTTACTGTGAATAGTTGAGTGAGTAGAAGATGAACTGATCTCCAAAAGTCATAAAGTTAAAGATGAAACATTCTGTTCAACATTTTAAACAAGATTCGTGTATTATTTTTATTTTGTACAATTTTAGAGTGAAGGAAAGGAAAGGAGCACCATGCAAAAGTTTGGGCACCCCAAGAGATTTGAGCTCTCAGATAACTTTTACCAAGGTCTCAGACCTTAGTCAGCTTGTTAGGGCTATGGCTTGTTCACAGTCATCATTAGGAAAGGCCAGGTTATGTAAATTTCAAAGCTTTATAAATACTCTGACTCCTCAAACCTTGTCCCAATAATCAGCAGCCATGGGCTCCTCGAAGCAGCTGCCTAGCACTCTGAAAATTAAAATAAATGATACCCACAAAAAAAAATGATACCCACAAAGCAGGAGAAGGCTATAAGAAAATAGCAAAGCGTTTTCAGGTAGCCGTTTCCTCAGTTCGTAACGTAATTAAGAAATGGCAGTTAACAGGAATGGTGGAGGTCAAGTTGAGGTCTGGAAGACCAAGAAAACTTTCCAAAAGAACTGCTCGTAGGATTGCTAGAAAGGCAAATCAAAACCCCTGTTTGACTGCAAAAGACCTTCAGGAAGACTTAGCAGACACTGGAGTGGTGGTGCACTGTTCTACTGTGCAGCGACACCTGCACAAATATGACCTTCATGGAAGAGTCATCAGAAGAAAACCTTTCCTGCGTCCTCACCACAAAATTCAGCATCAAAAGTTTGCAAAGGAACAACTAAACAAGCCGGATGCATTTTGGAAACAAGTCCTGTGGACTGATGAAGTTAAAATAGAACTTTTTGGCAGCAATGAGCAAAGATATGTTTGGAGAAAAAAGGGTGCGGAATTTCATGAAAAGAACACCTCTCCAACAGTTAAGCACGGGGGTAGATCGATCATGCTTTGGGCTTGTGTTGCAGCCAGTGGCACAGGGAACATTTCACTGGTAGAGGGATGAATGAATTCCATTAAATACCAGCAAATTCTGGAAGCAAACATCATACAGTCTGTGAAAAAAAAGCTGAAGATGAAAAGAGGATGGCTTCTACAACAGGATAATGATCCTAAACACACCTCAAAATCCACAATGGACTACCTCAAGAGGCACAAGCTGAGGGTTTTGCCATGGCCCTCACAGTCCCCCGTCCTAAACATCATCGAAAATCTGTGGATAGACCTCAAAAGAGCAGTGCATGCAAGACAGCCCAAGAATCTTACAGAACTAGAAGCCTTTTGCAAGGAAGAATGGGCAAAAATCCTCCAAAGAATTGAAAGATTCTTAGCTGGCTACAAAAAGCGTTTACAAACTGTGATACTTGCCAAAAGGGGTGTTACTAAGTACTGAACGTGCAGGGTGCCCAAACTTTTGCTTCGGGCCCTTTTCCTTTTTTGTTATTTTGAAACTGTAAAAGATGAAAGTAAAAAAGTAACCTTGCTTAAAATAGTAAAGAAACGTGCCATCTTTAACTTTATGCCTTTTGGAAATCAGGTCAATTTTACTCAATTAGCTATTCACAGTAACAGAAATTTTGACCAGGGGTGCCCAAACTTTTGCATGCCACTGTATTTGATAAGGTTCCCATGGTAGGCTCAGTCATCAAAGCTGTAGGCATGGGATTCTGGAAAACTTGGCTGTGTGGATTCAGAATTTGCTTGTCCATAGAAGCCAGAGCAGAGCATTGGTAGCAGATTGAGAATATTCTTCACGGAGGTTGGTAACCAGTGGTGGTCGACAGGGGTCTATTCCGGGACCTTTGTACTTGGTGGTTTTTACTAAATGACTTGGATGGGAAGGGTGGGTTAGTAAATTTGCAGAGGACATAAAGGTTAGTGGTGTTGTGGATAGTATAGAAGGTTGTCATAGGTTACAATGAGATATTAATAGGATGCAGAGCTGGGCTGAAAAGTGGCGGATGGAGTTCAACCCAGAAAAGTGTGAAGTGATTCACGTTAGAAGGTCGAACTTGAAGTCTATATGCAAGGTTAAAGGTAGGATTCTTAGTGTGGAGAAAGAGGGAACTTGGCGTCTATGTCCATAGATCCCTCAAAATTACCACGCAAGTTGATAGGGTCGTTTAGCAGGCATATTGTGTTTTGGCCTTCATTAGTCAGGGGACTGAGTTCAAGAGCCATGAGGTAATGCTGCAGCTCGATAATACCCTGCTTTGGCCGCACTTGGAATAATATATTCAGTTCTGGTCCACTCATTGTAGAAGAGATGTACAAGTTTTAGAGATGGAGCAGGGAAGACTTACCATGATGCTGCCTGTCTTCTGGAGCAAAGGAGGATGAGAGGTGACTTGATAGAGGTGTGCAAGATAAAAGGCACAGGTAGAGTGGATCGCCAGAGACTTTTTCTCCAGGGTGGAAGTGGCTAACACAAGTGGATATAATTTTAAAGTGATTGGAAGAAAGTATAGGGGGAGAGATGTCAAAGGTAGATTTTACTTAATACACAAAAAGTGGTAGGTGCATGGAATAAGCTACTAAAGTGGTGGTAGAGACAGATACATTAGGAACACTTGGGAAACTCAGAGAGGCACATAGATGAAAGAAAAATGGAGAAAATGGCGGGCTATGAGGGAGGGAATGATTAGATTGATCTTATAATAGATTAAAATGTGAGTACAATATTGTGGGCTAGGGGGCTTGTACTGTTCTAAGTTCAAAGGCCTGCATTTGAACCACCATTTCTTGGACAGATATGATCCCAGTGGCAGCACACCAAGGAACAGGTGGACATCAAATCCCATATTAATCATGCAGTTTCTGTAAAATTAAAATTTTAATTAAACTGGTATCACACTGCATTCCCACTGATACGAAATGACAGAGTTTGTCAGCTCCTTAAAGAGCCCTCTTTTCACAAAAACCTATGGAATTGTTTCTAAAGCTGATCAAAGTTTCGGAGTGATGAAAATCAGCTGTACTTTTCAATAAATGAAAAATATTTATGTGAAGGTAGCCGTGAGAGAGAGCTTGGGCTATGCAGGCAAAGTAGAATCAATAACAGGAGCACAGAAAAAGCGGCAGCGAGAACAGGTTGGGGGAAGAAGGGCAGAGAGATACAACAGCAATGAGAGAAATGTGGCGCGAGAAACATGTAGATGACAGCTAGACAAAAACTCTTTCAGGCAAAGTGCTGGAGGAACTCAGCAGGTCAAGCAGCATCTATGGAAATGAACAAAAGTCACCATTTCGGGCCGAGACCCTTCTTCAGGACTGAGAAGGAAGGAGGAAGACACCAAAGTAAAATGGTGGGGGGGTGGGGCGGGGGAGGGAAGGAGGCTAGCTGGAAGGTGATAGGTGAAGCCTATAACTGCAATTTAAAAAGCAAGGTTTATGCATCTATTATATTCAGCACCAAATTGCCTGACACCTTTACAGCTTTCACCGGTCCTGTTTATTTCTTAATCCTACTAGTTATATTACATATTGTGAAGTACTACATGGGTGCAAGACAGATATCCAGGAATTAAAATCACTAAAATATAATGGCTAGAAAGTAATTAAAGTCAGCACTACCAGACCAAATAGTTCATGTCAACACTATCGGACAGACCTTCTTTCTTCCCTTCATTGCTGACAGACCCACAGAGGGCACTGGACCAAATACCACACAACATTCCACAGCTCTGCCAAACCTCAGCTTCCCCTCCGGAGAAGTACTGGACCACAGGACCCTCTTCCAGTCAGGTACACCCTGCACACGGCTGCCCACATCCAGAATCTTCTCCCAATCATCCTCTTCAATAGGAATCAAATTCTCAAAGTTTCCATAAAATTACAGAATCTAATGGGTGTACAACTGAACAAGTCAAGCAGCATCTGTGTGCTGGGGTGGGGGGGGGGGCAGCATTAAGTTATGCTGAAAGTTAGAACTGAAAAGCTGATTCTCATTTTTAATAGCTCTTACTGTTGAAACATGATGTTAATGTTAAGCCCAATATCTTACTCACTATGGACAACACCAGAGATCTGCTGTTAATACACAGAATGTACATATATTGTTATACATACAATGTTATACATAGTCCACACCATTCATGTATTCACATTTATGTTCAAGCAGTACCATACTGGAGCTCAGAAAATGAGGGACACTAAGGAAGAAAGGAAATGTCTGGGTAGATGTAACCAGCATACATGGAATTGGTTTACAGTCTTACTTTAGTTCTGAGTGGTTCTTTACTCAGGGTTAAAAGTCTTTTGAGTATTTTCTGCCCCAGTAGAAGTTCCAAGTTGTTGTTCCTTTCCATGTGTTGTAGTGCACCAGGCAGCATTTCCTTTTGTTGTTTTTTCACAAGGCCGAGTTGCTAGCCCAGCATTCAACCCAGCACAGATGGGAAGCATGCAAGGAGACGGCTGGATTTGAACCTGGGACCATTTGCCTTGAAGTCCAGTGCTGATGCCACTACACCACCGGCTGGCTTAGAAATTCCAAGTACAGCCGTGCAAATATAGGTTGGTCTTTGGACGCTACAGAACATGGTGATGACATGGTTTTTAAAAAGACAACAGGCATGAGGCACTGAATCGTACTGAATAGCAGATTGGGCTAAAGGATCTATGTTTTTACTTTTATTATTCTTGAAGTAATCTGCATACACCTTAGAGAACTGGTTTGCACGTCCCAGTACAAAAAGAGAGAATGTAGTTTCTTACCCCACACCATCACCTTCACAACTACCACCCCATCCTAAGTAACAAGAATTGACTTTCTTTTGGCCTCAAAGGACTCTTGCATAGTTGGTCCGTAAGTGGTAAGGATAGCAATTGATCTTTCCAGTCATTAATAGTATTCTATCCATTACAGAAACCAATTATCCAGGTAATGGCAGAATAGGTGATTTTCCAGATTATTACTTTTTATTCCCATTAACACACCAGCACATTTTTAATTTACTGCTTTCCTTAGAGAGTGTTGCACAGACTATAATAAATGTCCCTGTGGGCCCTGGAAAGCAGCAAGGGAGCACAGGCAAAATCAACCGTTGGTGAGCCAGATACCAAACCATCAGGATGTTGGGAGTTTTGCTGTATTCGATACAAGATTTATTGTTATTTCAAAGTGCAACACTCAACAATTTTAGTTATTCTGTTATTTGACAACAATTCAGCATTCCTGTGCTTCCCGAACAAGGCTGCACTTTATTGAAAATGAGGACCAGCACTATAACAAGACCGTAATTCCATTTCCCCTTGGCATTAATCTGGAGAAAAAGGGCAGGCTACACATCTATTAGCATAGCAGGCCTGCAATAAACCGGTTAAAAAAGTTAAACTGAAATGTTAAAACCAAAATTTATTTATGCTTAAAGAGGTACAGTACCTCAGCTTCTCGTGATCTGGAACAAACTCCTCCTTGTTTGACATGGATCCTTTAATCTGGGTTTGCTTGAGCTGAAAGCACAAATGGATCATTCAAAATTGAAGTTCATGCAACCCACCAATGTTTCTTCTCTCATTTCTGAAAACACTTGTTGAAATAAAATTCCATGGATCTTTGTTACTTCAGCCAAGTGAGAACCAAATCAGTGTAAACTTTCCTTGGGAGTTTCATGAGTATATTCTAGCAAAGGGAATATCACATATCTTTCAAATTCATAGTTACATGAGCACTTGCAGCAAAAGTTTCAGAACAGTGATTGGAAGATGAAGTCCCAGTCTATTACTCGTCCATAAACCAGGATAGCTGAGACCAACAGCTACAGTTCACCCATTAGCTGTGATCAAGAAAATAAAGTACTGAACATTAAATGGACACAGTCACATGCTCATCTAGGAATGCAATATTTTAGTCATGTTAGAAAGTTCAGCAAATGCTATTAATTCACACAGGAATAATTTTAAACTAAGTCTTCTGATTTTTCTATATAACCATATAACAATTACAGCACGGAAACAGGCCATCTCGGCCCTTCTAGTCCGTGCTGAACTCTTACTCTCACCTAGTCCCACCGTCCTGCACTCAGCCCATAACCCTCCATTACTTTCCTGTCCACATATCTATCCAATTTAACTTTAAACGACAACATCGAACCTGCCTCAACCACTTCTGCTGGAAGCTCATTCCACACAGCTACCACTCCCTGAGTAAAGAAGTTCCCCCTCATGTTACCCCTAAACCTTTGCCCTTTAACTCTCAACTCATGTCCTCTTGTTTGAATTTCCCCCACCCTCAATGGAAAAAGCCTATCGACATCAACTCTATCTATCCCCCTCATAATTTTAAATAGCTCTATCAAGTCCCCCCTCAACCTTCTACGTTCCAAAGAATAAAGACCCAACTTGATCAACCTTCCTCTGTAACTTAGGTGATGAAAGGTACAAGGTACATCAATTTGCTCACAAGGATCAGACGGCCAAAGTTGATTGGAAGGGGACTCTAGCAGAGATGACAGTAGATTAGCAATGGGTGGAGTTTTGGGGAGTGATTTGGAATCAGTTCATCACAAAGAAGAATAACCATTCTAAAGGGAGGATCATGCAATGTGGCTGACAAGGGACGTGAAAGAGAGCCCCAAGAGCTGAAAGAGAGGGCATACAATATAGCAAAGATAATTATTAATAAAGTGCTTGAGAAGCTGTAAGTTCTGAAGGTAGATTAAGTCACCTGGATCAGATGGACTACACCCCAGGGTTCTGAAAGAGGTAGCTAACAAGAATGTGGAAGCATTAGTAATGATCTTTCAAGAATCATTAGACTCTGGCATGGTTTCAGAGGGCTGGAAAATTGTAGATATTACTCCACTCTAAGGAGGGAGGGAGGCAAAAGAAAGGAAATTAGCCTGACTTCAGTAGGTTAGAGTCCTTTATTACAAAATGAGGTTTTGGGGTGCTTGGAGCCAATAGTAAAATAGGCACAAGTCAGCATGGTTTCCTTAAGGGGAAATCTTGCCTGACAAATCTGTAGGGAATTCTTTGAGGAAATAACAGGCAGGATAGCCAATAGAGTGTCCATGGATGTTGTTTACTTGTAATTCTAGAAGGCTTTTGAAAAGGTGCCACACTTGAGACTGCTAAACAAGACAAGAACCCATAGTATTACAGGAAAGATACTAGCACAGGCAGAAGAATTGCTGACTGGCAGAAGACAGTAGAAATAAAGAGGGTCTTTTTAGGTTGGCTGCTGGTGACTAGTGGTGTTCTGCAGGATCTGCAAATTTTCATTTTTGTGTTATTGATTTGGATGACAGAATTGATGGCTCTGTGGCCAAGTGATACTGAGATAGGTGGAGGGGCAGATAGTGTTGTGGAAGCAGGGAGTCTAGAGAAGGACTTGGATAGATTAGCAGAATGGGCAAAGGGCAGCAAATAGAATATAGTGTAGGGAATTGTATGGCCATGTATTTTGACAGAAAGATTAAAAGTATAGACTATTTTCTAAATGGGGAGAATATTCAGAAATCAGGTGCAAAGAGACTTGAGTCCTAATGCAGGATCTCCTGAAGGTTAATCAGCAGGTTGAGTCAGTAGTAATGAAGGCAAAATAATGTGAACAATCATTTCAAGAGAACTGGGCTATGACAGCAAGGATGTAATGCTGCAGATTTAAGGCAAGGGTCAGATCACGTTTGGAGTACTGTGAACAGTTTTGGACCCCATATTTAAGAAAGGATGTGCTGGTATTGGAGAGGGTCCAGAGGAGGTTAACAAGAATAAACCTGGGAATGAAAGGGTCAACTTATGCCCTAAGCATGCACTTACAGTTTATTAGTCTGAGGGAGATCTCACTGAAACCTACTAAATATTGAAACGCCTGGACAGAATGGATGTGGAGAGGATGTTTTCTATAGTAGGTGAATATGGGACCAGAGTACACAGCCACAGAACACAAGGAAGTCCCTTTGGAACAGATGAAGAGAAATTTCTTTAGCCACAGGGTAGTGAATCTGTGGAATTCATTGCCACAGATGGCCGTGGAGGCCAAGTTATTGGGTATATTTAAAGCGGAGGATGATAGGTTCTTGAGTAGCAGGAGCGCCAAATATTACAGGAGGAAGGCAGGAAAATGGAGTTGAGATGAAAAAAAATCCATCATGATCAAAAAGCAGCACATACCCTATGGGCCAACTGGCCTAATTCTCTTTGCAGGTCTTGTTTTTTTTTGTCTATTATCATCATAATCATCGTGATAAAGAGTTTCTATCACTACTAAAAACCACCTCTACCAGGAAAATACAATGTATAAGAACGTTTAATACTTTAGAGATTAGAACATTTAAGATTCTTCAGAAATTTAGTTAAATTAATACTACAAAATACTTTAAATGGAACTTCTAATATCTTTATTTTTATATGGAATGACAGTATGTCATGCAGAAAATAGCGAAGCAGTCAGACAATTCATGATATTCAAAGTGAGCCAAAGTATTATGTAGCAGATACTTAAATATCTTTTTACAGATTGATATGACAAGCCAAGCACATTGTACAGATTACTGGCAGATGGAAACAGACAATAATTTGATTAAAGCAACACACATCAAAGTTGCTGGTGAACGCAGCAGGCCAAGCAGCATCTATAGGAAGAGGCGCAGTCGACGTTTCAGGCCGAGACCCTTCGTCAGGACTAACTGAAGGAAGAGTGAGTAAGGGATTTGAAAGCTGATTAAAGCTAATTTGATTAAATATGAGCTGGGGTCCAGTTTAAAAAAAACAATCAAGGGAAAACGTTATAACTAAAGGAACGGCATTAAATGAAACTTCATTTTCACTTGCCGTCCAAAAGATAAACTAATGAAAATCAGTTGAAATTATGAATAGGAAATTAATGTTTTATTCAACAGGTCATAATCTGGTAAGTGCTGAGCAACTAGGTTGAACTAAAGTTTATTGATCATCATTATCTACTGAAAAACCTGAATTTGTTTATTCAATTATTTACAATCATCCTTCCAAGTGCTGTACTTAGGGTAACAGATGGCGGTCAGTTGTTTGCAAAACATAATTTAATCAGACATGTCTTACAAGATTTAACAAACTACGATGTCCCAACAATGTACAAAATCTAATCACTTAAATTATAATCTTTGATGGCAATTATACTAAAATATTCTTTATTTTCCAAATTGCCTTATTCAACACTACTGAGGAAGTCAGGCTAACACCACATCGTTAGTAAGTTACCTTCACAAAATACAGGCCTTTGGGGGGGGGCGGGCGGGGGGAGAAAGGGAAGGCTGCCACTTTTAACCGCAAATGACCTTAAAATGTGAACGAAAGCGCTGTCAAAAAAAGATTACCAATAAAAGGCAGGGTCAATGATGAAGCAAATTTGATGGCAGATGTTTGCCTATGTGTTATTTGCCCAGAGTGTACAAGTCAAACAAATTAAAGCTAGATCCTACATGGAGCTCATTCATAAAGCAGAATCTTCATCAGATTATTGTAGGAAATAAAAGAGTATTAGGAAGCAAGAGCAGAGGCAGTCAAGACTTTGCTCTAAGAGAGCTGAAAAGCTGCTGAAAATATAAAAGTGATAACAGTACATGAAGCCAGAGAGACACAACTGAAGTACAAATAAGTGGTCACATACCTATCAAAGGTCCTGCATTTGGGAAAAACATTTCAAACAATATTCCTGCTTTCCCCCCACACTTCCAATAACTGACTTAAAGTTATAAAGCAACATACTGTTAATAACACACACAAAAGATGCTGGTGAACGCAGCAGGCCAGGCAGCGTCTATAGGAGGAGGCACAGTAGACATTTCGGGCCGAGACCCTTCATCAGGACTAACTGAAAGAAGAGATATCTTCAAATTCACACATGAAAGAAAGAATTCATGAATTCACACACAAATCTGTAATGCTAAAGTTAAGATTGCATGTAGAGTATACTATCCATCCACAAAAATAAGAACAGAAAATAGAGTAAACAATTTTGCAGGAATCAGTTGGCTTTCAGGGTTGTCACAAGATTTTTGCCTGAAAATTCTGCCATGTGCATTTAAAAAGTTCATTTTTTCCATGAGTGAAGTACAATAGCAACCAATTCTAGATAAATCTGCTTCATTCAGAAAATTCTGCAGAGCAAATCCTATAGTGATTCATGTGTAAGTTCTACCCAAGGGTCATAAGTTCTGATATCAGTCCCCATACAATGCTCCTTTTTGCATCATAACCAGGGAACTTGGCCCACATTGTTCTGGTGACATCCAACTCAGGGCACTTCAGGGACAATATGGTCGAATTCATGTATTACTGGACCAAATTTTAAAAAAGAGGAGTAAAATATTTGCCCAAATCCTCTTCACCATGCATTAAAACTACAATAGCACCTGAGTCCCTCTAACCCCACAAACCTTTCTTCATGCCCACAAGTCACCACAAATTCTCACAATCTCCTTGCCTTACCAGCCTCCAATCACCCTCCCTTCCAAAGCATCTGTCAGGATCATAGTCCTCACCCTCCCTCAACAACGTCTCTGATCTTGATCTCAACAATACCCTCCTAATCTCCATCTCAGTCAGAAGAATGACTATACACCCTGATCCCTTTCTTCGAAATCCCAGTCGCCATGCTTAAAACCCAGTTACAGAGTTCTTACCCATCAGGCAAGAACAACTTTGGTTATAAAAACATGCAAATATTCATTGTAAATGTGGGTGTTGATCTAGATTACGGGCTCCCAAGCTTTTTTTTAATGCCATGAACCAATGCCATTAAGCAAGGAGTTTGTGGAACCCAGGTTGGGAACCCCTGGTGGTGCTCATGAATGATATTTGTTAAAGTGGAACGACAATTAAAAGTGCCCAGAACATCAATGCCATTTTACTTCAACTATTAGAGCACCCTAGGATCTCTAGGTGAGAGTGTGCACCTAGAAATGTCCATGAAGCAAAATGAACCAAGTTCATTTGCAATTTCCAAGTGTTATAAGAGTCTGATATTTTAGAGAGGTAGAAGAAAAGTATTTAATTGGCATCTTCCAGGCATCTTCAAATAGGGAGTCACAAGTATGTTCGAAAAACACCTACAACTTTTCCCATTCTGGGCTTTCCATTTTCATATCAAGCTAGCAGCACTGCTGTACTAGAAGGTACATAAAAGCGATTTATTTATAAAGGAAACTCTGCAAAGGTTTCAACAAAATATGCCACAGTTTCATCCAACACACGAGATGCCTTTTGGCCCACTATGTGTGTTCTCTTTACAAAATGAGTCAATTAATCCCATTCATCCAAACTACAGCCAAGTTGAACACCAGCTAAATCACAAGTCACGTTAGATACACAAGGCAGAATTACAATTTAACTGTAATGGATTTTATTTACAGCCTGCACGGTATCACACCAAATAAATTTGAACATTTACAAAGATAAATACCTACCGTTAAGATGAAGTGACACTTGTCAATGACATCAATATTCACCAAACATTCTACTGTAAGTCCACTGTTCTCATGGGAATTTCCTTGCAGGAATGTATTAGCAACAGTTGTGTACTCATAGGTATATCGGAGCCCTTTCTGGTAATTCAGATAATTGGTACCTACAAGAAATTTCGAAGTTTCAGTTATGTCAAAATAGTTTAAAACTGCATAATAAATGGAACACAAGTGAAGAATTTACCAATTATTTGTTTAAAAAGCAAATTAGGATGATATCCAATATCTTTTGGGGCTTCAAAAATAAAAGCTATAAAGAGAATGCATCACTTTATTAGATGTATTCCAATAAATGTTAAACGATTGAAGGGCAAACAGATAAAATTCCACCCAAACAGCAGAGAGAGGAATCAGTATACATGCATTACACACTTGTCTACCAGTGCTGCTGGTTGGTGAAAGTGGCCACTGACAGCAGGTTTTCCTCCAGAGAAAATGCTGGCCAGCTATAAACCAACCCTGACCAACACTGAACATTCTGGAGGAGTATAGAGAGTCTATCTCTAGGATAGGGTAGGACCCACCTTCCCTTCCTTAACAGAAAATGAACTCAGGGCACATACCAAATAGTTGCACCAGAATGAAATCTGTTAGAGCAGAACAGGACAACACAGGAAGAGGGTCTTCACCACACGATATTGTGTCAAACTAATTAAACTAGTAATTAGAAGTATACAAAGCTAGTCCCTTTTGCCCAGACATGTCCATATGCCCCCATTCTCTATATATTCATATGCATAAGAACCTATTAACTAGCTCTGTGATATTTGCCTCCACTACCACCCTTGGCAGCGTATCTGAGGTACACGTCGCTGTTTTTAAAACATCTTGCCTCCCATCTCACCTTATATGCAAGCCTTCTTATATTAGATATTTCATCCCTGGGAGAAAGATACCAACTGTATATCCATGCCTCTCAATCTTACAAACGCAAGTCAAGTTTCCCCTCATCCTCCACTACTCCAGAGGATACAACTCTAGCCTCTTCTGCATCATCTGCAATGCCTCCACACCCTTCCAAGAATGGGTCAGCAAGTTCCATGAAGCTTTAGGATGCATGATCAAAGGCCGCGAAGACGATTTTTCCCTTGACCGAGAGTTTCCAGTATTTTCCGATTTATTACTCGGTGCAAAATGAACACTGGATTCAACCATAATTAGCCTATATTAGAAGATTTAGTCTGGTGACCACAATAGATAGACGCATCCTTGAGGTGTATTAGGTTGAGCAAGTGATGCAAAGCCCTGCATTTTAGGAGTGCCTACGGAATGCTAAATAACCCAGTAAGTACACAAAATTAGGGCGTTGGAAAAGTGGTTCCCCGAGTATAATACAAGGAATTCATTCCACTTATAATTCAAGCACGGAAGTCAATTACATTATTCATAATATTACAGCCCTGCTAGGAATTGCAGCATTTAATGCTATGCTGAGCCGGCGTGGGGATAATAAGGATGATGAAAGCTAATCCGGGACAAGTACGAATAGTATGCATTAATAAATGGCTTTCACTTTGAAGTGCAGCACAGCGAGCCGCACTGAATTCAATCTGTTTGAGTTGTTGCAGCGCCAAGCTCCAGCAACACTAAGATAATTGTACACAAGCGGTTACAAATGACTAATGTTTTGGCCGTGGACGTTTCATTATACAAGACAAAAAAAAAACCACATTGCTGTTCCGTCTGCACGGGCGGATTCGGGGCATTGAACCTGCGGAGGCTCGGAGATACCCAGGACACAAGGGGTGCCGCGTTTTCAGCTGCCCGCAGTCCCAATCATTATCAATCCCCAAACAGAAGGGATTGTATAAAATTCTGTTTCGTTACCGCGGAATCTTATCATTAACAAAGATTAAAAACAGCTCCACATGGCTTTGCAGCATCCTCTCGGCTGCACTACCCAGTTTTTGCAGGATTGACGCCGCTGCTGTGATGCTATGGACAGACGGCAGTGGTACGTACCAGTGCAGACAGACACGCAGTTACCTGCCGGACGGGACTTCGCTACATTTCCTACAAAGGAAAGAAAGAGACAATCAGTTGCATCAAACGAAGTTCGTTGGAAAACCTAATAATTGCCTCTATCATCTCGGTAAATACGGTAACGTCATGTCATCGGGGTTGGAGGCAATGTTTGCATCTTTTGATTAAAGTTCTGTGCAGGGAGGTGTCAGTGTTTCCGAGTACAGACAAGGTTTCACAGAGGAACCGGCCTGCAGTTCCGCATGAGTGACGGGTCGGTGGACTGAATGACCGGCTGCAAACTTGCTCTGGTTATCGTGGAAGAAAGCGGCAATTTACACTAACAGTGCCGGTGTGAATACTTACACTTAAAACAATTTATTACGCGGACATTAAATGAAATCCTGAAAAGAATCGGCATGTCCAGGATGGAGGATCCCTTTTTCCCCTCTAACTGCATGAAACCACAGAGAAATGGACAAACACTTACTTCCGAAAGTGCTGAGAACCGCGCTAAGAAAGAGAAGTAGTCTCATAATTATCATCAGTGGAATCTCGACCACACCAGCATTGAACAAACGGTGTCAGTCCCCAGGGAAGATGAAGCTGCCCCTGGCACCGTTAAACCCAGCCTTCAGCCGGCGGGATCAGGACATTTGACTCTTTCCACCACGCGTGAGAGGAGTGGGAGCAGCTGAAAACTTTCGTCCAATCCCGTGCCCCCGTAGGTTGGCTAATAGCTTGATTGGTTAAAAAGTTAACACTCGTCAAACAGCAGTAACACGTTTAGAAATACATCACGCTCAGTTAAAAGACAGAAAATTTTAATGAAACATCAGCCTCAGGAATTCCTTAATTGATTCATGAGATAAGTTCTTCGTGTATGATGTTCGTTTCAGAATGTTAGATCGCTGTGTAATATGTATTCAAACTATGTTCGTTGAGAGCAGCACACGGTGCAAGTCTGCAGATTAAATCTGCGCCAGAAATGTTAGATTGTCTCACTGAGCGATTCATTCCAGACGCATCTCCCTCCCCTTCCCTCTCTAGTCCTTTCCCTTATTTCTCTGTTTGCTGCCTAACTCACGTATGCAGTTTTTTATGCTTATTTTTCTTGACATTATAGATCTTTTCAGTTTAATTCGGAACTTTTGAACGAAAGAGCGAGACTTAACCGCCGAGATTTCAATCACGCCGCACAATAGACATCAGTCGTGTATTAAGTATGGGGCCAATTCCCCAGCATGGTTATCTAATGATTCGACCAAGAAACAAATCTGCAATAAAAACAGAAAGTGTCGGAGAATAGAGGAAAAAGTGTCGGTACATGTATTTCAGGTCAGAGACAATTAGAACACGACCTGAGATATTAAACATGTTTCTCTTCTGATAGATGCTGCCTGACCTGTTGTGCCCAGTATTTTCGGTTTCCATTTTAGATGAAGAGTCAGAATGCATAGCCCAGGGTTGCCCAACTTTTTTATGCTATGGACCAATAGCATTACTTAAGGTGTACGTGGACCCCTCGTTGGGAACCCCTCGCATAAACTAAGGTTTCAGTTCCCCGGCGAATAATATGATGAAACATGTAATCAATAATAATATGAAACTTGTAAAATGAGTCAGCTCCATCATGGGTACCAGCCTCCGCAGTAGCCAAGGCATCTTCAAGGAGCCGGCCTCAGGAAAGTGGCGTCCATCATTATGGATCCGCACCACCCAGGACATGTCCTCTTCACATTTCACCAACGGGAAAGAGGTACAGAAGTCTGAAAGCACACATGCAACGATTCAGGAACAGCTTCCTCCCCTCTGCCATTGGATTTCCAAATGGATACTGAACCCATGAACACTACCTCACTACTCTTTTATTTCTATTATATTGCTCTACTTGTTTTAACTTAACTGTTTAATATATGTATTTTAATGTAACTCATTTTTCTCTGTATTTATTTATCATATATTTCATGTACTGTTGACATAAATTTAACAAATTTCATGGACATATGCCAGTGATATTAAATCTGATTCTGATGAAAGATAGGTAGAGAAATCTATTTCTATTGCTGAAGGACTAACTTAAAATTACTGCCAGATCAGTCAGACATTATTTCAGGAACAACTTCATTCCACAATAGTTTAGTGGTATTCAGAATAGACTGAAATTTGTCAGGTGTTGTGTGATGGATACTCACTTTCCAGGCCCCAAGAAAATCATTGTTAACTTCAGCTTTCTAGCATGACCTTCCCAAAGTGTCAGAGTTGTTTGAGACAAAGTTAAACTTCTAACTAATATTGCTTGTTCAGCTTCCTGGTGTAAACAAGTAAAGAGTGAGGTTTAATCAATGTAAGACAATGGGATTATATTAAGTGGCCTGCATCAAAAGAGACAGCACTGTTATTTTAAAAAACGCAAACAACAGGAATTCTGCAGATGCTGAATTTAATGGTTATTTTAAGTTATTTTCACCACTGTGACTTAGTTTAAGGAAGTGTGCAGACCAAATTGATTTCATCCTGTAGCACATTAAACACGGTCATGGGTATAGTTGATTAATCAATAGTTGTGATATTTGTGTAGTCACAGAATTAATGTTGGGTGTCTGGGATCTCTGTCTCCAGAAGTTTTTAGACCATCTGTATGAATTATTTTGTCACAACACAGGTTTCTGACAAATATCACATGCAAATAATGTCAGCTAGAAGCAAGACAGTATAAATGTTAGAAAACTTTGGGGATTGTTAGGAATGACAAGGAGAATGATAGAAAGATGTCATGGTCCAGTCCGTGAGGCCCGCATTCCGGTTCACGGTCCAGTCCATCGATCCATATTCCAGGTTTTCCAGTTTTCCCTTGACCTGTTGTGTGCCTTAATTGAGGCACATGATTCTGATTTTAGGCTAGCTACATAAATAGCTTCTGGGTTCAACTTCATTTACTGGACTATTCCCTTCCCGTCACCCTCCTCCTGAAGCCTCTACCTGCAACCTCTGCCTGAAGCCTTGGCCTGAAGACTTGCCTGCAACCTTGCCTGAGTCCTCGCCTGTATCGCTATCAGGTTCTACTGCCGGAGCAAGACTGGAGCCTTGCTGTGTCTAGATTAGGAACTGTCTTTTGTTGTTTGAAACTGTCTCTGTGTCCATGCCTTCGCTAGGTAGGTCTGGCCATTTGCCGCTACCTCATATTAGGAACTGTCTCTGTGTCCACGCCTTTGCTAGGTAGGTCCGGCTGGTTGCCGCTACCTTGTGTTGGGAAACCATCTCTGTGTCCACGCCTTTGCTAGGTAAGTCTGGCCATTTGCCGCTACCTTGTGTTGGCACCTGTCTCTCTGTGTTCTGTGTATGAGTCCTGGCCCTATGTCCTGTTCCCAAGGAGGGGTCCTGGCTCCATTCTGCGTTCCTGTCTCCCAAGACCAAGTCAAGGCTTCAGGGTCTTGTTCTGTCCTTGTGCCTCGCCCAGCCCAGGAGTACCTCATCTAGTCCAAGCCATGTCCATGTACCTCGCCTAGTCCTAGCCATGGCTTCATGTTCTCATCCTGTCCATGTGCTTCACCCAGCCCTGGAGTACCTCACCCAGCCTGGTGCTGGGGTTCCCTCATCCTGTTCAGGAGTCTCACGTCCAGTCCTGTTGCCAATCCTCGTCCTGTAGACACGTCTTGTCCTCGCCTAGATCTGGGGTCCAAGTCTGAGTCAAGACCCAGGTTCCAGGTCCCTGTCCGGTCTCTGGCTCAGAGTCCTTGTCCAGGTTCCAAGTTCTTGTCCTAGCCCAGGCCCTGTCTCCTTGCCTCGTCCAGGGCCTGTGTCTTGTCCAGCATCGTTTCTTCCCAACTTCCCTTGCTTGCTTGACTCACCTAGTCCTGTTCCTAGTACTTCAGTGTCTGTGTCTTGCATTTGGGTCTGCCACCAGCGCTCCCCCCTTATGACTAAAGATGCACTGAAAGTAAGAAGATTCGGAATTCATTCCTCAACCTTTGGTTTTTGCAATAAACAACATGTTCATCTGCAAGTCATTGCTATGTTATTTTAGTTCACAAGAATTGTACCTATGTTTGTACTCCTTTGCAGTTTATTAATCTTTTGTAATTTAGTAATCTTTTATAAATCAGAAATTCTCTGGTGAGTTTTAAATGTGTATTAATAACTATCTGTCTAAATTTAAATGTGTACCAATAAAATGCACTGTGTTTAAACTACTTTGTTTGCAAGAAGTACCTCCTCCTGGATAGGAAGGGGAACCAACCTCTCAAATGGCAGCAATGAGTAGAAAGTGCGGTCCAAATGGTGGGGGTTCTTGACGATGGATGCTGCTTTCCTGCAACAATGCTCTTTGTAGATGTACTCGGTGGTGGGGAGAGTTTTGCCGTGATGGACAGGGCTGCATCCATCACATTTTGCTCGCTTTTCCATTCAAGGGCATTGGTGTTTCCATACCAGGCCGTGATGCAACCGGTCAGTACACTCTCCACCATGCATATACAGAAGTTTGTCAATGTTTTAGATGACATGCCAAATCTTTGAAAACTTCTAAGAAAACAGAGACACTGCCATGCCTTCTTTGTAATGGCACTTACATGCTGGACCCAGGACAGGTCCTTTGGAATGTTAAAGATAAGGAATACAAAGTTACTGACCCACTCTACCTGATCATGGCTGACCCATGGACATCTGGTTTCTTCTTCCTGTAGTCAACTCTTTCATTCTGATGTTGATTGAGTGACAGGTTATTGCCAGGTTTTCAATCTCCCTCCTATATGCTGACTCGTCATCACCTTTGATTTGGCCAATAACAGTGGTGTCATCAGAAAACTTAAATATGATACTTGAGGTGATTTGTACTTAATCTCATACTCATAAGTATGAAGTGAATAGAACAGGGTGCTAAGCACACAGGCTCATGCTGCACCTGTGCTAATGGTGATTGTTGAGGAAATGATGGAGACCTATGTGAGAAGCACAGAGGAGCATCTGGAGAAATTTCTGAAATGCCTGGTTCACTGCCGCTGCTACTGTGCTATTGAGAATCTCCGGAGGGAAGGCCCCAAAAGCCCCAGTTTGCCTGCTGCTGGCGACCGAGGCTGAGGTCGAAGCATTTGACACTGATGGCGCTCGGTATTCAATGTCGGAGGGCTGATCAGAGCTTGAAGTTTTCGGATGACTCAGAGTTGGACTGTGGTCAGGCATGGCAGGGAGAGTTTTCTTCCTTCTCCCGTCTGCGTGAGATGTGGGACTTTCGAGAGACTTTGAACTTTTTTATTGTGCCATGGCCTGTTCTTCTTCAAGTTATGGTATTGTTGCACTGTGGTAACTATATGCTATAATTATGTGGTTTTGTTAGTTTTTCAGTCTTGTTCTGTCCTGTGTTTCTGTGCTATTACACCGGAGGAATATTGTATCATTTCTTAACGCATGCATTACTAAAAGAGGACTGCCTGTCCTCATAATCTAATAATAATAATCTAAATGTTGTTGCCAATCCAAACTGACTGGAATCGGCAAGTGAGGAAATCAAAGATCCAGTTGCACACAGGGGTACTAAGGCATAGGTATACTCAGCCCCCTGCTGTACTCACTGTACACCCGTGATCGTGTAGCAAAGTTTCCATCAAACTCAATATATAAGTTTGCTGATGACACAACAATTGTAGGCCGTATCTCGGGTAATGATGAGTTTGAGTACAAAGAGGAAATTAAGAACCTGGTGGCATGGTGCGAAGACAATAACCTATCCCTCAATGTCAGCAAGACGAAGGAATTGGTTGTTGACTTCAGAAGGAGTAGCGGACCACACGACCCAATTTACATCGGTGGTGCGCAACTGGAACAGGTCAAATTTTTAAGTTCCTCGGGGTCAATATCACAAATGACCTGACTTGGTCCAACCAAGCAGAGTTCACTGCCAAGAAGGCCCACCAGTGCCTTTACTTCCTGAGAAAACTTAATGGCCTGTCCCCTACCCCGTAGAAAGCATTCTTCTAGGGTGCATCACAACCTGGTATGGAAGCTGTCCTGTCCAAGACCGAAAGAAGCTGCAGAAGATTGTGAACACGGCGCAGCACATCACACAAACCAATCTTCTGTCCTTGGACTCACTTTACACCGCACGCTGTCAGAGCAGTGCTGCCAGGATAATCAAGGACATGACCCACCCAGCCAACACGCTTTTCGTCCCTCTTCCCTCTGGGAGAAGGTTCAGGAGCTTGAAGACTCGTACAGCCAGATTTGGGAACAGCTTCTTTCCAACTGTGATAAGACTGCTGAACGGATCCTGACCCGGATCTGGGCTGTACCCTCCAACTATCCGGACCTGCCTCTCGTTTTTTTTTTACACTGCCTTACTTTCCATTTTTCTATTTTCTATTTATGATTTATAATTTAACTTTTTAATATTTACTCATTTTTACTATTTTTAATATTTAATATTTGTAAGCCAGGGAGTGGGAAGCGCAGAATCAAATATCGCTGTGATGATTGTACGTTCTAGTATCAATTGTTTGGCGACAATAAAGTATAAAGTAAAGGTCTTGGGAGATTATTGTTTAGTTTTGTGGTGATGATGGTGTTGAATGCAGAGCTGCAGTCAACAAAGAGCGTCCTGATGTATGCATCTTTGCTGTCCAGATGTTCCAGGGCTGAGTGAAGAGCCAATGAAAAGGCATCTGCTGTTGACCTGTTGTGATGGCAGGCAAATTGGAGTGGATCCAAGTCACTCCTTTGGCACGATTTGATGTGTTTCATCACCAGCTTCTCAAAGCACTTCATCACAGTCTTTGAGGCAGGTTACCACATTCTTCTTGGCGCCTTTATGCCTTATGCCTTACCTTATTTGCCTGACGCCGGCCCCCTAGACCTGAGTCGATGTAGTAGTCGTAGTCTTGGTACCGGTCTGATTGAATCCTGTTTGAAGCAGATGGGTACCTCAAACTGCCTAAGTGTGAGGTTAAAGATATCAGTAAACACTCAAGCCAGTTGATTAGCACAGGTCCTCGGTACTTGGCCATTACACCATCTCGGCCGGATGTTTTCTGTGATTTCACCCTCCTGAAGAATGCTGTCATGTCAGACTCAATGACTGAAATCACAGGGTTATCAGGGGTTGTGGGAGTTCATGAAGGTACCTCCATATTTTGTTGGGCAAAACAAGCATAAAAAGCGTTCTCATCTAGGATCGAAACTTTGCTGCCACATATGTTGCTCGGTTTTACTTTGCAGGAGGTGATAACGTTCAATCCCTACCACAGCTGTCAAATATCTGGGCCATGGACTATAAACCATGGAGGTGGTGATAAAACTTCTGTTAAGTCACAACTGGAGTACTGTGTTCAGTTCTATTTGTCACCAAGATTCACCAATTTACTTCCAGGGCTGGGACATTTTGATGATGAGGATAGATTGAATAGAATGGGTTTGTTTTTCTTGGAGCAGAACCAGTGGGGGGGGGTAGTGGTTGACAGAGGCATATAAAATTTTTATTTTACTTAGGGATCCAGCACAGAATGGGCTGTTGTGCCCCTCCGAACCTTGCTACTCCAGCAACCCCTGACAACCCGACTTCAAACCTAACCCAATCACGGGGCAATTTACAATGACCACTTAACCTACCCAGGACACCTTTGGACTGTGGGAGGAAACCGAAGGACTCGGGGAATACCCATGCATTCCCCGGGGCGGAGGTACAAGGACTCCTTACAGGGGCCGCCAGAACTGTATCCTGAACTCTGGTGCCCCAAGCTGTAATAGAATTGTGCTGACCACTACACTACCGTGACACCTTTATGAGGGACATGGTTAGGGTGGAAAGTAATAATCTCGTCGTCCGCCTAGAGCCAAGGATCAGAAGTTTAAGATGATCAGGAAGAAATTAGATGAAGGCATTTTTTCATCGAGAGGGTGGTTGCAATTTCTAGAACTCACCATCTGACAATGTGGTAGAGGCACCAACTCCAGTAATACTTAAAGGTCTATTGTCATCTGTCATTAAGCGTCTCCACTCTCTGGTCCTTGCCACCTTCTCTCAGCTGCCATCACGTAGGAGGGACAGAAACCTGAAGCCCCACAATGAAGGGTTCTAGAACAGTTAAATCCCTTCAGTTCTCGAACCAATCTGCACAATCCTCGATTCTGCACAATCTCAGCATAGCGACAATGTGACCACTTTGCACTTTTTTGTTCCACTAGTGTTTTTCTTGTATAATTAACGTACAACGTATGCTTCCCTTGTGAATGTTGTGCCTCTAATGCTAGGTGTCTGGGCTGCTGCCTCAATTAGGCTTTTCATTGCTCCTTGCAACATACACTTGTGCATATGTCAATAAGCTCAACTTGAGCTTTGAAGTATCTGGGTGAGTACTAGAATAACAAAGCTGAGAGGATTATGAGCCAGCTGCTGGTAAATGAGGTTACTATAGGTAGGTACTGATGGTTGGCATGCATAGGATGGGCTGAAAGGCTTCTTCCTGCACCATAAGCTTATTGAATAGCAGATCAAATTCACCAAGGCTGGAGGATCCTGTTGTTTCAATGCCCTCACCCTCCCATTCCTGTTAGAAACTCTCTGATCATTTAGTTTCCTGCCACAGGACAGAAAATGGAGAATGTGCTCAAAAACAAATATGGTCATTGACTTCCAATGAACGATTGAATGTCCCCAAGCTAGGAATGAAACTTTGCTTTTATCTAGTCTGAAGCAACTTAATACCTAAAGAAGAAAATGAGTACTCCTTCAAAGTGGTGTGAAATATTGTATCATTTCTTAATGCATGCATTACTAAATGACAATAAAAGAGGACTGCGTGTCTTCATAATCTAATAACCATTTCCCTTGCGGTAAGTGTTTCAGGTTAGGAAAAATAATCAGATATATCAACAGGTAACATAAAACTAAAATGCTGTATGGTATCAATATGGAATGAAAGAGAAAATACTGGAGGAGTTCAGCAGGTAATGCAGCATCTCTGAACAATTCCATGTTCAGTTCTAAATGCAATTGATGGAAGAAAATGGCTATCTCATAGTTTTGAGGATTCTGTCAGGACCAAGGATGACTCGCCCCATTCAGGCTTTTGGATTCTAACGTGACTGAGGCTGACATAAGAACCATAGGCTCTTCCACCAAAAGAATAGGAGAAAGGTGATTTGGTGGGTAGTCTGTGAAGTGGTGTGCACCTTCCATCATTTACGTGGAGCTTCCATGTGCTCCTAATACAGACTTGAGGTTTGGAACACCACCCTTCTTTGAGTAGTCATGAGCCAGAGATTTCCAAAAGTCAGTGGGAATAATTCATTTCTCAGGGGCACTTTCAGCAGAGCATTGAACCTTTTCAACCTTTTCCTCCATCTCCTGGTAACCACTTCCAGTGACAGAAATCAGAATAGAGTGTCTGCGTCCAGGAGTCAGGCTTTCAAACAACGTGGTCCAGCCATTGATGTCAACAGAGTATAATCAGTGCACAGTGCTGGGATGTTGACCTGAAAGAAGATACTAATATCGATCACTTATACTTTCAGTCAGTTTGAAGGAATTTTTGGGAGGCAGCATCAGTGTATGTATCCAGTGTGTCAAATTCCTGCTGTTAGTAGTCTATGAGACAGAATCATATAGAAGGGCAAAGAGCACTGATGCCTTGTGTTGTGTGCTAGACCACAAAACTATAAGCTATATCAGCAGAATTAGGTCATTTAGCCCATCAAATCTGCTCCACCATTCAACAATGGCTGATTTATTTTCCCTCTCAACACTTTAGACTCACTGATCTATTTTGATTGAGGCCCACAAACATACTAATATTATCATTTCATTCTCACTTTACATAGAAACATAGAAACATAGAAAATAGGTGCAGGAGTAGGCCATTCGGCCCTTCGAGCCTGCACTGCCATTTGTTATGATCATGGCTGATCATCCAACTCAGAACCCCGCCCCAGCCTTCCCTCCATACCCCCTGACCCCCGTAGCCACAAGGGCCATATCTAACTCCCTCTTAAACATAGCCGATGAACTGGCCTCAACAGTTTCCTGTGGCAGAGAATTCCACAGATTCACCACTCTCTGTGTGAAGAAGTTTTTCCTAATCTCGGTCCTAAAAGGCTTCCCCTCTATCCTCAAACTGTGACCCCTCGTTCTGGACTTCCCCAACATCGGGAACAATCTTCCTGCATTTAGCCTGTCCAATCCCTTTAGGATCTTATACGTTTCAATCAGATCCCCCCTCAATCTTCTAAATTCCAACGAGTACAAGCCCAGTTCATCCAGTCTTTCTTCATATGAAAGTCCTGCCATCCCAGGAATCAATCTGGTGAACCTTCTTTGTACTCCCTCTATGGCAAAGATGTCTTTCCTCAGATTAGGGGACCAAAACTGCACACAATACTCCAGGTGTGGTCTCACCAAGGCCTTGTACAACTGCAGTAGTACCTCCCTGCTCCTGTACTCGAATCCTCTCGCTATAAATGCCAGCATACCATTCGCCTTTTTCACCGCCTGCTGTACCTGCATGCCCACTTTCAATGACTGGTGTATAATGACACCCAGGTCTCGTTGCACCTCCCCTTTTCCTAATCGGCCACCATTCAGATAATAATCTGTTTTCCTATTTTTGCCACCAAAGTGGATAACTTCACATTTATCCACATTAAATTGCATCTGAATTTACGTATTTGTCTTTTTTCTAACTCCTCTGTATCTCCAAGAATTCGGTGGTCCATCCAGTAAGCGGTCAATAGTTGAAATGTCCACTCTTCCCTTACATTTACTTTGGAGATTTGCTTCGATTTCCTGGCCCCCGCTTTAAACTTTGCTGCCTTTTTTTAACACTTTCTTTAAAACTTCATATTTTGTCCAAGTTCTCAGGTCCAAGATCTCCTTCAATACTCATAAAATGCTGGAGGTACTCAAGCAGGTAACACTTATGGGGGGAATAAACAGTCGGCATTTTGGGCCAGAACCCTTCTTGAATACTGGAAACAAAAGTAGCAGAAGCCAGTATAAGAAGGTGGGGGAAGGAGGGATGAAAAAGCTGGGAGCTGATAGATGGAAGAGGTAAAGTACTGAAGAAGAAGGAATCTATTAGGAAAGGACAGTGGACCATAGAAGAAAGGGCAGGGGGAGGGGTATCAGGAGGGAGGTTATAGGCAGGTGAGGAGAGAGGATAATGTTAACTGTTTACTCAGTTCCATTCATGCTGCCCGATCTGCTGAGTCCCTCCAGCATTTTGTGTGCTGAAGATTTCCAGCACCTGCAGAATCGTTTGTTGGCTTTTATTTGATATGCATTAGAATCTCATCTAAAATAAATGGCTGTGGATGATAAAAATGTTTTCATGAAACTCACCAAAAAAGTTCATTGTTCTTCTGGATATTCTCCAAAGCAACAATAACTTTTTGTTCAGACTATTACAGACATAAATCCATGCTAAAATCAATTTTAAAACATCAAGGAGTGAGGAGTACATTCAATGAAACCAATTATTTTTATGTTTCTTCAATATGCATCCCATAGCAATGGATGAATTACTGACACCATATTCTCTGCAATTGACAGATCCTGAAAATACTTATCCATCTATTTAATAAAGTAAGCACTTCCTTTAGTCCTATTAAGCAACCATATTGCTGGACAGTGCCATGGGTGTTTTAGAAGGTTAAATTTACTCTGATTTTTCTTTTGCTATTTTTTGCTCATTCAATTGTGCACACATTAAGCAGCAAGTTGCTGTATATGACTGCAATCAGTACAAAAAGACAATTACTCTGTTCAAATTATGGGAACTAATTGTATAAAAGTCCAATTTGTCTCTTTCATAATGGATTGATTTAAATGCTATTTGTCTCAGCCACTTAGTATTTCATTGCAGTTAGCTTTGTGAAATGTAATTAGAAATAAAAACTAAGTTTAAATCTATTATTTTATGGTTGTAATCGATGTCATAAGAGACTGGAATAGGAAATATATTCCATAGTGAAATTTATACGGAAGAAATATTTAAACTAGTAGTACCAATGATGAGTTAATGCACTTTACAACAGGCTCTGTTAACTATGTGTGTACTGAGTACTGTCTCTGTTTTCAGACAGGTACATTTGCAAAGGTTTAAGATTAGGATAATCAAAATTAGATATCAACAGAATAGCAGTTCTCCCAGTTCCATTGTAAAAGCAATTGGCCAGTGATGTGTCCATTTGGCAGTAACTATCCAAGGTGGTTTTGCACACAGTTTCAATCAGAGATTAGTCTGCATCTCTTGAACCACACGGTGGCGTAAGGAACCATGTTACCTATAAACGTTAGTTGTCCACCTGTCGGCAGATGTATTACAGTTGGGGACAAACATCTGGCTAGAAACCACTGATAGTTGCACTGTAAATGCGTAGTGTATAAAGTTATCTGGTTCACAAGCCGAAGCAAAATTCAATTAAATTCAGACAGGCAAATGTGAACCATGGTTGTGAATTTATCTATAAATGGATTTTATGTTTATTCTGTAAAATAAGTATGATTTTTAGAAATTGTCTTTTGATAAAGCATAATCATTTTAACCTCAGATCTCTCACTGTCTTCACTCCTGGTGGCATTTCCTTTTCTAAATACAATTCAGCAAGCAGTCTCATAAAATGCTGGAGGAACTCAGCAGGCCAGGCACCATCTATGGAAAAGAGTATAGTCGATATTGTTTGGATTTCTAGCATCTGCAGATTTTCTCTTATTTCAGAAAGCATCCTGTCTGTTTTCCTTTTACTTTGCTCTTAGAAACAGAGAGCAAAGGGACCAGGGCAGGGTCCACTGTTGTTCTTTGATTCTATATTAACAATTTGGCAGACAATGTAGTTGCCATGGCTAGTAAGTTTGTGAATGACACCAAAATTAGTGGTATAAGGTTACTATGGGATCGAGAATGACTCAAAAAGTTGACCCAAGAATGGCAGGTAGTATTTAATTCGGGCAAGTGTGAACAGTTTTATTTTGGGAAGTTAAACCAGGGTAGGACTTGTGCAATAAATTTAGAACAGTGAAACCTGAGACACAAGAACATAATTCCAGAGGGTTGTGATGGTTCCACCACTGAGCATACTCAAGACTTAGTTCAATGGATTTTTAGCTTTTAAGGGAATCAAAGCATATAGGGCTTGACCATTATAGTAGCCCTAAAGGATGAGCCATGATCTAGTTAGCTTTATTTTTATATGGAGGTACAACATGTTAATAGGCTCTTCCTGGCCAATAAGCCTGCCCCACTTAATTACACCCATGTAACCAGATAAGCTACTTTTGAATGTGGGAGGAAATCACAGCACCCATCACAGATAGATTGTACAAGTACCTCACAGGGAGTGAATTTGGGTCACTAGCGCCGTGGTAGTGTTGCACGAACTGCTATATCACTATGCTATGATAGAACAGGCACAATAGCTTCTATTTCCTAATATTTTATGTCTGGAACACACAGTTAAGGTAGCAAGATACATTTGTAGCATTCACGAAGGAACTGGATCTGTATCTGAAAGGAAAGAGTTTGCAGAGCTATGGAAAGAGCAGCAGAGTGTGACTAAATAGGTTTCCCTTACAAGGAACCAATGTAAACCGGACAAGCTGAACCAATCCTTCCAAGCAGTGACCATTTTGGATCTTGAGATGAAGATTTATGTGCAGCTTATCTTAATTACAAATTTCATCAACAGCTGCTTCAGTTTGTGTGATAGCTCAGTCATTAATTTTTATTTTGCTGTTCTCTTCCTTACTAATTGCCATTCAGATTGCCGTAATCTTTTCTACTGGTATCTCATTGTTTCACAGAATCATAGGATTCTTTGTAGAGAAAGCTGGTCAACTCCAGTCCTCTGTTCTCTTCCCATTACCCTACAACCTGATTTCCTTTTGCCTCTGATACACTCTGTTTCGGCCACACTCACCGGCAATGAGTTGCACATCAAAACTACTCATAGCATAAAAATGTTTTTCCTCATGCCCATATCCTCTTGTATATAGTGTCCAGTTTTTTTTATTTTGTGCTCCTTAGTTTAGTTAACAGTCATGATCCAGGTAACTTTAGGTTAATTAATTACTTTTCTATATTCAGTCTTAACCAACAGGTGGCAGCATTGTTTTACAAACGTGGAACATAAAACACTCAAGCAGCATCTGTGAGGGAGAGGAAATGAAATTTTCTATCAAAATTCCTCCAAATCAAGATTGCTTGTTGCGCCAGCTTCCAGCACCTGCAGTCCCCTGGGTCAGCAAAAGAAATCTAATGCTGTGGATATTTTTGCAGCACAAAACAGGCACCCATTGGTTAAAGCTCCAACGTAGGCACCTTGGGCCTGCTGTGAAAGTGGACAATCTTACCCTTTGTAAGATCGAATATATAATTGAATGAAGTGCCTTCCAGCGTGGCCATGTTCAAGGTCCTGTTTAAAAGCGGTCTAAACAACCATATATAAAGGATTCCTGGAGGTCACTGAGGGCAAGGGATGTGACAATGTGGAACGAAGAGCAGCAGAAAGGTTTCTTCTTTCTCCAAAGCAGTTGCAACAGTCTTGCAATATTCTCTAAGTTCTGGAATTTCTCCTGAGAGTTGGAGGGTGGCTAATGTGAGCCTACTATTTAAGAAAGGAGCAAGCAGGAAAACAGGGAACTACCATCCCATTAGCCTAATATCCGTGGTAATGAAAAGAATAATAGGATTGAACAGAGCCAAAGTGGATTTATGAGAGAAAAATATGTTTGGTTAGTCTGGTGGAGTTCTTTGAGGACCTGATATGTGAAATAGGTAAAATGGGGAAATAACGGAAGTGGTGTATTTGTATTTTTTGGAAAAAGTTCAATAAAATCTCACTCAGAGATTGACCAACAATTTTGTACAAATGAAATTAGAGGCTTTGTACTTAGCTGGATGGAGAATTGGTATTGAACAAAAAGCAAAGAAGTACAATGAATAGATTTTTCAAATTTTGATAGGCTGTGCCTAACAGGGCAATGCAGGGATTAGTGCTGGAGCACCAGCTTTTCACAATCTATAGCAGCCAAGTGAGGTGGAGTACAGAGCAGGATGTAAAAACATGCCAAGGGGCATGAAAAAATTAAGTGAGTGGGAGAAGCAGGTAAAAGTGATACCATGTTGGAAAATGGGAGGATCGCCACTTTGATGCAGGTGACAGAAAAATAGTGTATTTGATAAATGGTGGGAGATTGGGTAGCGTTAATGTTCAAAGGAATCTCGGTGTACTTGACTATGTTAAAGACCAAGCTGCAGATACACTAAGTGATTAAGAAGGCAAACGCTATGATAGTCATTATTACAAAAGGAATTTAATAGCAGGGTAAGGAAGGGCTGCATCTGGAGAATATGCACAGTTTTGGTCTCTTTATCTAAAGAAGGATATCCTTGCCACTGTCGGAGCACAGCAATAGATCACTAAATTGGTTCCAGCAAGAGTAGATTTTTATTTAAAAGACATTAAGTAGACAGAAACTGTATTTAGAAGAATAAGAGGAAATTTCATCAAAATGACGCAATTCTTAAACTGCTTGACGTTTACTGGCTGAGGAATTTAGCAACATGAAAAACAGTTTCAAAATGAATGGAAGCTAGAAGATCCTTCAGTCCAATGGTATTGGACCATGATGTGACTGAGTCACTTGAGGTTGTGGCTGTGGATGTGAAAGGCCTTGATTCATCATGACAAGCAGGCCTTTCCTTGGAGACACTTGCCGCAGAATTGCCCCCATCTTGAACACTTAATTTTTAACTCTTAAGAATAAAGATTACAGTAGGAAACTCAAGGCAATTTCAAATGCTACAGTGACATTCTTTACTTCAATAGTTTACATCTGACAAATGGCTCCACTGAGCTACATACATACAGTGGGAGCACAATGCCTGACAGGACGCCATTGCTGGGACAAAGTAATTCAGATCAATAGTCTAAAAGCTTCTGAGAAAAGAGAAAGCAGGCAATCAAATATAGTGTTGAGAAGGCTTTTTCTCTCAGCACACAATTATTGACAGAGCAATTTATGCTCATGACCACATTTGATGTGCTAAGTGGCAGAATAGGTCCGATTTGAAAGCTTCTTTGATCTCAATCACAATAGTGAAAAATAAATATCTGAAGGTGTCTGATACCTAATCTGCCAAAGGACAATTGACATATCCTGTAATTTGACTCTTGGCTGATACATATGAAAATGTCTCATGCTCTTGCAAACCATAATCTCTTGAGCATTCCCTGCTATGAGTCAGTAGCCTGTGCTCTGCTCACAGTACTGATTGTTTACAAAGCTGTCATTTTTATTTCAGAACTGGTTAGTGCTTATAATTTACATTTGAATAGGAAAGTTTTAAAGACTTGTTCTCATTTATATTAATACCTGCTACCCACATAATTCCATAAGATATATATATATATTCTGCACAGGTAAACAGGAATGTTATGTGAAGATGTTTTTAACCTTTCTCTACTCTAATCTGAGGTTCCGACCTGCTTTAAAAGACCGCTATTATCCAGTGCCAAAGAAAAATAAGGTGACATGCCTTAATGACTACCATCCAGTGTGTTCTGATATCCACTATCATGAAAAGCTTTGAGATGCTTCTCATGATAGTCATTGACTCCAGCCTCCTAGACAACAATTTGCCGACCACCAAAACAGGTCCATGGTGACACCATCTCCCTGGTGCTACACTCAGCTCCGGAGCATCTGGATAGCAAAGATACCTGTGGCAGACTAAAGCTTATTGGCTACAGCTCTGCCTTTGATACTATAATTCCAAGCAAACTCATAGAACTGGAATTCAATACCTCTCCCTGTAACTGGATCCCTTGACTTCCTGACCAACAGATCGTAATCAGTAAGGATAGGCAGCAACACCTCAGTGTTGTCTATCCACAACACTGGTGCCGCACAAGGCTGCATTCCCAGCTCCCTATTGCATTGCATATACGCTCTCAACCAGATAGCCAGATTATGCTCTAACTCCAACTACAAGTTTGCAGATAGTACTGCCATAGTGAGACTTAGCTCAAAAAATGATGAGTTAGAGTACAGGAAGGAGAGAGAGACCCAAGTAGCATGGTGTCACAACAACAGTGTTCCCCTCAGTGTCGGGAAAGGAGCTGTTCGTTGACTTCAGAAAGGGGGGTGGAGCCCATGCCCCTGTTTGCATCATTGGTCCTGAGATGGAGAAAGTTAAGATCCTAGACGTAAACATCAGCAATTACCTGTCCTGGTCCAACCGTGTAAACACTAAGCAAGTGCACATATCTCTGCTTCATCAATAGGCTAGTGAATTTCTACGTGTTCCTATTGGCCCTCACCAACTTTTGTAAGCATCCTTCTGGGATGCATCTCAGCTTGGTACAGCAACTGTTCTGCCCAGGATCGCAAAAAATTGCAGAGAGTTGTGGACACAGCTCAGCACATCATAGAAACCAGCTTCCCCTCCGAGAACTCTGACCTCATTTCTTGCTGCCTTGGCAAAGTAGCCAACATAATCAGAGAACTGGCCCACTCTGGACATTCTCGATTCTCTCGCCACCTGTCAGGCAGAAGAAACAAAAGCCTGAAAGTACATATCACCAGGCTCGAGGTCAGCTTCTGGTTCTCTGTTATCAGATCTTTGAATAGACCTCTTGTACAGTAAGATGGACTCTTGACCTCAGAATCTACCTTGTCACCTTGTTGTCCTCCTGTACCTTACTTCCTTTCCTCCACTAGCCTGCAGCTCACCCTTGGGCAAGGTGTAGAACCTGCTTAGTGCCCCGATCAGGGTCACATGAAGCCAAGAAAGCAGGAAGTGGATGGCCATATGAGCAGCTGGTGCATATCACAAGTCCTGGTTATGTGACCATCGACGCCAGGCAGACAATCTCTGAGGAGTACTGATAATGGCTGGGTTCACCTGACTTGTGAAGACACTGCCAAGAAGAAGGCAATGGCAAGCCACTTCTGTAGAACTTGCCAAGAATAATCATAGTCGTAGACCGTTATCGCCCACGTCAAACAACATGGCACATAATGATGATGACGATGATGACATAAGTTACCAGATCTTTTTGGATTCTGTTCAGATTTTACTTGAATTTATTGTTAAAGGGTTCTACACATGAACTATAAATGGTCGGGCGCTAGGTAGTGCAAGGGAACTGAGGGACCAAGGAGTACAAGTATATAGTTAAATAAAAGCAGGATCAAAGGTAGATAGGGTGGTGAAAATGGTATTTAGCATATTGGCTTTTGCCTGTCAGGGGACTGAGTATAGGAACTGGGATATTATGTTGCAGTTGCACAAGCTATTAGTGCATCTGCATTTGGAGCACCATCCATAGTTTTGGTCATCCTGTTCTAGAAAAGACATAATTCAGCTGGAAAGACTGTAGAAAAGGTTCACAGGGATATCGCCAGGACTGGACAGCCTCAGTTATAGGAAGAGATTGGCTAGGTTAGATGTTTATACTTTGGATTGTAGAAGAATGACTCTGAAATGATTCTGAAAGGCAGCGAGTGTGGGCCTCGTGGTGAGGAGGCTGCAGGTGGGGGGGGGGAGGATGCAAGCTGATGTTCAACTCCACTTTGCTGATTAAAGCTTTCAATGTTCGCTGATTAAAGCAAAGAGGGAGACGGAAACATGGAGGCGAATGCGGAAGGTGAGTGCCAGCTGCCTGCCTTTTGGTAGCTGGTGGCATCACTCTGCCGCCGGAGAGGGGAGACTGTGTAGCCTGCCACCATGCCCAGAGCATGTTACTGAGCTTTTCTCCAGTTGGATATGGATATGGATTTGGACTATGGACTATGGACTTTTTTCAGTCTTATAGTTTTTTATATTCAGTGGGGTCTTTTTGTCTGATCTTTCTTGTTTTTTTTTGTGCAGGGAGGAGGATTTGGGCATCAATGTTCCTGTTCCTTTTTGTTCATTTTTTTGATTGGGGAGGGGGATTTGGGGGTCAATGTTCTTCTGGCATTTTGTGCAGAGGAAGAGGGGTTTGTGGGGTCAATGTTTTATCCAATTTTTTGTTCGTTTTTTGTGCAGGGGAGAAGAGATTTGGGGATTGATGGTCGTATTGCTGTTCTTTTTCTCTTGGTTTTGTGGATATCTGGAGAAGAAGAATTACGGAGTTGTATACTTTGATAATAAATGTGCCTTTGAACCAATGAACCTTTAGAACAGGGCTCAAACTTATAGAGATGTTTAAAATCATGTGAAGCATAGATCAGCATTTTCCCTTAGGGTAGAGGAATCCAAAGCTAGGAGGGATAGGTTTAGGATGAGAGGGGAAAGATTTAAAAGGGACCTGAAAGTGAACTTCTTCAGGCGGAAGATGGTGAGTAGATAGAGAAGACTGCCAGATGAATTGGTTGAAGCAGGGATACCAGTATTCTTTAAGAAGCACTTGAATAGGTACATGGATGGGTGGGGTTTAGAGCAATATGGCCTGAATGCAGGAAACTGGGACTAGCTAGGTAGGCACTGTTGTCAGCATGGACTGGTTGGGTCAAAGAGCCTGAATCCATTATATTGCTCTGACTATATGGCTCTAACAACATCTACTGTCAAAACCTGAGAGGTTCTCTCAGAGGCAATTAAGCATTAGTCAGTTTAGACTATACATTAGGTGGCCACTTTAATAGATACAGAAAGCATCCAATAAACTGGCCACTGAGTGTATGTTCATGATCATCTACTGCTTTGGCTCATCTAATTCAAGGTTCAACGTGTTGGGCATATGTTCTCTGTTGTAACACGTGGTTACTTGTGTTACTGTTTCCTTCCTGTCAACTTGAACAAGTCTGGCCATTTTTCTCACTAACAAGGCATTTTCACTCACAGAACTGCTGCTAACTGGATGTTATTTGTTGTTTTTCACACTACCTATACTTTATACATTATTGTCGCCAAACAATTGATACTAGAACGTACAATCATCACAGAGATATTTGATTCTGTGCTTCCTGCTCCCTGGATTACAAATATTAAATATTAAAAATATTTAAAATAGTAAAATTTAGTAAATATTAAAAATTTAAATTATAAATCATAAATAGAAAATAGAAACATGGAAAGTAAGGTAGTGTAAAAAAAAAACCGAGAGGCAGGTCCGGATATTTGGAGGGTATGGCCCAGATCCGGGTCAGGATCCGTTCAGCAGTCTTTTCAGAGTTGGAAAGAAACTGTTCCCAAATCTAGCCGTACGAGTCTTCAAGCTCCTGAGCCTTCTCCCTTTCTTATTTTCTATAAAGTCTAGAGAAAATCCTAAGAAATCAGCAATTTCTGAGATATTCATATTGGATCATATTTCTTCACCATTCTGATGTTTGATCTGAACAACAACTGAACCTCTTGACCATGTCTGCACGCTTTTATGCACTGAGTTGCTGCCACATGATTGGCTAATTTGATATTTGCATTAACAAGTAGATGCACAGGGGTACCTAATAAAGTGGCCCTGAGTGTATTTAATCTGTTCTAAGTAAGGATAGCAAGCTGCTGTCCCTGAATTTTAATGAACCAGTTACATTTAACAATAATCTGTTTGTTTCATAGTCATCCATACTCATAGTTACTAGCTTTTATAGACCAGTTTTGTGTAACTACTTACACTTAAAATCCCCAAATAGAAGTCAAAGTTATATCTCTGGAATAACAGTCTTGCTCTTATGCTACAATTTCCAACTCATTCTGACTGTTCGTTATTCTGAATGTTATTCATTTTTTAAAATAAAGGAACTATTGCAAGAAGGAATGATGTGAGGTTAAGAGGAAGTGAGGAACACACTGCAAAAACTTTCAGATAATTAACATTTGCTCCATGCCATTTTTTTGCGGTGAATAATAAACTCAATTGTACAAGGAGTTTCTGTAACATGCAGAGTTGCAAGTGCTGTGTATGACACTTGCAGTGTGTTTCATAAGTAGGGTTCTTACAAAAACTACAGGTAGATTTCAGGATTCTAATGTGTCTAGCTACGGTACGCCATTATGAACTATTGTATTTTTTCTCTTGAACAATATATCGAGATTGGAAAGTTAATGCTCAAAGAGAGCTAAATTTAAATGTAATCTTTGTTGATATTTTAATAAAAAGCTGTATTAGAAGCCACCAAAATATTATGCCTTCAACAATGACACTAAAAAGACAAGAATAAAACATTTTCCGACAAGGCCATTCTAAAGCAGCCTTTCTCAACCCTTTAGCCCAAAGGGGTGGGACTCTTGAAAATTATTTTCAGATCTCAGGGAACCCATTCGTAAAAATTATTATATCTACAGGTCATGGTCAGTAAGTTGCTGATATAGTAATCCAAAAATAATTGTCAATGCTGTTTTGAGTAGAGAATGATTTTTTGCCAATATTTCTTGGAAAAAAAAAGTTAAGCTTAGCTTACCTTTCTTGAAATTAATCCCTTTTTTTCCCTTTCATAAATTTTAAAAAATCATATGGCAAACATGGTAAATTTCTGTGAAATAACTGGCTTAAGCCAAATTGGGATTTAATTTTTCTAAAGGTAGGCTTGGTAGATTCAATTTAAATAAAGGTTGTAAATTGATTTTAATTAATGCTATTTATAACTCGAAAAGTTATTGACAATGTTGAATAGTAAAGTTACTAAAAACCATTAACCCAAAGCAATATAAATAAAAATATAGCCTAAGACGCAATTTTATACAATACTTTGCAAAAACATTTTCTTACTAAATGACATGATCAGGCTTAAACATAGGCCTAGTATGTGAAACCTGTGCTTGTGTTTTTGCCGCGCAAGTACTCAATTCTGGGTCAAACTTGAGATAAGCACACACGGATTTCACCTTCAAATGAAATGACCTTATTTCTATCCTTGTTCATGATGCTTGTTAAACAAGAAAAAGCTTGTTCACATGTAAGAAGTTGAAAACTTCAGCAAAATGTTCATTGCCTTCCTAAGAATGGCAGGATACTCTTCTTTCACAGAAATCCAGAACTTGCCCAGGGGCAGGACAATAAATCTCATCTTGACTGCAGCACAATCAGACTGCAGCTCACAAAGTTATTCCTATTCTCTCAAAGTGCTCTGCAAAATCTGGCCTATGGTTTTCTTGAAAGTACTCCTGCAATTCACCTTTCAGCTCAAACACCCTGTTGAGAACTCTTCCTCTGCTAAGCCACCAGATTTCTGTATGTAGCAGGAGATTGGCGTACTCTTTGTCCAGGTTTTCCCACAGTTTTTTTAAAACATTCTCGAGTGAACTGGCCTTTGTTTAATAAAGTTAACTATTTTTGTAGTATCATCCAGAACTTTTTTCATTTCATCTCCAGGAGTTTTTTGACATCTCACCTCTCTGTGAAGAAAGCAGTGTGTTGTGACAACGTCAGGATTTTCTGTTTTTACAAGAGAAACAAAACCTCTCACGGAGCCAGCCGTTGATGGGGCACCATCAGTACAGATGTCAACACAGTCCCTCCAAGACAGACCTTTTGTTTCCAGATATGAAGACAAAACATGAAACATATCTTGGCCTTTGCTTGTTTCACACATCTCTTTGTAACAGAAAAAGTTTTCCTGAATTTCACCATCATTTACAAATCTTACAAATGCTACAACTTGACATTTATTGGTAAAATCTGTTGAGTCATCAATCTGGATAAAGAAGCTGTTGTTTTTCAGTTTATCACACAAAACCTCTTCAGCATCATGTGACATGTCATCAATGCGTGACTTATCGTACTGTTTGAGAGTGAAACATTTTCAATTTCTCATACTGCATCTTGTCCAAGTATTTTACCCATGATAATTTTACATATTGGCACTATTAGGTTCTCATCAACTGTGTGACTTTTCCACTGCACTGGTAGAGTTTGTTCACTCCTATAAGTCAGTCGGCATTATGTAAGGGGAAGTTGGGGGAGGTAATTTGGGAGGGAGAGGCTAACATCACAGCCAAAGCTGGGCCAGTCCATACAATGCTTGGAAAACACACTTCACACTCACCACCAGCCCACTGTCCTCCCCTCCATGCAATGCAGCATTCACCAATTATCAGCCTACCATCCTCTCCTCCGTGCAATACAGCGTTCGCCATCAGCCTGTTGTCCTCCCCTCTGAGCAATACAGCGCTCACTAAAAATCAACAGCCTCCCCTTTCTCACGTCAAGAACTGAGAATAAACACGGTCCCACTGCGCACTGGGCTGAGAAAACTCTCATGAGATTACTAATGGGGCCGCTTGGTAACTGCCCACGACTGCGAGCGCTAGAATCGCGTGCCGTGTCAAATTCCAAAAGCGATGCTTGAGAAACCCTGTTCTGAAGTGTCGAGTGACTGATCGACCTAAATCTACCACCATCACAGAATCCAGCTTCCAGCTAACTCACACTGATAATTTCCTAACTGAATGCTTTGTATTGTGTTCAGTCAAATCGTTCATGAATAATGTATACTTTGAATTTTTTAGAAGTATCTTGATGTGGTAGTAGGAATTGGCTGAGAGCATTGGATACAACTGCTTCTCCTGGAGATCTAAGTTAATTCGCTTAAGATTCAAGTTTGTGGGCTCGAGGTGACTGATGCGGCCAACGGAGGAACTCCAGGCACTTCCACAGGTGGGGCAAGAGGTGCTGCAACGTGAGGATGGTGAGCTGGTGATCTCTTCCTGTCACTTATACAGTCTGTAGCATTTTTACAGTTTAGGTGCAGAGGTTCCCAGGACTCAGTAGGGAATATGCACTTCTTCACAATGTCAGTCTTGGTATAGGACGTGGAACAGTACAGGACAGGAACAGGCTCTTCGACCTATCATGTCTGTGCCTAACATAATGCCAATTTAAACTAAATTTCTTCTGTCTGTACATGGAATACAGTATATCTCCTCATTTCTGCATCTATCTAACAGCACTTAAATGGCACTATCTTCTCTGCTGGCGTGTGCCCTCCTGCAGTACATACCCGACACCAACCACTCTGTGTAAAAAACTTGCTCTGGACCTCCACTTTAAACTTTCTCCCTCTCACCATGCATGCATAGAGTCTGTCATGTAACTTACATAGCCTGCCAGATGGAAAGAACTGAGACTACCTCAATGTTGTATCATTTGTCCCAATGCTTCTGCGCTGTCTTGCTCTTCTCCTCCAGCATCCCTGTGGAATCCATGGCTTTTTTCCCCGGTTCCTCCAGTCTCCTCCCATAGTCTAAAGGACATACCCGGTAGGTTAATAGGTCATTGTAAATTGTCCCATGATTGGGTTAGGGATAATTGGGTTTGTTGGGGGTTGCTGGGGGCGGCATAGCTCAAAGGGCTAAAAGGCTGTATCACTAAATACATAAGTAAAACATCCTCTGGGAGTGAAACTAATCTTAACTTCTTCAGAACCTCTACAAGGACCATTGAATCATTCTCCAGGCCTTAATGGCAAATGCGCAGTTCACAAAGAGGTATCTTGAGGGCTCTGTGCAGTGAGATTGGGGCCCTGATTGTGCAGGACAGATCTGATAAGAAGGGCCCCTCTTATAGCCAGTCAAGGGAGATCTTGGCGCTTGTTTGTGAGTTCTGTGATGAGGCAGTCTGCCAAATAATTTTGACAGTCCACTCTGGTTACCATCCCACAGGATTCACCGTCTCCTTCTCCCACAGGGCCTTCTGGATGTTCCAGGCTGGCTATTGCCTGATAAATCCGCAATCAGGGGTGTTTTCCCACAGGAATTTTTCTACAAAGAACAGGGTGGTTTTGGAAATCCAAATGAATAGAAAATTGCAATGACAATGAGGGCCCATTCTTCGCCACTCTGGGGACAGGCAGAGCCTCTACACATGGTGACACTTAGTGTTTGTGTACTCCCACTCAATGGAGACACACACAAAGGTGGCTATCAGGATGAACAACCACTTTGGATGTGTTTCTCCTCTCTTTCTCTGCAGCCCTGTATATCATGACCCAGTGGATGCTATTCACCTGCGATCTCTAGATGAAGGAAAAGACGGCTTGGGTGTCTGTGACTACACGGGGCAAGCTATGGGCTGCTCCTGCACCATGTAGCTGATGCTGAAGTTGATCGCTCCCACATTCCCAACTTCTCCTTCACATTAGCTACTCCCTCCAGTGCCACATATCCCAGCGCAGCCGAACAAGATTCCCATTACCTGATGGAGAAGCAGATGGAGAATAGGATGGGCCAGTTGTCAAAGAGCAAGGTCTCTCACTTGCTGCAGTTCACCCTGCTCTATAAGGCCACCTCAAGCTGGTTACACAATGCTGATCAATCTGTGGACCAAGTGTGAGCAGGAGACAGTGAAGATGTCCTTTTCGCAGCTTTATGTAACTTATACTGATCCAGGCTGAAAGAGCGTACACAATAAAAGAGCAATCAAACCCTTAATTGTTATCTTTAACTCGGAAGCTGCGGTTCTATCTATTTATTTATTTGAGTGGAGTAGGCCCTTCCAGCCCTTTGATCCACTCTGCCCCAGCAGCCCCACAAATACAAACAAATCTAACCTAATCATGGGCCAATTACAATCTACTCATTATGTCTTTGGACTGTGCAAGGAAACCGAGGCACCCAACAAAAACCCACCCATTCACCGGGGAGGATGGACAGAGACTCCTCACAGAGGACACTGGGATTAAACTCCAAATTCCACTCCGTGTAGTTTTACTTCTTACAGCAGTTTCTAGGTGAAATCCCTTATTATTGGGTGTTCCCGGAAATGCTGCTCGTTAGCCCCTCACTAACAGCCACCGGACCCCGTGGTGAGAAACCCACCTTTCCCAGGCTCCGTACGTCTTGGGTGTGTAGGACTTTGGTCCTGCCAAATCTGTGAGGCTGGGATGTCTCGAGCACCCTGTTTGTGTGAATGCTGTGTGATTTACTGACCCCGGCAATTGCCTATCGGCAAGAAACAACAGATCGTACACTGCATACAGTTATAAGGAAATATATTTAAGAATGTTAACTTAACCAAACGGTTATTAAAGGAAACAAAGAAAAAAAAAACAAAAAGTATCCATTATTCTTAAACAGTCAAATGTGCAATTAATTGGAGCTCATCTTGAACTTCTCTGTAACTCACGCACTGGACCCTTGGTCTGCGTGAAAGCACATACCATCTTCCGAATGTTGCTCAAATCCTTCTTGAACAAACAGTTCTCCTACAAGAGTATTGGTCCTTCCTCCTTGAAGCCATTCATTTGCACAAAGCATCCTGTGCAACAGGGACGGCCTCGTCGGCTATCTTCCTTCCTGTCTTCTCCCAGTTCCTGTCAAAAAAAACCTCAACCCAGCATTCTCCAGAACCTTCTCCCAGTTCCACCATCCTGATTGGCTGACAGCACATTCCTAAGTTGAACAACAAAGCCTCTTATCTCAGCTCAAACTCAAGCAAGCTGAAAGTAGAACAAAGGATGAGGCTTTTCATTCTAGGACGAGGGAGATGTCCTCCTTTTTTAAAGAAAGGGGCTTCCCTTCCTTCACTATCAACTCTGCTCTCAAACGCATCTCCTCCATTTCACGTACATCTGCTCTCACTCCATCCTCCCGCCACCCCGCTAGGAATAGGGTTCCCCTGGTCCTCACCTACCACCCCACCAGCCTCCGGGTCCAACATATTATTCTCCGTAACTTCCGCCACCTCCAACGGGATCCCACCACTAAGCACATCTTTCCCTCCCCCCCCTCGCTGCTTTCCGCAGGGATCGCTCCCTACACAACTCCCTTGTCCATTCGTTCCCCCCCCCATCCCTCCCCACTGATCTCCCTCCTGGCACTTATCCTTGTAAGCGGAACAAGTGCTACACATGCCCTTACACTTCCTCCCTTACCATCATTCAGGGCCCCAAACAGTCCTTCCAGGTGAGGCGACACTTCACCTGTGAGTCGGCTGGGGTGATATACTGCGTCCGGTGCTCCCGATGTGGCCTTTTATATATTGGCGAGACCCGACGCAGACTGGGAGACCGCTTTGCTGAACACCTATGCTCTGTCTGCCAGAGAAAGCAGGATCTCCCAGTGGCCACACATTTTAATTCCACATCCCATTCCCATTCTGACATGTCTATCCATGACCTCCTCTACTGTAAAGATGAAGCTACACTCAGGTTGGAGGAACAACACCTTATATTCCGTTTGGGTACCCTCCAACCTGATGGCATGAACATCGACTTCTCTAACCCACTAATGCCCCACCTCCCCCTCGTACCCCATCTGTTATTTATTTTTATACACACATTCTTTCTCTCTCTCTCCTTTTTCTCCCTCTGTCCCTCTGAATATACCCCTTGCCCATCCTCTGGGTTCCCCCCCCCCCCGTCTTTCTTCCCGGACCTCCTGTCCCATGATCCTCTCATATCCCTTTTTGCCTATCACCTGTCCAGCTCTTGGCTCTATCCCTCCCCCTCCTGTCTTCTCTTATCATTTTGGATCTCTCCCTCCCCCTCCCACTTTCAAATCTCTTACTAACTCTTCCTTCAGTTAGTCCTGACGAAGGGTCTCGGCCCGAAACGTCGACTGTACCTCTTCCTAGAGATGCTGCCTGGCCTGCTGCATTCACCAGCAACTTTGATGTGTGTTGCTTGAATTTCCAGCATCTGCAGAATTCCTGTTGAAAGCAGAACAGACTGCTCTTACAGAACTGCTAAAATGAAATACCTACAGTGTAGCACTAAAAACCTTAACCAAGGCCTTACGGAGGCTGTTATGCTGCTAGCTCCTGATGTGGATATTGATGACAATCTCCATTTATTGTATGTACTTCTTTAATTGGAAAATTTCCTAATGGGTTGCATTTAGGCCTGATATGGCAATTGCTCAGCTCTGAACTGGTAGAACCTGAAAGACTGGTAAGCAAAGCCGAGGCCATCAGGGGCTAGTCACATCCCTCCATTTAGTCCATCTTCACAATGTGTTGTATCAGGAAAACTAAGATTTATTCAAAGATGCCTGCTACCCTGACTATTCTCCTTTCTCTCTTCTACCTTCTAGCACATACATTGAGCACGTCTACATGGAGTGCTGTTGCAGGAAAGTAGCATCCATCATCATGGACCCCCACCGCCCAAGTCATGCTCTCTTCTCGCTGCTGCCATGAGGAAGAAGGTACAGGATCCTGAGGATTCTCACCACCAGGTTCAGGAACAGTTATTACCCATCAGCCATCAGGCTCTTGAACCAGGGTGGATAATTTCACTCAACTTCACTCGCCCCATCACTGAACTGTTCCCACAACCTATGGACTCTCTTTCAAGGGCTCTTCATCTCATGTTCTCGATATTTATAGCTTATTTATCATTATTATTGCTTTCACTTTGTATGTGCACAGATAATTGTCCCTTTCACACTGGTTGAAAGCCCAGTTGGTGTGATCTTTTATTAATTCTATTATGGCTATTGAATTTATTGAGTATGCCCACAATAAAATGAATCTCAGGGGTGTATGCACTCTGATAACAATTTTACTTTGAGCTTTGAGAAGGTACAGCAGCTTGAGAGCCTGGATGACCAAACACAATAACAGTGTCTTCCCCACTGCTATCAGACTTCTGAACCAATCAGCTCTTTCACATCTCCTCCCTGATGGTGCTGCCAAATTCTCATTTCTACCCCTTCCATTGTTATCACTTTAGCTTTCCCTCATATGCAATATTGGTGTTGGTTTATTATTGTCACATGAACCAAAATACAGTGAAAGGCTTGTCTTGCATACTGTTCATAGACCATTCCATCATTTTTGCACTTATCACTGCATCTATTGTTGTATTCTTTACTCTTGTGAGCTGCATGAGAATAAGAAATTTCATTACACCCTTGTGTATAACACAATAAACCAATCTAATCCGAATCATTTAATTGACTTTCAGTAAATCCTATCCAATCACTGAGCACATCTACATGAAACGCTGTCATAGGAAAGCAGCATCCATCATCAGAGATCCGCACCACCCAGGCCATGCTCTTTTCTTGCTGTTGCCATCAAGTATAAGGTACAAGAGCCTCAGGACTCATTCCACAGGGTTCAAGAACAGTTACTACCCCTCAACCATTGCGCTCTTGTACAAAAGGGAGTAACTACACTCACCTGCTCATCCATTGAGATGTTCCCACAACTAATTATCTCACTTTATCTTGTTATCTAATGTCTCATTATTTATTGCTATTTATTTATATTTGCATTTGCACAGTTTGCTATCTTCTGCACTCTGGTTGATCTTTCATTGATCCCGTTATAGGTACCATTCTATAGATTTGCTGAGTATGCCTGCAGGAAAATGAATCTCTGGGTTGTATGTGTTGATATATATGTACTCTAATAGTAAGGTTTACTTTGAACTTTGATCATAATTATGATTGATTGCAGCCACCCGAGCTCGGACATTTTTCACAAACTCTGAAGAGAGGGAATCTGTGCAGACGTGGTCATGGAAATATGTTTCAACTTTCTAATTCTATAAATTGGGTAAAGATGATGGAAATGATGCAGACTTGGGGAAGACCAGCGGGACTGTGAAATTAGAATTGGAAAGAATGAAGAACAGAAACATTACTGAGAAAGAAGAACTGTAGTAAACTCCTGACTGGGTGGCCACTCACTGGCTTTCAGAGCAAGTGATCAGCTGAAAAAATCAACTCATTTCAAGAGTGCCAGCAATAAATGAGACAAACTGAAAATTGGAAAGAACAAACAAGAGCAAGAGAATAAACTTAAGAGAGCGTTCTTACCTCACCACATTTTGCAACCTATTTCATGACTGTATGGAGCAGAGGGATGCAAGGAATTTATTAAGTATTGTATAAGTGCAATTTGCTTATTACTCAAGCCTTTACTGATTAACAGGCCTGTTGTTCCCTCAAGAACAAATATTTCAATACTTCCTCAAACAAGAACACAAGAAATAGAGGCTGAAGACTGCTATTTTTAGTTGGTAATTGGTTTATTATCGTCCCTTGTACAGAGATACAGTGAAAAGCTTTTACTTGTATCCACCCAGACAGATCACTCCATAAATAAGTACAAAAGGACAAAAAAATTATACTTGCAATAAAATTGCAATGTACACAGGCAATTTAAGTGCAGGGGCCATGGTGAGCTAGGTTGTCCGTCCCTTCTGCTTGCGCCACCATTTATACAGATAGTGGGTGATCTTTTACCTCAGCTCCATTTTTCTGCATTAATTATATCCCTTGATTCCCTTAATCTCTAAAACTCGACCAAATTCTAAAGTGAAAATACATAGGGACTGATGCTCCACACCTCCTTATGTAGAGAATTCCAGAGATTCACCACCTCTGGGTAAAGAAATTTGTTTAAATCTCAGTCAGGAGGAATGGGACTCTTATTCCAAGGCCATGACTTTCACTGTTTGGCACTCTGACCAGGAGAAGTATCAGTCTTGTATCTACTCTGTAATGATTTTTTCACTTAGATCTCCTTTACTTCTTCTTAATTCTAGAGTTTAAAGGTCCAGTCTGCTTAATCTCTTCATTTCTTTTCATACATAACAAAACTGTTCAGCTACCCTCCAACCATGGAGGCGCCTGCTAGGTTGCTCATAGATAGCAATGAGTTCTTCTCAAATGGGCTTATTAGCATCCTTCTCTGCTGTAATTCTGTTTGATAATGCTCCTATGAAATATTTAAAGATATTATTGGTGTTTGTAAATGTAACTTATGATATGATTATTGCGAAAGGCTGTTTTAAGATGCTGACAAAGGGAAATCTTGGCATGATCTGAAAGACAATGATACAATTCAAGGACATCAAGAGTTCAAGCAGGCAGCGTGCAATTATAAAAACTGCAAATCAAGCAATTCATGAAGTAATGCAATTTGTACAAAGGAACATCGCACCCTCCTTTGGGAAACATACAGCAACCGCCAGAGGCAAAGATTCATCAGGGTCATAAGACCATAAGACATAGGAGGAGAATTAGGCCATTCAGCCCATCGAGTCTGCTCTGCTATTCCATTGTGGCTGATCCCGGATCCCACTCAAACCCATAGACTTGCCTTCTCGCCTTTCCTTTGATGCCCTGACTGATCAGGAAATGATCAACTTCTGGCTTAAATATACGCACAGGCTTGTTCTCCACCACAGTCTGTGGCAGAGTATTCCACAGATGTACTACTCTTGGCTAAAAAAAATTCTTCCTTATCTCTGTTCTAAAGGGGCACTCTTCAATTTTGAGGCTGTGCCCTCTTGTTCTGGATACATTCCCTCGACATCCACCCCATCTAGTTCTTCAACATTCAGTAGGTTTCAATGAGATCCCCCCATCTCATTCCTGTAAATTCCGGTGAGTACAGGCCTAAAGTTGCCAAACGCTCCTTATATGTTAACCACTTCATTCCCGGAAAGCATAAAAACAAAAGTAAAAGTAGGCAACACAGTCCCTCAAGTCAACTTACTAGCTGGTTCTAAACTTTAAGTACATATTTCTGTCCTGTCACCTGATCCCTCTGCATAAGATCTGCTTCTCTTATAATCTTATTTGATTCTGTGATGTCCACTCTTACTTTTCTAAACTGCAATGATGAAATGCCCACCGTGCTGAACCTCTCCATATGGGACTAGCTCCTCTTTCCTGGAATTAATCCATTGTATCATCCCCAAAACCAAAGTTCACTTTGTTTGGAAAGGAGATCAAGCTGTCGCACAAGAATCTAAATGTGGTGTCACTAATCAGTGTACAATCATTCCAAGATTGCTTTATGCTTCTACTTATACTTAAGCCTTATGCATGTCCACACACCATTTGCACTTCCCAAAAGTTTGCTGTCATTCTATACCAACCTCCTCTACTTCATGCACAATTACACCAACATCCCCTAAAGCCCCCTTATGATGGCCTCATAAGGAATTTGGGGCTACCTGGAAAGCATAAGTTGGCTGACTGCTGGGCGGCCATGCCCTATGTGTTGGAGAGACAGATGCCAAACCTGCCAGTTTTCCTGGTGAAACCTGAGGATGGGAATGGGCCTGTCAAGGTTCTCCATCAGAACCACCCGTTGCCCCTGGGTCAAGAGGTGCAGGTAGACCCAGAGCCCGACTTGGAGCCTACACCTAGTAAGAAGACTCTGCGGAAAAGTGGGGCAACTACCAGGCCCCCAACAGGCGAGGTTAGGCCGGCCCCCACCCCTGAGAGGGATACTGATTCACAGGATGAGGACCTGGATGTGTGGTATATGCTGCTTTTCACTAACTGCCCATTGATTGATGAAGAGGCTCCCGGAAATTCTTCCATTGAGACAGGTGAAGTGGGGGGTGGGGGGCTATCTGTGGGAAGCCGGGACTCTGCAGGGGTGGAAGCGGAGTTTGGCCACAGAACAGAGGGCCCCGAGTTGCAGGTGGGCACGAGTAATAGATCGGGGGAGGCCTCGCCAGGTAGACCAGTAGTGTAGGTGAGGGGGTACGGAGGTCTCTGAGAATTAGGAGACCACCAGATAGGCTGGCCTATGTAGCACCAGGGGAACTGAGTGTGACCCCCTACTGTGCTGAGGAGCTATGTCACTGCCTTTTACACCTGGATTGGGCTTTGTGTTTTGCAGGAAGGGTTGGCGAATTATCTCAACATCATGAGGACATAATTAAATTTGGTGGGGGGAGAGTGTAATATGCTGTAAGATTTCACTGCTAATGTAATGGTTTCTCTATAGCAGCAATGATTGGGTTATGACTAGAGATGACGGTGTTTGGAATGCTGGGGCTATCCAGTGAGAGGAATGTTGTTCTTTCTTGTGAGTCTGGAAGAGGGATTTTCGCAGTCTTTTGCCGGGGAGAGATGAAGAGAGAAGACGTGAATGGAGGGAGTTGGTAGACTGCCAGACAGAGTGGACTTGGAGCGAGGGTCCGAAGGGCAGCGACGACCGGAGGAGGTCGATGGTGGACGATCAGCTTATCAGTGAGCTCCAACATTGTACAATAGACTGTTTCAGAAGATTGGCCCCTTTTTCGTTTTTTTTGTTTTCTTTACTCAAAGAGTCAAAGTAAGAATTATAAAGCTGAATCGTTTAATCGCATATTGTGTACTGTTTGTTATTTTGAGGTACTGATTTGTAACAGGGGACACATCGCACAGCATCCACCCAAATGAGATTTCTTAAGTTTGACTATATTAAGCTGCTCGCCAAAGTAAGAGTTACACATAGGTAAGAGGGGCAAACCTTTTATCCCCAAGATCATCATGGGAAATCTGAGATCCTTTGGAAATAAGATGGACAAGTTTGGCGCACTGATTAAGACCCAGAGGGAATGCAGTGCAGAGATTTTACACTTAACTGAGATCTGGCTACACACATATTTCCTGGACCATAGTGCTACTGTACTTGGCTTCAAGACCATCTGAAATTAATGTACTAAGTGTCAAGCATAATAGCTGTATTATGCCTCCTGGTTGTCAAACCTCTTCCTGTTCTGACATTATATCATCAACCTAAAACATTAAATCTCCTTTACCCTTCACAAATATTTACTTTGGATTTTCAACATCTATTGTATATGGTGACCTTAGCACCAATGAGTTTTGTAATATTCCTCAAAGACCGTCCAGCAGAGTTCTCACTTGACCAAGAGAGTAAACTATATTCTGGGGTAACTTCAGAAAATGTTGAAAATATGGAAAATCTGTTTGTGTGAAATACCAGTCATCTGAATTTTAAATTCTGATTCTCGGTTCACAGAGACGACCTGACCTACTGAGTGCTTCCAGCTCTTCCCTGTTTATGTTTCAAAGTTCTGTCAGTTGGAGTATTTTGCTTCCAAAGATTCTATGAATTTTTTGGTTATATACTCAAGGAATTAGGCAAGATATCGAAAGCTTTTGAAGCAGTTACAACAGCTATTTCTCTTGTATTGCTACCAATCTATCACCCCAGTCAAGCATCTGGTTGGGACAAATTAATTATGCAAAAACTATTCCAGTTATTGGTAGAGCAACTATGCATATGACCATGTTTGATAAGGTAAGTAATAAAATTTTATCTGGTATGGCAGCCCTCCTTGATCTCTGGAAGAAGGGGGCTAAATAATTTAGCTGTCGGTACTTTGCTTGATGTAGGCCAGTTAACATAAATCTATTACCTTATATTGGTTGATGCAAATGAGAATATCTCATGGTCCTGTCAGTTTATATCTTGAGCAGACAGACCTCTCCAGTGAGCCAGCATGCTGTGTTCTGTAGACTTTTAATTTCAAAACTGATTACTGCTTTTACTTTAGATTCAAACAGGTTTTGTTTTTAAAAACTCTTTGGTTCCTACTTGTACTAATACCTGCTATTCCTTTGCTGTAACCACAAAAATATCTCCTATCTAATAATTTTCTAATAAGGGGGGCTAGCAGAGAAGTTTATTTTTTTTATATGGTAGGGAAAAGGTCTACTTTTACTATACATCCTTTTCTCAAAATGATTTGATTTAAAAGTACAGAAGAGAGAAAAAATTGCCCATTGTTATTTAATATACTTATTAGCATATTAGATAATATTTTATTGGTCAAGCAAAGTACACATCTTATTTCAAAGACTAGTTCATCGGTATATTTTCATTCTCACAGCACACTCAGATAATCTTTTAAATGTAATTTTATCTCATTGCTAACTGTTTTAAAGATGAACATTTGTTTTTCATTTCTGATTATGCAAATATCATCGATGCAACACAATCCTCAGCACTTTTGCGACAGAAACCTGACTCCTCTAATAATATAAAAGAATTTTAGTCATCTTTGGTAATTAGATTTATGCTGGTAGTGAGTTCAGCTGAAATCTCAACAGCTTACTTGTCATTGCTGGCTATTTCTGTTGCAAATTTTCATAATATTGGCCTTAAGGGATCAATGGACAAAATGGAATAACCATAATATAAATAAAGAATAGATTTACCTTATGGATCTGGTAAGGTCGAGAAATTTAAGGTGGGGGGGATTATATGGGAGGCAGGGTTTAAGGGTCGGCACAACATTGAGGGCCAAAGGGCCTGTACTGTGGTGTACTATTCTATGTTCTGCGTTAAGTGTCACAGCATTTGTACAAGAAGAAATTAAATAAACAATTTTAAAAATTCAGAACCGTGGACTCCAAGATGTTTCAAAATCTTGAGATTGAGAATACTGATGAAGCTGAGATCCATCCGAAGATATGCTAGGACATATCATCGATGATGTAACCTGGGGTCATCAGGTGCTTCATGTCTTTCAACATCAGCCACTCACGCCCAAGTGACCCAGCCAGGACTGATAGGCCCTGGCTCGTGTCCCAGCAGTATTGGCACACAGGTCACACCTCTTGATCCGCAGTCATCTGTTCTTGGTTGTCACACAGAATATTCCTGGGTGTCACTAGCTGAGCCAGTGCTGGGACACAAAAATACTTTCTTTCATGATATTTTTCATTTGCTTCCAAATTCAGAAAGGCTGTAACAACAACATGAACACTAGCTGCTCAGAAGCATTGGCTGGTGTTAAGTTAACACTACAGGATTGATACACAGGTTATGACTCCGAGAGCCAAGTACTGATAAAAAAAATTGATTGACCACATTAAGGCAATACAGCCAATACAGTATTCCCTAGAGCAGCCTTTCTCAACCTTTTTGCCCTGGAAGAACCTTTGAAATAATTTTCAGGTCTCAGGGAACCCCTACATAAAAATTATTATATCTACAGCTCACAGTACATTAAAGTGATCGGTAAGTTGTAGATATGTTTCGTTTAAAGTCTGTCCCAAGCCTTGTGGCCCATCAGGCCAATGCTTATGCTGGTTTCTGTGGCGTGAAGTGACTGAGAATACGAGACTCCCCCCTGGATAGGACACCAGTCTATCACGAGGTTAACCCCCAGCATTTCCCAGTACCCATTTTCAGCAGGGTGGACTGGAGCAGTGTGTGGTTAAGTGCATTGCTCAAAGACACAACACGCTGCCTTGACCGAGACTTAAAAACCCACGACCTTTAGATCGTGAGCCCAACACCCTAACCACTTGGCCACGCGCCACACAAGTTGTAGATATGATGATCCAAAAATAATTGTCAATGCTATTTTGAGTCGAGAATGAATTTTCTTGAGAAAAGAGATAGTTAAGCTTAGCTTACCTTTCTTGAAATTAATCTCTTTCTTTCCCTTTCATAAATTTTTAAAACTCATAAGGCGAACATAATAAATTTCTCAATTTTGGGCAGAATTTGAGATTAGCATACATGGATTTCACCTTCAGTTTAAATGAGACAATTTCTATCCTTGCTCTTGATGCTTGTTAAACAAGACAAAGCTTGCTCATACACTTAAGAATTTGAAAACTGAAGCAAAATGTTCATTGCTCCCCTATGATTGGCAGGATAATCTTCTTTCACAGAAATCCAGAACTTATCCAGGGGAAGGTCAGTAAATCTCATCTTGAGTGCATGATCAGAGTGCAGCTCACAAAGTTCTTCCTCTTCTCCCAAAGTGAAGTTCTCAGGCTGAGCGGAAGATTCAGAGAAATGATCCCTCACCCATTCATATACGTGTTGAAAGGGAGGAAAATACTGTCAATTTTGTTCTGTAGTTCTTCCAGGAGGAATTCAACAAGACTGGAGACTTTCTGATATCTTCCTAGCTCTCAAGTCCAAGCAGCAGTGGAAACGTTTCAAGATTTCCTTTTGCAACATGATTTTTCCAAAGAGTTAGTTTCCTTTTAAATCCAAGAATCTTGTCACTTGAAGTCAAAACATTTTCTTCAAGGCTCTGCAGAGACTTGCTCGACTGGTTCATATGATGAAAAATGTCTGTTAGGTAGGCTGGTTTCTGCAGCCATTCTTCATCTTCAAAGCACTCTGCAAAATCTGGCCTACTATTTTCTTGAAGGTACTCCAGCAATTCACCTTTCAGCTTGAACACCCTGTTGAGAACTCCTCCTCTGCTCAGCCTACAGATTTCTGTCTGTTTGTATCAGGAGATTGGTGTGTTCGTTTGTCCAGGTTTTCACACAACTTTTTAAACATTCTCAAGTGAACTGATCTTAAAGCTACTAACTAACTGGCTTCTTGAATCTTTCACTGACTGTGACTTTATTTTCAAAATTTTTAATCTGTTTGTTTTGAGATTCCAATAGTTGTCTAAAATAATCAGCACTTTTACACGTCACATGGCTGTGATTTGTGGTTAAGTGTCTTTTCAATTTTGCTGGAGACATTGCTACATTTGTAAGTTGTTTGCCACAGACTAGGCACAATGAAATAGGACAGCCTGGATCACCAGTCTGTGTAAAACCCATTGGAAAGTAGCTCTCATTGCAAAGACAGTTTTTTTTAGTGTCCGTTGTTGTACTGATGCAGTAAAATGACTCAGAAGATTACTTTATTCATCATTTACTTTATCAGAATTGTCTGTAGGCCCAGGCCTAGAATCCTCCTTTTCCACCTCACACCTCCATTTCAAGGATCGCCACACTGGACCATCTTTAGAATTTTCCCTCCAATTTTCTACTACACTGGTAGTTTGTTCGCTCCCATAAGTCAGTCGGTAGCGCATAAGGGGTAGTTGGGGGAGATAATTCAGGAGTGGCAGGCTGACGTCACAGCCCAAGTTGGGTGAGTCCATTCAATGCTTGGAAAGTGCACTTCATGCTCCTCATCAGCCTACCGTCCTCTCTCCATGCAATACAGTGCTCACCAATTATCAACGGCCTCCCCTACCTCATGTCAAAAACTGAGAAGGGACTGAACCAAATAAACACGGTCCTACCGTGCACTGCCATACTGGGCTGAGATTGCTAATGAGGCTTTTTGATCACTGCCCAGCACCGCGAGCGCTCGCACCGTGCGCTGCACCAAGTTCCGAATACAATGTTCATTTTTTTTTAATCACGATCTCTCGTGGAATCCCTAGTGACCTCTCATGGAACCCCTGTTGAGAAATCCTGCCTGAGAGGAACCTGGTTTGTTCTGACAGCGAAATCAGCCACAATAGTCTGTTCCATTTTGAACACTTGTAATTAGTGATGTCTTATTGAATTTACTCTAAAATTTTTCTCACGAACTCAATAATGTTGCACTTATATAGTTTACCTTGAGATTATTTACAAATGCATCTCTTAATACAATAATCCTGCTGGCACAGACTGGACGCAGGAGTGCAGAGATAACTTCACTCACCCCAACACTGAACTGATTCCACCGCATATGGACTCACTTTCAAGGACTCTACTACTCAGGTTTCAATATTCACACATCAAAGTTGCTGGTGAACGCAGCAGGCCAGGCAGCATCTCTAGGAAGAGGTGCAGTCGACGTTTCAGGCCGAGACCCTTCGTCAGGACTAACTGAAGGAAGAGTGAGTAAGGGATTTGAAAGTTGGAGGGGGAGGGGGAGATCCAAAGTGATAGGAGAAGACAGGAGGGGGAGGGATGGAGCCAAGAGCTGGACAGGTGATAGGCAAAAGGGATACGAGAGGATCATGGGACAGGAGGTCCGGGAAGAAAGACGGCGGGGGGGGGGGACCCAGAGGATGGGCAAGGGGTATATTCAGAGGGACAGAGGGAGAAAAAGGAGAGTAAGAGAAAGAATGTGTGTATAAAAATAAGTAACAGATGGGGTACGAGGGGGAGGTGGGGCATTAGCGGAAGTTAGAGAAGTCGATGTTCATGCCATCAGGTTGGAGGCTACCCAGACGGAATATAAGGTGTTGTTCCTCCAACCTGAGTGTGGCTTCATCTTTACAGTAGAGGAGGCCGTGGATAGACATGTCAGAATGGGAATGGGATGTGGAATTAAAATGTGTGGCCACTGGGAGATCCTGCTTTCTCTGGAGGACGGAGCATAGGTGTTCAGCAAAGCGGTCTCCCAGTATGCGTCGGGTCACTTCTCACGCTCTTAAACTTTTCGATGATTTTAAGTTCCCTGGCCCCCACCGCTTTATTTTCACCATGGATGTCCAGTCCCTATATACTTCCATCCCCCATCAGGAAGGTCTCAAAGCTCTACACTTCTTTTTGGAAACCAGACCTAATCAGTTCCCCTCTACCACCACTCTGCTCCATCTAGCGGAATTAGTCCTTACTCTTAATAATTTCTCCTTTGGCTCCTACCACTTCCTCCAAACTAAAGGTGTAGCTATGGGCACCCATATGGGTCCTAGCTATGCCTGCCTTTTTGTTGGCTTTGTGGAACAATCTATGTTCCGTGCCTATTCTGGTATCTGTCCCCACTTTTCCTTCGCTACATCGACAACTGCATTGGCGCTGCTTCCTGCACGCATGCAGAGCTCGTTGACTTTATTAACTTTGCCTCCAACTTTCACCCTGCCCTCAAGTTTACCTGGTCCATTTCCGACAGCTCCCTCCCCCAGTGATGTCTACTATAAGCCTACTGACTCTCACAGCTATCTGGACTATTCCTCTTCTCACCCTGTCTCTTGCAAAAACGCCATCCCCTTCTCGCAATTCCTCCGTCTCCGCCACATCTGCTCTCAGGATGAGGCTTTTCATTCTAGGACGAGGGAGATGTCTTCCTTTTTTAAAGAAAGGGGCTTTCCTTCCTCCACTATCAACTCTGCTCTTAAACGCATCTCCCCCATTTCACGTACATCTGCTCTCACTCTATCCTCCCACCACCCCACTAGGAATAGGGTTCCCCTGGTCCTCACCTACCACCCCACCAGCCTCCTGGTCCAATATATTATTCTCCGTAACTTCCGCCACCTCCAACGGGATCCCACCACTAAGCACATCTTTCCCTCCCCCACTCTCTCTGCATTCCGCAGGGATCGCTCCCTACGCGACTCCCTTGTCCATTCGTCCCCCCCATCCCTCCCCACTGATTTCCCTTCTGGCACTTATTCATGTAAGCGGAACAAGTGCTACACATGCCTTTACACTTCCTCCCTTACCACCATTCAGGGCCCCAAACAGTCCTTCCAGGTGAGGCAACACTTCACCTGTAAGTCGGCTGGGGTGATATACTGCGTCCGGTGCTCCCGATGTGGCCTTTTATATATTGGCGAGACCCGACGCAGACTGGGAGACCGCTTTGCTGAACACCTATGCTCTGTCCGCCAGAGAAAGCAGGATCTCCCAGTGGCCACACATTTTAATTCCACATCCCATTCCCATTCTGACATGTCTATCCATGGCCTCCTCTACTGTAAAGATGAAGCCACACTCAGGTTGGAGGAACAACACCTTATATTCCGTCTGGGTAGCCTCCAACCTGATGGCATGAACATCGACTTCTCTAACTTCCGCTAAGGCCCCACCTCCCCCTCGTACCCCATCTGTTACTCATTTTTATGCACACATTCTTTCTCTTACTCTCCTTTTTCTCCCTCTGTCCCTCTGAATATACCCCTTGCCCATCCTCTGGGTCTCCCCCCCCCCCCGTCTTCCTTTCCGGACCTCCTGTCCCATGATCCTCTCGTATCCCTTTTGCCTATCACTTGTCCAGCTCTTGGCTCCATCCCTCCCCCTCCTGTCTTCTCCTATCATTTTGGTTCTCCCCCTCCCCCTCCAACTTTCAAATCCCTTACTCACTCTTCCTTCAGTTAGTCCTGACGAAGGGTCTCGGCCCGAAACGTCGACTGCACCTCTTCCTAGAGATGCTGCCTGGCCTGCTGTGTTCACCAGCAACTTTGATGTGTGTTGTTTGAATTTCCAGCATCTGCAGAATTCCTGTTGTTCAGGTTTCAATATTTATTGCTTAAGTGTTTATTTATTTTCTTTTTTATGTTTGCACAGCTTGTTGTCTTTTGCACAATGGTTGTTTGTCTGCCTTTGTTGTGTGTGCTTTTTCATTGATTCTTTTGTGAATCCGTGTAGTTACTGTGACTGCGGGCTGGAAAGTGAATCTCAGGGTTGTATATGGTGACATAAATGTACTTTCTTAATAAATTTACTTTGAACTTTGAGACCCAAAACTGGGGCTAGGGGTGCTGAATCTTGCCCTCTCCAATCCCAATGATTAGATTTTCTGTTCCTGGTAGTGTTAGGAAGAATGGCCACAGCATAATTCTCAACAAAATAACATTCTGTCACAATATCCACAACACTTTTCATCCCTCCAGGTGCCTCCACAGTTCTCCTAAATGGAATTTGTTAGGAAGTAATGGAACAGTTAAAATTTGGGCATCCTTGAAACACTCTCTCTGGCTATCCATCCCATAGGATGATGATGGTTCCTTTTAGTCAGTTAGTGGGGTGGTACCCCACTTCTCAGAAAGGAACAGTGTGTGCGTGAATGGATTTTAGGTGAGTAGGAGGTTTCACAGATCCAGACCCACCCTCTCGACATCCCTTCCTGGATCCAGCGGCATGGTGGGGTCCAAGACAGCTGGGGGGAAGTTCTGTTGCAGTGAATGGCCAGAGCGAGCTTCGATGCAAGGGATGCCCTTTCCGTGCTTCACAGCACGTGCCTGCTAGATGGCCGTTGACCTTACGAGAGGGTTCATCCGCCCTTTGACAGGTCTTGTTTTTCATCCTGCACCCTTATAGCCACCCTCCTCACCAGGCAAGCCCGGTGGGGGAGCCGGTTTAGTCACCGACCACCCAACCAAGCGACAGGTAGTACCGGGTTACATGGTACCAGTAGCACTCAGACGAGTGCCCTGACCATCCTTGAAACACTAGGGGAGAGGGGAACACCAGGCTTCTTTCTACACAACCCTTAACCTGAGGCCAACCATACTCCATCATTGCCATCAGATGAGGCCAATTCTCACTGCCTAGGTAAAGCAGTCAACATAATAAAAGAACCCACCCCCTTGGATATTCACTCTTCTCCCCCACTTCCATCAGGAAGATACAAAAAAGCCTGAAAGCAGGTACCACTAGTCAGAAGGACAGATTCTACCCCACTGTTATAAGTCTATTGAGCAGTCTCCTGGCATGATATGATTGGTTCTTGATCCCTGTAGACCTGGTTGTAGTCTTGAACCTTACAGTCTGGTACACTGTACATTCTCTGCATCTGTAATACTTAATTCTGCACTCATGGCATGACCAAGTGTCCAGCGGTATAACCGGATGGGCAGGCTGGGCTCATCAGCCTTGGTTGGTAGCTGGCCTAGGAGAAGGACAGCTCCAATTCCAAACCTGGGTGGATGGGGCTCGTTGGCCTTGCCAGGCAATCTGTCTATGGGAAGGAAAACTCTGATACTCAATCTGCAGCCTTGGAGTCACAGCAGTTGTCATAGCTCACTGTACCATTGTGGAACGTCCCCAGGCCTAAAGAATGGAATCAGTCCGCACGCACCGATCCTCAATATAAACCTACATAACGCAGGCGGGAAGAAAAGTCCTACAGCAATGAAGATATTCCCTCTTGATCTTCGCAAACGAAGAAGGGGTAAGGGTAGGCCATTTAGAACAGAGTTGAGGAAAAACTTTTTCACCCAGAGAGTTGTGGATCTGTGGAATGCTCTGCCTCAGAAGGTAGTGGAGGCCAATTCTCTGGATGCTTTCAAGAAAGAGTTAGATAGAGCTCTTAAAGATAGTGGAGTCAAGGGATGTGGAGAGAAGGCAGGAACCGGGTACTGATTGTGGATGATCAGCCATGATCACAATGAATGGTGGTGCTGGCTCAAAGGGCCATATGGTCTACTCCTGTACCTATTGTCTATTGAACCAGCCATCAACATCACCCATACCCCAACAAAACCTGTATCAGCCTATAGAAAGCAAATGAGCATTGGGTTTCACTTCTAAAAGTGCAGAACTGAAAAGTAGAGATACGTAGTATGTTTCAATCTTTGACCCTGGATTAAGTTGTACTTAGGCAATCAAGCACAGTCCCGAGCACGTTGGAAATATAAGAGGCAATGAGCATACCTGCAAGGAATTATTGTTTGACTGAGAATCATTTCTCTCCAAAAGAGGGTTCAGTCTGATAAACCCTTTAAGATTATGAAGGAATTTTAAAAGATGGTCATGAAAGAGTTGTCAGTTGTGTAGTGGGGAACGGAGAGACTTGTTCCATTTGATTCTGTGAAATTCTAATCACAATTCCCATCAGAAATACAAGAGATTTTGCAGGTGTTGGAAATCTAGAACAAAACAAAATGCTGGAGGAACTCAGCAGGACAGGTAGCATCTGTGGAGCAGAAACAACAGTCAATGTTTTGGGCACAGTCCCTTCATCAGGACTGTAAAGGGGAAAGAAGCCAGAGTAAGGTGGGGGTGGGGCACTGTACAAGATGGCAGGTGATAGGTGAAGCCAGGTAAGGCGGAAGGTGGGGGAAAGGGGTTGGGGTGAAAAGCTGGGAGGGGATACGGGGAAAAGGTAAGGGGTTGAAGAAGAAATCTGATAGGAAAGGAGAGTGGACCATGGGTGGGGGGGGGGGGAGGAGGGTAAAGAAAACAGGTGTGGCACCAGAGGGAGGTAATGGATGGGTGAGAAGGGAAGGTTTCACACAATGAGTTCCCAGGACAAACTGTGCTTATTACATGTCCAGCGTAGAAATACATTGCAGTAAACAACCCAACACAGAGTGACGTCTTTCAGTATGCTCAAACTCCTGCAAACTTTGACTGTTATGTTTAAGTATCACAAATGTCTCTCAACTATAAGAGGAAGACCAAAAAAAATTGAACTTCTGATATAGGCCAGTTTGCCATTCATAACACCCTGGTTAAGATTTTACTGCTAATGTTGTAGGGCATTTCACTTAATGGTTTTCTGTAGAAGCAGTGTTCTGCTGGTAGTGTTTGGATTACTGTTTAAAATAAGGAGTTGTGATGTTCAACTTAGGAATGTCTAATCAGGATGGTGGAATTGGAAGAGGTTCTAGAGAATGCTGGGGCGGGCGGGGTCGGGGGGAGACATTTGTGATGGACTCTGGTGTGGGTTGATGCCTTTTTGGCAGGAGATGGCAGACATCCCACCTCTCCCGGAAGTTCCGGGAGTCTCCTGCATATTAATAGTGGCTCCCTGATGCCCGCAAATTATATACAAAATCACAGAAATCAACTTTTTGAGAGCGAGAGAAAGCAACAGAGCGCGAGAGCGACGAGAGAGAGCGCGCACGCGAGAGAGCGAGAGCAAGCGAGCGAGAAAGCAAGCCAGAGCGAGAGCGAGAGCACACCATGGCGGAGAGTTCCAAAAAAAAATAAAACGTACGTCACCCCAGACTACACTAAAGTGTACCCCTGCCTAATAGGGGTCAAAATAATGACAGTCTTGTTCGCTGCACTGTTTGCAATAGTGACTTTTCTATTGCCCGTGGTGGGTTAAGACTGTAAAAGACCGTGTTGGGGTGAGTTTAACAGGTGTCATTCGTTCATTAGCATAGCTATCGTTAATTAAACTAGCTGGCCAGTTGCTAGGGAACTACTCTTTTGCAGACATCCCACCTCTCCCGGAAGTCTCCCGCAAATTGATGGTGCTACCTCCCTGAAATGAGTTTTTGCAGGCTGGGATGTCTGACATGGGGAAGAGAAGTTCAAGAGAACCAGCTATAGGATTCAATCCAATGAGAATGAACAATTTGATGGAGTCCAAGAGGGAAAATTCTACTGGTGATCAGTGAATAGGAGTTGGTGCCACAAGTACAATGGACACATCAGCTTTTAGAAGAATTGAGCTCCAACCTTGTACATATTTGACAGTTTTAATTATAATGGGCCTTTTTGTTTTTTTCCCTTTAATAACAGCTGAATACATACACTTTCATTTATAAATATAATTTCTTTATAATTGTATGCAGTGCATGATCTGTTATACATATCTTCCAGTAACAGATTAGAGAGACAGGCAGCAGGTATCAAGGAAGAAGAATGCCCAGAGCTAACAGTTGTGAGCATCCATCTTCAAGTAAAATAAAAATTTCATTATGCAAGTTACAAATAAGAATCAGCATCAAAACTTAATATTTTTATAGAAGAACAATCAAATCTTGAGGCAAGATTTTACAAGCGTCTGAAGCACGCAAGGTGCGTTCCACAATTTGGACAGTTGTGGTCCACATCCTGAAGGCTGTCAATGCAAAATGGGATCAAGCAGCAGCCAAGTATGCATCTGGAAAAGACAGAAAAGTTAAATTAGAGCTGAACCCAAAAAATCAGATCTCTCGCTGAGCAGCTTCTGAAACAGTTGTCAATATATAAATATTGACCATTTTATTTCAGCATATTCATAAGGAGTAGTGTAGTGGTCATCTGAGCAGGAGTGCAAAATGGAATCCTACATCTGGTTTCAACTCAAGATGCACATGGTAATAGTATGCAAGTTGCCTGTATGAGTGCATCTCATCTCAGCAGTGCATTTTTACGTGCTGCCTGCCTTCATTCCGATGCACCTTTTCCAATTTAAAAATGAAAAGAATCGAACCCATCCAGCAATTGCCTTTCATGAAGTAATAACTACATCTACCTACCTTACTCTCAGTTCCTCTATCTCCTTTCCTTTCATTCACCTAGCCAATTTTTGGGTGCTCATTGTATTTGTTCAATTGCAGAAAGCACAGGAAGAGACAAATAGAAATAACCCAATCCATCAATCAAGACAATTTCCCTTGGTTTCCAAACAAGAGGACTTCTTTCTAGCAAACACACACTTTCACCATCTAATTTGCTGTGGTCAAGGCAACGTTGAATAAAATGCTTTGCTCAGCAGGCAGTATGCAGCAATGAACAAACTGGTTTTTTTTAAAAATACTTGACCTGACTTGGGGCTATGGGATCATGTTTCACTTCACATGATCTAGGCTAAAACAACAGGGTAGCAGAGCTACTGTCTCATGGCTCCAGTGATTCACTTCTACACAGTAGCACAGAGCAAAGCACGACACTTTACAGTACAGGTGACCCACATTGAACAGCAGCTGCTGCTGCCTGTAAGGACTTTGTACATTCTCCCTGTGATGTGGGTTACCTTCCACTGTCCAAAGACATTGATAGGTTAATTGGTCAATACAAATTGTCCTGTGATTAGGCTGGGATTAAATCGGGTGATTGCTGGGAGGCATAGCTCAACGGGCCTATTCTGCACTTCACACATAGAAGTTGCTGGTGAACGCAGCAGGCCAAGCAGCATCTCTAGGAAGAGGTACAGTCGACGTTTTGGGCTGAGACCCTTCATCAGGACTGCTGCGTTCACCAGCAACTTTTAAGTGTGTTGCTTGAAATTCCAGCATCTGCAGATTTCCTCATGTTTGCTATTCTGCGCTTATTGTGTGTTTAAAATCCTGAATTCCAGTGCTGTGTGGAGTTCACATATTCACCCTGTGACTGTGAAGGTTTCCTTAAGAGACTCTTGTTTCCCCCAAAGATGTGGATTTACTGGTTGACTGGCCTCTGTAAATTAACATAACTGGGTGTATATAGGGTGGAATCTGGGAAGTTGATGGAATTCCAAGCAGAATAAAGTGGGATGTGTAAATAGGATTTTGATGGTTGACATGATGGGTTAAAAGATCTATTTTTATCCTGTATGACTTTATCATCAGTACAACACCAGGGCAGGGTTGTTACGAAATACAACAAAAAAAAGCTTCAAGGACATTTCTAAAATCCTCCACTTCTTGATCAATAAACTCAGTGAGACGGTTCTGCTGTTCAGAAAGATAATGACCAACACACCATCTTTAATTCAGTTCAAATCTCGATCTCCAAAATCTTGCATTCTATCATTGTCAGTCTCTGCTCTGACAGTCCTTAGTGAGTGAACATTTAGAACCTTACAGTAAACAACATCAAAAAGATATGCAATCTGTTTAAAGCAGCTTTTTCCTCAACTCAGTTCTAAATTACTGATCCTCTTATCCCAACGTCAACCGAGATCAAGACTTTAAGATTTGGGGAGGATGGTGATGGAGGCAAAATGGCCATGGCCAATTCCTGAATGTGTCAGGTGCTCAGAACTGGTCTAAGTGACTCACCTCCCAATTCCCAAACTTTCTCACTAGACACAAGGCTCAGATGATGAATACAAAATGTCTAGATGAGTGAAGCTCCAGGAACACATATTCTATACATTCAAGTGGTTTGAAAAGTTCATAATTTAAACACTGCATCCAATATTCTATACATTCACTCCCTCCACCCTAAGTATCAGTAACAGGCTCACCCCATACATCAATTTGCAGTAATTCTGTTCTTTCTTATATAACTTACTTTAAAAATAATTGTTTCTCTTGTCAATATTGCCTCTAATGATAATACAATTATGAAGAAGGCATGACAGCAGCTGTACTTCATTAGGAGTTTAAGGAGATTTAGCATGTCACCAAAGACTCCAGCAAGTTTCTACAATGTACTGTGGCGAGCACGTAACTGGGTGCATCACCATCTGGCACAAAGGGGCCACCGTACAGAATTGGAAAGCTGCAGAGTGTAGTAAACTCAGCCATTTTCATCATGGGCATCAGCCTCTCCACCATCAAGGATATCTTCAAAAAGTGATGCATCAAAAAAGCAACATCCATCATTAAGGACATCTATCACCCAGCACACTTGCTCTTCTCATTACCGCCATCAGGGAGGTACAGGAGCCTGAAGACACATACTCAGCATTTTAGGAACAGCTTTCTCTCCGCCCACCCCCCCACCCCCCGTCATCAGATTTCTGAACAGTCAATGAACCCATACCACCCCTCTATCTTTGCGCTACTTATTTAATCTTTTGAAGTATTTTATTGTAATTCATAGTATATCTTATGTATTGCACTGTACTGTGCTGCAAAACAGATTTCACAACATACAAAACATCAGTGATAATAAACCTGATTCTGATATGTACCTGTGATACTGCTACAAGTATATTTTTCATTTCATTGGTACATATATGTGTTTCTGAATGACCATAAACTCTTCCTTTACTTTGAAGCAAATCACCCATAAAATACTAGTTACTTAACCGCACCATTTCAACATCACCTTGCAAACCTGCAACCTCTATCAGCAAGGACTAGAATAGCAGATTTCTGGAAATACCAACGTTGGCCAGTTTCCTCCAAATCACAAAGTTACTCAAAATAGAAAGGGGGCAAAGCTAGTGCAGGAAGATGTTTGGCTGTTGATCCATGCACACACACAAAAAAAAAACAACTTTTTGGTAAAGGCATGGCCTCAATAAGCCTCCAAATAGATGCTAGCAGAACCTTCTCTGTAAAGGATATGGGCACATGGGCACTGGCTGTCTACTGCCTCTTTCAGTTCTATATTTATTTCAAGAGAAAGGAAATGGCTATACGTTCTATTCTGGTGAAATGGCTACTTTGAGTAGCTAGGTGCTAGCAAGTTTGATGCAAGGCTTATAACTTTACTCAAGACTTATTGACATGCCAGTCAACAAATCATTAGAAAGAGGTGACATAGGGATGGAAGATGTAGAATCATTGCGTGTAGAGCTAAGGAACTGCAAGGGTAAAGAGACCCTGATGGAAGTTATATACAGACCCTCACACAATAGTAAGGATGTGTTCTGCAAATTACAATAAAGAAAACGCATGCCAGAAGTACATTGTTACAATAGTCATGGGGGATTTCAATATGCAGGTAGATTAGGAAAATCAGGTAAATCAGGTTGGTGCTGGATCCCAAGAGTGGGAATTTCTAGAATGCTTATGAGATGGCTTTTTAAGAGCAGCGCATGGTTGAGCCTACTAGCGGACCAACTACTCTCGATTAGGTGCTGTGCAATAAATTGGAATTAATCAGAGAACTTAAGGTATAGGAACCCTTAGGGAAAAGTGATCATAATATGATCGAATTCACCTTGCAATTTGAGGAGAAGCTAAAGTCAGATGTATCGGCATTACAGTGGAGTAAAGGGAATTACAGAGGCATAAGAAAGGAGCTGGCCAAAAATGATTGGAAACGAACACTGGCAGAGATGACGACAGAGCAGCAGTGGCTGGAATTTCTGGAAGTAATTCGGAAGGCACAGGATATATACATCCCAAAGAGGAAAAAGTATATTAAAGGCAAGATGAGATAACTGCGGCTAACAAGAGAAGTCAAAGCCAACATAGAAACCAAAGAGAGGGCATATAATAGAGCAAAACTTAGTGGCAAGTTAGAGGATTGGGAATCTTTTAAAAACCAACAGAAGGCAACACAAAAATAACGAAGGAAAAGATGGAATACAAAAGGGAACTAACCAATAATATTAAAAGAGGATACAAAAAGTTTCTTCAGATACATAAAGTGTAAGAGACGAGAGCGGACATTGGACCACCGGAAAATGCTGCTGTTCAGGTAGTATTGGGGGACAAAGAAATAGCAGATGAACTGGGGAAGTATTTTGCATCAGTCTTCACTGTGGAAGACAGTAGCGGTATGCCAGAAGTTCGAGAATGCCAGCGAGCAGAAGTGTGTGAAATTAGCATTACTAGGGAGAAGGTTCTTGTGAAAATGAAAGGTCTGAAAGTAGAAAAAAAAATCACCTGGGCTAGATGGTATATACTCCAGGGTTCTGAAAGAGGTGGCTGAAGAAAATGTGGAGACATTAGTCTCCTCACTGATCTTTCAAGAATCAATTCATTCTGGCATTGTTCCAGAGGAATGGAAAATTGCAAATATCACTCCACTCTTCAAGATTAGAAAGTGGTAGAAGAAAGAAAATTATAGGCCAGTTAGTCTGACCTCAGTTGTTGAGAAGATGTTGGAGTCAATTGTTCAAGATGTGGTTTCAGGGTACTTGGAGGCACAGAATAAAATAGGTCATAGTTAGCATGGTTTCCTCAGGGGAAAAATTTGTCTGAGAAATCTGTTGGAATTCTTTGAATAAATTAAAAGTAGGATAAACAAATGAGAATTGGGTGGATGTTCTGTACTTGAATTTTCAGAAGGCATTTGACAACATGCTACAAGTTAAGAGCCCATGATATTACAGGAAAAACTCTAGCACGGATAAGCAGTGGTTGATTGGCAGGATGCCAACAGTGGGAATAAAGGGAACCTTTTTCTGGTCAGCAGCTGGTAATTAGTAGTGTTCCACAGGAGTCTGTGTTGGGACCATTTCTTTTTAAGTTATAGGTCACTAACTCAGATGACTGAATTGATGGCTTTATGGCAGTTTGTGGAAGACATGAAGATAGGTGGAGGGTAGTTTTGAGGAAGTAGAGAGGCTATAGAAGGACTTGGACAGATTAGAGCAAAGAAGTGGTAGATGAAATACAGTGTTGGGAAGTGTTTAGTCATGCACTTTAGTAGAAAAAATCATGTAGATTATTTTCTAAATGCAGAGAAAATTCAAAAATTTGAGATGCAAAGGGACTTGGGAGTCCTTGTGCAGGATTCCCTAAAGATTAATATGCAGGTTGAGTTGGTGGTGAGGTAGGCGATATGATTTGAGCATTTGTTTCAAGAGGGCTAGAATATTAAAAGCAAGGATGTAATGTTGAGGCTTTATAAGCCACTGGTGAGGCCTCACTTCGAGTATCGTGAGCTGTTAAGAACCACTTAATTAAGAAAGGATGAGCTGACATTGGAGAGGTTTCAAAGGATGTTTATGAGTGGGCAAATTCATGGCAGATGCAATTTAATGTGGATAAATGTGAGGTTATCCACTTTGGTGGCAAAAACAGGAAAACAGATTATTATCTGAATGGTGGCCAATTAGGAAAAGGGGAGGTGCAACAAGACCTGGGTGTCATTCTACACCAGTCATTGAAAGTGGGCATGCAGGTACAGCAGGCGGTGAAAAAGACGAATGGTATGCTGGCATTTATAGCAAGAGGATTCGAGTACAGGAGCAGGGAGGTACTACTGCAGTTGTACAAGGCCTTGGTGAGACCACACCTGGAGTATTGTGTGCAGTTTTGGTCCCCTAATCTGAGGAAAGATATTCTTGCCATAGAGGGAGTACAAAGAAGGTTCACCAGATTGATTCCTGAGATGGCAGGACTTTCATATGATGAAAGACTGGATCGACTAGGCTTATACTCATTGGAATTTAGAAGATTGAGGGGGGATCTTATTGAAACGTATAAAATCCTAAAGGGATTGGACAGGCTAGATGCAGGAAGATCGTTCCCGATGTTGGGGAAGTCCAGAACGAGGGGTCACAGTTTGAGGATAAAGGGGAAGCCGTTTAGGACCGAGATTAGGAAAAACTTCTTCACACAGAGAGTGGTGAATCTGTGGAATACTCTGCCACAGGAAACAGTTGAGGCCAGTTCATTGACTATATTCAAGAGGGAGTTAGAATGGCCCTTGTGGCTAAAGGGATCAGGGGGTATGGAGAGAAGGCAGGTACACGGTTCTGAGTTGGATGATAAGCCATGATCATACTGAATGGTGGTGCAGGCTCAAAGGGCCGAATGGCCTACTTCTGCACCTATTTTCTATGTTTCTAAAAGAATTTCGGGATTGAAAGGTATGTCATATGAACAGTGTTTGATGGCTCTGGGCCCACACTCACTGGAATGCAGAAGAATGAGGGGTGACCTCATTGAAACCTATTGAATGGTGAAAGGCCTCGATAGAGTGGATGAGGAGAGGATATTCTCTATGGAGGGAGAGTCCAAGACCAGAGGAAAACAGCCTCTGAAGAAAGAGGAATCCTTTTAGAACAGAAATGAGGAGGAATTTCTTTAGCCAGAGAGTGATGAATCTGTGGAACTAAATGTCCTAGGTGGCTGTGGAGGCCAAGTGACTGGGTATAGTTAAGACACAGATTGACAGATTCTTGATTAGCCAGGTCATGAAAGGAGAGGTTTTACTAGAGAACTCTAGAGGATTTTCCCCTTGTCCCATAAGCCATCAGAGCAGTATTAGGCCGTTTGGCCAATTGAATTTGCTCTCTCTTATGTCCTACAAGCCTCCATGATCTCCCAGGTCTTTCTGCACAGCTCAGCCAGCATATAGCTTCTCTTTAAGGAGATGTATACAACATTTGCAGGATCTGATTCTCCCAACACAAAAGGCCTAGGGAAGCTAACTGTCATTCAATAAAAGGTACAAAGATTAGACCCAGACACCAATACCATTAGATGACCAAACAGCATAAGAATTCCACAATAATTTAGACTTGGCCACAAGCAGAGAGTTTCCCATTCTTTCTTTCATCTAATTACACTGAACATGGACGATCTAACAAATTTTCGGCTTGGTGATTAGTTTCCATTTTATTTCAAATTCTAAGGATTATTTGGTTTCTATGTACATATTCCAACCCTAGCAATATTCCATTAATTTTGTCCAAAGAGACAGACTGCTTTGCCATTTGTACTTGTCAGACTGCTTCATTTATGTCTCTGCTTGTGATGATTTGTAGAGATAATGCATAAACTTTTATATGATACTGCAGCAAAAGGGGCTCTGAGCTTTTAAATTCTCTTTATGAGAACTGCAAAGCACAGATAGCTTACAGTACACTCTTAAGAATTATTTTACAATGAATGCTCATTTGTCCACCTACCCAAACACGAAGAGACCTCCACAGCTGATCCAGGTCAGTGCTCCCGGTGTGTAGCGAACACGTGTCAACACTACCTGATGACAAGTTGGACAGGTTGTCTGCACCGGCTGTGCACCGAAACTCTGAGATGGCTGTACGTATACTGTCTGCACCACTATGAGAAACAGAGGAATATTTTGTCAGAGCATCCTGCACAGGAAGTAAAAATCTAGGAACTACAAGATCCCGAAACAGGACAAGAACACTGAGCCTTCTGTGCCTGTTCCCATCATACATGAAGAATCTTCTGTCTTCTCTATCCGCATAATTCCCTATATCCAGAAAGTTATTAATGAATTAACTAAACAACTAAACCTCCAACTTTGGAGAGTAAAATCCACAACTTCAGCACCCTATACAGGAAGGCATTTCTCATCTCAATCTTAAATGGGTTGCTCCTCATTTCTAGACTGGCACTACAACATCCCAGCTAGGGAATACTACATCTCTGCATCCAACTGCTCAAGCCTTTAAGGATTTTATAACATTCAATAAGATCACCTCTCATTCTTTATTCTCTGGTAATTTGTAAGTCAATTAGAGGAAACATTCTTTCAGTTTAGATATCTCCAAAGATCTCATTCTTATAAAGCATGCCAATTTCCCTTGGGATCAATAAAGTATGACTACTACTACTACGCCTGGTCTATCCACTCTCATACAGCAAACCAGCCATCCCAGGAACCAATCTGGCAAGATTTGTAAGCAGATTAATTTTTTAAGGCAAGGAGATCAAAACTCCAGACTCAGTCTTAGCGAGGAACTATAACAGCAGAAATTCCTTACTCCTCGAGTCAAATCTTCATGTAATAAAAGCCAACAAAGCACAGGATGACATCTTCCATTCAACTTACCCTCCTTGTAAAGTCTGCTCCCGACCAATAGGAACAGCTATCACAACAGCACACTTGAGAACTGAAGAGAGAAATCTACTATGTCTAAGCTACCATTTTTCCTTTCCATTCTCTCTTCCTACACTCCCACACCCTGCAGGCACAAACCGCTCTCTGAAGTCAGCACCACTTCTGCTCCTACTGAGTCTGCAGCAATCTTTGAGGGAGCTATCCATCTCTCTTAAGTGCACACCACAAGTACACATCTAAACCCAAAAATGCACTAATTGGCTAGCTACTATCAGCATATATTGTGGTGGAATCAGCCTCACTCCTCACCAGCCATGGCCCCCACTTGCTCACAATTCCATGGCCAGGAAAAGTCAGCTCTGCTTCTGGGTGCTAGGCGGTCAGGCACAGCAAGGCTTTAGCAACAGCTTTGCCAGTGGCAAGTCTGTGCACAGAATAAAATATGGAGAGTATTTAAATAAAGTTGCCTTATGCTAAAACTATAATGATTACAACAAAACTCCACTAATCTGGTAACTTTATCATCCCACTGGCTTGGCATCACTTTCAACCGGTTTTATCATTGACATTCTTATTAAGTTCATCAGGGCCCTGTTCCCTATGCTCCCGAGAACACACCTATTCATTAGAATATTTATTATGTTACTGTGTGACATTAAAATTTAAAAGTGTATTATAAGATTAGTACTCAACAGTGCAGAAACCTACCAGTCTGCTACCAAAGTCTTGAGGGTGCTAGATTAGTGGAGATTTACTGTAATTAAATTAAAATTGTAACACTATAATTAAGTAACATTTTTCCTCCAAATCTCCAGGTCAGAATTCCCATTGAAATGAATGGAAATTCCAATCCAGTAGAAAATCCTGATAAAGTACTCCCTGGATGTACGGCAGATCTTCACAGGTAGAGGATGTGTTCACCCAGGAGCTTTAGGGCTCCAGAAGGGCCACTCAACACCATCAACCACAGCCAGTAACAAGTGAGCCATGAAGAGAAGCAGTTCGTTTTGAAGTACAGACACACTCACCAACAGGAGGCTGAGCAGGTTGGACAGGATATGCAGGTGCCATAGGTGCTTCCATTGGAGGCCCTGCAGGATAAGGAGCACTTGCAGGATAGCTTGGTGGTGGTACTGAGTCAGCGTAGGCTGGGGGCGCACTGCTGATACCTTTTGAATCCATTAGCTTGATCACCTACAACAGAGAAAGGTTATTTAATCATCTAGTCAGGAATCCGATATAAAAACAGTTTAAATTGTGAGGAGTTTTCTTGCTGGGTAACAGAGGAGATGCTTCTATAGACGCGGTGCACCCAAATCATATTCTTGTACAGCAAAGCTTTTTCAAAAATCAGATCTGTGCTGGTTCACAGGGCAATCACAGTCTCGTACTGGCTTCCCTTTAACCACTATTTTATCTCACATGCCAACAAATCCATACCAATTTGTCAACCATCTGCATACACCAAGGACAATTTAGAGCCGTCAATTAACTCAATAACTGGCCTGTCCTTGGGACATGGAGGAAACCAGAGGAAACCCAAGGCAACACATTCAAAATGCTGGAGAAATTCAGTAGGACAGACAGCATCTATGGAAATGGATAGATAGTCAACATTTCAGGCAGACACACTCCTTCAGGACTGAGAAGGAAGGGAGTTGATTCCAGAATAAAAAGAAGGGGGGAGGGGAAGGAGGCTAGCTGGAAGGGGGTAGGTGAAGCCAGGTGGGTGGGAAAGGTCTAGGTCTGGAGAGGAAGGAATCTGATAAGAGAGAAGAGTGGACCATAGGTGAAAGGGAAGGAGGAAAGGATCCAGGGGAAGTAATACACTGGTGAGAAGAAGGAGGTAAAAGGTCAGAGTGGGGAATAGAGCAGTCACAAGGACAATATGCAAATAACACAGAGAGCACTGGTAGGGGCAGGATCAAACCCATGTCACTGAAGCCATGAAGCAGGAGTATTACTTGATCCTGAGCCATCATGCAAATCCCTACCTAGCTCCAGGCTGGACTCCCGACCAGAACATCAATATACTACGCATTTGGCCCTCCAAAAAGCCCAAACTTGAAACGCCTTTCTTTTCCCTATCCCAGCACCCTTGATTTAAAAATGTTATCCCATTAATTATTTTTCCATTAACTATTCCAGTTTACTAGTTAATTCCCAACATATTGAATGTGTTCATCTCCATTAACCACTGAATCCACCACAGCCTTTCCCATAACTATTCTACACATCAAAAGGTCAATTGCTCCATTACACTGCACCATTGCTTGCTGTGTAACCAATGGACTAAAGCCAAATCAAACAAAGATAAGATGTCACAATGAACCAAAACATTATTGTGGCATTAGTACCCCTAGTAACCATACATGTGTGGGAAGATGTATAGTAGAAAGCACTCAAAACCAAACTAAAGAGCGTATGTTGAATCAGTTTGTTCTGCAAACTCAGAAGAGGAAACAAAATGGGTAGAAACTCTAGCATTTAACCCTTTTCTAAGTTACACTTCCCCAAAGTGGCACAACACCCGAGTCCTAAAGGAAAAATGTATAGCATAAAAAAAATCCACGAGAACATCTTGGTTTTCAAACAGAAGAGATCCTTAAAATTAAAAAAAAAAGTCCAATAACAGTAACGTTGGAAATGCTCAGCAGACCAGGCAGCATATTCAAGCTTTAGTAACTGTTAACACATCAATTCACTTCACATTCCTGTTCTATACTGGGCTCACTTGCCAGCTCCCAATACTTTGCTGTTGATTTTGTTTGGATTAGTTGTGTCATTGAAAAGTGGTCATATTAAAAAGAAAACAAACTTGGCATTTGGTTCCAATGGCCAACAGTAGATTTGCAGTTCACATTTCAGTGGTAGCATTCGCACCTCCTAGTCTGAAGAATGTGGGTTCAAGTCTCACTCCAGAGACCCAGACACCAAATCATGTCGAAATTCAATTGGTGCACACACAGAACAGTGTTACATTCTATCAGATGAGATAATAAAATTTCCTTAATTAACAAACTATCTGTCCATTATCAAAATTCTTAGAGAGATATTATTGTGCACATGCAAGTTGTTGTATTTCCTTCCAGGAGACTGATTTAATTAAGCAAGTTCTTCTTTTAAGACCTTCTTAGCTAGGTCTTCCATTTCTCTATCAGAGTTGAAAACGGGATTAAATGCTGTGTTCCAGCTTCAGGTTAGAGGGCTGGTATTGCAGTGGCTGAACAGGAACAAGAAGACACAAAAGCAAGAGTAAGAGACCTAGACCCCCAGACCTGCCCCACCATTCAACATGATCACAACTGGACTATCTTCAGCCTGAACAGAAATACGATCAAGTATATTGTTGGTATTTCTGACAGATATTTTTTGGCATTTGGAATTTAAGAGGAATGTGGAGCTTGAACAAAATATCCGACAAGCTTTGATCTTCCTGAGCAGCAGCACAAGGCTATACCACTCCTCCTCTTTGTGTTCTTGGAAGAGTGAAAGGGAAGAGATCTACAATCTCCAGTATCGTACTCCACAGGCTCTCATCTCCTTCCTCTCATTACTGTATTCGTTTATAGACTGAGACTGCATTGTGAGCTGCAATGTTTTGTCACTCTCCTTGAGTTTCCTAGTACAGTATGGGCATTAAAATTGCAGCACAGCACAGATCTAACATCCCAGGTACAGTGCTCTTGTTAAGACTGATGCATTTTAAAATCCTTAGCAATGAGGTGCTAGAACCTTAACTGAGAGCACCAAAAGAATGCTTGTGGACTGAAAGTGTAACACTTGAACATTGACAATCCTATTATAGTATTCTTAAGTTCTTGCCTCTGTCCAGTTTTAAATGTAGAATTAAATAGTTGCTTCCATTCATTCTTAAAGCGTTTAAACTCTCACTTTATGCCAATTCTTTCCCAAAGTTTCCTTTAATATTTGTCTCCTCCTTCAGATGTGTTAGCTGGCAACTGAAATATTATTTGATATCAGAAAAGTCATTACTTCAATTTCAAAGACATTACTGCACTATTCTTCTGAGCACAACCGTCAGAACTACTGCAAAAGTCTCCAAGACTTCAGCCACTGTCCAGAACAGATGAGGCACAAATCCAAAGCAAAACCACCACATACCAAATACATAAACAGTAAAACATTTTTAAAAATGGGCAAGTCATCCATTTTTCACTGAATGGTCATCATGAAATCTTGTAGATCATTTACCTTCCCTAGATCATTAAATAACCAAAATACTGCAAATGGTGAAAATCCAAAAATAATGCACAACATAGTCAGTAAGTCTCACAGTAACTGCAGAAGAACTCTTAAATGCTCACTAACCAAAAGCATTAAATACACTTGCTCTATTAACTACGCGGCCTCGATGCGAAGAAACTTCGAGATGGGGCACGATCCGCCGTTTAAAGGATCTATTAATCACCAATTAAAGCATTTAAGAAAACAGATGTTGAGGTAAATGCAGAAGGTGAGCAAGAGTTTCATTGTTGACTGCCTGCCTTTTGTTTGCTGCTGGAGAAGGAATCTGTGAGCGGCCTATCGCTGTGTGGCTCGCTGTGGTAGGCAGGCAGGTAGGCCTCTCTGCCTCATGAGGCGTCCCTCTCTTCTGATGAATGTCGCTGATATTATAGGATGGTATCGTAGTTCTGTGTTTATATATACTGTATTATTGCGCTCATGGACTGTGGACTTTTTCCAGACTTGTGACTTTTGTATTCTGTGTTTTTTTTAAATTGCCCTTTCCTTTTGTTTTCTTGTGCGAAGGGACGGTGATTGGGAGTTGATGTGCTGTTAGTGCTCTGTTAATTTTTCTGTGCAGGGAAGGGGTTATTTTTTGGGGGTTGATGTTCATGTTCCGTTTCATATGGGGGAGGGTGTTTTTGGGATGCTGATGATTGGGAAGTTATTCTTTTTTGTATGGGGGAGGTTGGATGTTTCTCTCTGAATGACTTTGATGTTCTTTCTTTGTTTCGTGGCTGTCTGGAGAATACAAATTTCAGAGTTGTACATGGATACATGCTTTGATAATAAATTAATCTTTGAACTTGCTGAACATTTCCAGCATTTCATACTTGTATATTTTACTTTAACTCTCTTTTACTACAATACAGTTTACCACCACATTCTCCAAAAGCACTCATTCCACACATGTAAGAAGTTACAAGTTCCCACAATTTGACAAAACTTCTCAAACTAAAAATATTGGTGCTACATCAGCTGAATTATATACAGTTGCTTTCAAATGAAATAGAATGGAACAGGTCAATGCCAGATGCTATTTTGCTGGCTCTTCACTCTGCTCTGAACAACGAGAACTCACACTTCAGGTTATTTTTCATTGACTACAGCTCAGCATTCAACACAATCATCCCACCCAAACTTAGTATCAATCTTCATGACCTGGACTCCTGCACTTCCCTCTGCAACTAGATACTGGAGTTTCTCATTGGCAGACCTCAGTGGGGATAGATGGTCCGTGAAAAGGAGAACATCTCCTCTCTGACCACCAACACAACTGCACCTTAAGGATACATAGTTAGTTCCCCGATCGACACTCTATACACACAATCGTGTGGGTAAGCATAGCTTCAATGCCATACGCCAATCTGCCAATGACATTACTGCTTGTGGAAGAATTACAGATAGTAATGAGTCAACTCGTGAGAGAGGTCACTTGACTGAATGGTGCCGCAACAAGCTCTTGCTCAATGTCAGTGAAACTAAAGAGTTGATTGTTGACTTCATGAAGGGGAAAGAGGGTAGACATGCGCATGTCGACATTGGGGGAAATTTAGTGGGCATCAGCAGCTTTAAATTCTGACTGCTGACATATCAGATGACTGGCCCTGGTAGCACACAGATGCAGTCATAAGGATGGTGTGTCAGTGTCTTTATGTTCTTTGGTGGTTAAGGAAGTTTGGCTTATCACTGAACACATTAGCAAACTTTGCAAGATTACTGTCGAACAACCCAAAGTCTTTTGCTTCCACAAACCGGCATATCTACTAACAGTCCTTTGCCACACATGAAATCTCTGCCAATCAGAAGAGGTCTAGCAACTTTTAGCCAAGCCAAAGTCCCATGTGGAGCATCATGTATCATGTCCCACTTCCAAATCCTGCTGTATTTGCCGGCTTCCAGTAAAGATCCATTGCTGTCAGCCTTATAATCAATGGGTGATGCTGGTAGCACACTCGAGTGCCCCATGGCACAGGAAGGGTGTTTGTAGTGAATAATAGATGACTCTGACAGCTGAACCCATGGTGGTCACAGACCTCTGAAGTCCCAATGCACTGGTACTGTCAGAGTTGCATGGGAGTCGGCACCACTTTATGTTCATGCTGAAGTGTGCATGGTGAAAAGAGACCTAGCATCGTCTAGTTTTGAGCTGTGAGCTTGAGCCTTCTGAAGGCTCTGCTGACAGGGCTTACTGAGGCAGGGAATGATGCACCTCGTCTGGCCGAGTGTAAGCTAGAGGCCATCATAGCAAGCCCCTGGTAATCCTTCACCACTGTATTAGCGAGGGCTGTATGAACTTGATCACGCATTTGTTGCATAAAGAGTTCTTTAAAAATAAAACAAGGATTGTGATTGTCCAGGAAAGACAGCATGTGGTGCATTAGCTCTTCAGGCCTAGCATCACCCAAGCCTGGCAAGGGGAGCAACTGCTTGGCACACTCATTAGTCAACATGTCATTGAATAACTCTGGAATCATCGGAAAGCATCAGAGTCACCAATGTAGAACTTTGAGAATAAAACGCGAGTCATTTTATGTGCTTAACAAAAGTCACAGCTCTTTACTTCCACTACTGACAAACCAAAAGCAGTCCTTTTACACTGACATCATTACGTCAGACATCATCTCCTAAAGTGACTGCAACAACACAACGTCGACGTTTGTGAATTATGAACAATATGTGTCATCTGTCACCCATTGCATTACCCTACAGCAGGGAGTTCAGTAGTCTCATGGCCTTGGGGGAAGAAGCCATTTCCATCCTAACCGCCTTTGTCCTAATGCTACCTCCTTCCTGATGGTAGGGGATCAAAGATCATTGGACAGGTGAGAGGGATAACTGACAATGCCAAGGGCCCTGCACCTGATAAATATCTCGGATGGGTAGAAGAAAGACCCCGATGATTCTCGCAATCCTTTGTAGGGTCGTACGGTCAGATGCATTGCAATTCCAGTACCAGACGGTGAATCAACTGGTCAGGACGCTCTTAATTGTGCTCCAGTAAAAAGTTGATATAATGTCGGGGTGGAGGAAAAACCTCACTTGTCTCAATCTCCTCAGGAGTGGAGATGCTGTTAGCTTTCTTGACTAAAGAGGTGGTGTTGAGGGACCAGAGAGCAGGGGACTCTACCCAATACATCATACCACACTACCAGTGGTATCTAGAGCAGGCATGTTAAGTTCAAGTTTATGGTCATCTGACTGCACATATATACAGCCAAACAAAACGGAGTTCCTCCAGACTATGGCACCCCCACAGTACATATATCCAACACAGCACGTGAAAAATATTACCACAAAAAACTTAGTAAAATAAGTGATATGTACATCACATGTATTTACCATATATAGCTCATTGTCCTAGTAGCAAGACCTCAGTGATGGCAGGGTATTCATTAGTATCACAGCCTGGGTAAAAAGTGCTGTCCTAGTCTTAGTCTGGCAGTCCTAGTCCTGATGCTCTTGTACCTCCTTATTCATAGTAGAAGGTCAAAGAGATTGTGGGATGGGGTTAGGGATTCTCAATAACCCTTCAGGTCCTTTGTATACAACACTCCCTTTAAAGTCACAAATAAGAGGATAGAAATACCCAATGAGCCTTGGTTGCTTCTACAATACTCTGTAGGGTCTTGAGGTCTGATGTCTTACAACTTCCATACCACACAAAGCTGCAACCACACAGCACACCTCATTCTCCTCAGTAAGTGTAGAGGATTAGGAGATCAAGAAAGCAACATCCATTATCAAAGATCTCCACCATCCATAAGGCACAGGAGCAGAATTAAGTCATTGAGTTTGCTCCGTCATTCCACCATGGCTGATTTATTAACCCTCTCAATCCCATTCTCCTGCCTTCTTCCTGTAACCTTTAATGCCCTGACTAATCAATAACCTATCAATCTCTGATTTAAATACACTCAATGATTTGGTCTCCACAGCCATCTATGGCAATGAATTCCACTGATTCACCACCCTCCGGCTAAAGAAATTCCTCCTCATCCCTGTTCTATATGGTTGTCCCTCTATTTTCAGGCTATGCCCTCTGGTGTGAGATTTACCCACTATAGGAAACATCGTCTCTACATCCACTCTATCTAAGCCTTTCAATATTCACTGGGTTTCAATGAGATCCCCCTTATTCTTCTACACTCCAGTGAGTACAGGCCCAGGGACATCAAATGTTCTTTATATGTTAACTCTTTCATCCCCAGAATCATTCACATGGATCTCCTCTAGACCCTTGCCAATGTCAGCACATCACTTCCTAGATAAGAGGCCCAAAACTGCTCACAATACTCCAAATGCAATCTGACCGATGCCTTATAAAGCCTCAGCATTACATTGTTGCTTTTATATTCTAGTCCTCTTTAAAGGAATGCATTTGCCTTCCTTACCACCAACTTAACCTGCAAGTTAACCTTTGCGACGCTGATTTTTGGATTTTCTCCCCATTTAGAAAATACCCTTTGCCTTTATTCCTCCTACCAACATGCATGGCCATACATTTCCCTACACTATATTCCATCTGCCACTTCTTTGCCCATTCTCCCATTCTGTCCATGTCCTTCTGCAGACTCTCTGCTTCTTCAACACTACCTGTCCCTCCACCCATCTTTGTATCATCTGCAAACTTGCCCTCAAAGTCATCAATTCAATTATCCAAATCATTGACATATAATATGAAAAGAAGTGGTCTCAATACCGACCCCTATAGAACACCATGAGTCACCAACAGCCAATCAGAATAGGCCCCTTTTATTCTCACTCCTTACCTCCTGCCAGTCAGCCAACCTTCTTATCCATGCTAGTATCTGTCCTTATCTTGTTAAGCAATGTTGTGTGCAGCACCTGGTCAAAGGCCTTCTGAAAATCCAAGTAAACAACACCACTGACTCTCCTTGGGTTCTCCTGCCTGTTATTTCCACAAAAAATTCCAACAGACTGGTCAGGCAAGCTTTCTCTAAGGAAACCATACTGAATGTGGCTCATTTTTTCATATGCCTCCAAATACCCCAAAACCAAATCCTGAATAATGGACTCCAATGTCTTCCCAACCACTGAAAGGAAATTAAAGGCTACTTAGCCTTTCTTCTGCCTCCCTCCCTTATTAAAGAGTGGAGTGACATTTGTAATTTTCTAATCCTCCAGAATCATTCCAGGATCTACTGATTCTTGAAAGGTCATTATTAGTAGCTCCACAATCTCTTCAGCTACCTCTTGCAGAACACAAGGGTGTAGTCCATCTAGTCCAGTTGACTTACCTACCTTCAGACCTTTAAATTTCTCAAGCACTTTCTCCATAGTAATGGCAACTTCACTCACTTTTGCCCCCTGACCCTCTCTAACTTCCCACATACAGCAAGGGTCTTCCATAGTGAAGACTGACACAAAACACATTCAGTTCATCTGCCATTTCTTTGACCCCCATTACTACCTCTCCAGTATTATTTTCCAGAGGTCTGAGTCAATAATTTGGACTATGGGATTAATAGATTTGTGGCTAAATTTACCAATGATACAAAGATAGGTGGAGGAGTGGGTAGTGTTGAAGAAACAGAGAGCCTGCAGAGAGACTTAGATAGTTTAGGAGAATGGGTAAAGAAGTGTTAAATGAAATACAATGTTGGAAAGTGTATTGTCATGCACTTTGGTGGAAGAAATAAACGGGCGGACTATTATTTAGATGGGGAGAGATTTCAAAATGCAGAGATGCAAAGGAACTTGGGAGTACTTGTGCAAGATACCCTAAAGGTTAACCTCCAGATTGAGTTGGTTGTGAAGAATGGGAATGCAATGTTGGCATTCTTTTCTAGAGGTATAGAATATAAGAACAGGGATGTGATGTTGAGGCTTCATAAGGTACTCGTGAGACTACACTTGGAGTACTGTATGCAGTTTTGGGCTCCTTATTTTAGGAAAGATATACTGACACTGGAGAGGGTTCAGAGAAAATTCATGAGAATGATTCCAGGAATGAAAGAGTTACTGTATGAGGAACTGGCAGATCTTGGGCTATATTCCCTAGAGTTCAGGAGAATGATGGGGGAATCACAGAGGAACATTCCGGATGTTAAAAGGCCTTAACAGATTAAATATGGCAAAGTTATTTCCCATGCTAGGGGATTCCAGGACAAGAGGGCGTGACTTCAAGATTGAAGGACGTCCTTTTAGAACGGAGATGTGTTGAAATTACTTTAGTCAGAGGGTGGTGAATCTGGGAATTTGTTGCCACGAGCTGCTGTCGAGGCTAAGTCATTGGGTGTATTTAAGGCAGAGATAGTTAAGTTCTTGATTAGCCAGGGCATCAAAGGGTATGGGGTGAAAGCAGGGGAGTGATAATGACTGGAAGAATTGGATCAGCCCATGACTGAATGGTGGAGCAGACTTGATGGGCTGAATGGCCTACTTCTGCTCCTATATTTTATAGTCTTAAAATCTTTTTGTATCCTCTTTTATATTTTTGGCTAGCTTACCTTCATATTTCATCTTTTCTCCCCTTCTGGCTTCTTTTAATTTCCTTCTGTTGATTTTTTAAAGCTTCCAAATCCAACTTCCCACTAATTTTGCTATATTATATGCCCTCTCTTTGCTTTTATGTGTCTTGGACTTCTCTTGTCAGCCATGAGTGTCTCATCCTCCCTTTAGAATACTTCTTCATCTTTGGGATGTATCTATCCTGCGCCTTGTGAATTGCCCCAGAAACTCCAGCCATTTCCATATTGCCATCATCCCTGATAGTGTCCCTTTCCATGAACTTTGGTCAGCTCCTCACTCATGCTGTAATATTGATACATCTGACTTTATATTTTCCTTCTTAAACTACAGGGTGAGTTCTATCATATTATGATCACTGCCTCCTAAAGGTTCTTCTACATTAATCTCCCTAATCAAGTCTGGTTCGTTACATAGCACCCAATCCAGAATTCCCTTTTCCCTCGTGGGCTCAATGAAAAGGTGCTTTAAAAAAAGCAATCCTTTTGTGACATTCTACAAATTCCCTCTTGGGATCCAGCACCAACTTGATATGATTTCAATATGCAATCTACCTGCATATTGAAATCCTCCATGACAATCACAACATTGCCCTTTGTATACATCTTTTCTATCTCCAATTCTAATTTGTAGCCCACATCCTGGCTACTGTTCAGAGATCTGTATACAACTCCCATCTGAATATATCTTCCAATCCTATGTCACCTCTTTACGGATTTGATTTAATTTTTAACCAACAGAACCACCCACCCCATCTGCTATCTGCCTGTCCTTCTGACTTAATATGTATCCTTGGATGTTAAGCTCCCAACTATTATCTTCTTTTAGCCACGACTCAGTGATTCCACAACATTATACCTGCCAATCTCTAAGTGTACTACAAGGTCATCTATCTTATTATGTACATTGTGTGCATTCAACTATAACACCTTCAGTCATCACCCTTTTCAATTTTGCCCCTATGTTACATCGCAACTCATCCCACTGACTGTAATTTGCCCTATCATTTGCCAGTCCTTCCTTAGTTTCACTACGCAATGCATCAACTTTGATATTGCCCCATTCTGACCCCCATCATTCAGGTTCCCATCCCCGCCAAATAAGTTTAATCTTTTCACAACAGCTCTACGAACCTGGCCGCATGAATATTGGTCTTCCTAGGATTCAGGTGTAACCCATTCTGTTTGTTCAGGCCATACCATCCCAGAAGAAATCTCAATGATCCAGAAATCTGAAACCCTGTCCTCTGCACCACTTGATCAACCACTCATTCACCTGTACCATCATCTTATTCCTGCCCTGACTAGCACATGGTACTGGGAGTAATCTGGAGGTTACTACCTTGGAGGTCCTGCTCTTCAGCCTTCTCCTAATTCCCTATACTCACTGTGCAGGACCTCTTCTCTCTTTCTACCCATGTCATTGGTGCCAATTTGCACCATGACCTCTGACTATTCACCCACTTGAGAATCTTCTACAGCTGCTCTAAGACATATTACAATATTACACCCTAGTACCTGGGAGGCAACAAAACCATCCAGGCATCTTTCACAGCAACAAAATTTCCTGTCTGCACCCCCCGCCCCACAAACTATCAAGTCTCCTATCACTCTGCCTTGCCTTATCTTACACTGCTGAGCCTCAGGGCCAGCCAGAGTGCCACTGCTCTGGCTGCTGTTGCTGTGCCCTAGTAGGTCATTCCCCCAGCAGTATGCAAAGGGATATGTTTGTTGCTGAGAAGAATGACCACAGGGCACCTTGTACTGAATGCTTCTCCCAGTGGTCACCCATCTACAGGCTTCCCCCACCATCCGAAGGTAGAGCGTTCCTATGAAACGGTTCGTAAGCCGGAATGTCGTAAAGCGAAGAAGCAATTACCATTTATTTATATGGGAAAATTTTGTGAGCGTTCACAGACCCAAAAATAACCTACTAAATCATGCCAAATAACACACAAGACCTAAAATAACAGTAACATAAAGTAAAAGCAGGAATGATATGATAAATACACAGCCTATATAAAGTAGAAATACTTCTCTACAACGATTGCCTGCACAGATTCTCCGTATCTCACGCAAGCGCTGTTGGCATAAACACACTCTCCAGTAACCTTTAAACTATGAAGCTGCCAAATCTACCAAATAACACGTAAAAATACACAGCCTATATAAAGTAGAAATAATATATGTACAGTGTTGTATCACTTACCGGAATTGGGAAAACAGCGCTGAGCACACTGATGATGGTGTGTTAGACTGAGTCGTCGCAGGCTGGGTGGTGCAGTGGCCCCCACCCTCTGGGCCGCCGACCCGATACATTGCCGCAAAGAACGCAGTGGTAGCCGGGAGGCACCCAGCACATCTTTAACAAAAAAGCCGAAATAAACATGCTAATTAATTAGGTGCTGCCCGGCACATAATTGTCAGCCCAGATCAGTGCCCATCGCATCGCCTCTGTTCTGGGCCGACAATTACGTGCTAGGCGGCACCTAATTAATTAGCATGTTTATTTCGGCTTTTTTCTTAAAGATGTGCTGCGTGTCTCCTGGCTACTGCTGCATTCTCCGCGAATCGGTACAGTATCCGTGGTGGTGGGACACGATCAGGGCAGGCAGCTCATCTTCTCCTATGACTGCCCGCCTCGATGTCGAAGGTCGAGGTTCGTTGTCTGCTGTGGTTGATGTGGAAGGCTTGCTTGACTGCTGAGCCTCGTGCATTTTTCTATCATACAGTTGTTTGTAAGCACTCAAACCATCCTGCAAATATCCCCTAAACCTACGTACCCTTTCAAAATTAAAGTTCTACTTTATCATTGCAGCGAAAATCTCACGCAGTTGCTTCACTTTCTGCATTCGGTTTCAATTGTTATCCTTTCCTCTTCCAATTGCATCAGCTCTTTATCTACCAGTTCTTGGTCATGGGATGCCAAAACCTCTTCAACATCATCTTCGTCAACTTCCACAAGCCAAACTCACTTTGTCCTTGCTTCGTTCACCAAGATCGAAACGCTTAGTTATGTCTAGTGTTATGCTAAGTGTAACACCCTTACTCTTTCAGGCTTTTCCGACACCTTAGAACTCATCTTGCTAACAGCTGCTCAATGCAACGTGTTAAAGCAACGCCGTTCCGAATCCGGGGGAGAGCAGCTGCTCGGGGCGCGCGCTGCCTTTTATCGTGTGCTGATTTTTTCGTGCACTGTTTTTTTATTGCGCGCTGCCTTTCTTCGTAACAGTGAAAACACCTTCTGAAAGTGAAAACAGGGCACTAATGTAGGTCTTTCGTAACAGTGAGGTTTCGTAAAGCGAACATTCGGAAAGCGGGGGACACCTGTACTATATGAAGCCTGCACTCTGGGTGTGACCACCTCATTAAAAGTCTAATTTCCAGCCACCCCGATGATCCTGAGTACATCCAGCTCTAGCTCCTAGACTTTGTCCATCAGGAGCTAGAGTTGGGTGCACTTCCTACAAATGCAGTTATCAGGGACTGTTAGGTACTCTGAAATCCCACATTTTACAGGAGAAGCATTCCACTGCCTGAACTACCATCCTGTCTACACTTGTTAAAGCTCACACTTCTCAAGCTTGAAGTTCTAGCTTGCGCTTGTTCTTGTACAAGCCTGCTGAGCCAAAGCCTGGGCACTATAATACTCTCCACTCCAACAATGGCCATTCCACTTACACCTTTTTTTAAAATTATTGGTGCCCACTGAGTCCCTGAGAGACAATTACGATTGCAGCTGTCAAAAAGTTCCGAAAGGCATGAAGCCTCATGAACGAGTGTCTTCTCAGGATGAATGCAATGCAACGATAACCATGCCATCTTCTCGCAGCTACCGCAGCTCTCGAAGCCTGAAGTCCAACACCACCAAATTAAAAAACAGCTTCTTCCTTTCAACCACTCTGTTCCAGAACTCAACCATAATCACTACAGTTTAGCAACACCATGACAACTTTGCACAAAAATAGACTTTTTTGTCGCACTCTTTCTTGTAAAAGAGCGTATGATATTGTTAAGTGACCACTGTTTCATTTACTGTGGGTGTCACTTTAAGAGCCTGAATGAGGCGGGACTATGATGTCAGTATAACAAGCTGGGACCAGAGAGACAGAGAGACAGAGAGACACTTGCTGCAGCAGTGGGTAAAGTCTGATGCTTTCCCATGCCCTGAGAATTGGGTTGACCAACAGCACCCAGTGCACATTGGTTGTGTGACTGTCACTTCATATGATCCATATGTGGATTCTGTTGGAGTATCCTGTGGCAACCACTTTTGTTAGCCCTTACCTGGATTCAGGTGTGTTATGTGGTGACCACTTGTGTGAAGGGATATTCCGTGACTGTCACCTTTGGGGATATTTCTACGTGGATTTTGGGACGACTCAACAGATAAGATCTTTGGCGACTGTTACTTCATTTTCCCAGCGTGGAACCGGTGGAATTCTTCGTAATCACCTCCTCTCTATATTTTGATGTGGATTTACAAGTTTCTCCCCTCACTTATTTGTGGATTACTGGACCTTTCTAGTTTGCCATCTTAAGACTTTAAGAACTGTTCCTAAGCTTGACAGTTTGGGAGCCACACACACATATAACATCGTTAACTTCTATTTATTTCATTTAATTTTCTATATTTTGAGTAGATACTAATAAATATAGTGGTTTTAACATTAAAGCCCGACTCAATTTGTGATCTATTGCTGCTGGTATGTAACAAGATATTTAATTTAGGTTTTCTTGTTGCTATGTTGCGATGCTCATGTCGTTATATGCCTCTCGGTGCTGCTTCAAGCAAGAATTCCATTGCACCTGTGCAAACATGTATTTGTGATAATAATCTCAAATTTTACTTTGAACTTCCCAAATTCATTGCAGATTTTATTCTTCCTTGTAATTTGTATTTGATTCAAACAAAGTTATCTGTGTTAAAAACTGCAAAGAAACAAGAATAAGAGTTATGATCAGAAATAGCATATTACTACTGCCACCCTGACCCCCCATCCCACCACTGTAAATCTAAAACCATTTCATTAGGTCTCCTGCTGATGATCTTAACAATAAAACAGATTGAATGCAAGTATTACAATAGAAAATCATCCAGCACAGCATTAAGCTAAATGTTTCTCTATAACCACAAAGTCAGATTCATGCTGTCATTCAACTTTATTAACCAAAAATGTATTTAAAAGGCAGGAGTTTGACGAGACACCACATCAAACCTGCAGCTTTTCTCTCTCTGCTTTGAGGTTTGCAAGCTCAAAAATGGGACAGACACTAGAACTTTCCACTGCTCAACATTAAGACAGCTCAGTTATAGCTGGATGATTTTTCTCTATCTATGAGTGACATCTGCTTCAAAGTATCAGCCTCTCATCACTGGTTGGACTACCACTTCCTGCTGAAGTCACCCAATATTTCTCATGGGAAAAGTTGTCCAAGAGTGAAGTACAGATATAATGTTCTAAAATCTAACACAATTGAAATGCACTCTGCCAAATTAGCCTGAAATGCTACTTGAAAGCTTAAGCACCAACTTATTTTAAAGTAACTATAGTGGAAAATAAAAATCAGTAAAATTTATGCGTGGCACACAAACAGAAGCATTTCATGGTATCTCAGTACATGTGACAATAATAAACAAATATGATTAAGTATCAAGAGCAATCCCTGTAGTACTCTACAAATTACATTCCTTCAGCCTGAAAAGGACCATTTTTCTTCCCACTCTGACTTCCAGTTTTCAGTCTATGCCAACACACTTCCTCCAATACTTTGGCTTTTAAATTTATATACCAGCCTAATACATGGCTTTGTATAGAATGCGTTTTGGAAATCTAAATACACTAGATCAACCAGGTTCCTCTCTCAGCTTGTCAAATCCTTAAGAAAAAAACTGAACAAAATCTGCTGACCACGATTCAAACAAAAGCTGGGATATAACGAGACAACAGTAAGAGATTTGTTTTTGAATGGCAACCAAATCCTGAGCTGAAAAGATTCACTCTACATAATAACTTCCTTTCTACTTCAGTGAAATACATCCAGATAACAAGATTATTTGCAAGCCTGCACTGAAATATCAAAGTACAATATTTCATTTTACAGCAGACACCACAGAACTGAACTATGGACCTAGCAATATAATGTACCTGAAGGCTTTGCTCTCAGATGAACTCAATACCTTCTATGCTCACTTTAACCATCAAAACATGGCAGGACCTTCCCGAACTCACACAGCCTCTGAGGACTCTACGATTTCAGTCTCTGAGGCCGACAAGAGAGCATGCTTCAGGAAAGTTAATCCGTGGAAAGCACCCAGCCCAGATGGGGTACCTAGCTTAGTACTATGGACCTGTGCTGATTACCTTAATCTCTCACTTCAGTAGTCTGAGGTACCCATCTGCTTCAAGCAGACTTCAATTACACCAGTGCCCAAGAAGAAAGTGGCAATCTGCCTCAATGACTACCCACCGCGATGAAGAGCTTTGAGAAGTTGGTGATGAAACATATTAACTCCTGCCTGTGAAGCGACTTGCATCCACTCCAATCTGCCTACCATCACAACAGGTCAACAGCAGATGCTATTTCACTGGCTCTTCACTCAGTCCTGGGACATCTGGACAACTAACATGCATACATTAGGATGCACTTTATTGACATTCAACACCATCATCCTCAATAAGCTTCAAGACCTTGGCCTCAATACCTTCTTGTGTAATTGGATCCTTGATTTCCTCACTTTGGACTGGCAATTGCATCTCCTCCACAACCTCCATCAGCATGGGTGCACCACAAGGATATGTGCTTAGCTACCCACTCTACTCGCAATATACTTATGATATGAGGATAAACCCAACTCCAATGCCATATTTAAGTTTGCTGACAACACCCCTGTGGTTGCCCAAATCAAAGGTGGCGATGAATCAGCATATAGGAAAATCTGCCTGAGTGGTGCCATGTCAACAACCTCTCACTTAATGTTAGCAAGACCAAGGAGCTGATTATTGACTTCAGGAGGAGGAAACCAGAGGTCTATGAGCCAGTCCTCTTTGGGGGATTAGAGGTGGAGACGGTAAGCAACTTTAAATTCCTCATTGTTATCAATTCAGAGGATCTGTTCCTGGCCCAACACCTAAGTGCAATTACGAAGTACGGCAGTGCAACTTCCTTAGAAAATTGTGAAGATTCAGCACGGCATCAAAACTTTGACAAACTTCTATGAATATATGGTGGGGAGTATATTGACTGGTTGCATCATAGCCTGATATGGAAACACCAAGGCCCTTGAACAGAAATGCCTACAAAAACTACTGGATATGATCCAGTTCATCACAGGTTAAGCCCTCCTCATCATTGAGCATATCTACGTGAAGCACTGTCACAGGAAAGCAACATCCATCATCAAGGACCCACACCATGCAGGCCATGCTCTCTTCTCACTACTGCCATCAGGAGGCTAAGTGCAGGAGCCTAAGGACTCACACCACCAGGTTCAGAAATGGTTATTATACCTCAACCATCTTGAGCCAGACAGGATAACTTCACTCATTTTCATTTGGCCCATCACTGAATTGTTCCCACAACCTACGGACTCCCCTTCTTAGAACACAGAAATCTACAGCACATTGTTGTGCCAACCACGTAGCCTACTCTAGAAACTGCCTAGAATTACCCTACCACATTGCCCTTTATTTTTCTAAGCACCATGTACCTATCTAAGAGACTCTTAAAAGACCCTATCGTATCTGCCTCCACCACCATCACTAGAAGTGCATTCCACACACCAACCACTCTCTTTGTGAAAAATTTACCCCTGATCTCTCCTCAGTACCCACTTCCAAGCACCTTAAAACTATGCCCCCTCGTGTTAGCCACTTCAGTCCTGGGAAAAAGCCTCTGACTATCCACACAATCAATGCTCTTATCATCTTATATACCTCTATCAGGTTACCTCTCATCCTCTGTCACTCCAAGGAGAAAAGGCGAAATTCACTCAACCTTTTCTCATATGACATGCTCTCCAGTCCAGGCAACACCCTTGTAAATCTCCCCTGCACTCTTTCTAGTATCCACATCCTTCCTGTAGTGAGGTGACCAAAACTGAACACAGTACTCCAAGTGGGGTCTGACCAAGGTCTAATATAGCTGTAAAATTTCTTCACGGCTTTTGAACTCAATCCCACAGTTGATGAATGCCAACACACCATACGGCTTCTTAACAACACAGTTAACTTGTGCAGCAGCTTTGAGTGTCCTAATGACACAGACCCCAAGATCTCTCTGATCCTCCACACTGCCATGAGTCTTACAATTAATACTATATTCTGTCTTTAAATTTGACCTACCAAAATGAACTACTTCACACTGATCTGGGTTGAAGTCCATCTGCCACTTCTCAGCCCAGTTCTGTACCCTATCAATGTCCCACTGTAACCTATAGCAATCCTCCAGACAATCCACAACATCCCCAACCTTTGTGTCATTAGCAAACTTACTAACCCACCCGCTACTTCTTCATCCAGGTCAAATCACAACAAGAAGGGGTCCCAGAACAGATTCCTGCGGAAGACCGAGCTCCATGCAGAAGATGAACCATCTACAACTACTCTTTGCCTTCTGTGGGCAAGCCAATTCTGGATCCACAAAGCAAGGTCTCCTTAGAACCCATGCCGCCTTACTTTCTGAAGGAGTCTTGCACAGGAAAACTTATCAAATGCCTTACTGAAATTCATATACACTACATCCACTGCTCTACCTTTAATGTGTTTTGGAGAATACAAATTTCAGAGTTGTACATGGATACATGCTTTGATAATAAATTAATCTTTGAACTTGCTGAACATTTCCAGCATTTCATACTTGTATATTTTACTTTAACTCTCTTTTACTACAATACAGTTTACCACCACATTCTCCAAAAGCACTCATTCCACACATGTAAGAAGTTACAAGTTCCCACAATTTGACAAAACTTCTCAAACTAAAAATATTGGTGCTACATCAGCTGAATTATATACAGTTGCTTTCAAATGAAATAGAATGGAACAGGTCAATGCCAGATGCTATTTTGCTGGCTCTTCACTCTGCTCTGAACAACGAGAACTCACACTTCAGGTTATTTTTCATTGACTACAGCTCAGCATTCAACACAATCATCCCACCCAAACTTAGTATCAATCTTCATGACCTGGACTCCTGCACTTCCCTCTGCAACTAGATACTGGAGTTTCTCATTGGCAGACCTCAGTGGGGATAGATGGTCCGTGAAAAGGAGAACATCTCCTCTCTGACCACCAACACAACTGCACCTTAAGGATACATAGTTAGTTCCCCGATCGACACTCTATACACACAATCGTGTGGGTAAGCATAGCTTCAATGCCATACGCCAATCTGCCAATGACATTACTGCTTGTGGAAGAATTACAGATAGTAATGAGTCAACTCGTGAGAGAGGTCACTTGACTGAATGGTGCCGCAACAAGCTCTTGCTCAATGTCAGTGAAACTAAAGAGTTGATTGTTGACTTCATGAAGGGGAAAGAGGGTAGACATGCGCATGTCGACATTGGGGGAAATTTAGTGGGCATCAGCAGCTTTAAATTCTGACTGCTGACATATCAGATGACTGGCCCTGGTAGCACACAGATGCAGTCATAAGGATGGTGTGTCAGTGTCTTTATGTTCTTTGGTGGTTAAGGAAGTTTGGCTTATCACTGAACACATTAGCAAACTTTGCAAGATTACTGTCGAACAACCCAAAGTCTTTTGCTTCCACAAACCGGCATATCTACTAACAGTCCTTTGCCACACATGAAATCTCTGCCAATCAGAAGAGGTCTAGCAACTTTTAGCCAAGCCAAAGTCCCATGTGGAGCATCATGTATCATGTCCCACTTCCAAATCCTGCTGTATTTGCCGGCTTCCAGTAAAGATCCATTGCTGTCAGCCTTATAATCAATGGGTGATGCTGGTAGCACACTCGAGTGCCCCATGGCACAGGAAGGGTGTTTGTAGTGAATAATAGATGACTCTGACAGCTGAACCCATGGTGGTCACAGACCTCTGAAGTCCCAATGCACTGGTACTGTCAGAGTTGCATGGGAGTCGGCACCACTTTATGTTCATGCTGAAGTGTGCATGGTGAAAAGAGACCTAGCATCGTCTAGTTTTGAGCTGTGAGCTTGAGCCTTCTGAAGGCTCTGCTGACAGGGCTTACTGAGGCAGGGAATGATGCACCTCGTCTGGCCGAGTGTAAGCTAGAGGCCATCATAGCAAGCCCCTGGTAATCCTTCACCACTGTATTAGCGAGGGCTGTATGAACTTGATCACGCATTTGTTGCATAAAGAGTTCTTTAAAAATAAAACAAGGATTGTGATTGTCCAGGAAAGACAGCATGTGGTGCATTAGCTCTTCAGGCCTAGCATCACCCAAGCCTGGCAAGGGGAGCAACTGCTTGGCACACTCATTAGTCAACATGTCATTGAATAACTCTGGAATCATCGGAAAGCATCAGAGTCACCAATGTAGAACTTTGAGAATAAAACGCGAGTCATTTTATGTGCTTAACAAAAGTCACAGCTCTTTACTTCCACTACTGACAAACCAAAAGCAGTCCTTTTACACTGACATCATTACGTCAGACATCATCTCCTAAAGTGACTGCAACAACACAACGTCGACGTTTGTGAATTATGAACAATATGTGTCATCTGTCACCCATTGCATTACCCTACAGCAGGGAGTTCAGTAGTCTCATGGCCTTGGGGGAAGAAGCCATTTCCATCCTAACCGCCTTTGTCCTAATGCTACCTCCTTCCTGATGGTAGGGGATCAAAGATCATTGGACAGGTGAGAGGGATAACTGACAATGCCAAGGGCCCTGCACCTGATAAATATCTCGGATGGGTAGAAGAAAGACCCCGATGATTCTCGCAATCCTTTGTAGGGTCGTACGGTCAGATGCATTGCAATTCCAGTACCAGACGGTGAATCAACTGGTCAGGACGCTCTTAATTGTGCTCCAGTAAAAAGTTGATATAATGTCGGGGTGGAGGAAAAACCTCACTTGTCTCAATCTCCTCAGGAGTGGAGATGCTGTTAGCTTTCTTGACTAAAGAGGTGGTGTTGAGGGACCAGAGAGCAGGGGACTCTACCCAATACATCATACCACACTACCAGTGGTATCTAGAGCAGGCATGTTAAGTTCAAGTTTATGGTCATCTGACTGCACATATATACAGCCAAACAAAACGGAGTTCCTCCAGACTATGGCACCCCCACAGTACATATATCCAACACAGCACGTGAAAAATATTACCACAAAAAACTTAGTAAAATAAGTGATATGTACATCACATGTATTTACCATATATAGCTCATTGTCCTAGTAGCAAGACCTCAGTGATGGCAGGGTATTCATTAGTATCACAGCCTGGGTAAAAAGTGCTGTCCTAGTCTTAGTCTGGCAGTCCTAGTCCTGATGCTCTTGTACCTCCTTATTCATAGTAGAAGGTCAAAGAGATTGTGGGATGGGGTTAGGGATTCTCAATAACCCTTCAGGTCCTTTGTATACAACACTCCCTTTAAAGTCACAAATAAGAGGATAGAAATACCCAATGAGCCTTGGTTGCTTCTACAATACTCTGTAGGGTCTTGAGGTCTGATGTCTTACAACTTCCATACCACACAAAGCTGCAACCACACAGCACACCTCATTCTCCTCAGTAAGTGTAGAGGATTAGGAGATCAAGAAAGCAACATCCATTATCAAAGATCTCCACCATCCATAAGGCACAGGAGCAGAATTAAGTCATTGAGTTTGCTCCGTCATTCCACCATGGCTGATTTATTAACCCTCTCAATCCCATTCTCCTGCCTTCTTCCTGTAACCTTTAATGCCCTGACTAATCAATAACCTATCAATCTCTGATTTAAATACACTCAATGATTTGGTCTCCACAGCCATCTATGGCAATGAATTCCACTGATTCACCACCCTCCGGCTAAAGAAATTCCTCCTCATCCCTGTTCTATATGGTTGTCCCTCTATTTTCAGGCTATGCCCTCTGGTGTGAGATTTACCCACTATAGGAAACATCGTCTCTACATCCACTCTATCTAAGCCTTTCAATATTCACTGGGTTTCAATGAGATCCCCCTTATTCTTCTACACTCCAGTGAGTACAGGCCCAGGGACATCAAATGTTCTTTATATGTTAACTCTTTCATCCCCAGAATCATTCACATGGATCTCCTCTAGACCCTTGCCAATGTCAGCACATCACTTCCTAGATAAGAGGCCCAAAACTGCTCACAATACTCCAAATGCAATCTGACCGATGCCTTATAAAGCCTCAGCATTACATTGTTGCTTTTATATTCTAGTCCTCTTTAAAGGAATGCATTTGCCTTCCTTACCACCAACTTAACCTGCAAGTTAACCTTTGCGACGCTGATTTTTGGATTTTCTCCCCATTTAGAAAATACCCTTTGCCTTTATTCCTCCTACCAACATGCATGGCCATACATTTCCCTACACTATATTCCATCTGCCACTTCTTTGCCCATTCTCCCATTCTGTCCATGTCCTTCTGCAGACTCTCTGCTTCTTCAACACTACCTGTCCCTCCACCCATCTTTGTATCATCTGCAAACTTGCCCTCAAAGTCATCAATTCAATTATCCAAATCATTGACATATAATATGAAAAGAAGTGGTCTCAATACCGACCCCTATAGAACACCATGAGTCACCAACAGCCAATCAGAATAGGCCCCTTTTATTCTCACTCCTTACCTCCTGCCAGTCAGCCAACCTTCTTATCCATGCTAGTATCTGTCCTTATCTTGTTAAGCAATGTTGTGTGCAGCACCTGGTCAAAGGCCTTCTGAAAATCCAAGTAAACAACACCACTGACTCTCCTTGGGTTCTCCTGCCTGTTATTTCCACAAAAAATTCCAACAGACTGGTCAGGCAAGCTTTCTCTAAGGAAACCATACTGAATGTGGCTCATTTTTTCATATGCCTCCAAATACCCCAAAACCAAATCCTGAATAATGGACTCCAATGTCTTCCCAACCACTGAAAGGAAATTAAAGGCTACTTAGCCTTTCTTCTGCCTCCCTCCCTTATTAAAGAGTGGAGTGACATTTGTAATTTTCTAATCCTCCAGAATCATTCCAGGATCTACTGATTCTTGAAAGGTCATTATTAGTAGCTCCACAATCTCTTCAGCTACCTCTTGCAGAACACAAGGGTGTAGTCCATCTAGTCCAGTTGACTTACCTACCTTCAGACCTTTAAATTTCTCAAGCACTTTCTCCATAGTAATGGCAACTTCACTCACTTTTGCCCCCTGACCCTCTCTAACTTCCCACATACAGCAAGGGTCTTCCATAGTGAAGACTGACACAAAACACATTCAGTTCATCTGCCATTTCTTTGACCCCCATTACTACCTCTCCAGTATTATTTTCCAGAGGTCTGAGTCAATAATTTGGACTATGGGATTAATAGATTTGTGGCTAAATTTACCAATGATACAAAGATAGGTGGAGGAGTGGGTAGTGTTGAAGAAACAGAGAGCCTGCAGAGAGACTTAGATAGTTTAGGAGAATGGGTAAAGAAGTGTTAAATGAAATACAATGTTGGAAAGTGTATTGTCATGCACTTTGGTGGAAGAAATAAACGGGCGGACTATTATTTAGATGGGGAGAGATTTCAAAATGCAGAGATGCAAAGGAACTTGGGAGTACTTGTGCAAGATACCCTAAAGGTTAACCTCCAGATTGAGTTGGTTGTGAAGAATGGGAATGCAATGTTGGCATTCTTTTCTAGAGGTATAGAATATAAGAACAGGGATGTGATGTTGAGGCTTCATAAGGTACTCGTGAGACTACACTTGGAGTACTGTATGCAGTTTTGGGCTCCTTATTTTAGGAAAGATATACTGACACTGGAGAGGGTTCAGAGAAAATTCATGAGAATGATTCCAGGAATGAAAGAGTTACTGTATGAGGAACTGGCAGATCTTGGGCTATATTCCCTAGAGTTCAGGAGAATGATGGGGGAATCACAGAGGAACATTCCGGATGTTAAAAGGCCTTAACAGATTAAATATGGCAAAGTTATTTCCCATGCTAGGGGATTCCAGGACAAGAGGGCGTGACTTCAAGATTGAAGGACGTCCTTTTAGAACGGAGATGTGTTGAAATTACTTTAGTCAGAGGGTGGTGAATCTGGGAATTTGTTGCCACGAGCTGCTGTCGAGGCTAAGTCATTGGGTGTATTTAAGGCAGAGATAGTTAAGTTCTTGATTAGCCAGGGCATCAAAGGGTATGGGGTGAAAGCAGGGGAGTGATAATGACTGGAAGAATTGGATCAGCCCATGACTGAATGGTGGAGCAGACTTGATGGGCTGAATGGCCTACTTCTGCTCCTATATTTTATAGTCTTAAAATCTTTTTGTATCCTCTTTTATATTTTTGGCTAGCTTACCTTCATATTTCATCTTTTCTCCCCTTCTGGCTTCTTTTAATTTCCTTCTGTTGATTTTTTAAAGCTTCCAAATCCAACTTCCCACTAATTTTGCTATATTATATGCCCTCTCTTTGCTTTTATGTGTCTTGGACTTCTCTTGTCAGCCATGAGTGTCTCATCCTCCCTTTAGAATACTTCTTCATCTTTGGGATGTATCTATCCTGCGCCTTGTGAATTGCCCCAGAAACTCCAGCCATTTCCATATTGCCATCATCCCTGATAGTGTCCCTTTCCATGAACTTTGGTCAGCTCCTCACTCATGCTGTAATATTGATACATCTGACTTTATATTTTCCTTCTTAAACTACAGGGTGAGTTCTATCATATTATGATCACTGCCTCCTAAAGGTTCTTCTACATTAATCTCCCTAATCAAGTCTGGTTCGTTACATAGCACCCAATCCAGAATTCCCTTTTCCCTCGTGGGCTCAATGAAAAGGTGCTTTAAAAAAAGCAATCCTTTTGTGACATTCTACAAATTCCCTCTTGGGATCCAGCACCAACTTGATATGATTTCAATATGCAATCTACCTGCATATTGAAATCCTCCATGACAATCACAACATTGCCCTTTGTATACATCTTTTCTATCTCCAATTCTAATTTGTAGCCCACATCCTGGCTACTGTTCAGAGATCTGTATACAACTCCCATCTGAATATATCTTCCAATCCTATGTCACCTCTTTACGGATTTGATTTAATTTTTAACCAACAGAACCACCCACCCCATCTGCTATCTGCCTGTCCTTCTGACTTAATATGTATCCTTGGATGTTAAGCTCCCAACTATTATCTTCTTTTAGCCACGACTCAGTGATTCCACAACATTATACCTGCCAATCCCTAAGTGTACTACAAGGTCATCTATCTTATTATGTACATTGTGTGCATTCAACTATAACACCTTCAGTCATCACCCTTTTCAATTTTGCCCCTATGTTACATCGCAACTCATCCCACTGACTGTAATTTGCCCTATCATTTGCCAGTCCTTCCTTAGTTTCACTACGCAATGCATCAACTTTGATATTGCCCCATTCTGACCCCCATCATTCAGGTTCCCATCCCCGCCAAATAAGTTTAATCTTTTCACAACAGCTCTACGAACCTGGCCGCATGAATATTGGTCTTCCTAGGATTCAGGTGTAACCCATTCTGTTTGTTCAGGCCATACCATCCCAGAAGAAATCTCAATGATCCAGAAATCTGAAACCCTGTCCTCTGCACCACTTGATCAACCACTCATTCACCTGTACCATCATCTTATTCCTGCCCTGACTAGCACATGGTACTGGGAGTAATCTGGAGGTTACTACCTTGGAGGTCCTGCTCTTCAGCCTTCTCCTAATTCCCTATACTCACTGTGCAGGACCTCTTCTCTCTTTCTACCCATGTCATTGGTGCCAATTTGCACCATGACCTCTGACTATTCACCCACTTGAGAATCTTCTACAGCTGCTCTAAGACATATTACAATATTACACCCTAGTACCTGGGAGGCAACAAAACCATCCAGGCATCTTTCACAGCAACAAAATTTCCTGTCTGCACCCCCCGCCCCACAAACTATCAAGTCTCCTATCACTCTGCCTTGCCTTATCTTACACTGCTGAGCCTCAGGGCCAGCCAGAGTGCCACTGCTCTGGCTGCTGTTGCTGTGCCCTAGTAGGTCATTCCCCCAGCAGTATGCAAAGGGATATGTTTGTTGCTGAGAAGAATGACCACAGGGCACCTTGTACTGAATGCTTCTCCCAGTGGTCACCCATCTACAGGCTTCCCCCACCATCCGAAGGTAGAGCGTTCCTATGAAACGGTTCGTAAGCCGGAATGTCGTAAAGCGAAGAAGCAATTACCATTTATTTATATGGGAAAATTTTGTGAGCGTTCACAGACCCAAAAATAACCTACTAAATCATGCCAAATAACACACAAGACCTAAAATAACAGTAACATAAAGTAAAAGCAGGAATGATATGATAAATACACAGCCTATATAAAGTAGAAATACTTCTCTACAACGATTGCCTGCACAGATTCTCCGTATCTCACGCAAGCGCTGTTGGCATAAACACACTCTCCAGTAACCTTTAAACTATGAAGCTGCCAAATCTACCAAATAACACGTAAAAATACACAGCCTATATAAAGTAGAAATAATATATGTACAGTGTTGTATCACTTACCGGAATTGGGAAAACAGCGCTGAGCACACTGATGATGGTGTGTTAGACTGAGTCGTCGCAGGCTGGGTGGTGCAGTGGCCCCCACCCTCTGGGCCGCCGACCCGATACATTGCCGCAAAGAACGCAGTGGTAGCCGGGAGGCACCCAGCACATCTTTAACAAAAAAGCCGAAATAAACATGCTAATTAATTAGGTGCTGCCCGGCACATAATTGTCAGCCCAGATCAGTGCCCATCGCATCGCCTCTGTTCTGGGCCGACAATTACGTGCTAGGCGGCACCTAATTAATTAGCATGTTTATTTCGGCTTTTTTCTTAAAGATGTGCTGCGTGTCTCCTGGCTACTGCTGCATTCTCCGCGAATCGGTACAGTATCCGTGGTGGTGGGACACGATCAGGGCAGGCAGCTCATCTTCTCCTATGACTGCCCGCCTCGATGTCGAAGGTCGAGGTTCGTTGTCTGCTGTGGTTGATGTGGAAGGCTTGCTTGACTGCTGAGCCTCGTGCATTTTTCTATCATACAGTTGTTTGTAAGCACTCAAACCATCCTGCAAATATCCCCTAAACCTACGTACCCTTTCAAAATTAAAGTTCTACTTTATCATTGCAGCGAAAATCTCACGCAGTTGCTTCACTTTCTGCATTCGGTTTCAATTGTTATCCTTTCCTCTTCCAATTGCATCAGCTCTTTATCTACCAGTTCTTGGTCATGGGATGCCAAAACCTCTTCAACATCATCTTCGTCAACTTCCACAAGCCAAACTCACTTTGTCCTTGCTTCGTTCACCAAGATCGAAACGCTTAGTTATGTCTAGTGTTATGCTAAGTGTAACACCCTTACTCTTTCAGGCTTTTCCGACACCTTAGAACTCATCTTGCTAACAGCTGCTCAATGCAACGTGTTAAAGCAACGCCGTTCCGAATCCGGGGGAGAGCAGCTGCTCGGGGCGCGCGCTGCCTTTTATCGTGTGCTGATTTTTTCGTGCACTGTTTTTTTATTGCGCGCTGCCTTTCTTCGTAACAGTGAAAACACCTTCTGAAAGTGAAAACAGGGCACTAATGTAGGTCTTTCGTAACAGTGAGGTTTCGTAAAGCGAACATTCGGAAAGCGGGGGACACCTGTACTATATGAAGCCTGCACTCTGGGTGTGACCACCTCATTAAAAGTCTAATTTCCAGCCACCCCGATGATCCTGAGTACATCCAGCTCTAGCTCCTAGACTTTGTCCATCAGGAGCTAGAGTTGGGTGCACTTCCTACAAATGCAGTTATCAGGGACTGTTAGGTACTCTGAAATCCCACATTTTACAGGAGAAGCATTCCACTGCCTGAACTACCATCCTGTCTACACTTGTTAAAGCTCACACTTCTCAAGCTTGAAGTTCTAGCTTGCGCTTGTTCTTGTACAAGCCTGCTGAGCCAAAGCCTGGGCACTATAATACTCTCCACTCCAACAATGGCCATTCCACTTACACCTTTTTTTAAAATTATTGGTGCCCACTGAGTCCCTGAGAGACAATTACGATTGCAGCTGTCAAAAAGTTCCGAAAGGCATGAAGCCTCATGAACGAGTGTCTTCTCAGGATGAATGCAATGCAACGATAACCATGCCATCTTCTCGCAGCTACCGCAGCTCTCGAAGCCTGAAGTCCAACACCACCAAATTAAAAAACAGCTTCTTCCTTTCAACCACTCTGTTCCAGAACTCAACCATAATCACTACAGTTTAGCAACACCATGACAACTTTGCACAAAAATAGACTTTTTTGTCGCACTCTTTCTTGTAAAAGAGCGTATGATATTGTTAAGTGACCACTGTTTCATTTACTGTGGGTGTCACTTTAAGAGCCTGAATGAGGCGGGACTATGATGTCAGTATAACAAGCTGGGACCAGAGAGACAGAGAGACAGAGAGACACTTGCTGCAGCAGTGGGTAAAGTCTGATGCTTTCCCATGCCCTGAGAATTGGGTTGACCAACAGCACCCAGTGCACATTGGTTGTGTGACTGTCACTTCATATGATCCATATGTGGATTCTGTTGGAGTATCCTGTGGCAACCACTTTTGTTAGCCCTTACCTGGATTCAGGTGTGTTATGTGGTGACCACTTGTGTGAAGGGATATTCCGTGACTGTCACCTTTGGGGATATTTCTACGTGGATTTTGGGACGACTCAACAGATAAGATCTTTGGCGACTGTTACTTCATTTTCCCAGCGTGGAACCGGTGGAATTCTTCGTAATCACCTCCTCTCTATATTTTGATGTGGATTTACAAGTTTCTCCCCTCACTTATTTGTGGATTACTGGACCTTTCTAGTTTGCCATCTTAAGACTTTAAGAACTGTTCCTAAGCTTGACAGTTTGGGAGCCACACACACATATAACATCGTTAACTTCTATTTATTTCATTTAATTTTCTATATTTTGAGTAGATACTAATAAATATAGTGGTTTTAACATTAAAGCCCGACTCAATTTGTGATCTATTGCTGCTGGTATGTAACAAGATATTTAATTTAGGTTTTCTTGTTGCTATGTTGCGATGCTCATGTCGTTATATGCCTCTCGGTGCTGCTTCAAGCAAGAATTCCATTGCACCTGTGCAAACATGTATTTGTGATAATAATCTCAAATTTTACTTTGAACTTCCCAAATTCATTGCAGATTTTATTCTTCCTTGTAATTTGTATTTGATTCAAACAAAGTTATCTGTGTTAAAAACTGCAAAGAAACAAGAATAAGAGTTATGATCAGAAATAGCATATTACTACTGCCACCCTGACCCCCCATCCCACCACTGTAAATCTAAAACCATTTCATTAGGTCTCCTGCTGATGATCTTAACAATAAAACAGATTGAATGCAAGTATTACAATAGAAAATCATCCAGCACAGCATTAAGCTAAATGTTTCTCTATAACCACAAAGTCAGATTCATGCTGTCATTCAACTTTATTAACCAAAAATGTATTTAAAAGGCAGGAGTTTGACGAGACACCACATCAAACCTGCAGCTTTTCTCTCTCTGCTTTGAGGTTTGCAAGCTCAAAAATGGGACAGACACTAGAACTTTCCACTGCTCAACATTAAGACAGCTCAGTTATAGCTGGATGATTTTTCTCTATCTATGAGTGACATCTGCTTCAAAGTATCAGCCTCTCATCACTGGTTGGACTACCACTTCCTGCTGAAGTCACCCAATATTTCTCATGGGAAAAGTTGTCCAAGAGTGAAGTACAGATATAATGTTCTAAAATCTAACACAATTGAAATGCACTCTGCCAAATTAGCCTGAAATGCTACTTGAAAGCTTAAGCACCAACTTATTTTAAAGTAACTATAGTGGAAAATAAAAATCAGTAAAATTTATGCGTGGCACACAAACAGAAGCATTTCATGGTATCTCAGTACATGTGAAAATAATAAACAAATATGATTAAGTATCAAGAGCAATCCCTGTAGTACTCTACAAATTACATTCCTTCAGCCTGAAAAGGACCATTTTTCTTCCCACTCTGACTTCCAGTTTTCAGTCTATGCCAACACACTTCCTCCAATACTTTGGCTTTTAAATTTATATACCAGCCTAATACATGGCTTTGTATAGAATGCGTTTTGGAAATCTAAATACACTAGATCAACCAGGTTCCTCTCTCAGCTTGTCAAATCCTTAAGAAAAAAACTGAACAAAATCTGCTGACCACGATTCAAACAAAAGCTGGGATATAACGAGACAACAGTAAGAGATTTGTTTTTGAATGGCAACCAAATCCTGAGCTGAAAAGATTCACTCTACATAATAACTTCCTTTCTACTTCAGTGAAATACATCCAGATAACAAGATTATTTGCAAGCCTGCACTGAAATATCAAAGTACAATATTTCATTTTACAGCAGACACCACAGAACTGAACTATGGACCTAGCAATATAATGTACCTGAAGGCTTTGCTCTCAGATGAACTCAATACCTTCTATGCTCACTTTAACCATCAAAACATGGCAGGACCTTCCCGAACTCACACAGCCTCTGAGGACTCTACGATTTCAGTCTCTGAGGCCGACAAGAGAGCATGCTTCAGGAAAGTTAATCCGTGGAAAGCACCCAGCCCAGATGGGGTACCTAGCTTAGTACTATGGACCTGTGCTGATTACCTTAATCTCTCACTTCAGTAGTCTGAGGTACCCATCTGCTTCAAGCAGACTTCAATTACACCAGTGCCCAAGAAGAAAGTGGCAATCTGCCTCAATGACTACCCACCGCGATGAAGAGCTTTGAGAAGTTGGTGATGAAACATATTAACTCCTGCCTGTGAAGCGACTTGCATCCACTCCAATCTGCCTACCATCACAACAGGTCAACAGCAGATGCTATTTCACTGGCTCTTCACTCAGTCCTGGGACATCTGGACAACTAACATGCATACATTAGGATGCACTTTATTGACATTCAACACCATCATCCTCAATAAGCTTCAAGACCTTGGCCTCAATACCTTCTTGTGTAATTGGATCCTTGATTTCCTCACTTTGGACTGGCAATTGCATCTCCTCCACAACCTCCATCAGCATGGGTGCACCACAAGGATATGTGCTTAGCTACCCACTCTACTCGCAATATACTTATGATATGAGGATAAACCCAACTCCAATGCCATATTTAAGTTTGCTGACAACACCCCTGTGGTTGCCCAAATCAAAGGTGGCGATGAATCAGCATATAGGAAAATCTGCCTGAGTGGTGCCATGTCAACAACCTCTCACTTAATGTTAGCAAGACCAAGGAGCTGATTATTGACTTCAGGAGGAGGAAACCAGAGGTCTATGAGCCAGTCCTCTTTGGGGGATTAGAGGTGGAGACGGTAAGCAACTTTAAATTCCTCATTGTTATCAATTCAGAGGATCTGTTCCTGGCCCAACACCTAAGTGCAATTACGAAGTACGGCAGTGCAACTTCCTTAGAAAATTGTGAAGATTCAGCACGGCATCAAAACTTTGACAAACTTCTATGAATATATGGTGGGGAGTATATTGACTGGTTGCATCATAGCCTGATATGGAAACACCAAGGCCCTTGAACAGAAATGCCTACAAAAACTACTGGATATGATCCAGTTCATCACAGGTTAAGCCCTCCTCATCATTGAGCATATCTACGTGAAGCACTGTCACAGGAAAGCAACATCCATCATCAAGGACCCACACCATGCAGGCCATGCTCTCTTCTCACTACTGCCATCAGGAGGCTAAGTGCAGGAGCCTAAGGACTCACACCACCAGGTTCAGAAATGGTTATTATACCTCAACCATCTTGAGCCAGACAGGATAACTTCACTCATTTTCATTTGGCCCATCACTGAATTGTTCCCACAACCTACGGACTCCCCTTCTTAGAACACAGAAATCTACAGCACATTGTTGTGCCAACCACGTAGCCTACTCTAGAAACTGCCTAGAATTACCCTACCACATTGCCCTTTATTTTTCTAAGCACCATGTACCTATCTAAGAGACTCTTAAAAGACCCTATCGTATCTGCCTCCACCACCATCACTAGAAGTGCATTCCACACACCAACCACTCTCTTTGTGAAAAATTTACCCCTGATCTCTCCTCAGTACCCACTTCCAAGCACCTTAAAACTATGCCCCCTCGTGTTAGCCACTTCAGTCCTGGGAAAAAGCCTCTGACTATCCACACAATCAATGCTCTTATCATCTTATATACCTCTATCAGGTTACCTCTCATCCTCTGTCACTCCAAGGAGAAAAGGCGAAATTCACTCAACCTTTTCTCATATGACATGCTCTCCAGTCCAGGCAACACCCTTGTAAATCTCCCCTGCACTCTTTCTAGTATCCACATCCTTCCTGTAGTGAGGTGACCAAAACTGAACACAGTACTCCAAGTGGGGTCTGACCAAGGTCTAATATAGCTGTAAAATTTCTTCACGGCTTTTGAACTCAATCCCACAGTTGATGAATGCCAACACACCATACGGCTTCTTAACAACACAGTTAACTTGTGCAGCAGCTTTGAGTGTCCTAATGACACAGACCCCAAGATCTCTCTGATCCTCCACACTGCCATGAGTCTTACAATTAATACTATATTCTGTCTTTAAATTTGACCTACCAAAATGAACTACTTCACACTGATCTGGGTTGAAGTCCATCTGCCACTTCTCAGCCCAGTTCTGTACCCTATCAATGTCCCACTGTAACCTATAGCAATCCTCCAGACAATCCACAACATCCCCAACCTTTGTGTCATTAGCAAACTTACTAACCCACCCGCTACTTCTTCATCCAGGTCAAATCACAACAAGAAGGGGTCCCAGAACAGATTCCTGCGGAAGACCGAGCTCCATGCAGAAGATGAACCATCTACAACTACTCTTTGCCTTCTGTGGGCAAGCCAATTCTGGATCCACAAAGCAAGGTCTCCTTAGAACCCATGCCGCCTTACTTTCTGAAGGAGTCTTGCACAGGAAAACTTATCAAATGCCTTACTGAAATTCATATACACTACATCCACTGCTCTACCTTTAATGTGTTTTGTTACATCCTCAAAGAATTTAATCAGGCTCGTAAGGCGTGACCTGCCCTTGACATAGCCATGTTGACTATTCCTAATCAGATTATGTCTCTCCAAATGCTCATAAATCCTGCCTCTCAGGATCTTCTCCAACAATTTGCCCATGACTGAAGTAAGACTCGCTGGTCTATAATTTCCTGAGTTATCTCTACTCCGTTTCGTGAACAAGGGAACAACATTTGCAACCCTTCTAATCCTCCAGTACTTCTCCCAACCCTGTTGATGATGTAAAGATCATCGCCAGAGGCTCTGCAACCTCCTCCCTCGCTTCCCACAGTAGCCAGGGGTATATCTCATCCAGTACCAGCAACTTATCTAACTTCGCAAACACGAGGAAATCTGCAGATGCTGGAAATTCAACCAACACACTCAAAATGCTGGTGGAATGCAGCAAGCCAGGCAGCATCTATAGGAAGAAGTACAATCGACGTTTCAGGCCGAGATCCTTCGTCAGGACTAACTGAAATCCTGCTTTGACATATCAGAATGGGAATGGGACGTGGAATTAAGACATATCAGAACGGGAATGGGACGTGGAAGCAGGATCTCCCAGCAGCCACACATTTTAATTCCACGTCCCATTCCCATTCTGATATGTCTAGCCATGGCCTCCTCTACCGTCAAGATGAAGTCACACTCAGGTTGGAGGAACAACACCTTATATTCCGTCTGGGTAGCCTCCAACCTGATGGCATGAAAGTTGACTTCTCTAACTTCCGTTAATGCCCCTCCTCCCCTTCTTACCCCATCTTTATTTATTTATTTATTATTTTTTCCCCCTTTTTTCCCTCTCTTTTTTCTCTCTCTGTCCCTCTCACAGTAACTTCTTGCCTGCTCTCCATCTTCCTCTGGTGCTCACCTCCCCATTTCTTTCTCCCTAGGTCTCTCATCCCATGATCCTCTCCCTTCTCCAGCTCTGTATCTCTTTTGGCAATCAACTGTCCAGCTCTTGGCTCTACCCCTCCCCCTCCTGTCTTCCTCTATCATTTCACATCTCCCCCTCCCCCTCCCACTTTCAAATCTCTTATTAACTCTTCTTTCAGTTTGTCCTGACGAAGGGTCTCTTCCCGAAATGTCGACTGTACTTCTTCCTACAGGTGCTGCCTGGCCTGCTGTGTTCCACCACCATTTTGTGTGTGTAACTTATCTAACTTAATGCTTTTCGAAAGCTCCAGCATATCCTCTTTCTTAATGTCCATATGCTCAACCATGTCAGTCCACTGTAAATCATCTCCACAATTGCCAAGGTCCTTTTCCCTGGTGAATACTGAAGCAAAGTATTAAGTACCTCCGCTACCTCCTCCAACTCCATGCACACATTTCCCCTATCGCACCTGATTGGTCCTATTCACACATGGCTCATCTTCTTGCTCTTCATATACTTGTTGAATGCCTTGGGGTTTTCCTTAATCCTTCTCATGGCCTCGTCTAGCTCTCCTAATTCCATTCTTAAACTCCTTCCTGGCAACCTTATAATTTTCTAGAACTCTATCAGTACCCAGTTTCCTGAACCTTTCGTAAGCTTTTCTTCTCTTCTTAACTAGATTTTTCACCTGCAACAAGGACTCTTCATCTCATACTCTGAATATTTATTGTTTATTTATTGTTATTACTTCTTTTATTTTCTTTTGTATTTGTACAGTTGTTGTCCTTTGTACATTATTTGTCCATCCGGTTGGGTGTAGTCTTTCATTCAATTGTGAGCATCATGCCATCTCTACCATACTTTACAGTAGGGATCGTATTACCCGGCTGACGGACGTATTAGGTTTACACCAAGCATACCCCTAAAAAAAAAGCACATCCTTGCCCACAAAGTTTTTGCAAACAGCACACAGAAGATACTCTTAAGACATGAAAGCAGAGCTTGTGGTCAGGTGAGACCAAGGTGGAACTTTTTTGGCTTTAATACACAGCAGTATGTGTGGCACTAATGTGATACAGAGCACCAGCCAGGTAACACCATCCCTACAACAGACACAAAATGCTAGAGGAGCTCAGCAGGTCAGGCAACACCTATGGGAATGAATAAACAGTTGACATTTTGGGCTGAGACCCTTCAGGACTGGAAAGGTAGGGGGAAAATGCCAGAATAAAAAACAGTTGGGGGGGGAGGGGGAAGGAGGAAAGCTAGAAGGTGATAAGTGAAGTCAGGTAGGTAGGACAGGTAAAGGGCTGGAGAGGAATGAGTCTGATAGGAGAGGAGAGTGGGCCATGGGAGAAAGCAAAGGAGGAGACCAACGAGAAGTGTAAATCCAGGGAGCGGAAAGCACAGAATCAAATATCGCTGTGATGATTGTACGTTCTAGTATCAATTGTTTGGCGACAACGAAGTATAAAGTATAAAGTATGGGGGAGGCAGCATCATCAGCTGCTGTTCTTCAACAGCAGGGACTGGAAATCTGGTCAAGATTGATGGCACGATGAATGCTACTAAATACAGAGAGATCCTGGATAGAAACCTGCTAGTCTCTGCCAGAAAGCTTAAACTGGGGAGGAAGTTCCTCTTTCAGCAGGACTACGATCCTAAGCACATTCCCAGAGCAACCATACAGTGGCTTCAGATGAAGAAAATTGATGTACTGGAGTGGTCCAGACAGAGTCCTGATCATAACCCAATTGAACATCTCTGGCAACGCCCCAAGACTGCACCCACTGCCACTCGCCAACTAACCTGCCACGGTTTGAGCAATTTTGCAAGGAGGAATAGGCAAATCATGCTTCATCATGTTGTGCAAAGTTAATAGAGACTTATCCAAAAAGACTGCTGCCTGTAATAGCAGCAAGAGATGGTTCAACTACTGAGCAAAGAGGGACTGAATACTTTTGGACTATTGACATTTCAGTTTCGAATTTTTTTTGTTTTTCATGTTTTACAATTTTCCCTGTATTTTGGGCTCTACTGTGAAAAAAGCAGCATGTGATTCACAAATAAAAATTCTCAGTTACATTGATCAAAATCCCTGGCTGTAATACTAATTTATGTGAAAAAGGGTAAGGAGCTGAATACTTTTAAAAAAGCTTTTAATATACTTTGTTTAAAAAAAGGGCTTCTATTATTTAGTTATTTAGCACTACAACACAGAATTGGCCTTTCGGCCTTCTGAGTCACAGAAAAGTAGAGCATAGAAATAAGACCTTCAGCCCATCTAGTCCAAACCAAAACCATTTAAACTGCCTACTCACCATACCCCTCCATATCCCTACTATCCAAACTTCTCAAACATTGCATGGACCACTTGTGCTGGCAGCTCAACCTGCACTCTCATGACCCTCTAAGTGAAGAGGTTTCCACTCATGTTTCCATTAAACTTTTCACCTTTCACCCTTAAGCCATGATCTCTGGTTGTAGTCACACCAAACCAAAGTGGAAAAAGCCTGCTTCCATTTACCATATCTATACCCCTCATAATTTTGCATACCTCTATCAAATCCCCCCTCAATCTTCTACGTTCTTTTTCAATCTTTTTATTAATTTCAAAATATAGAAACAAAACATAGCAATAATACAAATAGTAGGAGATATATTGTTACACTTAAAAAAGTAATTGCAAAACCAAGTAGTGTAAATTAACAAAGCTCCCAATCATGTAGAACTAACAACGAATAATACAAAGCAAAAAAAAACTGGAAAAAAAAATCATGAAAAAGAAAAAAAAACAAAACAAATAAAACCAAACCCCAACCCCAAAGAAAAACAGAATTAATCAACTAAACTAAAAGACTTGGGCAAAACTAACAACTTAAAAATGGAGAAGAAGAAAACCTTAGTGTCGACGACTCCATTCCCCACCAACAGCAGTACAGAGAGATAAAACAAGTTTGGAAATGATCAAATTACATCAAATGAAAATGCTGAATGAATGGCCTCCAAGTTTTTTCAAACTTTATGGAAGGGTCATAAACTGTGCTTCTAATTTTCTCCAGATTCAAACACACCACAGTTTGTGAAAACCAATGAAATACATTAGGAGGGTTAATCTCTTTCCAATTCAACAAAATGGACCTTCTAGCCATTAAAGTAAGAAATGCAATCATCCTTCGTGATGAAGAGGTTAAATTATTTAAGTCTATCATTGGTAATCCAAAGATAGCAGTAATTGGATGAGGTTGTAATCTTCTACGTTTTAAAGAATACAGTCCTAACATATTCAATCCTTCCTTATAACTCCAGTCCTCCAGACCCAGCAACATCTTTGATTATGTTATCCCCATAACAAATGTTCCCAAGGAGAACCCAAATCTGTACAACCTTTCCTGACAGATATATCATCACACCGTCCTGACAAACTCGTAACTTTTTAGCACCATGTCCATTTCAGTCCTCAGCCCTCTCCACTGCCACAGCGAGGCCAACAGCAAACTAGAAGTACAACATCTCATATTCTCTCTGTAGTTTACAATCCAATGATCCGAACTTCGAATTTTCCAGTTTCAGGTCATTCACAAACCACCCCCATGTCCTCATTCGGCTTGTCTCCAATTCCCGCTAGTCACCCCTCTCCTACCTGGTTCCATCTCTCACATCCCTGTCCATGTGGTTTCTTTGTTCACCTTTCCCATCTCCTCCTCCACCTGCAGCTCATTATTCCTGTACTATTCTCACCTATTACACTGTCATCTGGTTTCTATCCCACTCTCTCCTCCACACCCTGTTCTATCTGCCTGACCTTTGCAGTCTGCACCATCTTCAGTCTCGCCCCGCCTCTGACTTCTATACATTGCCCATCTTAGTCAGAATCAGCTTTAATACCACTGGCATATGTCATTAAATTTGTTGTTCTGCAGCAGCAGTGCATTACAATACATAATAAAATCTGCAAATTGCAATAAGTATATATAAAAAATAAACAAGTAGTGCAAAAGAGAGGGAAATATATTGAGGTAGTGTTTATGGGTTCATTGTCCGTTCAGAAATCTAAAGGCAGAGGGGAAGAAACTGTTCCTGAAACATTGAGCATGTCTTTAGTCTCCTGCACCTCATCCTTGATGGTAGTTGGCAGTGAGAAGAGGGTATGTCCCAGGTGATAGGCGTCCTTAACGATGGATCCTGATGCAGAGTCTCAGACCAAAATGTCGAACATCCCTTCACCTCTATAGATATTGCTTCACCCACGAGTTTTTACAGCAGCGTACACTTAGTGCCAGAAATACTCAGGTTTCACAATTCAACACAATTTCCTTTACTTCTCAATTCTGTTACTCTCGCTACAAACCCCTGTAATGTTTATTTTTGTGTGACGCATGTCTAACTTGGGATTTACAAAACTTTTAGTTATGATGTATACCCGAGTTCCTTTTGTCCTACCATTCCGCAAAGCCATTCAAACGATTGAAAATTCCTTCCACTGGGTACTTGACATTTGTATTGAAAACGATTTGTTTACTGTTTGAACCCGAGAACTATGGCTATGTTGACGGGTGGGGGGGGGCAGTAAAATGGGTAAACAATTGGCAAATAAAGATCACTACAAATGTGAAGCAGCACATCATGTTCCGGAGGAAGAGAGAATTTTATATCATCCACTAATTTAGAATTGCGAAGGCGAAGTCCCGTTTTGACAGCGCCATCATGGAACTCAGACTAGCTACCGTTCACTCCACTCTTTTTGTCCTGAATCCATCTGATAATGTATTCTCTTAGCTTCCCCAATTCCGACCTTTTTTTTAGGTAGAATACATTGGCAAATATCTGTATTTGCCATAATTACTTTCCCGATGGTAACAATGCCCTGTCGGTGAACTCCGGATTTTTCGTATTGATTCTCCCGTCCCTTCACTTCCTCCTTACGAAACTTTATTAACCAAACCTTTGATTCATGATCATTCTCAGGAAAAGGATTCAGCATTTTAATGGCACACCTTATATTTACTTAAATGGAGATTAACTGTGCTCATAACTCCTCCACACAAACATGCCAGAGAATGGTTAAATACACCCAAGACTGTGAACAAAATATATCAAGCACTTTCCATCAACTCAACGGGTTATTTAATTGATCACCACACTTCACAAACTCTCACTGATCTGTATGCAGGTTCTGCTAAAGAAAGCGGAAGACGAATTCCATGTGTGCTGGTGGAAAGTAAAACTGTCGTATCTTTCGGCTACCGGTGGGCGCGGTTCAGATAGTGCCGAACTAATCTTTAAAATTTACATTCACGCGAGTCTCGGGAGTATTTACTAAATTCCGCCACAATCGTTAACTCACCAAGAAAACAGACAGACCCCAATAAGTTTATAACATAGTACTACTCGTTTTTTTAAAAATTGAATAAAATATTTAATTTGTCAACAGGCAATTATCCTGGAAAGATTTTATTTTAATAAATTACATATTCTTACAACTTTATCTTACCTTATTTCCACTTCGATAGCTTTCACTAAAAACCAGCTCTAGACTGAAAATGATAACTGCTTCCTTCACCAAGCTCCTCCGTCAAAACATCGTGTTCAACTGTATCACGTGACTATCCAGAGGCCGTTGACGTTGCTTAGTTTTATTGATCGACATGATGTCCCACTTAACATATTTCTGTGTATTGTATTGAGTATTTGGCCTAAACTGGTGTTCCTTGTTACTGGAAGTAAAGAGACCACAACCGTTCTCATTTGGTGTGATACTAACTCTTACAGAACGCCCAGGTCCATGTTGACTTAGAAACTTTCCAGAGTAAAATAAACTAATATATAGGGATGTGGCTGGCTGATCAAACAAATGATGATAAAGTGCATGTGACGGTAAGCAGTGAAATCCCGTTTGATCTCAGCAGCTGATCGTCATCAGGGCTGCGAAGCTGCAAACAGAAATGAATATTCCAGTAAAAAGCAGATTGTTGGGTGAAGGTGAGTCAACACTTTAATGGTAGGCAAAGATGCCAACAGACATTGAAAAATAGGAGAGGAGCTTGCAGGTCTCAGAGAAAACAGGTCTACAGTGGATGCAATCTCACTGGCTCTCCAATCTGTCTTGGGTCACCCGGACACCAGCAATACCTGTGTAAGGCTGCTGTTTGTTTACAGCTCAGCATTCAACACAATCATCCCCTCAGTACTAATCACAAGCTTCAAAACCTGGGCCTCCCACGACTTCCTCTGTCAGGAGACCAGCAGTCCTGTATGGCAAGCCGTACAGCATTGGGCTTCGAGGTTTCTGGAGCACCTGGATCTGTTCATTGTTGTCATAACTAGAGACCTTAAGCCCTTGTGCCTTCTGTTTAATCTTGTCCAGTTTATTTTGAATGGCATGGGTTTCCACGTACTGTGATTATTTAAAGCAGACTCCTGGTTAGTGCTTGTTGCTGTCCGTAGCTGTGTGGAGCACCAAAGGTGATCTTAAATTATTCAAAAGAAGACAGAAAAATAGAGAAGTGATCTTAAATCAAGATATAGTTGAATCTGATGTAAATAATAATGATTATGGATATTTACAAATATATACAGATGCTTCAAAAGACTAACAGCAGATTTGGGATAGGATTTGTAGTGCATGATTTTAACATTAAAAAGCAGGTGAGCATAAATAATTATTTCTCAGTGTATACAGGTTAAATGACAGCTGTACTATTAACTTTACAGTGGGTGGAGGAAGTGAGACCGATGAGAGTTATAATATTGTCTGATTGAAGCACAATAATCAGGAGACTAAAAGATTTACATACAGAGGCAAAACCAGGCATTATGTGTGAGATAATACAAACCTTTTTAAGACTTAAAATGATGAGACTCTGTATATATTTTATATGTGGATTCCAGCACATCAGAGGGAATGAGCAAGCAGATAAATTAGCAAAGGAGGCAACTAGACAAGCAGAAATGGACATTCAAACAAATTACAGTAAAGGAGAAAAATTATTAAAAGTGAAATCAAAAAACTGTGGAGAAAACAATGGGATGAAGTGAGAATAGAAATATCCTGAAAGAAATGGGATGGTCGAGGAGTGTAGGAAAGAGCAGGGGGGAGGAGGTGATAACATTGGGATTGAGGTTTGGACACACAGTGTTAAATAGTACATTATTTTTAATGAAGAAACACAATAATGGGAGGTGTGAGTATTGCAATCAACGAGGAACGGCTGAGCACATACTGGTGAGGTGTCCAAGATATAATCAAGAGAGGGGGATGGTTGCTTTTAAAGTTATCACAGAATAAAATACAATTTAACATTAATAATATTTTGCAGAGAGGATCACAGGATTATTGCTTGAAATATGTAGTGCAGTTCCTTAAGCATACAGGGCCTTTCTTATAGAATTTGAAACAAATGTATACAGTATATATATAGGATTTAGATATCCTGACCCACACGCCAGTTCAGAAGGTGGCGGTAATGCACCTTGAAGCTGTTTGCCAACTACCATAAAACCTCAGAAAAAGAAGAAGCACTTGTTTTGGGGTCCTTGAATGACTTGTCTCACAGTGTCACTCAGTCGAACCACCAATGTTCTCTTGGAATTCCTATGTATAAACTCTTGTTTCCATCACTACATGGGACTCTGTCGTTCCTCCGCACCTAGGTTCAGTCATTGCCAGTGTGCACTGTGACCACAGTCATCATAGGTCAGAAATAACATCTCCTCCTCAATGATGAGTAACACGAGCACACCTCAGGGATGTGTGATCAGGCTACTGCCCTACTCACTCTACAATCATGACTGTGTGGTTAGGTGCAGCTTAAGCTACAAACTGTTGTTGGCAAAATTTCAGATGGTGAAGAGGAAGGGTATAGAAGTGAGATAGATCAACTGGTTAAGTATTGTTGCAGCAGTAACCTTGCACTCAATGTCAGTAAGACCAAGAAATTGATTGTGGACTTTGGAAGAACACACATCTCCTCATCGAAGGGTCAGCAGTGGAAAGAGTGGTCAACATCTCAGCGTATCAACCTTGGGCACAACATTTTGAAGAAATCACAAAGGCGGCACATGAGCAGCATTACTTCATTACGAGTTTGAGGAGACTTGGTATGCTACCAAAGACTAGCAAATATCTACATATGTACCATAGAGAGCATTATGACTGCTTTCTTCACTGCCTTATGTGGAGGCTGCTGTGCACAGGGTCAAAAAGAGCTGCAAAAGGTTGTCGATTCAGCCAGCTCTACCATGGCTTCTCCACCAACAAGGACAACTTTCAATGGTGGTGCCTCACTCAAGAAGGCAGCAACCTTCAATAGGGACCCTCCCCATCAAGGACACACCCTCTTCTCAGCACTACCAGCAGGGAGGAGGTGCGGGAACTCGTAGTTACACACTCAATGTTTTAGGAACGGCATCCTCCCCTCCCCCATCAGATTTCTGAATGGTTCGTGAACCCATTGAACACAACCTGAATCTTTCGTTCTCTTTCTGCACTATGTGTTTATTTATTATATTTCTTATTGTAACTTATAGTAATTGTTTATGTATTGCATAAACCAATATCCTGGCGGGGAGGATTGCTAATGCTATTGGGGAGGGTTTAAACTAGGTTTGCAGGGGGATGGGAACCGAAGTGAAGAGGCAGAGGCTGAGGAGGTTAGAACACAAGTAGACACAGCTTGTATGGAGCTTGTGAGGAAGGATAGTCAGATGTTGGAGCAAAGATGTACTCAGCCTGATGGTTTGACATGTGTCTATTTCAATGTTAGGAGTATCATAAACAAAGCGGATGAACTTAGAGCATGGATCAATACGTGGAAATATGATGTTGTGGCCACTACAGAGACTTGGATGTCTCAGGAGCAGGAATGGCTGCTGAGTGTGCCGGACTTTAAATGTTCCAAAAATAACAGAGAGGGAAGCAAATAGGTGGGGGCATGGCATTGCAAATTAGGAATGGTGTCACAGCTGCAGAAAAGGAAGAAATCAGGGAGGAATGGTCTACTGAGTCAGTTTGGGTGGAAGTCAGAAACAGGAAAGGGGCAATAACTCTACTGGGTGTTTTTTCTAGACCCCCAGTAGTAACAGGGATATCGAGAAGCAGATAGGGAGACAGATTCTGGAACGGTGCAGTAATAATAAGCTGGTTGTGATGGTAGATTTTAACGTTCCAAAACTGATTGGCATCTCCTTAGCATAAGGGATTTAGATGGGGTGGAGTTTGTTAGGTGTGTCTGGAAGGTTTCCTGATGCGATATGTAGATAAACCATCGAGAGGAGAGGCTGTACTTGATCTGGTATTGGGAAATGAACCTGGTCAGGTGTCAGATCTCTTGGAGGGACAGCATTTTGGAGGTAGTGACATCAACTCTATCTCCTTCACCATAGCGCTGGAGAGGGATAGGAGCAGACAAATTGGGAAAACAGTTCACTGGCGTAGGGGAAAATATGATGCTATAAGGCAGGAACTTGGGAGCAGATGTTCTCAGGGAAATGCACAGCAGAAATGTGCAAATGTTCAAGGAACATTTGCATGGAGCTCTATATAGGTATGTTCCATTGAGGCAGGGAAAGGATAGTAGGGTTAAAGAACCATGGTGTACAAAGGCTGTTGAAAGTCTAGTTAAGAAAAAAAGAAGAGCTTACAAAAGTTTCAAGAAACTATGTACTGTTAGAGCTCTAAAAAATTACAAGGTTGCTAGGAAGGAGTTTAAGAATGGAATTAGGAGAGCCAAAAGGGGCCATGAGAAGGCCTTGGTGAGTAGGATTAAGGAAACCCCCAAGGCATTCTACAAGTATGTGAAGAGCAAGAGGATGAGCCGTGTGAGAATAGGACCAATCAGGTGAGATAGTGGAAACGTGTGCATGGAGATGGGGAGGTAGCGGAGGTACTTAATGAACACTTTGCTTCAGTATTCACCAGGGAAAGGGACCTTGGCAATTGTGGGGATGACTTACAGCGGACTGAAATACTTGAGCATAGAGATATTAAGAAAGAGGATGTGCTGGAGCTTTTGAAATGCATTAAGTCGGATAAGTCACTGGGACTGGATGAGATATGCCCCAGGCTGCTGTGGGAAGCGAGAGAGGAGACTACTGAACCTCTTGCGATGATCTTTGTGTTATCAATAGGGATGGGAGAAGTACCGGAGGATTGGAGGGTTGCAAATGTTGTTCCCTTGTTCAAGAAAAGGAGTAGAGATATCCCGGGAAATTATAGACCAGGGAGTCTGACTTCAGTGATGAGCAAGTTGTTGGAGAAGATCCTGAGAGGAAGGATTTATTAGCATTTGGAGAGACATAATCTGATTAGGGATAGTCAGAATGGCTTTGTCAAGAGCAGATCGTGCCTTACGAGCCTGATTGAATTCTTTGAGGATATAACAAAACACATTGAAAGTAGAGCAGTGATGTAGAATATATGGATTCCAGTAAGGCATTTGTTAAGGTTCCTTCAGAAAGTAAAGAGGCATGCGATCCAAGGATACCTTGCTTTGTGGATCCAGAATTGGCTTGCCCAGAGAAGGAAAAGGGTGGCTGCAGGTAGTTCATATTCTGCATGGAGGTCGATGACCAGTGGTGTTCTGCAGGGATCTGTTCTGGGACCCCTGCTCTTTGTGATTTTTATAAATGACCTAGATGAAGAAGTAGAAGGGTGGGTTAGTACATTTGCTGATGACACAGAGGTTGGAGGTGTTGTGGATAGTCTGGAGGGTTGTCAGAGGTTACAGCGGGGCATCAATAGGATGCAGAACTGGCTGACAAGTGGCAGATGGAGTTCAACCCAGATTAAGTGTGAAGTGGTTCATTTTGGAAGGTCCAATTTGAAGACAGAATATAATATAAATGGTAAAACTCTTGGCAGCGTGGAGGATCTGAGAGATCTTGAGGATTGTGTCCATAGGACACTCAAAGCTGCTGTGCAGGTTCACAGTGATGTTAAGAAGGCGTATGGTGTTTGGCATTCATCAACCGTCCAATTAAGTTCAAGAGCTATGAGGTAATGTTACAGCTACCCAAGACCTTGCTCAGACCCAACTTGGAGTACTATGTTTAGTTCTGGTCATCTCACTACAGGAAGGTTGTGGATACTATAGAGAGAGTGCAGAGGAGATTTACAAGGATCTTGCCTGGATTTGAGGATGTACCTTATGAGAATAAGTTGAGTATGCTTGGCCTTTTCTCCATGGAGCAACAGAGGATGAGAGGTGACCTGATAGAGGTGTATAAGATGATGAGGGATACTGATCATGTGGATAACCTGGGAATTCTCCCCAGGGCTGAGAAGGCTAACACGAGGGGGCATAGCTTTAAGTGCTTGGTAAATAAGTACCGAGGGGATGTCAGGGGTAAGTTTTTCACACAGAGAGTGGTGAGTTCTTGGAATGAACTGCCGGCAGCGGAGGTGGAAGTGGATACAATAAGATCTTTTAAAAACCTCAGATAGGTACATGGAGCTTAGAAAAATACAGGGCTATGCGCTAGAGAAATTCTAGGCAGTTTCTAAAAGTAGATTACATGGTCAGCAGAACATCATGGGCCGAAGGCCCTGTAATGTGCTGTAAATTTCTATGTTCTATGTCCTATTGCACTGTACTGCTGTGCAAAACAACAAATTTCACAACTTATGTCTCTGATAGTAAATCTGATTCTGATTATAAATATTACCAACAGAAAAACATATTTATTTAGCATTTCTCATGCACCTTATTCGACATTCATGAAGCTTAATAGCCAGTTAAAGTACATTTTAAATGTGTATCCACTGTGGTGATTTAGGAAACTTAATTTGTTTAGAATTTTGTTTCAAGCAACAGTGGGGAAAAATTCATAGACACTGACTAGGACACCAGAGTTATATCTTGGGCTGTCTTTGAAATGCAGGCGATCCATTATGTCCTCCTGTAAGAGCAAGTGGAGGCTTCCATGAACATCCCATCTGAATAATGCCACCTCCAACAATGTAAGAACTGCACTAAAATGTCAGGCTTCATTCATGCACAGGAGTAGGACTTGAATTTAGAACCATTACAAATGTTACATTATAAATGCTTCCTGAACCCATGCTGTTCTCATCAATTTAACTTTGCATCCAACTTCCACCCTGTCCTCAAATTTATCTGGTCCATCTCTGAACTTCTCTCCCCTCTCTAGATCTCTCTGTCTCGAGACAGACTATCCACTGACATCTTTTTCAAACTTACTGACTCTCACAGCTGCCTTGACTATACTTCTTCCCATCCAGTTACATATAAAGATACTTGTAAGGAGTTTCTTCTTTTATGTTACTGTGTAGGCTAATTAAAATGGCTTCTTTGTTATGTTATAAATGATATGGCTTCTTTGTTATGTTAAATGCTGAGACGCTAGTAGCTTGTTTGGGTTATATTATTGATAATAGGATGAACGAACCAATTGGGATAGATGTTATTCCTTCTAGTGTGTCTGTAAGTTATTGTGATGCGTGGGATTTTGGGGAGAAGGTGCGAGAGAGAGAGAGAGGGGATGGACAAGGTGCTGTGAGCTGGCTAACGGAGTCGAACCCCGAGCAGGAGTCCGAGGTCCAGGGCTTTCGGCGAGGAGAGGAGACGGAGACTGACTCATGTGGAGCGTCTGGGCGACTACCGTGGTTGGTCCCAGGCGGCGGGTCGAGGTGGTCAGAGGGGATCGAATGGTGAAGGGAGGATCGTTACTAGAGCTCCAACTGTTTGTGCACGAGGAAATTGAACTTTGATAAGTGTGGCGCCTTTTATTTTCCTTTTATATTTTACCTCTATAATTATATAGTTCCAGTAATATCTATAAACTGTAATTCATTTAATCGTATATGGTGTATTGTCTGTTATTTGGTGGGATGGGGTACATCACACAGCATCCACACCAACTTAATTACCCAGGTTGGCAGGGCCGAGGACTGCTTCCCTAGACGACAGCGAGTTGAGCGACCCTGAGGCTTGCCAGGGGGCTACATATTATTCCCTTCTCTCAGTCCCTCTGTCTCTGCTGCATCGGTTATCAGAATGAGGAATTCAATTCTACAACAGCTGAGATGTTCTCTTCTATCAACGATCAGAGTTTTCCTTCCACCACAATTGATACTTCCTCACCCACATTTCCCCTATCTCCCACACATCTGCCCATCTGCCCTCATACCATCCTCCAGTCATTATAAGAGGGATAGGTCTCATTTTGTCCCTACTTACCATCCCAACAGCCGCTGTATCAATTACATCATTCTCTGTAGCTTCTTAACTTCTACCATCACTAAAGGTATTCTACCACTAAATGCATCTTTCTCTCTCCCTCCCTCCCACCCCCAACACTCTCCACTCTCCAGAGGGATCGCATGCTATGTGGCTCCCTTGTTCTCTCATCCCTCCCCACTGATTTCCCTCCTGGCATTTATCCCAACAACCAAGTGGAGTGTTATATCAGCCCCTACACTTCCTCCCTCACTACAGACTGCAGATACTGAAAATCTGAAATGAAATCAGGAAGTGTTGAAAATGCTCAGCAAGTCAAACAACATCTATGGGGAGAGAAACGGGATTAACATTTCTGATCAATAACCTTTCTTCAGAACTAAGAAAAGTTGCAGAGAAGAGGAAGGGCTGGAAAGAACAACGGGAAAGTCCGAGACTGAGCGGCAATCAAGAGAAAATGGAGGACACTGATTGGAGTCAGTTGAAAGCAGGTGTGAAGACTTTTCAAAGCTTGCTTATGTTTTTGAGTGACTTTTAAATAGAGATGTTGAATGATTATAGGGGAGAGGAAAAGAAAAGTAATTGCTAGAATTCTGAGAAATAGATGACAGCAGTCACCGGAAATCCGAAATGGAAGCGAATGCTGCAAAAATTCCAACATGTCAGACAGCATCTGGGGAAAGAGATACATGGAATTAACCTTACAGGTTAATGATCTTAGTCAGAACCTCCCAGTTCTTGGACAAATTAGAAAGGCTTATATTTGAGAGAACTTAATTAAGCATTGTTTCCTGGAGGCTGTAACATGCCTAGACAGAAAATGAAATGCTGTTCTTCAAGTTTACACCAGGAGTTATAAGAACAGTGTAGGAGTGAAAAGGTAAAGACGTCGCAATGGGAGTGCATAAAGTGGCGAAACATCAGGAAGCTCACAGCCACCTCCAATAATGTTTCTCCTGACAACGTTGAAAAAAGTTGAAAGAAAAGGCAAGCACATTCAGTATTTTTACATGTACATACAGAAATTTCTAGTGACAGTTTGATGCAGTCATGATCGTGCAATCAAAATTGATGCAAAATCCGGGCTTTTGTCTCACTTTCCAGAGATAGTTCATAACCACCTGAACATTTCTAGCTTTTTTTTTTGCCAAAGTTTCAGATTTCTGGTCTTTTGGATTGATCTCCTATTTGAATACTTATAGCAGTACAACTTCAGTTTGACTGGTCCCCTTTCAGAAATATTTCCTTTCATGGTTTCCACTTAGTTGAAACAAAAATATGAACCTCAATTATTAAATCAGCTTGGTGCTTCCCCCTCTTTATCTGTCAGTGCTACTGCATGGACAAGCTCTGGTGTGCCTTCTTGGAGAGAACACGGAAAGCAGTCAAAAATCAGGAGCCATGAGGTCGGGGGCTGAAGCTATACACACTCAGGAGTATTCATGAGGTTAATAACATCAACACCTTGGACTTTCTGACTAACAGACCCCAATCAGTTAAGTTAGACAACCTCTCCTCCTCCACTCTCACCCTGAACACCGGCGTGCCTCAAGGCTGTGTGCTGAGCCCTCTTCTGTACTCCCTTTTCACCTATGACTGCGTTCCTGTACATGGTTCTAACTCCATAATCAAGTTCACAGATGATACCACGGTGGTTGGTCTGATCAGAGGGGATGACGAGACGGCCTACAGGGACGAGGTCCAGCACCTGGCTGCGTGGTGTGCCGACAACAATCTGGCCCTTAACACCCAGAAGACCAAGGAAATCATTGTGGACTTCAGGCATGCCAGGAGTCACACCCACGTCCCCATCTACATCAACGGAAATGTAGTGGAGTGTGTATCAAGCTTCAAATTCCTTGGTGTCCACATTTCCAAGGATCTCACCTGGTCCCTGAACTCCTTCATCCTGATCAAAAAGGTGCAACAGCGCCTTTATTTCCTGCGGAGCATGAAGGAAGCCCACCTCTGTCCCAGGATACTGATGGACTTTTACTGCTGTACCATTGAGAGCATACTCACCAACTGCATCTCAGTGCCGTATGGCAATTGTCCCATATCGGACCGCAAAGCACTCCAGCGTGTGGTGAAAACTGCCCAGCCAATTATCGGCACCCAATTGCCCACCATTGAGAACATCTACCATAAACACTGCCTGGGCAGGGGGAAAAGCATTATCAAGGATGCATCTCACCCTAACCATGGACTTTTTACTCTCCTCACATCTGGTAGGCGCTACAGGAGCCTCCGCTCCCACACCAGCAGGCACAGGAAGAGCTTCTTCCCTGAGGCTGTGACACTGCTGAACCTCTCATTACAGCGCTAAGCAGTATTGCATCCGTATTGTACTGTCTCAGTACTTTTATATTTGTGTGCTGTAGCACTTTTTATTCACAGTTATTTTGTAAATAACACTATTCTTTGCATTTATGGTCAGATGCTAACTGCATTTCATTGGCTTTGTATCTGTACTCTGCCCAATGACAATAAAGTTGAAACTAATCTAATCTGCTCTAATCATAGAAAGCAGCTGTAGTGAGGTGGTTACAGCAAGGGTGTAGGCAGTAAATAGTTAGGTGACCACGAAGAGATTTGGCTAGGATAGACAGTGAACACAGGATTCCCCTGAGACCACTCCCCTTAGTAAGACACCTACTGTCAGACAGGATGGCCTTTCAGAGGAGAGCAGCAGCAGCAGCCAGGTCTGTGGTTGCAAAGGCAGGGTGGAGAATTATTGTGGTAAGAGACTCAACAGGCAGGAAATTCTGTGGCCAGCAGAGAGAGCCTCCGGGTCCAACATATAATTCTCCGTAACTTCCGCCACCTCCAATGGGATCCCACCACTAAACACATCTTTCCCTCCCCCCCCTCTGCTTTCCACAGGGATCGCTCCCTATGCGACTCCCTTGTCCATTTGTCCCCTCCATCTCTCCCCACCAATCTCCCTCCTGGCATTTATCCTTGTAAGTAGAACAAGTGCTACACATGCCCTTACACTTCCTCACTCACTACCATTCAGGGCCCCAGACAGTCCTTCCAGGTGACTTCACCTGTGAGTCGGCTGGGGTGATATACTGCATCTGGTGCTCCCGATGTGGCCTTCTATATATTGGCAAGACCCGACGCAGACTGGGAGATCATTTCGCTGAACACCTGCGCTCTGTCCGCCAGAGAAACCAGGATCTTCCAGTGGCCGCACATTTTAATTCCACGTCCCATTCCCATTCTGATATGTCTATCCACGGCCTCCTCTACTGTAAAGATGAAGCCACACTCAGGTTGGAGGAACAACACCTTATATTCCGTCTGGGTAGCCTCCAACCTGATGGCATGAACATTGACTTCTCAAACTTTTGCTAATGCCCCACCTCCCCCTCGTACCCCATCTGTTATTTATTTATATACACACATTCTTTTTCTCACTCTCCTTTTTCTCCCTCTGTCCCCCTCACTATACCCCTTGCCCATCCTCTAGTTTTCCCCCCTCCCCATTTTCTTTCCCCCTAGGCCTCCTGTCCCATGATCCTCTCATATCCCTTTTGCCAATCAACTGTCCAGCTCTTGGCTCCATCCCTCCCCCTCCTGTCTTTTCCTATCATTTTGGATCTCCCCCTCCTCCTCCCACTTTCAAATCTCTTACTAGCTTTTCTTTCAGTTAGTCCTGACGAAGGGTCTCGGCCTGAAATGCCGACTGTACCTCTTCCTAAAGATGCTGCCTGGCCTGCTGCATTCACCAGCAACTTTTATGTGTGTTGTTCCATTGCTCATGGTTTCACAAGACATAGTCACTTAGACTATAATTGTATTTTTAACTAACCACAAAGCCCCTAGCTTAAGAACTGTGAAACATAGTGATCTTTGGAAAATCTGTTTCCAAATATCGCCTTAAAAGTCAGCATGGTAACAATAGAAAACATCTCCGAGAACAAAAATGAGGCATATCACAAAATGACATTAGTTGCTTCTGTACAATACTCAAGAAGCTCACATCATAAATAATATTGTTTAATGTTGAGATTAAAGTTACATTTACAACACTACATACTAAAGGGAAAACTCAAAATCTTTGATTCTAGATGTGAGAACTATCTTGCTTACAAGGACCTTGAGATTCCAGTAAGAAAAACTATGTAACTGTATTTCATTCCAACATCAATGAGTTTATTTGGAAATGAAAAATGTAATGAATTGTTCCTTAGTGAATAATGAAACAATAATGGACAACTCAAAACATTCCAGCAAGAAGTTTTATTTCTGTGTGACTTATTGGGATCTGGCAACTGTTACCTCTTACTCTGTCTTTTAGATGACCAGATGCCCATGCACGTGCAGCACATCTTAGATTATGAGACTCATACAGTATTTACATTTTCAATATGTGATTATTATAATAAACATATTGCACAGTAAGATGTACAAACGATACAACAAACCATGTGTGGGAGGAATCACCCGCTCCTGAATGTGGCCAAAACCAGAGAGATGGTGATTGATTTTAGGAGGAAGGGGACTGTGACGAGTCCTGTATACATTCTGGGAGAAGAAGTTGCAGTGGTGGAGGGGCACAAATACTTGGGTGTTCACCTCAACAACAGACTTGACTGGAAAAGCAACACCATGGCTGTTTACAAGAACGAGATTAGCAGACTCTGTTTTCTAAGGAAGATGAGATCCTTCAATGTGTGCAGCAGGATATTGGAGATCTTTTACCAGTCTGTTGTAGTGAGTTCAGTCCTCTTTGCTGTCTTATGTTGGGGAACAGCATCTGTGCTGGTGATGCGAAAAGACTAAATAAACTCATCATAAAGGCTGGATCCATCCTTAGCTACGACCCGGACCCTTTTGAGTTACTGGTGGAGAGGAGGTCACTAAACAAACTGTTATCCATTATGGACAATCTGGCACATCCTCTCTATGACCTTCTGATTGTGCAGAGGAGCACCTTTACATACAGACCCATTCAGCTCTGCCGTCACAAGGATCATTACAGAGATTCTTTCCTAACAAATACAATAAGCATATACAACAGTTCATCTCTGTGCAACAGGGGAACACACATCTTAGTGAAATAGTCTCTGTTTTATTACAAACTTATTTCATACATTATTAGTGCACATTATTGAACATTGGCACATTATTATTCTGTACTTTACTGTTAGTTAAGTCTGTACACTGCTAAGTGTGTTTTTAAAAGTTGCTGCTGTAATTAAAGAATTTCCCACTTGGGATCAATAAAGTATTTATTATTATTATATTATTAGCAGCATCTTTTTCCTCAAATTAGAAGCTCTTCCTTCATCTGTTCTGTAAAACATCCCTCATTTTCAAAATGCATTCTTTGTAAATAGGACTTGTAGACAGAATTAGAAGAGCATGCCAGGAGTGGCAACGGGTGTAACAAAGAATGTCATCATCGTCATCATTATGTGCCGTGTCGTATAAATGTAGGTGAGCATGATCTTTCATCTGTCGTTAATCTAAATTGGAAATTGTCCATTATGGGAAGGAAGTTAAATAGCAGCTTGTGATGCATATAATTAGAGATAACAGTGCTTGAGGATCTTGGCGCCCCGGTGCATGTCATATAAAAGGCTAGCAGAAAGTACAGCAAATAATTCAGAAAGCTAAGAGTGTGGTACTGCTAAAATCTGTCGTGCTTTGTGAGAGCACATTTGGACCATTCGTGCACAGTAGTGAACTCCTCAATTGCAAGGAGGTGAAAGCTTTGCACAGACGTGAGGAATTGAGGTGACTCAGAATCAGATTTATTATTACAGACTTATGATATATCATGAGAAATTAGTTGTTTTGCAGCAGCAGGACTATGAAATTAGCCACAAATTTGTTGAATGATAGAGTAGGGTGAGGGACTAAGTAGCCCACCTTTGCTTCCAGTTTATATATTTTAATCGTAACTATTTCAGATAACCAGCCTTTCCAGTCTATATTGGATGTAGGTGATCTGCCTATAACATGAAATCAAGTATTTTTTTCCCTATGATGCCACTTCTCATTGAAAGTGGAGTCATTTTCAATGGCATCGCAGGTAGATAGGGTCATAAAGAAAGCTTTTGGCACATTGGCCTTCAAAGTATTGGGTACAGAAGATGGGATTGATGTTGAAGTTGTATAAAACTTTGGTGAGGCCTAATTTACCAGGATGTTGCCAGGTCTGGAGGATCTGACTTATAAAGAAAGATTAAATAGGTTAAGACTTTATATATTGGAACATAGAAGATTGAGAGATTTGATAGAGATATACCAAATTATGAGGGGTATAAATAGGTATAAACCTCTGGTCTTCTTCCGCTGAGCCGCAACAGCACATTTGCTCAAGGGGTTTTATTTAGTGCCAGGTGGAAAAAAAATGCAAAAGCTGCCCAAAAGTGGTGAAGAAATAAAGTATTCAAATAGGCAAATGAAAACAAACATGTTATGTACAAAAATTGACAAATATACAGAGGCTTTCTCTATGGTACATCTTGTCTTTAATGTTCCAATATAACTATTCGCCAACGCACCTCTCAGCAAAGCCAGACTGAGGGTTTAAATCTGCCTCCGCCTGGTCGAGAAGGAACAGGAAATTCTACGGTTGGTCAGGGTTGGGAGGATCACGTGACCCGACCATAATAATTATTTCAGATGCAGAATTGGAACATTTTAAACAGGAATCCTTACATCCTACAGTTTCATTCCACAACAAATGCCTTGGTTGAACCCATAAATCAGTGCCCACATGCTCAGTTGAATATGAAAGAATAATGCCACCCCTCCAGTGGTGTTGCCTGTATAAGGTGAGGGCGCCTGCTCCCACTAACCCAGGCGTTATTTTAGGGTGCCCCAGACTGTCCCTCGGGGCTTTTGGGGCCGTTCTGCAGTTTACAAACCGATGTAATGGTGTGAGTGAAAATAAATGAAGCTGTTTGGAATCCCTGTGTCTAGAATCTCTATTTTTTATGCCGTACAAACTAGTAGAGCACGTTCACTGAAGAGATTGTTTTGATTAGCTAAGCTAGTGATTGTTTTACTGTTGGGGTGTGTAAGTGGTGAACTCCTTAGAACTGTAGAATGGGAGGGCAAAGTGTGTGAACTACTGGGGAGACTTGACTAGGGTCAGAACGAGGAGGGGTGACTAACCGGACAAAGGGGCAAGGTTAGCAGGAGAATTAGCATTGGCAACCTGTCCTGTCACAGTATGGTCTAGATGGGCCGAAGGGCTTGTTTCTGTTCTGTACTTTTCTATGGCTCTCTACAGATGTTACCTGATCTGTGGGTAGTTCCTTCATTCTTATATTTCCAGCAGCTGCTGTGCTCTGCTTCTCAGATTTCTGACATGTTTTTTCCCTCTCTACTTCCCATGTTTGTTCCCTCGATTTACAAACATCCTGACAAAGCAATTATGAAAGTGATAGCATCCTCTCCCTCTCTTCAATAGCACCAGCAGTAATTGCATTACCTGGACAAGTTGATCTCCACAGTATTGCAGATATTTCCTTCTGTTCGCTCTATCCCTCATGCCTTCACAACCAATCACACAGTTTTAATCATCCTTTCTGTTCTGTTGAAGAGTTATTGATTTAAAACTTTGTCTCCTTCCCTCTCCACAGATGTACTGAGTATCGCCAACATTTTCAATCTTATTTAAGATGTTGTGACTTTATTTTTGCTTTTCCATTGGCATGGATTAGCTTGGCAATCTTATGAAAGTATAATTAATCTATTCTGACCAACCTTTCCTCAGGAGAAAACCCATCCATTCCAGATTTGGCAATGTCTGCAAAAGCTACACCTTTATTTGGGGACCAAAGCATCTCAGATTCAGCCAGCTCCACCAGGGGCACTAGCCTCCCTGCCATCTAGGACATCTTCAAAATCTAGGACCTGCCCTCTCCTCCTTAGTAGCATCAGGAAGGAGGTACAGAAGCCTGACAGTGCACACTCAGTGTTTTAGGAACAGCTTCTTTCTCTCTGCCATCAGATTTTGGAACAGTCCTTGAATCCATGAAAATTACCTCACTATTTTGCTGGCTTTTTGCACTTTTAAAAATATTTTCCTAATGTAATTAGTAGTAATTTTATGTATTGCACTGTACTGCTGTTGTAAAACGTGTGTCTGTCAGGGCATGAAAGGATACGGGCAGAAGCAGGAGCTTGGGGCTGAGAAGGAAAACGGATGAGCTGTGATGAAACAGCAGAGCAGACTCGATGGACCAAATGGCCTAATTCTGCTCTGATATCTACGGTCTTATGATCTAATAATAAACCTGATTCTCATTCTGATATCTGATGTAAGCTTGTCCTACGATTTTCATCATTAAATGCCAAACTCTTGCCTCTAGGTCTGAAGCTCATTACTTTTTTAAATGTTTGAGTATTATTATGTTTCTAGTGGTCTCCATAACATGGGTCACGTCAGTTGGTTTAATTGTGTTCAATAATGCCAATTTATTGAATTCAATTGACTTTATTACTTACAACATTTACATGAGGAGTAAATATCTTTACATTACGTCTCCATCTAAGTATGCAATGTGCAATTTATAGCAATTTACAATAAATAGTATGTACAACATAGGTACATCACAGCTTGCTATGCCAAGTGCTCATCCCAAGACTGCAAGAAATTGCAGAGTTTTGAACGCAGTTCAGTCCATCACGCAAACCAGCCTCCAATCCTCTGACTTGATACTGGTTCGGCAAAGCAACCTGCGTAATCAAAGACCCCACCACCACCCTGGTTATTGTCTCTTCTCCCTTCTCCTGTCAGGCAAAAGGTACAAAAGATTGAGAGACTGTGCCATCAGACTCACAGACAGTTTCTATCTCACTATCATCTGACTCTTGAACAGACTAAAAAGATGAACTCTGAGCTCCAATTTTACATCATTGTGATGATTGCACTTTATTTATCTGCCTGCATTGCATTTTCTCTACAGCAAAGGTTTAATGAACCATTTTAAAGGGATCTGAAAGGCAAGTTTTTGAATAGTGAATGGTGAATATATGGAATGAGCTGCAGAGGAGATGGAAGAGGCAGGTAGAATTACCAAATTTAAAACCCTTTGGATCAGAAACGTTTAGAGGGATATGGACTAAACATAATCAAATGGAATTCGTTTAAATAAGTATTTTGGTTGGCATAAATCAGTTGGTTTGAAGAGCTATTTAGCTCTATGAATCTTGGATCTATGACATTTCGGTCAGGTCTCCCTGGGTTTGCAGCAGGCTTCTGCTTTTTCTTCTTCTTCTTGTTTTACGGTGGTTGGCACCCAGCTTAATGGTGCATTACCGCCATCTTCTGCTCTGGAGTGTGCAATAGACTTACATTCCAAATTCCTTCACCCAATCATACCCACACATACCCTAACCTACATTTTATCCTCCCATCTTTGGCCATCCTAGTACCCTATTCCTGCTTATTCATTATATCCTATATAAAAAAACCCCTGTACCCTTTAAGAAAGCTAAAAATATCCTGATCTGTGCTCTCTCACCCATGCCCAGCAACCCTTTTTATGTGAATTCCTGCACCCCCAATTCCCTTCGATTGATTCTCATCATCTCTCTCTGTATCCCATACTTCCTGCAACTCAGAACTACATGTTCTACTGACTCCTCTTCCTGACATTCCTCACACAATCCTGTCTGGTGTTTCCCTATCATTCAGGCTTGAAGAAAATAAATGGATTTTCTAAAAGACAAGTCTCAACCTCCTCCTATCTGTGTGTTGAGATACAACATTGGCAATGAGGGAAATTATTCTTAAAGTGAGAAAGAATTGGAGAAAAGCTCTTTAAAAAAACAGGCAAGAGAGATCCAACAATTAGCTGTTTTAAAAATTTATAATGGAAGGAAAATGATCACAATAGTAGACTTCACTTCAGCATTTAACTTTTAAACCCAGGCACAGGAAGAATATTGTAGGATACAGTCGTATTTCTTGGATGTAAATGACATCAATGATGAAAATGCAGGGAAGTCTATGCTATGAAGTATAATGATAGATAGATTTCAATGATAAACCCAGCGAAACCTAGAGAAAATTGGTAATAAAAGAGTTATTCCAAACCCATGTGAGATCATATTAAGGTTCAAAGGTTCATTTTAACATCAGAGAATGTATACGATATCATCATCATCATCATCATCATCATCAGGTGCCATGCCCAGTTTGAGCTCTGACTGCCATGGCCCACACACTCCTGTTTCGGGTCAAGTGGATCAATTCATTGGTATTCATTTCCAGTTCTCTGGCTGTGTCTCCATCATCATTTGTCTTTGCCTTCCTTTTGCTTTCTTCCCTTCAATCTTTCCCATAATTACCATGCATTCTAACTCCTCTTTCCTAATCACATGTCCAGTGAAGTCACATTGCCTTTTCATGATCTCATACATTATTTCTCTTTTAGTGTTTGCTCTGTTCATGACATCCTTGTTAGATATTTGTTTCGTCCATGACATTCTTTGCATCCTCCTCAAAAACCACATCTCTGCTGCTTCAATTCGTTTCCTCATGTTAGTAGATATTGTCCAACATTCTGAGCCATATAACATAACTGGATAAACGTAACACTTCAGTACTCTGAGGTGGGTTGTCATGCCTAGTTTAGTATTGGTCAGTATGCTCCTCATTCTTGTAAAGGTGTCTTTTGCCATCCCTATTCTTCTTTTGATGTCCATGTCGCACCTGCCATCTGATGTCACCCAGCTTCCTAAGTAGCAAAAGTTCTTTACTTGTTTTATGTCTTCCCCGTTTATTCTCAGCCTGCAGATAGGATTCTCCTTCTTTCTGGAAATCAACATACATTCTGTCTTTTTGCAATTGATAGATGGACCCATTTTTGCACTTTCTTCAACTATATCAATTAAGTTTTGTAGTTCTTCCTCTGTACTTGCAATTAACACAGTGTCATCCGCATATACAACCTGAAATATACAATATACAACCTGGAATTCTTACTCTTCACAGACATCCACAAAACAAGAAACCCATAGAATGAATGATAGAAACATCAACACTCCCAAAGCTCCCTTCCCCCCCACCCCCGGAAATTCACAGTTAAGAAAACTGAATTTGTATCTGTGTTGGGTAAGTTATTGTAATGTTGTAAGTATAACTGTGCATTCTGTCAGCTTAGAGGCAAAGGGACTGACTAGTGTGTGGGATCATAAATGACCAGGTTTCAAGGTGGGTGATAGCCCAGCTATTCCATGTAACAGCAAACACTGAGGGCAAGTGGCAAGGGGGCCAGATAGTGTATGGAATGAACGATAGTGAGATTGACAGGGCAAGTGGGACCCATGGGTGCAAGCAGCAGAATAAGTATCAATTTAAATAAAAGCTGTAACCAAAGTGAAGGTGAAGGTCTAGTCCTGATGAAAGGTCTCGGCCCGAAAGGTCGATTGTACCTCTTCCTAGAGATCTCGCCTGGCCTGCTGCGTTCACCAGCAACTTTTAGGTGTGTTGAACCAAAGTGAAGGGAAATGTTTTATTTGCCTGCTGACCAATGCAAGATAAGAATTATAAATGTAGTTTCAAAAGGCACATTGCCTGATCTCCTAAGTATAAGTATAAAGTATGCTGAGAAAATGAAATAATAAGAAATTAAAGAAAGTTGATAAAAATGTCTTAACTGCAAAAAGAAAACATGATTCTAAATCAATATTGAATGAAAAGGAAATGGTTTAACACAAGCTAAACTATTGTGTGTTGTTGTCATGGAAGTGAACAACAAAGAGGAAACATCTGAGCTTCACCCTGGTTTTACGCCGATAAACCAGATAAACACGTCTGACTAGTCAAAAAACACCACATGTGAAATTTAAAGCTAAATCTGAAAACCTGTATATGTGAAAGTATTGAAGTACTTGAAGCTGGTGAAATGACAGCGGAATAGCAACAGCAAGTTTAAACCTTAAAACTTGAAGTTGTTGCAGGTTCCAAACCAAAACTTTGGGGAAGTGAGAAGTTGCCAGAAACTTCCCTGAATTGGGGGAACATTCATCACATTATGACATCTGAGGCTGTCCCACTGGGAAGAAGTAAAGATGTTTTCAAAGAGGGGCCTGACATAGCATAGAACACCCAAACTGAAATTCATGTTGGTCCTGACCGGTTCAGCATTCTGAATGGGCAGCAGACACCATGCTAACATTAAAACATGATTTGTGGAGCTTACAAACCAATCACTAATGGAGGCTGCTGGAATGGAAACCATATTTTGATTGGTGTCTGAGGAAGCCAATACGTCAGCCACAGTGTTAGAAGAACAATCTACATTCAGTGGCCATTTTCAGAAATTGCTGATCTCCTGGGATTTTCAACACACAACAGTTTCTAGAGTTTACAGAGAATGGTGCAAAAAAAACCAAAAAAAAAAATCGACAGTTCTGAGGGTGAAAATGCCTTGTTAATGAAAGAGGTCAGGGGAGAATGGCCAGACTGGTTCAAACTGGCAGGAAGGCGACAGTGACACAAATAATCACACATTACAACAGTGGTGTGCAGAAGAACATCTCTGAATGCACAACACATCGAACTCGGAAGTGAATGGGCTACAGCAGCAGAAGACCACAAACATACACCCAGCAGCCACTTTATTAGGTACAAGAAGTCACCTTCATAAAATAGCCACTGAGTGCAATAAGCGAGTTCCCAACCTGGGGTCTACAGACTCCTCAGTTAACAGTAGGGGTCCTTGGCATAAAATAGTTTGTGAACTGCTGGATAGCAACATTTACAGGGTGTACTAACATATAATTGACTATTCTTCATAGCTTCATCCACGCTGCTAACTTTAGAGAACAACGAGGGATTACGGCAGGGCATTCCCAGAATCATGTTACCCTGGTTACAGGACTCTCAAGAGACGAGCATTTAGGAAGTGTTGAGCAGATTTCAGAAGTTAAATCTATTTTTGAAGTATGTGTACTATGTTGTAAATATCAAACAGTCCTGAAAATGATGTGACATAGAGATGGACTGAAGGACAAGAAAAAATGTCTGTACATTCCAAAGAAGAGTTTGCTGATTACTAGCCCGTGAATCCACAGACAACTGCATGATCTTACCTTGTGACTGATAGTGTTGGTGCTGTGTGTCCCACTGAATGGAAAATAACTCTGAAAAAGCTAGTAGGATTCTTGTGGAATTGGCTGCCTGCAGCCGAGAGATAGTGTCTGAGCTGGATAAAGGAGGTTCAGCATCATGTTGGGGTGAATATAAAAATATTATTGTTTTTAAAGCAAGTAGATAGAGAAATACAGTTATCACCCAGTCCAGAGGCCACTTCTGATGACGGAATACTGGACACCTCACCTGTGAGTGTTGTACAAATCAGGCAGTGAAAGTCAAATACTCCACCAGAGGCAAGGGGGTCTCCCGTTTATTTGAAATATATGTTAAATAACTTTAAAATAGCTTTGGGAAGGGGAATGCGGCAAAGTACCGTACAACGCTGTGCAAAACTCTTAGGCACATATACGTAGCTAGGGTGCCTCAGACTTCTGCTCAGTATTGTTGTAATTTTATGTATTGGACTGTACAGCTGCTGCAAAAAATATAGTTTCATAACATACGAATGATGATAAGCCTGATTTTGATATGGGTCTTTATTATGAAGTGAGAGTGGGAAGGGGGCAAGGAGAGGGGAATCATGGATGGGAAATGAGGAAGGAAGAGGCAAGGGAGCAGGTGTATGGTGATGTAATTGGGAGAAATGTACATAATTCATGAGCACCAACACTGAGTTGGAGTTTCACTGGAAGAAGCTGGTCTGACGTGATGACGTTATTACAAAAACGGTTTTTCAGCGTGCTTTTCTGGTATAGGTTTTGGAGTTTAATATATGTGTTATGGGTTTCGTTCACCATAAAACACCTCACTTCGTTTTATTTGCAGAAACCTACATTGGTGACCCCAATGCTCTAGGACAGTTCCTGAGTTACTGAACGTGTCGGCCAATGCAGTCACTTTGAAACTGCTGCAGTTTTGCGAGCAAATGCCGTCACTTGGTTTGTACCAGCTGAGGCCCAGTTCACTCTGCGAGAAATCTCCGCCAACAACACCAAATTCTACTATGTGGTAGCATCGCTCAGCAATCCCACGGCAGCGAGGGTCGAAGGTCTGCTTGAACACCGCCTGAACGCGATTGCTGAAAACTCACCATTTACAGACTTCTGGACTTATGGGGTCTGAACATGCCAAACAGTTGCTCTCTTTATTTGCAAAAACCTACACAGGAAGAAACCTACACAGTGTAGAGAGACTTTCTGTAATGATCAATAAACCAAATCAAATGAACTTCCTCCGTCTGGGTAGCCTCCAACCTGATGGCATGAACATCGACTTCTCTAACTTCTGCTAAGGCCCCACCTCCCCCTCGTACCCCATCTGTTACTTATTTTTATGCACACATTCTTTCCCTCACTCTCCTTTTTCTCCCTCTGTCCCTCTGAATATACCTCTTGCCCATCCTCTGGGTCCCCCCCCCTTGTCTTTCTTCCCGGACCTCCTGTCCCATGATCCTCTCGTATCCCTTTTGCCTATCACCTGTCCAGCTCTTGGCTCTATCCCTCCCCCTCCTGTCTTCTCCTATCATTTTGGATCTCCCCCTCCCCCTCCAACTTTCAAATCCCTTACTCACTCTTCCTTCAGTTAGTCCTGACGAAGGGTCTCGGCCTGAAATGTCGACTGCACCTCTTCCTACAGATGCTGCCTGGCCTGCTGCGTTCACCAGCAACTTTGATGTGTGTTGCTTGAATTTCCAGCATCTGCAGAATTCCTGTTGTTTGCAAATGAACTTCCTGTTGCCTAAGGGCTGGGTGTATTTGAACCTGTGCTACTCCCTGCCCTGGCACTCCTTCTCTGCCACCTGTCCCACACCCTTCCCATGGTGCTCAACTCTCCCCATTCCTAACATCCTTTGCTTCTGCTAGATTTACACACTCACTCTCCGCTCTACATTGACAAATACAGCATTGTGCAAAAATCTTACACAACCTAGCTATTTCTCTGTGCCTAAGGCTTTTGCACAGTACAGTATATCAGAAACTGTACAGTATATGATTTGTTGAGAGCTCTTAGTGAGAGTTTATATCATGTTTCACTGCTTTAATATTTGATTGTTATTTGTAAAAGCTGTGTCTGCGGGCATGTGCACTCGGCAAGTTTGAAAAAAATAAACTTACTGATCAAGATGGTGCCAGAAAACAGTAACATTTTGTATGAGCTCCTTAGGGAATCAACTACTTCAGTTCAGAACTGCAGGTGGAATCTGCAGCCACAAATGCAGCAGTAAACAATGTTGTTGCAAGTCATTTTTTAAGAAAAAAACATCAGTGTCAGTAGTCAGACTGCTCAGGAAGCAAGTGCAACAGCGGAAGTTTAGGGGATGCCTCCATTGTCTCAGGAATATGGCTGCCAGACAGGGCTGCAGATAAAACTGAAATGTAGGGTCCTAAGGCATCCTCTTGGCTAGTGTACAGTCTCTGTAAAATAAAACTGAAGAGCTCAAAGCAAGATTACAGTAGCAGAGATGCTGTGAACTCAGCTTCACACCCAACAGTCCAGACACAGCATTCCAGACAAGGGCTTCACCTACCACTGCATGGGCCAGACATCAGCGTCAGGTGAATCAGAGGCTGGCGGTTTGTTTCATGATTAACTCATCATGGTGCGCAGACGTAACAGTTCTTTCTCTGGTCTGCTCCCTCAACCTAGAACATCTGGTGGTCAAGTGTCATATATTCTATCTGCCAAGGGAGTTCTCTGCCATCATCCCAACTGCAATATATTTTCCAGAACAGGTGAACAGTCAGCTGGCACTAGGGAAACTGAGTACTGTGTTCAATGGTGCACGTTAATGCCTAACCAATCATTGCGGGAGACTTCAACCAGGGCAGCTTCAAGAGGTCTCTGACAAACTAGATGGACATGTCTTCTGTGGAGCCAGAGGAGTCAACATACTAGACCACTGTTATACAACCATTAAGAATGCTTACCGGGCCATCGTACCCCAACAGTACATCTGATCATCTGGCTGTGCTTCTACTCCTGGCAGACTGCCAGAGACTAAGGATTGCAGCACCAGTGGTGAGGACAATGAAGATATGGTTAAGGGAGATGGAGGAGTGCTTACAGTGGACTTGGCCATGTTGAGTGAAATTATGTGGCACAGATGCAACTGACTCCATCAAGACCTGTTCAGGTAACTGCGCACTTCCAAGTATATAACTGAACATACCCAAACCTGAAGCTATGGATTCGCAAACATGAGGAATTCTGCAGATGCTGGAAATTCAAGCACATCAAAGTTGCTGGTGAACGCAGCAGGCCAGGCAGCACCTCTAGGAGGAGGTACAGTCGACGTTTCAGGCTGAGACCCTTCATCAGGACTAACTGAAGGAAGAGCTAGCAAGAGATTTGAAAGTGGGAAGGGGAGGGGGAGATCCAAAAGGATAGGAGAAGACAGGAGGGGGAGGGTTGGAGCAAAGAGCTGGACAGTTGATTGGCAAAAGGGATATGAGAGGATTATGGGACAGGAGGCCCAGGGAGAAGGAAAAGGGGGAGGGGGGGAAAAACCCAAAGGATGGGCAAGGGGTATAGTCAGAGGGACAGAGGGAGAAAAAGGAGAGTGAGAGAAAGAATGTGTGTATATAAATGACGGATGGGGTACGAGGGGGAGGTGGGGCATTAGCAGAAGTTAGAGAAGTCAATGTTCATGCCATCAGGTTGGAGGCTACCCAGACGGAATATAAGGTATTGTTCCTCCAAACTGAGTGTGGCTTCATCTTTACAGTAGAGGAGGCCGTGGATAGACATGTCAGAATGGGAATGGGATGTGGAATTAAAATGTGTGGCCACTGGGAGATCCTGCTTTCTCTGGCGGACAGAGCGTAGGTGTTTGGCAAAATGATCTCCCAGTCTGCGTCGCGTCTCGCCAATATATAGAAGGCCACATCGGGAGCACCGGACACAGTATATCACCCCAGCCGACTCACAGGTGAAGTGTCGCCTCACCTGGAAGGACTGTCTGGGGCCAACAAGGATAAGTGCCAGGAGGGAGATCAGTGGGGAGGGATGGGAGGGACGAACGGACAAGGGAGTCGCGTAGGGAGCGATCCCTGCGGAAAGCGGGTGGTGGGAGGGAAAGATGTGCTTAGTGGTGGGATCCCGTTGGAGGTGGCAGAAGTTACAGAGAATAATATGTTGGACCTGGAGGCTGGTGGGGTGGTAGGTGAGGACCAGGGGAACCCTGTTCCTAGTGGGGTGGCGGGAGGATGGAGTGAGAGCAGATGTGCGTGAAATGGGGGAGATGCGTTTGAGAACGGAGTTGATGGTGGAGGAAGGGAATCCCCTTTCTTTAAAAAAGGAGGACATCTCCCTCGTCCTGGAATGAAAAGCCTCATCCTGAGAGCAGATGCGGCGGAGACGGAGGAATTGTGAGAAGGGGATGGCATTTTTACATGAGACAGGGTGAGAAGAGGAATAGTCCAGATAGCTGTGAGAGTCCGTAGGCTTGTAGTAGACATCAGTAGATAAGCTGTCTCCAGAGATAGAGACAGAAAGATCTAGAAAGGGGAGGGAGGTGTCGGAAATGGACCAGGTAAACTTGAGGGCAGGGTGAAAGTTGGAGGCAAAGTTAATGAAGTCAATGAGCTCTGCATGCGTGCAGGAAGCAGCGCCAATGCAGTCGTCGATGTAGCGAAGGAAAAGTGGGGGACAGCTACCAGAATAGGTTCAGAACATAGATTGTTCCACAAAGCCAACAAAAAGGCAGGCATAGCTCGGACTCATGCGGGTGCCCATAGCTACACCTTTAGTTTGGAGGAAGTGGTAGGAGCCAAAGGAGAAATTATTAAGAGTAAGGACTAATTCTGCTCGACGGAGCAGAGTGGTGGTAGAGGGGAACTGATTGGGTCTGGAATCCAAAAAGAAGCGGACAGCTTTGAGACCTATCATCTCACCCCAACCCTCCCCTCTCCACTGACAACCCCGCCCCCCCCCGCCCCCCACGATCCCAGCTCTCATCCGTGCCGGGTCTTTACCATCCCCTCCGACCTTCAACTGTCGGAGGCAGAACGTTCTGTCCTCAGTAAGGTCCTCACCTTTGTCCCCCTTCGCCCACACCTCAGCGAGTTCCGCGTTCACCATGAAGCGGAGCTCTTCTTCCGCCGTCTCCGTCTCCGAGCCTACTTCTTCGGCAAGGACTCTTCCACCCCCACCAATGACCCCTTCTCCCGTCTTCAACCCTCCTCCTCTTCATGGACACCCTGCTCTGGTCTTCTGCCTGCTCTGGATCTCTTTATCGCTAACTGCCGACGGGACATCAACCGTCTCGACTTCACCGCACCTTGTCCCCATTCCAACCTCACTCCTTCGGAACGCTCTGCTCTCCACTCCCTCCGCACTAATCCTAACCTTACTATTAAACCCGCCGATAAAGGGGGTGCTGTTGTAGTCTGGCGTACTGACCTCTACCTTGCCGAGGCACAGCGACAACTCGCAGATACCTCCTCTTATTTACCCCTTGATTGTGACCCCACTGAGGAGCACCAGGCCATTGTCTCCCACACCATCACCGACTTTATCCGCTCAAGGGATCTCCCATCCACTGCTACCAACCTTATAGTTCCCACACCTCGCACTTCCCGTTTCTACCTCCTACCCAAGATCCACAAACCTGCCTGTCCTGGCAGACCTATTGTCTCAGCTTGCTCCTGCCCCACCGAACTCGTTTCTGCATATCTCGACACAGTTTTATCCCCCTTTGTTCAATCCCTTCCTACCTATGTTCGTGACACTTCTCACGGTCTTAAACTTTTCGATGATTTTAAGTTCTCTGATCCCCACCGCTTTATTTTCACCATGGATGTCCAGTCCCTATATACCTGCATCCCCCATCAGGAAGGTCTCAAAGCTCTAGCTTCTTTTTGGATTCCAGACCTAATCAGTTCCCATCTACCACCACTCTGCTCCGTCTAGCGGAATTAGTCCTTACTCTTAATAATTTCTCCTTTGGCTCCTACCACTTCCTCCAAACTAAAGGTGTAGCTATGGGCACCCGTATGGGTCCTAGCTATGCCTGCCTTTTTGTTGGCTTTGTGGAACAATCTATGTTCCAAACCTATTCTGGTATCTGTCCCCCACTTTTCCTTCGCTACATCAACGACTGCATTGGCGCTGCTTCCTGCACACATGCAGAGCTCGTTGACTTTATTAACTTTGCCTCCAACTTTCACCCTGCCCTCAAGTTTACCTGGTCCATTTCCGACACCTCCCTCCCCTTTCTAGATCTTTCTGTCTCTATCTCTGGAGACAGCTTATCTACTGATGTCTACTATAAGCCTACTGACTCTCACAGCTATCTGGACTATTCCTCTTCTCACCCTGTCTCTTGCAAAAATGCCATCCCCTTTTCGCAATTCCTCCATCTCCGCCGCATCTGCTCTCAGGATGAGGCTTTTCATTCCAGGACGAGGGAGATGTCCTCCTTTTTTAAAGAAAGGGGCTTCCCTTCCTCCACCATCAACTCCGCTCTCAAACGCATCTCCCCCATTTCACGCACATCTGCTCTCTCTCCATCCTCCCGCCACCCCACTAGGAATAGGGTTCCCCTGGTCCTCACCTATCACCCCACCAGCCTCCGGGTCCAACATATTATTCTCCGTAACCTCCGCCAACTCCAACGGGATCCCACCACCAAGCACGTCTCCACCCCCCCCCGCTTTCCGCAGGGATTGCTCCCTATGCGACTCTCTTGTCCATTCGTACCCCCCATCCCTCCCCACTGATCTCCCTCCTGGCACTTATCCATGTAAGCGGAACAAGTGCTACACATGCCCTTACACTTCCTCCCTTACCACCATTCAGGGCCCCAGACAGTCCTTCCAGGTGAGGCAACACTTCACTTATGAGTCGGCTGGGGTGATATACTGCGTCCAGTGCTCCCGGTGTGGCCTTCTATATATTGGCGAGACCTGATGCAGACTGGGAGATCGTTTTGCTGAACACCTACACTCTGTCTGCCAGAGAAAGCAGGATCTCCCAGTGGCCACACATTTTAATTCCACATCCCATTCCCATTCTGACATGTCTATCCACAGCCTCCTCTACTGTAAAGATGAAGTCACACTCAGGTTGGAGGAACAACACCTTATATTCCGTCTGGGTAGCCTCCAACCTGATGGCATGAACATTGACTTCTCTAACTTCCGCTAATGCCCCACCTCCCCCTCATACCCCATCCGTTATTTATATACACACATTCTTTCTCTCACTCTCCTTTTTCTCCCTCTGTCCCTCTGACTATACCCCTTGCCCATCCTCTGGGTTTTCCCCCCCTCCCCCTTTTCCTTCTCCCTGGGCCTCCTGTCCCATGATCCCCTCATATCCCTTTTGCCAATCACCTGTCCAGCTCTTAGCTCCATCCCTCCCCTTCCTGTCTTCTCCTATCATTTTGGATCCCCCCTCCCCCCCCCACTTTCAAATCTCTTACTAACTCTTCCTTCAGTTAGTCCTGATGAAGGGTCTCGGCCTGAAACGTCAACTGTACCTTTTCCTAGAGATGCTGCCTGGCCTGCTCTGTTCACCAGCAACTTTGATGTGCTATGGATTTGCAGTTTGCTGAGAGCTAGATATGTGGTGTTCAAGACAGGTAATCCAGAACCCTACAAGAAATCCAGGTATAACCTACCAAACTTATTGTAAGAGCAAAAAGGCAATTCTGTTTGAAGTTATAAAAGCACTGGATGCAAGACAGTTATGGCAGAGTTTGCATGACGTTGCTCTGAGGCAAAATCAAATAGGGCAAATGGCTGTGATGCTCACTCCCCAATGAGCTCAACACCCTTTATGCACAAGAATAAAACTGCACCTGTGCAGGCCCCACAGCATCTGGTGACCTTGTGGTATCTGTCTCAGAAGCTGATGTCAGAACATCTCTTACAGGGGGGTACTCTCACAAAATGAAGTCCCTGATAGCCTACCTGGAAGTATTGAAAACACATGCCCGCCAACTAGTGGGAGTCTGCAAGGACATCTTCAACCTCTCACTGCTGCAGTTGAAGGTTCCCAACTGCTTCAAAAGGACCACAGTCATGTCAGTGCCCAAGACTAGTGGTGTGCTTCAGGGACCAGTGCTGGATCCGTGGTTATTTGTCATCTATATTAATGATCTGGATGATGTGGTAAACTGGAGGGATGACATCAAGATTAGGAGTGTAGTGAGGGGACATCAAGGAAGACTATTAAAGCTTGCAGTGGGGTCTGGACCAGCTGGAAAAATGACAGATGGAATTTAATGCAGACAAGCGTAAGGTATTTCACTTTGGGAGGACCAACCATGGTAGATCTTATATGGTGAGCGGTAGGATACAGAGAAGTGTGGTAGAACAGAGGGATCTGGGAATATAGATGCATAATTCCTTGAAAATGGTAACACAAGTAGATAGGGTCATAAAGAAAGCTTTTGGCACATTGGCCTTCATAAATCAAGATTGAGTACAGGAGATGGGATGTTATAAACAAGAGAAAGTTTGCAGATGCTGGAAATCCAAAGCAACAGACACAAAATGCAGCAAGAACTCAGCAGTTCAGGCAGCATCTATGGGAATGAATAAGCAATTGATGTTTTGGGTCGAGGTCCTTCATCAGGACTGAGAAGAAAGGGTGGAAGCAGAATAAAAAGGTGGAGCAAGGACAAGGAGGCCAGTTGGAAGGTGACAGGTGGGTGGGATAGAAAAGAAGGAATCTGATAGGAGAGGAGACTGGACCATGGGAGAGAGGGAAGGAGGTGGGGACCCAGGGAGAAGTGAGAGGCAGGTGAGAAGAGATAAAAGGCCAGAGTGGGAAAAGGCCAGGAAAAGGTCTACAGCAGACACAGTCTCACCACCACTCCATTTAGCCTAGGGTAACCTGGACAACAGTAATACCTACATCAGTGTACTGTTATTGATTACAACTTTGTGTTCCTCTCAGTACTATTCAAAAAGCTTCAATACCATGGCCTCTGTACCTCCCTCTCCACTGGATCTTTGACTGGGTCACAGTCAGTGTGGATTGGTAGTAACATCTCCTCCTTGCTGACAGTCAACATTGGCACAGCTCAAATATGTGTGCTTAGCTCACTGCTCTGTTCTTTCTACACTCATGACTGGGTAGCGAGGTACAGCTCAAATGCCATCCATCAGTTTGCCAGTGACATCACTGTTGTTGTCAGTGGCAATGAGGAAGTGTACAGGGGTGAGATAGATTGGTTGATTCAATGGTTTTTGCAACACCAGTCATACACGTAATGTCAGCAAGACTAAAGAATTGATTGTGGACTTCAGGAAGGGGAAGCTGGGTGAACGCACCCCAGTCCTCATTGAGGGCTCACCAGTGGAAAAGGTGAGCAGCTTCAAGGTCCTGTGTAGCAATAGCTCAGAGGATCTATCCTGGACTCAACATATTGATACAATCATGAAGAAGGCATATCAAGTCGTCGTCAAGTCACTTTTTATTGTAATTTCGACCATAACTGCTGGTACGGTACACAGTAAAAACGAGACAATGTTTTTCAGGACCATGGTGCTACATAAAACAATACAAAAACTACACTGAACTACGTAAAACAACACAAAAACTACACTAGACTACAGACCTACCCAGGACTGCATAAAGTGCACAAAACAGTGCAGGCACTACCATAAATAATAAACAAGATAATCGGCACAGTAGAGGGCAGTAGGTTGGTGTCAGTCTAGGCTCTGGATATTCAGGAGTCTGATGGCTTAGGGGAAAAAAGTGTTACATAGTCTGGTCGTGAGAGCCCGAATGCTTTGGTGCCTTTTCCGTTAGGATTTTGAATATTTAACTAAAGACTCTTGCAAATTTCCACAGATACACAGTGGGGAGCATTCTGACTGGGTGTTTCACCGCCTGGCATGGGAGCTCCAATGCACAAGATCAAAAGAGGCTGCAGAGTGTTGTAGATGCAGCCAGCTTCATCACGGGCACAAGCCCTTCACCATCTAGGACATCTTCAAAAGGTGTGACTCAAGGCATTCATCATGAAAGACACTCACCACCCAGGACATGCCCTCTTCTCATTTCGCGCCATAGTCTGTAAGGAGTTTATACATTCTCCCCGTGAGCACATTGGTTTCCTCTGGAAGTTCAGGTTTCCTCCCACCATCCAAAGACCTACCAGGTGATAGGTTAATTGGTCATTGTGAATTGTCCTGTGATTAGGCTAGGGTTAAGGCAGGGGTTTGCTGGGCAGTGCAGCTGGAGGGGCCGAGGGGGCCTGTTCTGTGCTGTATCTCAATAAATAAATAAATTCTACTGTCAGGGAGGAGGTACAGGAGCATGAAGATGCACGGTCAACATTTTAGGAAAAACTTTCGTCCCCTCCCCCATCAGATTTCTGAATAGTCCATGAACACTACCTCACTCTTCCTCTTTTACACTATCTATTTATTTTATGCCTTGCGTTATACTGATGCAACAAAATGACAAAGTTCACGACAAAGGTCAGCCATAACAAACCTGGTTCAGATTCTGAGGTCAAAGTTCAGTCTCTACCCTTATTATATGTAACCATGCAACACCGACTTCACTGGAAATGAAGCAGATTAATCCAGTACCACGAATTATACAGTGTATATATTCCTGACTTGCTTTTCATATCTTTCACTTCCATATGCAGTCATATAAGTAATCATATTAGCAGATGGAATTCAGTTTAGGGAAGTAAATGGCTAGATGGAATACAGAGTAGAGAAATGCGTGCTCATGCACTTTGGTAAACGTAGAGATCATTTCCTAAATGGGGAGCTAAATCAGAAATTGGAAGTGCAAAGGGATTGGTGTGTCCTAGTACAGGATTCTCTGAAGGTTAACTTGCAGGTTGAGTCAGTAGTGAGGAAGGCAAATGTTAGCATTCATTTTCAGGGAACTAGAATATAAAAGTAAGGGTGTAATACTGAGGCTTTCTAAGGCATTTGTCAGACTGCATTTGAAGTGTTGTGAGAGCTTTGGGTCTCATTTCTAAGACTGATATGCAGAATGTCATAATTCTGTTCCTATGTACTATGTTCTTATGGTCTTATCACTTTTACATTATAGAGTACATAACCAGCCATCCTGTAACCTGGCCTTGCTTGCAGAGAACCCTTCCATCTGATGGGCATCCAGCAAGCTGAAGTGGGCTCTGTATTGTAACCAAGCCTCAGTAGTGGTCTTCAATTAATCTTGAATTGTGTAAAATTGTTATTTTTCTTGTACTTTTCATATACTTGCTTATAATTTTGATATAGTCACCTAATAGTGTAATAGTGCCGTAATAGTTAATTGATTTTTCAGCTAATTTTGTATTTTTCTGTAAGTTTCTTTGCTGCTCTGTCACACTATTGAACCTGACTGTTTCATTAGTTACCTCTTATTAATAGAATGTCTTGTTATCTGTCTAGCTTGTATAAGATGATCACAGTTTTTTTTTGCTCTAGGCATTTCTTTCTTTCTTTGTTCATTCCTTGAGTTTATTTATTTATTTATTGAGCTACAGCTAGGAATAGGCCCTTCTGGCCCTCCAAGCAGCGCTGCCCAGTAATCCCCTGATTGAATCCTAGCCTAATCATGGGACAATTTACAATGACCCATCAACACACCAACCGATACGTGTTTGGACTGTGGGAGGATACCAGAGCACCAGGTGGAGACCCACACAGTCACAGGAGAACGTACAAGTTCCTTACAAGGCAGCAGCAAGAAATGAACCCGGGTTGCTGGTACTGTAATGAACTGTAAGTGTTGTGCGAACCACTATGCTACTTTACAGTTCATTACAGTTGAGTAACCACCAAGTTTTTTGCCTCGTTTCTGACTTCTGAACAACCACTGGATCACAATATCATCAGACCCAACATAATCACACAAGTGCAATTGCATTCCTAAAACAATCTTCCCTGAGGAATACTTCTTTCCTATCCATAAAGTGAATCTGCTTCTTTCTCACATCAGTATAGAATATCCCCAGACCCTGATTACCAGCTCCCTTGTGCACTCACAGACCTCATCCCATCACAATTGGGCACAATTCCTCAATTTACTAAACCCCACACGTTCAAGAACTTCTACCACCCCTCATTATTGAACAACATCTCACAATCACAAAACCCTTTGATGCTTGACTTCCCTCCACAATTACAGACCCTTTTAGTATAACTATGACATGACACCATCATTAACTATATCTCCTACAACCTGGCATATTCATAATCAGCTTCCAGTCTCAATCCTCAATCTAACTTCAACTCATTATGTTTACTCCTTTCTCTGCATCATTTTACCCTGTTCATCCCTGTCCTTGCCCTCCCTGTAGATCTCTATCCCAGTATCGTGAAATCTACTTCCTCCAGGGTAGGGCCCTCTTCCCCCCTGAAGAGGGCTTCAAGCAGGGACTTTTGGAAACAAAATTGCAACACATTCAGACCATAACTCCCCTCACCCCTACCCCCTGCTCTGCTTTGGCATCCAGCCCCAGTGAACGATGAAGCCTCGAAGTAATTTGAAAAGTGTGAAAAAGCAAAAATGTTAAATGCTTACATAACTCCATTTTCTAGCAAAGCAATCATTACTCAAATTACTGCAGATGAAACTCAGAGATATGTTTCCAAACCAAGTTCCAGATGACAAGTAAACATAGAGTACTTATAGAGTTCTGCCTTTATACCTGACCCTACTGGTCAATCACAACTTTCTTCAAAGCAAGGAGTCGATTTTTGTAGGCACACAGCATTCAGGACCTGATTCCTTGTCCAAGACCCAACCAAAACAGTTTGATCTGCAACGTGCAGCTTGGATAATCTTTAACTATATTCACAAAGGGCAGCAAGATGTTGGATAATGACATATAAAGGATATGCTCTGCCTGTCTCTGTCAAACTTAGACACCAATCACTTTATACATTCCTGGTCTAAAAGCTGCTTTCCAATGCTGGCCTCAATGTGGCAACAGTATTTGCACAATAATGAAAGTAAAGACAAATCAGCTGTAAGCTAGTAAACTTATAATGGTTGTTAGAGTAGAGAACCTACTGGTATCCGATATCAGTTAGATTTGTCCCTGCAGAGCAACTAAATGGATATATCCTCAGCTAATGACATTTAAGAATTTTTATTAAGAATTTGGAACTAAGCAGCAGGAGGTCTGGGAAGGACAGTGAACTAGTATGGATCAATTTAATTCTATATCGGATTGACTGATAGAAATTAAGGCAAAATCGATCTATACTATTATTAACCCTAAATATCTACAATAAACAGCTTGATGACTTTTGATTCATTTCAGTTGTGAAATAGAATGATGATGCTTGGTTTTACTTGTTTTCTGGACCAGTTTTCTGTCTGCACCAGATTTCCTTACCCATCTCAGAAGCATGGTGAAATGGGGGTGAGCTGCTTTGAGAAGGCACTATAAGTTTAATATTGGCATCTAACTGGCATCTATCTGCTCTTTTCCTGTGGATTCTGAAACTTATGCACCCCTGGAAACACCATAGAGCACAGAGTCCTGTATTATCTAGTTACTGTGATTAGCTAGGACTGGTACCCCAGCAACAGAGACGGGGGTGGGGGGTTTGTGGGGGTGGTGGGTACAGATGACACTCCCAGCAATAAGGCCTAGTTGCTCAGTGTAAGCATTTCACCACAATGGCCTTTCTCACATCCATCTAGCTGTAACCTAGTGCTTGTTATTTGGTTCTAAAAGTCAGAGTTTTTAACCAAATGACATTGAATGTCTTGTCCGCTCATTTCTGTACTCTCAGGAGTTTAAGCAGTCCTGGGCCGATCAATATCAAAAGGTTTTGACAAAATCATTTTTTTTAATTCTCTTTTGGAAAAAATTCCATTTTAGATACTATCCACCTGGAATAGGTGATATAGGCTGGAGATTGTTCAGCCAGCCTGTGTTGCTGGCTTAGCAAGATCAGACCCAATCCCTATGTTTACAGATGGCAGTTCTACACAGAAGGGAAGCCATACTTTGTGCAATATTTTCTTGTTTGGGGCCTTGTGCATGCCATCCCTGTGGAAAATTTTCAAGGTGGAATTCTGGATAAAGTGAAACATAGTTTTAATGATTGGGACAGTGGTGTTGAAATGGGTTATACTTACACCACGCAGAGCAAAACTTTTTTACTCCTTACCACTGTTGGTTATGGCAAGGAAGAACATATCCAGGCAACAAACTTCAATTTGGGCATGGTAGCTCATTTCTACCCATTGTTGATATAAGCTTGGCAACTGAACACCACCACGAACTGGCCTGATCCAGATTCCAAACACCTTCCACCAGTCAGACTGAGGGGAAAGACTAGAGAAGGATTGGGTCATCAATCTGTCCAAGAACACAGCCTTGCTCTTGCTTTGATTCATTCCAGCTTTTGCATTTTCCAAAGTCTATTAATTATGAAATATAACAACGTGTTTAATGTCTACGTTGGTAATAAAATCTGGGCCAGATTCTTACTTATTCATTTTACCAAATCCACCTGTGCATACACAGGGATACCTCATTGTATATAGTTCATGATTATTTGCACTATTGTTTGCCTTTTGATTCTGTACAGCGAGAGCTCAGGGAAACTGGCATCAAATTCCCTGTATGTGTCCACATACTTGGTGATAATAAAGGATTCTGATTCTGATTAATATCACTGTGGATTCCAAACACACAAAACACTGGGCAAGGGTTCAGAAATTCATGTGATTACAGCAAATAATTGCTATATTTAAAACTGAACATGGCAGTGATGAAGCTCTAACAGGATGTGGTTTCTAGCAGAAAAACGTGTATACACACACACACGCACAGTTACAACAAAACAGTCATACGCACGCAATCACACACACACAAACACACACTAATACTCACACACACACACAAGCACTCACACACACGAATACACAATGACAGCAGGACTACATTAACACTGAATCAGAAGCTGGCCAATTTCCTCCTTTCATATTGCAATACTGCACACCCCTGGGTCTCTCCCTGTGCTCACGCTTGCATCTCCTGAAACCCAGTATCAGAAGGAGTCTGCAGGACAAACAGCTGAGATAAACTGAGGGCTCCTCAAACAAGAAGGTTCGATGTTTCACTCCTGGACAAGCTGTCCAGGCGAGGGACGACAGAGTCTATCAAAGGTGAGTACTTAGAAAGATTAAGGGCAGAAATGGACCACTCTCCAACTCAGTGGAGATTGGGTCTGATGTCATCTGGAGACAGCACATCGATCAGTTTAGGAGAGTAGAGTCAACTGTTAGAGAAGAAAGGTGTCCAGAGCTGTCAGAACCACTTCCTGCAGTCCCAGAGTCAACTCCTACAACCTCCACAGAAGGGAGATTGTCCCATAGCCATAAGGCTCATCTGCCAAGAAGATTGCTCACAGAGACTCAGGGCAAACCTTTCTACCAAGCTGTTTGTATCTGGGCAATATGGTGCAGATGTAATACGTCTTATTCCATTCATTTTCAGGAATGACAGAAACTGTTCCACAACAAACTGTGGTTCATTGTCACCGACTAAGTGTTCTGGAACACCAGTCCTTGAGAAGAGGCTTTGCAACACATCAGCAGTGTGTGAGGCTGTAGTGGAGGATATCAGGAACACTTCTGGCCACTTTGTAGTTGCAGCCACTACTACCAAGAAATTTTTGTGCATGAATGGTCCAGCAAAATCCATTTCAATCCTCTACCAGGGCAATGCAGGCCATTCCCAAGGATGGATGGGCACTGCTCTTGGCATCTCCTGGATGTATTGGCATCACAAGCAGTATATGGCAAACTGCTGAATCTCCTGATCTATCCCAGGCCATGAGACAAAGCGTCAAATTAATGCTTTCATTTTGACCACACCTAGATGACTGGTATGTAGCTCCTCCAACACTTGGATGGTACAACAACTCTCAATCCCCACATAATGGATCCCCCATCAAAGGAAAGTTTATCCTGGCACTGGAATTTCTGCTGCACATTCCAACTATTTTGGGTGGCCATATAGACCTGAGGCAGTGTGGGGCCTTTTCTGGTTTCCCTTAGGATCAATTCTGGAGTAATACAGAGACTTCTGATTTGCATTAGGAAGAATATGTCCAAAGGAGTGTCTTCCTTTGTAAATGTTTCACAGTATTTCCTTTTCGAAGGGTACATTAATAGATGATGATCAAAAATGAGGATAAACTTTAACTAATACAAGGACTGATTGAAATGTTTTACACCCTAAATCAGACTCAAGGCCTCTCTGTCAATCTGTGCGTAATGTTTCTCTGCAGCTGTAAGGGAACATGATGCAAAGGTAATGGGACATTCACTTCCATCACTCATAATGTAACATGACTGCACCTATATCATAATGCAAGACATTACATGAATGCTTCACTGGACAATGTGGACCATAATGTTTGAGTACAGTGTTAATGTCACCATCCTTTGTCTTTTGAAAAATCACCTCACACAGCTTTGTCCATTGCCATTTATTCCTGATCTGTAGTAATGAGTCTAAGGGGTGGAGCACAGTAATCAGGTTTGGCAAAAACTTGTGATACTAGTTGACAAATCCAAAAATGGATCACAACAGTGATTCACTCTTTAGCCTTGGGACACCCACAACTGCTTGAATTTTCTCGGCACACTTGTATAATCCTTGTGCATCTCAGGTGCAACAACAGTAAATATGCTTGGTTTAAAGAATTCACCCTTATTGCCTCATGCTCTGAGCCATAATCTTGCCGAAGGGGCTCAGCCTGAAACGTCGCTGTGCTTTTTTCCATAGATGCTACTTGGCCGACTGAGTTCCTCCAGCATTTTGTGTGTGTTGCTTGGATGTCCAGCACCTGCAGATTCTCTCTTACCCATAATCTTCTAATCTTTTTAATACTGTCTTGAGATTTTAGAAATGTTAATTGTCATCCTCACCAGTAACAATGATGTCATCAAAATGGTTTAACTACATAACACCTCATAGGCCTGATTTTATTCTCACAATCTATGAATATGTTGTAAAAAAAATTACTTCCTACTCTGTACACAGTTTTCTTCTTTCGATTGTTCTTTCTTTCCTCTCCTTTCTATAAGTGTATACCTCAGATAAATATTATGTGGAGATTTGTGACAAATATGATTATATATGTGTGTACAGTATCTGAAATACATCTTATGGAAATGTTTGTTTGAAGATGAAACTCAATAAAAATTAAATTAAACAAAACAATGATGTCATCCTGGGCAGTCTTGCAGCACCTGGTCTATAGCTTTCTGCCAGAGTGCAGGTGCAGATAATATTCCAAAAATAAGCCTGTTATAGCGATAAAGGCCTTTGTGAGTGTTTATAGTGAGAAACACCTTGGACTCTTCCATCTCTATCTGTAGGTAGGCCTCAGCTAAATTCATTTTGCTTAAGTGTTTTCCTCCAGAAAAGTGTGCAGAGATCCCCTCTATCCTGGGCAGAGGGTATTGATCTCCTTTCAGTACTGGATTGATGGTGACCTTAAAATCACCACAGATCCTAATAGATCCATTCTTCTTGGCTTCTGGGAGCACTGTCATTGCCCATGGGCTCCACTCAAACTTGAAAAGAATTTCTTCAGCCTCCATGTGATCTAGCTCATTGGTTACTTTATCATGAATGGTATAAGGAACTAGACGGGCTTTGTAAGACTTGGGTGTGGCATTTTCATTTAGCACTATTTTACCCCTGATATGCTTGAGTTTTCTAATGCCAGCCTTGAACACCGTTGTGGCCTCATCCAGTACCTTCCTTAATTCGCTTTCTGTTGACTCTATTGCATTTAGAACAAAAAAACAATTGCTGATTGCAGACTCTTCGGGCTTCATAAGCGGAATCAAACATAAGGCAATTTGGATGTGGAATGCAAATGGTGGATGGATCTCCAATCAAGTTGTAGTTGTCTCGTTTAATCATGGCCCCACAATGTTGGTTCTCCTGTTTTTACCACATACATGCTCATTGTGGTTTGTTGGTTATTGGTTGTTTCACTGTTATGAATGTCACTTCCACAGGAATTATCCTTTCTCCAGTACGTTCTAAGTTGGATATCTGCTGGCTTTAGTTCAGTAACCTTGAAATGTCATCAAATTCATTTTGTGGATTGACTGAAACAGCTGAGCCAGTGTCCGATTCTGTTTTAATTAACTTGCTGTTCATTTCTGGTATAAGCCATGTTGCTTGTCTCTGTTTAGTTTTCACATTGTAAATCTAATTTTACTTGACTTTATTGTCACCAAACAATTAATACTAGAGCGTACAATCATCACAGCGATATTTGATTCCGCGTTTCGCGCTCCCTGGAGTACAAATCGATAGTAAATATAATAAAAATTTAAATTATAAATCATAAATAGAAAATAGAAAAAAGAAAGTAAGGTAGTGCAAAAAAAACTGAGAGACAGGTATGGATATTTGGAGGGTACAGCCCAGATCCGGGTCAGGATCCGTTCAGCAGTCTTATCACAGTTGGAAAGAAGCTGTTCCCAAATCTGGCCGTACAAGTCTTCAGGCTCCTGAGCCTTCTCCCGGAGGGAAGAGGGACGAAAAGTGTGTTGGCTGGGGGGGTCGAGTTTTTGATTACCTTGCAGCACTGCTCCAACAGTGTGCGGTGCAAAGTGAGTCCAAGGACGGAAAATTGGTTTGTGTGATGTGCTGGGCTGTGTTCACGATCTTCTGCAGCTTCTTCCAGTCTTGGACAGGACAACTTCCATACCAGGTAGTGATGCACTCTAGAAGAATGCTTTCTACGGTGCATCTATAAAAATTAGTGAGGATTTTGGGGCTACTCAGTCCTGTGTCACTTTCATCATTTTCAGATTTTTTCATCAACAGCATGCAGATTAGTGCTTTTTGAAACCACAACTTGATTTTTTAACGCTTTCTTTTCCCTGCGTAGTCTATTCATTTTTGTCTGACCATCATACACTTTATATTTGTGTTACTTTGTTGCATTTTCAGCATGCTTCACCTTTAAACCTGCATTGGTCAGGTGTATGTGAGTCCCTGCCGTAACAGTAACACAATTTGGTTCGGCCAAGCAGGTTTCTGTTTAGGCATTACAATCTTGTTCAAACACTTTCATTCCTGACTACAACTAGGTTGTGGTTCTGGCTTTAGTTTCCATTGATACCACAATTTCAACTGTTCTTTTAAATGTGAGTTGTGTTTCAGTTAGGAGCTGTTTTTGAATGCTTTCTTGTAAGATCCCCAAAAACGGAATGATCTCTCAGTTCATCATGAAGCCCACCACTGAACTGCCAATGCTCAGACTATCTCTTAAATGCAGTCACATACACTGAAATTGACTTGCCTTTCTTTTGATTCCACTTATGAAGCCTAAGAGTCTGCAATCAACAATTGTTTTTTGTTCTAAATATTCCCACATTACTTTCACAATATCAGCAAGGATCATTTCAGCTGGATTGATTGGAGCAATTGAACTTCTAAGTAAATTGTATGTTCTTCCACCAATTATACTCAGTAACACTGACACTCGTTTTGCATTAGCTATTTCATTTGTTCAAAATACTGCTCAATTTGCTCAGTATACATATTCCTGTTATTTGTCATACAATCAAACATGTCTATCTTTCAAATGAAGCCAACCATTTTCTTTATTTCATTTATTATAATTATCACCCAGTAGTCACTGTCTATGAAACCATTAATTTTGTCTGCTTCTGCATTTTTTTTTAAAACTCAGACGTCTCTCTCTCCCCCTTGTGAATAAAAATGTGTTGTGCTTCAAGAGGTAGGTAGTCATCTCAGGTTTATTTTAAAATTACCTTATCACCACTGTTATGTTTATGTAACTCCAAAACATAAAACACAAAGAAAAAACAGAGCCAGGAATAACTTGTGCACATTCTTAGTTTTACTTCTCCAAGGCACACACTCATGATGTGGTGATGTAGAGACATATGCCATTCAGAAACTTTTACATACAACCTGTAATAAATTATTTAAACTAAAGAAGCTTAATCAAGCAATATATTTACGATATTACTCAAATATTACTGAAATATTAAATACATAATTCATGGCAGTGCTGGTGATGTTTATACCATTCTAACAGAAGGGTGGAGGTTGGGCATCAGGCCTGCACCTTGAGTAAAACTGAAAATTGTGGGGAAAATATTGAGATCTGAAGTAAAAAAAAGGGAAGGGAAAGGAGAATGCGTGACAGATTACAACTCACAATACAAAAAACATGAAACATAAGTTAAAAGAAGGAAACTGAGGAGAGACCCAGACCAAAGGTGAGGCACTGACAGTTATTAACAGAGTATTTATTTACCAGTCCTACATATGTCAATGAGTTAGAGGAGTTACGTGCCCCGTAACTGGGTTGCCAAACCAGCAGAAATGGAACGCTCGTTGGAGTCTGGATTACTAGAAACTAATAAAGTTTTATTAAAGACATAAGTAATACAGTACTCTAATCGTAAGGATATCAATGTAACAGGTTAGCAATGATAATACACACATATACATAGAAATAGGGTAATAGGAATCAACCAAATTCTATCGCAGTCTAGGGGTAAAATGATCAGTCTTAAGTGAAGCAGAGTTCAGTTCAGTTTAGTGCAGTTCACAGTAATCGCTGTTGTTGTACCGTTGGGGAGAGAAAGAGGGAGAGATGCAATTTGGTTCAGGCAGACCTTTGATGTCTTCAAAGTTGGTTTCGGGCAGACCCTTTTATGTCTTCTAATCCCCACTGTGGTCACCGACTGTGACCCCTCCGTTCTGGATACGATCGTTCTTCTGCGAGGGCGGACACGCACCCCAGGTTCCCACCGATCGTACCTTTACACCCTGTGAGCCTCTGGTTGGTTCCCGCGAACCGGACCTCCAAACTCTCACCACTTGTGGGGGTACACTGCTCTTTCCAGGGTCTCGTGGTCTCGTGGTGTGTTGCGTGCCTTAGCAAACCTGCTCTTTTTATCCCCCTGCTGGGGTATCACCAGTCCATCAAACTTCAAACAGTTCAGGTTCAAAGCAACCGGTCTGTCAATATTCTGAATCGTGTTTCTTTTCTGTTAATCCCTCTCTTCTCTCTTATTAGCATTTTGAATGTTTCTCCATTGTCTTTCTTATCTCTCTCATTAGCATCAATCGTCCGATAGCTTTGCTTGGCGTCACAGAGGGATGTGGTATATGACTCATCACTGAAAGTTTATTGTACAGAAAACAAAGTCAATATGCTCACGAAAGTAGATTGTGAACAAAAATTACAATATCTCCTGATAAAAAGGTAATTTCTTTAGAAAATTGCAATGTAAAAGATAATTGTATATATACCTGCAAATTAAATGCATAAAGTCAATCTCATCAAGCCAAACTTGATTGTCTTGGGATTTGCTCAAGAATCTAAACACCGGTTATCTGTAGCATTGGATTACATTTCAATGTCTAACAAGCCGTTGTTAGTTCTAAAGGGGAAAGTATAAAATGGGAGGTATTAGTTTACCCATCTGTGATACTTCTGTCCTTATTTCCACTTCTGCTGACATCAAATGGCCTAATTAAAACACTGCTGCTGTTTCACAGGTCCAGTGACCCAGGTTCAAACCTGACCTTGATCCTGTCCACGTTAGAATTGTACATTCACTTCATGACTCTGTGGGTTTCTCTCAGATGCTGTGGTTACTAACCATATCCCAAAAAGGTTCTGGTAGATAAACTGGGCACTGTGTGTGTGTATAGAGAGAGCAAGAACATCAGGGGACAGGGGCATGTGAAAGAGAATGTGCTATAGAGCAGCAAGTAGGAGGAAGGGATTGATATTCCAGAGTCATTTAAGTAGGTCATATGCACCCAGTTCATCAGAACTGTAGTAAACAAAGCTAAACACAAATACTTCCCAAAGTAATATTTCACTCTCTTCCATCTTCAGTTTTGGATAAAACAGCCTTTTGAAGTGACAAGACAGACTTTTGGGAAAGTTCAAAATATAATAGAGAGAGAGTGGGAGCAGTGCTAAAAATGTCCACCCATTGAAAGGTCAGAGCAACTGCCAATGCAACTGTAGGTTTTCACAAATAAAATGAAGTGAGACGTTTTATGTGTAAGAGAAATGGTAACACATTTTATTGAACTCCAAGATCTGAACACCAAAAGCACACTAAAAACCTTTTATTTAATTACGTCATCATGTCAGACCAGCCTCTTAAAGTGAAACCCCAACTCAATGTTGGAGGTTGTGAATTATGCACATTTCCATAAATTATGTTACCCTACACAACTATTGCATTGCCAGTCTTCCATTTGGGATTGTACATTGCTGCTTCCTGCTCCTGAAATAAGGTTTGGGAGGCACCTAAGGATTAAAGTAGTTCCATTAGAAACTAAAACTGGAATTTTCATACTGGTCTGATGGAATAATAATCTACACACATAAGCCTTCCCATTTAGTAGGTAGTTTGAAGGTCATAGAACACTTTTTTTAATGTAACGGATACAAGATGCAGGAGGAAATGAGGGGGAAATAGCTTGTTTATAAAAAGCAAAGGAAGGATTGTGATCTGGAATTTGCTGATTTTAAGAGATTTAAAAACAGAATAAATAATTGCTTTTATAGGAGAAAACGTTACATCCTTGATGGGAAATGATGTATCAAGGCCACAGGGGAATTGATAGACTGAGCTAGCTGTGGATGAAACAGCCTCTCCAAGCCATAATAACATCATGATTCTAATCACTGTCTGTGATAAGACCAAGTTAAATTCTAAAATAGCCTCCTCCCAAGCTGGCTCTTTGACAACTGTTCTAGGAAATGGTCCCAAAAAAGTTTTATAAATAAACTATTTTGCCAAATGTACTTGTTACAGGCAATTAGATATGTATCTAAAGGGGCAGTGGGGAGAGGAAGAATGAAAGACACAGTGACAGAGGCAAGATATTTTGAAAAGAGCCAAGCTCGTTGGGCCTCTTTTCTCGCCCTACCCCCACAGCTTCTATCACAATTGGTCTCTCCTTTCCTCTTGTAACAGCTGCATTTTGGTCATATGATGATCATAAAGTGCCTGGATCTATTTTTAGGTGAACCCAGGAGGGTTTAGTAAGTAGTGGTTGACACCCAGCACCATTATCTAGTTCGATGAGCACAGCTGCCACTTTGTGACCCCGGTCCATAGTTATCTCCAGAAATGGTTCCTTCCTCCTTGATATGACTTGCGTAACACTTGTCTTATCTCGTGTAACTGGTCACCGAACCCTTTATGAGAAAATCAAATTACATAGTACTACACTAGGTGCTGGTGGGCCATCAGGAGCAGGCAGTGAATAGAAAACACACACTCTAGAGGTAAGTTTGTTTATAAAAGATAGCAATATATACAAAATATTTACATGATTAAGAACAATTCAAAATTCCAACATTCTGTTTAGGTTCCAAATCTCAGATATCAGATGAAAAGCAAATTCCTTTTCAGTTAGAATCGGCGAGATTCATTAGAATAAGCTTTAATACACCAATTTCTCCAATTAGATCTAGTGTTATTCCCTATTTAAAGGTTCCCAATTTCCCTATTTAAAATTCCCTAATTAAACACTTGCCTTTTTATTCATCGCTAGTTACTTAAGCAATGAACGGAATTCCTTTTTTTAAGCATTATAGAAACATAGAAACATAGAAAATAGGTGCAGGAGTAGGCCATTCGGCCCTTCGATCCTGCACCACCATTTATTATGATCATGGCTGATCATCCAACTCAGAACCCCGCCCCAGCCTTCCCTCCATACCCCCTGACCCCCGTAGCTACAAGGGCCATATCTAACTCCCTCTTAAACATAGCCGATGAACTGGCCTCAACAGTTTCCTGTGGCAGAGAATTCCACAGATTCACCACTCTCTGTGTGAAGAAGTTTTTCCTAATCTCGGTCCTAAAAGGCTTCCCCTCTATCCTCAAACTGTGACCCCTCGTTCTGGACTTCCCCAACATCAGGAACAATCTTCCTGCATCTAGCCTGTCCAATCCCTTCAGGATCTTATACGTTTCAATCAGATCCCCCCTCAATCTTCTAAATTCCAACGAGTACAAGCCCAGTTCATCCAGTCTTTCTTCATATGAAAGTCCTGCCATCCCAGGAATCAATCTGGTGAACCTTCTTTGTATCCCTCTATGGCAAAGATGTCTTTCCTCAGATTAGGGGACCAAAACTGCACACAATACTCCAGGTGTGGTCTCACCAAGGCCTTGTACAACTGCAGTAGTACCTCCCTGCTCCTGTACTCGAATCCTCTCGCTATAAATGGTTAATCTCAGTTTCACTTTCAGGTCAGTGTATCTACAAATTCAAATTTAACCCCACCCCACCCCAAGAATATATATACATACAGCTCAACTCCTTTCGCAATTCTCCAACATAACAACTTTTAAACAAATTATATCTCATTTAGTCACTTGACAAAGTCCTTGAAAAAATAATCAGTTCTTCCAGAAAATCAAATTCAGATCCTTCAAATAAGTAATAAACTTATATAATCAACTGTCTTAAATCCTGTACATCTGGAAGCATTTTGTTCCCGCACTGGTTCTTCGATCTTGGGTGTCCCGCCATCTTGTTTCTAGGTTCGTTGGATAATTCACAATACTTACACAAAAAAAAAACCTGGCCTGTATATAACAGGATTACAATCTGTAAATTCTTACATGCATTCCATTTTCTATTTCAAAATAACCCAATATCACATTCTCATTTCCAAACATTTCTCAGTTACAACACTATTGAACATATTTCACACACAAACTCGGAACAGTAAAAGTGTTTTAACTAACCAATTTCCTTGGTATGATTTAACAGAACTAATTCCTGATTACACAGTAGAAATCTTCGACACTACTCTCTGCCAATATCGTCTCACTATAGCTGATGCTCGTTATAGCCATAGCTTCAATAAACCTTTTATCAATATCGGCTCTCCTCCAGAGCTTTCGCGCTGAGGATTTCCAATAAGTGAGGTGGAGATACAATAGACAATAGGTGCAGGAGTAGGCCCTTCAAGCCAGCACCGCCATTCACTGTGATCACGGCTGATCATCTACAATCAGTACCCTGTTCCTGCCTTCTCCCCATATCCCAAGACTCTGCTATTTTTAAGAGCTCTATCTAACTCTTTCTTGAAAGAATCCAGAGAATTGGCCTCCACTGCCTTCTGACGCAGAGCATTCCACAGATCCACAACCCTCTGGGTGAAAAAGTTTTTCCTCAATTCCGTTTTAAATGGTCTACCCCTTATTCTTAAACTGTGGTCTCTGGTTCTGGACTCCCCCAACATCGGGAACTTGTTTCCTGCCTCTAGCATGTCCAATCTCTTAATAATCTTATATGTTTCAATCAGATCCCCTCTCATCCTTCTAACTTCCAGTGTATACAAGCCCAGTCGCTCCAATCTTTCAACATATGACATTCCCGCCATCCCTGGAATTAACCCAGTGAACCCACGCTGCACTCCCTCCATAGCAAGAATGTCCTTCCTCAAACTTGGAGACCAAAACTGCACACAATACTCCAGGTGGGGTCTCACCAGGGCCTTGTATAACTGCAGAAGGACCTCTTTGCTCCTATACTCAACTCCCCTTGTTATGAAGGCCAACATGCCATTAGCTTTCTTCACTGCCTGCTGTACCTATATGCTTACTTTCAGTGACTGATGAGTAAGGACACCCAGGTCTCGTTGTACTTCCCCTTTTCGTAACTTGACACCATTCAGATAGTAATTTGCCTTCCTGGTCTTGCCACCAAAGTGGATAACCTCACATTTATCCACATTAAACTGCATCTGCCATGCATCTGCCCACTCATCCAACCTGTCCAAGTCACCCTGCATTCTCATAACATCCTCCTCACATTTCACACTGTCACCCAGCCTTGTGTCATCTGCTAATCTGCTAATGTTACTTTTAATCCCCTCATCTAAATCATTAATGTATATTGTAAATAGCTGCGGTCCCAGCACCGAGCCTTGCGGTACCCCACTAGTCACTGCTTGCCATTCTGAAAGGGACCCGTTAATCCCTACTCTTTGTTTCCTGTATGCCAACCAATTCTCTATCCATGTCAGTACCCTACCCCCAATACCATGTGTTCTAATTTTGCCCACTAACCTCCTATGTGGGACCTTATCAAAGGCTTTCTTAAAGTCCAGGTACACTGCATCCACTGGCTTTCCCATGTCCATTTTCATAGTTACGTCCTCAAAAAATTCCAGAAGATTAGTCAAGCATGATTTCCCCTTTGTAAATCCATGCTGACTCGGACCTATCCTGCTACTGCTATCCAAATATGCCGCTAATTCATCTTTTATAATTGACTCCAGCATCTTCCCCACCACTGATATCGGACTAGCTAGTCTATAATTGCCTGTTTTCTCTCTCCCTCCTTTCTTAAAAAGTGGGATAACATTAGCTACCCTCCAATCCGCAGGAACTGATCCTGAATCTATAGAACATTGGAAAATGATTACCAATGTGTCCACGATTTCTAGAACCATCTCCTTAAGTACCCTGGGATGAGACCATCAGGCCCTGGGAATTTATCAGCCTTCAGTTCCATCAGTTTACCCAACACCATTTTCTGCCTAATGCAAATTTCCTTCAGTTCCTCCGTTACCCTAGGTCCTCTGGCCACTATTACACCTGGGAGATTGTTTGTGTCTTCCCTAGTGAAGACAGATCCAAAGTACCTGTTCAGCTCGTCTGCCATTTCCTTGTTCCCTATAATAATTTCACCCGTTTCTGTCTTCAAGGGCCCAACCTTGGTCTTAACTTTGTAATTTTTTCCTCTTCACATACCTAACGAAGCTTTTACCATCCTCCTTTATATTCTTGGCTAGCTTTCCTTCGTACCTCATCTTTACTAACTACTAATTCCATCAAAAGCATAGCCAGGTGGTTATACATCGAGGAAATGGAAGTCATCCAAAGATTGAAGAATAGATCTATATGGAAAACCATGGTCACCAAAGTCCGCATTGGATATGGTACCTAGACAGACAGACAATTCCACTTTTAACAGTTAGCTTCTAATAGTTTGCTGTGTTTCTGTCACTTCCCGTACCTCCATCAGCCACACCTCATTCACACATAGCTACTTTTTGAAGTTCTCTTTTTTTAAATTCGGTAAGCCTCATTTTAGAAACATAGAAAACCTACAGTACAATACAGGCCTTTTGGCCCACAATGCTGTGCCGAACATGTACTTACTTTAGAAATTACCTAGGGTTACCCATAGCCCTCTATTTTTCTCAACTCCAAGTACCTGTCCAAGAGTCTCTTAAAAGACCCTATTATATCCGCCTCCACCACCATCGCCGGCAGCCCATTCCACGCACTCACCACCCTCTGTGTAAAAAACTTACCCCAACATCTCCTCTGTACCTACTTCCAAGCACCTTAAAACTGTGCCCGCTCGTGTTAGCCATTTCAGCCTTGGGAAAAAGCCTCTGACTATCCACACGATCAACGCCTCTCATCGTCTTCTCCACCTCTGTCAGGTCTCCTCTCATCCTCCGTCACTCCAAGGAAAAAAGGCCAAGTTCACTCAACCTATTCTCATAAGGCATGCTCCCCAATCCAGGCAACATCCTTGTAAATCTCCTCTGCACCCTTTCTATAGTTCCACATCCTTCCTGTAGTGAGGTGACCAGAACTGAGCACAGTACTCCAAGTGGGGTCTGACCGGGGTCCTTTATAGCTGTAACATTACCTCTCGACTCTTGAACTCAATCCCATGGTTGATGAAGGTCAATACATCGTGTGCCTTCGTAACTACAGAGTCAACCTGCGCAGCTGCTTTGAGTGTCCTATGGACTTGGACTCCAAGATCCCTCTGATCCTCCACACTGCCAAGGGTCTTACCATTAATATTATATTTTGCCATCATATTTGACCTACCAAAATGAAGCACCTCACACTTATCTGGGTTGAACTCCATCTGCCACTTCTCAGCCCAGTTTTGCATCCTATCAATGTCCCACTGTAACCTCTGACAGCCCTCCACACTCTCCATAACACCCCCAACTTTTGTGTTATAGATGTTTTCATCCCTCCACAGGTGAAGCTTTCTGACATTACATCTTTGGGTTGAAGTCACCTGGGTAACACTTGTTTACAATTATTCTTATTTGGCAATCCCTTTCTTTCACTTTGCTTTCACTCCAGGTTATAGGTGTTAAGATGGCTAATGAGACCAATGTGGGACCTTCACACTCTGGAGTAGATGGGGCTTAATAATGTGGATGCATGGTTAGCTAGGAAGTGATGAGAAGGACATTTATATTTGGCTTCTATGTGCTCCCAACAAAAAAAAAACTCGAGGTTCTCAATGTCAGGTCAAATGTGCTTTCCCCCTTTTCACCCAGAGGCCAGGGATGCTATACTTTTTCAAGGGTGCTTTGAATGCTTCAGCAATCTGGTTTGTTTGTTTGTTTGTTTGTTTATTTATTGAGCAGAATACAGTGCAGAATAGGCCTTTTCAGTCATGCTGGCCTGCAACTGCCAATAGAACCCTAGCCTAATCACGGGACATTTTACAATGACCAATTAACCTACCAACTGGTATAAGGTCTGTGGGAGGAAACAGGAGGACCTGGAGGAAACCCACATGGACACAGGGAGAATACAAACACCTTACAGGCAGCGGGGAGAGTTGAACGCCAGTCGCTGGTACTATAAACCATTGTGCAAACCCCTACGCTACCATGTTGCCCCATGCAAATGTTGGGCATACAAATTCTGTGGTCTATCCTTTCAAAGCTGACAGTGTAATTCAAGTTCAAAGCTGGGGATATTGGCTCAGCAGAGAACACTGATGATAGTTTGCTGATCCCTCCAATAGATACAGAGGATTTTGTGGAGACATTGGTGCTATCACTCTAGTGCTTGATGTATGTTGTACCCTTACAACTACAAAGCAATTAAATAAAAGCACGCACGTGGAGGTGAGGTTCACATATGTATTATCTTTGCAGCAAGAGAACAACAGATCCATGTGCATGGGTAAGTTACAGTCGATAAGCAGTATTAAGGGGAGTCAATGCACTAAAAGAAATAGATCCATATATTATACTTCCTCCCTCTTCAGATTAATGTAACATAAAACTGTATATGTAACAAAATATTCCATTTCCCTTTAACGATCCATATTCAAATAGAAATGCTTTCTCAATAACAGACCATAATTAACTTCACTATGCTAAAGATGCCGTCTTTTAGGTGGCGCTTTGTTTCTTTCAGGATCATGCCTTTGGACCTCTGGAGTGGCATTAGGTTTGGCAGATGTCTTGTCCAAGACAACTTTCTCTTTTGCAGGGGTCACGTTGCTGTTGGTGACAATGATCATCATGGAGACGCAAGTCCAGTGGATGCAATGTGTCTGTCTTGTTGGATGCATTTGGCTCAGGTGCGTTCTTCCAGTTTGTGGTCTGCATGATGTCTCCATGTCTGATCTCCAACATCCACTGTGTACATCAGTGGTCCAGTTCTTGTAGGTACCCTACAGGGTATCCACTTGTCTTCTCGGTAATCATGTGCTAGGACTTCCTGTCCAACCTTAAAGCACCTTGCTGATTCACTTGTCAACTGGCTGAACTGTTTATTCTGCACTTCCCTCCGTAGATCTGTTTTCAGGAGGTCTATGCGAGATCTCAGATTCTTGCTCATGAACAGCATTACAGATGCTTGATTTGTCGTTGCATGAACACAGTTCTGATACACAAAAAGGAAGTTGTCCAGCTTGTGCTGAAGAGAAATGCCTTTCTTGTCCATCACTTTAATGGGCTTCTTGAAGGTTTGGATAAACCTTTCAGCTAACCCATTCGTTGCTGGGTGGTGAGGAACTGACTTGAAATGTTTGATGCTGTTTTTCTTCATGAATAGTCTGAACTCTTCTGATGTGTATTGTGGTCTCTCGTCACTCAAAATTTGTTCTGGTAAGCCATTTCTGAAGAAGATAGTCCTCAGAGTGGAAACAGTCTTTTCTGATGTAGTTGACTTCATTAGTATGAGTTCTGGCCACTTTCAAAGAGTATCCATAGCAATCAGAAACATGGAGCCCAAGAATGGCCCAGCAAAGTCAATATGCACTCTTTGCCATGGTGAAGACAGCCACTCCCTTGGGTGTAATGGTGCCTGTGGGAGTGCACTTTGAACCTTGTGACGTCTTGAACAGCTTTTGGTCAAGTCTTCAATCTATCTATTCCTGGCTACTACACATAGCTCCAGGCAAGACTCTTCATCTTGACTGTACACAGGTGTCCTTCATGCAGATTCTCTAACCCTCTGATGCACAGTTTACAGGGACCATGAGACGAGATCCATAAATTAGCATTCTTTGACATACAGATAGTTAGGCTCATCTCACTGAGAATTCTGGAAACATAGGGTCACCATGAGCTGGGCATCCTTGCATGGTAATGTCATAGACTTTTGAAATGTCGGGACATTCCTTGTTTCTCTGTGTTTCAGTATTTGTTACTGGCAACTGTGTGGAACACCTCTGCTGTGTCACAGAGTGAAAACTTTTCTTCTTCAGTTGCCAGCAGTGGAAGATGTGACAAGCCGTCAGCGTTGCTGTGTTGTTTGGTACCCTTGACCTCTATGTCATAAGAGTGGGCTCTCATAAGAGTGGGCTCCTAGGGAAAGTGCCCAATGTAGAATACATCACTGGGATTGAAAATGGGCACGGGGGCTGGTGGTCTGTCTCTAGAGTTAATTTTTGTCTGTAGAGGTAGTGGTGGAAATTCTTTATTCCCCATCCTAAACTAAGTGCCTCTCGGTCGATCTGTGTGTAGTTGCATTCTGTGCTCATCAGTGACCTTGAAGAAAATGCAATCAGACGTTCACATCGATCTTTCATAGTGTGTGACATAACGGCTCCAATGCCATAAGGGGCGTATAGTGCACCTGTCTGGTGGGCAGTTAAAGTTAAAGTCTGTCCCGAGCCTTATCGACTCATCAGGCTGGTGCTTATGCCGGTTTCTGTGGTGTGAAGCGACTGAGAGTACAAGACTACCCCCCCCACCCCAGGATAGGACGCCAGTCTATCGTGAGGTTAACCCCCAGCATTTTGCCAGTACCCATTTTCAGCTGGGTGGACTGGAGCAGTGTGTGGTTAAGTGCCTTGTTCAAGGACACAACACACCGCCTCGGCTGGGGCTCGAACTCACGACCTTCAGATTGCTAGTCCAACGCCTTAACCACTTGGTCAATCTATTTGTTTCCTTGAATGCTCTTTCACAGCTTTCTGACCATTCCCACTTTGCTCCTGTCTGTAACAGTGCATTGAATGGGTGCAGCACTGTAGCAATGCTTGGGAGAAACTGGTGGTAGTAGTTTACAAGGCCCAATTATGACCTGAATTGTGACACATTTTCTGGATTGGGTGCCTGCAACACTACTTCAATCTTCTCCTGTGACCCATGTAAGCCCTGCTTGTCAATGACATATCCACAATATGAGATTTCATTCTTGAAAAACCCACAATTCTATTTCTTTGCACACAGACTATAATTACTCAGTCTGGTAAGCTCTTTATCAAGCTTCTGGAGGTGCTCTTCATCATTTTTGCCAGTCACAATGATGACATCAAGGTAACATTGTGTTCCTGGGATATCTTGGAACACTTGGTCCATTGAGCACTCCAGCCTTCCCTTTTGTGATCTCTGGGACAATAGGCATGGCCCAATCACCTTGGAGAGAAAGCCAGATGCCTCCAAGCTCTGGAGTTGAGCATCCACTTTAGGACATAGTGTGCAAGGCAATGGATGCACTTTATGGAATCTTGGTGTCGCTGCTTCATCCAGTTCAGTTCTGGCCTTCAGCCCTACAAGTTTACCAATACCATTCTCAAACACATCCTCATTAGTATTAAGCAACTGTGACAGTCTCTGGTTAGTGCTACCATTTGGGCTGCAGCTGCCGTTGATGACACGTTGAGAGCTTTAATTGTGTGCCAGTCTAGTTGGATTTTTCTCAACCATTCACATCCAAAAAGTGCTAGCCTTTTCAACACATAAAGCTCTAACTGCTGTGTTTTGCCTCCGCATGTCACATTTACTTTCAGTTTGGCTTTTGGAAACAGTTTTTCATTTGTGTAGGTCTCTAGCATCACTGAGGCCTTTTCTAATAGCTGCTTAGAAGACAGTCTGTTGTAGCCAGCCTCGGAAATTACGGACAAAACTGACCCTGTATCCAGCTCCATTTTAGTTTTACACAAGAGACATCTGTTGTGATCCATATGATTTCGTGATCTGCTTCAGTAATACAATGCAGTCCTAGGCAGGACAGCTCACCTTTGTCAGACTCTGTGTTGTCCGATATTCAGTCACTTTGTGCATATGTTTTGTTTTAAGTTGAAACTTTTCACGGTGTGTTTTTTCTCTTTGGTTGTGCCTTTTGTCTGATTTGCACACTCTCTCATGGTGACCTTGTCCATGATACTCTCTGCAAACATTTTCTTTGAACCAACCGTCATTTGCCTATTGGGAGGATTTGCCGCATCGATAACATTTTTGGCCTTTTGCACCATTCAGGGACATTTTGCGCATTTCACATTCTGAACTCTTTTTCTGTAGTTATGACATATCCTGTTCTGTTGTCTCCAACGATATTGCAGTGGTCAATGCCTATTTTAAGGTTAGGTCTTTTTCTCACAGTAGCCTTTTTTGATTACTTTGACTATCCATGCCACATACAAGTCTGTCCCTTAATGCATTAGGAAGTCCATCTCCAAAGTCACTGCACTGGGCAGCTCTGCAATGTATTCAGAAATACTTTCATCCTTCCACTGATTCATTTTGTAAAATCTAAATCCCTCGGCTATTACTAACTGTTCAAATGTCTTGCTTGCTGGTTTCCAGGAGTACTAACTTGCGTGAGATCCTATACATTATAGCACCAATTAAGCTAAGAAGCGTGGAGACTTTCTTTTCCTCATCCACATCGTTCACATTACAGTACAGTTCAACACTCTCGATATACAATTCCCAGTCCTCATTAGTACAATCAATTTCGTCAACATTCCCGACTAAGGTCATCATCATGTCATTTTCACTTTAACTTTGCTAATTCTGTGTCTCTCACTGTGTACTATGCACTATTACTCACATATCTCCTTGTTAGCATCCATGACAGCTTTCTCCATACTGGTTCACTCTTTCCCCTCACTGTCTCTATCCCTTCCTCCAAATTCGGTCATCTCATAGCTGTTAATATTCACTGATATTCAGGTTCACACTTGTCGCCGGTTTGTTGTGTCTGTACAACTACATATCAATTAAATAAAAGCATGCACGCAGAGGTGAGGTTAACCTGGTGTATTATCTTTGAGTGAGAGAATAGATCAATGCGCACGGGTGAGTTATCAGTCAATAGGTAGTACTAAGGGAAGTCATTGCAGTAAAGGAAATAGATCCATATATTACAATGTACATACTGTATCTTAGAAGAATATAGGAAGTCAAGGACTGTTACTACCAAGAAGACCATACTTTTAATGTTGAGATTGCAAGCACTCTTTGAATGCACTCATCTCAAATGGACTTGTTTTATTTCAGGCAACAGTTAATCTTATCATTGATATCTGCCTGCATTAAGAGGTGTCTCCCAAGGTGTGGGAGATGATTCACATTTTCTGTGGTCTGCGTGTGAACCTTTGTTATTGAAGGAAGTGTTGTAGAGCAAGCGTTGTTTGGTAGAGATCTTTGCTTTGCAGAAGTGTAAGGCTCACCACCACATAGATCTCAGTGACTGAGTCAATAATATAACTATATAACAATTAAAGCACGGAAACAGGACATCTTGGCCCTTCTAGCCCATGCTGAACGCATTACTCTCACCTAGTCCCATCGACCTGCACTCAGCCCATAACCCTCCATTCCTTTCCTGTGCATACACCTATCCAATTTTACTTTAAATGACAGTATCAAACCTGCCTCAACCACTTCTACTGGAAGCTCGTTCCACACAGCTACCACTCTCTGAGTAAAGAAGTTCCCCCTCGTGTTACCCCTAAACTTTTGCCCTTTAACTCTCAACTCATGTCCTCTTGCTTGAATCTCCCCTACTCTCAATTGAAAAAGCCTATCCACGTCAACTCTATCTATCCCCCTCATAATTTTAAATACCTCTATCAAATCCCCCCTCAACCTTCTCCGCTCCAAAGAATAAAGACCTAACTTGTTCAATCTTTCTCTGTAACTTAGGTGCTGAAACCCAGGTAACATTCTAGTAAATCTCCTCTGTACTCTCTCTATTTTGTTGACATCTTTCCTATAATTCGGTGACCAGAACTGTACACAATACTCCAAATTTGGCCTTACCAATGCCTTGTACAATTTTAACATTATATCCCAACTCCTATACTCAATACTCTGATTTACAAAGGCCAGCATACCAAAAGCTTTCTTCACCACCCTATCCACATGAGATTCCACCTTCAGGGAACTGTGCACCATTATTCCTAGATCCCTATGTTCTACTGCATTCTTTAATGCCCTACCATTTACCATGTATGTCCTATTTTGATTAGTCTTACCAAAATGTAGCACCTCACACTTAACAGCATTAAACTCCATCTTTCAGCCCACTCTTCTAACTGGCCTAAATCTCTCTGCAAGCTTTGAAAACCTACTTCATTATCCACTACACCACCTATCTTAGTATCACCTGCATACTTGCTAATCCAATTTACCACCCCATCATGATGACAAGAGGTCAGTGTCCAAATGTGCACAAGGTCATGCTTCATCCTTAGTGGGTCCAGGACACATCTTCTGAGGTAGTGACACCCAAGAATTTAAAATTACTGACCCTCTCCACCTCTGATGAGTACTGGTTCATGGACTTCTGGTTTTCCTCTCCTGAAGTCTACAATCAATTCCTTGATCCTATTACTATTGGGTGAGAGGTTGCTGTTATTACACCTCTCAGCCAAATTTTCAATCTCCCTCCTGTATGCTGATTCATCACCACCTTTGATATGGCCCACAACAGTGGTGCCATCAGCAAACTTGTATATGGTGTTGTAGCTGTACTTAGCCACACAGTCAGAGGTGTAAAGTGAGTAGAGCAGGGGGCTAAGTACACATCCCTGCAGTGCTCCTGTGCTGATGGAGATTGTGGAGATGTTTTTGTCAATCCAGACTGACTGGGGTTTACACGTGAGGAAATCCAGGATCCAATTGCACAAAGGCGTTTATCATTTGATGTGTTGCTTTTTATGCTTTGGCCGAATAGAAATAAGTTTAGAGAGCAGCTAATTCTTAAGCTGACATTTTAGCTGTCTCATTTTATAAACTAATACAGTACATATTAAAAGATGCTTTTGCAATGCTCTGCCCATGGCTTTGTTGGATTAGACAGTATAATTGTTATTTTCTTTGCAGTTTACAAATACTACTTATATTTTATATACTGTTTAGTATGTTTCCTAATGGTCACAAATATGTATATGCAATTGTTCAGTGTGTCCCTTGGTGCTTATAGCTCTTTACATGATTTTGGAAGCTTCTTGGTATCACATTATTTTAATGGGGGCTATCTGATTGGTTAACTCTTATCTACAAATTTGAACAGATTATCTATGGGGTATATGGAAGGCTGAACACATTGTTATTCTTTTGCTTCTGCTTTCTTTTCCCCTCCTGGACCTCTGCTTCTCCCCATTTCCAATCTCTTTGTTCTATTAATGCTTAAAAATTGATCATGAAGCAACAAGTTTTATGACTTCCAAAAGAACCTTCGATCAAAAACATTATAGTTCAACAATTATTGATGCAATTGGCAAGGATGTTTGCAAAGATTTAAGGACTCAGAAGAATCCCAGACAAAATGGAAAAATGGAAATAAAGGATAAAAGAGATTCCTCAATTCCAAATATTCCGAATAAAACCTAGTTTTACTTCAATACATCATCTGGTGGTAGTGTAGAAGTGAAGAAATTACTATACGTTGCTTTTTTGAAAAAAGAAGCAGATTTGTAAAAATCAGAGGAGCACTGAAATAACATCGAGCTCATCCAAACAAGCCAGTAAGCTACAGGAGAATATTTTGGTTGCAGGACAATCTATTGAAACTTTGGTTGTACGACAATTTTTTGACGCTTTTGTTCTGCAATCTATTAATATTTCTGGATCAGAATCCGGTTTATTATCACTGACACGTGACGTGAAATTTGTTAACTAAGTCAAAGTCAAAGTAATAAAAAGTACATACAAATCAAGTGTTGCGCAAGAATGAATTAAAACAATGGTCAAAGTCATAAAACTGAGCTGTTACCTGAATAAAACCTCTCAGTCAGATAAAGTTATTGAAAAAATACCAACAATGTTAAATTTATTAAGAATGCATGTGATAAGATCCAGAGAATGCCTGAGGGAAAGGAAAAGCCTGGATTGTGTACATTGATGATAAGAATATGCAGTCGGTATGATCGAATGCATCAGCGAATAAAATTGTGAAATGGAGTGAGTAAAGATGTTCCTAATCAACTGGAAAAAAATATGAAATGTGCAATAAACTACAAAGACAGTATGATATAGACAGTAAAAAGACTAAAGGGTAAATTTCTGCATTAACCAAATGAAGAATTACAGGAGAGACATGACATGGCATCAACAGCAGTCTCTCGTAACTCAAATGAGAATGATAGTGATGAAACAATAGGACTGACATCTATGTCACAGCTTGCCCCAATAATGACCAAGGGAGTGAAGACACATAAGACTGAAGATGGAACCTATGAAAGGAGACTGACAGTGGATTACTGGATTGCTAATCAATGTATTGACAAGCTAACCCTCTAGTAGCAGAATGCAGTTCTTGATATGGCCAATGGATTCTGGTCTGAATTACTGGTGCCTGGAAGGCAACCACGGTTGGCTTTCACTGGGATGCCACAGTAACGTAATAGTTAGTGGGACGCTAATACAGCTGAGGTTGTTAGAGTTTGGAGTTCAGTTCTAATGCCCTCTGTAATAAAGTTGATACGTTCCTTCCCGTGTGTGCGTGGGTTTCCTCTGGGTGCTCTGGTGTCCTCCCATAGTCCAAAGATGTACTGGTTAGTAGTTTAAATTGGTGATTGCAAATGGTCTCATGATTAGGTTAAGGTTAAAATGGTGGGGTGGTGCGGCTTGCTGTATCTCTAGCTTATGATCAACAATACCAGTGGATGAGACAAGCACAACGGCTTCACAACAGTCCCACTGTCTTTCACATGGCTTTGTGACAATATCTGAGGGACTTATCAGACATTGATTGGACTATCAAACGACATTTGAAGCTGCAGACCAGCATGAACATGATGTACTTTATTTGCCCAATTACCTTTCCTGGCCAAGTGGTTAAGGCGTTTGTCTATTGATTTGAAGGTCGCTAGTTCAAGCCTTGGCTGAGGCAGCATGTGTGTCCTTAAGCAAGGCACTTAACCACACATTGCAACGACACCAGTGCCCAGCTGTATGGGTCCTAATGCCCTTCCCTTGGACAACATCGGTGGCGTGGAGAGGGGAGACTTGCAGCATGGGCAACTGCTGGTCTTCCATACAACTTTGCCCAGACCTGCACCCTGGAAACCTTCCAACGTGCAAATCCATGGTCTCATGAGACTAACGGATACCTATATAAAAAAAAGAAAAAATATCTATCCTCCAAATAACACAAAGCAAAGTAAATTGCAACAAAAAGCAGTAATTTACTTGGGACAGAAGATCACCCAAGGTAAGCAGGAACTCACTGAAGATCATGCAAAAGCCGCTGAGTCGGCAAAGCCACCTACAACATTCCAGGAACTTCAATCATTTCTGAGATTGTGGAACTTCAACAGAGCATGGGTTGATTCATATGGTCTAATTGCCCAAACACTCAACAATCTGCTGAAAGGCAGTAAAGACTCAGATGACACTGTGACTTAATGAAGAATAACTAAAAGCATTTCAAACTTTAGAGGCAACATTACAAACTGCAACTGCATTAAGAATCCCTGATATACGCAAGCCATGCGAAACACATGATAGCAGTCTTAACTCAAGAACATGGAGACTGACAGCATCCTGCTGGTTATTACTCTGCCAAAGATCTGATACTGTACCCTGACTTAACAAGGAATCTGAATGGCTGGATGGATCATTGCCTCTGAATCTGAAGTGCTGGTATCACGAAGCATAGCTCCTGGCACCTCTGTGCAACAGGCTGAACTGCAAGCCCTGACTAAAGACTGTAAGGTGACGGAAGGAAGATCAGCTAATAGCTACACTGATTCTCGATCTGTGTTGGGAATTGTTAATGATTTTGGTAAATTATGGAGACAACGGAAATTTCTTACAGCAGTAGGAACCCCAATCAAGAATTGGCAACTATTGACATTCATGAGTAAAAGAGCTCATGAATGTCATATAATTGCTGTCAGATTGCTATATTAAAATGTAAAAGCCACTCCAAAATGACTGAAATGAAAAGCTGTGGAAATCCATTCATGGATGAAATTGCTGAAAAGGCAGTGCAGAAAGAAATAAAAGAAGTAAAAAAAGTTTAGAAGGCCAAGGAATTACAAGAAGTATTGAGAAGTAATGCAATGAACCTGACAACTGAAATTATGCAAACAAAGCTGCACTTTATATCACAGACAACCATACATGATATTCAAGAGATGCAAGTTCAATGCTCTAACAAAGAAAAATGGTTCTGGATGGAGAACAGTAGGAGGTTAAACAGTGATGGAGTATGGAGGTATGGCATTGGTTATAGACTAATAGATCCATCTATGCTGCTTCCTTATCTGGCGTATTGGAGTGGAAAAGTTTTTCAACAGCTTCTCCCAAAGGTAGTCGAATCCAAAGTTGAAGGCACAAGCTCAACAAATGGTTGAAAGATGCATGGCATGCCTGGAAACAAATCCCAGAGCAGCAGAGAAGGAACCACAATTAAGTGCTCCTGCCTCACCTCGTTCATCTTAACATTTAAAAGCGGACTACATTACTTTGCTAAATGTCAAGGATACTCAGACGTACTAGTAATACTGAAGAAGTTTTCAAGATGGGTGGAAGCTATTCCAGCAATGAAAGCCAGTGTCACACACACAGCAAAACCTGGTCATGGACTATATTCCTAGGGAATTGCCATGTCACATCGACTCTAACCAAGGAACACGTTTCACTGGGAGTGGTTGTCAGGAATTACGTCAGCTGATGAGCATTGAATGTTCTTTTCACTGTCCACATCACCCGAGTCATCAGAACAAGTCGAGCGAATGATTGGAACCATCAAGCAATAACTAAGTGTCATGAGGAAGGCGTACCATGGCCTAAGGTTCTTTCTGTGGTCTTATGTAGCATCAGAACAACCCCAAACAAGAAAACTAAATTAAGTCGAAGTAGTGGGAGCCCTTGATCTCAGAGAGCCTGATATGCACAGTCGCGCAGACAATTTAGTCAATTATTGTGCGAAATCAACCCAAGCTCCATAGTTTGCTTCCCAAATTTCTACCACTTGGAGTGATACAACAGGAGGACGTACCCTGACTTAGGATATGTCTTTCCTGCTCTGAAGCATTTACAGTCTTTACCTTTACCTCCAAGTCTAGAAGTAAGCAAGTCATTTCAGAAGGAGCTCCTTTTGCATCAATTTTATTCTCATTTTATGATGTTGCAAGGAGCATAAGAGAGATTAAAATGTTCCTGCGGCTATAGAAAACATAAGCAATGACACTGCTGATGCCCTGGGAAAAGTAACAACAAAAATCATTGCCATGCATAAGATGGCTCTTCGAAATTGGACGGCATTAGATCTCTTAGTAGTTAGGGGAGAACATACAGTTATAGACAAAGAGTGTTGTACTTACCTAGCTGATGAGTCTGAAGACATAACAGGCTTGGCTGATCATATTCAGAAAGAAGCAAATACTTTAATAAAAATACATCAACCTGACAGATGGGATTTCTTTACAATAATTTAAGTCTAAGAATGTTATGAGTCATATTTGACTTAACATGCTATATCATAATTTACATCTTTAGAAACATAGAAAATAGGTGCAGGAGTAGGCCATTCAGCCCTTCAAGCCTGCACCGCCATTCAGTATGATCATGGCTGATCATCCAACTCAGAACCCTGTACCTGCCTTCTCTCCATACCCCCTGATCCCTTTAGCCACAAAGGCCATGGGCTTACTTGTATAAAAGTTACCATCAATAGAGCAGTTCAAACCCATGTTGCACCTATAATCTGTGTAAGTATGACACAATCTTATGAATACTTTGAAGAATATAGACCATTTTATATTTCCATAACATGGGTAATTTTAAATTATTTTATACTTAATGTAAATACCACAAGTTTGCCTGCCTCAGAATCTTCAGATGTAATAATTCTAAATGTATGATTTAGAATTGGGGGGGGGGAGAAAATGTTGGATTAGACTTTATAATTGTTATTTTCTTTGCAGTTTAACAATTAATTGTCTGCTTGTATTTTATATAACTACCTATACACATGTACCTTGTTTAGTACATCTCCCAGTAATCACAGTATGTATTTGCAATTGTTCAGTCTGTTGCCTAGTGGTTACAGTTCTTTGCATGATTCTGGAAGACTTTTGATATTGCGTTATTTGCATAGGGGCTATCTGATTGGTTAACTCTTATTTACAAATGTGAATGAAATATCTATGGGTTACAAGAAGGACTGAACACTTTGGTGCATCATCTTTATTCCTTTGTTTCCTTCTCTTCCCCGATAAACCTCTGCTTCTCCCCATTTCCAACTTTCTTTGTTCTATTAGTGCTTAGTAAAATGATCATGAAGCACCAAGTTTTATGCCTCTTTCTTAACTTCTGAAAGAACTTTAGATCAAAAACATCAGAATCCAACAGCTTTTAAGCATTGCAAAACCCATGAAAGACTGTTTTTAATCTGTGCATTTTAATCTGTTTTTAATCAAATACATCATACATTCAAACAAAATCAAAATATTGGAGACACTTGCAGAAATCCTAGCCAGCATTTTTTCACAAATGAGTTAATTATAACCTAGCCCACATATTGATTTTCATAGGAAGTATGTTTCTAGTCAAGAGGGATGTGCTTCCTTTCAAGGAAGTGTCATGTAATTATTGATAGGGAAATTATGTTTTAAAATATCATGGAATCTCAAATCCAATTTTGCCCCAAGATATAGACAAAGCAAGAACAGTAACACCTAATGAAACTGTGGAAAGAGGGCATCTGTATATCAGACAATATGATTTAAAAAAAACTAATTTTTTAAAAAACTCAATAAATGAGACTTTATTTGCTGAAAAGCAGTCCTTCCAAGAAGATTCATTACAAATGGGACAAATCAAAAAATCTTTCTTCACTTGACCTTTAATTTTCTAACAAATAATCCAACTTCTTCTTTTCGTAATTTGATAGAAGAAATAATTTTGTCAGTAGCAGCTACGATCTGCTTCATCACCAATGAAAACAAATCCCTTCTGATCATGTGCCATCCAGATCTAAAATGAAAGGCATGATAAAGAGTTGTTGTTTTAAAGTAGCTTCCAACTCTTCCCTCCCCCCCCAAGTAATTAAAAATGCTCCCCTATGGAGCTCGTAATACTTTATACTGGAACCAAAGGGGCTGTCAATAATAGCTGTATGGATTTGTTATGCATTTCCATTGAATCTCCTGTCACCAAGGAAGAGAAACCTCAATGAAAACTCACTTACGTGAGATATTTTCCAACTAATTCCTGCTAACATCACAACACAAAGTGTAGATTGACACACTTGGAGTCTAATAATTTATATTTCACCTTCTTAATCCCACTTCTACCATACCCAATTTGTATCACACAATGGTTAAACAACAAAAGTCCAAGCAAAAAGGTAATCAGCTTAATACAACCTATAGAAGAGATAAAGAGTGGAGGATTGTTATAGATTGCATCAGGACACTGACAGGATGAAGAACAGGGCTAAGAAGTGCCAGACATGGTTCAGCCTAGAAAAGTATGAAGTGATTTATGTTGGAAGGTCAAATTTACAGACAGAATACAACGGTAGTGACAGGATTCTTGGCAATTCCCATGCAGATTGATAGGTGGTAATAAAAGGTGTGTGGTGTGTGGTGTGTTGGATCTTATTAGTCAGACATTGAGTTCAAGAGTCACAAGGCAATGTTGCAGATTTATAAAACCTGGAATACCATGTTAAGTTCTGGTTGCATCATTATAGGAAGGATATGGAAGCTTTGCAGAGAAAATTTACCAGCATACTTCCTGGACAAGAAGGCATGTCTTATGAAGATAGGTTGAGCAAGATAGGTCTTTTCTCTGTGGAGCGAATGAGAATGAGAGGTGACTTGATAGAGATGTACAAGACGCATAAATCAAGAGGATAGCCAGAGATCTTTTCCCAGGGCAGGAATGGCTAAGACAAGGTCATAATTTTAAGGTGACTGGAGGAAAGTTTGGGGGGATATCAGAGGCAATTTTTTTTTATACAGAGAATGGTGGGTGGATGGAACACCCGGCCAGGGTTTGTTGTAGAGACAGATAAATTAGTGGCATTTAAGAAACTCATAAACAGGCACATGGATGATACAAAAATGAAGGGCTATGTGTGAGGAAAAGGTTAAATTGATCATAGAGTAGGTTAAAGGGTTGGTACAACATCATGGGCTGAAGGACATGTATTGTGCTATAATGCAGAGAAAGTGAGAGAATAGGGCTGAAAAAATAAATCAGCTATGCCTGAATGGCGGAGCAGACTTGATAGCCTAATTCTGCTCCTACATCTTATGGTCTTAGGTACTATGATTGTGCAATTTGTTGCTGACACACTAGTTCTTTTCAATGGGGATTTTTGGTTATTGTACAAGGATACAAAAGTTGCAGGAAATGTGGGCATTGTGTAAAAAAAAAAGAGGATGCTGTCCAAGTTGCATGTCATCTTGGACCATGTCTCCCATCCACTACATAACGTACTGGTTGGGCGCAGGAGTACATTCAGCCAGAGACTCATTCCACCGAGATGCAACACAGAGCGTCATAGGAAGTCATTCCTGCCTGTGGCCATCAAACCTTACAACTCGTCCCTTGAAGGGTCAGACACCCTGAGCCAATAGGCTGGTCCTGGACTTATTTACTGGCATAATTTACAAATTACTATTTAATTATTTATGGTTTTATTACTATTTAATTATTTATGGTGCAACTGTAACGAAAACCAACTTCCCCCGGGATCAATAAAGTATGACTATGACTAATTGTTCTGCAAGATTATGCAGTTGCTGGTATCTGGAGCAACAAGTAACATGCTGAAGAAACTCAGCATTTGAAGGAGGGGTTCAACCCAAAACATTTTCAATTTCATACCCCCCAACAACAAAATCAGTTAAAATGTGTTTTTTTTCCTGAGCAATTTTTGTAATTGGATTACACTCTAAATCCATCTCCCCCAGAAAATACCGGTCCAAAATAAAACCAGTTATCTGTCATGTTATTCACTTCTTGACATACGGATTAAATGCACTGTGTCTCCAAATATGATGAAATTTGAAGAACAAAGGTCAATATTATCATGTGTGTTGTCCTAAAAAATTATAATACAATTTCACACCACTTAAATTACTATGCTGCAATCATGTGTATTGTTACATGCTCAAGGAGATCTGTTTTTTTTTGTGAGAATGCTGTAATGGTCTTTTGGAGGTCACCTGATGTGATTTTCCCGCCGATGTGAGGTCACGTGATGACATGTGCCCCGTGACTATGTAAGGGTTGACTCAGGTGACACAGTAGGGTTTTTGAGTTTGTAGATTTCCAGGTAGAACGTGTTGTGCCTCCGTTTCTGTTGCGTGTTTGTTTTTGTGACGCAGTTTCATTTTTAAAATGGAAGGTGTCTTCTCTTACAAGATATTGTATTTGGACTGGAAATTTGTGGCTGGAAGTGCCAATTTACTCAATTCCAACAGTTTTGAAGGGAGAGTGAAGAATTCATCTAAGTGAAGGATCGAGAGAAGTTGGCATCGTTTGGCAGTTTAATAAAGAATCGACCTTATTGAGTCTTCACTGGAGAGAACCTGCATCGAGATAATTCTTGCAATAGCACAATGAGTTCATGCAACAAGGTGCTCTCTCTAAAAGGGATTTAAGGTCAGTCGATTTAAACTGTCTAATTTCGGCATCGGGAATCCTGTGGACAGAACCGGCAGTAAAAGTGCGTTGGTGAAGAAATCGTTCTCCAGAGAAGTCTCTCCCAATTGAATGTGTAAAACTGTTGGACTTTCGAAGTTATCGCTTTAAGAACTGTATCTGACTGTATTGCTTTAAAGGCTATTTTCGCATTTAACGCTTTAAGAACCAGAGCCGAGTGGCGAGTTGATGAATGGCTGTGTACCTGGTTAAAGTTTTCCTTTGTTTTTTTTTTCCTTATCGTTTATACGTGTTTAATAAATGTTTGGTTGTTTTTATATAACCAGTCTCGATTAATATTCATTGTTGCCGGTTACGTAACAGTATGAATGAAGAAAAATGGCTGGAGTCACTTGGCACTTCCGTGCAAGGATGTTTATTCAGTGCATCAAAAAATCAAACTTATAAAAATGAGTGAAAAGAGAACTGGCAAAATTTACCAAATGATACCTACCAAAAAACCCAACAATAGTTCTGTACTTATACTTGGCCAATGTGAACCGCTGGCTGGTAAAAATGCACATCTGCATGGACTGCATTTACCGAGCGCTCCCTGTCACAACTAGCCAAATGAAACACCCTGGTTAAAGTTCAAAGTTCAGAGTAAAATTTATTATCAGTATACATACATGTCACAACTGTGACGAGAGTACACATAAAATTAAGATGTTTGCTGGCCTGGGTTAGCATCAGTGACATCAGCAAGTGGTCTGCCACCTGCCCTCAGGGGAAGGAGAGATAAGGAACAATGGAGCAGCGTCTGGAGATGTGTAATGAAGGGACGGGGGAGAGAGAGCTGTCTGGAGCGGCTTCCCCTTTGAACCCTGAACTGTTTGAAGTGATGGACAGGCGATACCCCAGCAGGGGGATAAAAAGGGACAGGTTCGCTAAGGCAAGACACACGCCACCCGAGGTAACGAGACCCTGGAAGCGGTACGCTTCTCACGAGTCGGTGGGAAGTACCAGACAATGGCCAGAGTGGAAAGGTACGATCAGCGGGAACCCGGTGTGTGTCCACCCTCGCTTGGGTGCCGGGTTCACTGCAGAGGATCGACCGCATCTGGAGGAGGGGTCACAGTCGGTGACCTCAGGTGACATCACCAAGGACCCGCCCAAAAGCTGCTTGTGAGCCATCTCGCCGGTCTGTGAGTGAAGCTGTGTCTGAATGATCAGTTGTTCCTGTTCTCTCTCTCTCTCCCCACGTTGTCCATCGCCATGGCAACGATTACTGCGAACTGAACTACTAAACTGGACTGAACTTTGAGTCACTTTGAAATTTGGTCATTTACCCCTAGACAACAATAGAGCTTGATTGATGCTGTTATCTTAATTCTGTGCACATGTGTGTTTATCATCGCTGAACTGTTGCATTTATTATCCTTTCGATTACTGTGTTGCTTGTTTCTTTAATAAAACTTTCTTAGTTCTAGTACTCCAGACTCCAACTGAGTGATCCATTTCTGCTGGTTTGGCAACCCAGTTACGGGGTACGTAACACAACATACAACCCTAAGAAACTTCTTCCTGCGGACATAATTGGCAAATCTATAGAACAGTAACTGTAAACAGGATCAATAAACAATAAACTGTGCAAATGTAAATGTAAATAAATAGCAATAAATAATGAGTGCATGAAATAACAAGATGAAGAGTCCTTAAAGTGAGACCATCGGCTGTGAGACATCAGAATTACAATGAGCGTAGTTATCCCCTTTTGTTCAAGAGTCCGATGGTTGAGGGGTAGCACCATCAGGTTCAAGGAGTTCTGAGACACTTGGACTTTCTAGCTGTTGGTAGCAGCGAGAAAAGAGCATGGCCTACGTGGTGAAGATCTTTGATGATGGATGCTTCTTTTCTATGTCAATGTTTCCTATCAATGTGTTCATGGCTTTACCCATGATAGACTGGGCCGAATCCACTACATTTTGTATGACTTTCTGCTCCCATAACAGAGTGTAATGCAGTCAGTCAGTACACATTCCACCACACATCTGTAGAAATTTGCCACAGTTTTTGCTGACATGCTGAACCTCTGCAGACTCCTGAGGAAGTAGAGGCACTGTCGTGCTTTCTTTGCAATGACATTTATATGGCAGGTCCAGGACAGGTCCTCTGAGATAGTGACACCCAGGAATTTAAAGTTACTGACCCTCTCCACCTCTGATCCCCCGATGATTACTGGCTCATGGACGTCTGGTTTCCCTCTCTACAAGTCTACAATCAGTTTGCTGGTCTTACTGACAGAAAGCGAGAGGTTGCTGTTATTATACTACTCAGCCAAATGTTCAATCTCCCTCCTGGATGCTGCTTCATCACCACATTTGATATGGCCCACGACAGTGGTGTCACCAGCAAATCTGTATATGGCATTGGAGCTGTACTTAGCTACAGAGTCATTGGTGTAAAGCGAGCAGAGCAGGGGCCTAAGCACACAGCCCCGCAGTTCTCATGTTCTGACAGATATTATGGAGGAGATGTTTTTGCCAGTCTTTGCTGACTGGGGTCTGCAAGTGAGGAACTCCAGGATCCACTTGCACAAGTGGGCATTCAGGCCCAGGTCTTGGAGTTTACTGATTAGTTTTGAGGGGATGATGCTATTAAGTGCTGAGCTGTAATCGATAAAGAGCATCCTGATGTATACACCTTTGCTGTCCAAATGTTCCAGGGTTGTGTGAAGAGCCAATGAGATGGCATCTGCTATGGACCTGATGCTTTGGTATGCAAGATAACTCCTTTGAGACATGAAACATTAACAAAACCTCTAGCCAAGAACTGCTTTCTGATAACTATTTGAGTAAAATATGGCAGAGATACAATACCTTATAAAAGCTTTTTCCTATTACATACAAGATAAATGTTACACATTCATTGACAACACACCAACCTTTTATTTTTTACGGAGCTTCTTTATGAAGGTTACTTCATCTCGATTCCTTATTCCGTAACTAGAATGAAAAGTGTGCACTTTAGAGTTTTTTTACTTAGCATGCTAGGAAAACTGAAGAGTCAACTAAAACCAGTATTGTACTATGTAATATATTGTTCCTTCTTAACAACTGTTACATTCATTGTGAGTCTTGGCTTCTGTGTAACAAAATAAACACAAAGGCAGGATTGGCATTTACCCTATAATCTTTAGTGAACAAAAGAGGATTTTATACTAGTATTTCTGATTTATTTAATTAAGGTTAATGAATAACATTCAACTCTACTGATCCAGTCACACAATTTTGATAACATCAAACTACAACAAAGTTTAGTTAACATTTCTTTTCAAAGTTTATAAACAAGTCAGCACCAATCTTTAAACGTCACATCTAAATTCAATCCTGATGCATTTTATTCTCCCCGTGTTCCCATAAACTCCCAGCCCTCTGCAGTTCTACCACTCATCTACACACAATTTACTATGACCAACTAACCAACCAATTCACAGCTTTATATGCAGGAGGAAACCAGAGCACTTGGGGAAAAGTTATGTAGAAAAAGTCGCAAGGAGAATCCACAAACTCCACAAAGACAGAACAGCAAGTCATGATCAAAGCTGGGTAAACAGAGCTGAGAAGCAATTGTTCCACTAGTTGAGTCATTGAGCCACATATGTCAATTTGAATCCAATATTTGGTTTGAACCATCTTGGTGAATCATTCATGCACATGACAGATGTTTATTCTATTTTAGACACTCTGTTATCACACTCTTACCACTTAATAGCCGTTTGGCATTATTATCCACATGGAAACAATGGGACAAATACACTTGACATCGAGCGAGCCATCATGAGATATAACAAGCAAGCTGCATTTTGACAGGTTTGAGATTGTGCAAGCCATTAGAACAGTGGGAATGCCAGTCAGGACACTGGAATGCTCCTTTTGCAGGATGCGGGAAGACAAGGGGACAAATGTGACTTCTACACCTGCAGGAAGTGCATCCACCTGCAGCTTTTTACAGAATGAATTAGGGAGCTGGAGCTGGGTGAATGCCGGACCATTTGGGAGGCTGTGGTGTTGATTGATACAAAGAGATAGTTACACCCAAGGTGCAGGGCACAGTTAAGTGGATGACCATCAGGAGGAGGAAGGGGATAGGCAGCCAGTGCAGGGTACCCTTGTGGTTGTCCTCCTCAATAACCACTATACTGCTTAGGACAATGTTGGGGAGGGAGTGGGGAACAACCTAGCAGAGGGAGCCACAGCATTCAAACCTCTGACACTGAGTCTGGCTCTGCAGCTCAGACAGGAAGTAAGGAGAGGAGGACAGCAGTGATGGTAGAGGATTCAAAAGTTAGAGGAACAGACCAGAAATTTTACGGACATAATTGCATGTTGACTTCCAGTGCTAAGGTCAGGGATGTCTCAGATTGGGTCCACAGCATTTTTGAGGAGGAGGATGAGCAACCACATGTTTTGGTATGTATTGGTACCAACTGTATAGCCTGGAAAAGGAATGAAGCCCAGAAGAGAGAATAAAGAGAGATAGGTAGGAAACTGAAGGGTAGAAATCTTTGGATTGCTGTCTGTGCCACATGCCAGTGAGGGTAAGAATAGGATGATCTGGCAGGTGAACGTGTGGCTGATGTTTTGGTGTAAGAGGCAGAGTTTCAGATTTGTGGATCATTGAGATTTCTTCTAGGAAAGGTATGACCTGTACAAAAGGGACGGGTTACATGTGAATTTGAGGGCGCCCAATATCCTTGCGAGCAGAATTGCTGGAGCTGTTCAGGAGGTTTAGGTTAGTTTGGTAGGCGTATGAGAACCAGTGTTAGGTCAGAGGAGGGGGGCAGTGGCTATAATAGTAGATTCAGATTGTAGAGACTGTGAGGAAGGCTAGGCAGTGGAAAGGGCATAATTGCACGTGGAAAGGTTGAAATGTGACTATTTTGATGACAGATGTATTAGAAACAAGAGCAATGATCTGAGAGCATGGGTCTGTATATGACCATTATAGAGACTTGGTTGTCACAAGGAGTGGAATGGCTGCTGGATGCTCCAGGGATTAGATGTTTCTAAAGGGACAAGGGGGAAGGTAAAAGACATGGGGAGCTTCATTGCTAATCAGGATAGTATCACAGCTGCAGAAAGGGTGGATGCCGTGCAGGGATTGTCTACTGAGTCTGTGCGTGGAAATCAAAAACAGGAAGGAAGCAGTCATTCTAGTGGAAGTATTCTATAGAACCAAACCCTCCCTAATAGCAACAAAGACACTGAGGTGTGAATCAGGAGGCAGATTTCAGAAAGATGCAAAAATTGTGGTTGATGTCATTAGTACTTCAACTTCCCTAAAATTAGGAGGCATGGGATCAAGGGAAATTTGGCTGCATGGATTCAGAACTGGCTTGCCACAGAAGATAGAAGGCAGTAGTAGATGAGCATATTCAGCCTGGAGGTCAGCGACCAGTGGTGTTCTGCAGAAAATCTGTTCTGGAATCCCTGCCCTCTGTGATTTTTATAAATGACTTAGATGGGAAATGGAAGGGTGGGTGGGTAAGCTTGCAGATGTCGCAGGTTACCAATCCTCATAGGAGAGATCAGAAGTGGAGAGAGTGAGCAGCTTCAAGTTCCTGGGTGTCAAGATCTCCGAGAATCTAACTTGGTCCCAACATATCGATGTAGTCATAAAGAAGGCAAGACAGCAGCTATACTTTATTCTGAGTTTGAAGAGATTTGGCATGTCAACAAATACACTCAAAAACTTCTATAGTTGTACTGTGGAGTGCACTCTGACAGGCTGCATCACTGCCTGGTATGGAGGGGCGACTGCACAGGACTGAAAGAAGCTGCAGAGGGTTGTAAATTTAGTTGACTCAATCTTGGGTACTAGCCTACAAAGTACCCAGGACATCTTCAAGTACTGGTGTCTCAGAAAGGCAGTGTTCATTATTAAGGACCTCCAGCACCCAGGGCACGCCCTTTTCTCACTGTTACCATCAGGTGGGAGGTTCAGAAGCCTAAAGGCACACACATTCAGCGATTCAGGAACAGCTTCTTCCCCTCTGCCATCCAATTTCTAAATGGACATTGACGCTCTGGGCACAACCTCACTTTATTTTAAATATACAGTATTTGTTTTTGCACATTTTTAAAAATCTATTCAATATATGTAATTGATTTACTTATTTGTTTATGATGTTTTTTTTCTCTCAGCTAGATTATGTATTGCATTGAACTGCTTCTGCTAAGTTAACAAATGTCACATCACATGCCGGTGATAATAAACCTGATTCTGATCACAATGGGACATTGATTGGATGCAGAGGTGAGCTGACAAGTGGTAGTTGGAGCTCAATCCAGAAAAGTTTGAAACGATTCATTTTGAAAGGTTGAACTTGAAGGCAGAATACAGGGTTAATGGCAAGATTCTTAACAGTGTGGGTCATCCATAGGATCTTGGGGTCCAAGTCCACAGAACATTGATTTCTCAAACTTCCAGTAATGCCTACAACCATCCCTTCACCATTTCCCATCCCCTTGCCCCCTCTCATGTTATCTCCTTGCCCGCCCATCGCCTCCCTCAGGTGCTCCTTCCCCACATTTCTTCTTTCTTCCATGGCCTTCTGTCTCTTTCATCAATCAATTTCCTAGCTCTGGTTCATCCCTCCCCCTCCAAGTTTCACCTATTGCCTGGCGTTTCTCTCTCCCCTCCCCACTACCTTTGAAATCTACTCCTCAGCTTTTTCTCTCCAATCCTGCCAAAAGGTTTCGGCCTGAAATGTCGACTGTACTTTTTTCATTAGATGCTGTTTGGCCTGCTCAGTTCCTCCGGCATTTTGTGTGTGCCACTCAGAGGGTGTTGTGGGTTTGGAATGAGCTACCAGTGGAAGTGGTAGACATGGGTTCAATTGTTAACATTTGAAAGCTTGGATAGGTACACAGATGGGGGATGCTTGGCAGGATATGGTCCGGGTACAGGTAGATGGGACTATGCGGAAGACCAGGCCAGCATGCACTAGATGGGCCAAAGGGCCTGTTTTGTGCTGTAGTGCTCCATGACTTGATAACTCTGACCTTTATTTTACAAAAGACTATTATAAAAGCACTCACCAAGGATCAGGCACAAGAGGAAAATGTCATATTGTTAAATTTATTCATACTTACTCTTTGAGTTTCATTTTATCATCAGCTAGCTTCTCTCCATTAAAAGTTAGATGGTATGTCTGCCAGATATATTTCCTGAAAACACAATGACAAAGCATCAAGAAAACTCCAATTCAGGATGAAATATTATGATAGAATTCACTGCTTTCAGTTCTTCTTCTACATACCAACAAGATTATATTAAGCACCATGAAAAAAAGAACTTGGCTCTTCATTTTGTTAATTATACAAAATTGGATAAATGCTGAAAAGAAAAAATGAATGCACAGCCATGAAGAATGTACAAAGAATTGGACAGATCTTTCTCTGTGGGCTAAAGAGCTACTTTCTCTGTGTGATTCTATGAAATGAATTTTCCTACTTCATGCTTTTATATGGAATGCAGTTTTAAACAAATGTATGCCCCTGGTATGGGTAGGTTCCAATTACTGAATATTACAAAGATAATTTTCTGAATCAGAACTCATTTCATAGCTCTCAAGAGGAATAGGAATGTATGGTCACTTATTTATGTGAAACAATGTTGGTCTTTTTTACCCGTCACTATAATCTACAGTTACTAACGCCTCAGCCAAAAAAAAATTAGTGTTCATATTTTCTCACTTATTCCAAATCTTCTCTGAGGCTTCATTGGTCAAAACAACTGAAAACTCTGCATTCCTTTAACCATATAACCATACAACAATTACAGCACGGAAACAGGTCATCTCGGCCCTTCTAGTCCGTGCCGAACTCTTACTCTCACCTAGTCCCACCGACCTGCACTCAGCCCATAACCCTCCATTCCTTTCCTGTCCATATATCTATCTAACTTAACTTTAAATGACAACATCGAACCTGCCTCAACCACTTCTGCTGGAAGCTCATTCCACAGAGCTACCACTCTCTGAGTAAAGAAGTTCCCCCTCATGTTACCCCTAAACTTTTGCCCTTTAACTCTCAACTCATGTCCTCTTGTTTGAATCTCCCCCATTCTCAATGGAAAAAGTCTATCCATGTCAACTCCATCAATCCTCCTCATAAGTTTAAACACCTCTATCAAGTCCCCCCTCAACCTTCTACGCTCCAAAGAATAAAGACCTAACTTGTTGAACCTTTCTCTGTAACTTAGGAGATGAAACCCAGGCAACATTTTAGTAAACCTCCTCTGTACTCTCTCAATTTTATTGACATCTTTCCTATAATTCGGTGACCAGAACTGTACACAATACTCCAAATTTGGCCTTACCAATGCCTTATACAATTTCAATATTACATCCCAACTCCAATACTCAATGCTCTGATGAATAAAGGCCAGCATACCAAAAGCTTTCTTCACCACCCTATCCACATGAGATTCCACCTTCAGGGAACTATGCACCATTATTCTTAGATCCCTCTGTTCTACAGCATTCTTCAATGCCCTACCATTTACTATGTATGTCCTATTTTGATTAGTCCTACCAAAATGTAGCACCTCACATTTATCAGCATTAAACTCCATCTGCCATCTTTCAGCCCATTCTTCTAATTGGTCTAAATCTCTCTGCAAGCTTTGAAAACCTACTTCATTATCCACAACACCACCTATTTTAGTACCATCTGCATACTTACTAATCCAATTTACCACCCCATCATCCAGATCATTAATATATATGACAAACAACATTCGACCCAGTACAGACCCCTGAGGCACACCGCTACATACCATCCTCCAATCTGACACACAGTTATCCACCGCTACTCTCTGGCGTCTCCCCTCCAGCCACTGCTGAATCCATTTTACTACTTCAATATTAATGCCTAACGATTGAACCTTCCTAACTAACCTTCCGTGTGGAACCTTGTCAAAGGCCTTACTGAAGTCCATATAGACAACATACACCGCTTTACCCTCGTCAACTTTCTTAGTAACCTCATCAAAAAATTCATTAAGATTTGTCAAGCATGACCTTCCACACACAAATCCATGTTGACTGTTCCTAATCAGACCCTGTCTATCCAGATAACTATATATACCATCTCTAAGAATATATTCCATCAGTTTACCCACCACTGACCTCAAACTCACAGGCCGATAATTGCTAGGTTCACTCTTAGAACCCTTCTTAAACAATGGAACCACATGAGCAATACGCCAATCCTCCGGCACCATCCGTTTCTAATGACATTTGAAATATTTCTGTCAGAGCCCCTGCTATTTCCACACTAAGTTCCCTCAAGGTCCTAGGGAATATCTTGTCCGGACCCGGAGAATTATCCACTTTCATATTCCTTAAAAGCGCCAGTACTTCCTCTTCTTTAATCATCATACTTTCCATAACTACCCTTCTTGTTTCCTTTACTTTACACAATTCAATAACCTTCTCTTTAGTGAATACCAAAGAAAAGAAATTGTTCAAAATCTCCCCCATCTCTTTTGGCTCTGCACATAGCCGTCCACTCTGATTCTCTTAAGGGACCAATTTTATCCCTCACTATCCTTTTGCTATTAACATAACTGTAGAAACTCTTTGGATTTATTTTCACCTTACTTGCCAAAGCAGCCTTGTATCTTCTTTTAGCTTTTCTAATTTCTTTCTTAAGATTCTTTTTACATTCTTTATATTCCTCGAGCACCTCATTAACTCCAAGCTGCCTATATTTATTGAAGATCCCTCTCTTTTTCCGAACCAAGTTTCCAATGTCCCTTGAAAACCATAGCTCTCTCAAACTTTTAACCTTCCCTTTTAACCTAACAGGAACGTAAAGATCCTGTACCCTCAAAATTTCACCTTTAAATGACCTCCATTTCTCTATCACATCCCTCCCATAAAACAAATTGTCCCAATCCACTCCTTCTAAATCCTTTCGCATCTTCTCAAAGTTAACCTTTCTCCAATCAAAAATCTCAACCCTAGGTCCAGTTCTATCCTTCTCCATAATTATATTGAAACTAATGGTATTGTGATCACTGGACCCAAAGTGCTCCCCAAACATACCTCCGTCACCTGACCTATCTCATTCCCTAACAAGAGATCCAACACTGTCCCTTCTCTAGTTGGTACCTCTATGTATTGCTGCGAAAAACTATCTTGCGCACATTTGACAAACTCCAAACCATCCAGCCCTTTTACAGAATGGGCTTCCCAGTCTATGCGTGGAAAACTAAAATCTCTCACAATCACAATCTTGTGCTTACTACAAATATCTGCTATCTCCTCACAAATTTGTTCCTCTAGTTCTCGGTCCCCATTAGGTGATCTACAATATACCCCTATAAACATCACAACACCTTCCCTATTCCTCAATTCCACCCAAATATCCTCCCTAGACGAGTCCACTAATCTATCCTGCCAGAGCACCGCTGTTATATATTCTCTGACAAGCAATGCAACACCTCCCCCTCTTGGCCCTCCTATTCTATCACACCTGAAGCAACGAAATCCTGGAATATTTAGTTGCCAATCACACCCCTCCTGCAACTACATTTCACTAATAGCTACAACATCGTATTTCCAGGTATCAATCCATGCTCTAAGCTCATCCACCTTTCTTACAATGCTCCTAGCATTAAAATAGATGCATTTAAGAAACTCTCCACCTCCTACTCTCTGTTTATCCTTAATGGAGCAAACAACTTTGTTATCTTTTTCTTGCTTGTCCCCAACATCTTTGGTCTGAGTGCTCCTGATCTCTGTTCCCTGCCTATCCTCCCTCACACACTGTTTACTAGCTTTCTCTATTTGTGAACTAACCTCCTCTCTCCTAGTCTCTTTAATTTGATTCCCACCCCGCAACCATTCTAGTTTAAAGTCACCTCAGTAGTCCTCGCAAATCTCCCCGCCAGGATATTGGTCCCCCTAGGATTCAAGTGTAACCCGTCCTTTTTGTACAAGTCACGCCTGCGCCAAAAGAGGTCCCAATGATCCAGAAACTTGAATCCCTGCCCCCTGCTCCAATTCTTCAGCCACGCATTTATCCTCCACCTCATAGCACTCCTACTCTCACTGCCGCGTGGCACAGGCAGTAATCCCGAGATTACTACATTTGCGGTCTTTTTTTGCAACTCCCTTCCTAACTCCCTATATTCTTCTTTCAGGACCTTTCCCCTTTTCCTGCCTATGTCATTGGTACCTATATGTACCACGACCTCTGGCTCCTCTCCCTCCAACTTCAGGATCTCTTGGACGCAATCAGAAACATCCCGGACCCTGGCACCAGGGAGGTAAACTACCATCCAGGTCTCCGGACTGCGTCCACAGGATCGCCTATCTGACCCCCTAACTATCGAGTCCCCTACTACTACTGCCCTCCTCTTCGTTTCCCTACCCTTCTGAGCTACAGGGCCGGACTCTGTAACGGAGGCACAGCCACTGTTGCTTCCCCCAGGTAAGCTGTCCCCCCCAACAGTACTCAAACAGGAGCACAGCCACTGGGGTACTCTCTATTACCTGACTCTCCCTATTCCCCCTCCTAACCGTGACCACTTGTCTGCCTCCCATGGCCCCGATGTGACCACCTGCCTGTAATTCCGCTCTATCAACTCCTCACTCCCCCTGACAAGACGAAGGTCGGGGGATTTTAAGTCTTTAAGTCCCTTTAAGTTTAACTCCCTTTAAGTCAGGGGAGTCCAACATTTTAAGCCTCGGAGCCTTACCATTAACCAAGGAGTCCATGGACCCCAGTTTCGGAACCCCTGCTTTAATAAGCCCTATTTCTTTAAAGACTTTCTAGTATTTTTGATCCATGCCTTCTCCAACAACTTCACATCCTTTTCAGACAGTAGCGCACACTAGTTGCAATGCTTTTGCTGTGCTCTACCAACTTTGCACACAGAGGTAATATAACTTCCTGGTTTTTATATTCTGCATTTCTAATTTTAAAGCCAACATCCAACATGTTTTAACAGTAGCATTGTTAAGCAGTCCTTCCACTGCAAATATTTGTAAATATCCACTGGTTCTTTTGTTCTTTATTCTTCATTAAAATGGTGTAGACTAAGCTTGCATTATCTCAATTTCAACTTGCAATTTTCCCTGTAGAATTTCATTTGCCAAATACTCAGCCATTTAAACAGGTTAACTACATGCTCCGAAAGTCCGGTTATGATATCTTTCACTCTTTATTCTCCTTCGAAGTTTCACATCATCTACAAACTTCAAGTCAGTCACATATAGCAAAAATAGGTGGTCCAGGTACTCAGTCCTAAGCAACCCACCAGTCTTTATTTTCTAATGTTGTTGCATGAATGAAATCACCAGGAAGAGTGCAAACTTCACATCTTCTAATTCGCGTCCAACCCACAGATGCCAGCATCGTCCGTGGACTGGGATTCACAGCTTTTAGGAATACATTGTTCCAAATTAAATCCACAATACATTTTCAAGGAACAGACGACTGGTAGCCAAAGCCATTTGCTAAATGTAAATGACCTACACTCAAACATCACTCTAACAAGTCACATTTAGCAAAAACAGGTGGTCCAGGTACTTAATCCTAAGAAACCCACCAGTCTTTATTTTCTATGGCATAGCCAACTTTGTAGCCTTGTTACAAACATCTGTGACAAACATTGTACGTGGTAGTTTATCAAGCAACTTCGGAAAGTCCATGCATTAAGCAATATCCTCATCTACACTCTTCTTTAGATGATCAACAATCTCAATCAAGTTGCTAAACATGATTTACCCTGCTCTTTTAATAAATATTCACCCAAGAGTCAGGGACATAGACATGAAAACATAAGATTAAATGCTAGAGATGTCAATCATACCCCCACATCAAATTATCATAAGTTCCCTCTAGTGGTAGTTGTTTGCAGGCCTTCAGCAAAGTCAAAAAATTAAGTGTGCTTTTAGGCATAAAGTTAGAAAGTAAACAAATGTTAAAACTTTCTAGTTTCAAGAAACTCTTATGATACATTCAATTTTGAATTAGATCCGCATCAATTTATTAATCAATATATGAAAGTATAATATTCTTTCTTTTTCAATCTTTTTATTAATATCAAAATGTTAAACATAACATAGTATTAATACAAAGCTACTGGGATTACATTGTTAATAATTAACATATATAAATATAAGCAACACACATAAAAGTTGCTGGTGAACGCAGCAGGCCAGGCAGCATCTGTAGGAAGAGGTGCAGTCGACGTTTCAGGCCTAGACCCTTCGTTAGTCCTGACGAAGGGTCTCGGCCTGAAACGTCGACTGCACCTCTTCCTACAGATGCTGCCTGGCCTGCTGCGTTCACCAGCAACTTTTATGTGTGTTGCTTGAATTTCCAGCATCTGGAGAATTCCTGTTGTTTGTATATAAATATAAACACATTTGACACACAGATATTAAAACCTCCCAAAATCGTACAAAATACGAATATAACATACAGAGAAAAAACAGAAATAGCATGAAAAAGGGGGGGAAAAACCCAGAAAAAACTAACCTAACAATGCTAACCAACTAAACTAAGGAAAAGAAAAAGACATGGGCTGTTGTGTAACATCAAAAAGAACCATTAGTGTCATTGACTCCACTCCACTCTGTATATATATATATATGTATAAAAGAAATAGAATAGGTTTGGAAAAGGTCAAATTACATCATATGGAAGTGTTGAATAAATGGCTTCCAAGTCGTTTTTAATTTAATAGAAGGATCACAAATGACACTTCTAATTTTTTCTAAATTTAAACACAACATAGTTTGAGAGAACCAATGAAATGTGTTGGGAGGATTGATCTCTTTCCAATTCAGCAAAATGGATCTTCTAGCCATTAATGTAAGAAATGCAATCATCCGACGAGCTGAAGAGGTTAAGTGATTTGGTTCTATCATTGGTAAACCAAAAATTGCGGTAATAGGGTGAGGTGGTAGATCAATACTCAGAACAGATGAAATAATATCAAAGATATCTTTCCAGTATTTTTTCAAAAAAGGACATGACCAAAACGTATGAGTTAAAGAAGCTATCTCAGAGTGACATCTATCACATACAGAACTTACACGGGAGTAATAACGAGCTAATTTATCCTTAAGACATATGGGCCCTATGCACTACTTTAAACTGTATCAACACATGTTCAGCGCATATAGAGGATGAGTTAACTAATTGAAGAATTATTTCCCATTTTTCAATAGGTAAAATAAGCTTAAGTTCCCTTTCCCAATCATTCTTAATTTTATTAGATACATATGGACGTATTTTCATAATTATATTATAAATAGTTGTTATTATACCTTTCTGAAAAGGATTTAAATCTAAAATTTTTTCCAAAATATCCATTGGATATAGATTTGGGAAGGTAGGAAGAACAGTTTTTAAAAAATTTCTGATCCGTAAATATCTAAAGAAATGGGATCTAGGCAAATTATATTTATTAGATAATTGTTCAAAGGACATGAAAAAATTATCCAAAAATAGATCACAAAATTGTAATATAGCTTTGGTTTTCCAAGCCAGATAGGCTTGATCCATAATAGAGGGTTGAAAAAAAAAATTAGATATAATAGGACTTGCTAGAATAAATTGATGCAGCTCAAAAAATTTTCAAAATTGAAACCATATTTGTAAAGTATATTTAACCATTGGATTATCCATTTGTTTGTGCAATTTAGAAAGAGCAAAAGGAAGCAAAGTCCCTAAGATAGAACCCGGTGAAAACCCTTGTACAGATTTACATTCAAGATTTACCCAGTGTGGACTTGAAATTATGTCCAAGTCCCATGACCAAAATTTTAAATACCGAATATTAATTGCCCAATAGTTAAGTCTAAAGTTCGGCAATACCAGACCACCATCCTTTTTTGACTTCTGTAAATATCTTTTACCTAACCTAGGATTTTTATTCTGCTATATATATATGAAGAAATTTTAGAATCAACATTATCAAAAAAGGATTTCGGAATAAAAATTGGCACTGCTTGAAATAAATATAAGAATTTAGGGAAAATAATCATCTTGATAGCATTGATCCGACTTATCAATGATAGACACATTGGTGACCATTTAGTAAACAGATGTTTAATCTGATCAATTAAAGGTAAAAAATTAGCCTTAAATAAATCCTTGTGCTTTTTTGTAAATTTAACCCATAAAAAAGTAAAATAGTCGGTAACCAGTCTAAATGGTAAACATTCATATATTGGAACCTGCATGTTTAGGGGAAACAGTTCACTCTTATTAGGGTTCAATTTCTAACCAGAGAAGTTACTAAACTGAGCCAACAAGGATAAAACTGCGGGAATGGATTTCTCAGGATTAGAAATATATAATAACAAATCGTCTGCATATAATCATAACTTATGTATCTCATTCCCTCAGGTAATACCAAGGATATTAGGTGAATCGCGAATAGCAATTGCTAAAGGTTCTAGAGCAATATCAAATAGTAATGGACTAAGACGGCATCCCTGCTTAGTACCCCGAAATAAGCAAGAAAAGGGGGATCTTTGATTATTAGTAAAAACCGAAGCTACAGGGGTATGGTATATCAATTTAATCCAAGATATAAACATCAGACTAAAATTAAATTTCTCAAGCACACTAAATAAGAATGGCCATTCAACTCCGTCAAAGGCTTTCTCAGCATCTAATGAAATAACACTTTCTGGAGTACTAAGTGAAGAAGTATAAACAATATTCATTAATCTCCTAATATTAAAAGATGAATAATGATTTTTAATAAATCCAGTTTGGTCCACAGAGATAATTTGAGGTAATACCCTCTCTAACCTAGTTGCTAGTATTTTAGAAAAAATCTTAGAATCTACATTCAGCAGGGATATCGGTCTATATGATATACAATCAGCAGGACCTTTATTTTTCTTTAGAATTAAAGAAATAGTAGCTCCATAAAATGATTGTGGTAATTTACCTAATCTAATCGCTTCTTTAAAAACTCTACACAACCAAGGAGAAAGAATAGAAGAAAAAAACTTAAAGAATTCTACTGCATAACCATCAGGACCAGGTGCTTTGCCAGAGTTCATTGAGGAAATAACACCTTTTATCCCTAATGGGAGTTTCTAATGTTAAACGTTCTTCGGATGATAATTTCAGGAAGTTTAATTTCCTTAAAAAGTCATGCATGGTATTGGGATCATGAGGAAATTCAGAGTGGTATAAAGAGATATAAAATTCTTCAAAAGATTTGTTTATCTCGTCATGATCAACTGTCAAGGTATCATCATGTTTATGAATCTTGATAATTTGACATTTAACTGAAGCAGTTTTCAATTGATTAGCTAATAATTTACCTGATTTATCATTATGTATATAAAACTCACTTCTGGTTTTCATTAGTTGATTTTCAATCAAGGATGTTAGTAATAAGCTAGGTTCCATTTGAAGTTCGACTCTTTGTTTATAAAACTCCTTACTTGGAGTAATGGAATATTTAGTATCAATTTCTTTAATCTTATCAACAAACAGAAGTGTTTCATTCTTAATACGTTTTTTCAAACCAACAAAATAGGAAATAATCTGTCCACGGATATATGCTTTAAAAGTGTCCCATACTGTCCCACTGGAAATTTCTTCCGTAATATTAGTTGAAAAGAAGAAATCAATCTGTTCCTTCATAAACTTAACAAAATCCGAGTCTTGAAGCAGGTTGGAATTAAACTGCCATTGTCTAGTACTAGGAGATGTATCCAACAACTTGATAGAGAGTTTCATTGGAGCATGATTGGAAATGGCAATAATGTCATAGTTATAGTCAATCACAGAAGGAATTAAATGAGAGTCAATAAAAAAGTAGTCAATTCTAGAATAAGAATGATAAACATATGAGAAGAATGAAAACTCTTTATCCTTAGGGTGTAGAAATCTCCAAATTTCTGAAATTCCAGAATCAATCATAAATTATTATTTAAAAAAATCCAGTAATTAACAAAAATCTGCCATTCGGATCTGAAACGATGTAATTGAGGAATCTATAAAAATTGAAACTCCTTTTACTTTGGCCTGGGAGTCCGAATGATACTTTTAGACCTTCCAAAACCTAAAGAAATGGTGATTATCCTCTTTCTTACCAAGTTTCTTGTGCAAAAATAATATGAGCATTCAGTCTTTGGAATACTTTAAAAACCTTCTTCCATTTAATCAGATGGTTTAAACCCTTTGTATCCCAAGAGACAAAATTAATAATATGAGCCATATTTTCCTAGAATCAACCCTTTGGTATATAAAGAGTTAATCATAATGTAAACTCATGAAAACGGAAGAGGAACAAAAATTCAAAAAGGAACCGGAAGTCACAACATTTTTGTAGTTCTAAGTCAGCCCAATTGAAAAAACTAATAGTAAAAAGACACCCACAAAGACCCAAGACTAAGCCAGAAAAAGGCCACAGAATAAATTAACACTAACTCTACCCCTATTTCTCCAGAAGGCAACTACAAAGATATATGTTGAAAAGAGAGCCACCCGAAATCCAAAAAAAAACACTGAACTATAACAATCTTCATATTGTGGTTTCTAAAATGAGAGAAAAGAGTAAAGCCAATACATTATTAGTCAATTACAAACATAAATAATTAAAAATGGCACTTCAAAAGAAAGAAAGGAATTATGGGAAGAGGAACACGAGAAAATGTCACAGTAAAAATAAAGGTATTATGAAGAAAGGGAAAGAAACCGCCATCTTAATTATATGAAGCAAAAAAAAACAGAAGGTGTTCCTCCGTTGTAATAGAAATTCAGCATCACATCATTAATAACAATGTCAAAGATCAAATAGTTAGAAATTGGCAAAATAAGAAAAAACGAATTCATCAAAGAAAAACTTAAATTGAAATGTGAAAAATACCTACACTACTAACCAAAAAAAAAAGAAAATCTTGAACTTATAAAGGTCCATCTTCATAATTATAGACTTTAAAAAGAAGCACATAACAACAGAGCCAATACTGCGAGAGCCATACATTAATTAGAGAGAAGTATCGTAGCAGATGGATAGTGCTCATCCAAGAAACTTTGAACAGCACTTGTGGAATAAAAGATACAGCGTGGTCCTTCTAGAGGAGAAATTCTTAAACGCGCAGTGTACAATAAAGCTGGTCAAAGACCTTTTTGGTAACATTCCAACATCAGAGATTTGAAAGCCAGCCGCTCCTTCATCACTTCTGGACTAAAGTACTCCACCAGTCGGAACTGATAATCTTGAAATTTAACCATACCTTGGCGACGGGCAACTCCCCGGTTTTCGATTAAGTGTACAGAGAACGCAATCGAGCAATGGAGGGTCGTTCGGAAATACAGAGCTAAACACATCCTTTAAAAGTCGAGAAAAGAATTTTAAAGGGTACCCTTCCTCGACATCTTCGGGGAGACCAATTATACGTAAGTTCTGTCTTCTGGATCGATTTTCAAAATCAATAATCTTGGATTTAAAACTCTCCAGCTGTTTAGAAGTCAAAGACAGTTTTTGTTCCAAATTCTCAATTTTCAGATCTCTCTTCCGGGCTTCATCGTTCAATTCTGCAATTTTACTTTGTTGCTGGTTAACTTCGTAACCAAGCGATTCCAAAGAATCCTTAATTGACTTTAAGTCTTCTTTAAAACTTTGACATTGTTCATCAAATTTCACACTTAAAAGATTCAACGGTGTATCATAAGTTAATTCAGTTTGCTTAGGTTCACCTTTTTTCCTCCCGTTACCGTCGGAATCTTTCCCATTTTTAGGATCACGCCCTTTAGATCTTGTACTTATTTCTTTGTTCATTTCTTCAAATTTCACAATCAAAGCTCAGGGATAATTCAATAGTATAACTCTATTAGTGTACATAAAAATGAATTAAATAAGGATGATCATAGGTTAACAAAAAGTAATGGTAATGGAACGAAGCCAAAGTTAACCTCACTCCATAAGTGCCTCCTGGAGAATCTTGGAAGTATAATATTTAAAGCAAAGGTTTTCCAAAGCATGATCTAAAATGGGAATGTATATAGTAGGATTTGATTCTAATGCGGCAAGACGGATTGTGTACATGGGCAAAATCTTCACCACGGATATGGTGAGCTGAAGAGTCCATTTCCATGGATTCCTAATGTGCTCACTTGCAGATTTTATTTTCAGCAATATGCAAATAATTTTGAGTGGTCCCTTAAAATTTTTTTTTTTAATTACAATTAGAGCTATTTTGGGAGCAATTTGCACCCAGATCGCTAGATACTCCAAACCATGCTTGATATTTGAAACATTGCACGATTGGTGATACAGGTAATATTTAAAGGTCAATCCATTTTTCTCCACATATTACTAAACAAATTAAAAAATATAATCCTGCTACGATTTCTGTCCTGATTAAGGCTCTCGGCCCGAAATGTCACCTGTTTATTCCTCACCATAGATGCTGCCTCACTTGCTGAGTTCCTTCAGCATTTTGGATGTGTTGCTCAAGACTTCCAGCATCTGCAGAATCTTGTGTTTATAATTCTGCCATTATTTCTTGAGCAACTCATATGGTGATATTTATACTAGTGAGAAACTGAAATACTTTAGGCAAGATTTAAATGACAGATATCATTAATTTCAACATGTCCTCAACGATAGATGTAGATGCATTGCATAGTAAATAGCAAGGAATAATTTACCAGCTAATGTACTGTGTTCCTCCTTCTCGTTCTTGCTTCAGTTGGACATATCTCTGAATAGCTTTCTTCAAATCCAAGACAGTTTCATTTTGAATCACAACAACAGCTGAAAGGAGAAAGTATGGATTATGTGGTAGTGTAACATATACATATCAGGGAGGTGGTATAAAAGCCTGTCAACCCATATCCAATGTTTTAAAAACAGATTACTCCCCTCCACCATCAGATTTCTGAACAGTCCAGGAACATTACCTCATTGTTTTGCACTATTTATTGATGATAACTTACAGTCATTTTTAAGTATTGCACAGTACTGCTGCCGCAAAATAACAAATTTCACAACAGATGTCTGAAATAGTAAAACTGATTCCGATTCGGAATATCGGATTCCAGTTAATTGGGCCATTGGTTAATCGGGGAACCAGCTCACTTAGGACATCTCCTAAAAAACAGAAACTAATCAAGAAAATAGCCAGGATTCCCTTTGTTTAACTGGGACACTAGGCTGCTTAAATGGGATAGGAGACTTTTGCCGAACAGTTTCCAATTAACATCAGTCATGTATGCTTGTGTGGCCTGTTAGACGCTACGCCATGCTTAGAACAAACATATTTTAAATAGCACCAGTTGTGTGTGTGTGTTTGTGTTCAAACAGCAGTGAGAGTTGGCGAGAAATAAGCAGTAGGACAATTCAGAACTGTTTTGCTCACAAGCATTCAGGCTTGGAGATGCCAGAAACAGTCATGAGTGAAAATGAAATGATTTCACCACTTCAGCAAGCTTGGAACTATGAAGAAGTTGAAGGTATTGACAATCATCTTGAATGTTACAACGAAAATGAAGATTTGGAAGATGAAATGGTCAAAAGCATTGTATGAAGCTAGTTCATTATCTGCACTAGGTTTCTGTGCTGATTTTGTTCATTTAGAGTCAATCAAAAGACACGGCAGCGTACTCAGAATGAATTCCATGAATTCCTCCATCGATAACTAAGAGGAGAAGGGGGAGGGATCATTAAGACTTAAGAGCAGATTTCAGCCATATCGATATCGATATATTTCAATGAGATCTCCCCTCTTTCTTCTAAATTCCATCAAGTATCAAATGCTCCTCATTCCTGGGATCATTCTTTTGAACCTCCTCTGGACCCTTTCAAATGCTAGCACATCTTTCAGATAAGGGGCCCAAAGATAGTCACAATACTCCAAGTGCAGCCTGACCAATACCATATTAGATTATGAGAACACTCAGTCCTCTTTCATTGTCATTTAGAAATGCATACATGCATTAAGAAATGATACAATGTTTCTCCAGAGTGATATCACAGAAAACAGGACAAACCAAAGACTAACACTGACAGAACCACATAATTATAACATATAGTTACAGCAGTGCAAAGCAATACCATAATTTGATGAAGAACAAATCATGGGCACGGTAAAAAATAGTCTCAAAGTTCCCGAGTCGATCGACTCCTGAGTCCCCAATAGCAGGTGGCAAAAGGGAGAAACTCCCTGCCATAAACCTCCAGGCACCGTCAACTTGCCGATGCCTTGGAAGCAGCCGACCACAGCCGACACTGAGACCATCCACCCGAAAACTTTGAGCCTCCGACCAGCCCCTCTGATACAGCCTCCCGAGCGCCACCCTCCGCCGAGCACCTTTGACCTAGCCCCGGCCGCTGAAACAAGCAAAGCCGAGGATTTGAGGCCTTCAGCTCCGGAGATTCCAGTTACCACACAGTAGCAGCGGCAGCGAAGCGGGCATTACAGAAATTTCTCCAGATGTTCCTCTGCACTCTCACGTCTGTCTCCATCAAATCAGAATTGTGCACGGTGCCCTACTTGACAGATTACTGATATCATTCACCGGAGAGGCCACGCGCGCTGTCGTCGCGTCGCCATCTTCTCCTCCATATAAAGCTTCAGCATTACATCCTTGCTTTAGTTCTCTCGAAATGAATGCTAACATTGCCTTTGCCTTCTGTACCACTGTCCTTCTACCAAAGGTCATGACTACACACTTCCCTAGACTATATTCCATCTGCCACTTCGCCCATTTGCCCAATTAGTTTAAGCCTTTCTGCAGGCACCACGCTTCCTCAACACTACCTGCCCTCCACCTATCATAATATCATTCACAACTTCTGTGTGGACTGCAATGTTCCGACAAGAACTGTCCTTTGTTATTCAAATAACAAGCCATGGGTGACAAAGGACATTAAGGACATCCTGAACGCTAAAAAGAGGGCGTTAAGAGATGGAAATAGGGAGGAGTTGAGGGCAATACAGATGGACCTGAAAGCAAGGATCAGGGAGGCTAAAGATAGGTACAGGAGGAAGCTTGAGTGGAAACTCCAGCAGAACAACATGAGAGAGGCCTGGAGGGTGATGAGGACCATCACTGGGTTCCGGCAAACTAGCAACAGAGGAGCGGAAGACAGTGTGGACAGGGCCAATGAACTTAACCTGTTCTTTAACAGATTTGACATTGTGGCCCCTGTCCATCCCCCACGAGTCATCTGTTGTCGGTCCCCAAACAACACATATTCCACTCTCCCCTCCTACCCCTCCTCACAGTCCCCCACCCTGCTCTCATGACTATACCCCTCTCCCACACAAAACCACCATGGTGGGCTTCACAGTTGAACAGGTGAGAAGACAGCTGAAACGTCTTAACCCAAGCAAGGCTGCAGGACCGGACGGTGTCAGTACCAGGGTGCTCAAAGCCTGTGCCCCTCAGCTATGTGGAGTACTTCACCATGTATTCAACCTGAGCCTGAGGCTCCGGAGGGTTCCTGTACTGTGGAAGACGTCCTGCCTCGTCACTGTGCTGAAGACGCCGCGCCCCAGCGGCCTCAATGACTACAGACCAGTGGCATTGACCTCCCACATCATGAAGACCCTGGAGAGACTTGTTCTGGAGCTGCTCCGGCCTATGTTCAGGCCACACTTAGGTCCCCTCCAGTTCGCCTACCAGCCCCGACTAGGAGTTGAGGAGGCCATCGTCTACCTGCTGAACCATGTCTACGCCCACCTGGACAAGACAGCGAGCACTGTGAGGGTCATGTTTTTTGACTTCTCCAGTGCGTTCAACACCATCCACCCTGCTCTGCTGGGGGAGAAGCTGACAGCGATGCAGGTGGATGCTTCCCTGGTATCATGGATTCTTAATTACCTGACTGGCAGACCACAGTATGTGTGCTTGCAACACTGTGTGTCCGACAGAGTGATCAGCAGCACTGGGGCTCCACAGGGGACTGTCTTGTCTTCCTTTCCCTTCACCATTTACACCTTGGACTTCAACTACTGCACAGAGTCTTGTCATCTTCGGAAGTTTTCTGATGACTCTGCCATAGTTGGATGCATCAGCAAGGGAGATGAGGCTGAGTACAGGGCTACGGTAGGAAACTTTGTCACATGGTGTGAGCAGAATTATCTGCAGCTTAATGTGAAAAAGACTAAGGAGCTGGTGGTAGACCTGAGGAGAGCTAAGGTACCGGTGACCCCTGTTTCCATCCGGGGGGTCAGTGTGGACATGGTGGAGGGTTACAAATACCTGAGGATACTAATTGACAATAAACTGGACTGGTCAAAGAACACTGAGGCTGTCTACAAGAAGGGTCAGAGCCATCTCTATTTCCTGAGGACACTGAGGTCCTTTAACATCTGTCGGACGATGCTGAGGATGTTCTACGAGTCTGTGGTAGCCAGTGCGATCATGTTTGCTGTTGTGTGCTGGGGCAGCAGGCTGAGGGTAGCAGACACCAACAGAATCAACAAACTCATTCGTAAGGCCAGTGATGTTGTGGGGATGGAACTGGACTCTCTCGGTGGTGTCTGAAAAGAGGATGCTGTCTAAGTTGCATACCATCTTGGTCAATGTCTCCCATCCACTACATAATGTACTGGGTGGGCACAGGAGTACATTCAGCCAGAGACTCATTCCAGCGAGATGCAGCACTGAGCGTCATAGGAAGTCATTCCTGCATGTGGTCATCAAACTTTACAACTCCTCCCTTGGAGGGTCAGACACCCTGAGCCAATAGGCTGGTCCTGGACTTATTTCATAATTTACTGGCATAATTGACATATTAAACTACTTATGGTTCTATTACTATTTATTATTTATGGTGTAACTGTAATGAAAACCAATTTCCCCCGGGATCAATAAAGTATGACTATGACTATAAGTTTGGCCACAAAGCCATTGTAATATCCCGGTTAAGATTTCTACTGCTATGCTGCAGGTGTTTTATTTTAGCAGTTTTCTGCAAAAGCATTGTGCTCTGTTGGTAGAATGATAAGAAGCCCCATTGTTCAACTTAGGAATGTTGTGTCAGCCAGTCAGGATGGTGGGATCTGGAGAAGATTCTTGAGAGAGCGAGGTGGAGAGAGTTTTGTGACGGACAGTAGTCTGGTTTGGGGTCTTTTGGTGAGAGCTGCAGAGTGGGACAGAAGGGAGGATGCTGTAGAATGCCGTGGGAAGGAGAGTCCCCATTGCAAGAAGTGCTTTTTGCAAATGAATGGCTCCAAGGAGGAAGGGCTAATACTCCTGAGAAAGAGCCAGTTTGTTCAAGATGAACTTCGAGGTAAGTTTAGACTGTGCCAGTTGCTTTTACGCAAACCATGGGTTTGGTGCCATGGGCAACGATCATACCCAACGTTGGAAGAGATGAACTCCAACAGTCATGTGAACATTTAGACTGGTTTAACTGTAATGGGTCCTTTTATTTTTTTTTATTTTCATTTTTTTCTCTCTTAATAACTCTTTGATAAAGTTGAAATCAGTAAATATACTTTCTTTATAATTTTATGCAGCGTATAATCTGTTATTTCTTGCCGACCGATAATTGTATACGGGCAGTATTTACACAGCGTTCGCTCAGATCAAGGTTTCTTTAATCGGAACATCACAACATTCCAATTTGGTTGGACCCCAGTTCCTACCAACCCTAGATGTATATTGTTCATGAAAGGTGGCGTTCTCACCGCACAGTCATGTGGCCGTTAGCAGAGCTAGTTAACAAGTTGAGTTTGTGTACGAGCTCAGTGAGAGGGTTACACCATCAATTCCTAACTTACTCCTTATGAGTGGTGTGTATGTGTTTTTTTTCCCTCAATCTTGGGTCCTCTACCTGAGGCCTGGGAGCCTGAGGGTTTGGCGCAGTACCCTTACTGTTCATAATAGTGCACTCTTCTGGACCGAGATCTCAGATGTTGTTCCCGAGATTTGTCAGAGCCACTCTCCCAGTCCTTGTGTCAGTTCCAAGTACTCCTATCACCACTGGAATCACTCTGGCTTTAACCTTCCACATCTTTTCTCTGCTCTTTCAAGCCCTGGTATTTCTCCAACTTCTCAAATTCTTCCTTCCTGATGTTACTGTCATTCAGGATTGCCTCATCTATCACTATCACTTTCTTCTGTTCCTTGTCCAGTATTGCTATGTAAGGTTGGTTGGCCAGTACCTGCTTACCAGTTTTTATTTGGAAGTCCCACAAGATCTTAGCTCTGACATTCTCTACTACCATTTGGATTTCGGAATGCCCAATCCACACTCAGCGCAGACGTTGCTGTACACAATTCCTGCAACCTGGTTGTACCATTCAGTTTTTGCTGTCCCTGCCTGCATCTTGCACTCTACTACTACGTGCTGGATGGTTTCAGCAGACTCCTTGCACAGTCTGCATCTTGGGTCTTCTCTGTGATAGACCGTTGCTTCTATTGCTATCGTGCTCAGCACCTGCTCTTGTACAGCCATAAGCAGCACCCCCAGCTTAGTGGATATGATGCCTGACAGGAGCTTCCATGTTGTTGACGGGCAGGATATAGGCCGGTAGTTTGGTGTTGTTCTTAGCTAGGGATCTAATACTTCTGCACAGTACTGAGGTAATTTTATGTATTGCACCATACTGCTGCTGTTGCTGCAAAAATCTAGTTTCATGACATATGTGGGGGAGGGAGGGAGGGAACGTTAACCCAGATCATGAGAGGCTTGCGTCGGGCATTTTCATGCCTTACAAGGCGCAGATTGGAATTGTATGTGGGGCCCCATTCCTCACACAGACTAAAGCAATGTGTGGTTAAGTGCCGTGCCGAAGGGCACAAACACGCTGCCACAGCTGAGGCTCGAACTAGCCACCTTGAGATAACTAGACGAACGCCTTAACCACTTGGCCACGTGCCCAACACTAATGATGTCATACGTGAATGATGATAAACCTGTTTCTGATATGGGTCCCTTTTGTGGACTGAGAATGGGAAGGGGGAGGGAGAGGGGAAGGAGCAGGAAGCACTAAAGAGAAATTCTGTACTGATCAATAAGCCAATTGTTTGGAAACAAATGTCTTTGCCTGGAGTCTCAGGCTAGGTGTGTCTGGGCTCACCCCCCCCCCCAACATCCCTCCCTTGGTGCTCCACCCTCGCCATTCCCAACATATGGGAAAGGGGGGAGATTTATGAAGCAGATTGCTAGTAAGGTCGAGCATAATTCCTTTCTTCTGAACAAGAGCTAGGTAGTGACTGTCAACCTTCATATAATGGACCACTGTACTCTATTCCTTCAATTTCTTTGCTTTTTAAATGAAGATGGGAATGTAAGGTAAACAGAAATTAACCTTACTCTCTCTGATTTATGATTTGAGCTCCCTAGGATTCACTCATAGCTAGCATCTTTACCTTAACTTACCCCAGAAGATTTAATTTTCAGTAACAAGATAGTTATTCTCAAAAAGTTACAGCTGTAGACTTAATAATAAGGAAAAAACACTTACGCATAATTTCACCATCTCCTTTCTTTACTTTCACAGTCATTGCCTGCCCATATTCAAGTGCTATCTGTGAATTTATCTCTTCCAAAGTAACCTAAATAAAAACAAAATTTGACATTATCAATAACGATGAAGTAAATGACTTTACTTCAATAGGAGTTTGAAGAGATTTAGCACGTCACTAGATTCTTCCAAAGTTCTACAAAGGTACACTAAAGAACATTCTGACTGGTTGTATCACCACCTGGTACAGAGGCTCCAATGCATAGGATTGCAAGAAGCTGCAGAGGGCTGTAGACTCAGACATGGGAACAACCCTCCCTGCGGTCAAGAAAGCAGCATCCATCATGTAAGACCATCACCATCCAGGACATGCCCTCTTTGCATTGAGTGTACCTGTTCCTTGGGGAAGGGGTACAGGTGCATTCTTATGTATAAAAAATTGCTTCTCCCTTCTGGTCAGATGTCAGAACAGTCCTTGAATCCAAGAGCACTACCTCATTATTTGTCAATTGTACTTTTTGTAATTTATTATGCTGTTTAGGTCTTGCACTGTGCTCCTGCCACAACAAATGTCAGTAATAATAGACCTGATTCTGAAACATCACCTCCTTCTTCACCACCATTCAGGGCCGCAAACAATCCTTCCAGCTGAGCCAACACTTCATCTGCAAGTCTTTCTGATGTTGACTACTGTATCTACACTGGAAATTTCATTATATATCTGAGACCCAGCAACTGTGAAATCCACGACAAGCCCACTCTGATGACATTTTCCCAAAGCGTTCTGCCGTAGTTCTATGCAATTATTATGTCTGGGTAATAAAGGTTTGTTATGGCTTCTTAGCTTTTGGTTTCTTTTTCCTAATTATAGAGCCAAGAATCCAGCTTGTCCTGATATACTTAAACGTATTTTAACATTCTCAACTGAAATTTTTTTAAGTAACCAAAATACTTCTTATTCATTTGCACTTTCCCTTCATTGCTTTGGTTTTTTTTTAAGATCAAATATTTTTATCACTGCCTCTGCTGAGATTACTGAATTTAAACTAAATGTGCAGGAGACAATTTTGTCTTTGTAGCCAATACAAAGAATAACTGTTGCACATTTTGTTAAAATTATGTTGTTCAGATACTGCTATTTCAGTCCTCAATAAAGATCATAAAGACACGTATCACAGATCTGCAGTAACAACATGATTCCCATCCCCATCATAAAAATACATTTTTAAATTTAATGATATATTAAAAAGGCTAAGGTCAGGTCTTGGTTCTTTTCAAGATACACACCTGTACAGGCAGGTCACACAGCAAAGGATCCTGAACTATCATAGCCAGACCTTCCTGAAATAGGTCCAAGATTTCTGCATGTGATAACTCTTCATCCTCCTCTGCTGCTTTCTCTTGACTATAAATTGCAACAGCTTCTTCCTCCTTAATGCTGATGGATGGAGATTCCTTTTTAATTTCATCAGTCATCCCAAATCAGCAGCTCTTCAAATTGGATCAAAAAATCTCCAAAAAGTTAGCATTTTTGCAAATAGCCATACAATTCCAAAATGCAGAATTAATCACGTTAACTTTGTTAACTTGGTATAAGTGTTGTTACTTTAATGAAGTCAAACGTTACCTCATTCCACATCCCCCCCCCCCCACAAAGTATGAACTGAGGAATGATTTATATCTAATTTGAACTTCCAGTTCAATCAATCTAAATCAAAAACCCAGGTAAAAGTTAAGGAACAAATGAATGCTACAGTGGGAGTGAAGGATCATTGTGGGTCTTACATACTCTCACACCCTCTGCATTGTGTAGAACTGGATTTTTCTCCTTCTGTATGTTGGTCTGCAGTCTTTCTCTATTAGTCCTCTCCCTGAATTTTTTAGGAGTCCAATGCCATCTCCATCTCATTGTCTCCAATGTTAATGTCTGTTGTTCTACTCTCTCCTCCATTCGTTGACTCCTCTTTCCTCCCCGCCTTTCCTGTCATTTGTGTGTTCGTTCATTCAGTCTCCATTCAAGAAAATCCCTTTCTCTTTCTCTAACCTTTTTCCTCCTTCTTTTGCCCAACCTTCTGCTCCATCTTCTCTGCTCTTTCTCTACTGGCTCTCTTACTTCCTTTCTCCCTTTTTTACCCTCATTGTCCATACCTCATTCCCTCCCACATTTTCCTTCCTACTACCATCTCCACTCCCCAGTCCCATTCATCATTCTCCCATTCTTGTCATCTTTCCCTCCCTTCTCCCTGCTATTCCACCTATCTCTCCTATTACAGTCTATTTCATCCCTTGTCCATTCCTCTCCTACTCGCTCCTCCCCTCCCTTACTCTCCCTCTTTCACAGTTCTTCCACATTTGCTCTCTCCTACTCTACCTCCTCATAATGCCTATCTATTCTCTCTAACTTGACCCCATTCTCTTTTTTTTCATATCACATATCCCCCCACCCCACCTAATACTCTCCACTTTCTGCATGGATTGCTCTCTCCATGACTCCTTTGTCTATGTGTCCCTCCTCACTGATTTCCCTCCAGGCACCTATCCCTACAAGTGGGACAAGTGCTACACCTGTTCCTTCACCTCCTCCCTCACCATCATTCAGGGCCCCAAAAAGTCCATCCAGGTGAAGCAAAACTTCACCTGCGACTCTTTTCGGGGTCACCTACTGTATCCAGCACAGCCTACTCCACATTGGTGAGACTAAACATAGACTGCCTCACATTCCATCCATCCATTCCGCTCACTCTGCACTTCCTAGCCTTCCTGCATTCACCTCCATCATTAGTCACGCAACAATTTCTAATCCACATTCGCCCAGCTAATCCCAAACTCCCATGATTCCATCTATTCTTCCTCCAACACAACGTCCTCCCTTTCTTCCATGGTCACCTACCCTCTCCTATCAGAATCCCCCTTCTCCAGCTCTTTATCTCTTTCACCTATCAGCTTCCCAGCTCTTTACTTCACACTCCCCCGGTTTCACCTATCACCTTGTACTCCCTCCTCCCCTCCCTCCACCTTCTTGCTCTAAATTCTCATCTTTTTTTTTCCCCAGTCCTGATGAAGGGTCTCAGCCCGAAACGTCGACTGTTTACTCTTTTCATTAGATGTTGCCTGGCCTGCTGAGTTCCTCCAGCATTTTGTGTGTGTTGCTTGGATTGTTGCCAGCCTCTGCAGACTTTCTCTTGTTTGTCCTCTATCCAATCCTCAGTTTTCTTCTGCCCACCCCAAATCTCCTCCACCTTTGTTCTTCTATGCCCGGCTCTCCTTCTCACCCCATACGACCTTTACCCTCCCCTCACAGCCCAGCCCTTACTTTTCCCCTTCTCCATCCCCAACCGCTCCCAGAATTTTTTTGCCTGTATTCTTAACCCCGTCAGTCCTTCCGTCCACTTCATCTGACTTCCCGTCATTCACCATTTGCAAAGGACAAACTACACACCTCCAAACTCAGTAGTGACAGTGGAATAAAATCATATCCACCAGTGCACCAGGTACGAGTGTAACCTTTAGGCCTCTCCGGCGGATCTGTTCGACGAGAATCCAGGCCGTGAGCCAGCATGGGACGGAACTAATACCCGGACACGGGGTTCGCCGGAGGATGCACTTTGGAGGCGCACGGGGACAATGTTGCTTTTTTGTCCGACGTGCGGGAATGTCCTGATTGTAGAAGAGGGACAGAAGTGTTACCGGTTCGCCTGTAACACTTGTCCTTATGTCCACAACATTACTCGCAAAGTAAGGCAGGGAAGGGTTTTGGGGTAGTTAAGAATAAGAGGAATTGGGGATGTAGGAAGGGTTGGTACGGGAAGGGTGGGGGGAAAATAACTGACCATGAGACCGATGGGGCAATTGTTGGGGGAGGGGGAGAGAAAAGGTAGGGGAAGGGAAGGTGGGAAGAGGTAGGAGAGGGAGGGGAACAGGGATAAAAGAGTGGGAGGGAAAGGGGAAGAGAGAGTTCATGGAGGGAGAGGGAAAAGTAAAGAGTGTGGGAGGAGGGGGAAGGGGTGGGAAGAAGTATGAAAGTGGAGGGAGTATCTGGGTGGAAGATGTAGGGTGTGAAGTGAAGGCAGAGGGAGGGGAGTGGGCTGTGCAGGGAAGTGATCCTGTGGGGTGAGGGGGAGTATTTGAGGAGGGGAGAAAGGTGTTGCTGGAAAGAGATGGAGAGAATAGAATGAGGGGGGAGTACTGGGGAGGGAGAATGGAGTGAAGTATGAACTAGAAAGGGACAGGCGAAATAAGAGTAGTGGGTCATAGTCATACTTTATTGATCCCGGGAGAAATTGTTTTTTGTTAGTTGCACCATAAGTAATTAATAGTAATAAAACCATAAATAGTTAAATAGTAATATGTAAATTATGCCAGGAAATAAGTCCAGGAACAGCCTATTGGCTCAGGGTGTCTGACCCTCCAAGGGAGGAGTTGTAAAGTTTGATGGCCACAGGCAGGAATGACTTCCTATGATGCTCTGTGCTGCATCTCGGTGGAATGAGTCTCTGGCTGAATGTAATCCTGTGCCCACCCGGTACATTATGTAGTGGATGGGAGACATTGTCCAAGATGGCATGCAACTTGGACAGCATCCTCTTTTCAGACACCACAGTCAGAGAGCCCAGTTCCATCCCCACAACATCACTGACCTTACAAATGAGTTTGTTAATTCTGTTGGTGTCTGCTACCCTCAGTCTGCTGCCCCAGCACACAACAGCAAACATGATAGCACTGGCCACCACAGACTCGTAGAACATCCTCGGCATCGTCTGGCAGATGTTAAAGGACCTCAGTCTCCTCAGGAAATAGAGATGGGTATAGGGAGGTGAGAGGAAATAAGGAGATTGGTGAATTTCAGATTGATTAAAACTTTAGCCCAAGTTCCATTCATGGGTTTAATATGTAGCATGGAGTTTTTTTGGGGAAAATGCTGCATTAGAAGTGTTGATTTGTGATTGAGGCTTTAATCGTTCTTCACTTCTTCAAATTTAGACTATGCTTACATGCTGTATGATGTTTGTTATATTTCTCGTATGTTTTGAAGGTAACCAACAGAAAATATCCCAAGCTGAAAGAAGTTGATGATGTATTAGGTGGTGCTGCAGCGTGGGAAAACGTTGACTCTACAGCAGGTATGACGTGCAAGTCATATTTGAAATGAAGAACCACAATAACATTATACAATGAAGTGGTTGTGGATATCCTGAGTTTTAATAGCAATTCAGAAGGAATGCTGCTACATAAATTGCAGCTAGTTGATGTTTTACCATTTTTATTTGAATATTTCTAAATCAATTTATTCAACAAAATTTAATTGTGTTGACTTTACATTTGGTTGCTTGTATATTCAGTTAATGGGCTTGTAGATTTTTTAACTTCCAAAATGGAAAGTTTAATCAATCTATGTTGGAGATTTATTTCTTTTCAAGCTTTTCATTCCAGAAATTTGATAACGTAAAGTTGAATTCTATTTGTTCAAGTTCCATTTCAATAATAAATATTATCTCGAATAATATAGGTTCAATACTTAGTGGTTATAGCCACTTTCCAGATGTTATGTTAAGTCTCAGGTAGGATGTAAAATATCATAGCTCAAGAGCATGAAAATTCATTTAGTGTCTCGATAATATTTATTTCTCAAGTTATACCACTGGGGGGGGAAAAAAACTGTTAACCCAGCTTTGTTCCTGAGGTTTCTTTAATTACTCAGACATGCAGTGAGGAATAGGCCCTCTGGTCCTCCAAGCCTTGCTGCCAGCAACCCCAAATTTAACTCCAGACTAATCATGGGATAATATACTATGACCAATTAACCAACTAACTGGTACGTCTTTGGACTGTGGGAGAAAACCTGAGCACCCGGAGGAAACCTCTGTGGGGAGGACATAAAAGAGGGCACGGGGATTGAACTCCAAGCTCCAGAAAATCCTGAGCTGTAATAGTGCCACACTAACTGTGGTGCTATCGTGGTGGGCATATATCCACTGCTCCACTGTAGTCAATAAAAGAGTGATTATTATTTGTTGAAACACATGAACTTGTGAAGTGTTAAATCATGTTTTTTTTTCCTTTATTGCAATGAAGGAAAAGGGTGGGGAATTTCTCTCTGTTTTGTGCTTGAGATTTTCTGCTTGTATAAACAGAAAAATGTGAGTACGCTTTCCAATTTTTTCTCTAGCATTTTCATGTTAGAGATTTGCATTATCCCATTCCTCCCTCTAATCCTTTTAATTTACTGGTCAGTAGGTGAAGGATAATTTGTTTTGCAATTACATTGATAGAATCATGTTGATAAAGTAAGTTTAGACAGGTAAAAATAACTAAGCCATACCAATTAGGGCTTTCATTATTCATAGAGAAGTAGATGAGCTTCAACTGCTAAACATAGACTTTATTTCTTTAACAAGATTAATTTTCTCTCCATTTTTTGCAGAGCCATGTCCCAAATGTGAACATCCTCGGGCATATTTCATGCAAATACAAACCCGATCTGCTGATGAACCTATGACCACATTTTACAAGTGCTGTAAACCAGGATGTGGACATCGGTGGAGAGATTAAAACTGCTGTATGGCAGCTGCTGACTAAGTTTTGTAAGAATGCATTTTTAGTTGTATCGAAATGCTTCTACAGAAAATCGAACTTTCAGCAATAATTAATATATCTGATAATGTTTATCGAAATTCATTTAAGTTGTAATTCAATGGTAGTTAGGCCATTTTAATCTTCAACTGTATGTAGTAGTTGACAGTTTTTTTTCCTGATACTTCAACACGTATTTAACTGTCTTTCATGCAGTTTTCCTCACTTTATTGAGTGATTTAAATTTCTTTGAAGGATCCTGATATCTTGTTAAGAATTATAAATGGAAAAAGTCAAACTTCTGTTGTTGTATTGCATACTTTCTTTGTGATGATCACTGGGTCCTGAATAAAAATGAATTTAGAGTCAGAATCGAAGAAATGTGTAGCCCAGATGCCAGCCAAAAAGTAAACTACTCAAATTCATTAGCTATAGCCTTGAAGATTATGGCTCAAGTTCTTCCAAGGAGTTTAAATGTGCATGTTTCAACCTTCAAAGTTGAGTTTCTTGTCATATGCACGAGTGCAGTGACAAACTAATGGCAGCATCACAGGTATACATCTTCTAAGCAGCATTCATGAGGATAAACTAATGTAAATTATAAACTTCCTTAACATAAAACATTTTAAAAATCCATTTTAGTATTGCTAAACTATAGTGATAAAGATCTTGCTGATTGGTTCAAGAACTGAATGGTTAAGGGCAGTGGCTGTTCCTGAACCTGGGGGTGTAGCACTTCAGGCCTCTGATGGTAGCTGCAAAAAGATGGGTATCTTTGATTTTAGATGTTGCCTTCTTGAGGCAGCACCTGTGGATACTATCAGTGGTGGGGAGGGTGTCCCTGTGACGTATTGAACATAGTTCACCACTCGCTGCAGCTTCTTGTGTTCCTAGATTTTTCCATTGCCATTCTGGATCATGATGCAACTAATCAAGATATTTCCAACAGTACGTTGTAAAAGTTTGTTAACAGTGTTCATTAATCACCTACTAGGGTAAAGATGTTGCCATACTTTTCTTATTTTATTATTAGTTAATTACTTTCATGATACAGTGAAAAGCTTGTGTAGCATGTTGTTTATACAGATCATAGCACAGTGCATTGAGTTACAATAAGGTAAAACAGTGCCAATGCAGAATAAAGTAAAAGCGACCCAAAAATGCACTGTGAGTAAATGATAGTGTAAGATCATAATAAGGTAGATTATGAAGCCAGGAGTCCATCTTATACAAGAGGTCTGCTCAAGAGTCCAATAATATTAGGATAGAAGCTGTCCTTGAGCCTGCTGGTGTGTGCTTTTAGGTTTCTGTATCTTCTGCCCAGTGGGAGAGGGGAGTAGAGATAATGTCAGGGGTGGGTGGGACCTTTGATTATGTTGGCTGATTTACTGAGGCAGAGAGAAGTGTAGGTGGTCCATAGAGGGGAGGCTGGTTCCCATGATGTGCTGAGCTGTGTTAACAACTCAACTCTGCAGGGGTTTTTTTTTGCAGTCAAGTGCAGAACAGAGGCTATACCAAGACCAAACAGAACCTTTTCTCTAGTGCATCAATAAAAATGATTAGGGTTGATGGGAACATGCCAAACTTCTTTTACCCCCCCGAGGAACTAGAGGCATTGATGAACTTTTTATGGCCATAACATCAACATGGCTTATGATTACATCTATGTGATGGCCCGGGAAAAATCATCCAATATATTAACATGCAGGAATTTAAAGCTGCTGCTTCTCTCCATTGTAATTTCACCCTCCCCCTTCCTGAAGACAACAATCAGCCCTTTAGTTTTGCTGCCATTGAGTGAGAGTTTGTCTATAACAGAGCTCAACCAAGTAAGTCAAATCATTACCACCTGTGATTCATCCAACAACAGAAGTGTCGTCAAGTTCAAAGATGACATTGGATCTGTTCTTAGTCATACAGTCGTGTATGTATAGGAAGTAGAGCAGGGGGCTAAGCGTGCAGTCTTGAGCTGCCTGTATGCTGATGGTCAGCAAAGAGGAGATGTTACCAATTCTCACTGATTGAGGTCCTGCCAATGAGGGAGCTGAGCAGCCAGTTGCAGAGGGAGGTACAGAGGCCGGGGTTCTGAAGCTTGATGATAAGTTTGAATGGGATGATTGTGTTGAACAGAAAGCTGCATTGATGAACATCAGCGTGCTGTACAAATTCCTGTTGTCTAAATGGTTCAGAGCAGAATCACCCTCTGATACCTGGATATTGGCCTCAGAGACTAAAATTACTGGGACATCCAGATACGTGGAGAATTGTGTAGGTGTATCATAGTTCTCCCTAACAAAACATACATAAAATCCATGGAAGTGATGGGTTGTTGCCACTTATACTGCCCAGTCTCCCTGTGTAGGAAGTTATATTGTGATTCCAGTTTAGTTTGTAATGCACTTACAACGATCATTGGAGATAGTACTTGGACTTCTTGTATAACTTTGGGTCATCAGCCGAAAACAGGACCGCAAAGGTAGTAACCTCTACCTGTGCCACGTGACAGTGAGTAGGAATAGAATGAGGTGGAGGGTAAATATGTGGCTGAGGGATTGGAGCAGGGGGCAGGGATTCAGATTTCTGGATCATTGGGACCTCTTTTGGGGCAGGTGTGACCTGTACAAAAAGGACAGGTTGCACTTGAATCCCAGGGGGACCAATATCCTGTTGGGGAGGTTTGCTAAGGCTACTGGGGAGAGTTTAAACTAGAATGTTGGGGGGTGGGAACCAAACTGAAGAGACTGGGGAAGAGGCAGTTGGCTCACAAATAGAGAAAGCTTGGAGACAGTGTGTGAGGGAGGACAGGCAGGTGATAGAGAAGGGATGCACTCAGACTGATGGTTTGAGATGTGTCTATTTTAACACAAGGAGTATTGTGAACAAAGCGGATAAGCTTAGAGCGTGGATCTGTACTTGGATCTATGATGTGGTGGCCATTACAGAGACGACAGGAATGGTTACTTCAAGTGCCGGGTTTTAGATGTTTCAGAAAGGACAGGGAGGGAGGCTAAAGAGGTGGGGGCGTGGCACTGTTGATCAGAGATAGTGTCACGGCTGCAGAAAAGGTGGATGTCATGGAGGATGGAGGGATTGTCTACGGAGTGTCTGTGGGTGGAACAGGAAGGGGTCAATAATTCTACTGGGTGTTTTTTATAGGCCGCTTAATAGTAACAGGGATATTAAGGAGCAGGTAGGGAAACAGATCCTGGAAAGGTGTAATAATAACAGAGTTGTCATGATGGGAGATTTTAATTTACCAAATATGGATTGGCATCTCCCTAGAGCAATGGGTTTAGATGGGGTGGAATTTGTTAGGCGTGTTCAGGAAGGTTTCTTGACACAATATGTAGATTAGCTTCCAAGAGGAGAGACCGTACTTGATTTGGTATTGGGAAATGAACCTGGTCAGGTGTCAGATCTCACAGTGGGAGAGCATTTTGGAGCTAGTGATCACAATTCTATCTCCTTTACAATAACATTGGAGAGAGATAGGAACAGACAAGTTAGAAAAGTGTTTGATTGGAGTGAGGGAAATTATGAGGCTATCAGGCAGGACCTTGGAAGCTTAAACTGGGAACAGATGTTCTCAGGGAAAGGTATGGAAAAAATGTGGCAAATGTTCAGGGATATTTGTGTGGAGTTCTGCATAGATACATTCCAATGAGACAGGGAAGTTGTGGGAGAGTACAGGAACCATGGTGCACAAAGGCTGTAGTACGGGTGTGATTGATAAGTTCGTGGCCTACGGTAGAAGGAGATGAGTTATACAGCTCTTGTTACATGCATATGCAATTTAACTCTTTGAGTGATTATGCAGAAAGTTTGAAGTTAATAACTCATCTCCTTCTACCTTAGGCCACAAACTTATCAATCACCCTTGCTGTGGGCATTTTCTGCAGGTCCAAGATCCATGTGCTCCACGACCGCTGGACTAAGTGTCTAAATGTAGGAGGGGACTATGTTGAAAAATAAATGTGCTAGGTTTTCTAAAATTGACTCCTTCTACCTTGGGCCATGAACTTATCAGTCACCCCTAGTAAATCTATTCAAGAAGAAAAGAAAAGTTTAGGAAAGATTCAGAGAGTTAGGTAATGTTAGAGATCTAGATGATTATAAGGGTAACAGGAAGGAGCTTAAGAAGGAAATTAGGAGAGCCAGAAGGGGCCATGAGAAGGCCTTGGTGGGCAGGATTAAGGAAAACCCCAAGGCATTCTACAAGAATATGAAGAGCAAGAGGATAAGACATGAAAGAATAGGACCTATCAAGTGTGACAGTGGGAAGTGTGTATGGAACTGGAGGATATAGCAGAGGTACTTAATGAATACTTTACTTCAGTATTCACTGTGGAAAAGGATCTTGGTGATTGTAGGGATGACTTGCAGCGGACTGAAAAGCTTGAGCATGTAGATATTAAGAAAGAGGATGTGCTGGAGCTTTTGGAAAGCATCAAGTTGGATAAGTTGCGGGGACCGGATGAGATGTACCCCAGGTTACTGTGGCAGGTGAGGGAGGAGATTTCTGAGCCTCTGGTGATGATCTTTGCATCATCAATGGGGACGGGAGAGTTTCTGGAGGATTGGAGGGTTTCAGATGTTGTTCCCTTATTCAAGAAAGGGAGTAGGGATAGCCCAGGAAATTATAGACCAGCGAGTCTTACTTCAGTGTTTGGTAAGTTGATGGGGAAGATCCTAAGAGGCAGGATTTATGAACATTTGGAGAGGTATAATATGATTAGGAACAGTCAGCATGGCTTTGTCAAGGGCAGATTGTGCCTTACGAGCCTGATTGAATTTTTTGAGGATGTGACTAAAAACATTGATGAAGGAAGAGCAATAGATGTGTATATGGATTTCAGTCAGGCATTTGATAAGGTACCCCATGCAAGGCTTATTGAGAAAGTAAGGAGGCATGGGATCCAAGGGGACATTGCTTTGTGGATCCAGAATTGGCTTGCCCACAAAGGGCAAAGAGTGGTTGTAGACGGTCATATTCTGCATGGAGGTCAGTGACCAGTGGTGTGCCTCAGGGATCTGTTCTGGGACTCTTACTCTTCGTGATTTTTATAAGTGACCTGGATGAGGAAGTGGAGGGATGGGTTAGTAAGTTTGCTGATGACACAAAGGTTAGAGGTGTTGTGGATAGTGTGGAGGGTTGTCAGAGGTTACAGCGGGACATTGATAGGATGCAAAAGTGGGCTGAGAAGTGGCAGATGGAGTTTAACCCAGGTAAGTGTGAAGTGGTTCATTTTGTTAGGTCAAACATGATGACAGAATATAGTATTAATGGTAACACTCTTGGTAGTGTGGAGGATCAGAGGGATCTTGGGGTCTGAGTCCATAGGACATTCAAAGCAGCTGTGCAGGTTGACTCTGTGGTTAAAAAGGCATATGGTGTGTTGGCCTTCATCAATCGTGGAATTGAATTTAGGAGCCGAGTGGTAATGTTGCTGCTATATACGACCCTGGTCAGACCCCACTTGGAGTACTGTGCTCAGTTCTGGTCACTTCACTACAGGAAGGATGTGGAAACCATAGAAAGGGTGCAGAGGAGATTTACAAGGATGTTGCCTGGATTGGGGAGCATGCCTTATGAAAACAGCTTGAGTGAACTTGGCCTTTTCTCCTTAGAGTGAGGGAAGATGAGTGGTGACCTGATAGAGGTGTATAAGATGATGAGAGGCATTGATCGTGTGGATAATCAGAGGCTTTTTCCCTGGGTTGAAATGGCTGCCACAAGAGGGCACAGGTTTAATGTGCTTCAGAGTAGGTACAGAGGAGATGTCAGGGGTAAGTTTTTTACACAGAGTGGTGAGTGCTCGGAATGGGCTGCTGGCAATGGTGGTGGAGGCAGATATGGTAGGGTCTTTTAAGAGACTTTTGGATAGGTACATGGAGCTTAGAAAAAGAGAGGGCTATGGGTAACCCCAGTAATTTCTAGGGTAGGGACGTGTTCGGCACAACTTTCTGGGCTGAAGTGCCTGTATTGTGTCGTAGGTTTTCTATGTCCTATGTTCTAACACCACAGATCTAGCCCAGAGTAGATTATGAATCTCCTGGATCATTCATGGCTTTTGGTTGGGGAAGAATCAGAATATGTTTGTGGGAACACTTCCATCAATGCATGTCTTTATGGAATCAGTGATGACTGTGGCATATTCATTTAGGTCTGCTGACAAATTGTTGAACGTGTTCTAGTTCACTAACTTGAAGGAAGCCTGAATGCCTGCTGCCTAACTCTTCATCGCCCTTTGAAGCGTCATTCTTCATAAATTGTAACAGTAACTCCATTACTCTTTGGGTAAAAATCCATTTCTCTCTCTAATTCTTTGAAATACAGTAGCTGAAATCCATATCCTTTATTTGGTGAAAGGAAATAGTTTTCATTCACCCTGTCTTGGTTTCATACACCTGAATTATCCTTCGTTCCGGGTTTTTCATAACTAATCTTCTAACCCCTGGTAAATTTCTGCACAGTTCAACAGTACAATTACATGTTCCTGTAGGATGGTGATCGGATTACATACAGTTCACCAGCTGTGCCTCAAACTGATCTCCACGGTTATAGTATGATTCTCCTGCTTTTGTATTCCATGCCTTAACTGATAGCGAGTAGAATCCTACATCAGAATATTGTATCATTTCTTAATGCATGCATTACTAAATGACAATAAAGAGGACTACGTGTCTTCATAATCTAATAAGCATCAGGATTATTATTAGTGGCAGCTTTATTAGGTACACCTGTACAACTGCCCGTTAATGCAAATATCTATTCAGCCAATCATGTTACGATAAGTCAATGCATAAAATCATTCAAACATTGTCAAGAGGTTCAGCTGTTGTTCAGACTGAACATCAGAATGGAGAAGAAATGTGATCTAAGTGACATTGACCGTGGAATGATTGTTCGTGCCAGACAGAGTGGTTTGAGTATCTCAGAAACTGCTGATATCCTGAGATTTTCACACACATCTTCTAGAGTTTATACAGAATAGTGTGATAAACAAAAATAGAAAAAAAATGCAGTGAATGATGGTACTGTGGGTAAAAGTGCCTTGTTAATCAGAGAGGTCAGAGGAGAATGGCCAGACTGATATAAGTTGACAAGAAGGTGACAGTAACTCAAGACAATCACACACATTACAACAGTGGTCTGCAGAAGAGCATCTTTGAATGCACAACACATCAAGCTTTGAAGTGGATGGGATACAGCAGCAGGAGACCATGAACATACACTCAGTAGCCACTTTATTGGGTATAGGAAATCACTCAATGTATGTCGTGAAATTTATTTTGCAGCAGCAGGACAGTGCAAGGCATAATGATTACTGTGAGTTGCAAAACAAATAATGAGATAGTATCACACATAAAAGTTGCTGGTGAACGCAGCAGGCCAGACAGCATCTCTAGGAAGAGGTGCAGTCGACGTTTCAGGCCGAGACCCTTCGTCAGGACTGCCAATGAGATAGTATTCATGGATTGTTCAGAAACTTGATGGAGAAGTTGACCCTAACATGAGTGAGGTCTATATTTGTTGTGGATCAAATGCTTGATCCACAGTTGTTCCTGTACCTTCAGGGCTTGATAGGAGTGCATGTCAAAATCCTGATTCAATTATATGCCTTAAAATTAAATTATCTGATCAGGTAAAATACATGATCCTTCAAGTTCACAATGATATAACCCAATTTACTCAGACTTATCAGCTTGGGCTTCAACCTTGCAAAGGTTCTGTGAACTTGTTCCACAAGCAAATTCTCCTTCAATGAGACAAAAACTATACCGAATTCAAGATTACTAATCCCACGTACCTGGAATACTGCCTTAATGTCTGTCATTCAGTAGAAATTATATCCATGTTGACAAAGTGTTTTCTTTGAGAGGTTGGTCATGAAGCATATCAACAATTGCCTGAGGAGTGAATTGGATCCACTTTAATATGCCTACTGTCACAACAGGTCAACGGCAGATCCCATTTCATTGGCTCATCACTCTGCTCTGGAACATCTGGACAATGATGATGCATACATTAGGATACTCTTCATTGACAACAGCTCAGCATTCAACGCTATCATCCCCTCAAAACTAATCACTGAGCCCCAAGACCCAGGCCTCAATAGATTTTTGTGCAACTGGATCCTTAATTTCCTCACTTGCAGACTGTAGTCAGTACAATTGGCAACAACTCTTCCACAATCAGCATCAGCACAGGTGCACCACAAAGCATATGCTTAGATCCCTGCTCTACTTCCTTTACACTTATGACTCAAGATAAATATGGCTCCTATGCCATATTTAAGTTACTGATGACACCGCTGGTGTTGGCTTAATCAATGATGGTGATGAATCAACATATACGAGGGAGACTGAAAATCTGGAGTGTCACATTAACCTCTGATTCAAAGAGCTGATTATTGACTATAGGAGGAAGAAACTAGAGTTCTATGAGCCAGTCCTCATTAGGGGATTGGAGGTGACAAGGTCAGAAACTCTGAATTCCTTGGCATTATCATATCTGAAGATTATCTCTGAGACCAGCATGTAAGTGCCATTACAAATAAGGTATGACAGCGCCAGTGTGGAAGTTGCAGTAAGACAAAGTTTAAAGACAACATCCAGGTGAGGATGACTGCGGCAGGGTGTAATCATATCCAGACTTGGGAGACCTTTGAAATGAGACTGCCTGCTTACTGTAGACAGATAGGTGAGAATGACTGGCAGTGTGGCATCAACTGAGAGAACATAGCTTCCCTTTCTAGGTAGGGGTGCCAGAGACAGATGAGATATGAATAACAAACACCCGACTATTAAGGGACAATTGCTTTATTAACTTCAAATAGTGATAGTCACCTTGAAGTTTATACTGACTTTTAGCACGTCTACTTTAAATGGCAAGTAAGGAATATGAACATATAAAATTTAGCAAACAATCAATATCCATAACTGACAAGTCAATTCTGCATAAAAATAGTAGTTCTCAGAACAGTGTGGGTGACTGGAACCATGCTCTTCTCCTTGTACACAAGTGCATTATAAATATGTTTGAGTCATAAGAGGGCATGGGTTCTGGACCCAGTTATCTTAATTATTTTATTTTATTATTGACAATGATAGCTCCACCAACATGGCTAAACCTTTTTTATTATATGGGAGAAAGGAATTCAGCCTGGTAGCCGATCAGGTTGCTCATATTTGAGCAAAGGACTGAGTCTGCTGCTGGAACGCGAATTTCCTCCCACGTGGAGTAATCAAGGTGCACCAACACCTTAGTTGCTGACATTGGAAAGCTGCAGTGTTAAAAAGAAAGGTTGCTGTTTCCAGGTTGTGTCCTGCGTGAGGTCGTCGTGGTCCCAGTTGTGTACCACGCTAGGTTGTCGTGATCTGGATTGTATCTTGCATGAGATTAACATGATCTAGGTTGGATCCTGCACAGATAGATAGATAGATACCACACCCTGCTGTCGCAGACACCCCGTGCAATACAGCCATCACTTCTTATCTGGATGGTGTGAATGTGCACCAATTACTGTCTAATATTTCGGTAAATTCTTGAACTACCATCTTATCAGTGTGAACTTGTATATCTTGTAAATCTTGTCATCTTCGACTTGTAAATCTTATTTTTAAGGTAACTTTTTATTATTTCTTACTTCTCATCTATTGTTTGTATATCTGTGCACTTATAATGCTACTGTGACACTGTAATTTCCTTTGGGATCAATAAAGTATCTATCAGTCTGTCTGCCTATCTATCTGTTAGCTTGTGGTGCACCTGTGCTGATGGAGATTGTGGATATGTTGATGCCAATATGAACAAAATGGGATCAGTGAGGAAATTGAGGATCCACTGCACAAGGAGGTATTGAGGCCAATATCTTGGACCTTATTGATTAGTTGGAGGGGTGATGGTATTTAATACAGAGCTGTAGTCAATAAAGAGCATCCTGATGTATGCACCTTTGCTGTCCAGATATTCCAGGGTTGAGTGAAAAGTCAATGAGATGGCATCTACTATGCCAGTAGAGAAACTGGAGTGGATCTAAGTTGTTTCTCAGACAAGAGTTGATATGTTTCATCACCAACCTCTCGAAACACTTCATCATTGTAGATGTATCTGCTACTGGACAATAGTCATTAAGGCAGGTTACCACATTCTTCTTAGGCACCAGTATAATTGATGCTTCTTCAAGCAGGTGGGTTCCTCAGAGTGCCGAAGATCTCAGTGAACACTCCAGCCAGTTGATCAGCACAGGGGTCTTTAGCAATTGACAAGGTACCCTGTCTGGGCCGGATGTTTTTCAGGGTTCACCCTCCTGAACGCTGCTTGCACTTTGGTTTTAGGGACTGAAATGACAGTATCATCTGGGGCAGTGGGAGTTCATGATGTTTCCTCCATGTTTTGACGGTCAAAGCGAACATAGCAGGCACTGAGCCCGTCTGGATGCAAAGCCATGTCACTTGATTTAACTTTATAAGAGGTGGTGGCATTCAAGCCCTGCCAAAACTGTTGAGCATCGTTCATTGATTCAAGCTTAGTCCAGAATTGCCATTTCATCTATGAGATGGCTTTCCAGTGATGATACCTAGACCTCTTGTAACTTTCTAAGTCACCAGATTTAAATGCCATTGATCTGGCCTTCAGCAGATTGCAAATCTCATGGTTTGTGCACATCACATAGCAGCTGAATTTTTTTTACTTAAAATCCTGCATCCTTGCAGCTGGTGCCAGTGTAAACATTTACACTGAATCTTCTTATGCTGTGGGAGTAGCACATGACACTGGACAATTATGACATTTTTGAAAAGGGTTTCTTGCCTCTTTGGAACTCTGATAAAATAAGGTGAACTAACTGTGAAGCTTTTCTTACTTTTCAATTACTTACTACAATTGTTATAAACTAGATGGTTCATACTAACAGGAAGGAGGAAATAACTAGAGGGAACAAATGAGCAGACTCCTTGCAACGGCAGAACTTTATGTCTACATAAGCACTCCAGTATGATCAGGCTGCTAATACTTAGCAAAATTTTTTGATGAACTAGTAAAATTACAGCATGACACGTCAGAGGCTGAAAAGACTTTGTGGACTGAAGCACACTACGTACAAGACTATAAAGGATGGTGGGTATAATTGAAAGTGAAGTTCACAACCATAACAAGAAAAGTAGCAGCAACTGTATGATTTGCCAGACATAATCCTGAAAGACACTGCTGGTATCTGCCCCAGGGTTCATTCGTGCACCTCTAAATGAATTTATGCAGTTACCCAAATGTACCGATTGTGATTATGTACTTGTTACTTCGTTGTTATCTCCGTGGCTAAAAGCTTATCCAACTCAGAAATGATGCTGGGACTGTTGCTAATTTTGATTATGAGAATTTATTCCTTGGTTTGGGATCCCTGAAAACAATCTCAAGTGATAGCAGTACTCACTTTACAGGTAAAGTTACATGTTAATGAAAGCTTTGTAGTGTAAGCATCATTTCACCTGCCCTTGCCACTCTCAATCATACCAGGCAGCTGAAAGACAAAGTGGGGCCCTGAAATGCAGGTTTAGCTAAATTGCTTGACAAGATCGAGCTAAAGTGGCCAGAGGTGTTTCCCCTGGCCCTCATGACAATGTGTTGCACAATCTAGAATATAGCTTCCCTTTACACAGTAGTGGGTACCAGAGACAGATTAGAAAAATATGGAAGGATGTGAAATACACCAAACAACTAAGGGACAATTGCTTTACTAACTTCAAGATATCATTGGTTGTCAGCTAGACACACACAAAATGCTGGAGGAACTCAGCAGGCCAGACAGCATCTATGCAAAAAAAATACAGTCGACATTTCGGGCCAAGACTGATGAAGGGTCAAGTTCATTTCCCAGAACCAAACTTGCTGTATACAAATTAATGCTTCCTTCAAATGAATTTAACAAATACTCACCTTATATAATTGATTCACAAACTGTTGCTAATTGGAGGCTTTTTTTTTGCACTTTGCAAATATACCAATATATAATTTGTTCCATCTACTCCTGATTGCTTTGGGGGTTTAGTACATACTTTGCCCCACTTTATTCCTTAGTTCAATTTATACAGGCCTTCCTATGGTTATGATGGCCAACCTAATATCACTGAGCTCCCATAATAATAAATTCAAAAGGTCTGATGTACTTCTACAAACTGCAGAATTAGTTTCCGCTCTCTCCACTTTTGTAATTGTTATTTCTTATCAAGTTAATACACTTTGATGCAATTCACTACAAAAGAGAAATTATTGCCATAGCGATTTTGTATATTTTATAACTTAAGGACAAGGTCAACTAATGGGACATGCAAAAATGAAATCTGTTCAATAATGTTTGAATCTTCAAATTAATGATCTGATCATCTTCATGGAATAAAATTCTAGCACTTTAGGTCCAGCAACAATATGTAAATTGTGAGAAAACAAGAGTGTTCATTTTGGAATTTGTAATTCGTAATTCTAGTGTTTTGATAAGATTAAGATCAAAACAGAATAGTGCTATCAGCATTTATTAGCTTCCAAGGTGTAAATACTTATACATAATACATGAATATACATATTTTAATTTGTACCCAATGTTACAGAAAAAATAGACATTGCAAGGCATAATCTAACAAAAAGCTTTGCATAATATACACAGCCTCTTAAATTAACAAAAATATCAAAATGTATTAGAAGATTTACACACCAGACAGATAAGTACTACTCATTTCAAAAGAAAAGGACATGAAGTAAATTATTCACCGGTATGCAAAACAAACAACAGCATTTAAAGAAAATTTATCCTTCATTTCTATTGTCTACCCCATGCTTTGGAGTTGTGGCTTTATATTGCTGACTTGTACAAAAAGTAATTAAATCAGTCAAGACTAATTTAAAATGGAATTTTCAAACTTTTCTGACACAGAAGCCCTTAGAAGGTCCTCTTGCGATTATGTGATATGTTTTTAAATAGGCCCTCTTTCAAAAAGAATCCAATACTTAACAATCACACAGGGAACCTACTTGTGAAACTCATTTAAATTGTCAGATCAGCAAATTAAAATACTGCATCAGATATTAATCCTGTACCTGCAGCTTCATCATAGTTGGAAAGATCTGCTTACTCCTGTATAACAGAATTATTAAATATTGGTGTAAATATGCATGAGTTATTGATGAATAACATTAAAAATCAAACAATCCATACTTAAAACTGGCTGTAATTTTGAAAAAGGGAATTGTTTCAATCTTGGTCTTCATTTTACAAGTGATCCTGCATGCAACATATAATGTAAATTAAAGTGATATAAACATGTGACCTATGTGCAAATGACCTACTGATATATCCTTCCAATGATTTACTCATGAACTGACAGGGACTTAAATCTAAGTAAATTTGCTCAATATTTTGACATTGCTAACAATTGTGATGACATCAGAAACAATGAATAAAAATTTGAGATATTGGTAATATATTTATTTAGAAGTGCTTAATGCTTTCCAACTAGCAACAACTGTAGCATCTCATCAAGTAGTTTGTTTTAACCCAAAAGGTGGTTACAGTGGATGCATTAAGCCACAGCATATTAGGTAGGATAAAGTCAACCACATGCATAATCCTCCCTGTGCACTCTGAAAAATTAATGCATTCTTCTATTACATTTGTATTCCAGTAACCTATTTTTAAAGCAGAAAAACATTTAATACTTCTTGTAAGTTCATGATGCATAATAGAGACAATAAATAAAAGTGCAAATTTACATATGCAGCAAAGTCTTAGCAAAGGCAATACTTGCAAGCTGCATGTGTAGATATTTTACTACATTTATATTCTGAACATGTCAAAGATTTCTGCACTGTACAGTATTTCCAAACACTACTATAAAGAACATTCATGAAGATCCTGATAGTCATCCTTAACAGACAATATTCCTCAAATCTGGAAAAAAAACATTCTTTGGATCCACAAAATCTAAGCTACACATTTAGACAGAAAGCTTACAGGTGATGTTATTTTTTTAAAAAAATATCCTCTATTCAAGTTCCATTAAAATGATTTTGATTGACGCAAGTGTACTATAATCACAATAACACACCTTTCATGGCTCAGAACCTTTTCATGTTAAACTAAACTAGAACTGCAACAATAAAATACTTTCAAAACCATAGTACAGCTCTTTAAAAACATTTAATCTCTTCAAAATAAATAATATTTTTCTTAAATTGGCCTTCATTTTAAGCTTGGTATCTTTCCCAGCAACTACCAACTGTTTAGAAATTCAGACTTGATAGGTCTGTATCAGGAAAGATTTGGAAAAAAAGACACTGATTGCAAGTATTTAAATGACATGAATGCACATCATATTACAAAACACTTCCATGCATGTGCTCCCATTAAGCAGCAACCTGTGTCAGATGACAAAACATTTTTCCCTGGGGTTTAAAGTGTGCATTTTAATGTGTATTTTCTATAGAGCACATTATATTAAACTGTACATGTTGAATATAAACATCACAAAAATATTGCAGCAGTGGGCAATATTTTGGGACAAAAGGCTGACCGTTGAAAGATACCCTAAGTTAGATAGTCACTTTTAATTCTCAAACACTATTTAGCACAATAATCCACATCAATATTCAACTTGCTCAAAATTTTAAACTGAATATCATAAAAAGGTGCTAGCCATAGGGTTTCCTTTACTGGGAATTTCATAAGTTGAAGTGCAATGAAATATTGTTTTCTGATTTAAATTTGGACGAAAACCTTTCTACTGATACTATATTAATACATTAATAAATCTTCATCTTAATCATATACTCTGCAGATAAGGCATTCACAGTTTGTTGGACAGCACAAGACAATGCTGCATCATGTGTGTAAATAGAAACAAAAAGTTAATGTTAAGTTTATCTTTTTAAGGTCTGAACAGAGCCAGAATTGGCGTTAACACACACGCTTGTATGTATATATATAAGCTTTACAGTTTGGACAAGTATGCATCACATCCTTCAGGTCATCTATCAAACATGGGATTAAGCAGCAGCCCAGATCACACCTGAATCAAAAGAAAAAGAAAGATATGAAAGCTTTCTGCAACCATATATCAAATGACAATGATTTTCTAATACACATTATATAGTGGTATCAAATAAACAGGTGTCGTCAATTATGCTCATACCCTTATTAGAATTTAGACTTAAATGCCTCAGCCAAAGAAATCCATTCTTATAAAATTATAGAATTTTATTTAGTTATTCTCTAGGCAAAGTCACAAGTACAAATCAGAACACACTTATTGAAAGTGCTTTGGACTCATTTCTCCTTACTTCATCCCTGCCAAAAAAACAGTAATTTTACTGAACCAAGGCAATCTTTCAAATTACAAAGGACACTTCTGTGAAACTTGCTGTAGATTATGACATAGTCAGGTTATGATATGTACCATGTTATCGTGAAATCATCACTGTCAACTAATGCAACTAAATGAGGATCTATAGGTGTGTTAAACAGTAAAACCAAAATTTTAAGACATTGCAAAATAATCTTCCTATAAGCTCCAGAATTGCACATATTTTTTCAAATACCTAAGTACTACATGGTAAAACCAAAGATCCAGTTTAAACAGTAGGTCACATTCTGGCATGCATTTCTACCATAGCATTTTGGTAAGATTCTGAAAGAAACCACTCTGGAGTATAGAGAAAGGAAGGCCTGCCACAACTGGAAACACAAAATACTCCGCAGATGCTGAGGTCAAAGCAACACTCAACACGCTGGAGGAACTCAGCAGGTCGGGCAGCATCCGTGGAAACGATCAGTCAACATTTCGGGATGGAATCCTTCGTCAGTTCTGAAGAGGGAAGGGGCAGAGGCCCTATAAAGAAGGTGGAGGGAGGGTGGGAAGGAGAAGGCTGGTAGGTTCCAGGAGAAAAACCAGTAAGGGGAAAGATCAAGGGGTGGGGAAGGGGAAGCAGGGAGGTGATAGGCAGGAAAGGTGAAGAAGGAATGGGGGAAAACACAATGGGTAGTGGAAGGAGGCGGAACCATGAGGGAGGTGATAGGCAGCTGGGGGAGGGGGCAGAATGAAATAGGGATAGGGGAAGGGAGTGGGATGAAATTACTGGAAGTTGGAGAATTCTATGTTCATACCAAGGGGCTGGAGACGACCTAGACGGTATATGAGGTGTTGCTCCTCCAACCTGAGTTTAGCCTCATCATGGCAGTAGACGAGGCCATGTATGGACATATCTGAATGGGAGTGGGAAGCAGAGTTGAAGTGGGTGGCTACTGGGAGATCCTGTCTGTTTTGGCGGACGGAGCAGAGGTGCTCGACGAAGCGGTCTCCCAATCTGCATCAGGTTTCCCCGATGTAGAGGAGGCCGCACCGGATGCAATAGATGACCCCAACAGACTCACAAGTGAAGTGTTGCCTCACCTGAAAGGACTGTTTCGGGCCCTGAATGGTGGCAAGAGAGGAGGTGTAGGGACAGGTGTAGCACTTACGCTTACAGGGTAAGTGCCGGGTGGGTGATCCGTGGGGAGGGACTGATCCCTGCGGAAAGCGGAGAGGAGTGGAGAGGGAAAGATGAGCTTAGTGGTGGGGTCCCGTTGAAGGTGGCGGAAGTTGCGGAGGATAATGTGCTGCTGGATCCAGAGGCTGGCGGGGTGGTAGATGAGGACAAGGGGAACTCTGTCCCTGGTGTAGTGGCAGGAGGATGGGGTGAGGGCTGAAGTGCGGGAAATGGAGAAGATGCCGGTGAGGGCATCATTGATGACGGCAGAAGGGAAACCACGATCCTTAAAGAAAGAGGACACTTGAGATGTCCTGGAACAGAAAGCCTCATCCTGGGAGCAGATGCAGCAGAGACAGAGGAACTGGGAATAGGGAATGGCATTCTTCCATGTGGCAGGGTGGGAAGAGGTATAGTCGAGGTAGTTATGAGAGTCAGTGGGCTTGTAGAAGATGTCAGTGGACAGTCTGTCTCCAGAGATGGAGACCGAGAGATCGAGAAGGGGGAAGAAGCGTCCAAGATAGACCAAGTGAATTTGAGGGCTGGGTAGAAGTTTGAAGTAAAGTCGATGAAATTGACGAGCTCAGCATGGGTGCAGGAAACAGCACCAATGTAGTCATCAACGTAGCAAAGGAAAAGTTGGGGAGCAGTACCAGAATAGGTTTGGAGCACAGACTGTTCCACATAACCAACAAACAGGCAGGCATAGCTGAGATCCATGCGAGTGCCCATATCTATTGCATCCGGTGTGGCCTCCTCTACATCGGTGAAACCCAACGCAGATTGGGGGACCGCTTTGTCGAGCACCTCCGATCTGTCCGCCACAACAGACAGGATCTCCCGGTTGCCACCTACTTCAACTCTGCTTCCCATTCCCATCCGAATATGTCCATACATGACCTCCTCTACTGCCATGCTGAGGCTAAACTCAGGTTGGAGGAGCAACACCTCATATACTGTCTAGGTAGTCTCCAGCCCCTTGGTATGAACACAGAATTCTCCAACTACCGGTAATTCCCTCCCACTCCCTTCCCCTAACCCTATTTCACTCTGCCCCCTCCCCCAGCTGCCTATCACCTCCCTCATGGTTCCACCTCCTCCTACTACCCATTGTGTTTTCCCCTATTCTTTCTTCACCTTTCCTGCCTATCACCTCCCTGCCTCCCCTCCCCCACCCCTTGATCTTTCCCCTTACTGGTTTTTCACCTGGAACCTACCAACCTTCTCCTTCCCACCTTCCCCCCACCTTCTTTATAGGGCCTCTGCCCCTTCCCTCTTCAGTCCTGACAAACGGTTCCGGCCCGAAACGTTGACTGATCGTTTCCACGGATGCTGCCCTGACCTGCTGAGTTCCTCCGGCGTGTTGTGACTGCCACAACTGGAGAATGCTGATAGTCAAAATCAGTGAAAGATTAATGTTAATCTTACAACACAGGACACCATTGTTCAGTGTTCGTTCTTTCAAAGAGAAATTGTTCCATTACTTAAATAATATTAGTTACGGGGATAAAAAACACTTTGCAAATCTGGGTGGCATAAGAAATCACAAAATTGATGCAGGAGCTCTGTGGCTGCCTCTAGGTGGACACAGGAATTCCATTCTATTAATTTCCTAATTGTATGCAGGATTCTCTTATTCCTACATGGACAGAGTTATATCTGCAGAATAATAACATAGCTTAGTCATGTTGGTGAGTACTTGAAGATTACTGAGGGGAAAATAATTTGTCTAACGGCAGAGTAGTCAGGAGGATATCAGAACACGAGTTAGGCAAGCCAAGATGGAAATAGAAATTAGGCAAGATAAGAGCAAGATAAGATTAGGCAAAAGAACGCAAAAGAAATAAAAGTTGCAGAATAGTGTGGAAATATATTTGGAACTTTGAGATTTTTGTTCTACTTAAGTTTGTACTGTAACAAAATGGAACCTGTATAATCCCAGAGTACGTTGCTATGAGCTAAGTGTGTAGCAAAAGGCATACAATGTCTTGATCGTTGTTCATTGTGTAACTAAGGGGAGATTGATATATTACTGACCTCGAGTACTACAGTGGAGGAGTTGACCTCTAGAACAGATAATAGCCAAAGGACAGCCAGAAAACTTGTAATATAAACAAACTTTGTAGGCTATAAATCAGAAACAGCCTGTCATTTATGAGGAGTGAAGGTGTTTCTCCTTGCAAGTAATAAACATGTCTTTGAACAGATCCACTGTATTTTTTTTTGGTTCGCTGTCATAAGACCTAGCGAAAGGTACAGGACAATAGTTAATATTCAAAAAGAACAATAGTGCAAACATGCAAGAAAATATGAAAATAAGTAGAGAGGTTAAAGTTCATGAAATCAGAGGTCAGAAATTTCAAATGAATAGACCGTGGTAAAAAAAAATGAGAATTCTTAATGAGACTTGAAAACCTCAAGTCAATGTCACTTACCCCATAAAACAGCAGAAGAGGCAGAATAACGTATTCAATAAGCCTAGCTCATAAGTGATCTTGGTCGTAATAGCCTGCTGACAGTGAGGGCATACAGTCTGGACTGGTGCAGCTTGAAACATCTCCCCTTGCAGCACTGTCACTGTTGTTGCTGCACCTGGGGGAACTATAACAGTTGCTGTTTGTCCACTATGAGGGGGATAGTGCCCAGGAGGGGGTGGATAATGGCCAGGGGGTATAAATGGACCTGAAGGCGGGTACTGTCCAGCAGCTGGATAGTATCCTGTTAAGAAAAAAAAACAAGATTACCAATACATCAATAGCCTTATCTTTTAAACTTCAATTTCCTTTGTTCATGTAAATAAAATTTAAAAAATAAGTACGTTTGGTTACACAAGATGTCCTTCTTGTTGTCCACTGGGGTTACTTGCAATGACAGGAGCAGAGAGGTCACAGACACTATTAACCTTGGAGTGCTACCTACTGCAATAGCACAAAGATGGAGAAACAGTGGTGTTGCAGGTAGTATAGCTGTGTCACAGCTCCCAGCAGACCAGGCTCAATCCTGGCCGATGATGTTACGTGCAGAGTTTCTCTTTCTCACGGGTGTTCCAACTTGCTTTCATGTGCCAAAGATGTACTGGCTTTTAAGTTAGGTTGCCACAGTACTAACTTAGAGAGATATCAGATGACAGAATGGAGGTCTGATGAATGGAGATGACAGAACTGATGATAGAAAGAATAAGAAAATAAATGGGGGGGTGAGGGTTCAAATTTGGTTGCTCTGAGAGGCAGCTGAATTGACTCTGCCTGTATCATAAGGAAATATAAAGACAGGCCGTAGTGATAATTTAAAAGAATGTTGGTAGAGCTATAGAATTGGAACCAGTTGAAGCATTTGCTGAGCTGTCTTTTCTTTTAAAAAATTATACAACATTGCTAGAAAAGTACACTTCCCTTGGCAGAGATAAATAATTAATGGTAGCCTATATGAATAGAATGGGTTCAATAGCCCCTTCTTTGATATAGTATTTCTATGATTTAATCTGTGAAAATTCCAAGGTTGACATTTTCAAAATACTTCACTGGTCATTTTGTTACCCTGTTGATAATGTAATCAGTCTCACACTGTTCTGCATATTCTTTCCCTTATACAATGTTCTTTAAAGGGGATTAAACATTAGATTTTAAATGAAAGTGTAATTCTTACTGGAGTTCAGTTCGCCGTTTATATAAAACTAGGTGGGATAATGAGTAAAGTGTTGAGGGTTTAATAATAAGATCCAAAAAATGGGCAAAAAAATGGTAGGTGAAACAAAGTGAGAACATCCACAGTAGAAATAGCAGAAAAGACTTGAAAAAAATGTTAACAGATCGGGGAATATTACTTAAAAAAAAACTTAGAGGATGCAAACAAGTCATAAAAACATCCAGGTGCAGCAGGCGAATGGTACTGTGGCCTCTATTACAAGAGGATGAGTGTTCAGGAATGAAGATTCACTAGAATAGCTCCCAGGATGGTGGGTTTGCCATACTATATTATGTATGATAGTTCAGACTAATGAGATGATCTCATTGAAACTTACTAAATTGTCACTGGTTCAAGAGACTAGATGCAGGAAAGGCACTTCACTTGGATGGAGTCTTGAATGAGCCAACCCAGTATCAGCATAAATAGGCAGGATATTTATAATTAAGTTGAATACTCTTTTTAAGCAGAGGTTGGTGAATCTCTATGATTTACAGCACTAGACAACTATACAAAACAGACTCATGACTCCTTTAATATCTAGAAATTTAAGTCATATGGAGGTTAGGGCAAGAAAACTGAACTGAGCTATGTGGCCACTTTATTAGGTACACCTGTACACTTGCGCACTAATGCAAATATTTAAACATACAATCATGTGGCAGCATCCCAATGCATAGAAGCATGGTCAAGAGGTTCAGTTGTTGTTCAGAGTGGGGCAGAAATGTGAACCACGTGATGTAGACCATGGAATGATTGTTGGTGCCAGACAGGGTGGTCTGAGCATCTTAGAAACTGATTTCCTGGGATTTTCAGAGAATGGTGCAAAAAAAAAGACCAAAAAAAACACTTAGTGAGCAACATTACTGTGGGTGAAAACACCTTGTTAATGAGGGAGGTCAGAGGAGAATGGCCAAACTGGTCCAATCTGACAGGAAGGTGACAGTAACTCAAATAACCACATGTTACAATAGAGATGTGCTGCCCTAAGCACCAGTGGCCTAACAGGCAGCAAGTACAACGGTGGTGGGCAGAAGAGCATCTCTGAAAGCACAGCACATCGAACCTTGAATAGATGGGCTACAGCAGCAGAAGACCACGAACATACAATCAGTGGCTACTTTATTAGGTACAGGGGTTATTGATTAAAAAAGGGGTCTCAATAGATTGCATGCTGGATGCTTCCTCTTGACAGAATTGATACATAACAGAAATTCTTTAAAAAGTAAGGGATCGTATATTTAAGACAAACAAGGAAAAGAAGAAAAACAAGCTCAACCCTTAAAGAGCAAGGGACTTCCAAGTCTTCAAATAATTTTGAGGGTATTAGTAGATAGATTTTTGAATAGGTTGCTGAAGATTACTGGGGTTGAAGAACGGAGAATTGAAGCTGCAATCAGATCAGTTGCCACCTGGCAGAGCAAGCCCAAGGTGTGAACTGGTCTGCCTCTAATTCTTATGCTGGTGTGAATGATGGAGTAGGCTCGAAGGACCACATGGATTATTCCTGATTCCACTTAGTATTTTTTTTAAAAACAACAGATAACACATGAGTTCAGGTTCTCTAGCCGCAACTGCCACCAGATATGGCCTAGTTCCAGAATTTTAGGTTTTTGTGTTTTTTATAACTGAACATAAGTTTAAAGTATGAAAAAACAATGAGCACTGCCTGCAACTTGGCAACATGATAGATAACCAATTCACCATAAGGTTAGGTGCATACATCTGGAGCAGAAAATTCTCAATAGTAATTTCACTGCACTTTTTAACCCCATTATTCTCAAGATACCGCACTAATTGTATCTTGAGAAAATACAAATGGAAATTTACTCAATAGGTTTCAGTGATGGTGTGTTTCAATTTAGCAGACTGACGGGGAAAGGGAACTTTAAAACTGAGGATACGTATAATAATGGAGTGTTTAGAAGAGAGAAACAGCTTCCTGAAAATTAAAACTATGTAGTTTAGAGTTGGGAATGCATTGTCTGACGGTGTGGATAAATAACATGGAGGAAAAATAAAATCAAATGTGGAAAAGAGGTCACAATTGAGACCAACTAGATTGCTCAATCAAAGAAATGGCCTCAAGTGAAAATTACCCATCTTGCCGAAATAATCAATATTTTGACTGTAGAATTAGAATTACTTACTGATGTAGACTAAGAAATATTTGCTGTTTTGGAAAAGTACAAAGACATAAAATTGTTAAGTTATAACAATAATATGCAAAAAAGTGGTGCTCATGGACCATTCAGATAGCTGCTGGTGGGGTGGGAGGGGAAGAAGCTTTCTCTAAATCTTTCAGTATGAGTCTTCAGGCTCTTGTACCTCCTCCCTGTTGATAGTAATGGAAATAGGGTATGTTCTGGATTATGAAATCAAATTGAGATTTTAATTGCACTCATCTGAAATGAGGACTCCACAACTGTTATCCCAATTGTCTGGATAGAATTCCAACCCAAACACACTGCTTTCAAGAAAGTGCAAATGACACCATTAAAAGTTACTCACTTCAGTGAAGACCCCAGGATCTGATACTTTTGCTCCATTTCAAAAGGGATGCCAAGAACTCCAGATAATTGTACAATAGATTTCATATTATCCATCCAGGGTATTAGAAAATAGGCATATGCATTTTAAAAGTAACTGGAGTTACTTATTAATTTATATAATTCTGTTCATCAGCAAATGGCAGTTCAAAAGGAACCTTCATTTCATGCAAATTTCTTACAGAAGTATTGCAGAGCATCACAGAAAAAAAGCTGGAGGAACTCAGGTCAGGCAATATCTACAGAGGGGAACAAACATTTGATGCTTCAGGCCAAGACTCTTCATCAGAAATGGAAAGGAAGGGGTAAGGAGCCAGAATAAAGAAAGTGGGTTTGGAGGGCCAAAAGTTGGCAAGTGATAGATGAAGCCAGATGAGCATGAAGGTGGGGCAATGTGAGAAATTAGGAGGTGAAATGTGGAAAAGCTAAAGGGCTGAAGCAAGAACCTGGTAGGAAAGGAGAGGGGACCATGGAAGAAAAGAAAAGAGGAGGGACTCAGAGGAAGGTGCTGGGCAGGTGAGAAGGGGGACGGCAGGGGCGGAGGAGTGAACAGAGAGCAAAATTACCGAAAGTTAGAAAAATCAATGTTCATGCCATCAGGTTGGAGGTTACCCAGACAAAATATTAGGTGTTGCTCCTTTAACCTGACAGTGGCCTCGTGGCGGCAATAGAGGTGGCCATGGACCACCTGTTGTGGCAGACAAATGCGGTACCTGCCCCTTCACCACCTCCCTCACCAACCCATTCAGGGCCCCAAAAAGTCCTTCCAAGCGAGGCAACACTTTTTGTCTGCCACAACAGGCTGGATTTCCCAGTGACCATCCATTTTAACTCTGCTTCCTGTTCCAACATGTCAGACCCTCAGCTTCTCTACTGCCATGATTTCTCCAACTTCCAGTAATTTCTCTCCTCTTCATCCTATTTTCCCCAATCCTATTCTGGCTCCCTTCTTACCTTTTCCCTTCTCACCGACCCATCACCTCTCTCTGACATCTCTCCTCCTCCCCTTTCTCCAATGTTGAGTCTCATTTCCTATCAGAGAGGAGGACTGCAAATGTCACTCCACAAGAAAGGAAACTATAGGCCAGTTAGTCTGACCTTGGTGGTTGGAGAGATGTTGGAGTCGATTCTGAAAGACGAGGTCTTAAGAGTACTTGGAGGAACATGATAAAGTAGGCCATAACCAGCATGGTTTCCACCAAGGAAAATCTTGCCTGACAAATCTGTTGGAATTCTTTGAAGAAATAACACGCAGGATGGATAGAGGAGATGTTTTGCACTTGGATTTTCAGAAGGCCTTGACAAGGAGGCTGCTTAACAAGCTACAAACTCATGGTATTACAAGAAAGATGCTAGCATGGATAAAGCAGTGGGTGATTAGCAGGAGGCAAAGAATAGGAACAAAGGGAGCCTTTTCTGTTTGGCTGCTGGAGACTAATGGTGTTTCACAGGAGTCTGTGTTTGGACCAATTCTTTTTACTTTATATGTCAACGATTTGGATGATGGAATTGATGCAAAGTTTGCAGCCGATATGAAGATAGGCGGAGGAGTAGGTAGTTTTGATGAAGTAGAGAATCTACAGAAGGACTTAGACAGATTAGGGGAATGGGCAAAGAAGTGGCAGGTAGAGTACAATGTCAGGAAGTGTTTAGTCATGTACCTTTGGTAGAAGAAATGAAAGGATTGACTATTTTCTAAATGGAGAGAAAATACAAAAAAATAAAATTAGGTGCTTAGGGACTTGAGACTCCTTGTGCATGATTCCCTAAAGGTTGATCTGCAGGTTGAGTCTGTGGTGAGGAAGCCAAGTGCAATGTTAGCATTCATCTCAAAGGGACTAGATGATAAAAGCAAGTATGTAATGTTGAGACTTTATAAAGCACTGGCGAGGTCTCACTTGGAGTATTGTGGGTAGTTTCGGGCCCCTTATCTTAGAAAAAAAATGTGCTGACACTGGGGAAGGTTCAAAGGAGGTTCACAAAAATGATTCCAGGCTTGTCATATGAAGAGCATTAGATGGCTCTGGGCCAATATTTACTAGAATTCAGAAGAATAAGGGCGACCTCATTAAAACCTATCAAATAGTGAAAGGCCATGATAGAGTGGATGTGGAGAGGTTGTTTCCTATGCTGGGAGAGATTAACACCAGTGGGCACAGCATCAGAATAGAAGGGGATCCTTTTAGAACGAAGATGAAGAGGAATTTCTTTAGCCAGAGAGGGGCGAATCTGTGGAATTTGTTGCGTCAGGCAGCTGTGGAGGGCAAGTCTTTATGCATATTTAAGGCAGGCGTTAATAGATTCTTGATTGGTCAGGGCATGAAGGGATACAGGGAGAAGACAGGAGATTGAGGCAGAGAGGAAAATTGGATCAGTCATGATGAAATGGCAGCGCAGGCTCGATGGGCCAAATGGCCCTATTCTGCTCCTGTATCTTACGGTCTTATGAAGTTCCTCCTTCAGCACTTTACCTTTCCCACCAATTACCTCCCACCTTCTCATTTTAACCCTCCCACTCCTTCCCCTTCCCCCACAACCTTATTCTGGCTTCATCCCTCTTTCTTTCCAGTCCTGATGAAAGGTCTCAGCCTAAAACGTCGATTGTTTATTCCCCTCCATGTTGACTGACCTGCTGAGTCCCTTCTGCATTTGATGTGTGTTACTCTGGAGTTCCAGCACCTACAGAAGCCCTTGTGTTTACAATTGCAGAGCGCATTCATCTCACTTTACCTCACCACATATCTCATTAGATTGGAAATTACCAACAACACACTCAATTCTCTCAAATTCCAGAATCACATCAATGATAGTTACCATGTGGTTGCATTGGCACGGCACCTTCTGCAGGTGTGTGAAGGGGCACAAATCCCGGTTGAGGCATTGGCTCATAAGGAGGTGGTCCACCATCAGGTGGCATAGAATACCCTTGAGGTTGAATGGTGGTAGCAGTAGTAGCAGCAGGTGACATATACCCTGAAAGGGGAGGGGAAAATTCTGTATTATGAATTTAAAAATAATTTAAACAAGAAAGCAAATAATTATCGAACAGAAGTTCTTTATTTAACATCCAACTATCTTACATTATTCAATTAAGGCTGCTTACTTTTGAAATCATCAATAAATCACTGCCTGGATCATTTTAGATCCAATCTTACCTATATCTTTGTGTGGCTCCAGTTTGCCATGCCTGAAATTTAGAAGAATGCAGGAGAGGTGTGATCTCATTGAAACTTACCAAATGCTGAAAAGGACTAGATAGAGCAGATGTGGAGAGGACATTTCCTATGGTGGGGGTATCCAGAACTAGAGGGCATAACCTAAAAATTAAGAGGCAACCTTTTGGAACAGAGGTAATGTGGATTTTTTTTTTAGCTAGAGAGTAGCAAATCTGTGGAATGCTCTGCCAGACTGCAGCGGAAGCCAAGTCTGTGAGCATATTTAAGGTGAAAGTTGATAGTTTCCTGATCGGTGAGGGCATCAAAGAATATGACGAGAAGACAGGTGTATGGGGTTGAGTGGGATCCAGGATCAGCCATGATGGAATAGCAGAGCAGACTCGATGGGCTGAATGGCATAATTCTGCTCCTATGTCTTATGCTCTTTGAGGAACTGACTTCAAAGACCTCAACATACCCTTAAGTGAAACAGCCCCTGGTGTAAGTAAAGTCCTTACACCACGTAAAATTCACGTTATTGTGAATGATGTAGGCTTTCAAACTCAAGATGTGACTTCATTTAACTAGTTATTATTTCTGCATTTCCACCCAGAACAAAGTGTTTAGAAAAAAATTAACAAGCCAGTTTACTTATTTATTTCATCCAAAACCTTAACTTGCGTGCTTTTATTTCCCAAGAAAAAATGTTTTTATAATTAAGCTTTTTAAAGTATTATAGTATGATTCTTGATAGTTGCTTGGAATATGGTTCACTTGAGACAGCTGTCTAGCAAACAACTCTGTTTTCCCACTGCTTCTTCTGATCAATACAGCGTTATGGTAAAAACAAGCAAATACAAAGTGTGGGTTATGAGCAAAAAAGAATAAAGATTAGTGGTTATTTAAATATAAAATTGCAAAATACAAGCTCAAAAAGTTCATTTTAAGTGTCATTCTAACCTAACCACTTTAATTATCAATAAAGTTAGAACTAAAGTTAAAGTTAAAATGAACTATTCTATTCATTTTCATAGTCTAGCACTGAAATAGAACTGATAAAAATACCCATTTCACTTCAAAAAGTTTTGAAATTTCTTTTCGTAAAGTCTGAACTATTCCAAGATATTTAATTTTTTTGACATACGAGTGGAAGTATATAATATGAAAAACTCTTGCTTGGTCAGGGAATGAAGGGATATGGGGAGAAGGCAGGAGATTGGGGTTGAGAGGACAAATGGACCAGCAATGATGAAATGGCGGAGCAGACTCGATGGGCCAAATGGCCTAATACTGCTCCCATGTCTTACGGCCTTTGCTAGAACTTGGTCTTTACCTGTTGATGGTGGTTGTCCTGATTTCTCTTCCAGCAATGGAGCAGAAGGTCCCCCAGGATATGGAGGTGGTGGTTCTTCTGACATTGTGTCCTGTGTTTGATTTATAAACAAAAGTCACAATTCTGAAATTATTCAAACTTCATACAGCAGTTCACACAAAGAAACATAATGGAAAAGGCAGTGTTTTCAAATTATTTTGAAAAAGGAAATGAGACCAGCCTAGTTGGCCATTTTCATTAAGTACATATTCTACACCTTTTTAAAACTTCATATGTTTACCTCCGCATCTTATGAAAAATTATCAAATTTTACAATAATATCTGCTCTCAATTCTAACCAGGCAGTGCATTCCATAAGTTGATGTATGCAAAACAATTCAGATTTCCTTTGCGTGATATGAAACTGCTATCATGCACAGGAAGTCAATGTTATCTATCAGTGAAAACAAATACAAAGTTTCACTCTAACTCTTCTGTCAAAATCATGAGCACTCAGACTCCCTGCTTCTCCTCAAAACATGCTTGACGGCTTTCCAGATGTACAGCATCTGTGAATCCACCATGCCCGGGCCAACTCTACATTACACCACTACATTAATTCATAAAGTGTGACATTTAATTTTTATAATGACAACATTCAGCAAAGCTTCTAATTATAAAGCATCAATCTCGTGTACTTCTGGGCATGCAGAGCTCGTTGACTTTATTAACTTCGCCTCCAACTTTCACCCTGCCCTCAAGTTTACCTGGTCCATTTCCGACACCTCCCTCCCCTTTCTAGATCTTTCTGTCTCTGTCTCTGGAGACAGCTTATCCACTGATGTCTACTATAAGCCTACTGACTCTCACAGCTATCTGGACTATTCCTCTTCTCACCCTGTCTCTTGCAAAAACGCCATCCACTTCTCGCAATTCCTCCGTCTCCGCCGCATCTGCTCTCAGGATGAGGCTTTTCATTCTAGGACGAGGGAGATGTCTTCCTTTTTTAAAGAAAGGGGCTTCCCTTCCTCCACTATCAACTCTGCTCTTAAACACATCTCCCCCATTTCATGTACATCTGCTCTCACTCCATCCTCCCGCCACCCCACTAGGAATAAGGTTCCCCTGGTCCTCACCTACCACCCCACCAGCCTCCGGGTCCAACATATTATTCTCCGTAACTTCCGCCACCTCCAACAGGATCCCACCACTGAGCACATCTTTCCCTCCCCCCCCCCGCATTCCGCAGGGATCGCTCCCTACGCGACTCCCTTGTCCATTCGTCCCCCCCATCCCTCCCCACTGATCTCCCTCCTGGCACTTATCCGTGCAAGCGGGACAAGTGTTACACATTCCCTTACACTTCCTCCCTTACCACCATTCAGGGCCCCAAAACAGTCCTTCCAGGTGAGGCAACACTTCACCTGTGAGTCGGCTGGGGTGATATACTGCGTCCAGTGCTCCCGATGTGGCCTTTTATATATTGGCGAGACCCGACGCAGACTGGGAGACCGCTTTGCTGAACACCTACGCTCTGTCTGCCAGAGAAAGCAGGATCTCCCAGTGACCACACATTTTAATTCCACATCCCATTCCCATTCTGACATGTCCATCCACGGCCTCCTCTACTGTAAAGATGAAGCCACACTCAGGTTGGAGGAACAACACCTTATATTTCGTCTGGGTAGCCTCCAACCTGATGGCATGAACATCGACTTCTCTAACTTCCGCTAATGCCCCACCTCCCCCTCGTACCCCATCCGTTATTTATTTTTATACACACATTCTTTCTCTCACTCTCCTTTTTCTCCCTCTGTCCCTCTGAATATACCCCTTGCCCATCCTCTGGGTTCCCCCCCCCTTGTCTTTCTTCCCGGACCTCCTGTCCCATGATCCTCTCGTATCCCTTTTGCCTATCACCTGTCCAGCTCTTGGCTCCATCCCTCCCCCTCCTATCTTCTCCTATCATTTTGGATCTCCCCCTCCCCCTCCAACTTTCAAATTCCTTACTCACTCTTCCTTCAGTTAGTCCTGACGAAGGATCTCGGCCTGAAACGTCGACTGCACCTCTTCCTGGAGATGCTGCCTGGCCTACTGCGTTCACCAGCAACTTTGATGTGTGTTGCTTGAATTTCCAGCATCTGCAGAATTCCTGTTGTTCGTGTACTTCTTGCAAGTCTACCAATTTCCCCTGACATTTTCAAAAAGCGTGCACGTGAACAACCAAGTTTCTATTTCTGCCTTTTAGAGTAAATAAATTTACATGGCTGGTCTCATTTCCTTTTTCAAAATAAACTTGTTGACATGGTTTCAAGTGTAATCTGACCCAGCCCAAAGTAAATCAAGGTTGAATTAACCATACTAATCAGTTACTATCACTAAAACATTACATCAAGTTTTGAAAGATATTGCAAGCTACATCGAAATGCAGTCTGAAATTTGCACCGCACTACTGATTTTTCCCTCAGAGGCAACATTCCAAGTGCAATTAGCTGAAGCCTGTACAGCAGTGCAGTAAGAAACAATTACACTGAAGACCAATTTTGTACTAATTTATCCTGGGTCAATATTAAGAAAACAAAAGGCTCAGAAAATTGTACCAGAGTACCTTCCAACTGCAGTGGAGTAAAAGGAGGTGCAGGTGCAGAAAATTAGAATAGATATTTATCTTTTCTGAAAAAGCAGAAGCAAGTCACTTCCATTTGAACAGTTCATGGACTGATACATATATTTAAAATGTATTTACTGAGATTTAGCAGAGTAGGCCCTTCTGGCCATTGGAACCATGCCGCCTAGCAATCCTCAATTTAATACTCACCTACTCAAAGGACAATTTACAATGACCAATTAGCCTATGTCTTCTGACCCTCAGAGGAAACCGGAGGAAACCCACAAGGCCATGGGGAGAATGTACAAACTCCTTACAGGCAGTGCCGGGAAATGAACCCGGGCTGCCTGTACCGTAAACCGTTTTGCTAACCACTATGCTACCTTCCCACCTCCAACCAAAGAGCTAAAAGGAGAAGTTCCTTTACTCAAGGCTCTAGTTTACTTGGAACTTGCTCTCCACTTCCATCACCCTTTGTAATCAAAGCTCTACAAGAGAGAAGTTAGACAGATATTTGTGGGGTAAACAATTTGAAGGACAATGGAAAAAAAGTGTGGGAATAAAATGGGCGCAATGGGATTTCTCCACTTGAAGCCATCATAGCAACTGACCTTGCTGTAACAATTATTTGATTATCATTTGTATCACATATAATCAGATTCCAATTGATGCACTATGCTAACAAGTACATCATAAGACAATTTCCATCACCTATAATGAGCAAAAAGTTTCAGCGCCAACTGCCTGCCTTTTGATCGGTGCCAGAGGAGGAATCTGTGAGTGTTCTATTCCTCTGTGGCTCGCTGTGGCAGGCGGGTAGGCCTTGCCTCGTGTGGTGTCCATCTCTTTCGGTGACTGTCGGCAATAGCATAGGATGGTATGTGGCTCTGCACTTATGCATTGGACTATTTCATTTATGGACTGTGGACTTTCTCAGACCTATGGTTTTTATATACTGCACCTTTTGTTAAATCACCCATTTGATTTTCCATTTGTTGTGTGAGAGGAGGGTGTTTGAGGGTCAATGTTCTATTGGTATTTTGTGCAGGGGAGGGGTTTTTTTTGGGGGGGTTCAATGTTCCTGTTCTGTGGGGGCTGAGGGAGGTTTTGGAGGGTTGATGATCAGGATGCAATTCTTTTTTGCACAGGGGGGTGGGTTTGTTGTTTCTCTCTGAATTACTTTCATGTTATTTCTTTGTTTCCTGGCTATCTGGAGAATACAAATTTTAGAGTTGTACATGCTTTGATAATAAATGAACCTTCAAACATCTTTGAATGCCTTTCACTGATAAAAGTTTGAAACATTGACATCCTCTTGCCATGGGAAAATTTCTGTATCACCTTAAGCAATTGTCTTTACTAATAAACAAGTGGTTGTGGTGGTCTGAAAGTAATGGAAAGAAAACATCAAAGTCAGTCATTAGTTTTCATCTGTGAGTAGCTGTGGAAAAATTACATACAAATAAACTGTCAACTGCCTACTAGTCATTTATGCGGCAAAGCAAAATTTCCTGCGTGTGTAATGACATTTTTAATAAATTAGCTTTGCAGGAATCTTTGTTAAGTTATGCTATTGAATAAAATAAAAATGATTTTCCTCCTCAAAGGGAACTAACATATTTATGGACATCCTGAAATTCAATTACTCCCTCAATAAAACACTGCAAAATTAATCTTCATATCGAACCCATTTTATAACCAATTTATATTTCTTTTACATGTTTGCTTTACTTAGCAGACTTTCAGCAACTAACCATGCAGAGATAGTATACAGCTTTACCTTCAAGCTTATTTTGGCTTGACTCAAATTACCAGAAATAGGTGAAGGAGCTTCATACCCTACACGATGTCTTGGCAAAATTCCACTACTCAACTATAAGTTTTAAATTCATTTATGAGTCATGGGATTTGCTGAGAACACTACATTTAGTGTCCCTACCTAACTGCCCCGTTACAAGTGATGAGTCACCTTAAGTTTTTGCATATTTTGCTACGAAGTGCCACATTGCCTCTTAGATGGCATTCCAGAATTTTGACCCAGTGAGAGGCCCGACTAATGGTAACATTATTTCATCCTATTACAGATATTTCATTCACTCCATCCATTGCCCCTCCATACCATCATCATTCCCCTCCCCCTTCACTTCTCTGCTATTTGAACTGATTTTCACGAACACGAGAAAATCTGCACAAACTCGGGGGGGGGGGAAGAGAGGAAAAAAAGAAAAGAAATAAAAAAAAATCGCTTAAGACCAACTTTGCCTTTCTCAGCTTCGATGAACAGTCTTCAACCTGAAACATTATCTGTTTCTCTTTCCAGATACTGCAAACTTGCAGAGCATTTTCCAGAATTTTCTTTGCTCTACTTCAGTCTTCTAGTTATTAGTTATTTGATGCTTTTCTTTCAAATGTCAATTTAGATACAAATGCACTTTTTTTGCCAGCAATCAGCAGGTGGAAAGTTAAGGAAACAGAACTCTGTAACCAGCAGGAACCATTCTTATTTTGACATTATGATAGAGGAAAAGTCATTGAAGTGTAACGGAAGATGTTTGTGCTTTCAACGCTGCTACAAGAAGCTTCTGCAGCAATATCTTAAAAATTCAGATAAATGCTCGGATTCATAGGACACGTGTTATATTCCAAACATGAACCGTAAATAAACCTAATCACCAACAACCATCACTGCACATAATGAAGGTACCAAAGAGCTCTCAATGATAAAAAAAATCTGGTAACGTAATAAATTTCAGCTCAGGTTTAAAGCAAGCCTTAGATCATTTGCCAAATCCCAGAATTTGACCACAAATGTTGTGCTACCATCACTGCAGTATCAGACAATGCTGCATTTTTCCATTGTTTGGGATATTAATCTTTTAACACATTCCATAGTGCCACTTAAATACTGAGGATACCCTGAAGTTTATTGTTTTCCCCTTCCTGTTCCAAAATTATTAATATAATGGAAATAACCTGGTTCAGATAATCCAAACAACAGGAATTCTGCAGATGCTGGAAATCTAAGCAACACACATCAAAGTTGCTGGTGAACGCAGCAGGCCAGGCAGCATCTCTAGGAAGAGGTACAGTCGACGTTTCAGGCCGAGACTCTTCGTCTAACTGAAGGAAGAGTTAGTAAGAGATTTGAAAGTGGGAGGGGGAAGGGGAGATCCAAAATGATAGGAGAAGATAGGAGGGGGAGGGATGGAGCCAAGAGCTGGGCAGGTGATTGGCAAAGGGGATATGAGAGGATCATGGGACAGGAGGTCCGGGGAGAAAGACGGGGGGGGGATCCAGAGGATGGGCAAAGGGGTATAGTCAGAGGGACAGAGGGAGAAAAAGGAGAGTGAGAGAAAGAATGTGTGTATAAAAATAAGTAACGGATGGGGTACGAGGGGGAGGTGGGGCATTAGCGGAAGTTAGAGAAGTCAACTTTCATGCCATCAGGTTGGAGGCTACCCAGACGGAACATAAGGTGTTGTTCCTCCAACCTGAGTGTGGCTTCATCTTTACAGTAGAGGAGGCCGTGGATGGACATGTCAGAATGGGAATGGGATGTGGAATTAAAATGTGTTTTATTATTATTTATAAATGAATACCAGCATCCTGAGATATTCATTTTGGTGGTGATGAGCAGCTTTCTTCAACTACACAAGAGAATATAGCTACAGACATTTATATTTCTACATTACTGGAGTAATTTAGTGGCTACGAAGAATTCAATAAAGTCTTCATGACATAAGCAATGGGAGCAATGTTTTTCTTAGGTGGAAGTTCATATTTTGAGGGACACTGCCAAAGAAGCTTTAGCAAGATGCCACAGTTCTGTAGAACATAAATAGTTGATCAGCTCTCCAATTAAAGGAAAACTTTGCCCTGGACAGTGTCACCATTTTCCCAACAGAATTCCCTAAATTAGACTACATGCCATAAAAGAGATACAAAGACAAAGTAGTAGGTTTTTTAAGTCATCTTGTAAGATTCTGGAACATCAGCTCTCAAGTGTTGTCCATTTTATCTGCTAAGTAAGTTTTCCACTGTTATCCTGGTAGTGATGTACATTTCATGCCTGGCCAACGTCAGACAAGCACTGAAAGAGCTAAGCACCAAGTTTAGCAATCATGCACCTTGAGGCCTTCCTGATCATTGGAGGAAATCTCAACCATGCAAGCTTGATCAATACCACCAACATAACCCCTGTGGCATTAGAGAAACCAACACACTTGACCACTGTTACACCCATGCCTGCCCACGTCCACACTTTGGCTAGTCTTACCAACTGGCTGTATTTGCACTCCTAGCGTACAGGACCACAGCAGCAGTCATGAGGATCATGAAGGTATGGTCAAGGGAGGTGGAGGAGTGTGCACGAGACTGCTTCGAATTGGAAGCCTGCACAATATTCAGGAACTCATCTTTGAATCTGAATGAATATATCACAGCTGTCACCAAATTCACAAAGACCTGCGTGGATGAGTGTGAGCCTTTGAAAACATTCCGGACATAGCCAAACCAGAAGCCATGGATGAATCAGGAGATGTACAGGCTGCTGAGGGCTAGGCCTGTGGCATTCAAGACCAGTGATGCAAAACTCTACAAGTAGTAGAGGTACGACCTACAGTAGGCTATTGCAAGAGTGATAAAGCAATTCCAATTGACAAAACTGGATGTACATCAGCTCTGGCAGGATTTGCAGACCATTATTTCCTACAAAGCAAAACTTATCATGAATGGCTGTAATGTTTTACTCCCAGATAAGATCAATATCTTTTTTGCATGTTCTGAAAGTGGTTAATAAAATAACACCTGTGCAAATCCCTGCAGTGTTTGGTAACCCTATGATCTCAGTCTTAACAGCCAGCATCAGAGCATCTTTCAAGAGAGTGGACCCTCACAAGGCATCAGGCCCTGACAGTGTATGCGGTAGGGCACTGAAAATCTAAGCTGGCAGGACTGTTCAAGGACATCTTCAATCTCTCATTGCTGCAGCCAGAGGTGCCCAACTCTTCAAAAGCGTGACAGTCATACCAGTGCCCAAGAGCAGAGTGAGCTTCCCCAACAACTAGCACCCAGTTCCACTCACATCTCCTGTGATGAAGTGCTTTCAGAGGTTGATCATGGCTAGAATTAACTCCTGCCCACTGCAATTTGGCTACTGCCACAACAGGTCTGGCTCTCCAGTCAGCCTTGGACCACCTGGACAACAACAATACCTATGACAGGCTGCTGTTTATTGATTACTGTTCATCGTTCAACACCATCACGTCCTCAGAACTAATCACCAAGCTCCAAAACCTGGGCCTCCCTCTGCACTAGACTTCATCAGGACTGGAGTTAAGTGTTGCGGAGCAGTAATAACATCTCCTCCTCACTGACATTAAATACAGGCACACCTCAAGGATGAGTGCTAAGCCTGCTGTTCTATCTCTCTATACTCACGACTATGCGTCTACGCACAGCTCAAACACCTTCTATAAATCTGCTGATGACAACTGTATTTGGCAGAATCTCAGATGGTGAAGAGGAGGCGGACAGGAGTGAGATACATTGGCTGGCTGACTGTGTCACAATCTTGCACTCAATGTCAGTAAAATCAAGGAATTGATTGTGAACTACAGGAAGAGGAACTTGAGGGAATACACACTGTTCCTCATCGAGGGATCAGCGCTGGAAAGGGTGAGCAGCTCTAGATTCTTGGGTGCCAACATCTTTGAAGATCTATCCTAGGCCCAACATATTGACATAATTATGGAGAAGGCATGTTAGTGGCTACATTTCATTAGCAGTTTGATGAGATTTAGGACGTCACCAATGACCCCAGCAAACTTCTACAGATGATCGGTAAACAGCATTCCAACTGGCTGCATCACCATCAGTAATGGAGGGGCCACTGTACATGCTTGGAAAAAGCTGCAGAGGATTGCAGACTTGAGACAGCTTCATTGTGGGCACCAGCATCAAGAACATCTTCAAAAGGCAATGCCTCAAAGAAGTGGCATTCATCATTAAGGACCCCCGACCACCCAGGATATGTGCTCTTATTACTACTACCATTAGAAAGGAAGTACGGAGTCTGAAGAAACACTCAGATTTGTGAATGGACAATCAAACAACCCATCAACACTACCTCACTATGTTTGCTCTCTTTTTGCACTACTTGATTTAACTTATACATATAACCTTAATGTAATTTATTGTATTTTTATGTATTGTACTGCACTGCTGCCATAAAACAATGACTTCTTATCTTCCCCCCACACCCAGTCCTGATGAAGGGTCTCAGCACAATTGGTCGACTCTTTACTCTTTTCCATAGATGCTGCCTGGCCTGCTGAGCTCCTCCAACATTTCCAGCATCTGTAGATCTTCTTGTGTTTGTGAAAAAAGTGACATTAAATCTGATTCCAATTTTGATCCTGACTGTGTCTGGGAGACATTTGAAGTCGAACCTTTGAACCTATGTTTGATTTTGAGAAATATGGGTTCATTTGCTCATTACTATCATTTGAGTTAATTGATAGATTTCCTCCACAATCTAATTGTAAATTTTTGGTACTTTTTTTTTCTTGCTGGCGGTTTGATGTTTATCTTTAGAAGCTTTTTGGATGACGCATGGCTCCAGTGTTGAACACCTAATGGGGTTTTTTTCCCCCCCTCACTTTTTCTTGCTTAGTAGGGTTTTTTCCCCTCTTTTTTTTTGGTCACCACAATTTTTTCAATCTTTAAAATAATGTTTTCTTTCTTGAGACACTGTAAGTGTTGCTTACTTCGATGTACTCTTGTTAATTTTGGATAATAATAATAATAAAAAGATTTGAAAAGAAAACCAGGTTATGTCTTCTAAACGTTAATGCCAGGTCTTACAAAGCTTCAATATAGGCAGAAAGTTGATAGGTGCTCATGAAGTAGTGCAATTTGGACACTGGTTGCAGTTTTCAATGAGCAAGATGAAGAATAGTGCAGAAGGGGACAACAAGACACTGGATTTGGAGTGTGCAGATCCACGAAGTCTAAGAACATAAAAGCAAAACTTAGACATGTGCTAAAAACGATCTCCTCATGCATTATTTAAGAAATAATGTATTACAATTTTACATCAAGTTAAATTGAAATTTTTAATATTAAAACTTCAAAAATTAATTATAGAATTATATTCAAGTACAGTAGAATCCAATATTGCAAATCATTTCACATCTGCAAAGATTTTAATGCTCTCAGGGGAAAATGAGAAATGAAAATATAATGTGCATTAAGACAATACATCTCCAGTTAACAATAAATGCAACTCAGTTTATAAAATGAAAAAAGTAAATATTTGAAAAACCGACATGACAAATTGAGACAAAAGGCAACATAACAGGCACAAATATAAAAGTACTGTCTCAGCACCTTTATATTCATGTGCTGTAGCACTTCTTTTATTCACAGTTATTTTGTAAATAACACTATTCTTTGCATTTCTGGTCAGATGCTAAATGCATTTCATTGGCTTTGTATCTGTACTCGGCACAATGACAATAAAGTTGAACCTAATCTAATCTAATAATAACATTGATTTTAATCAAAGTTTCAAAAGTATTCAAAATACACAACAACTTTTGACCACAACATCCACAGAGGATCTATTTCACCTGACAATTGTAACTCCACGTTTAAATATTATATCTGAAGACAGGAGAACATATGAGAGAGTATTGCATTAAATGGGGAAACATTCAAATTATCTACATACAACACCAAAATGAAAAACACACTTTTCAAACACCATATAAATGTGTTACAGCTGATAAATATCAAATGAACACTCCAGGCTAACCAAACGTATATTAATATGGTATAATATATAACGACTGAAATATTAATATTCAAATTCCATTATCTCAGAGGCTGGCTTCTACATTTCATTTGTACATGCAATAATAAACTTGCACTAAGCAAAATTATTTTGATAAGTCTCTTTTAATATTAACGTAACAAATCCATTTTATTATCACTGAATGATGTTGCATTATCGAGAATTTTTAGTGAAGCTGCTCTAACAAAGTATTGCAGATAAATTTTGTTGCTGATAGCCAAGATATAAATTTTACAAGACTAACTTGTGGCACAGTTAAGCCTAGGAATTATGTTCTAGTCATCCGAGAACAGAATCAGTTACAGTAGTTATAACAATCCTAGAATTTACGGCCTTGACATTTGACAGGTTTGATCGTTGCGCAGGCGCGAGTCGCGGGGTCGCTGGGAGATGTAGTTCAAGGGTTACAATCACAGATAGAGAGTTACGGGATTGCGCGACATACAGACTACAACCCCGACAAGGCCCTGCCCCCGAAAACAAATCAGGCTGAAAAAGGCTGCGAGCGTCCCCCAGCAGCAATGATCGGTCATAGAAAAACCGATTTTCTTACATTCAGTGAAAAAGCCAACTTACGCCCCTTTTAAACTATTTCACGCTGTTTCTGCTTAAGCTTACATACCACTCTAGCGTCCAACACGGCAATAACAAGCAGCCGTACTAGGGAGCTCCAGGCGCCGTCTCCACTCGAAATGCTCTGCACCCGCAGGACAGGAGCTGCGCATGCGCCGCTCATTCCCCTTGCAAAGAAGCGGCGTAACCGCGGAAATTCCGAGACATCATTGTAGATTACCATAACATAGGTAAACTAATCTCTAAAGCCCAACAAATAGAATTGCAACAAAGTAGCATTTGTTAGCAATTTTGAAAAAATAATTAATTGTGTAATTTGAAGTGTTTAATTGCAAATCTGGATGCGTCGCTAAAAAAAATCAAAATCCCACCTAACTGTTCCTAATTGCCCTTGAAGAAACGGTGAGCTGCCTCCTTCAATGCTGCAGTGCCCCAACAAAGGGTATTCCCAGTGATCTTGGGAAAGGTGTTTCAGGAGCATGGGACCTTGATGTGAAAACAACAATTTATTTGCAAGTTAGGTTAATGAATAAATTGGAGGGAATGCTGAAATTACATTAATGATTTGGCAGAGGGGACCAAAGATAGTGTATCAAAGTTTGCTGATAACACTAAACTGTGCAGAGGGTGTGAAAAGTCTGCAAAGGGATATAGCTAGGTTAAGCAAATGAGCGAGGCTCTGGCAGATGGAGTACAATATTGGTAAATACAAGGCCAACCACTTTGGAACACCATTCAGTTTATTATTTAAATGGTGAAAGATTGTAGAGACACAGGGTCTTGAGAGTACATCTTCTTGAATCGTAAAAGGTTTTGCGGGTGCAACAGTTTATCAAGAAGGGAAATGGAATGTTTGCCTTAATTTCTAGAGGGGCTGATTTTAAGACACAGAAGGTTATGTTGCAAATGTACAGGGTAACAGAGAGGCTGCACCTGGGGTAATTCATACAGCTCTGCTCTACTTCCTTGAGAAAATATATATTTTGGTTTTGGTTTTGGAGGCAGTGCAGAAGAGGTTCACCAGGTTGATATTGGAAATGAGGAAATTTGCCTATGAGGAAAGATGGAGTCACCTAGGACTATACTCACTGGAATTCGGAAGAGTGAGAGGGAATATTATAAAAACATATAAAATTATGAAATAGGTAGATTGGATGGTGGCAGAAAAGTTGTTTCCACTTGTTTCTGGACATAGCCTCAAGATTTGGGGGAGTAGATTTAGGATGGAGATGCAGAGAAACTGCTTTTCTAAGAAAGCACTGAATCTGTGGAATCATCTGCTCAGTGAAGCAGTAGCAGATACGTCATTAAATACAGTGGATTCTAATTAAATGGGCCATTGGTTAATTGGGGCACCCACTTATTTAGGGCAAATCTTAAAGAACAAAACTAATTGAGAAAATTGCCAGTATTCCCTTCGTGGAACGCTATGCTGCCTAAGTGGGACAAGAAGCAAGTTGCCAAAAGCACAAGGAAGTCTGCAGATGCTGGAAATCCAGAGCAACACACTCAAAATGCCGGAGGAACTCAGCAGATCATGCAGTATCTATGCAAATGAATAAACAGCTGACATTTCGGACTGAGGCAGTTCTTCAGGAGGAGGCGTAGGGGCAGATGTGGCACTTATTCCCGTGAATGGTAATGAGGGAGGAGGTGTAGGGGAAGGTGTGACTCTTGTTCCCTTTGCTGGTAGTGAGGGAGGTATCATCTGCTGTATGCAGTGCTCCTGGTGTAGCCTCCTGTATATTGGTGAGGACAGACGTAGATTGGGAGACAGCTTCACCGAACACGTTCACTCCATCTGCCACAAAAAGTGGAATCTCCCAGTGGCCACTCATTTCAGTTCTACTTCCCATTCTCTTTCCAGCATGTTAGTCCATAGCCTCCTCTACTGCCAGGATGAGGCCACACTCAGTTTGTTGGAGTAACTGCTTATATTCTGTCCAGGTAGCCTCCAACCTGGTGGCATGAACAGCGATTTCTCAAACTTCCAGTAATTGCAATCCCCCCCTTCTTCACCATCGCCCTTCCTCTTTCCCTCTCTCACATTTTCTCCTTCCTTGCCCATCACCCCCCTCTGGTGCTCCTCCCCCTTACGTCACCCCTCCCTCTCCCCTGGTTTCTCCCATCACCTGTCACCTTGTAGTTCTTCCTCCCCTCCTCCCACCTTCTTACTCTGACTCTTTCCCTTCCTCTCTGGGACTGATGAAGGGTTTTGGCCTGAAACATTGACTGTACTCTTTTCCATAGATGTTACCTGGCCTGCTGAGTTGCTCCAGCATTTTGTGTGTGTTGCTGAAAAAACTGCCAAACAATTTCTAACTAGCATCAGTCTCGTGCACAAATGTGGTTGTTAGACACGACCCTGTACTTAGAGCAAACAGTTTTTAAATAGCATGTATTTGTGTTCAAAAAACATTTTTTTAAAATTTGATATTTTTTGTCACTGATAGTTGGCTAGAAATAAGCAGTAAGAGAATTCAGAACTGTTTTGCTCACTAAGGCTTCAAGCATTCAGGCTTAGAGATGCCAAAAATATCTAGGAGGGAAAGGGAAACTATTTCACTACTTCAAAGTATAAACTTGAAAGTTCAACATAAATTTATTAGCAAAGGACATATATATCATCATATAAGACCCTGAGATTAATTTTCTTGCAGGCATTGACAGTAAATACAAGAAACACAATAAAAATCAGTGAAAGATTGGACTCAGTAGGATGGATAAACAACCAAAAGACAACAAGCTGTGCAAATACACAAAGAAAGAAACAAGTAGAAATTATAATAATAAATAAATAAATAAGCCATAAATATTGAGAACATGAGATGAAGAGTTTTTGAAGGTGAATCATTAGGTTGTACGTACAGTTCAGAGATGGGGCGAGTGAAGTTATCCCCTCTTGTTCAAGAGTCTCGATAGTCGAGGGGTAATAACTGTTCCTGAACTTGGTGGTGTTGGATCTGAGGTACCTCAAGCTGTCAAAGTGAAAGGTTAAAGCTATTGGTGAACACTCCAGCCTGTTGATCAGCATAGGGGTTTAGTGCTTGGCCAGGTACCCCATCCGCTCTCTGTGGGTTCAGCCTCCTGACGTCAGCCTCAGAGACTGAAATCACAGGGTCGTTGGGGCTGTGGAGTTCGTGAAGGCGCCTCCCTGGTCTGACAGTTAAAACAAGCGTAAAGGCATTGATTGAGCTAATCAGGGAGTGAAACCTGTCACTTTGTAGGAGCTGATAGCATTGAAGCCTTGTCACAGCTGTCCAGCATACTTCAGTGACTCAGATTTGATCCACAATTGCCACTTCGTACGTGAGGATGCTTTCCAGAGATTGCAACAGAACTTCTTGTACTTTATTTAGTTGCCAGACATGAATGCCACTGATCTGGCCCTCAGCATGTTTTCATTCTCATGTTTCAACCAGGACTTCTGGTTGGGGAAGACTATGAATGATTTTGTGAGGTCACACTCACCTACAACTATTTTTATAAAGTCCATGACAACCATAGTGTATTCATTCAGGTGCTTTGAACACAGCCCAGTCCACCAACTCGAAACAATCCCATAGCCTCTCCTCTGCCTCTTTTTTTTAGAGTAGATTATGAGGACACGCAGTCCTCTTTTATTGTCATTTAGTAATGCATGCATTAAGAAATGATACAATATTCCTCCGATGTGATATCACAGAAACACAGGACAGACCAAGACTGAAAAACTGACAAGAACCACATAATTATAACATATAGTTACAACAGTGCAAGCAATACTGTAACTTGATGAAGATCAGGCCATGGGCATGGTAAAAAAAGTTCAAAGTCTCTCGAAAGTCCCACATCTCACGCAGACGGGAGAAGGAAGAAAACTCTCCCTGCCATGCCCGACCACAGTCCGACTCTGAGTCATCTAAAAACTTTGAGCCTCCAACCAGCCCTCCGACACCGAGCACCGAGCACCATCTCTGCCGAGCACTTCGACCCCAGCCCCGGCCGCCAGCAGCAGGCAAAGCCGAGGATTTGAGGCCTTCCCTCCGGAGATTCTGGATCGCACAGTAGCAGCAGCAACGAACCGGGCATTTCAGAAGTTTCTCCAGATGTTCCTCTGTGCTTCTCACGGCTGTCTCCATCAAATCAGAATTTATCTCATTATTGTTCTCACCTCTGGAGCCTTGCTCTTTAGCCTCTGCCTGTATGCAGGTAGGAGGAGGGCAGCCAAGTGATCAGATTTCCCAAAATACATTCTGGGCATGAAACAGTAGGCATTCCTAATCATAGTATAGCAGTGGTAGAGTATGTTGGGAACCCTGGTGCAACAAATAATATGTTGATGTTAATTGGGCAGAGATTTCTTCGAGCAAGCCCGTTTTAAGTTCCTGACAATGATTTGAAAAGCATTGGGGCAGGCTGTTTCTTGATTGCTGATGGCAGCACTCAATACCCTGAGTGCCTGTTTAACATCCGCCTTTGGCGATATGTAAACTCTGGTCAGGATCACGTTCTCGGTAGGTAGACTGGTCAGCACTTAATCATTACATGTTCCAGGTCAGGGAACAAGAGTACAACAAGGCCATTGCATTGGAGAAGTACAAAGAGTTTATCATAAAGCACACACCCCCACCATTTGACTTCTCTGAATCCGCAGTCTAGTCCTGCATATTGAGATAGATTGTATATCTCAGGGTTGTTTATGATGACATGTATATTTGATAATAAATTTACTTTGAATTTTGAGAAGCCTTCAGTTCTTACCAACGTAGCTCTCTGGCTTGTCTGTAGTGAGCTCTTGACTTATCTTACCTTGACTTAGCCAAATCTTTCATAATTAAAATGGAAACTTTCTGTAAGCAGAAAGTGAAACTGAGATAATATCTTAAGTCAAAGACTTTCTCTCAGAATTGTCTGCCATTTATTTTTAGTTTAACGCAACATCTGTGTTCTTTTGATTTTTTTCTCTTAAATCTTTGGTTAGCATGCATATGAAGGTATTTTATTATGTCAAGGGCACTATTTAAATACAAGTAGTTGTTAATGATAAAGATTATCTTTATTCGTCACACATTCATTGAAACATTGAAGCATACAATGAAATGCTTTGATTTTGTATCAGCAACTAACAGAGTCCAAGGATGTGCTGAGAACAACCCACGCTTCCAGCGTCAACATAGCATGCCCACAATTTACTAACCCTTAAGGCTGATTTATACTTGTGCGTACTAGCTCACGCCGTAGCCTACGCAAGCCACTGAGAGACATAGATGAGGAAATGCATTTCAAATATTTTCGGATGTCGGCAGGTAGATTTAACGATTTGGTTCATCGTCTTCAACCATTTATTTGGCATCAGTGTACGCACAGTATACTCAGAGACTGGCGATCACCATTCGGGTTTTAGCTTCAGGTGGAAATCAACAGGCTGTAGCAGCTAGCTACAAACTGGCATCAAGCACAGGGTCCTCCATAATTTCGGAGGTCTGTAAAGCTTTATGGAAAGCATTGCAGCCAGAGTTCCTTCCCTGCCCTTCAGTCGCCCAATGGCAAGCTATTGCAGCGTAGGAGGAAATGTGATGCTACCAAGCGGACCAATCACAGTTGTTGAGGTCTGCAACGCTGCGACACGTAGTTACATTTTGGGAGAGGTGTGCGTTAGGCTATGGCGTAGGGTTTGGCGTAGAGTATAGCGTAGGGTATGTGGCTATGCCGTACCTGTGGTGTACATTTGATGCACAAGTATAAATCAGCCTTAACCCATACATCTTTGGAATGTGGGAGGAAACCAGAGTACCTGGAGGATATCCATGTGGACCTGGGGAGAATATATAATTCTCTTACAGACAGCGGAGGGAATTGAACACAGCATTCGTTTTAAGCTTTCTGTGGTTTGAAAATAACTAGAGATGGCAATATTCACACTTATTTTTAGAAAGCACAGTGCTTCTATCAAAATTAGACTTCAAAATATTGGAAAGTAAATATATTAAAATTCAGTTCAAAAATGAACATTTTTGAGGACCGAAGGCAAACAAGAGAAAATCTGCAGTTGCTGGAAATCCAAGCAACATGCTCAAAATGCTGAAGGAACCCAGCAGGCCAGGCAGCATCTATGGAAAATAGAGTACAGTTGACATTTTGGGCTGAGACCTTCAGCAGGACCGGGATTTTTCAAATAAGAGAAATTTCTTTCCATTCAAAAGAAGTCTAGGAGCAATGAGACAAGGGTTGAATTGCTCAATTTTATTTGAGGTGATAGATCAGCTGAGAAGCCTATTAAAATGTAAATAGAATATATGACTTTATGAACAGCAGAAAAGAACACACAATTAAAATGTTATGTTGAACTAAAACAGTGGGTTTGGTCTCAGCTAGAGTACTACTTCCAACCTGTGTGCCATACCTTACAAAAAATGCCAAAGTTTTCAAAAAGTTAGAAGAGATGAAAAAAGTTCCAAGGAGTGCCAGTTGTGCCAAGAGATTTGAAAACATGGGTTCTTCTCTCAAAGCAGTGAAGGTTAAGAGATTTGACAGAGCTGTTTATTATCATAAACGTTTTTTACTGAGTAGATAAAAATACTTTCAATGATTAACAAAGTTAAAATTGTTTGTAGATTTGAAAGTCCTGCTCGACAGAGGTGGAAGTATTTGTGGAATCTGGGAGTCCAGCCTAAGATAACGGCTACAAGCTGAATGAGAACTGACTCGAGAAAAGTGCAACGTCGTGCAAAATTTTTCAGAAATTTCGTGCCAATACTGATCCCGTGCAAGGGCATGAAATAAAGAACAGAAATCACTGGAAGTGTTCAGCAGCTCAGGCAGCATCAGTGGGAGAGAGAAATAAAGGTTTCTGAAACATTGATCAGTCCTCCGTCCAAATGATCAGTTGCTTGACTTGTTGAGTACATCCTAACAGTTTTCTGTCTGTGTTTTAGATTTCCAGCAACTCCAGTTTGTGTGTGTTTTGTTTTTGGTCATCGGTTAAAATGCACAGGCTGCCAAAAGATATGGAAAGATCCTTCGGCGTATTTAAACCGGACCTGTCACTTTCAGAATCCTCTCGTTGGTTAAATTACGCAGCAAACGCCACCACTCGGTGCATAGAGAAAATACATGCATATAAAATAAAAACATCTGCTGAGTATTTTGAGTTATAGTCAGAATAATGCAGATCATGACATAAAGCCGTAGCTGCAACGCCATTGACCTATAATAGCAACTCGGGTGACATGGGACCGGCCCGAATAAAGGCATTTCCACGCAGCCATACCGGTATCTTAGCAACTGCGGTGTAACGGGCGGGACGGAGCGTCCGTTGATTGGTGGGAGTGTCAATGGACGACGCCCTGGCCGCGATGCCACGTGAAGTTCCATTGGTCGCCTTTTCGCCGGTTGCACGTGTTGTGAACTGAACTGCATTTTTGAGGTAGCGTTAAAGGCGATATTTATGCATTACTAGAGAGATTGCGATGGCGCACACTTTTACTTTAAAGGAGCTCGTGAATTTGGCCATCGGCACTCCCGAGGTGGGGGTGTGTAACTTCAACGCGCTGCATGCACTATTGCATGGTATTTTGGAACATCTCCAACTTGGAGATGTGCAGAAGACGGTGGAAGAAGTAGAGGTTGAGTTTATCAAACCCAAGAGCTCTAAGGGCGAGGTTCCTGCAGAAGAAGCCCCTGCTTCAGAAGAAGGTCCACCCAAGGAGAATGGAAGGTCTGTTTCTCTCTTCCACCAACTGGAAGAAAAAGTTGCAAAGCTCCAAAACGCGATGGGCATCTTGGGACAATTGCCCAGTGTTCCAGAACTCATGGCCCGCAGCCAAGAGGAGACGGGCGGCAGGAAAAGCTCTCTATCCAGCGGCAGTGGAGGGCCAGTAAAGGAAATGTGGCAACTCATGCAAGTCAAAAAAAAGTTGGAAGCAAACGAGGAAGGAGTGCTTAAGGTGGGATACGGTCTGAACGTTCATTAGGTGCTGTTATTTAATAAAACCGATAAATTTAACATCCTATCCATGGGTTAATTGGATTTGGAATGTAGTGTACTTGTCAATCAATATACATAAATATGGAGGGGAAGCATTCACTACAGTCGTCAAAGGAGTTGCAGTCAAAATTATATTAAGGGATATTGGAATACACTGGAAAATCCAATGAGATTAAATGCAGGCAAGTCATTGGCTCCTAATGTTTGGGGATCCCAGAAAAGTAATGTGCTGTAATAGTTCATCTTTTGATCTGTATCTTTAGTCATATTGTGTAATCCAAAATAATATTATATTTCCAGTGAATCTTCCACAGACATTTCAATGTCTATCCCTGTGGCTCTTGTTTCCCTAGAGTACAGTTGCATTTGAACTTGTAGGCTAAATTATTTAAAAAAAAAATCTCAATGGGATTTTCAGGCAAAAGAAGGCTATATTAGAAAAGGTTAGCTTGGTGATTGTGGAGATGGGTTTTGTGATCGTGTTCGGAGGGAAAATGTATCTGCGATGGATGTACAATTGTTTTACACCCTGATCATGCACTAGGATTGTCCCGGTGCACTGCTTCTCACTTGAACAGTGGCCCGACCATTTCCTGCCACAAACACATTGATTTGCCTGGCTGACCTCATTCTCATGTTAAACAACAACTTCCACAACTCCATCTGTGTTTTCTGGAACCTTGCAAGTGCCTGTCTTTTTTTTTGTTTCCCCTTCATTACTTTTGCCGCCAGTTTGCACCCTGATGTCGTCTTCCCGATCTGTGGGGATAGGTTCTGCCCGTAACATGCCCATGCTTGTTTTAGATATACTTCATTCTTTCCAGCTTCCTGAAAGGATTTCACTCCCTAAAATTTTTTTTGTTCTGTTTCTTCTATGTCGGCTCTTATGACACTTGCTAAACGGGTGCATTGGAGCTGTCTTCCTTTGTCCTTAATCATCTGTCAGTACTACAGTTATAAAAGCCCTGATCACATATCATTTATTTCCCAACCCCTGGTCTCGCATCCTCTTCTAGATGGAGCAATAGAATTCCCACTTCCCACCTCATCAACCTCCTGCTTTGGACAGATCATCTTTGCAATTTCTGCTATCTTCACAAAACGTGCAGAGTAATAGAGCATTACAGCACAGAACCAGGCCCATTGGCTCATTATTAGTCCATGCTGAACTGTTATTCTACAAAAGCTCATCGGCTGGTGTAGTTCATGCTGAGCTGTTGTTCTGCCCAGGCCCATTGACCTGCACCAAGACCATGGACTTCCATGCCCCTCCTGTCCACTTACTTATCCAAACGTCTCTTAAATGTTGTAATCAAATGCACATCCATCACATCTGCCAGTAGCTCATTCTACATTCATATTGCCCTTTCAGTGAAGAAGCCCCCCCCTCAGTTTACCCTTAAATATCTTCCTCTGTTCTTTCAGCATCCTGAAGCTACCATCCCCCTCTAACTCTGTCCTGCTAATCCTTTTTCTTCAATAACTCCTTCTCATGATGCTTTCCAACCAATCACTCTTTCACTTCTTTTTCACCATCCAACGACACAACAGTCGCACAGGAGAAGCAACCGTTCACCTGCTCTTCTTACGATCTAGTGTATTGCATTCAGTGCTGATGGGATCTCTTCTACATTGGAGAAACCCACACAGATTAGATGACAGCTTTGTGCAGCATTTGTTTTCAGTCTGCACCAGAGACACTGAATTTCCTTTTGTCGTCCACTTCAATTCAGCATCTTGCTTCATCACTGGCATTTCAGTTCTGTGGTCTCATCGCTGTTATAACAAGACCTCGAGCAGCACCAAATCGGAGATCAGAAGCCTGAGAAGGAGTAGTTCGCTCAGGTTCACTGACTTGAGTAGAAAAGGCAGTGCTTGCAGCAGTTTGGTGCTTTGCGCAGTGGTCAAGTAGTGTTTGGGATTGATTGTCAAGATTATATTAAAGTAAGGCGGGGCAAGCGGAGTGGCTGTCATTGGAGTGGTCAGAGTTAGAGTGGAGATTTCTTTTTAGGCTTTCGCTCTTCGAGGCTTTAGAGTGGAGAGAGAAGGCAAAAAAAAGCTGTAGATGGTATTTTACATCCACAGATTTTCTAATCTTCCTCCTTTATATTTGCTCAGTTGGAACAGTAGAGTTGCTAGGCAGGATAGTGGGATGTGGGAAGGCAGGGAGACCTCCAATGACCAATGACTATACCTGCAGGAAGAGTATCCAGCTGCCGCTTCCAACAATCTGCATTAGAGTTGGCTGTGGAACTGAACTGAACTCCAGATCATTTGGGAGGCTAAGGGATGATAGATAGGATATGTAGAGAGGTAGTTATACCCAAGGAGCAGGATGCAGGAAACTGGGTGACAGGAAGGGGAAAGTGATTAAACAGTCAGTGCAGAGTATCATTGTGGCCATTTTCCCTTTCTTCCCCCCCCCCAACAACAGCTAAACAACTTTGAATATTGTTGGGGAGGGGGTGGTGGAAATGACCTAGCAGAGGAAAGACAGTGGTCAGATCTCTGGCATTGAGTCAGACTCTGACTCAGAAGGGAAGGGAGGGAGAAGAGGCGAGCTGTGGAGAAAGGGAATTTGTTAGTTGGGGGAACAGAAAGGAGGTTCTGTGGATGAGAACGAGATTCCTGGTTGGTATGTTGCTTCCTGGGTGCCCGAGTTTGGGATATTTCGGATCGAGTCCTCAGTATTCTTAAGTGGGAGGGTGAACAGCCAGAGATCGTGGTCCATTTAGGTACCAATGACACAGAGTGATGAAGTTCTGCAAAATGAGTTCAGGGAATTGGGTGTTAACTTAAAGGGCAGAGCTGTAATGAATATGATCTCAGGATTGCCGCCTGTGCTTCCTGCTAGTGATGGCAGAAATGGGAAGATTATACAGTTGAACATGTGGCCGAGGAGTTGGTGTAGGAAGAAGGGCATAAGAATTTTGGATCATTGGGCTCCCTTCCAGGGAAGGTGGGACCTATACAGAAGAATCAGTTTGGACCTGAACTGGAGGGGGCTAATATCCTAGCAGGAAGGTTTGCTAGTGCTGCATGGTGGGGTTTAAGCTAGAGTTGCAGAGGGATGGAACTAGAGTGTCAGAACATGGAGTAGTTCTGGGGACATGTTGTTAAGACCTCAGATGTTCTGGAATCAAAAGGTTGAATGTGATCTAGCTAGTGTCCTAAGCTGTATATATCTCATAGGAAGCACGGCGAGCTCAGGGTGTGGATCAACACCTGGAATTGTGATATTGTAGTCATTAGCGAGACCTGGTTGCCAAAAGGCCAGGTCTGGCAGTTCAATATTTTGGGTTCCATTGTTTTAGATGTGACAGTGGGAGTGATTATAGGAGGACTGGGTGGCATTACTAGCCAAGGAAAACATCATTGCAGTGCTCAGTCAGGACAGACTGGAGAACTTGTCTAGTGAGGTATTGTTGGTGGAACTGAGAAATAAGAAAGGTATGACCATGTTAATGGGACTACATTACAGACCATCCAACAATCCGAGGGATTTAGAGGAACAAATTTGTAAAGAGATCGCAGACTCTTGCAAGAAACAAGGTTGTTATAGTAGGTGATTTTTAACTTTCCACATATTAACTGGGACTCCCATACTGTAAAAGGACTAGATGGGATCAGGTTTGTCAAATGTGTTCAGGTAAGTTTCCTTAATCAGTACATAGAAGTTCCAATGTGAGAGTGTGCAATACTTGATCTGATGTTTGGGAGTGAGTCAGGACAGGTGAGAGAAGCTAGTGAAAGGGAATACTTTGCATTACCGATCACACTGCCATTAGTTTCAAAGTAGATATACAGAAAGATAGGTCTGGTCCTCAGGATGAGATTCTGAACTGGAGAAAAGGCAATTTTTATGCTATCAGAAAGGATCTAGATATTTTCGGGCAAAGATGCACTTGGTGACTGGGAGGCCTTTGAAGGTGAAATTTTAAGAGCACCAATATAAAAGGTAAAGATACCAGGTGTAGGAAACCTTGGTTTTCAAGAGCTATTGAGGCCCTGGTTGAGGCAAAAAAAGGTGCGTAGCAGGTATAGGCAGGTCGGTATAAATGGGGTACAAGAAATGCAGGAGAACGTTTACAGTAATCAGGAGAGCTCAAAGAAGGCATGAGGTTGCCCCAGCAAACAAGGTGAAAGGAGAATCCAAGGGATTCTACAGATACTGAGCAAAAGGATTGAAAGGGATAATATTTATCTTCTAGAAGATCAGAATAGTAATCTGTGTGTGGAGCTGAAAGAGGTGGGGGAGATCTTAGATTTTTTTTGCTTCTGTAATTACTCAGGAGACACGGTCTATAGAAGTTGGATGAAGTGGCATCGACTTCATGGACCCTATACAGATTACAGAGGAGGAGGTGTTTGCTGTCCTGAGGTAAATTAGGGTGGATAGATCCCCAGGGCCTGACAGGTGTTCCCTTGGACCCTGCGGGAGGCTAGTGCAAAAATTGCTGGGGCATAGCAGAAATATTTTAATCATCCTTGGCATCAAGTGAGGTACCAGAGCATTGGAGGATCATCAATGTTGTTCTGCTGCTTAAGAAAGGGTCTGAAACTAAACCAGGAAATTATAGGCCAGTGATCTGACATCAGTTGTGGGAAAACTATTGGAAGGTATTCTAAGGGGCTGTGTATAGAAGTATTAGGATTAGACATGGACTGATTTAAGGATTCAAGGAAATGACCAGGAAAGTTGATGAAGACAAGGCAGTGGATGTTGTCTGTATGGACTTTAGCCAGGTGCTTGACAGGGTCCCACATGGGAGGTTGGTCAGGAAGACTCAGTCGCTCGGTGTTCAAGATGAGGCAGTATATTAGATTAACATTGGCTTTGTGGGAGAAGCCAGAGAGTGGTAGTAGATGGTTGCTTTGAGGACTGGAGGTCTATGACTAGTGGAGTGCCTCAGGGATCTGTACACGCTGTTAGGTTTCACTGCTAATGTAATGGCTTCTCTAATTTTCCACTGCTAAGATAATGGTTTCTCTGTCGCAGTAATATTTGGGTTATGACTAGAGATAATGGAGCATGCTGGCCAATGAGTGGGATGTTGTTCATTCTTGTGTGTTTGGGAGCCGGGAATTTGCGGTCTTTTGCCGGGGAAAGAAGACGCGAATGGAGAGAGTTGGTAGACTGCCAGATGGAGTGGACTTGGAGTGAGGGTCCGAAGGTCAGTGACGATCGGAGGAGGTCGATGGTGGACGAACGGCCTTATCAGTGAGTTCCAACGTTGCACATTAGACTGTTTCATGAGAATGGGCCCTTTTTATTTGTTTTCTTTGCTAACCATATAGTCAAATTAAGAATTATAAATTTCAATTGTTTAATTCCATATTGTGTACTGTTTGTTATTTCGTGGTACTGATTTGTAATGGGTCACATTGCGCAGTATCCACCCAAATGAGATTTCTTATGTTTGGCTGGGCTGGGCGGGGCTATCATCCCCTATATGAAGCTGCTAGCCGAAGCAAGAGTTAGAGATCTGTGCTGGATTGGTTGTTGTTGTTGTCATCTATATCAGTGATTTGGATGATGTAGTTAACTGGATCAGCAAATTTGCAGGTGACATCAAGATTGAGGGTGTAGTGGACAGCGAGGAAGGCTATCGTGACTTCTGGATCTGGACCAGCTGGAAATATGGGCTGCAAAATGGCAGATGAAATTTAATGCAGACAAGTGTGAGGGATTTGCACTTCAGTAGGGCTCTGAGGAGTGTGGTAGAAGGATCTGGGAATACAGAATACAATTCCTTGAAATTGGTGTCACAGATAAGATCAAAGTTTTTGGCTCATTGGCCTTCATAAATCAATGTACTGAATACAGGAGATGGGATGTTACATTGAAGTGTGTCAGACATTGAGTCCTAATTTGGAGTATTGTTTTGGTTCACCTTCCCGCAGCAAAGACGTAAATAAATTTGAAAGAGTACAGAAAATTTAAAAGGCTGCACTGGGTCTGAAGGACCTGAATTGTAAGGAAAGATTGAATAGGTTAAGACTTGATTCTTTAAAGGAGAAGGACGAGGGGAGATTTGATAAAGATATACAAAATTAAAAGGTATAGATAGGGTAAATGCAAGCTGGGTTTTTCCACTGAGGTTGCGTGGGTCTACAACCAGAGGTCATGGATTAAGGGTGAAAGGTGAACAGTTTAAGGGGACCAAGAAATGCAACTTCACTCTGAGTCATGAGAGTGTGGAACGAGCTGCCACGCAAGTGATGTATATGAACTCAATTTCAACACTTAAGAGAAGTTTGGACAGGTATATGGATGATAGGGATATGGAAGGCTATGGTTCCAGTGCAGGTCAATGGGAGTAGGCAGCTTAAGTGGTTTGGTACTGACTAGATGGCCAAAGGGCTTGTTTCTGTGCTGAACCTTTCTATGACTAACTGTAAGATAATGAACAGCTTCTTATCTTCCCTTTTATATTACAACCTTCTGGATTCAATACTGCATTTAATAACCTCTTATAACTTGCTGTCCTTGTTATCAGTACTGGCCAGTGCTTCTCTGTTGGCACAAACTTGTTTACTGAGCATTTTGTAGAGCTTTGCATTTGACAGATTTTATGTTCCTGTGTTCTCTCTTGCTATCAGCCTTGTTAACTTGCCAAACCAGATAAGCTGAACAAGTGCCACACCTGCCCTTGCCCCTCCTCCCTCACTACCATTCAGGATCGCAAGCAGTCCTTGCAGGTGAAGCGACACTTCAGCTGTGAGTTTGTTGGGGTCATCTACAGTATCTGTGCTTCTAATGTAGCCTCCTGTATCGGTGAGAGCTGACATGGATTGGAAGACCACTTCGCTGAGCATCTATGCTCCATCCACCAGAAGAAGTAGGATCTCCCGGTGGCCACCCATTTCAATTTGACTTCCCTTTCCCATTCTGACATGCCTGTCCACTGCCTCCTCTACTGCTGCAAAGCAGCCATACTCGGGTTGGAGGTCCTGCACCTTGTATTCCCTCTGGGTAGGCTCCAATCTGATGGCATGAATATCGATTTTTCGAACTTCTGGTGATTGTTTTACTCCCACCTCTCCTTCACCATTCCCCATTACGCTTTCCCTCTCACTTTATCTTCTTACCTGCCCATCACATTCCTCTGGTGCTCATTCCCCTTCTCTTTCTTCCATGGCCTTCTGTCCTCTCCTATCAGATTCCCCCTTAAGCCCTTTATCTGTTTCACCAATTGACTTCCCAGCTCTTCACTTTACCCCTCCCTCTCTCCAGGTTTCACCTTTCACCTACTATCTTGTGCTTATCCCTCCCCTCCTTACTGACTTATCTTTTTCTTCCAGCCCAGGTGAAGAATCTTGGCCCGAAATGTTGACTGTTTACTCAAGTCCCATAGATGCTGCCTGGCCTGCTAGTTCCTCTAACATTTTGTGCTTGTTGCTTTGAGTTCCAGCATCTGCATATTTTCTCGTGTTTGAACTTCATAAACAAGTTTCTTCCACAGAAACCACAGCCTTGTTCTGTCAGAGATACTTCCTTAATTTTGTCCATCTACCCTGCACTCTCCCTGCAGCTTAAACTATTCGATATTCTTTTTTTCTAGTTTTTAAACGAAGTCTCAGACCTGAAATATTAATTCTTCCCACAAAAGCTGCTTGACCTTTGAGTGATTCCAACAATGATTATGATTTTGAAAACTTAAGAATCTTGGTTGCTGTATAGTGCAGTTTTTTCTGAATGCTTTGGAAATGCTACTTTAAAAATTTGCTTTTATTTTTAGAATTCAAGCTCATGGTTATTCCAACTGGCATTTTCAGAGTACAATGATAATTGGCAGTGTTGCTGTGACATGTCTTTTTCCCTGCAAAATAATCACCAGTGTGCACTTTTTCAGGCAATGGGATCACTACAAGAATTGATGAATGCAATTAATCTCTTGAGTAGTAACCAGGAAACAATGAAGAAGGACCTTGAAAAAGTAAGTTAGTATTAATAGCACAAGTTTAAGATGCTGGGTTTTTTTACTAATTGGGATTAACTTAATGTACTGTAAAGATTAAATATGCTTTTTTTATTTTTCTATGTTCACACAATTGATTTTTCCTGTGAACCAGTTACCAGTTGGGTCCTTGCTGGAAAAGGACTCAAAAGATCTCTGTCCTTCCCTTCCGAGCTGCTGTAGTGCATGATAGACCAGTTTCATTAACTTTCTGGGTCGTACAAGACGACGACAATTAAGTGCGTTGATATTGCTGTTTATCAAAACAAAAATTTAAACTGTTGGAGAGAATGGGAAAAATGGCGGGGAGAAAACAAAGCAGTGATTAAGACACTGAATGATGGTCTATGGAGAGGAAAAGAAACTGCTGGAGGAACTCTGGGTCAACCACATCAGTGGTTGTGGAAAGATGGTCACATTTCAGATTGAGACCTTGCATCAGGACAGGGAGAGTAGAGAGAAAATAGCCAGTACGTAGAAGTGAGAGGAAAAGGTGAGAGGCCAGTTAAATGATAGATGGAACCAGATAAAGGAGGAATGCCTGGCAGATGGAACCAGGAGGGGTAGGTAATGGAGGATAGGGAAGCTGATCAAAGGGAAAGAGACTCTGTGGACAGGTGGAAGTAGAATGAACTTGGAGAATGGGTAACCAGAAAATCCAGTGTTTCTACAATTGAGCTGTCGGCCACTGTTCTTGTATTTGCATTTGGCCTTTGCAGCAGTGAAGAAAGTTGAGTACAGACAGGTCAGTGTGAGAATAATAGGATGTGGAATTGAAATAAGATGTCACCATCAGCTTAAGATGGCATTGTGGATGGAGTAGAGGTGTTCTGCAAAACAGTTGTGTAGTGTGCACTTGACCTTGCTGCTGTAAGGGGGGGGCCACATCATGGGCACCGAATGCAAAAGACCATGTTGGAGGAAGTGCACCACCTCATCTGGAAGGGCTTTTTAGATATTTGGCTGGTGAGGGAGAAAGTACAAATCTCACATGTTAAGGTTGCTGGGGAAAGTGCAAAAGGTTGGTTGGAAGGGATGAGTGGATCAAGGAGTCCCACATTTCCTGTGGAAAGCAGAATTTGGGGGGAGGGGGTAGAGGAGAAGATATGGCTCATGGTGAGTTCCCATTGGAACTGATGGAAGTGATGAAGGATGATAAGCTGGATGCAAAGCCCAGTGGGATGAAAGGTGACCTATCTCCGTTCTGTCTGGAGAAAGGCTGAAAGAGTGATGTGAGAGCAGATGTGTGGGAAGTGATAGAAATGGGTGTTAAAGTCGATCAGTTAAATGGTCACCATGAAAGGGCAGCTCTTCTGAGTGGTCAGTAACAAAACAGATCTTGACAGAATTCAGGCTCAAGGAGATAATATTGGACCCCATCTACTCCCCCCACCCCCTTAATTAGTAGCAAAAGTTTAATGATGTAAATATGGAGAATTTCTTATTGATATACATAACACACTGCTTTGTACATGGGTTGTCACGAGTGTCTAAGTGTCCTTTTATGGTGAGGTGGGTTTTGATGTTTACATCAAATTCTCAGAATGTAACATTAAGCTTTTATTAATTCCTTCAGCTGCAGAGTTTTCCAGATGTGTGAATGTGACAGTGACTGGGAAGCAGGAGCTGCTGACTCTACTAGAGCTTTTTTTTGTCAGATTGGGGACGGTCCTGTCTTTCCCCAGAGTTAAATATACAGTACTGGTTTTAGCAGGGGGAGTGGTTCTATCCAGTAACTACACTTGCACACTTTTTGCTTGTGACTTATCAATAATCATCAACTATGAGATTTTCGCAGTCACAAAATACGTACTTTTCCATTTGTATATTTATAAGCCTTCAGCAGAAGCTGGAATGTGCAGTGAAGTGGGTAAAATGCTGACTAAATCCAAACTGTAAGTGTCTGAGATCCTAAGGGACGTGAAAATTCTCATTAGTGAGAGGTATAAATAAGGGGATGTAGCTACAATATAAGGGACCGGTCATTTAAAATTGAGGTGTGTAGAAATTTCTTTAGTGCAGTCTCGTGATATTAAAGTAAAGATGGATAACTTGTTGAAAGATTGGGACTATGGGAGCTGGTGTGGATGAGAAGCTGAGACCAACATGAGTTGGCCGTGATTATGCTGAATTGGTGAGATGACTTGGTGGGGGAGGTGGGGAATGCTAGTTATCCTCCAATTTTCTCATTTCTTTTGAAAAGCCATTAGGAATTAAGGTTGGTGACCATGAATAACAAGGAGCTAGTCCTGTAGTCATTATACTTGCTATATTGCAGTGCTTTAAGCCAGACTGTACTAATGAGAAAGGAGGTGGTTTACAAACAGAACAACTTCAAGTGAATCTTGCCTTGGCAATACCGAGAATGCAAACATGGTGGATGAGATTAAGCACCAAGATTTTTGATGTTACCCTGGAGGTGGCAGTGAACTATCCTGTCCACAGGAAGCTATATAGCTGCATATATTTGCATACCTTCAACCATCGGATTTCAGTAGGGAAAATCAGTGTGGTTTGCACCAGCCGCCTTTCTGTGAGCCTTGGTTGCAGTGCAGTTGTTTGAGTGAGTACTGTAGATCATGCCTCTGATTTATCCATTTAGGGCAGGAGTTTTCAACTTATTATTTTAATGCTGTGGAGCTCTACCATTAACTGTGGGGTCAGTAGGTCTCTGATTGGGAACCTCTGATTTACAGTGTATATTGTATTTGTACCGATAATGTTGACTGAGAGTGTGAAATAGGAGGCAGTTCTTTGCCTCCATCATAGTCTCCATGATATCCAAGAGATTGCATCTTCTGGATGCCTGAAAGGAAAAAGACACGGGTAAACCACTGGTAGGTGAGGGAAGCTTGCTGTGGGGACTGTAATTGATTCATGCTTAACATCCACAGCAGTTTGGAAATCAGAAGGTATGCTAGAATGAGGAAGAGGTATGTACAAGGATTAAGGTGCATGGTGTTCTCTGCCGTTTATCTCTGCACCAATATTCACTTGGTATGAATTGTCCCAGAAGTAGTTAGTGCTGTGACACTGTTTAAATCCCCATTTGCTTTAACTTTCTGTGAAGCTAAATTTCAAACTTCTGATACCTACAGTTACAGCAAAGCAAAGCACGAAACACTGAAGAAACGACTCGCAAATTGGTGAGTTATGAATAGAAACTGGTAAAAATTTTGATATCCAAAGACAACTAACTAAACATTTTTTATGTAACTTAAAGTTGTGATACAATATTGTCATAACAGTGAAGTAAAAATGATCTTGAAAACATGAATTGGAAACTAACTTTTTAATCTCTAACTTGGAGTGATAGATGGGGTTGGATTATGAAAACCATAATTATGTTTGGATTTAAAAAACTTGTCCATAATTTCCACAGCATTGAGAATTGTGCAGGCATTTGTCCTATTTATGTATAACAATGTAATTGTTTGAACTGTATGCAAGTTGTATTTAGTATTCTCTTTGGGGTGCAGTTTTAAGTATAAATAACTGATTCTAGACATTTAAATAATTTACAAATTTAATTTCTGGGTCTGGAAGATTGCAAAACCTGCAGAAAGTAAGATGTGAAATTTCAGTGATATTTTGTTTAGCTCCTTGTCACTGAGAGGTATTGCTATGAAGCATATTGTGAATTTTTGTAAGATGGGCTATTTCTCCCTTTGAATCCACTAAATAAGTGGAGATGTGTTCATAGGGGATGATTTTCTCTCATAGCCATTTTATCATTAAATAACAGCAGTGGGTCAGTTTTTAAATTAACAGCTGAGACCAACATTAGACTTGCTGGGGGAGGGATGGGGTGGGGTACAGGGAAGACAAAAAAAACGCAGTGCATTTTTTAAAAAAAATCAGTGTCTCAGTACTGTACGGCAATAAAATTTGGACATATTGTCGCTGCATTCATTGGGTTAGCAGTCACATTTGAGACCTATTATTACCACACACACTGTCCAGTCAAAGGACATGAAAACAAACATCTCTTCTTGCAGTCCTTTCATCTACAATGCATTTCCTCTGACATCCATGGCTTGTGGATTAGGTGAGGGTGGGGATATCAAGGAAAGAAATGGGATTTGAAGATCATGGTTCATGGAAGAAAGGTGATGTAACTCAGAGTAATGAGTTAAAATATGGTGAGTTAGTAGCAGTGGAGTAAAGATCAAGCAACACATACACAATACTGGATGAACTCAGCAGGCCAGGCAGCATCTAATGAAAAGAGTACAGCTGACATTATGGACTGAGACCCTTCAGCAGGACTCGAGAGATCAAGGAATTAATTTAAAGAGGTAACCATGGTTATTGAGGCTCCACAAATGCAGCTTTAAAATACGAATTAATCTAATCTATATGAATATAGGGTAAAGGGTTCGTTAATGTGATTCAATATACTGTATCTGGTATTATATTTTTTCTTTTTTATAATCTGTATTCTCGGACTCTTCTGTATAGAAATCTAAAAACATTGAAAAGCAAGAAAGAAAAGGTGGGGTTGGGGGGTGGGTGGGTGGAGAGTGGCTAATGAATGCAAAGCAGTGAAAAATACAAAATGGACAGTTAGGCCTTCTAGTGAATATAGAGGATTCTTGAGGTAAATACAGTAGATTATGGTTAATTAGGCCATTAATTACTTATGACAGCTGCTTATTTTGGTCAACTCTTAAGGAACAATAAGTAATCAAGAAACTAGCCGGGATTCACTTCATTTATTTTGGACATTATGCTGCTTAATTGGGGCAGGACACTGTTACCGTCAAGTTTCTAACTAGCATAGGTTCCATGCACTTGTATGGGTACTAAACACGACACTGCTTAAAACAAACAGTTTTTAAGTTGTTGGTTCTGGGTATCTGTTCAAAAAGCAATGATTTTTGTTACCGACGGTTGATGAGAAATGAGCAGGAAGACAATTCTGAACTCTTTTACTCACTGCTTTTTCAAGCATTTAGGCTTGGTGATCCAAGAAATTGCCGGGAAATGAAACAATTTCACTATTTCAACAAGTTAATAATGTTACAATGAAAACTAAGATTTGGAGAATGCAATCATTGATAGCATTGAATGAAGACAGTCCATTATCTACACTAGGGGTCTGTGCTGATTTTGTTCAGTTATAGTCAATCAAAAGAACACAACAGCGTACACAGGATTAATTCCTGTCAATAACTATTAGCAGATGAATATAGTAAAATCATCACGATAATAAATTAGAAAAGGGGAGAGAGGACTTAATACAAGTACAATCACTGGGAAGAAGATACTTAAACGATTTGGTGGGGGGTGGTGGCGGGGAGGATAAATGGTCCGTATGAACTGATGGCTTGCATACTAGGATTGTAAGAAATGTCTCAAGGGGAAGAAGATGCCCTGTACTGTCTTACAGAATTCCTTTACTAGATTCTTGAGGGGTCTGAATGGGTTATAAAATCACAAATTCAGTACTGCTATTCAAAAAAAGGAGGGAGACTGAAAGCCTGACATCTGCTATTGAGAACATGGTGGATCTAATATCAAGGAAGTAGCAGCACTTATAGAAATAAATTGTATAATCAAGCAGAATTGAGGTTTCTTTATGAAAGTGAAGGTGTGCATAGCAGGCTTGTTAGAAATCTTTTAGGATTTCGAGCAGGATGGATAAAAATGGCACACAGTTGAGATGGTCTACTTAAGTTTCCAAAAGATGCTTTGGACCGATTCTTGTGTTAGTTTATGGCATTTTGAGTAATAGTATGGCTGGAACATTAGCTAATTAATAGAAAATGTAGTAGCAGGATAAATGGGTAATTTTTCCATTAGTAAATTATAAGAAATGGGGTGCCACAGGTATTGGTGCCAGCATCTTGACTATGTACTGTTTAATGTTAGTGACTTAAAGGAACCGAGTGCTTGGTGGCATTAGATTAAAAAAAAGGACGTAAAGTGTCAGCAGATAGATATAGGCAGGCTAAGTGCATGGTCAAATTTGCAGACCAATTTCCCCATAATTTCAATCAAGCTGGAATCCCCAATTTAATACACTGTAGATGTGTTTGTGTGGGAAGTGGGTTGGTTCAGAATCAAAGTGGGCAAACAGACCCTTCAGCTCACTAAATCTATGCTGATTATCAAGCACCCAGTTGCATCTATTGGTGATGTGGACTAATGCCACATTGTTGTACCCAGCCTGTACAGTGGTCTGGGGGGAAACAAACAGCAAGGTAAAACCCAATCCAGTCATGGGGAGAACATATGAACTCCACACAGATGATAGCAGAGGATGCTGGTCACTGGAGTTGTGAGGCAGCGTATCTACTAGCTGCACAACTGTGTCTGCCTCCCTCCAGTTATGAAGTTGTTGTAAATCAAGCAGAAGAGCACCCAAGTTTGCATGCTAGGAAGGTCTCCCTTGCTCAACTTATTCTCCACCCACAAGACCCAGTTATCTCCTACAAGGTGCAAAGAAATGTGAGGCATCCTCTTCTGTTGCTTAAGAAAAGTACCTCAGACTGCTGCTCCTCCATTATAGAAATTTCTTTCTGGTGATCAAAGTATAAGCGCAGCTCTGAGCTCACCACCAGTTTAGATCTGTTTTCTTTTTATATTAATATGAAAAAGTGACTTGCTTGGCTAGGGTTATTTTGGGATGGCTGTGTAAATATCAAAAACATTGATACTATTTTTTTAATGATTTCATAATTATCACTTTTTTTCTTTTGATTAGAGTACTTTTGAAGACCAGCTGAATAATCTGCCAGATGGAAAAGATTTTGTTTTGTGGACTACTTTGCAGACATTATTGAATAAAGATGTGAGTAATGGCTTTGGTTTGCACATTAGTGGAGCATCTGAAAGAATATCTTTTTTTTTTTCAGATATATTGCCAGATGTACAATGGTAGCTTTGCAGAGCAAGGTTCCCTCCGTTTTTTAACAGCTGCATGGACCAACCATTGCAAGAAATTTTTACTTGGCCTGAAAATTGCAAAGCACTTTAAATATTTTTTGTAATATGCATACGATGAATATTTAGAATGAAAATGGAAAAATCAACTTTATTTAATTGAAGGGTATAAACATTGAAGGGTATAATGAAGCATGGTACAACAAAGACTATCTTTGGCACATACTCAACGATTCAGAAATAACTTCCCTTTTACCATCAGATTTCTGAATGGACATTAAACCCGTGAATGTTACCTCTCTACAATTTCTCTTTTTGCATGACTTATTTAATTTAATGTTTTAAAATGTGTATACTTGCTGTCATTTAGTTTTGATTGTGTATTGCAATGTACTGCTGCTTCACAACACATGCCAGTGACAACACATGCCAGTGATATTAAACCTGAGCCCTTTTACACTCTTGCTTAATGGTCAACTTTTGGAGCATTTACAGAAGAGCCTGGGAATCTTGCTTGGCATCCTGCAACACTTCCATTAAAAACACCCAAAAATGTTGCGTGGGAGGGGTAATAACTGATGTCCTCTTAGCAGGACCTAGTATCTGCAATATTTTATAATTTTACGCCAAACTATTATTGTCATTCCAATATGGCAAGACTAGTCCTGATTTTTTTAAAAAATAGTGAGTAAATAAATGTCGAAAGATGTCTTGACCTGCAGAAGGCAGTTAAGTAGGTACCAGATGCTGGGTGAGAGACACGCATACAAGACGAGTTTTTCTGAGGTAGCTAGTAATTTTAAAAGCTTTTAGGAGAGCTGCTTATATGGAAAATGGCATATATAAAGGGAAAAAGATTTTGGAGTGATCAATGTATTTTACCTTTGACTATTTTTCTTTTTAATACTTTTTTTTTTAAAATGAGTGGTCAATCATCAGAAGATATCGGAGCAGAATTAGGCCATTCAGCCCATTGAGTCTATTCTACCATTTGATCATGGCTGACTTATTTTCCCCCTCAATACCATTCTCCTGCCTTCTCCCCTTAACCTTTGAAGTCCTTACTAATCAAGAACCTATCATCCTCCACTTTAAATATACCCAATGATGGCCTCCACAACTGTCTGTGGCAATGAATTCCACAGATTCACCACCCTCTGGCTAAAGAAATTCCTCCTCATTGCTGTTCTAAAGGGTTATCTTTGTATTCTGATGCCGTGCTCTCTAGTCCTAGACTCTCCCACTATTGGAAATGTCCTCACCATGTCTAGTCCATCCAGGCCTTTTAATACTTGGTAGGTTTCAATGAGGTCCCCTCTCATTCTTCCAAGCGCCAACAAATACAGGCCCAGATCCATCAAATGTTCTTTGTACATTATCCCTTCATTCCCAGGATCATTCTCATAAACATCCTCTTAGACCTTCTCCAATATAATCATTGGGACCTCTTCTGGGGCAGGTGGGACCTGTACAAGAGAGACGGGTTACACTTGAACCACAGGGGGACCAATATCCTTTCAGGGAGGTTTGTTAGTGCTATTAGGGAGGCTTTAAACTAGATTTGCAGGGGGATGGGAACCAGAGTGCCAGAGCTGACAGTGTGGCTGGGGTGAAAATAAATGATGTTGAAAGTTTAAGCAAATCAGCTGATAGAAAGGTTGTGAGTGGTGGTAAAAATCTTCTGAGGTGTATATATTTCAATGCTAGGAGTATTGCGGGGAAGGCGGATGAGTTGAGGGTGTGGATTGACACGTGGAATTATGATGTTGTAGCAATTAGTGAAACTTGGCTACAGGAGGGGCAGGACTGGCAGCTTGATATTCCAGGGTTCCGATGTTTCAGATGTGATCGAGGCAGAGGAATGAAAGGTGGGGGAGTAGCATTGCTTGTTAGGGAAAATATTACAGCAGTGCTCAGGCAGGACAGATTAGAGGGCTTGTCTACTGAGTCCCTATGGGTGGAGCTGAGAAACAGGAAAGGTATGGCCACATTAGTGGGATTGTATTACAGACCACCCAATAGTCAACGAGTCTTGGAAGAGCAAATCTGCAGAGAGATAGCAGACAACTGCAGGAAACATAAAGTTGTGGTGGTAGGGGATTTTAATTTTCCATACATTGATTGGGACTCCCATACTGTTAGGGGTCTAGATGGTTTAGAGTTTGTAAAATGTGTTCAGGAAAGTTTTCTAAATCAGTATATAGAGGGACCAACTGGAGGGGATGCAATATTGGATCTCCTGTTAGGAAACGAATTAGGGCAAGTGACGGATGTCTGTGTAGGGGAGCACTTTGGTTCCAGTGATCATAACGCCATTAGTTTCAATTTGATCATGGATAAGGATAGATCTGGACTTAGGGTTGAGGTTCTGAACTGGAAGAAGGCCAAATTTGAAGAAATGAGAAAGGATCTAAAAAGCGTGGATTGGGACAGGTTGTTCTCTGGCAAAGATGTGATTGGTAGGTGGGAAGCCTTCAAAGGGGAAATTTTGAGAGTGCAGAGTTTGTATGTTCCTGTCAGGATTAAAGGCAAATTGAATGGGAATAAGGAACCTTGGTTCTCAAGGGATATTGCAACTCTGATAAAAAAGAAGAGGGAGTTGTATGAAATGTATAGGAAACAGGGGGTAAATCAGGTGCTTGAGGAGTATAAGAAGTGCAAGAATATACTTAAGAAAGAAATCAGGAGGGCAAAAAGAAGACTTGAGGTTGCCTTGGCAGTCAAAGTGAAGGATAATCCAAAGAGCTTTTACAAGTATATTAAGAGCAAAAGGATTGTAAGGGATAAAATTGGTCCTCTTGAAGATCAGAGTGGTCGGCTTTGTGCGGAACCAAAGGAAATGGGGGAGATCCGAAATAGGTTTTTTGCGTCTGTATTTACTAAGGAAGCTGGCATGAAATCTATGGAATTGAGGAAATCAAGTAGTGAGACCATGGCAACTGTACAGATTGAAAAGGAGGAGGTGCTTGCTGTCTTGAGGAAAATTAAAGTGGATAAATCCCCGGGACCTGACAGGGTGTTCCCTCGGACCTTGAAGGAGACTAGTGTTGAAATTGCGGGGGCCCTGGCAGAAATATTTAAAATGTCGCTGTCTACGGGTGAAGTGCCGAAGGACTGGAGAGTGGCTCATGTTGTTCCGTTGTTTAAAAAAGGATCGAAAAGTAATCCAGGAAATTATAGGCCAGTGAGTTTAACGTCAGTAGTAGGTAAGTTATTGGAGGGAGTACTAAGAGACAGAATCTACAAGCATTTGGATAGACAGGGGCTTATTAGGGAGAGTCAACATGGCTTTGTGCGTGGTAGGTCATGTTTGACCAATCTGTTGGAGTTTTTCGAGGAGGTTACCAGGAAAGTGGATGAAGGGAAGGCAGTGGATATTGTCTACATGGACTTCAGTAAAGCCTTTGACAAGGTCCTGCATGGGAGGTTAGTTAGGAAAATTCAGTCACTAGGTATACATGGAGAGGTGGTAAATTGGATTGGACATTGGCTCGATGGAAGAAGCCAGAGAGTGGTGGTAGAAAATTGCTTCTCTGAGTGGAGGCCTGTGACTAGTGGTGTGCCACAGGGATCAGTGCTGGGTCCATTGTTATTTGTCATCTATATCAATGATCTGGATGATAATGTGGTAAATTGGATCAGCAAACTTGCTGATGATACAAAGATTGGAGGTGTAGTAGACAGTGAGGAAGGTTTTCAGAGCCTGCAGAGGGACTTGGACCAGCTGGAAAAATGGGCTGAAAAATGGCAGATAGAGTTTAATACTGACAAGTGTGAGGTATTGCACGTTGGAAGGAGAAACCAACGTAGAACATACAGGGTTAATGGTAAGGCACTGAGGAGTGCAGTGGAACAGAGGGATCTGGGAATACAGATACAAAATTCCCTAAAAGTGTAGTCACAGGTAGATAGGGTCGTAAAGAGAGCTTTTGGTACATTGGCCTTTATTAATCGTAGTATTGAGTATAAGAGCTGGAATGTTATGATGAGGTTGTATAAGGCATTGGTGAGGCCGAATCTGGAGTATTGTGTTCAGTTTTGGTCACCAAATTACAGGAAGGATATAAATAAGGTTGAAAGAGTGCAGAGAAGGTTTACAAGGATGTTGCCGGGACTTGAGAAACTCAGTTACAGAGAAAGGTTGAATAGGTTAGGACTTTATTCCCTGGAGCGAAGAAGAATGAGGGGAGATTTGATAGAGGTATATAAAATTATGATGGGTATAGATAGAGTGAATGCAAGCAGGCTTTTTCCACTGAGGCAAGGGGAGAAAAAAACCAGAGGACATGGGTTAAGGGTGAGGGGGGAAAAGTTTAAAGGGAACATTAGGGGGGGCTTCTTCACACAGAGAGTGGTGGGAGTATGGAATGAGCTGCCAGATGAGGTGGTAAATGCGGGTTCTTTTTTAACATTTAAGAATAAATTGGACAGATACGTGGACGGGAGATGTATGGAGGGATATGGTCCGTGTGCAGGTCAGTGGGACTAGGCAGTAAATGGTTCGGCACAGCCAAGAAGGGCCAAAGGGCCTGTTTCTGTGCTGTAGTTTCTATGGTTCTAATAGCAGCCTATCCTTTCACAATACTCCAGTGTGGTCTGAGCAATGCCTTAAAGCCTCAGCATGACATCGTTGCTTTCATGTTCCAGTCCTCCGAAAATGAATGCTAGCATTGCATTTTTTTTTTACTATTGACTCAATGTGCAAATTGCCCTTTAGGGAATCCTACACTAGTGCTCTCAAATCCTTTTGCACCTCTGATTTCTGAATTGTCTCCCCTTAGAAAATTGTCTACACCTTTATTCCTTCTACCAAAGTGCATGAGCATACACACTTCCTTGCAATGTATTCCGTCTGCCACTGTGCCAGTCTTCTAATTTGTCAGTTCTTCAGCAGACTCCCTTCTTCCTTAATACTGCCTACCTCTCCATCTGTCTTTGTATTGCCCTCAAACCTGGCCACAAGGCCATCAATTCCATCATCCAGATCAATAACATGTAATGTGAAAAGAAGCGGTCCTAAACCAAACACCTGCAGAACACCACTAGTCACCAGCAGCCAACCAGAAAAGATCCCCCTTCATTTCCCATTCTGCATCCTGCCAGTCAGCCAGCCTTCTATCCATGCTAGTATCTCCCATAATAGCATGAGCTCTTGCCTAGCAGCCTCGTGTGTAGCACCTTCGTCTGGCTTTCTGAAGCCTTATGTATGGCACCTTGTCACAAGCCTTCTAATCACATGAAAAATCAACTTTGTTTCTATTCAAACTGCTGTTAAGTACTTCGAGCATTTATTTCTAAAATTTGATGGCTTTTTATATGTAAATAGCTTGTATTATAAATGTATAAATTATTTGTATAGTTTATACATGATTAATTAGAGCTGGATAGATATTAATAATCAAACTTTTCTATTTTACACTTAGCTTGATTATGATGCAAAAATTTCTTTGCTTAGTCTTCAATCAGAAATGGGTGATTTTGAAACAGATGCAGAAGGTCGGAAGGTGGTAAGTAAAACTCCACCTTTGGATCTTGGGTAGGAGGTAGAAACGGGAAGTGCGAGGTGTAGGAACTACAAGGTTGGTAGCAGTGGATGGGAGATCTGCGAGGTGTGGGAACTATAAGGTTGGTAGCAGAGTTTCTAAGTCCCGTTTCTACCTCCTACCCAAGATCCACAAACCTGCCTGTCCTGGCAGACCTATTGTCTCAGCTTGCTCCTGCCCACTGAACTCGTTTCTGCATAGCTCGACATGGTTTTATCCCCCCTTGTTCAATCCCTTCCTGCCTATGTTCATTTCACTTCTCACGCTCTTAAACTTTTCGATGATTTTAAGTTCCCTGGCCCCCACTGCTTTATTTTCACCATGGATCTCCAATCCCTATATGCTTCCATCTCCCATCAGGAAGGTCTCAAAGCTCTCTGCTTCTTTTTGGATTCCAGACCTAATCAGTTCCCCTCTACCACCACTCTGCTCCGTCTAGCAGAATTAGTCCTTACTCTTAATAATTTCTCCTTTGGCTCCTCCCACTTCCTCCAAACTAAAGGTGTAGCTATGGGCACCTGTATGGGTCCTATCTATGCCTTCCTTTTTGTTGGCTTTGTGGAGCAATCTATGTTCCGTGCCTATTCGGGTATCTGTCCCCCACTTTTCCTTCGCTACATCGACGACTGCATTGGCGCTGCTTCCTGCACGCATGCTGAGCTCGTTGACTTTATTAACTTTGCCTCCAACTTTCACCCTGCCCTCAAGTTTACCTGGTCCATTTCTGACACCTCCCTCCCCTTTCTAGATCTTTCTGTCTCTATCTCTGGACACAGCTTATCCACTGATGTCTACTATGAGCCTACTGACTCTCTCAGCTATCTGGACTATTCCTCTTCTCACCCTGTCTCTTGCAAAAACGCCATCCCCTTCTCGCAATTCCTCCGTCTCCGCCGCATCTGCTCTCAGGGTGAGGCTTTTCATTCCAGGACAAGGGAGATGTCCTTTTTTTTTCAAAGAAAGGGCCTTCCCTTCCTCTACCATCAACTCTGCTCTCAAACGCATCTCCCCCATTTCACGCACATCTCTCACTGCATCCTTCTGCCACCCCACTAGGAATAAGGTTCCCCTGGTCCTCACCTACCACCCCACCAGCCTCTGGGTCCAACATATTATTCTCCGTAACTTCCGCCACCTCCAATGGGATCCCACCACTAAGCACATCTTTCCCTCCCCGCTCCCTACATGACTCCCTTGTCCATTCGTCTCCCCCATCTCTCCCCACCAATCTCCCTCCTGGCACTTATCCTTGTAAGCGGAACAAGTGCTACACATGCCCTTACATTTCCTCCCTTACCACCATTCAGGGCCCCAGACAGTCCTTCCAGGTGAGGCGACACTTCACCTGTGAGTCGGTTGGGGTGATATACTGCGTCTGGTGCTCCCGATGTGGCCTTCTATATATTGGCGAGACCCGACGCAGACTGGGAGACCGCTTTGCTGAACACCTACGCTTTGTTCGCCAGAAAAAGCAGGATCTCCCAGTGGCCACACATTTTAATTCCACATCCCATTCCCATTCCCATTCTGACGTGTCTATCCACGGCCTCCTCTACTGTAAAGATGAAGCCACACTCAGGTTGGAGGAACAACACCTTATGTTCCGTCTGGGTAGCCTCCAACCTGATGGCATGAACATTGACTTCTCTAACTTCTGCTAATGCCCCACCTCCCCCTCGTACCCCATCTGTTACTTATTTTTATACACACATTCTTTCTCTCACTCTCCTTTTTCTCCCTCTGTCCCTCTGACTATACCCCTTGCCCATCCTCTGGGCCCTCCCCCCCCCCCGTCTTTCTCCCTGGGCTTCCTGTCTCATGATCCTCTCATATCCCCTTTGCCAATGACCTGTCCAGCTCTTGGCTCCATCCCTCCCCCTCCTGTCTTCTCCTATCATTTTGGATCTCCCCTTCCCCCTCCCACTTTCAAATCTCTTACTAACTCTTCCTTCAGTTAGTCCTGATGAAGGGTCTCGGCCTGAAACATCGACTGTACCTCTTCCTGGAGATGCTGCCTGGCCTGCTGTGTTCACCAGCAACTTTGATGTGTTGCTTGAATTCCCAGCATCTGCAGAATTCCTGTTGTTTGTGTTTTTAAATAACGTTGGGGGGTGGGGGGGGGAGGGGGAGAGCCAAAAAAGTGATTGGAAGTTTTCACATTGTTTTGTGCTTCCATTTGTTTATATATGCTGAAAGTACAATTTAAGTGAGAATTACTAAAGCTAACTTTTTGTATAGGATCTAAACGTTAAAGAATTTTTTCCCCTTTTTTTCTAACAAATGAGTAAGAATGTTCAAGTATAGATGAAGCAGTGCATATTAAACATTTACATTTAACCATGGGTTGCTTATTAATTTTTTTTAATAAGGCTTGGATGTTGCATTTTGGCTAATGATTATATAAAAATATTGGAGTAAATTGTGTAGAAGCTTAAATGTTTCTCAAATGCTATGTGTATGTGATGAATATTTCCCCTCAAATCAAAAATAAGAATGGCCTTTTCAGTTCTATGGTTACTTGTTTCTCCTTAATCTGACTCTAGTATGATTAAAGAGACATTTCTCAACATGTGTCAGTAATAATAAACCTAATTGTTTTCTATTGGTACCTTTGGAGTGTTAAATATTTTGCAGGTTTGTGGTTGCTCCTCTCTTGGGCTCGACATTTTAGGTTCATATTCTTTGATTAAATCTTTGTCTACTGCCCATTATCTGGCCAAATGATAATTGGGGCAACATAGTAGCATATCAGTTAGCATAATGTTATTATTTTGCCAGTGCAGCAGTTTTGCAATTGAAATGTACTCCTCAAGGGGGGTGCAAGTATACTCTCAATATTTACTATCTAGGTGAGCAGCTGAATTACCAAGGCAGAGAAGATTGCATGCAAAGTGCTGATAGATGGGATCTTGCTGGTTGACATGATTCTGTGTTGTGCAACTGTCGATGACTGGCCATGTTCCTTATAGCAACATTACTCTCAAGCCAGGGGAGTAACACAAGCTCAGTATGTATTATAGGTGTCAATAAAAATGAAGTGCCAACCCCGCAGCTGAAGTGCAGGACGAAATACATACTAGGTGGAAGTACCAAACTAAAGAAAGCTGAGCAGCTGAAAACTCTGGAATCTTGCTGCTGCTAGATAAATCATAGGTGAAGGAAAATCCACGAGCTTGCTTGGTGGAGCCCAGCACAAGTGCAAAAAGCCAGTTAAGGCAGTGACAGCCATCATGAACCAGAAATCCTAGTGGATTCTAAAGATGAAGATTGGCTTTATTTCTAATGTATACATCGAAACATACAGCAAAATGTGTCATTTGCATGAAATCTGGGGCTTGTACTGGGTAGCCCAGGATGTTGTCACACTTGTGGTCCAACATAGCATGCCCACAACTCACTAGCCCTAACTTGTACATCTTTTGAATGTGGTAGGAAACTCACACAGTCACGGAGAGAATGTACATACCCCTTACAGACAGTGGCTGGAATTGAACCCTGATCTTACAGCTGGTGCTGTAAAGTGATGTGCTAACCACTGTGCTGCCATACCACTTCAAAGTCCACTCATTTACAAGAGGGAAGCTTAAACCAGGCTGGTTAACTTTAAGTAATTTCAAACCAGTTTTAAAATCCTGTTTATTATGGTGTTCAGTGCCGTCTTGGCTTTGGTCCTGAAGACTTGAGCCTCAGAATGATTTTTGTTTGTGCCTCCACTCACTGTTTCACTGCAGTTACAACACTGCCATCTACCTGACAATGTGAAACATTGCACAATAAACCCGTGCATAAAGGTGAAAAATAAGCTTGCCAGAATGAGTTTAAATTGTGGTCTAGCAGATATCACCAATTATCATTTTGTTTGGGTTAGGGCTCACAGCTTGTTAAAGTTTTAATCAAACAATGTCAAAATAGTATGAATGACAGTCTTTCAAATCAGAGCATCATTTTGACAATGTGAGCCCTGATAAAAGTGCTGCCTTGGGAATAAAGGGAAAGCTCATTATTGGCTTGTGTTGCACTGCAGAAAGGAAAATGGTTTTGGATGCTGGAAACCAACCACTGCAGAAGTTGTTTGGGGTTGGGACTGACCTCTGACACTGCCATCTTCATCTGTTTCATAATATAGTGGGTGCTCATTTTCGCTGAGGGTTGAGTTCCTGAGATCTCAAGAGATGCCATCTGGAGTTTAGCCATCTGGCACTTGGCTTTTGCTAGGGTCACCTGTGGTGACAAGGTCAAAGGGGAGGTTTCAGATGCAGCAATCAAAACAGGACCTTAGTGGTGGGACTGTCGGAAAATGATGACGCATCACAATGGCAGTGAAGGTGGAAGAAGTTGCAGCGATGCAGGGTACCCAGTCATCTTGTATTCCATGCCACTGGACCCTGATCTCAATCTGTCAAGGAGTGTGTGGTTGCTGCTTATGCATCAAAGTCACGCACGGACATTCTCCATGAAAGGAGTCCACTGTAACATCCCAGATTGGCTTCTGCAGCCACCTGAGGAGCCAACAATAGGCAGCCCCTCAGGAGAACAGCATAGACTCTAGTGATCGCAGTACTACTAGTGCTTAGCGTCCTGGCCTCAATCACAGTGGAGCTTCTTTATCTTAAAGCATTTAGGTTACCACCGCAAACCACACTGTGGCTACTGGGAGACAGGAGCCTCAGCTGATGAGGGAGAGTGCTCTGGTGTGCAGTCCATGCATTATGTACAAATTAGGTTGCTTCAAGAAATGTGGTGGTTGGCGCATGGGACACTTCCATCGTTGAGATCTGTCTGGAGAGCCCAGTACTGTTCAGCTGGATGTGTCTGTGTCTTAGGGCAATAGCTTAAGAGCAGTAGTATGAAGAGGAAGTAGTTAAGTAAAGAGAGGGGAAGTAGTAACCTGGACAACGGCTTCCTGCCGTGGGGTCCTGAAGGACTGAAATAACTATGAAACCAGTAACTATATCCTAGGCTCAACACAGTGATGCAATCATGAAGACTTGTCAGCTGCTAGATTTAATTAGAAGTTTGAGGAGATTTGGTGAGTTAGAGAGTCATAGAACACCATAGCACAGAAGCAGGCTCTTTGACCCATCTAGTTCATGTTGAACCATTAATCTGCCTAGCCCTGTCGACCTGCAGCATACCCCTCCTATCTATGTGCCAATCTCAATTCCATTTAAATGTTGAAATTGAACCCACATCCACCACTTGCACTGGCAGCTTGTTCCACTCTCACCACTGTCTGAGTGAAGAAGTTCCCCCTTAAGTATTTAACCTTTCATCCTTGGCCCATGACAACCTCAGTGGAAAGAGCCACTTACAGTACCCCTATCTATACCCCTCATAATTTTGTATACCTCTGTCAAATCTCCCTTCAAATCTTCTAAGTCTTAACCTAGTCAACCTTTCCCTGTAATTCAGGTCCTCAATATCTGGTAACACCTTTGTAAATTTTCTCTGCACTCTTTCAGTCTTGTTTACATTTTTCCCTGGGGTAGCTGACCGAAACTGGACATGATACTCCAAATTAGTCCTCAATGTCTTACACAATTTCAACATGAAATCCCATCTCCTGTGTTCAATACATTGATTTATGAAGGTCAATGTCCCAGAAGCTTTTGTTACAATCCTATATGTGACGCCACTTACAAAGTAGTATGGACCTGTATTCCCAGGTCCCTCTGTTCTACTGTACTCCCCAGTGCCCTACCGCTCACCGTGTCAGACCTACCATGGTTGGTCCTCCCAAAGTGCAAAACCTCGCACTTGTCCGTTAAGTTCCAACTGCTATTTTTCAGGCTTTTTCCCAGCTGGTCCAGATCCCACTTCAAGCTTTGATAGTCTTCCTCACTGTGCTCTATACCCCCAATCTCGGTGTCATAGAAACATAGAAAACCTACAGCACAATACAGGCCCTTTGGCCCACGATGCTGAACATGTACTTACTTTAGAAATTACCTGGGGTTACCCATAGCCCTCTATTTTTCTAAGCTCCATGTACCTATCCAGGAATCTCTTAAAAGACGCAATATTGACCTTATGCTCATCTGCCCATTTGCCGATCCAGTTTATCATATTAGCATCTAGATCATTGATATAGATGGAAAAACAACTGGACCCAATACTGATCTGTGTGGCACACCAATAATCACAGGCCTCTGGTCAGATGCAACCACCTACTACCACTCTCTGCTTCTGCCACGAAGCCACTGTCTAATCCTATGTACTAGCTCATCTTGAATGCCAAGTGACTGAATCTTCTTGACCAACCTCCCATACAGGATAGAACCATAGAACTCTACAGCGCAGAAAACAGGCTATTTGGCCCTTCTAGTCTGTGCCAAAACTATTCTGCTAGTCCCATTGACCTGCATCCAGTCCTTAACCCTCCAGTCCTCTCCCATCCATGTATCTATCCAATTTGTTCTTAAAACTTAAGAGTGAGCCCACATTTACCACATCAGATGGCAGCTTGTTCCATACTCCCACCACTCTCTGAGTGAAGAAGTTCCCCCTAATATTCCCCCTAAACCTTTCCCCTTTCAACCTAAAGCCATGTCCTCTCGTATTTATCTCTCCTAATCTAAGTGGAAAGAGCCTATTCACATTTACTCTCTCTATACCCCTCATAATTTTGTAAACCTCTATCAAATCTCCCCTCATTCTTCTATGTGCCAAGGAATAAAGTCCTAATCTGTTCAATCTTTCCCTGTAACTCAACTCCTGAAGACCTGGTAACATCCTAGTAAATCTTCTCTGCACTCTTTCAATCTTACTGATATCCTTCTTATAGTTAGGTGACCAGAACTGTACACAATACCCCAAATTTGGCCTCGTCAATGTTTTATACAACCTCCCCATAACATCCCAACTCCTATACTCAATACTTTGATTTATGAATGCCAGGATGCCAAAAGCCTTCTTTACAACCCCGTCTACCTGTAATGCCACTTTCAGGGAATTATGTATCTGAACTCCCAGATCTCTTTGTTCCTCTGCACTCCTCAGTGCCCTACCATTTACTGTGTGTCCTACCTTGATTTGTCCTTCCAAAATGCAACACCTCACTTGTCTGCATTTAAATACCATCTGCCACTTTCTGGCCCACCCCTCCAGTTGGCTGTCCACAATGCCTTCAATCTTAGTGTCATCAGCAAACTTGCTGATCCAATTTACCACATTATCTACATCATTGATATACAAACGTAGATAACAAGCAACAATGGTCCCAGCACAGATCCTTGAGGCACACCACTAGTCACAGGCCTCCAGTCTGATAGGCAATCATCCACTACCACTCTGTCTTCTCCCAAACAGCCAATTTCGAATCCAGTTTACAACCTCTCCATGGATACCTAGTGTCTGAACCTTCTGAACTAACCTCCCATGTGGGACCATGTCAAAGGCCTTACTAAAGTCCATGTAGACAACATCCACGGCCTTTCCTTCGTCTACTTTCTTGGTAACCTCCTCGAAAAGCTCTACGAGATCTGTTAAACAGGATCTACCACACACACAGCCATGCTGACTATCCTTAATCAGCCCTTGGCTATCGAAATACTTGTATATCCGATCTCTCTGAACACCTTCCAATAATTTGCCTACTACTGATGTCAGGCTCACTGGCCTGTAATTACCTGGTTTACTTTTGGAGCCTTTTTTTAAACAACAGAACAACATGAGCTACCCTCCAATCCTCCGGCACCATACTTGTGGCTAAGGACATTTTAAATATTTCTGCAATTTCTACACTAGTCTGTCTCAGGTCCAAGGAAATATCGTGTCAGGCCTGGGGGATTTATCTACCTTTATTCGCTATAAAGCAGCAAGCACCTCTTCCTCTTTAATCTCTATGTTCCATGACATTGCTGCTTATTTCCCTTCCTTCCATATACACTATGCCAGTTTCCTGAGTAAATACTGATGCAAAAAAATTGTTTAAGATCTCCCCCATCTTGTGAGGCTCCACACATAGACAACCACTTTGATCTTCTAGGGGACCAATTTTGCCCCTTACTATCCTTTTACTCTTAATATAAATTTGTAGAAACCCTTCGGGTTTACTTTCACATTATCTGCCAAAGCAACCTCATGTTGTCTTTTTGCCTTCCTGATTTCCTCCTTTAGTATTTTCTTACATTCTCATACTCTTCAAGTACCTCATTTGTTCCTTGTTGCCTGTAGCTGCTATACACCTCTCTCTTTCTTAAGCAGATCGCCAATATCCCTTGAAAACCAAGGCTCCCTATGCCTGTTAATTTTGCCTTTAATTCTAGCAGGAACATGAAAACTGCACTCAAAATTTCGCCTTTGAATGCCTTCCACATACTGAACACATCCTTGCCAGAAAACAACTTATCCCAATCCACTCTTCCTAGGTCCTTTCTCATTTCCTCAGAATTGGCCCTTCTCCAATTTAGAACCTCAACTCAAGGACCAGATCTAGCCTTATCCGTAATTAACTTGAAACTAATGACATTATGGTCACTGGACCCAAAATGTTCGCCTACACATACTTCTGTCACCTGACCTGGCTGGTTCCCTAATAGGAGATCAAATATTGCATCCTCTCTGGTTGGTACCTGTACATATTGATTTAGAAAACTTTCCTGAACACTTTTGACAAACTCCACGCCATCACAGTGTGGGAGTCCCAGTCAATATGTGGAAAGTTAAATCCCCTACTATTACAACTTCGTGTTTCTCACATTGGTCTGCTATCTCTCTACAGATTTGCTCCTCCAGTTCTCTCTGACTATTGGGTGGTCTATAATACAACCGTTAGTGTGGTCACATCTTTCCTGTTCCTCAGCTCCACCCATATGGCCTCGGTAGATAAGCCCTCCGGGCTGTCCTGTCTACGCACAGCTGTGATATTCTCCCTGACTAGTAATGCCAGTCCTCCCCCTTTCATCCTTCCGTCTCTGACGCGTCTGAAGCAACAGAACCCCAGAACATTAAGCTGCTGGTCCTGCCCCTCCTGCAACCAAGTCTCACTAATAGCAATAATGTCGTAATCCCACGTGTCAGTCTATGCCCCAAGCTCATCTGCCTTACCAACAATACTCCTTGCATTGAAATAGATGCACCTGAGAACATCTCTATCATGTACAAATCTTTGATTACTGTCCATACATGCAGTCCTCGCATGACCTTTATCATCCTCCACCTCACTAACTGCTCTAATATCCTGCTTCCCCTCCCCCTGCAAATCTAGTTTTAGCCCCCCTGAGCAGAACTAGCAAACCTACCTGCAAAGATGTTAGTCCCTCTCCAGTTGAAGTGCAAACCATCCTGTCGGAACAGGTCCCGCCTTCCCTGGAACAAAGCCCAATTGTCCAGAAACATGAAACTCTCCCTCCTGCACCATCTCCTTAGCCATGTATTTAGCTGCATTATCTTCCTATTTCTAGCCTCACTAGCATGTGGCACGGGTAGCAATCCTGAGATTGCAACCCTGGAGGTCCTGTCCTTCAACTTTGCACCTAACTCCCTAAACTCTCTCTGCAAGACCTCCTGGTCCTTCCTATCCACGTCAGTGGTCCCTACATGGGCCACGACATCTGGCTGCTCACCCTCCCTTTTGAGAATACCGAGAACTCAATCCGAGATATCACGGACCCTGGCACCAGGGAGGCAACAGACCATCTGGGATTCTTGATCTCTCCCATGGAACCTCTTATCTGTCCCCCTAACTATCAAATCCCCTATCACTACTGCTCTCCTCTTTTCCCTCCTTCCTTTCTGAGCTGGGGGTCCAGTCTTGGTGCCAGAGACATGACCACTCCAACTTGTCCCTGGTAGGTCATCCCCACCAACAGTATCCAAAATGGTATACTTATTGTTGATGGGAACAGCCACAGGGGTGCTCTGCTCATTCTGTCTACTCCCCTTCCCTCTCCTGACAGTCACCCAGCTACCTGCCCCCTGACTTTTAGGGGTGACTATCTCCCTGAAACTCCTGTCTATTTCTGCCTCTGTCTCACGAATGATCTGAAGTTCATCCAGCTCCAGTTCCCTAACTCAGTTTGTCAGGAGCTGCAGCTGGATGCACCTTTTACAGGTGTAGTCATCAGGGACAACGGTGCTGTCCCTGACTTCCCACATTCTGCAGATGGAGCACTTGACTGCCCTAGCTGCTGCCTCCATTACCTACTCCTAAGTTAATTAAACTAATTAAAGGAACTTACCCGGCCTTACCTCACTGGGAGCAAGCTCGTCCTCAGCCTCTGCTCGCCAAAGCCTCAAAACTCCACACATACCCTGAGCCACTCACACACTGGCCGCTCCTCTTCAGTTACCCTTCCTTTTATTTGTCTCTGCCAATTATCTCAAGTACTCACTCCCTCTAATCAACTTATCAACACTCTGTTTAAACCTTCAGTTGCCATCCAAACTCCTTTTTAAAGCACACTCACCTGAGCTGCTTCCCAGCCTTCAGCGCTCTCCCGAGCCTCTCGCTCCTCCTACTGCTGCGACCGTTCCTCGATCACACTCTGTGATCTTGTCAAAAGTCATCAACTTTCCTAGTAATTTACTCAAAACTCTATAAGATTGGTTAGCCATGACTTGCCACGCACAAAACCATATTGAGCATCCCTAATCACTCCCTGTCTATCCAAATACTTGGATATCTGGCCCCTTAGAATACTTTACAGTAACTTGTCCACCACTAATGTTAGGCTCACAATCTTTTAATTTCTTATTTATAGAGCCTTTCTTAAATAATGGAACAACATTAGCTATCCTCCAGCACCTCACCTGTGGCTAAGGATATTTTAAACATCTGTGCTAGCATCCCACAGGGTCTGAGGATTTAACCACCTGACTGTGCCTCAAGACAGCAAACACCTCCCTGGTAATCTGTATAAGGTCCATGGCCTTGCTGCTGCTTTGCCTCACTTCTATAGACTCTGTGTCCATCTCCTGAGTAAATAGATACAAAAATCAAGTGTGCTCACACTCCCACTTAAGAATGCTCTGGACTTGATCCGAGGTGTCCCTCTCCCTGGCATCTGGGAGGCAACATATCAGGGAATTTCGTTCTCCTTCACAAAACCTTCTTTCTGCTCCCCTAACCATTACAGCTCACCTCTTCTCCCTTGTCCTTCCCTTCAGAGCCAGACTCAGTACCAGAGATGTGACTGCTGTGGCTTTCCTCTGTTAGGTCATTTCCCCAGCCCCCCCATCCCAAAAGTATCCAAAGTGGTATGCTTTTTGTTGAGGGGAACTGCCACTGGGGTACTCTACACTAGCTGCCTATCCTCTTTCCCCCCGATCGTCGCCCAGTTACCTGTGTCCTGCACCTTGGGTGTAACTACCTCCCTGTTTTTCAATTCCTCAGCATCCCGAATGATCCAAAGTTCATCCAGTTCCAGCTCCAACTCCTTATCACGGTATGTTAGAAGCTACAGCTGGATGCACTTCTCTCGGGTGTAGTCTTTAGAGACATTGGAGGTCTCCCTGCCTTCCCACATCCTGCAGGAGGAGCATTCCGCCAACTTGCTTGGCATCCCCACCACTCTAAATGTGCAATAAGAAAGAAAAAATAGCAAAAAAAAAAGGTCTACCAACAGCCAACACTTCTTGCCGAAGCCTTGATGAGCCAAAGACTCAACTCCCTACCCTTAACATTGGCTCAGTCACGCAATAGCTGCTCTAGTTAAATCTAACTTTTTTAATTGGATCTTGACAAGTGCCTAATTATACACAATCCGATGTGTTCACAGTAACTGTGGTGCCAACTGTTCATGCTTGATTCATTTAAACCAAGGACTATAGCAAATTTCTACAGAGTACCGTGGAGAGCATTCTGACTGTATTGTCACCTGGTATGGGACTCCAATGCACAGGCTCAACCAGTTCCATGGCACACTATCTGCCACTGAGGCCATCCATACACTCTTGTCATTAGTACCATTGGGGAGGAGTTACAGGAGCCTGAAGGCTCACTATTAATATTTTAGGAACAGCTTCTTCCCCTCCACCATTAGATTCCTGAATGGCCCATGAATCCGTGAATGTTACCATATTACTGTATCCACCTTTCATATTGTTTACTTATTTTTGTAACTTGTAGTTAATTTTGTCTTGCTTTGTACTGGTGTCGCAAAGTACCAAATTTCACGGCTTGTGTCAGTGATAAAAAATCTGATTCTAATTCTGTCTCCCTTTCCCTTCAAAGTGCTTCCAAGTATTAACCCACTGGGTAGTACTACGTAACTGGTGGGAGTTTGCTGACTTTGTGGAGGCGATAGCAGAAATGGCCTCACCCCTCTAGGCCCTTGAGGTGGGAGGCTGCTGTCCATGGCCCTGGAGTAGTAGTGATGGGGAGGATGAATGGAACTTCCTGAGAAGATAGCTCATTAATATACGGTAGCTATCACTATGTGCATAGATTGGCATTTTAGCAAAGCACAAAATGTTAGAGGAACTCAGCAGGTCAGGCAGCATTCTGGAAATGAATAAGCAGTCGATGATTCAGGCCGATACCCTTCATCAGGACTGGAAGGGAAGGAGGAAGATGCCAGAATAAAAAGGTGGGGGGTGGAGGGGAGGGAGGATAGCTAGAAACCAGATGGTTAGAAATGGTTAAGGGGACTTTGCAGTTCATGTTCTGTGTGTTAGTTGTTTACTGTTTTATTGTTCGTGTTTTGTGCCTGCTGGCAAGAAGGCGGATCTCAAGGTTGTATGTAATATACATACTTTGATAATGAAGGTACTTTGAACTTTGTACTTTTGCTGATTCACCTGAGCTAAATTTGTTTCTCCTTGTAAAAAAAGCCAACTTGTGCTTCAGTTAAACGAGGCATAATAATTGTGCGCCTTCCCTTTATAAATGTTTTCTTCAATCACTTCACCTCACTCTTTTTTGCAGACTGATGAAATGTCTTTCTTTTCAGTGTTTAGATTCTGAGTTATTTTGCTTATTGATAGCAAATAATACCCAATTGTAATGCACTGCGAGTATATTGAAATTGATTTTAACAGAATCTTGAGTTCCCTCAGGTGAAAAAGTAAAACTGTAATGTTAGTTTCTAGAGGAAAAAAAAATCAAAGTTCAAGTTGAAAGTAAATTTATTATGAAAGTACATGTGTGTCACCATATATAACCCTGGGATTCATTTCCTTGTGGGCATTCATTTTAAATACCAAGAAACAATGGAATCAATGAAAGACAGACAGATAACCAGAGTGAGGAGGATGATTGAATATAAATGAAAACATTATGTTTGGTTTCAGCCACACCCCTGTCATCCCTACCTCCAACTTAATCATGGCCTCAACTGAACATACCTGAGTGATGGACAAACGTATAACCTCAATTGGGTTAGGATGTGCTGATGCACGTATTGTTTCCATTTAGTGCAAAAGTAACAAACTGCTGGAGGGACCCTGGGTCAGTCAGTGAATGTTGTCAATCTATTGTACTGGTGGAATTACTGTGAGTAAGCTATTTAATGTAGGTGTGAGACTCACTGCAGTGCTAACTGGGAGAATGCAATGGAGCGCATGAATGTTAGCCACATGTCTTAAATGAAGTTGATAGTCAGTGATTGAGAGATGAGCTTGAAATGATTGAGCAGCATATGAGTTTAATGGTTCACTTGCCAGATTTGGCATTTGAAAATGCAGTCACTCATCTTGAGACCACTTGTGCAAAGGTATTGAACTTGTAGCACTGCACCCATGCCTGTCATTGGCCTCGACAGCCCTCTGCTTCCACTGTCTTCAATTGCCAAGAGGAATGGCAAGGAACTTGGTATGCGACTCTGCATTCCACCTCCACCACCAAAGCAGAAAACATCACGGTCAACTCTCAGTGATGTTGCATCATATGTTTCAGGTTACCTCTGTTTGCAGATGCCTGCCAGCACTTCCACCTGCTCCTTGCCTCAGCGTTGAACTGTCTCTGTGGCTGTGGCTTGCAGGCTTCGGGCTTCTGGACTGATTTCACTCGCCTCAGCGCTGAACTAGCTCCGTGACGGTGGACTTCCATGGACCCTGCAGTTCATGTTCTATGTGTTATTTGTTTACTTTTTTATTGTTTGCACAATTAGTTTTTTCTGCACATTGGGTGTTTGATGGTGTTGTGGATTTTTATAATGGGTCAATTGCGTTTCTTTGTTTTATGCCTGCCTGTAAGAAGATGAATCTCAAGCTTGTATGTAGTAAACATATGAGGGGTGATTGATAAGTTTGTGGTCTAAGGTAGGAGGAGTTAATTTTAGAAAACCTAGCACATTTATTTTTCCGACATTTACTCACTTAGTCTGGCAGTCAATAAGCATACGGATCCCTTCTTTGTAGAAGTCGGTGTCTTGGACCTCCAGAAAGTGGTCCACAGCAGGGGTGATTGCATGTAACGAGAGATGAATAACTCATCTCCTTCTACCTTAGGCCACAAACTTATCAATCACCCCTGCTGTGGACCACCTTGAGGTCCATGACGCTCTTGTTACATGCACGTGCAGTTCAATTCTTTGAGTGATAATGCAGAAAGATTGAAGTTAATAACTCATCTCCTTCTACCTTAGACCACAAACTTATCAATCACCCCTTGTACTTCAGTGATAAATGTACTTTGAACTTTTACTGTTTCACCTGAGTTAAATTAGAAACTTGTTCCCAATGTTTCCTTCAAAAGCCCAGCTTGTGCTTCAATTAAATGAGACATAATTGTGCACCTTCCCTTTATAAATGTTTTCTTCAATCACTTCACTTCAGAATATTTTTTTTGTTTTGCAGACTTATGCAATGTCTTTCTTTCCAGTGTTTAGATTCTCTGAGTAAGTTTGCTTATTGGCTGCAAATGATAATCCAATTGTAAATTGAAACTGATTTTAACAGAATCATTCCCTCAGCTGAACAAGTGAAACTGTAATGTCAGTTTCTAGAAAAAATTCAAAATTCGAAGTGAAGTTGTTGTCAAAGTACATATGTGTCACCAGATACAACTCTGGGATTTGTCATCTTGCGGGCATACTCAATAAATACAAAGAACCACAATGGAATCAATGAAAAACACCCTATGTGCAAAAGACAAACTGCAAATACAAAAAGAAAAAGATAAATAATAAATAAGCAATAAGTATTGAGAACTTGAGATGAAGAGTCGTTGTAAGTGAGTTCATAGGTTGTTGTAACAGTTCAGTGTTGGGGTGAGTGAAGTTATCCTTTCTGGTTCAGGAGCTTGAAGGTTGAGGGGTAACAGCTGTTCCTGAACCTGGTGATGTGGACCCTGAGGCTCCTGTACCTCTGTTCCTGATGACAGCTGTTAGACGAGAGCATAGCCTGCACGGTGGGGGCCCTTGGCGATGGGTGCTGTTTTCCTGTAACAGTGCTCCATGTAGATGCACTCAGTGGTGGGGAGGGCTTTACCCCCAATGTACTGGGCTGTACCTGTTGGCTTTTCCATTCGGGGGCTTTGATATTGTCATACCAAGCCATAAATACTCTCCACGCACATCTGTAGCTATGATGCAATCTGTCAAAGTTGTAGATGACCTGCTGAATCTACACAAACTTCTAAGAAAGTAGAGGTGCTGCCGTGCTTTCTTCGTAATGGCACTTGCATGCTGATCCCCTGAGATGATAACACGGAGGAATTAAAGTTGCTGATTCTCTGCACCCCGGATCCCCCAATGAGGACAGGCTCATGGACCTCTGGTTTCCTCCTGAATACAATCATCAGCTCCTTGGTCTTGCTGACATTGAGTGAGAGGTTGTTGTTGTGGCACCATTCAGCCAGATTTTCAATCTCCCTCCTATATGCTGATCCGTCATCAGCTTTCATTCGGCTAATGACAGTGGTGTCGTCAGCAGACTTTAAAAAGGCATTGGAACTGTGCTTAGCCTCATCATCATAATTATAAAGTGAATGGGGGGGGGGCTGAGAACGCAGCCTTGTGGTGCAGCTGTGCTGATGGTGATTCTGGGGGTGATGTTTTTGCCAATCTGAACTGATTAGTGTCTGCAAGTGAGGAAATCAAGTAAGTATTGAGGTCTAGGTCTTGGAGCTTATTGAACAGTTTTTAGAGGATGGTAGTAGTATTGAATGCCCAGCTGTAATCAATGAAGAGCATCCCGGTGTATGCGTCTTCACTGTCCAGATGTTCCAAGGTTGAGTGAAGAGCCAATGAAATAGCATCTGCTATTGACCTATTGTGAAGGTAGGCAAATTGGAACAGATCTAGTTTGCTTCTCAGCAGGAGTTGATATGTTTCATCACCAACTTCTCAAAACACTTCATCACCGTGGATGGAAGTGTTACTGGACAATAGTCATTGAGGCAGGTCACCCATGTTCTTCTTCAGCACTGGTATAATTGAAGCCTGCTTGAAAGCAGGTAGGTACCTCAGACTGCTGAATGAATAGGTTAAGGATATCGGTAAACACTCCAGCCAGTTGATCAGCGCAGGTGTTTATTAGTCAGCCAGGTATCCTGTCTGGGTCAGATGCTTTCTGTGGGTTCACCATCCTGAAGGATGCTCTCATGTCAGCCTCAGAGACTGAAATCACAGAGTCACTGGGGCTGTGGGACCATGAAGGCTCCTCCATGTTTTGATGGTCAAAGCGAGCATAAATCACATTGAGCACCTATATCACTTGGTTTCACTTTGTAGGAGGTAATAACATTAAAGTCCTGCCACAGCTGTTGAGCAATCTGCAGTGATTCAAGTTTGGTCTGGAATTACCCTTCGTGTGTGAAACAGTTTTCTGGAGGTCATACCTGTTGTATTTTATTTGGTCAACAAACCTGAATGCCACTGATCTGGTCCTCAGATTGCAGATCTCATCGTTCATCCAGGCTTCTGGCTGATTTTGTGGTTATACACTTGTCTACGTCTGTTTTTCGAAAGTTGGTGACAGTGGTGGCATATTCATTCAGATCCTCTGAGTCCTTGAACGGGGCCCAGTCCACTGACTCAAAATAATCCTGTAGTTGTTCTTCAGCCTTCCCATAACAACCTCTCTGTTGTCCTTACTTCTGGAGACTTGCTCTTCGCCTCTGCCTGTATGCCAGTAGGGGGGAGGACTGCCAGATGATGAGATTTCCTGAAATGTGGTGTAGGGATATTATGGTAGGTACTCTTAATCGTAGTATAGCAGTGGTTGAGTGTGTTGGGACCCCTTGTGCTGCAGGTGATAAGTTGATGATAATTGAACAGAGATTTCTTCAAACAAGCCAGTTTGAATTCCCCTGGCTATGATTTGAAAGTTGTCAGGATAGGCAGTTTCTTGTTTGCTGATCATGGCACTCAATACATCGAGTGCCTATTTAACATTAGCCTTTGGCAATATGTAAACTGCAGTCAGGATCACAGAGGAGAACTCTCTTATTACGAAGCACTTAACCGTTAGATGTTCCAGCTCAGGGAACAAGAGTGCGACAAGACTGCTGCATCCGAGCATCATGAAGAGTTTCTCATAAAACTCAGACTCTCACCTTTTCCCTTCTCCAAGTCAGCAGTCCAGTCCATCCAATGTATCAAGAAGCCCTTGGATCTTACTGATGTATCTGGCATGTCCAGAGTGAGCCAAGTCTCTGAGAAATGCAGAACACAACAATCCCTCATTTCCCTCCCCGGCAATGACTTAAAGGTGTCAGAGTAGACTGGTTCTTACCCTCAGACCTGCCCTCCAGTGATTGTACATTTGTTAACAAAATACTGGGTAAAGGAAGTTTCATACCCTGATGATTTAGTCTGGCTTGGAATCCTCTCCTCCTCTCTCTCATCCAGTCATGGAGATTTGATTCAGAGTCAAATATACTCTGGCCATTCCAACACTGGTAAATGTTTTTTTCCATTTGCAAACACCAACAGAATGAGAAGGCTTGCATTTATCAGCCTACTGGAATTAAACTAGGTCTCTTTAAGGCTAGAATTTACAAACTTTTCTTCCACAGTGTTTAGAAGGGACGACCAGCAAGTTAACAATCAAAAGCAATTGATTTATTTATTTTGAATAATACACACACTTCTGGAGGCACTCAGCAAGTCAGGCAGCACCTATGGAGCAGAATAATCAGTTAGCATTTTGGGCTGAAATATCAACTGTTTTTTCTACACCCATAGATGCTGCCTGACATGCTGTGTTCCTCCAGCATTTTCAGTGTGTGCTTTAAATTTCCAGCATCTGCTAATCTCTTGTCTTCATCATTAATGTTGGATGTTAAATGAAGGATATGTTGATTATATATAAAGGTTATGAAGTATGAATATGGGAGTGTTTCATGCATTTCAAAGCTTTTTGTACGATTAATTTCTACAGTGAAAGTAAGATGTATTTATCCTGTGAAGGAGAATTGAAAAACATTTAATTTTGCTAACGTATGTACAAAAATAATGCAATTATGTTATGAGAAGCCTATTGGTATATGCATTATAAGGAGAACTAAACTTTTTCTGGGAGATCTGATTCACTATTCTTTCCTTTACTTAAGCCTGGAGCAGAGCGTGGTCCAAGCTTAGGTGTCCTGCATCAGCTGTCACAAATGCCAAGCAATCATGAGGTTCTTAAAGTCAGAGTAGATTCTCTGGAAGAGGAACTCAAGCGACAAATGGAAGAATTAGGTCAGTCACAACATGTGAACAGAGATACAAGACTCACGAAAATGTTTTCTAGTTTGTAAATATTTCAAAATATAATCTTCTCTTTTATACGGACATCCGAGTCTTGTAGGCAACAGAGTGGATTTTGTTGACTGTAGCTCCTTGGCAGATCTGTCCAGACTCATTAGTTAGTCACCAGGAGATTGGCTGATATATAAAAAAATACGATGTAGATCTAATAGACAGCTGGGGCAAATTTATCATCTTCCTGAATATGTATGAGCTTGAGAACACCATGTTGAAACTATGGTGGAATCTTAATGGTCAGATGGGGTGAGTTTGAGGTGGATGGGAAGTTTAAATAGCAGAACGTCTGAGTCTGAACCCAACTTGCCTTGAAAGAGCCACTTTGAATTTTTTTGTGGTGGTGTGACAGGCTTTGCAACAAATTAATTTAAAAATTATTTATTTTCTATTTGGGCAGGTTTTGCTGCTCTTTAGAAATCATCTGGTAAAATTAATGAGGCTTGACCCATCAGAGAAAGGCATTTGTAATGTAGCAAGTGCCTTTTCCCTCTCCATTGCAGATTGAGAATGGTAGAGGAAGGCAGGATCCAGTCATGGCAAAAACAAACTCAGAAGTGCAATGTACTCATGAGTGTCTTTTTATCTTGACGATTTTATTGTAAATTTTTCAGGATGCTCTTCATTCAGTAGTAGTGAGTCGAAGAATACAGTATTAGCCCTGTACCTAGTAAAACACTTCAAATATGTACATTGAAGGAGACTGAATTGGGACCAATGAAGTGAGTGAAAGAATGGAATCAGTTTCTTCGTGTTCCAGTTAGACAAAGACTGGCATTTGTTTTAGTGAATGTTTACAGTATATTCGATATATTTGTGAGTGTTTACATGTTGGGGATTGCCAGGGTCAGAGTGAAATTCTGATACATAATGAAAAGGAGTCTGGGCAGAGACTAAGGAGATGAGATTGGTGGTTGTAGAGGTCAGTGGCTCCTGTATTTAATGCGGTAAGCACTTTATTGGCTGAATGAAATTGGGAAAGCTGAGTTTTTTTGCATATTCTTCTAGAACTGGCTGTGCCTCATTCTCACTTGTAATGCTGACACCTAACCTGACAAGGCATCAAGCTCTTGATGCCTTGCATTTGCTCATAACCCATTGATTTGGCACTCTCTCTCAGCCTCCGTGCACTCTCTCTCAGCCTCCGTGCACTCTCTCTCAGCCTCCGTGCACTCTCTCTCTCTCAGCCTCCGTGCACTCTCTCTCTCAGCCTCCGTGCACTCTCTCTCTCAGCCTCCGTGCACTCTCTCTCTCAGCCTCAGTATTATACCAAGTCAAGAACCTCTCCTGTAATCATCTGCAACAAATGGACACCGGCATTGCACTTAGAAAGAGGACTGTTTTGTATATCCTTACCAGAGGAGAACACAAAACACCAGAGAGAGAGAGAGAGAGAGAAAGAAAAGAGAGAATTCCGTACACTCCGCACAGCTGACCAGTACATGGATAGAAGTACTTGTGTTCCTAGTGAATACAATTCCTGTAGACCTTGTATGAACATCTGCACTTTGCGGAATGAATGGTAAGAAACAGTTTCTTGTCACTTGTGTGGATGGATGAAAGTAAATAAAGTCTTTTCTCTTTGAAGATAGAGTATGAATGACCTCTCTGATATAGCAATGACTAGCCTTCTGTGAGATATGATCTAATTCCCTTGGAATGCTACTGAAACTAGGAAGGCAGAAGTGACCATGACCTTTCCTAGAGCACATTGATCAGACTCATGAAGTTAACAATGAAACTAGAGTCATAAGATGCATTATTGTTAACATTACTTCGACCAGAATTCCAACAAAAACCATGCTAGAAAATCATCAGTTGAATTTCCTACTCGGTTCTAAGATGCCCTGAGATGGATACAGGTTTTGTCCATTCCAGGTTAAATATATTATCATGTGCAGGGCACACTTTTTCAGTAAAGAAGAATAAAGGTCTGCTGTAGAAATACTGAACTTTTCTGGGTCGAATTTAAACTAAATAAATTGTAAACCATGTTTTTATGAGTGGAGGATTATAGTGTTGTCACTTAAATATAATGTTGACTGAGTTATGTTTGTCTCCTTTTATATTCCAGAAAAGAAGGGTCTTCCTGATGATCTGGTGATGAAATTGGGCTTACTGGAGAATGGAATACAAATTGCCCAGAATGAAAATAATCAGGTTACAACAGAAATTTCTATTTATAAACTTACTGGTGACATTGTTGAAATTCATTGAAAACTGAGGAGATCAGTGAAGAAACAAACTTAAAGAATTGTCAAGACAATGCTTTTGAATGCTTAGATATTTTGTATTTTAACATCCTTTTGTCATAAAGGAGTATTATGTTCAGTTGTAGGAAAGGTACTATTAAGCTGGGGAAAAGATGCTGCTTGGACTTGAGGGACTGGGGTATAAGAAGAGATTGGACCTTTTTTCTCGGCGTATAGGGGACGGAGAGATCTTATAGAGGATGAATGCACTAATTTTCCTCCAGGGTTGGGGAAATCAAGAACCAAAGGGCATAAGTTTAAGCTGAGAGGGCAAAAATTTAATAGTAGATACTTGAGAAGTAACATTTTTGAATACATAGAGTGGAACATGTATAGAACGAGCTGCCAGAGAAAGTGCTTCAGGCAAGTACAATAATAACTTTTAAAAGATACTTGGAAAGGTACGTGGATAGGAAATGTTTAGAAGGATATGGGCCAAACTTGGGTAAATTGGACCAGCTTGGATGGGCATCTTTGTCAGCATGGCCAAAGGGCCTTTTCCATGCTCTATGACTATGACTTTTTAATTGAAGACAACTATGATTGTAATTGAAGACCTTGTTCTATATTTTGTATCCAGTAAGAACAGACCATTCAATCTCTTCATCTGGTTGGCAGTTCCTCTCAAATATATTCCTGATGGTTTGGAACAGAAACTTCTTCTAATCATTATCTAGTCCAGCATGTTTGCCCCTACAGGAATCTGTGTTAACATGCAAGTCAAGAAACTGAGAGATTCTTCAGGAAGTCAACTTGAAGAATCCTCACTGTGATGCACAGACAAAATCAGAAATATATATTATATTTCTGTCTACAGTCTAATACTGTAAAGGATAGAAGACATGAGATGTATCTGATAGGATGTTTTAAAAAAGAAAATAATCGATATTGTTGATGGTATTGTTACATGTGTCGAGGTACTGCAAACAGAATTTTTCACGCTGGAGCATGGAGAGCTGAGGTGTAATCTTACAGATGTGTATAATCATAAATAGCATAGATATGGTCAATGTTTACAGTCACCATACCAATGCCATTTATGATTAAGTAGAGGTGTCTAAAATTAGACAACATAGGTTTAGGGTCAGAGGGAAGAGATGCAAAGGGGGCCTGAGGGGCAAATGTATGGGATGAGCTGATAGAGGAAGTCATAGATGTGGGTACAGTTAGAACATTTAATAGGCATTTAAACAGGTACATGGATAGGAAACTTTTAGAGATTTATGCAAGCAATTAGGAATAGCTCAGGTAAACAACTTGGTTGGCACGAACCAGCTGTGCGGAAGCGACTGTTTCCATGTTGCAGAACTCTATCTGTATACGTTAGATTAAAATGGTACTGAACTAGTGATCGGGAAAGGCAGATGGCTGTTCCTGCTGATATCTGCTGCATTCCACAGTTTGCTGCACACTGCTGCATAAGGGAAGTTACACAAACCTCATATTTATGAAAAAAAGGCATTTTCCCTTCAGCACACAGCAGCAAACAAAATAGTCTTATGCAATTGACTGTACTGCAGACCTCTCCAAAGTACAGGCATTTATAGACATTATTCATGTCGTTACTATGATCTCATCTGAGCTTTCCAACTATATCCCTGGAGTGTTTCCATGGTCCAAGAAACTATTCTCCCCATTCTATCCAAATCCCTCTGACCCCTTGGAAGCTCTCTCCATTTACCCTCTCACATTATCATTGTAGCATCCATTCATTCAGTAGCACTACTCCCTTGTAGCTTGCATCGTGGTAGGTTCACAAAGAGTCAGCTGTAGAAACAATAGCTGAGAACTGCCAGCACAGTATGGAACGCCACACCAAAATTGACAATTTCTGTTTCAATGTGACTCTGCAGAGGAAAACCTAACTAGTGCTTTTCTGTCAACCTCGCTATTGAAATTCTGTCCTCGTGTGACATTGGAATGACACTTACCTCATGCATTGCATGTCAAAGCTGCTCCATTGGCTGCAAAGTACTTGGGACCTTTTAAAAGGCATTCAGTAAATGGAAGCCTTATTTTTGTTTTAGTCCATCCTGATGTTACACTTCATTGGAGCCTCCTCCCTCCCTCGTGGAATAGTCCCTTCTGGCCCTTTTGAGCCACACTGCCCAGCAATTCCCCAGTGTAATCCTAGCCTAATCAGGGGACAATTTACACTAACCAGTACGTCTTTCAACCGTGGGAGGAAACCGCATCACCCTGGAGGAAATCCAGGTCACGGGGAGAATGTACAAACTCGTTACTGGCAGCGGTGGGAACTGAACCCATGTCACCTGTACTGTAAAGCATTGTGCACAACTGTGCCTCCCAACATAAGACAATAGTGTCATAGCAACTAAACTCTGTGGTAGTTCCATATTTTCGGTTTAATTATTTATCTTGCGAATTCCAAATTTGCTCTGATTAGATGATATGGAGATACCTAACACTGATTTATTCTTTCTGATATCTGTGTTTTATGTTTCCATTTTGTTAGGATAGAGAATTATTGGCAGCCCTCAAGAGGAAATTGGAAGAAATGGAAGAAGACTTTGAGGGCCGCCTTGGAGTACTGCAGGCTGATCATGATGAACTCCAGGTAATATTGTTTCCTTTGTGTCTGGATGGGAGGGCTCAACACTTGCTGAAAGAGTCTTTTTTTTTGTTGTTCTTGGCCAATGTTTTCATTTTCTTTCAAATGAGCAATTGCTTCTTCTAAATTTTGCTTTTATCCTGTATTCATCAAATGTTGTAATTTCCAAATGTGTTTACATAGGGTGTTCTAGAAAAGCTGGATCAACTTGATGAAAAGAAAGTTGATAAAGAATTTTTGGAAATGGAGATTAATGGGGTAAGGATCTTTTAAAATAAGAATTAGAAGAGATGCAGCTATGCAACATGTACAGTAGATAGAAGTGCTGGCATTTCCATTGCATTAATAAAGCATGTAATGAAAGGGCTTATTTTACAACATGGTGAGAAGAAAATGGAAGGGCAGCACTAAAGTCACAGTTACAGCCCCAGATCGGGATGATATGCTTGAAGATTTCAAAATAAAACCTATTTAGCTCATATTAAGGATCATAATACAAGACCTGTGACTATTAAATTGGATACCATAAAGCATGGAGAAAATTTGCAATTCGATTTCAAAAAACATCTGAGAAAGAAGAATGATTATGGAGAGATTTGGATTTTCCGAATCCAAGCAAGGATAAATACTGCAAGCTGAAAAGGGAAAAATTTCTGAAATAAATTCCCATGAGCACTGGTGTTTCATTAAGTTCCACCCTGCTTTTCAAATTAGTAGATTCTCGAGGTCTATCTATTAGGTCATGCTTTGAATTATTTCTTTGACATTTCAGCATTTTATTTTCAGTTGGGGCTGCAAACTGGTGATATTTGATCAAGCAATTTGATTAAGTATTGTTTTGTTCGTGTAATATTTGGTTATTTTAGGTCTATAAGTAGAATAATTTATTATATAAAGGTTGTCATTGCTATAGTTTTATGACGACAGCTGTTATGTCAGGGGTGCCAATTAGAAGAAAAAAGTGGAGGTAGGAGAATAAGTGGGAAGTGATTCATTTAGTCAAAACAAAAGTTGGGACAAAACTTAATTCCACTGAAACTTGATTTCAATAGTAATTCAAAAAAATTGTGCTGATAGCAAAAATAGTTAAACTGCTAACACAGATTTCTTTTCTAACTTTAAGTAACTGATAAACAATACCTATAGTACTGTCATGATGCTCTGGTTTCCTGCCTGCAACTACTAGGTAATCTGTGAATTGATAATACCTACCCTCCAACAATAGCCAGTGTGTCTCTGCACAAACATTTCTTCTTTTCACTCCAGAAAGCTGACAAAAAATCATTAGAATCGAAAGTGAGTAGAACACTTCTCGATGCAACAGCGCAGCAATTGAACTCAATGATGCAAGAGCTGTTAAATAAGGTTTGTGCCCAAGAGAAAGACTGGCAGAAGGTGCTGGAAAAACTTCTTTGTGACATGGATTGCAAGGTAACAAAATCCAATATTTTATGCTTGTCTATGTACTTCAAATGTCAATTTAAACATCATATTATAATTAATTAATAGCATTATTAAAGTTTGTGAAGGCCAAATTTTGTTATATGTACAGTGTTGTAGTCACGCGCAAACACGCTACTAAAGAAACACACGGAGGCAGAGAGCTGAACTCAGAATGCCTTTACTGATTCAAAATCGCGCGCTTAAATCTCCCCTCCCATGGGCCCCTGAGACCCGCGGGGCGGACGTGACGTCAGACTGTCCCGGAAGGTCCGCCCCGATTGGGTAGTTCCAAATGCGCTACCGAGTGTCTGCCCGTGGCTCCCGATGGCGGTTCAAGTCCCGTGTGTGTGGGCCGCCACCCCCCCCCCCCAGAAACGTCCATCGGGGGAGAGGAGCCCCCAGTCTGTGTGGCTTGCCTGGGTGGCCAGCCTCGCCAGCGCAGTGCAGGTACCCTCACTGGTTGCTCAATGTCCAAGTGCGCTGGTTTGAGGCGGTCCACTGTAAAAGTCTCTTCCCGGCCACCCACCTCCACGACACACGTGGTTCCATTGTGCCGGATCACCTTGAAGGGTCCCTCGTACAGCCGCTGTAGAGGACTCGACCGACTGCCGTGTCGGAAGTGTCGACTGTGAGTGCCGTGGATACATCGACTCTCGGGTGCACTAGGAGGGCCGCCTTTGCCAGCACCTCCTCGGCCTGCTCGAAGGCCTCCGTGGACTCCGCGTCCCGTGCCACCTCATTGGCCTCGCCGGCCATCAGGCTGAACAAGGGTCTCATGATGCGTGTCGCCACCGGCACGAGCCGATGATAAAAGTTGACCATCCCTACGAACTCCTGCAGGCCCTTGACCGTGCTGGGCTTGGGGAACTGGCAGATGGCCTGGACCTTGTCCGGTAGGGGAACTGCGCCATGTTGGTTGACTCTGTGGCCCAAGAAGTCGATCTCCGTCAGCCTGAACTGGCACTTCGCTGGATTGATTGCCAGTCCTTGGTCGCTCAGGCATTGGCAGAGCTGGTGCAAATGTGCCACGTGCTCTTGGTGCGAACTGCTGGCCACCAGGATATCGTCCAAGTAAATGAAAACGAAATCCAGGCCACGTCCCACCAAGTCCATGAGCCTTTGGAAAGTTTGGGCTGCGTTCTTCAGACCGAAAGGCATCCTCAGGAATTCGAACAAGCTGAACGGGGAGACGAGGACTGTCTTGGGCACGTCGTCGGGGTGCATTGGGATCTGATGGTATCCCCTGACCAGGTTGATTTTCGAGAAGATGGTCGCTCCGTGCAGGTTCGCTGTGAAGTCATGGATGTGGGGTACCAGGTATCTGTCGGTGGTTATGGCGTCATTGAGCCTTCTGTAATCTCCGCAGGGCCTCCATCCTCCTGCGGACTTGGGCACCATGTGCAGCGGGGATGCCCACGGGCTGTCTGAGTGGCATACGATTCCCATCTCTTCCATCTTACGGAACTCCTCCTTGGCGAGATGGAGCTTGTCGGGTGGGAGCCTGCGAGCTCGGGCATGCAGTGGCGGTCCTTGTGTGGGGATGTGATGCTGCACGCCGTGCTTGGGGTCGGCCGTGGAGAACTGCGGGGTGACTATTGAGGGGAATTCCGCCAACACCCTGGCGAATTCGTTACCCGAGAGGGTCACGGAATCCAGGTGGAGGGCCAGTAGCTTGGCTTCTCCGAGCTGGAAAGTCTGGAACGTCTCGGCGTGGACCAAACGCCGGCTTTTTAGGTCGACCAGGAGGCAGTTGGCTCGGAAATCTGCCCCTAGTAGTGGCTGTGACACCGCTGCCAACGTGAAAGTCCAAGTGAAACGGCTGGACCCAAAATGCAGTGAGATAGTACATCCGAATACTGGTGCCATTTGCAGCGGTGAGTTCGGGGTCTGGAACCGCATTACGAATGTCCATGTTCGAGGGGGGGAGTACGCTGACCTCGGCCCCGGTGTCTACCAGGAAGCGCCGCTCGGAGTGTCGGTCCCAGAGGTACAGGAGGCTGTCTCGGTGGCCAGCTATGGTAGCATTAGCAATGGCTGGCCCCGGCGTTTCCCGGAAAAGCACATGGTGGACGGCCGCGGCACCCGCCTGAGCCCCATCTTTGGTGATAGAAACACGGGGCCTGGGCTTTGGGGCGTGCGATCGTGGCTAGGCCAATGGAGGCTGCTCCACATTGCTTGCTCTGCCAAAGGACGGCTGCTTTAGCCGCGACCCTGCGTGGGTCGCTGAAATCCTCACTGGTGAGGAGGAGGCGAATGTCCTCTGGCATTTGCTCAAGGAACCACTGTTCAAGTAAAAGGCACGGCTTATGGCCGTCCATGAGCGCCAGCATATCATTCATGAGCTCGGATAGCGTGTGGTCACCCAGGCCGTCCACGTGTAGGAGCCGCGCAGCCCGTTCACAGCGGGAGAGTCTGAGGGTATGGATCAGGAGCGCCTTAAGCTTAGTGTACCTGTCCTCCAGTGATGGCTGGCATAGGAAGTCGATGATCCGGCCTGCCGCCTCCTGGTCGACCATGCTGACCACGTAGTAGTACCGCGTGGCGTCGGCTGTAATGTCTCTGATATCGAACTGGGCCTCAGCCTGCTCGAACCAAACATGGGGCTGAGTGGCCCAGAAAGTTGGGAGCTTCAGAGAGACCGTGCTGTGCGAGTTGCTTGAACTGATGGCTGGTGGCTGAGTCGCCGGCTCCAGATGCCATCTGGAACGTCGGGGTCACCAATGTAGTCGCGCGCAAACGCGCTACTAAAAAAACACATGGAGGCAGAGAGAGCTGAACTCGGAATGCCTTTACTGATTCAAAGTCGCGTGCTTAAATCTCCCCTCCCTTGGACCGTTGCGACCCGCGGGGTGGACGTGACGTCAGACTGTCCCCGGAAGGTCTGCCCCGAGTGGGTAGTTCCAAACGCGCTACCGCGTGTCTGCCTGCGGCTCCCAATGGCGGTTTGAGTCCCGTGTGTGCGGGCCGCCGCCGTGTATTATATTTTATCCTTTTGGTTTAGTTGGGCATTTAATTAGTTTGGTACAGCACTGTGGGGCAAAGAGCCTGTTTCTGTGCTTTGCTGTCCAATGTTCTATTCTGAAACAGACTGACAAGTTGGGTAGTGAGTGGGTTTTCTTCAATTAGGGAAACCGAGAGCAGTGGGTCTTTTTCTTGGGACAAGAAGTAAGCTATTTAGGATTCTGGTAGTTCGGAATTTCTTCACTCAGAAATTAGTGAAGCTTCAGAATTCTGTATGCCCAACCACTCTGGGTGCCGAGTATAATTTTAGAATGCTATAGAACAGAGGAATTCAGGAATCTGGTGAGAAAGTAGACTTAATATCCCCTATGTGATGCCACTGTGAAGCTTTCATTGTTCTGTAAAAGTTTACTCTTTATATTTTATAAGGCAATTTATGATTTTACACATGCTCCTGTAGAATTCAGAAACCATTATTTTTCTGCTGGGTTTGCTGTTATGGAATCAAGGCAGAGAGAGTACTTTATACTTTACATCATTTATATAAATATCAGACCTTGTAATCATTTTAACCTACATTTCTGCCTGCAGTTAGTGTATATCTTATTTTGCTTTCCATTATTTCCATGTTGCCTCAATTGAACTATTTCCCACTATTATTCTGCATTTAGTCCTTCTTCATCCGTGATAATTTTACCAAAATCAGGAATCAGTCAACATTTTGCCAGTTTCTTCAACTCTTGTCTCTGCTGTTCCTTTGTTGACCCTTCCATACGAACTGAGTTTCAAAAGGAAATTTACATTGTAATTTATACAGGATAAACAAAAGCATTTCTTGTGTCAAAGCACACATCATAAAGGGGTCAATAGATAGAATAAAGGCAAAATGCCATTAATTGAAGTTAGTAAATGAGATGAAACTAGCAAGTAATAATATGGAGTCAGATTTAATATACTGTATTAATAACCTAAGTAAATAAAGTTGGAAGCAGTTCAAAAGCAAGGTATCTGCAGATACTGGAAATATAGTGAGAATAATCAGCGGTTAGACAGCGAGTGTGGAGTGAGAAATATATTTAACTTTTTGGGTCAGTAACCTTTCATCAGAACTTGGAAAATATAGCAATAAAGCAAGTTTAAAGTACGCAGAGAAAAGGGTAGAGAGGGAAGAAGAAAACATTATGATAGAGAGGATGGCAGTTAAATAGTTAAAGATGGATATAGCTGATTGATTGGGTAAGTAAACAATAGCTGAATAATTTACTTAATGGCAAATGTGGACTCTCCTAAGCTTGAAGTTTACTCAAGAACATATTTTCTCAAAATATCTTTTAGGACGCTATCTTATTTCCAGCTTTCTGATATTCCAATTTATTTCATTGCAGCTGGATCGACTAGAGCTGGATCCATTAAAGAAACAGCTGGAAGAAAGATGGAAACAGCTGAAAAAACAGTTGAGAAGTGGCCCAGGTTTTGAGGCTGATTCTCCAGCTGGATTCAGGAAGTGAGTGGCTGGAATGTTTGCAACTTGGATAGAAGTAACCTGATGAGATATAGGAGAAAAGTTTCCACGGACCTCATCATATTTGCTGCTATTACTTCTATGGAGCAAATGTTAATATTTATCATTTTCCCCAAACAATCCACTAAGATTATGATTATTATGATTATGAGGACACGCAGTCCCCTTTTATTGTCATTTAGTAATGCATGCATTAAGAAATGATAAAAATGTTTTTCCAGAATGATATCACAAAAACGCATGACAAACCGACTTAAAAACTAATAAAAACCACATAATTATAACATATAGTTACAACAGTGCAAAGCAATACCGTAATTTGATAAGAACAGACCATGGCACAGTAAAAGTCTCAAAATCTCTCAAAAGTCCCATCATCTCACGCAGATGCTAAACCTCCAGCGCCGCCAACTTGCTGATGCAGCATCCCGGAAGCATCTGACCACAGTCCGACTCCGAGTCCGTCCGAAAAACTCCGAGCCTCCGACCACCTATTCGACACCGAGTACCGAGCACCATCTCTGCCGAGCGTTTCGACCCCAGCTTCGGCAACAGGTGATACCCAAAGCCGAGGATTTGGGGCCTTTGTCTCCGGAGATTCTCGATCGCACAGTAGCAGCGGCAGCGAAGCAGGCTTTTCAGAAGTTAATCCAGGTGTTCCTCCGCGCTTCTCATGGCTGTCTCCATCAAATCCGGATTGTGCACGGCACCCCTAGTTACACAAATCGATACTCATTTGGAAAGGCTGTGCGCGCTGCGTCGCGTAGCCATCTTCTCCTCCCTACTTAGGGCAGAGAATGACAGGCCTCCTCTGAAAACTTCTGTCAATTTGTAAATTAATTTGTAAAGATGCAAATACCATCTTTATTCATTATATGGTGCTGGAACTACCATTCTTTGCTGTTTGCATAGTTTAGATCCGGGACTAAAAGTGGAATTTCAAGATTTAACAATGACACCAAACTGGGAAGTGTAGACAGTACAGGAAGATGTTAATATACTTGCAAAGCGGGCATGTAATTGAGAAAAGGAACAAGAATGTTAGTATATGTATAATTATACATTTTGGTAGGAAGAAGAGGATCACATATTCTTTGAAGATCAGTGACTAAATGGGAGTATTCTGGGGCATATACGAACAAACCACTGAGGTTTGCAATCCAGATGAACAAAAACTATAAACAAAGCAGTGGGTTCATTTCTTGACCCAGTGAAATGAGGGAGAGAAGTGCTATTATGTTTAGGTAGAACCATACGTTGCACTTGGGTTATAAAAAAAACAGTTCTCATTTTCATGTTATAACGAGGACATGAAAGCACAGGCAACATTGAGTTTTTTTTGCCGTTACTACTTACTCTAAAGAGCATTAAAGGTGCCGTCTTGACCTGCTACAATCCTTATGAAGCTGCTGCAGAGTGGTATTGAATAAGGAGTTACAGTATCTAAACCCAATGACAGTGAAAAAACAGTGTTTTTTGTTTCCAGGTCAGGATATTGTCCTCTATTTCCCCCCCCCCCCCCACCACCTTCCGTTCCCCACTCTGACATTTCACCTTTTCTCACTTACCTATTACATCCCCCTGTGCCCCCTCCTCCTTCCCTTTCTCCGATGGTCTACTCTCCTGATCTATCAGATTCCTTTGACCATTCCCCTTCAACTTCCTTCATCTATCTCCTTCCAGCTAACCTCCTTCCCCTCCCCCCACCTTTTTATTCTGGTATCTTACTCCTTTCTTCTCAGCCCTGAGGAAGGGTCTCGGCCCGAAACGTCAACTGTTTATTCATTAACATAACATAGTTCCTCCAGCATTTTATCTGTGTTACTTAGGATATTATCTGACTTGGCAGGAACTTGTAGTTGATGGTGCTTACCTGTACCTATTGCCTTTTCCTTCACGGTGTCAGGTTGTATCAATACATCTTGACGTTACTAGTATATGTACTAGAATGTTAGTACATTTGAGAGGTATATGACCATTGATCACAAATTCTAGGCTGATGAAAGTTGATTAAAAGGCTGGAGCACAAAAATAATCTTGAACTCTTCCAATAGTACGTATATGAATCAAGATGTGTTTCAGTGGTGGGAGCTCAGCATGCCATAAAGAACTTACATTTTTTTATATTTTTTGAGTTTCTGTGGAAGGAGAAAATGTGCCATTCATATTTCTTTCAATTCTACCTCTTTAATTTCCTTCCATTTGATTACTAAGCCGTATTAGTATTTGCAGTCACAGAAAAGCAGTTAGTTTGATACCCTGCTGATTACTAAGAAAAGAAAATGTTCAAAGAAAAATGTGTAAACAAAGAGCTTCCCAAGGAAGCTATAAATTAATTGAATCTTTCTGCTAAAAGGTAAATCTGTAAATTAGCGGAGCAGACTCGATGGGCCGAATGGCCTGATTCTGCTCCTATGTCTTATGGTCTGCTTACACATCAAAATTGGGAGTTATATTTTGCAATTGTACTCTGTTTAACTGTTGTATCATCCAATTTCAGGCAGTTACTTGAGCGATTTAAGTGCCTTTCCTGTGCCAAGTCTACAAGGATGATGGCAGGACCGTAAGTAAACACATTTTAATCAGGATCTTTGCTATTTGCTGATAATGTTCTTTACCAATTGGTGGGGTTAGAGAAAAGAATCTTGAAATAAATAAGCAGATTTCTACCTTAAATGAGTATTATATGTGAGACCTTTGTTCCGTGGGCTACGTAAGCCCAGGGAAGATGCCTTCCAGCCCTGCCAAACATGGAAGATTGAAGTGCAAGCCCCCAAGGCTCCCTGTCTGTGTGGATGTTGTGTGATTTGTTACCCTGTTACAAATCAGTACCGTGAAATAACAGACTGTACACCACATACAATTAAAAGATTTAGCTTTACAATTCTTAATTTGTTAAAGGGTTAGTAAAGGAAAAGCAAAAAAAGATAAGGGCCCATTTTAACTGAAACAGTCTAATGTGCACCAGTTGGAGCTCACGGTTTCCTGTTCGCCGACCCTCCTTCGATCTCACCCCGGGCTTCCTTGAATCCTGGCCCCACTCTGGGTCGACTCCTCTGACCTCTCCTCTCCGGCATCTTCTCTCTTCTCCCCTCTCAAAAGCCCCAAGCCCAACCCTAGTGTCCCTCACCAGAGAAACCTTTCTCCTAACTCTTATCTTCAACAGTAACCCAAACAACCAGCTTACACAGAGAACGGGAAAGCATAACAGAGAAAAAATATGAACCGGGTGAAGCAGGGCATTACAGGTGTATATGCACACTCAGTGGCCACTCTATTAGGTACAGGAGTAGAATCCGATGTCTTCTGTTACCGTAGCCCATCCACTTCAAGATTTGACGTTGTGCATTCAGAGATGCTCTTCTGCATATCACTGTTGTTAATACGTGGATATTTGAGATACTGTTGCCCTCCTGTCAGCTTGAACCAGTCTGGCCATTCTCCTTTGACCTTTCTCATTAACAAGGCATTTTTGCCCACAGAACCGCAGCTCACTAGAGTTTTAAATTTGTTTTTCACACCGTTCTCTGTAAACTCTAGAGACTATTGTGTGTGAAGTTTCCAAGGATCAGCAGATTCTGAGATATTCAAACCACCCTGTCTGGCATCAACAATCATTCCACGGTCAGAGTCCCTTATATCATATTTCTTCCCCATTCAGGTGTTTGGTTTGAACAATAACTGAACCTCTTGGCCTTGTTTGCATGCTTTGGTGCATGGAGTTGCTGCCACATAATTGACTGGTTAAATATTTGCATTAACAAGCAGACGTGGCCACTGCATGTACATAGCATGTTGCTATGAAAATGGTCAGTGAGATTAATGGGAGTGCTATTCACTTTGCCAGTGACGTGTGTTTAAACTAGACGTGCAATGCAACTGAAAAGTGGATGAGCTCTGAAATGGACGCTGGTTAGTCCTATTTTTCTTGTGTCAGAAAAGCAGCAAAATGCTGCAAGCCACATTAAATTGATGCCGCCGTCAGCCAACTCTGTAACTATATTTTCTCTGGGTTTGCTTGTTAACGTTAATGTCAGACAACCACTAAGAATGCTGATAAGGATAATGTCTGCGCCAGCTCCCCAGTTCAAGATGGATGGAGGAACTTAGTGGATCAGGCAACATCTGTGGAAGAAGGTGGAGAAATGATGTTTCTGGTCTAGATACTTTATCAGGACTGAAAAGAAGAGAGGACATGCCGAGTAATTTTTTAAAAAGTAAGGGAAAGGGAGAGGTTGGAGCTGGCAGACAGTAGGTGCATTACTGCAGGTAATATTTCCAGTTGAGGGAGCGGTAGAGTAGGAATGACACAAGAATTTGGATGTGATAGGTGGAAATAACAAAGAGCTGAAGAAGATGAAACCTGACAGGAGAGGACAGAGTAACATAGAGTAAAGGAAATGAGATGGGGAGAAAAAGCAGTGGGATGAATGTGTGGGTGATAGGCAGATCAAGAGGAAGGGAAAGAGTTGGGGGCTTATGAGATAGTGGGGGGGGGGAACAAAGGGGAATGATTACCAGAGATTAGAGAAATGTGTGTTCATGCCATCAGATTGGAGACTACAAAGCCGAAATATGGGGAGCTGTTCCACTAATCTGTGTCTGGCATCAATTTTGCAGTAGAGGAAGTCATGGATATGCATTGAGGGGTAGGAATAGGAAGAGTAGTTAAAATGGCAGGCTGTTAAGGCAGATAGAGCAAAGGTTCCTGATGAAACCTCCCAATGTGTACTGGCTCTCATCGATGTAGAGGAGTCCACACTAGATGCAATAAATGGATTCACCTGATGAACTGCCTCACCGCAGACAAGTTCCACTACAGAAGACTTTGATGGCAAGAGTCTATTGGCGAGCTACAGATGGGGAAGAAATGGAAGCATTAGTGAAAATGGATCCATATGATTATGAGGAGAATGTGTAAACTTCATACAGCGACATCTGAAGTCAGTTTTGATGTCGGACTACTAAAGCAGCAAGTGCTGCCCTTGTGAACATTAATTCACACTGGAAAACCTACATAATTCTGCATGAACTGAGGCCCTCAGCTACATAGGAATATCACAATATGTGATCTCCCCTCAAAATTGCATAATAGGTTAGCATTCAAATATGTTGTTCATTTATTATCGTTTTTTCATAAATCCTATACCCCTATTCAACAGTTTTCTGTACTTTCACCGGATTCGCTGCAGTGGTAACTGCCAGCATTCCAAGTGAACTTGTATCAGAAATAAATGCTGGCCTTGCAAGTAATGTCTCCAGCCCACAAATGAATTAAAAGATATACCCTTGGATATAAAGAACAAAATAGATTGCCTGGACATAGTCATGTTGCTGTGTGGAAATTAGCCATTATATTCCTAGGCATCAAAATCCAGAAATGTGCTTTGTGTGCCTGAGTCTTTGAAAGCAGACGTATACCCAGTGGCCACTATATTAGGTATACCTGTACAACTGCTCATTAACGCAAGTACCAAATCAGCCAGTCAGTAACTCAATCCATAAAGGCATACAGACATGGTCAAGAGGTTCAGTTGTTCAAACCGAACATCACAATGGGGAAATAAATGTGATTTAAGTGACTAAGACTGTTGGATGATTGTTGGTGCCAGATGGGGTGGTTTGAGTATCTGAGAACCTGCTAAGATCCTAGGATTTTCATGCACAATAGTCTCTGGAATTTACAGAGAATGGTGCAGAAACACAAAAAAAAAAATCCAGTGAGCAGCAGTTCAATGAGCAAAAACAACTTTTTAATGAGAGAGGTCAGAGGAGAATGGCCAGACTGATTCAAGCTGACAGGAAGACAACAGTAATTCAGATAGCCACCCTGAGTTACAACACAATGCACAACACATTGAAACTTGAAGTGGATGGGCTACAGCAGCAGAAGACCATGAACTTAAACTCAGTGGCCATTTTGTTAGGTACAGGAGGTAGCTAATAAAGTGGCCACTGAGTGCATATTTATTCCTGCTTTCTCAAAAGAATTATTTTTTCCTTAGAGTATACTTACACATGCCACCTAAGCACATGGATTCAGATTTGGATTTTAACTCTGCCGAGGTCTAATTGTCAATAAGAAGCTGGGTTGCTGAAGGACAGTAGAGATATGGTCAGTCCACATAACTGCAGATGTCCTCTGATCAGTTTCTGTCAGCCAAGTGCCCAAAGTAATGAAGGAGGTTTCTCAAGATGGGAGGAGTAGTAAACCACACACACTTGGTCACCCAGAAAGAACCGTAGGAGCTGAGGCTTACAGCGGGATGATTGTGGCTGGATTCACTTTTGATTTCAACTCAAGATTGCTGAACTGCTTGCTGTGATTGAAGAGTAACCACCTTGAAGGCTTTAAGCTCTATATCCAAGTCTGCAGATCAAGAGCAGACATGAAGAAAGGTGCTGTCAGCCATACTAGAGGTCTGCAAGTGTAGCATGGGGCAGACTTTGCAACATCTTTCAAACAGTCCATTGCATGGAGGCTGCCACTTGAGGAAAATGTTTATGGGGTTAAATTACATGCATTGAAATGCTTTTGTCTCTGGACATAATTTTGGTGGATAGATACATTTGGAGTCAAATTATAATGCAACACAATTCTAAAATTCTCCAAGATCAATGTATATATTTTGCTTGATGTTGAAATCAAATTGATGTGCTTAAGATATGTAGGTCAGAGATATTTAATGTCACCATGGATCTGTGAGATGCTTGTTACTTCATCTTCAGTAGTTCTTATTTACCTGTTCTTCACATGTTGTGCTTTCTTCTGCAAAGGAGAATGGCAGATCTATAATATTGACTTCATCCAATAGTTGAAGACTATTGTTGAGATAGTGATGTTAGCTATCAAGAGTGCATCGATGTTTATTTGAGGATGGTGTTAACAATTGGTTGAGTTGAATAAGAGCATTATAAAGTTAATAGAAGGAACTGGAAAGTTTTTTTAAAAAGTTACTTTTGAAACAACTGGCTCTTGAGGAATGATGTGATTAAGTGTACTGCAACACAGGATGAAGGTTAAAAGAAGCTATACTTACTTTTACAGACTTGGTGAGGTCAGTACGCTACTCGTAGCTTTATCCAAATAAGAGGTTATACTTTTGTTGCTGATCTTTACAGCTACCTCAGACCATAATTTCTTATCTAATGTCTATGAAGTATTGTTGAATTAGTGTATAGAATTCATATTGACTAATGTTTCTAGATTCTCTTCTAAAATCCTCCCCAAATCTTCACTTATTTCTGCGTGAATATTGAGCTCACAATATCTTTGACTCCTTAATTAGCCTTTCCTTAGTCAGAACCAAAATACTGATCCGAGCCTTCTCTCAACATTCACCTTAGTAATGCAGGAGTAATTAAATTTTTAGGTTTAAAGCGTAAACCAAAAATTAAGAGCATGATACAATGCTTATTATCAAATAACACATCCTATGGCTTGTTTTGAGCAATTCTTAAGGGTAGGGGATGTTAGTAAGCATAAAATGTACAGTGTAATGATTTATGAATTCATACAATTAAGCCTTTTTTATATAATTCCTAACTCTTAGAGTAGCTTTATAATATAAAAGTGATGTTTGTTGAAGCAAAAAAACATTGCATTTATAGTGCTTTTTCAAGTGCTGTCATTTGAGTGTAGGGAAAGAAGAATACATTGGATTCTGGTTAATTGGGCTATCAGTTAATCGGGGCAGCTGCTTATTTGGGGCAACTCTTAAAGAACAAAAACTAATTGAAAAATAAAAGCCAGGATTCCATTTGTTTATTTGGGACACTATGCTACTTAAGTGGATCAGGAGAAGATTCTAATTAGTGTCAGTTGCGAGCATTTGTGTGGCAGCTAAATACTACACCATGTTTTTTTTAAATAGCATCTGTTGCATGTGTTTGTGTTCAAAAAGCAGTGAATTTTATCACTGATAGTTGGCAAGAAATAAGCAGTAAGACAATTCTGAACTGTTTTGCTCACTGCATTTTCAAGCATTTAGACTTGGAGATGCCAGAAATATCCAGGAAATGAAAGAATTGCACTATTTCAGCAAATTAGGAATTATGAATGTTACAGTGAAACATGTATGAAGCCTGTCCATTATCTGCACTGATTTTGTGCACAGTTAATCAAAAGAACATGGCAGCATACACTGTGGATGAACTCCTCAGTTGATAGCTATTTGGAACTAATACACAGTTTGATAGTGCTGTGGTAGTATTGTTGGTGTTCTAATTAGTTCTGTATTTCATTTAGATACATAATTTGTTATTCAATTAAATGGCATTTTATCTTTTTTTTAATAGTTTTTACACTCTTTTTCATGAAACTTAAGCTCATTGGGGCAGCCATTTAATTGGACCAAGATGTACTGGTCTCAGTGTAGCCAAATTAACCAGAATCCACTGTACTTGATAAAGTTTAAAAACGTAAAGTTGTAAAATGAGTTAATCAATTCTGTATCATTATCTTTTAGGCATCTTATCACCATTGCTGCTTCAGCTTTGCATCCTAAAGCCCGTCCAACCACTGCACCCGAACTGGACTCCTTTAAGCAACCAAAGGGGTATGAATGGAACGTCTATTTTTCTAAAAAGCTGGGTTAAAAATTGGATTCTGCTGGCTTTTAATGTCTGTAATTGAAATGGCTTTAGATATTTTTGGTCAGGGGTAATCCACAGCACAAGAATTCCCTAACTTTGTTAGTGGCTGTGAAATTTTGTACAATGAGAGTAGAAAGTGGTTGTTGGGAAGGTTAGAATTATTTCATTAATAAGGTATGCTTTTCTGTTGTGCCATTTTTAATCCACTTGCTAAAGTTTCATGATTGGAGCTTTGTAATTCTCCTTTGAAATAATGTAATATAATTTAGTTTTGAAGATTATTAAAAAATTCCCAAGTGTTATATTACTGGTTCCTTTGAAAGACATGGCCTGTGAACATTAAACGGTCTAAACTAGAAGGACTGTGATGTAAGTGGTCTAGTCTTGTCAACTTAGCTAGCCATGGAGAATAAGAAAGGCAGAATAATGATGCAGGAAATATCAAGACTAATTCTCAACAAGTTGCAAGCTAACCAGAGAATGCAAGTGATAATTCTGACAATTCCTTTCTTCCTGCCTCTCGTCTTCCTCGTCAGGATTGGTTTTGAGGTATTTCCATTTATTGACTGGCATCCAGGCACTGTTTCATATTAATTTTCCTTTTAATTTTGAGTCCATCTGTTTTTTGCGTACAACTGAAGAGAACTGATGGAGCAGTTGATATACATAATGACAATATTATGTCAAACCTAATGATCAGACCTAGCATCATTCATTGTCCACCATGTCAACAGCAAACATTAGTTTGAACAAAGCAGCCAGCATGAACAGAAGCCAGATGTTACTGAATGTACCATTAAATCAATTTTGAATATATTTTGAAGACAAAGCATAGATTGGCAAAGCAAATATTGGCTTCAATTTCATGATTTATGCCTTTTCAATTTTTCATCCCTGCAATGTTCAGTAAGAGTGGGAAGCAAAGCTCTAACATTTAAATATGGTAATTAGAAAGAAACACTGAGACTAAGTTAAAATTTATGTGTAGAATACTTAATATTAAAAAGGATTATGAATATGTGTAGGGGCATTGACTACCACTCATTTTCTGGATTGAACAGGCTACTGGGTACTAAACATTATGAAACTTAATGGAAATATTGTCTAAGAGCCACTCAAGTACTGCATCTGCTGACTTCTGAAGGAAAGCAATAAACCTTGGATTTCTGAGTGATTGTAGAGGGACAGGGAATGATGAATATGATAACATTAGCTAAAGTTTAGTACCTTGAATCTGTTTATCCAGCATCAGTACAATAAGGAGAAATGTCTTTTCATTGGATGTCAGAGGAATTCTTCAGGAATGCTAAAAATTACTGTCTAACCAGCCAGTCTAGACCATATTTTAAGGGCATTGTCTTTGAATGATAATGTAAATAATGATAATGACATCTGTTTAGATACATCAACATTGTTGCCAGTGGAAAAGAATATCAAAATAGAATTTAAATTGATATAACCCATCTTACACTGTCAGACCTGTGAGAAGTTACTCACCATTGACCTTAAATAACATTTAAAAGAATAAATCTTTTGGACATTGTTGGAAAGTAAAATACAATCCTGGAGCCTTGGATAAAAACTACTTAATATTAATCAGCATCTACCTATTCAGAATATAATTGACAATCTTTAGATGCAAAGATTATATGGTGACTTCAAATTATTTGTTGTCTATTCTTTATTTAAGAGGTTTGAGAAATACAAGAAAGAAATTCTTTCCTTAATGCAGAGTCCAGACATGGAATTCCATAAAATAATAAACATGTGGCATATGTTGGGATTGATGCCGAGTCCAAGTCTAGAGAAATCTAGGTTCAAACATTGATTCAGGATGTTTCAGTAATGACTTCCTGCAAGTTTTAAAAACATCTTTAGCTTTGTTTAAATCAAATTTATTTCAGAGAGTCAAAGATCCCGACATTGACAGGGAGTTTGTTATGTAAGCAAGGGTGGAGGAAAATTTAGATCCCTCAACATATGCCTTAATTTTTCTATGGGTTCGCTGCCCATGATGTTAGCCTGGCTACCTGTAGGGCGTGGGGACCTTGGGAAGACACTTCAGGGAAATATAAGTTGCTGCTGCAGCATTGGGAGGTGTGTTAGGAGGGTGGTAAGTGCTCCTGAACCTGGATCCTGGGATGAGTGCGAGTAGAGGAAGATTGTGTGCGGGTAATAGGAAGGAAGGATGGTCCAAATTATGGCCTGATGGGACACATGCCTTATTCCCCCAGCCCAGAGTCATTGCTGAAATGTACTTCCTTTTTCTCAAAGGTGCCCCAGTTTTCTAGACATGCATGTTTCCCAAACTCTTGGAAATTAGTCCTGCTATGAGTAAAATCGTAGAAAGAGTTAAATAGTGTACATGCATCCTGCCCCCTTCCTTTAAACCAGAGGATCCCATCCCGGGATCCACAGACCCCTCAGTTAATGGTAGGGGTCCATGGCATTAAAAAGGTTAGGAACCCCTGCTTTAAACTCAAAATTGCAAAGGCAATGAGCGACATTCAGTAATTAACATTTTACCTCTCACAAAGCCCAGCCCATCTGTTTCTGGTGGTTAACATCACCACTTTTCATTGGGAGTTTAAAAAAAAGATAGACTGGCAAATCTCATCCCCAGTCTGGGCTTCTGCACTATTGGTCAATCTATAATTTGGAGATTATCTTATTTTATGAAATTGATATAAAAGCTGTGCACTGGCTAGGGGATTATCTGTGCTGGAAATGTTGACATCTTAAATATATGATATTGAACAAGCTAGCTGCTGTCTTCTCTTTTCTGGTTGTTTGTAGTCTTGGTAATGAATACTATGACAATATGGGCAGAAGTACTATTCGACCTTGTGGTGGCAGTCACACTGTAACTGGGCCAGTCAACAGGCGAAGTAGCCGGGGTATGAATTACCAAACGGTCTATCAGTACAGTGATTCCAGTGCAATGTTCAGACGGGTAAATACTCTTCTTAATAGAAATATTTTTCCTTCCCTGTCAAAAAGAACTTTTAGAATATTTTATGCCTACTATATATTTTAAGATAATTGAACAAGTTATTTCTTATTGGCAACCTTTCAGAAAAAGCCTTACAAATATGTAGCCAGAAGCTTGCCAGGGAATTGATTAGCACTTTAAGTTGTGCTGGAGACTCCACTGCATTACCTGGTTACGATTATAAAACTCTTACATATTCAATAGTGTTTCACCATGGGAGGGGGGAAGGGAGGGCAAGGAAGGTGATGGCTTAGAAGGAGAGAGTTGTAGGAAATGTTATCAAATCTAATTGAGTAGGTAACAACAATCTCTGGGCGTCTACTAAAAGTATTGGAAGGCCTGTATATAGAGTGGGTGTGGAGAAGATGTTTTCACTAGAAGGAGAGTCTAGGATCCAAGGGCACAGCCTCAGAATAAAGGTATTAAAACTGAAATGAGGAATTTCTTCAACCAGAGTATAATGAATCTGTGGAATTTGTTAGCATGATGGGCTGTGGAGGCCAATTCACTAAGTGTATTTAAGGCGGAGATTGAAAAGTTGATTGCTAAGGGGTTTAAGGTGGGGGGGCTCATAAAAGTCATGATTGAATAGCAGAAAAGACCTCGATGGGCTGAATTACCTCATTCTGTTCCTATGGTATATCTCATGGTAACCTGGACCAGTTTGAACTAGTACGGGTCACGTTTGGAATTCATGTTGTGGGTGCCTCATTGTATGATTGCAGTATCCAGTTATCAATAACACTATGAATTACATAAATGCACTTTCATGGGAGTTACTACCAGCAGCTGAAGCTAACTGGTGCTGAATCAAGTCAAGCTTCAAGGTGTGCGTACCGTTTCCATCTACAATTGGAAGTTTATTGTGCACCTTTGGGAAGATTAGACCAAGTTAAGCAACAACCTTAATTTTCAGTCAGTACTTTCAGTGTCTTCAGCAAAGGAAAAAACATTATGCACTGGAAAACTATTCCAATTGGGCAATGTCTCTACAGAAGCTGCCAAAAAGGCCAATATAGAGAGTGAAGTCCCGAAAAATGTTTATTGACATCACATGTTCCACCTCCTGCACGAACAAACTAGACCATGTCGTACATGCCCAGTAATCATTTATCAGCAACCTGTGCCACTTGATTGTTATCACAGAATTATCACTAAAAGGTTCATTCCTACTCCTCACAGCTTGAATCCACACCCTGTTTTTATCCAAGGCAGAATATAACAGGCACGTGGCAATACCTTCACCTATGCAAATCCATTTTTCACACGACAAGGACTGGCTACCACAGGCTGACTGTGATTATCACCATTGTAATTATCCAGCTGTACAGTGGCCTGGAGAGGAGAGTTAGCCATTAATAATGCAACTTCCATAGATATCACAACTGTGCAGAGATCGATAAGATGGGATATTCATTTTTTATCTGCTCTATTACAGCTCTCTTTTTCCTTATCTGACAATTAGATGCAACTGGTAAGAGCAAGGCGGCTCTCCCTTGCAATTTTCCTTTCATGACTGTGCCCTTTCACTTTTGAAGATTCCAAGATTGCCCATCTACCTTAGTTCCTAGAACACAATGTAGAAAACATCAGTCATGCAAACTTTAGCTGCTTCATCAATGATCTTCCCTCCATTGTGGTGGAATATTCATTGATGATTGTACAAAGTTCAATTCCATTCGCAGCTCTTCAGCAAATGAAGTATCCGTGCCTGTAGGCATCAAGGTCCCTCGATGCGATTGTCATGATGAAGATCCAGGCATGGACTGATAAGTATCAAGTAATGCTTGAGCTGCAGAAGTAGCCTGCAATAACCACCTTCATCAAGGGAGTTTATTCCTGATAACCAGTGAGCAAGTCCCTCATCAGCAACATACTGGAGGTCATCACTGACCGGAAAATTAACACACTTAAGTAGAGAAGGCCATAGTCTCTCATCCCCCACCTCCCAAGCTAGTTTTTGTCAATGTTGGCTCAAGTCAGGAGCCATGATGATTGCAGCCTCAACAGCACTCAAACATACCATCTGGGACTAAACAGTCTAGCTTCATTGGCACCCCATGCATTATATAAGCATTTCCTCTCTGTAGCAGTGTTGCATCCTAGTCTGCAGTATGCACAACGTACCAAATGCACTGCTGTTATGTTCCTGTGTTAATCTACCAGTGTTGCATCCTATGTCTGCAGTATGCACAACGTATGAAATGCACTGCAATTATGTTCCTGTGTTAATCTACCAGCATCTTCCAAATGCTGATCTGTTACAAAAAGGACAAGGGTTTCAGGAATTGGGAATACTAGCACCTACAGATTTCCTTCCAGTCCTGCTGCAGAATGTACAGTCAGAGGCCACTTCATTACATACCTCCTGTACCTCACAAAGTGGCCATTGAGGGTATGTTTGTGGTATTCTACTGCTGTAGCCTATCCACTTCATGGTTCAACGTGTTGAGAGTTCAGAGATGCTCTCCTACGCACCACTGTTGTAACGCATGGTTATTTGAGTTACCATTGCCTTCTGTCAGCTTGAACCAGTTTGGCCATTCTCCTCTAACCTCTCTCTTAAACGAGATGTTTTCATCCACATAACCGCCACAGTGGATGTTTTTTGTTTCTCGCACCATTGTCTGTAAACTCTGGAGACTGTTGTGCATGAAAATCCCAGGAGATACTCAAGCTACCCTGTCTAGCACCATCAACTATTCCGCAGTCAAAGTCAATTAGATCACAGTTCTTCCCCATTCTGATGTTTGGACTAGACAACAACCAAACCTCTTGACCATGTCTGCATGCTTTTATACATTGAGTTTCTGCCACAAGATTGGCTGATTAAATATTTGCATTAAGGAGGTGTACAGATGAACCTAATGAAGTGGCCGCTTGGTGCATATCCCCATTCCTTCATTGCAGTCAAGGATTTCTATAAATGGGAGCCATACAGCACTGGTCTGTGCACAACAAACACACAGAAATGACCTGTGTAGTTGTCACCTCTAGAATTGTTTCCCCCTTCATTTTACTTCAGGATCCTGTGTCACATAAAGCCTCGGACTGCCTTTTTTATGTTTTCTGAATCATTCTCGTTGGCCTCTAATGAGGATTGATAAAGTATCTGATAGTCACTGATTCAGGCATATCTCGCTGTTTACTGCCTTTCTTCATAGGCTAGCAGGGGAAAAAAGAAAAGCATTTCAATGTTTGAGTTCTTATAAGTGAAATGATGAAACTACTGAACAGACGTGACATTTAAAAGATCCTGCAACGGCTCCTCTTCATTAATAAGAAAAGCCAGACAGGGTAATAAAATGTTCCTATCAAAACAGATGTTCCTCTGTCTTCAGGAGTGGAAATGTACTCGTCCACTCTAATGTCCTCATGGCAATTGGTGTTCTCTACCTCTCCCAGATGTTGGAACTGTCTGTAGTTAGAGATTTCCTTTAGTTTTCAGTGGAGGCATCAGTGCAGATGGAGGAAATTCTAGCCAGCTGCTGCTTCACCTAACCCCTCAATTCCTAGGATCACTGGACTGCAATTACCCATTTTGCCAAGTGAGTTGGCCAACTCCCTGCCATCCCAAGTATGGGAAACTCTAGTAGGAATGATGTTTGGTGCCAGGGAAATGTTGTGACTGTGCAAACAAACTTCAAAATCCCCTGAGTTTTGTCAGCAAATACTATTGGTGGGGAGCACCCGTCATTCCCTGCTGCACATTCTCCTGTTTCTTCTTGGAGGAATCTAAAATGTCAGTCACATTTCTGTTGAATGGATGCCTGTAACTTTACTTAGTAACAATGGCTGTTTCTGAACGCCTTTCCAGGCGAGAAGCAGCATGGAGATAACAAGATACAGTATTAATGACTGCGGTTGAGTGGGGATGTGCAGATTTCGCTTCACTCCATTAATTGCACCAAGAGGAAATAACGAATAGAAAGACTCCGGCCTGTACAAATCCAGCAGGCTTTGAATGGTGGAGATTAGACCAGCTGTCACAGCAACATTCCTGTTTATTGTTTTCAGTATTATCTCATCAAGACTACCATTTTCAATCCTCTGACATAGTTAATGTGAATATTCTTCAAATAAATTTCTTGGGTTAATATCAGTTTTGCATTTCCAAATCAATATAAAAAGCATTTCATATGCTCAAGGCCAGCTTCTATGCCACAATTGTGAGAGCATTGAACTGTCCCCTAGTATGGTAAGTTGGCCTCTAACTTCACAGTCTATCACTCTATGGCCTTATACCTCATCATCTTCCTGCTCTGCACTTTCTCTGTAACTTTTATACTTTATTCAGCATTTTCATGTTGTTTCCCTCGTACTACCTCAGTGTAACGTTGCAATTAAATGATCTGCATGAAAGCTGTGCAAAACAAACTTTTTCAGTGTATCTCAGAATATGTAACAGTTATAAACCATTTTATCAATTTATAAATTATCACAAAGAAATTTGACTTCCTCAATTTGATGAATAACTTGTTTACTGTGCAGTGTCTTATGGGGAAAAATTCCTTGCTAGAATTATGAATTTCAAACTGTAATAAGTTGGTGATGATGAAATCTACCAATTCCATTCCTTTACATTTCATGTTCATTAACAGGGCCCCAAATTAATTCAGAAAATGGTTATAAATGGATAAATAAATTTCAGTTTTATTTAGGTCAGTCTTTATTTTTTAGAAAATGACTAGTAATTAATGTTAATTATTAATTTTTTTTTACCTGAATGTCCTCTTTTTAGGAAGAGGTAGAGCTTCAGGGGATTGATGGTATCATGTACAAGGGAAGGCTAGATCCCAAACTTCCAACTATATATCCAGTGCAAGATGACGAACCCTTAGGTAAGTCACTTTTCTTGGATGGATATTATATATACTGTACACACACACAGTACGTATGTATATATGTATGTGTGTATGTATATGTGTGTATTTGTGTGTGTGTGTGTATATGTATATCTCTCTAGCTGTATGTATGTTTATTAGTGATGTTAACAGTTATTGTTTGTTATTCATTTTACTCCAATTTCAATAATTAGTCCAACCGAATGTAATCCCAAAGGTTGAAATCTGATGTGTTCAATTTGACCACCAATAATTTAGGGGGATGATAGGTCTCAATTTTAGATGCCATTTGAGCTGTGCTTAGCCATACAATCATGGGTATAGAGAGTGTAGAGCAGTGGGCCAAGCAAGCATTCCTGAGGTGTGCCAGTTATGAGGATTTAGTGCTAATAACTTCAACCTCCTGGACCTCATTTCAAGTTAACATCGGCCAGATAATCTATGGCAGCTATTACATGTATTGACAGTTCAAAGTGCACTTATGCAGAAATGAAGATGTAAAATAACTAAAGGCACTCAAGTATAAGATGTCAGAATAATTCACTCAAGACATGCTGTTCCATATAATAATGGTGAACGTAATCTATAGTTTTATAACTTCTGCTAGCTTTACACTTCCTATATTTACAGCTCATTTTTGTTCTTTTAGTTAAGAATTCTTCCCCCATCCCTGCCTTTAGCAATTAATAATTGACCAGTAAGATGCCAGTTTCTTAATTCAGCTAGTGTTGGAAGTGTTCTTCACTTTTACAGCAGGGCACTTAGCTGTACATAATTACAGTGGCAGGAAGTTGCAAAGCCAGGCTCATTCAAATTGTTCAGTCTGGTGCCCAGAAATCTGCCACTCACTGCCCAGAATCCCCAGGGATGTTTGTTTCTACTGGGCAAGGTTAGAAAACTGAATTCTAATGAATAGTGCCAGTCTGTTCTGTTTGGGATGGAAGATTACAGTGTGGCTTGATCTTGTCCTGACCTAATTTGCAAGGGTACATTGATAGTAATCAGGAGTAGAATTGCCTTTTTTATGTGCCACCTTCTGGACTGTAAGACTAAAAATAAGTGGTAGATATTTAATAGCTTGCTTGGATTTATCATTCAACTGTTGTTAGAACCACAGCAATTCTTTAACAAGTTGGCAACTTCGAAACCAGATTCTGAACAACCAGATACAAATCTGCCTGCTTATTGAAATTGCAGCCTATTCTCACTTTCTTTAATATTTGAACTAAATAGCATGCTTGGAATGATGAATACTTTTGGTGAAGCTGCCTTTGGGTGACAAGTTCTTTTATTGAATTTCACCTCAGAATTAATTTGCTTTTGGAGTTCTGTTAGGAAATAAATTGGTGCAAAAGTAAGTTCACAAACCTTCATGAATTAGTAGTGGTATTGTGCTTAGATTTGCAGAGAAGCTGCATCAATGCTAATTTGGAAAGGAGAGAGCTCCTCATTGGGGTGGGATCCTTTTGAACCATACTGGTGAATTGCAGTTTTAGATAGAATTTAAAGCTAGTTCCCTGAACAGGAGTAAATGAAAGAGCAGTGGCACAGGACAAAGGTTGGAGGGGGTGGGTAGAGTAGTAGGGATTGACTTGTCATGGTGTGACAGTGAGATAGTTTAGCTGTGTGGGTAAGTACATGGCCAAAATGTCCATTTTGACAGAAGAAATAAAATGAAGCACATTATCTAAAAGGTGGAGATTGTAGCCCTCCTAGTGTATGCTTCACAAACATGTAGTATCTGAACCGCAGTAAATAATTAGGAAGGCAAATGCAATGTTATTATTTATTGCAAGAGGAATCAAATAGAAAGCTAAAGAAGTTTATGTACCTTTATTCCTTAGAACTTAAAAGATTGAAGGGAGATTTGATAGGTGTATAAAATTGAGGGATATAGATACGGTTAGTGGAAGCAGGCTTTGTCCACTGAGATTGAGGGGTCATGGGTTAAGGGTGAAAGGTGAAACATTTAAGGGGAAACTTCTTCGCTCAGAGGGTCATGAGAGCGTGGAATGAGCTGCCAGCACAAGTGGCACCTGCCAGCTCAATTTCAATGTTTATTCTAAATTTGGATAGGCCCACAGATGGTAGGGGTATGGAGGGCTATGGTCCTGGTGCAAGTTGATGGGAGTAGGCAGTTTAAATGGCTTTGGCATGGACTAGATGGGATGAATGGCTTGTTTCTGTGCTGTACTTTTCTATGACTCTAAGTTTCGGTTATTTTAGGTAGTGGAGAGACCACATCTCGAGTAATTCATATGGTCCTATTGAAAGAAGTTTCTTAATGAATTAGGCACAACTCTGAAAAGATCTACTAGACAGTATCAATAATGGATGAGCCATCTGATAAAGGAAGGTTTGATGCGCTAGCCTGTTGTGCACTGGAGCTTCAAAGAACGTGGGGATCTTGACTTGAAAGTAGGGGCCTAAAGACTCCTTTGGTGAATGTGAAGAGGATACATCCTGTTATGAGAGAGTCTGGAACTAGTGTTCACTGTCTAAAATTGAGCTTCTTCATTTCAGACAGATGTGAAATTTTATATCTAGAGTTGTGAACATTTAAAACTTAGCAATAGAAGCAAAGTTTTTAAATACACTATATCTAAGACAAAGGCATGTAGATATTGAAGAGTAAAAAAGTGGAAGATTATCACAAACTGACAAATACAGAGTTAAGGTTACACAGAGATCAGCTACAATCTGCTCAACTGATGGGGCAGGATCAAAAGGATGAGTGATGTACTTGGATTCCCCTCCTTCTCTCAACTTATGTCAGTATGTATGTTCCTATTCTTGTAAAAGTTGTACTCTGAGTAACAGTCTGCAAAAGCAACTATCAGTTACTTTGTTGAATAGAATGCTGCTTGAAAATAGAAGCCCACATTAAATTTGGTGCTTGCCACTTATACCTTGTAATGTGTTGTACTGACCTTTTTTTTTGCAGGGATAGCTTTCTACTGCTGTGAATTATTATATATGTTCAGCAATTGAATTATCTATCTGCACCTCTTAATTTATCTGCAGAGAAGAAATCAAGTGGAGTGAAACAGCAAGTTACTCGACCAGAAACTTCTCCTGTTACTCCAAAATGTGTTTACTGCAATCAAAGTTGTAAGTGTATTTCTGATGGTTATGTTGTTAGCCTTCACAAACTGTTGGTGCCTGGGAGTAAATTTACCTCGCTCTGAATTCTGTCAAGCGATAATAGTCCAAACGTATACAGTGTATATATGTGTGTGTGTATATGCATATATATGCAGATGTTACAGGAGGTTGGGTCAGGAGATACTCTGAGTTGCTGTGGTTTTTCTCCTGATTATACAGGGTTTCTGTGTACTCCTGATGCATATTGTTAATGTTTTCAATACCATCCTGAATATTTGTTCACATCGAGTGCTCATGGGCAGATATTGCATTTTTCAAGGGGACTTTAAGCATATCCTTGAATCATTTCCTGTACCTGCCTAATATTCTGAACCCATAACTTTGCTCCTTAATTTACCTGAATTCTAGTTTTTTCTCCATAGGATAGGAAGCAAATTTTGATTGTGATAATATTTTCCCTTTTTTGAAATACCTAGTGTCTTAAGATGGAACTTGTAGGGAAGGAACGTATACTTATTTAGAGATTTAATATCCTCAATTTCCCAAAGGGGTTTATAGCAAATTATAAGCATATTTAATTTAATTTATTTAAGCATAGTTATTTCTGTCTGTATTTGAATTTAGGAGCAAGGTCCACCAAACAGTAATTGGCAGTGCTAGTTCTATTGGCTACTTCCAGAACTGTGATACCTGGAAAACTTAAGGCAGTATTTCATTGGATGTGGCCTCGGAGCTCTGATAACACTAAATAAAATGGGAATCTTGGGGAAATATCATTATCAACTAAAATCCACACCACATAGAATGAAGTTGGATGTGGTTTTTAGAGGTCTGTGCCCTACGTCATTGCTACAGGGTGGTGGGGTGGAGATACCCAAAGAGGTGTAAGGCTCTCCTTCCCTTGCTAACCTGCAGGATACCCTTGGACAAGGTGTAGCCCCCCGCCCCCGACAGTCAGGGTCATGTGAAGCCATGGGAGCAGGTGGTGGATGGTCTTATGAGCAGCTGCAGCTGATGTACATCACAAGTCCTGGTTATGTGATCACTGACACCAGGCGGACAATGCCTGAGGAGTATTGATTATGGCTGGGGTCACCCGTCTTATAAAGAGACTGCCCAGAAGAAGGCAATGGCAAGCCACTTCGGTAAAAGCATTTACCAAGAACAGTCATGGTCATAAGGAAGGCCATGATCACTTGTGTTATATGACATGGCACATAATGAACGAACAAGTGTCCTAGATCCAGTCGTCTCAGGTTGCTTCAGCAATGGTCCTCCTTGTATCAAAGCATCCGGATTGGTGATGTTCAGTGATGTTGTACAACGTTCGGTTGCATCTGCAACTGCTCCAGAAACAAAGCAGCCCATGAGGCAAAAACATGGACGCATTCAGGCCTGGCTTATTAAGAGGCAGGTCCCATTCTTGTCGAACACTCATCATCATTATGAGGTACCTAGTGAATGCTTTATATCAGCTTTTATTAAGTAAGGAGGTGCTGCTGGAATCTCAGCAAATAAATAAATTTTGTAGATTCCGAATATATGAAGACGCAATAATGGAAAGATTGTTGCATGGATATAAAACAACTTGGTCCAGCTGGGATATATTCTAGGTTGTTCAGGGACAGCGATTCTGTGAGGTCCACAGACACCTTGCTTAATGGTATTGGTCCATGCCTTAAAGGTTAGGAACCCCTGTTCAGCGAGATATGTGATAAAGTCAACAGGTCCTGACTATAACCTTTTAAAATATCAATAGACTAGATCTCTGGTGCCTGTAGATTGGAAAAATGCAAATATTACACCCTTGTTCTAGAGCGGTATAAACCACCTGACATGAAAATACATTTCTCCATTATTGCCTTTATTTAAACCTGGAGCTTTCTACCTAAAAATGCTAGCGCCTTCATCAGAAAGGTTACAGTGGTTCAAGTAGGTAGCTCTCAGCCACTTTCTCAAAGGCAGAAATTGGCAGTCAATCTTATCTTCAGCAGGGACAAAAATGAGTAAGTAAAACTCTCCACTCTTCCTTGAATGCCAGTGTGCAATTTACTGTTATTCGAAAGATGGAACATCTGACAGCATAATACTACTTCAACAGTGTATTAAGTCCCAAATTTGATTACAACACATGTAGAAGATATAAGGGAATTTACTCTTCACTACAACTGTCAAAGCACATCTGAAACCAATGTGTCACAAGTGTTTTTTAAAGCCATAGAAACCTGTTACTAAGTATGATTTATTGAATGTACCAAATAGCATAATTAATCCCATGTAAAGTTTATTTCTGTAGTCATAATGATGAAAATGTAACATTATTGAGGTGAAATTGGCCAACTTACTAGTCCAAAAGAAAGGTAGAAGTACATCAATGATGGCTTCAGATTCTCCCACACCACTCTTCCCCCATCAGTTCAATTTTCATTTCCATTATTCGGTGATTCCACTTTTGCTCACTGTGCACTTCTGCTCAAGGCCATATTCATCCTTACTACGTTTATCAGTAGTATGCATTATTGAGAAGTAGTGTGCTAAAATGAGAATTTTTCTCGGCTGATGTTTAGGCAGCAGAAGAAGGTATCATAATAGGGTCGGACGTTAACTTAAATCATGCCAGTAGACATGAACACAGCAAATGATGAATTAGTACATCATGTGCATTTCAACTCTTTATAAGATTCCTGTCAGAGTTGATGGGAAAAGAGACAGAATTATTATTTTGTAGTTTGGAAGGTTGCAAAATCTCCATGCCCTAAATCCAGATTGGTAGTGTGTAGGGATACAGTATGGTGAAAGAGGATAGCACTTGCACTACTGAGTGTGATAGCTGAGAATGTGAGGTTGCAACTGCAGAGATGGGTACTTGTACAGGCCAGACCAAGTGATCCAGTGGGTGGTAAAAGGATAAACCCTCGGCCCACTGGAAATCATGAAAATCGTTAACCGCAACATCGAAGGCTTCAGCCACAGTAAAGCAGAAATCCTGGCAAACTTAAAACTCGGACATCTTGTGCACACAAGAAACCCATAGGCTGAACAACCAGCCCTATGTGCCAGGAATGCACTTGGCTATTGACACCCCTAGCCAAACTTCTGGAAGTGCAATCTTTGTTAAAGAGAAATCTGTAGTAATGAGCACAGCAAACATCCAGGCTGGCTCAATGGCACTTCTGAAAGTTGAAACAAAACACATAAATATCATCTTGATCTACAAACCTCCTAATGAACCATTCATGTGGCCACCTAACCTAGTTCTCCAGGACAAAATGTACCTCATTAATAGTGACTTTAATAGCCATAGCACCAGTTGGGGATATGAAGGTGACAATGCAAATGGAGAAGAAGTTGTATCATGGGCTCTAAACAACAACCTTGAGCTACTATACGAGTCAAAGGACACCCCTACCTTCACAAGTGCCAGATGGAGAAAAGGATACAACCCAGACCTTGCCTTTGTACTTCGGCAAGCTCCAACCTCTTCACACGAACAGTCCTCCAACATGTACCTAAATCCCAACATCGTCCAGTCCAGGTAGAATCCCTTCCAGTTCTGTGACCTGTACCATCAAAGTACCTACCAAGATTTAACCTGAGAAAAGCAAATTGGACATCTTTCGCAGAATCCCTTGATCAAATTATCGATACCATACCACCAGAACCTGATCATTATGATGAATTTGGCCGACTAATCTGGGAAGTAGCACAGCAGAACATATCTAGAGGCTGAAGAACCAAATATATTCAGGGATTGACTAGTGATATCAAGCAAAGTTATGATGAGTATGTCAACTTATACAACCAAGACCTGTTTGGTCTAGACACAGTTGAAATGGGAGAGTCAGTTCTATCCCTACTGAGCCAAGAGAGAACAGCATTGGCAGGAACTGATAGAAAACACAGACGTGACCAAAAACAGTAACAAGGCACGGGTAACTGTTCGGAAACTCAATTCAAACAATAGGCCACCACAGAGAATTGCTGCGTTAACACCCAATCAGGTTGTCCACCAACTGATACTAAATAGTTGACCAAATAACAAGGAACGGAGGCAAAAGAAAAAGCAACATCAAGAGATGGAGTCAGCTCTCTGAAACAGGAATAACAACTTCCCACCTCTCACCCTAGAAGAATTAAAGGATGAAGTATCACAGCTAAAATCCAACAAACCTGCTGGCATAGATGGGATTCTTAATGAATTCCTTAAACATCTTGGACCTAAAGCACTCCACTGGCTTCTGTCCCTTTTTAACTGTTGCCTAAGATCATTAAAGATACCTAGAAAGTGGAGAAGAGCCAAATTTGATGCTCTCCTAAAACTCAATAAAGACCCCAACGTTTCTAAAAACTACAGACCTATTTCCTTACTCTGCACCCTCTATAAACTCTATGAGAGACTCACACTGAAAAGAATATCCCCCTTAGTCGAAGATCTTCTAATACCAGACCAAGCCGGGTTCAGGCCAGGCTGCTTTTGCTGCGGTCAGGTCCTGAACTTAACCCAGTATATTGAGGATGGCTTTGAAATGAGACAAATTACAGGGGCAGTTTTCGTTGACTTAACAGCAGCATAGGACACTGTGAATCACAGAGGCCTTCTACTGAAATTATCTAAAATGTTAAAGAACGAAACCACAGTCAAAGTAATAAGAAGCCTCCTAGAAAATCATAGATTTTATGTAGAAATGAATGGAATTAAGTGTAGGTGGCGTCCACAAAAGAATGGACTACCACAGGGATCAGTCCTGGCTCCTCTACTATTTAATGTCTACACAAATGACCAACCAACCTTTCCTAACACACGCAGGTTATCTATGCAGACGACCTATGCATAGCAACACAAGCTAACTCCTTCCAAGAAGTTGAAGTACGACCTATAGCAGTCCTCGAAGCAATGAAGCAGTATTATGAAAAGTGGTCTCTGAACCCAAATCCATCAAAAACTCAAGTGTGTGCATTCCATCTGAGGAATCGAGAAGCAGCTCGGAAACTCAAGATCTTCTGGTGTGGGAAGGAGCTGGAACACCATCCAACTCCAATTTACCTGGCGTGACACTGGATAGGACGCTCTCATTTGCCACCCACATCCAAAAGCTCTGAGGGAAAGTTGGCTCTCGCAATTCTCTCTTGAAAAAATTAGCAGGCATGAAATGGGGAGCTAATGCTCGCACACTTAGATCAACTGCCCTAGCACTCTACTATGCACCTGCAGAATACTGTGCACCTATGTGGGACAGATCAACCCATGCGAAGAAAATAGGCCCATTGCTTAATGAAGCCTGCAGAATAATCATGGGCACACTGCGCCCCACACCCACTAACATCATTTACACACTTGCAGGCATTGCTCCCCCAGAGATCCAAAGACACACTACAACAAAAATTGAAAAAGGTAAACAGAACTCGGATCCACGGCACCCACTACATCATCATGTGCCAGTTTCCAACCGCCTAAAATCGAGGAAAAGCTTTGCTACAGTAGAGGAACTACCGCACGGAACATCCCCCCAAACATACAGGATTGACCTCTGGCAACAAACAGAAGCCAGAACCCCACCAAACAATACAGTGCAGGACCCCACAGAAATGTTGCTATACGGGGCGCTGCTTGACAGACGGAAATGGTGCAGTCTCAACAGAGCGAGAGCGGGAGTTTGTAGGACGGGAGACAATATGGTGAAGTGGGGTTTAAAGACCAGTGAATCCTGTGAGTGTGGCGAAAGGGTACAGAACATTGAACACGTTCTGCGCAACTGCCCACTCTCACCTGATTTAGCTGACACTGACCTGCTCAACATCAACCAAACAACACTAGAGCGGCTGGCTGTTTGGTGTTCAGCTATGATGATGAAAGGAATATAATAGAAAACTGAAGCCACCTACCCACAATACTGTTCAGTCAGTAGCTTTCTCTGTATGGACTTGAACGTGCAGAAGCGTGATGAACTAGAAGTGTCTGGATGAATTAAAATCAAGAGTGTGGCCCACACAGTGGCAGATTACTCCAACTCATAAAATTTGAGGTTTTTTTTGCAATGTTAGTCAAGCTGTGAGCTATTTATTTCTGATAACTGGCCTTGTCAAGATCATCCCAAAACTTCCCATGTCTATTTGCATTATGGGCAATTTATACTGGCCAAAAGTTTACAAACCAGCACATTTTTGGAATGAGAAGGAAACTGACCTTCAGAATGAAAGCATGCAAACTTCACGTGGACAGGACCCAAGCTGAGGATTGAACCCATTTCCCTAGAGCTGTGATACAGCTGTCAAAGTACTTGTATGAAAATGTGTCACCATTAGAGATACCAATTTCTTTTTCCCCAGCTGTAGTGGTGGGATTTGAACTTGTGTTTCTGGATTAACAGTCAAGCTTCTAGTTGCTAGTTAACTAATTTAACTACAATTCTACCAAACAACAACAAAGGATGGGAAAGTGGTGACAATATAAATAAAATCAGGAAACTTAAAATATAATTGTGCGTGATGGAATTGTATTCTGAGATACGGTACACTCAGTGAGATGCACTATTGATGTTAAGTCAGCAAAATAGAATAGTGTATGTAATTTTTTTTAACAATAGCTAATTGTGTCATCTTTTGACGCAGACCCTTGGATCAATTCGGTCCCTCTTAAATTCTATCAGATATGAAGTGACTGATGGGACTTTTGTTGGTCCTGCAGACCTCCCTGCAGATGTGGTAGGAGGTACTTGATGAGGTGGATTGTGGGCAATTTAGGAAATGATGGGTTTCTTTGTGCTTTCAGTAAATCGAAGTAAGGTTCTCTGTTTCCTTAAGTGCTCCTCCATTTTGACTCTTAGAGGGTTAGAAGTTCCCAAGACTCAGTGAGAATATTGCTCTTCTTCAAGGAGGTTTTGAGAACATCCTTGAATCTTTTCCTTTGTTCACCTAGAAATTTCATGTCATGGTTGAGCTATGGATTTGTTTTCTACTTGTTGTGTTGAGAAGATGGTTAATTAGGACCTCAATGTAGGACATAAAAAAGAATGTTGATATTGGTGCTTTGGAGAATTTTGTGGAGAAACAGTGTATCTGTCTGGTGCTTTAACGCGCCTGCTGCAAAAGACCCACAAGCTTCATGCTGGGTTCGAGGTCTTTATTGTCAAGTACGCATTTCCTCAGATGACTACAATATAACCCATATCAGTTTCTGACCAACTGAAGAATAGTTGATATATTTTTTCATCGGCTTTTAATTTTTGAGTAGTGGTAAATGGTCCACGTCTTCCAGTGTCTCATTATGGACCTTTATTGTTGAAGATTGTTATTGTACAGATGGTAAAAGATTTATTTTTGGATACGTTAAGTTCCCATTCTTTCATACACTTCAGTGAAAGAGTTGGTAGCAACTTGGAGTTTGGCCTCTGAAGGTGCAAGTGTTATCTGAATGCTGCTTTTCAGTGATTGTAGTTGGGTGACCTTGCTTCTGGAGTGGAAGCAATGCAGCAAGGGTGTTCTCATTTGTTCTATAGATTAACTTACTTCTGGCTGAAAGCTTAGAGGATGAGCTGCATTACTGTGATGAGAAAGAGTGAAGAAAGGGGTAGGGAATGACATAATCTTGTTTGACACTCATCTGGACTGAGTTTGGATCTCTTGTGGATGCATTGGTTAAAATCATGTCCTGTATATGAACATTGGAGCAAAAGATGGAACTGAATCTCTAAGGGCAGCCACATATGAGTAGGGTAGGATGCTTTTCAGATATGTTGGATTGACAGTCAAAGATTTTGGTGAAAGCAAAAAAGGGCTAGTTGCTGCTGCCTCCTGGAGTTGATGGGCAATGATGACCATGTCGATTCTGCCTTAAGATAGGAGAAATCTACTTTATAATTCAAGAAGAAACTCTTCAGCTAGGAGCAAGGAAGTCGGGCTGGGGCCTAATCATTAGGGTTGATCTTAATAATACCTTTCCAAGTCACTGACAGCAGAAGGTCCTTTCTGTAACTTCTACATTCAGGTCTGCCTTCTTTCTTGAAAATGGTCATGCCTATGATGTGTCTAAGATCCCTACCATCTCTTCTCCAGAGGTGCAAATTGAGATTGTTGATTTGTGACCTTAGTTCCTATCTAGCATGTTTTATAACACCAGTGAGAATACCATTTCTCTCAGTAGCTAATCATCCTCCATCTGTGATGACCAGATATGGCAAGACTCCAATAATCTCCATTTTTTCCTGTACAGGTGTTTATTTTCAGCGAAAGGCCCATATCTGGCTTTCTGACTCACCTTGATGTTCTGTGCTTTCTTCTATTGCAAGGATGGAAAGAGCTGACCTATGATTGAGAGTAATGGTATTTGTTCATTTGCTGATTGATTGACCTTTCTTATTCATCCATCCGTCCCTCCCTCCCAAACGACTTGCACCACCCAGCAGCCTGCCTGTTTTTAACCCTAGCCTAATCACGGGACAAGTTACAATGGCTAATTAATCTAATAACCGGTATGTCTTGTAAACTGTGCGAGAAAACTGGAGCAGACGGAGCGACACTATGTACTCATGGGAAGAAGGAACAAAGTTACTCATGTAGATGCTAGAATTGAACTAGGAACTCCAATGCCCAGAGCTGTAATGGTGTTGTGCTAACTGAGGGAGAGGAAGAAAAGTATAAGAATGAAATTTGGTGTCTATGATATTCTGGAGAGTCAGAGAAGAAAGAGGGGATTGTGCTGGCTGGCACCTCGGAAGCCAGATATTATTCTTCCCACTTTTCTGACCTAGTTGATTCATTGGACAGCTTCCTCTATTATTTATGTAGCATTGGTTCTCATTGGTTTCATCTTCCATCTCCAACCAGACTTTTCTGTTATATCTCCTTGAAAACCTATCTCATTTTTGCTGCTTGCAAGGTGACCACAAACACCATGAAGGGGGATTTATGGGTGGCGTGTACTGAGAACCTAATCTAATTTTCTGTATTTTTGGTTGCTATTTTTCAGGTATGGGTCCTCGCCCTCCTGATCCATGTTATCTTCAGCAGAGGGCCATGGCGCAGGATGCTTCAAACATTTGTCGATGCCAAGGTGCTTCCCTTTTTGATGAATGTAAAGTTAAATTTCATGGGGAGACCCCGGTTGATAGGTCAGGACAAAACTGTAGCAGTTAAAGAAAAGAAACCACCTGGCCTCCCCAGAATTCAGTCTTTTGGCTTCCTGTATATAAGTCATGCTTTTGTGGTCCATCCATCCCCTTATTTCCGATGTCGTAGTTCACCTTTGCCGGGGGATAGCCGCCTGGGGAAGAACACACACAGGTGCAGTTTATTGTCCAAAAGGTGTTTATTAGTACAACACTGCACCCACTCCAGCGTCTGAGGTGTCCATCTCCACGATGAAGGGAAGGTCCGGGTTAGGTAAAACCAAAATGGGAGCTATTGTGAACCGTTGTTATGAGCTCTGCAAAAGCACCCTCCGCTTCGGTAGTCCAAACAAAAGGGCCCAAGGATCTCTTAGTTAGTGCTGTCAGTGGAATTGCCACTGAGGTGAAGTTCCTAATGAGCTTTCTGTAAAAGTTGGCAAATCCCAGGAATCATTGGATTTGCTTCATTTGGATGGTTAAGGCCAATCTCTGACTACCTTTGTCTCAGTGGGGTCCATCTTGAGAATGCCAACAGAGATAATAAAAACCCATAAATGAAATAATGGTTATGTGAAATTCAGATTTCTCCAGTTTGACGTGAAGTCCATGATCTAGAAGCCTCATTAAGATATCTCTGACGTGAGCGACATGCTCTTACATGGACTTCGAGATGATTAAGATATCATCCAAGTAGAGAAGGCATACTTTTGGAGAGCATCCTGGAACATGTTGTTTATAAAGGCCTGGTATATTGCTGGTGTGATCAAGGCTGAAGGGCATGACCAGGTGCTCAAAGTGCCTTGTCAGTGTGTTGAATACTGTCTTCCACTCGTCAGCATCCTTTATTGGAACCAGATTGTATGCTTTCCACAAGTTTTGCTTCATGAATACGCTTGCCCTTTGGAGAATCTTGAAGGCAGTGTTCATGAGTGGAAGGGGGTAACGATTCTTGGCCGTAATGTAATTCAGCCCTCTATAATCAATGCATGGCCGCAGGCTCCTGTCTTTTTACTGTACAAAGAAGAAGCCTGCGCCAGCTGGTGAAGTGGAAGGCCAAATGAATCCCATGATAACAGCCTTCTTTATGTACTCCTCCATAGCGCTTCTCTGCAGGTCGGAGAGCGCATATAATCAACCCCGCAGAGGACCAGTACCATGCAGTAGATCTATTGCGCAGTCGTAGGGTCGGTGTGGCGGAAGAGTCGCGGCCTTTCCCTTGCTGAAGACCTCTTCCAAATCCTTGTAAACGGAAGGAATTTTGACCAGCTTGGGTTTACAACTACCCTCTGAACGACTCCTGATGTTCTTGTGGTGATTTGGCAGACCTCAGAGCCTCCTCCATAGGTTCACTGGAGTCTTTAGTTGAAACAAAGACTGCATCAGAGTACAAGTCCTCAGCCGTATCCTCAGACAACGGCAATGAGCTGCTACAAATGGTCTTTGTGCTCCTGGGACTAGACTTCAAGGGTCTACATATAGGACCTGGCAACTGGATCCCTTAGGCTTGGCTGCCAGAGCTCCAGAATACTTGGGCACCTGTCTCTCTTGTTCCAGTGAGCCCCCGACTAGACAGCATCAGAACCCACATGGTCTCATTGGCTGGAGCTGGTTTATCTGCCCTAGGAAGCAGGACTAGGTCTTCCAAGGGCTCCAGGTTTCAAAAGTCTGGCTCCTTGTTGGCCGTTTGTCTCAGGAAAGTCACTAAGCTGAAAAAATTCACTCTTGCAACAACTGGACCATGGAATGATCCTCCCTTCCTTCTAGTTTCTGGAAGGGTTATGCTGAGACAGCCAAGGGCAAAGGTGCCTGAGCATCAGGAATATGTGGGGAGAATCGATGATACAGAAACAACTATCTTTTGCATGTTCCTCTATCCTCATCTGCAATGTTGATATTGGCTACAAGATCTGCCCAGAGCTCAATAGCACAACTGTCCGGAGCAGTTGCAGAAGTGAGCTGGTTCAACTCCTGCAGAGGTATGTTGAGTCGATGGACAGCCCGCAAGTCCAGGAAATTGCCAGCTGCCCCAAAGTCCATAAAGGCATTCGCCTCTTGCTGGTCCTTTCCCTAGGAGTTCTCAGCCTTCAGAGTGACACCAGAATCAGATGAGTTGGGAGTATTGGTTGCTCTGTACAATGGCCAGTCTTAGCTGTTCTCCCGATGGCTGCAGCTTTGAACATTCGGCCCGCAGGTGACCTGCTTCCCTGCAGAAATAGCAGCAGCCTCGACTCTGATGCTGGGACCCCTCATCGGCAGAGAGTTTGTGCAGCCAATTTGCATGGGCTCGACAGGGTCTTGAGTAGGAGACTGGTTGATCATTGTCCGAGGTCAAGAAGTGGAACTGCGATGCATTGAGGCCGGGCTCGGGCTAGCCCTCATTGACCTCTTGATAGTCACACTTTCTCTCCACTAGGTGGTTATTGATGTAGATAGACTGATTGATCAGAGCCTCTTAAGTCTTCTACTGGTTCTCCCAAGGCAAGGGCATCCTTTAGTTCACCTCAGAGATCATGGTGGTACAGAATGGCCAAGGCCACCTCATTCCAGCTACTCTCTTTGGCCAAAGTCTGAAACTCAGTAGTTTAGTCAGCTGCTGACCAACTGACCTGATGCACTTTCATCAGACAATCTGAGGCTTTGTTTGCTCCAATGGACGGAATACTGGAACACCATGCTCGTGGTGGCCAGGAATTCCTCTGCATCCAAGCACTCTCTGACCTCTACCCTCAGTGTGTGGTTGCCCAGGCTAGGGTCCTCCTGGTCAGGAGAGGCCATCTTTCCATGCTCCGTAAGTCACCGCCAAGACCCTCTGGGTGTCGGGAGACGGACTGACTCCGCAGAGTGGCCAACAGCCTCACCCGAGCGATTCTGGTTTCCTCCTAATGACAGTTGATGCATGTCAACCTGGAGGTCGTGTATCTCCCAGCTCTGTCTTGGAATTTTCTTGTTGTAGCTGCCCACAGCTGGCAAGAGGCTCTGATCCCCCGCTAGGTCCATGTTAGGCTCAGTCCTAGTGTGACAAGAGACCTAGGTGAGGATGGTTAGGACCCAAGAGCTGGAGTATCCGAGACTAGAACCGAGACACAATACGGGACTGAAACAAAGACAGAGTTCTAAACTAGACATAGACGAGAATCCACCAGTTAGCAGGGTGGGCCTAGATCTGTAAAAGGGCCACACCAGCTATCCATATTCCAGAGAGTTAGAGTGTCTGATCCCTGGAGGCTGGAGCAGGGTCGTAACACCATGTAATGGGTGGGATTTACATGTGCACACGCTCTCACCATGCATTGGGTGTGCATAATACACACAGCATGCACATCCTTCATTCATGTACCTGTTCCACATTGAGCCTGCTCGTACACAGTTCTCTCACACTCAATCCACATGGATCCATCTACATTACTGCCTCACACACCCAGTCTCACAAACCTGCTTTGAACGTTCCTTCCCCGAATACAGATATATATCCTGACACATACCACATCAATACAAACACACACTTGCACAAACTCTCCACATTCAAGCAATCTATACATCTCACAGACTCCACACATACACCTCCCCCCATGTGAACCTCTCGACACTCACAAACTTGCTCCAAACAAAGTCATTTATAAATATCCAATAGCTGAAGTAGTTCTAGTTTTATATTAGTTGTTTCAGTATCATTTTATCCACTCGTTATAGAATAATGGAATATGTGGTGAAGTTTTTGTATTGTGACACCAGAGCAGTGATTCCCAGCCTGGGTCCATGGACCCCTCAGTCAATGATAAGGGTCCATGGTATAAAGGAGGTTGGGAACTCCTGCGCTAGAGGTTCCATCCTTGAAAATATGCCATTATATCATACCAAATTTTATCGATTATATGTTTGCTGCTTCAAACTATTTGTTTTGAATTGGTTTCTGTTGTTGTTAAATTGGAGTCCAGTATGTCTTTTATCATCAACAGAGGTTTCTTTGCTGTGTGTGTAATCAAGAATGTTTGTCAGTATTTATTTGGAGTTGTTATTTTTCAGGATTCGGTCGATCCACTGATGCAGATCTTGCTCAGCAGAGGCCCACAGCACAAGATATTTCGAACATTTGTCGATGCCTGGGTACTGAATTTTTAAGTGACTGTAAAGGAGTAGTTTATGCAGTAGAATAATTCAGTAAAGCTGCCCTTCAACTCAGAACATTAAGCCTTAGGCTTTAGTTGATGAATGACTTTTGAGTGAATGTTTTTCATTCAAAGTTCCTTGGTTCAGCCCATGCAACAGTATGTCTTTTATAGTTGTACAGTATTAAACTAAATTAGTAGTGGAGAGTGCAAGGGGAGTTTTACTATTGATACTTAACTTGGGAAATGTTTACATTGATGTCAGAACCGTTTTTACAATTTGGAACAAGAATCCTGCAGGTGGACCTCAGGGTAAATTGATGGATTATTCTGATTTTTATCCATGTCTCAGTCTTTTTCCCATGTGAGCAAGTAAACATCGGCAGCAGGTGGCCACCATTGTGAACCAATGGCTGCAATTGCTAGAGCTCAGATCAGTTGATCAAGGGTGGTTCTGTGACATACTGCCTCTGGATAAGAGAGCTGCTGTTCCTCCCAACTCTTCTGCCTCCCAGATGCAACAACTACACCCAGCTGAAGCTGAAATTTGGCCCTAATCGAAACATCAGAATGAATGTGATGAACTAATGAAGAATCGAAGGATGTAAATGTATTAGGATAGGAGTTGGCAGTGGGAATGATTCAACAAATGGGGTTATTGATGATCCTGTTATAGAATTATCTACAAGGAGAAATTGGAAGTTATTTCACATTGCTCGTACCTCTGTCATGTGTTGGGCCAGATAAATACGTAGCAGTATTAAACTTATTGTAACCTGGCTTTGAATGTGCTGACTTTGATTTAGTTGTAGTGGGTTCAGTGACGTCTAAGGAACTTGCAGAGGCATTTCAGGGATTTAATATTTAACTATGAGTCCTAACCTTTAGATTTAAATAGGCATCAGAAATAGACAGCTGTGGAAGCTGTTTCCCTGAGCTCTAGAATTCCAACTGCTGAAGGGAGGTTAGAACTGTTCGAAGCTACATACCATTCCAGTGTTGCTTATGGGCAGGAAAGAACATGAAGGTTTGTGCCTGGCCTCTCAGTCAAATCTTTAATGTTCGTAGCATCCTGATGACTGTTGGTCCTCAAACAATCATTTGTTCCCCTCACTCTCCACACTGAGTTGCACCCCCACCTCCACCGGGGCCTAATCTTCTCCAGCTTCTGGAGAAGGTCCTGAGTGATGGTTGTCTGCGTTGCCTACCATGGGTCTTTCTGTGTTCAGTCTTTCCCCATGGCAGCTAGGAAATACAGTGCCAGTGATGCCTTTCTAATACATTCAGCAGTCTCTCTACCTCCCTTCCACAACCTCCAGGTGCAGGCACACAATCGTTGCTCCATTCTTGCCTTCTCATAGATATCTAGACTGTTCGGAGGCTGTATGTGGGTCATATTCACGATCCTGAAGTGGAAAATCTCGTGTTCAGATTTTATATATATGTATATATATATATATACACACACACACACACACATATTATATATATATATATATATATATATATAATATATATATTATATATAATATTATATATTATATTATATATATATCTATTATATATATAGGCTGCTTGAATAGTTTTGGAAAGAACTATGTGTAATAATTATATTAAATACAATTATGAATATTTTAAAATACTTCTTACAGCTGCAATGTGTGCTCCACAATCGACACAAGAATTTGGAAATTCAGGTAATTAAAAACTTGATTTTTACGCTATGTTATTTAATTAAAAGCTTTAGAAATAGATTTAATTCCAAGAAGATTTCTGTAATATACAAAATATAATTTACTTGCAGCTTGTAATTCAAATACATAATTTTGATTTTGGTTGATTTTTTTCAGCTACTCTAACGCAGGGCTCAGATTCCTTGTGTCCGAAGCATCTAGATCAAGAAGCTTTAAGTCAATGCCCAGGTTTTTCTTAGTCTTTTTATTAATATCTATTTAGTAAAATTTGTGCTGGCAGCTGAACAGTGGAAATGAGGATATTATGTAATGACATTCCAACTTCTGGAAGCCTAATTGAATCTTAAATTATGCACTTTCTGCAATAATTTATATTGTGGTATATATTTGCTGCCTTCCTCTTTCCTTCTATCATCCCTTCCAATAATAAATTCTGCAGTACACCATCTCTTAACAAGTTCCCGGCATATTCAGCTTCCTTTGGAAGCTGGGTTCAGTTATGCTGAGACCAGAAAAAAGAGCGCAAGATCGATGAAGATGGAGGTGCAGAGCCGCCAACCCCAGATTCGGGATGGCACCCAGAGACTGACTGACTGACTGATAGATCTGCATTTCAGTAATCTGCAAATGCTTAATGTTTCCCAATTTCCTCATCCTAGTTAATGTCAAGCGACATTCTGAACTGCAATCTATGCAGATATTTAGGATTAGCTTTACTAAACGACGGAATAAAATTAGCATCTTCCTCTTGTAAAGTTCACAAGCTGGAGGACTATAGCCTTTCACACATGCTGTATAGGTAAAATAAGGTATTCAAGAATGAGAAGTTTGGTTTCAATAATCTCAGATGATTACCTTTTGGACGCTTACATTTTCATTTGGCAAGTACTGCAGATTGTGCAGTTTAATAATAATCAATATCGCCCTTTATGCATTATCCAAAGACGAAAGTAACCCCACAATAATTTGTTAGGTGAGCTTCAAATGAGTTCGTTTGAATATTGCTGAATGCAAGTTTATGTGAGTGTGAAGGAATAATATTTGGAAATATTTATTTTGCTTTTGACAGATGAATTATTGACCTGATACTTACGCACATTTCTGAGTTAATAAGACTGCAAAGATAAAACAAGGCAGTATGCAATAATTAGAGATTGTTAAATTTCATAGGGAGCCAACAGCATTTCAGAGCTGAAAATTAAAAATACTGCAGATGCTGGAAATCTGAAATGAAAGCAAAAAAAAAAATGCTAGGAACGGTCAACATTTGAGAGTTATTTCAAAGACTGATTGCAGATATCCATACTTCACACAATAATGAACTGTGTTTAAAAAGTTTCCTTTCAATTTAAATAACAAATTTAAAATTAAAAACCATTGAGCCAGAAAGCTTCACTGCTTTCTTGTGCAATCAAGATGACTGAGCTACATTGCTATCAGAAAGATCCGTATATCCTACTGATTTCTGTTTTACTGAACACGTCTGGCAGCCAAGATGGTTACACAAAGCAAGTAGGGTGCATTTCAAATATGCTGACAAGTCCACTGACACCACAGTCTCTGTGATTTAAAATTCATCCCATGGGGAAGCTTCCAGTGTTTTACTGGAAGACTGAACTGTGACAAGGATCAAGAGGCAAAAGAGGACCCTACAGAAAGGTCAGGAGTGTTTCTTCTAGAAGGAAAGTTGGGATCTCTGTGGATCTTCCCATAGTCCTGTCCACTTACAAGCTCCATCTATGATGGCCGATGTAGCTTTGGAAAGGGATGCAGAACAGGAACACTGGACTAATATCTATCAGAAGTGTAATAATGATCATTATAGGCTTAAATAACTTCAAGCACTGCCATTTTGCTCGTGATCTCATCAAGGCACTAGATCAGTAAGAGTCAACAGCTTGTTCTGTTAGGTAAAAATCAGGGTCAAATAGTTAACCAAAGATCTCTGCTAGATTTTAAGAGCTATCTTGTTTGCCCGGAAATAATGTTGTCTTAAACGGACAGTGAGCTTCCTTTGTTTGTTGCCCTAATTTGAAAAGTTGTTTCTTTATTTTTTTCTCTCACCATATCCATGATACTATATGACTTTTAGTGAGGTTGTGAACATGTTGAGTAAGTTGTGATATATGCAGTATTGTTGTTATGAGGTATAAGCTGGATGTCCTTGTGTTAGAATAGTCTCATTAATGTTATGCATTTGTCCATCAGCTTTCTGTTAGCAACCACCTCATATCCAGTTACATGAATGCCAGTGTATTCTGCCCTCATTCCTAAACTGTAAGCAGACTTACCCCCAGTCTGCTGAACTATGAGAAAATGTGTTATTGTTGCCAACTCAAAAGAGGTTAACGCGTGTAAGGAAAGAAGGACCCTTCACGAGCTGGGAATGTGGCTACGAAGGAAAGATCTGAGTTACCAGCTATGAGCCGGAGTTACATGCAAGGATTTCAATGAACTGGCTCCCGTCCTTCTCAATCCCACCTTTGTTTCCCACCCAAAATATCATTTGAATTAGCATGGTGATGAGGAGGCGTACAGGAGTAAGATAAATCAGTTGGTTGAGTGATATCGCATCAACAACCTTGCATTCTACTTGAGTAAGACCAAGGAACTGATTGTGTACTTCAGGAAGGGAGAGTTGAGGGAACACACACTGATCCTCATTGAGGGATCCGTAGTGGAAATGGTGAGCGGTTTCAAGTTCCTGGATGTCATTCTCTAATAATCTATCCTGGGCCCAGCGTGTTGATGCAAATACAAATAAGGCACATCAGCAGCTATATTTCATTGGGAGTTTGATGGCATTTGGTATCTCAGCAAAGGCGCTATAAATGTCTACAGAGGTGCTAAGGAGAGCATTCTAAGTGGTAGCAACAAGTCTAGCATGGAGAGGCCACTGCACAAAATCAGAAAAAACTGAAGAGGGTTGCAAATTCAGGCTCTATCCTCCCCAGCATTGAGGACATCTTCAAATCATGATGTCTCTAGACAATGCCTCCATCATTAAGGAACCCCCATCACTCAGGGCATGCCCTCTTCTCATTTCTACCATCGGAGAGGAGGTGCAGGAGACTGAAAACACAAACTCAATGTCTTAGGAATAGCTTCTTCCCTTCTGCCATCTGATTTTGGAATGGACAATAAATCCATGAACACGATCTCACTATTTTTGCTCTTTTTGCACTGTTTTTTTAATTTTTAATATAAATATTTATTTAAATTTTATGTATTGCACTGTATTGATGCTGCAAAACAACAAATTTCACATTTATCAGTGATATTAAAACCTGATTCTGATTCCCTTCAATAACAATCTTCTTTACTACCAAACATTGTTTAAATACATTTTGCCTGACTTTGCCATATATACAGCTGCTACATAAACAGGGTGTGGCCTCTTTGTAAAATTTAAATTCAAAGCATAATTATCGAAGTGACATCTTAATTCCGGTCCTGTCGAAGGGCTTCGGCCTGAAGCGTCAACTGTACTCTTTTCCATAGATGCTGCCCGGCCTGCTGAGTTCTTCTAGCATTTTGTTGTGTGTTGCTCGGATTCCAGCATCTGCAGATATTCTCTTGTTTGTGTCTTAAGTTCTTGTTTTTTTTATATATCTTGTGGAGGTCCATGCTATTATAAGACTTTTTCTTAGTGGCTTCTACGGATGCTCAGAAAGTGACATTATTCAGTGACCTTTGAGAGCTAGGAACTGTGATAACTTGACTCTTGAGTTATCAGCCTTCACCAGTCAGAACATGTGGTCTGACTATGTTTTGGGCATCAAGCCAGATATATTGAGGGGATCACAGAGAACCATACATGCTGTCATCTTGAGAGAATGTGTGTCAAGTTTCTTGTGTGCCGTTAACATGCCTTTGGGCCATCTCACTGCAGGAGAGCAGACCGCAGGAGCTGAGTGAAGTGATTAAAGCCCTGTTAGTGCATTTCACAGCTTTTTGAAATGGCAGAAGATAGTGAAGCCTTAATTTTAATTGTAGCTTTGATCATGAATACTGTTGCTGATGACTCGGGGAGCATTGTGGCTGCTTCTGATGAGATCACATGCTCCATGGGGGAGTGCACAAATACTCTTTCATGCCAGCAATTCATGAAAAAGTGTTCCCTGCATTTAATATGTCGAAGCCAGCTCTTTTCCATGCTCACTTGACAGTGCACAATCTTTGCTTAAACACTGGACTGATAAACCCTGCATTGTTACCGTCTTTGATGACATTTGGACTCGTGTCACAGATCGTCAGCCATTCCCTGATCTTGCCCTGTAGGATTGGCACTTTAAAGAACTCCTCTCCCTCATTTCTGTGAACCGATTTCTGAACTAAGTGGGTTCCCGCCAAGTCTATGCTGCAGGGACTGAGCTGTAACATGTTAGGAATTTGGGTGGAAACAATTTTAGCCAGGACTGTGTTGCAACACTGCCTTTGGGGAAAAGAAGGAAAAGTCCATGAAATAGTTAACCACATGGCACCTCTTCCCTCAACATCTCTGGCACTTCTCATATTTTATCTCTAAAACATCCTCCTCTGTGTGGCTGGGTTACTTTAGAACTGCATTTTTCCCTAAAGGGTTGCGCTGGTCCCAAGTGTCATGAAGCAATCCATCCTACAGAAGGGTGAGGATGAGTTAGTAGAGGTTTTTTTGTAATATGAAGCAGTGTTATATAAATATCCTGCTGAAAAACATGGAGAAAACATTGGCAAAATGAATGTAAAGAAAATGGCTTTGTGCAAGCTGTGAAGGCAGTTAGCAGAAGAGTGACTAATTCCAGTTATTGAGAGTTAAAGCAGAATTTTTTGTCTGTTATTAGATGGGAAGAACAGTGCCATTCCCAATTGTGACTGGAACAAGTTGAAGCTGTCCTGTGGCAAAGCATCATCCTGAGGAAAAGAGATAACATGAAGACCTGAAACTGGTGCCATGTGTGCGCTGTCCAGATATTCCATACGTTAAAAGATCATTCCTGATTTGTGAATCAAAATACTGCAGATACTGAATATCTGAAATAAAATAGGAAACGTTGGAAATATTCGCCAGTGAAGTGGCATCTGTGGAGAGGGAAACAGTTAACATTTCACATTAATCTTTCTTCACAGTTACTGAATGGTTGCACTCTTTCTGTTTTGTCAGGATTAGCAGAATGCTTTTCTGCCTGCCTCATTCTACTTGGACGTTATTTTCGGAGTTGCATTAGAGTTGTTGGAGTCGTCTACCAGTAAACGTGCACAGAACAAATTTGCTGCATGTTTGTAACTTGTTCGTTGTTTGGGCCTTGGAATACAGCAGAGCTAAAAAAAAATAAGTGCTTCTTGGATGGGAGGGAAGTCAATCCCAGAGAAATATATTTTGATTATTGAATAGTTTTCTGGAGGGACACATCTCTTTTTTTGAGATTTTTATAAAACACCTGTTGATGCATATTTTAGCATATCCTTGTAGAAAACTTATTGACTCAATAATAAGAAAAATGTGACATTGTTATAAAGTATAATACTCCAAATAGTTTTAGAATGTATTATCTTTATACCTACACATGCATTTTCCACATCAATAAAATAATCACAAAGCATCTTCAATATAGCAAATGTTTCAAGGTGCTTTGCTGGAGTGTTGGAGGCAAGCTTGTTGAAATGATTTCGGGGGGGGGGGGGGTCTTAAAGAGGCAGAGGGACAGGAACACTCCTAGCGAGTTCCACAGCTCATCTTTTAGTAGCTGAAGGCATGGTCACCGATAGAGTGATTCAACTCAAAGATGATCAGAAAACCAGAACACATGGTCTCTGGGGTTGTAGGGTAGAGGAGATTATAGAGTAGAGAGAATGGAGGCCACAAAGAGCCTTGATAGCAAGAACTTTAAAAGAGGTTTCTTGCTGCAGAATTGTATGCAGTGGTAATGTGTGATTGGGTTGTGGGAAGCAGAATGATTTTATGGCCTCAAGGATTTCTTTCAAATAAGGGTCTGGATGTAACAACTGCCAGTGAGCTGAATAAGGTAGGTTGGTCGCAAAGCGGGAAGTGTCCTCCTCCTTACAGAGAGGATATGTAATCCAAAGATCATCTTGGGGTCAAGTGGAATACCAAGGTTCATAGCAAACTGGTTCAATCTAGGGCTGTAGTTATTGAGAAGGATCTAGGTCATGGTTAGAAAATATGTGGCATGGATTTTGGTTTTCTCAAAAGCAGGAAGGTGAGAAAGCTAGTGGACATCAAAGTACAAAATGATGGTGGCTGAACTACAGCATGTAGATGTGAAATAGCAAGAGTTTGTAAAGAGTTCAGGGGCATGTCAGCAGTAATGGTACAGGAGAGTTAAATGAAGTTGGGGGATCCAAACCATGCGTTCTGTGGCCACCATCAACAGCTCCCAACCATCTCAAGGCTGTTAGACAAGAGCAACAAGAGCTCAGGAAAGTCAAACTGCTTATGTTACTAGAAGACCTTTGCACTGTTTACCAACCTCTGAGATCATCAGAAGCATACAGAAATAGTTCAAGTAAATAAAGACAATTTAAAAAGAGGCTACATTCAATAGATCAGCTGTGGCTCGAGTAAAGTCGAGGGGCGAAGTATGTGGTCCATCAGGCAATGGTGAGTGCAGAGACAGAATGACCTCCAGTATGTTCTATATACTGCACAGGTGTAGAAACTAGACACATTGATGTGCATGTTGCAGTTCTCGGAGACCCATCAGCACAGGCAGACAAAGTGCCAATCTATGAATCATATAGCAATATATTCTCACAGTTATAGCATATCCACAGGTTTGACTATCCATAGTTTAATTATTATCACTAACATTGTGGGCTACAGGAGAATTGTGTTTTGATGGGCTCCATTTGTTATTTTCACATACTGAACAAAGATTGCTTGCCTTACAGTATGTACTTGAAATAATTCCTGGAATGAAAGGGTAAGGTTAGAGGTTCAAGAAATGTAAATGATATCATACAAAAATACATAGTCTGCAGTTTTATAAATAGGGCATGTGATTTGTCATTGACAAAGCATAGCTAATGCAGTCTTTTACAGTAGTTATGTAAGTGTATGATTGGACACTGCTGAAAATCACAAGTGTAATGTTATCAGTATATTGTCAGATTTATTCTTTATTTATAATAACATTACATTAAAATATAATAAATTACTGTACATTGAGTAACAAAATATAACATTGTTTTGTTTAAGGGAGAGGTCCAGTGAAAGTATTTTGTCCTCCTCAGAATGGAAATGAAGAAGCTAATCATTCAAACACAGCCAATTGCAGTGCTCCAAAGTGAACCGGTGAGTCTGTATTTCCAAGAAAATTTTAAACCAGTTAAAGTGTGTGTATCTTTTCATTAAAATGCATTGCTGCTGCTTCTTCTGCTTTTGCAAATAGAATCTAATTGAACTGGAATTTTAAAAATGTAAGTAGATTTTTAAACTTAGTTTAAGAGTATATTTAACAATTGCAGTATGTACAGTGCCTATAAAGAGTATTCACTCCCTTGGAAGTTTTCATGTTTTATTGTTTTACAACAATGAATCACAGTGGATTTAATTTGGCTTTTTTTGACTCTGATCAACAGAAAAGACTCTTTCATATCAAAGTGAAAGCAAATTTCTATGAATTGGTCTAAATTTATTACAATTATTAAACACAAAATAATTGATTGCCTAATTACTCACCCTCCCCCGTCAAGTCAGTATTTAATAGATGCACCTTTGGCAACAATTACAGCCTTGAGTCTGTGTGAATAGGTCTCTATCAGATTTGCACATCTGGACACTGCAGTTTTTCCCCATTCTTCTTTACAAAACTGCTCAAGCTCTGTCAGATTGCACGGAGATTGTGAATGAACAGCCATTTTGAAGTCTAGCCACAAATTCTCGATTGGATTCAGTTCTGGACTCTGACTGGGCCACTCCAGGACATTAACTTTATTGTTTTTAAGCCATTCCTGTGTAGCTCTGGCTTTATGCTTGGGGTCATTGTCTTGCTTGAACACAGATCTTCTCCCAAGTCGCAATTCTCTTTATACTTTATACTTTATTGTCGCCAAACGATTGATACTAGAACGTACAATCATCATAGTGATATTTGATTCTGCTCTTCCCGCTCCCTGGGTTACAAATCGATAGTAAATATTAAAAATTTAAATTATAAATCATAAATAGAAAATAGAAAAATGGAAAGTAAGGTAGTACAAAAAAACCAAGAGGCAGGTCCGGATATTTGGAGGGTACAGCCCAGATCCGGGTCAGGATCCGTTCAGTAGTCTTATCACAGTTGGAAAGAAGCTGTTCCCAAATCTGGCCGTACGACTGTTCAAGCTCCTGAACCTTCTCCCGGAGGGAAGAGGGACGAAAAGTGTATTGGCTGGGTGGGTTGTGTCCTTGATTATCCTGGCACCACTGCTCTGACAGCGTGAGGTGTAAAGTAAGTCTGAGGACAGAAGATTGGTTTGTGTGATGTGCTGCGCCGTGTTCACGATCTTCTGCAGCTTCTTTCGGTCTTGGACAGGACAACTTCCATACCAGGTTGTGATGCACCCTAGAAGAATGCTTTCTACTGTGCATCTATAAAAATTAGTGAGGGTTTTAGGGGACAGGCCAAATTTCTTTAGTTTTCTCAGGAAGTGAAGGCGCTGGTGGGCCTTCTTGGCAGTGAACTCTGCTTGGTTGGACCATGTCAGGTCATTTGTGATATTGACCCCAAGGAACTTAAAGCTTTTGACCTGTTCCACTCGCGCACCACCAATGTAAATTGGGTCGTGCGGTCCGCTACTCCTTCTGAAGTCAACAACCAATTCCTTCGTCTTGCTGACGTTGAGGAATAGGTTATTGTCTTCGCACCATGCCACCAGGTTCTTAATTTCCTCTCTGTATTCAAAATCATCATTACCCGAGCTACGGCCTACAATTGTTGTGTCATCAGCAAACTTATATATCGAGTTTGATGGAAACTTGGCTACACAATCATGGGTGTACAGTGAGTACAGCAGGGGGCTGAGTACACAGCCTTGTGGGGCACCGGTGCTCAGAGTGATTGTAGAGGAGAGCTTGTCCTCTATTTTAACAGCCTGGGTCCTGTCTGTGAGGAAGTTGAAGATCCAGCTGCAGATCTGAGTGCTAAGGCCCAGGTTCCGGAGCTTAGGAATCAGTTTATTTGGAATGATGGTATTAAAGGCAGAGCTGTAGTCAATGAAAAGGAGTGTTATGTATTCTCCAGGTGTTCTAAGGAGGAATGTAGGGCCAGAGAGATGGCATCTGCCGTTGACCTGCAGACTGCATCAGGTTTTCTTCCAGGATTTCCCTGTATTTTGCTGCATTCACTTTACCCTCATTCACAAGACTTCCAGGGCCTGCTGCAGTGAAGCATCCACACACCATGATACAGCCACCAATATGCTTCACAGTAGGTTTGATGTGTTTTTGATGGTGTTCAGTCTAATGGCCAAAAAGTTCAATTTTGGTTTCACCGGACCATGTAACCTTCCTTCAGCTGATTTCAGAGTCTCCCATGTGCCTTTTGGCAAATACTGGCAGAGATTTCATGTGAATTTTTTTCCAACTGTGGCTTTCACTTATCCACTCTCCCATAAAGCTGTTACTTGTGAAACACCCAGACAACAGTTGTTGTCTGCACAGTCTCTTCCATCTCAGCCACTGAAATATTAACTCCTCCAGAGTTGTCATAGGTCGCTTGGTGGCCTCCCTCACTAGGCCTCAGTTTTTGAGGAGGGTCTGCTCTAGGCAGATTTATAGCTGTGCCAAATTTTTTTCCGTTTCTTGATGATTGACATAAGTGTATTCCAAGGGATATTCAGTGACTTGGAAATTTTCTTGTATCCATCTCCTGACTTGTGCTTTCAATAACCTTTTCGGGGAATTCCTTTGAGTACTGTTTTGTCTTCAAGATGTAATTTTTGCCAGGATACTGACTCACCAGCAGTTGGACTTTCCAGATACAGGTGTATTTTTACTAGTCAATTGAAACACGTTGACTGCACACAAGTCTCCAAGACCAGATCTCCATTTAACTAATATGTGACTTCTAAAACCAATTTGCCGCACTAGTGATGATTTGGTGTGTCATATTAAAGGTCGGGGAGGGGTGAACACTTAATGCAATCAAATATTTTGTGTTTTACATTTGTAATTAGTTTAGGTAACTTTGTAGAGATCTGCCTTCACTTTGAAACAAGAGACTTTTTCCGTTGATCAGTGTCAAAAAAGCCAAGTTAAATCCACTGTGATTCATTGTTGTAAAACAATATAACATGAAAACTTCTAAGGGGAGGTTTTTATAGGCACTGTATATTAACCACCCTATTTCTCTCCAACCATTGAACTGCCCACTCTAGTTAAAGGTTTTGACATGTATCCAAGATACATTGGTACTATCGACTAGATCTGAATAATTGATTCTAATCACTGCAAGTCTGAACATCTCCAGAGCAATTTGTTTAAGGTGCATGTAATCTGGTGAAACATATGTTTGCTCATGGCCCATTTTAATTATCATTTTTCATTGGTAGAAATGTACAAGAAAATCCTGTATTTTAATTCCACATTTTTGTTAGAGTGCATTTTGGGTGCTAGATGCATTTTAAAGGCTGAGGCTCCTTCTCGTTCCCAGAGATTTGATTATCCTGGAATGACATAGTGCAGTCTTGACCACTGTGGCAACTTAAGACCATAAAATATAGGAGCAGAATTAGGCCATTTGGCCCATCAAGCCTGTTCCACCATTTCATCATGGCTGATCCATTTGCCTCTCAGCCCCAGTCTCCTGACCTCTCCCTGTAACCCTTCATGCCCTCAGTAACATTGCACCTGCCTTTCTCACCACTCAGTCAATCTGCAAGTTAACATTTAGGGAATCCTGCAGGATGACTCCCAAGAATCTTTGTACTTCAGATTTTTTAAATTTTCTCTCCATTTAGAGAACAGTCTACACTTTTATTTCTCCTACGGAAGTGCACCACCATACCTGCAAATTAACCCTTTTGTACAGGTTGTGCCTTCCCCAGAAGAGAAACCAATGATCCAGAAATCTAAACCCCTGCCCCCTGTACCAATTCCTCAGCCATGGATTCCTCTGCCAAATGCTCTTATTCGTACCTTCACTGGCATGTGGCACAGGCAACAATCCAGCGATTATTGCTCTGGAGGTCCTGCATTTCCCTTCCTTCTCCTGATGATCACCCAGTTACCTGCCTCCTGCAACCTTGGGGTGACTACCTCTCTGTAGGTCCCATCTATCATTTCCTTAGCCTCCCATATGAGCCTAAGATCATCGAGCTACAGCTGCAGTTCCTGAACACGTTCTCTGAGGAGCTGCAGTTTGGTGCACCATGTGCAGATGTGGTTTTCTGGGAGGTCACCCAGGTTTCCTGTTTCTTACACAAGGAACATAACACAGCCTCGGCATCATTCTCGTTCCTCTAACTATGCTGTAACATAAGAGGGAGAAGAAACTTACCAGATACTTGAGCAAACTTGATCTCGCCTAAACCTGATAAGTCAAAACCTCCCAACTCTAACATTGGTGCAGCCCAACAATGACTGCTCTGCTCGCTCCTGCCTTTTTTAATTCACCCGTGCTAATGAATCCTGTTCACTAACTGGTCACTGTTGAAACTCCAAAAACTGCTGCAAAGCTCTGCTTTTTTAATCTTGCATCACAGTCGTGTGTGAAGTTACCTCTTCTTCTCATGCTCCTGTTCACTGGCTGCAGTTCAAACTTGGTAATGGTAGTGATGGTATTATGGTAATAATGTCAAAGAGAAAGGTATTTTGGCACCATTATTAATACGTAGGTTTTTAACCTTTTTACATTGCTCTGTTTTTCAAAGTCAAAGTAAATTTATTAGCATGGTATGTATATGTATTCATGTACTACCCTGAGATTTTTGTGGGCATTCAGAGTAGGTAAAATAAACACAATACAATTGATGACAAACTACACACAAGCTAAGGCAGACAAACAACCAAAATGCAAAAGACAACAAATTGTGCAATTACAAAAAAAACCCAAAATAACGATAATAGATGAATTATATTGAGAACATGAGTAGTAGAGTCCTTGAAAGTGAGTCCATGGTTGTAGAATCAATTTATCGTTGGGTTGAGTGAAGTCATGCAAGCTGCTTTAGGAGCCTGATGGTTGAAGAGTAATACCTGTTTCTGAACCCTGTGCTTTGGGATTTGAGGCTCCTGTACCTCCTTCCCAATAGAGAGAAGGGACCATGGCCTAGACAGTGGGGATGATGAATGCTGCTTTCCTGTGACAGCACTCCTTGTGGATGTGCTTGATGGTGGGGGTGGGCTTTACCTGTGGTAGATTGGGCTGTATCCACTATTTTTGGTAGGCTTTTCCATTCAAGGGCTTTAGTGTTCCATATTTAGGCCATGATACCACCAGTCAATATAGTCTCTACTGTGCATCTATAGAATTTTTCAAAGTTTTAGATGACATAAAGAATTTTATGCTATTCCTTTAAAAGGCTAATTAATGTTGCAATTAATTTTGCTGTAGGTATTATATTTGTTACATTGACGTACAAATTATTTCTTTCAATAATCGGTGTTCCTGGTAATATTTTCAGCTTCTGCCACGCGAACAGATGCACCTCAGTAAGAGATGTAATCGGTGTTCAAGTATATGAAAATTAAAGGATTACGAATTAGTTTGAAGAATTTGCTCCTATTTTAACAATAGAACTGAAGAAAAGTTTATTCGTCGTTTTTCCCAAATCAAATGAACAGCAGGATTTTCATCCAGAACAGTATTTTCCCTTGTTAACATTATAAATATAATTAGTATTCCCTTTAATTGAAGCAGTCTGAGATCAACAACTACTGACTGACAGCAGAAATTAATAAAAATCTACACAGATGGAAAGTGACAGAGTTACTTTTGGTCTGTAGGTCATGAAGTTTACTTCCTGAACGGTAACACTACTTCTGTGGCTATTCTTCAAAATTCTGTTAGGGGGCACATATGTGGTTTAAATTTGCCATGTTGTTTCAGATTTGCCCTTCAAAACCTTTGGATCAAATAGGACACTCTCCTGTGAAGCCTTGTAAGACACTTTTCTGAGAAACCTGAACCTCAATTTATACATTCCTTGATATAGATATTTTTAACTTGGAAGTATTTGGTTCCGGGGAAATTCAAGCAAACATAAATAGAATTCTGTGTTCGTCTCAAGCTACAGAAACAAAGGTGGTACTGTGCTACCTGGCAGAGTACAGTGACCTTACTAGTATTGCAGAAGATTCAGCTTCAGTATAAGGCCATAAGATATAGGACACCATCAGGCTATTTGGCCCATTGAATCTGCTGTGCCATTTCATCATGGCTAATCCATTTCCCTCAGCCCCACAATCAATGTGTAGGACCACAGTCTTTCAGAACTTAAAGCTACTATATAAAATTGCAAGGAACATGAGGTTGTTATTGTAGCTGATTTTAACTTCCCGCATTTTGACTGGACCATATTGTAAAAGGGCTAGATGAGATGGAGTTTGTCAATGTGTTTGGGAAATTTTCCTTCATCAGCACGTAGAAGTCCCAACGAGAGAGCATGCAATACTGAATCTGCTATTGGGGAATGAGACAGGGCAGGTGACAGAAGTTTGTGTACGGAGAGCACTTTGCATCCACTGACCACAGTGCCATTAGTTTCAAAGTAAATATGCAAAGAGACATGTCTGGTCTGCAGCTTGAAGTTCTAAATTGGAGAAAAGCCAATTTTGATGGTATCAGAATGGATCTGGCAATTGTGGATTGGGACAGGCTGTTTCTGGCAAAGGTGTACTTGATAAGTGGGAGGCCTTCAGAAATGAAATTTTAAGAGTACAAAGCTTGTATATTTCTGTCAGAATAAAAGGTAAGGATAACAAGTGTAGGGAGCCTTGGTTTTCAAGAGATATTGAGGCCCTAGTTAAGAAAAAAAAGGAGGTGCATAGCAGACATAGACAAGTAGGAAAAAATGAGTTGTTAATGGAGTACAAAAAATGCAGAACACTTCAGAAAGAACTCAGGAAGGCTAAAAGAAGGCATGAGGTTGCCCTAGTGGACAAGGTGAAGGAGAATCTAAATAGGTTCTACAGGTATGATGAGAGCAAAAGGATTGCTTGGGACAAAATTGGTCCTCTGGAAGACCAGAATGGTAATTCTTGTGTGGAGCCAAAACAGATGGGGGAGATTAAGCACATTCTTTGCATCTGTATTTACTCGGCAGATGGATACAGAGTCTATAGAATGAGGCAAAGCAGCATCAACTTCATGGATCCTGTACAGATTACAGAGGAGGAGGTGTTTCATACCCTGAGGAAAATCAGGTTGGATAAATCCCAAGGGCCTGACAAGGTGTTCCCTTGGACCTTACAGGAAGCAAGTGCAGAAATAACTGGGGCCATAGAAGAGATAATTAAAACATCCTTAGTTAGAGGAGAGGTACCATAGGATTGGAGGATAACTGGTGTTGTTCTGCTGTTTTTAAAAAAAACTCTAAAAATAAACCAGAAAATTATAAACTGGTGAGCCTGACATCAGTTATGGGAAAGTCATTGGAAGGTATTCTAAGGACCGGATATATAAGTATTTGGATAGACAAGGACTGATTAAGGCTTTGTGCATGGTGGGTCATGTCTAACCAATCTTAGAGTTTTTCGAGGAAGTTACCTGGAAAGTAGATGAAGGCAAGGCAGTAGATGTTGTCCACATGGATTTTAGCAAGGCATTTGACAAGGTGGCCAAGAAGGTTCAGTTGCTTGGCATTCAGGATAAGGTGGTAAATTGGATTAAACATTCCCTTTATGGAAGAAGCAAGAGAGTAGTCGTAGAGGGTTGCCTCTCTGACTGGAGGCCTGTGACTAACAGCGTGCTACAGGGATTGCAGTTCGGTCCTTTGTTTGTCATCTGGAGCAGTGATCCGGATGATAATATGGTTAACTGGTTCTGCAAGTTTGCAGAATTTGGGGGTGTAGTGGGCAGTGAGGAAGGCTATCATGGTTTGCAAAGGGATCTGCATCAGCTGGAAAAACAGCCTGAAAAATGACAAATAGAATTTAATGCAGACACATGAGGTTTTGTACTTTGATAGGACCTAACAGGGTGGGTCTTACACAGTGAATAGTAGGGCACTGAGGCGTGTGGTAGAACAAGGGGATCTGGAAATTCAGGTACATAATTTGTTGGATGTGGTGTCACAGATAGGGTCATGAAGAAAGCTTTTGTCACGTTGACGTTCATAAATCCAAGTATTGAGTACAGAAGATGGGATGTTATGTTGAAGTAGTTTAAGACATTAATGAGGCCCAACTTGGAGTGTTGTCTGCAGTTTTAGTCACCTACCTACAAGAAAGATGTAAGCAGGTCGAAAGAGTGCAGAGAAAACTTACAAGGATATTGCTGGGTCTGGAAGACCTGACTTACGAGGAAAGGACTATATTCTTTAGAACAGGGTTTTGCAACCGGAATTCCGTGGAAGACTGAGTTTCTGTGAGCAGTTGCTAGGGGGTCCGTGAGAGATCCTGATTTTTTTTTAATGCTAGTGTTGACAGTGGTGGGCAGTGACTGAGCAGTCCTGTTCGGGGTCTCTTAGCCCAGTATGACAGTGCGCAGTAGGGCCGTGTTTATTTGCTTGAGTTTTTGACATGAGATAGGGGAGGCCGCTGATAATTGATGAGCGCTGTATTGCACAGAGGGGTGGTCAGTCAGCTGATGAGGTTGAAGTGCATTTTCCGAGCATTGAATGGACTCGCCCAACTTGGGCTGTGACGTCAGCCTCTCCCTCCCGAATTACCTTCCCCAACTTCCTTACGCGCTGCTGACTGACTTCACTATCCAACATTGTCAATAATTTTTCATGTTGTATATAGCATTAATTAAAATCAATTTATAATCTTTATTTAAATTAAATCTGCCGAGCCTACCCTTAGAAAAATTAAATCCTATTTTGGCTTAAGCCAGTTATTAACAGAAATTTATTATGTTTGCCTTATGAGTTTTTAAAATTTACAAAAGGGAAAGAGAGAGATTAAGTTCAAGAAAGGTAAACTAAGCTTAACTGCCTGTTTTTATTTCAAGGAAGGTTGGCTAAAATTTCATTCTCTACTCAAAAGAGCTGACAATTATTTTTGGATCATATGTACAGCTTACCGATGACAATAATGTACTGTAAGCTGTAGATATACTATTTTTTACGCAGGGGTTCCCTGAGACCTGAAGTTTATTTCAAGGTTTCCTCCAGGGCAAAAAGGTTGAGAAAGGCTGCTTTAGAATATAGAAGTTTGAGAGGAGATGTGATAGAGGTATACAAAATTATTGAGGTATATAGATAGGGTAAATGCAAGCAGGATTTTTCCACTTTGGTTTGGTGGGACTGCAGCCAGAGGTCATGGGTTAAGGGTGAAAGGTGAAAAGTTTAAGGAAAACATGAGGAGAAACTTCTTCACTCAGAGGGTTGTGAGAGTGTGGAGTGAGCTGCCAGCACAAGTGGTGGATGTGAGCTTGATTTCAACATTTAAGAGAAGTTTGAACAGGAACATGGATGGTAGGGATATGGCATGCTATGGTCCTGGTGCAGGTCGATGGGAGTTGGCAGTAAAATGGTTTTTAGCATGGGCTAGATAGGCCAAAAGACCTGTTTCTGTCTTGTACTTCTCCATGACTGACTCTAAACTATTTAATAAAAAAAAGCGAAAAGAGAACAGGATGACTTGTCTGCTAGTTTTAATTTTATGTGACCTACAATATATTTATATCACATTTTCTCCTGACATAAGGTCGGTTGGCCCATGAAGTTCTGTGCCAGCTTTCAAAGCAATCCGATCAATATAATTTTTTATTCAGTTAACATCATTTTATATTTCCCTGTGCTTTTCACAGCTTTTCCTTAATCTTTTCTATTCCATCTGGAAATTAAGTGTCTTAGTCTTGGATGCCCATCAGTTGCTTAGTTGGTAAACAAATCCCATCAATTCCATTCCCTCACTTATTTCCCACAGGTGTCCATCGTCTCTCCCCAATTGTCCTACCCATCTATGTTAGGAGTAATTTTACAGTAACCTATTAATCCAAAAACTAGCACATCTTTGGGTTGTGGGTGGAAGCCTGTGTACCCAGGGCAAAAACCCCTCCAAGGCAAATGTGCAAACTCTAAACAGGTAACACTAGGAGCTGGATCAAACTGGGGTCACTTGAACCATGAAGTGTTAGAATGAGGAGTGTGCAGGAAGGATTCATGTGGATGGCAGACAGGCTAAGCGAATGGGTGAGGGCAGGATGATGAAATATTACATAGGAATATACTGTGCCTCTAAGAAGTATTCACTCCCTTTGGAAGTTTTCATAGAAACATAGAAAAACTACAGAACGATACAGGCCCTTCGGCCCACAATGCTGTGCCAAACATGTGCTTACTTTAGGAGTTACCTAGGGTTACCCATTTTTCATGTTTTATTGTATCACAGTGGATTTAATTTTGCTTTTCTGACACTGATCAACAGAAAAGGACTGTTTTGTGTCAAAGTGAAACATCTCTACAAAGTGATGTGAATTAATTACAAATATAAAACAAAATTGACTGCATAAATATTCATCCCTTCACGTCAGTATTTCGTAGATGCACCTTTGGCAGCAATTACAGCCTTGAGTCTGTGTGAATAGGTCTCTTATCAGCTTTGCACATCTGAACACTGCAGTTTTTCCCCATTCTTCTTTACAAAACTGTTCAAGCTCTGTCAGATTGCATGGGGATCATGAGTGAACAGCCATTTTCAAGTCCAGTCACACCTTCCCAATTGGATTGAGGTCTGGACTCTGACTTGGCCACTCCAGGACATTAATCTTGATGTTTTTAAGCCATTCCTGTATAGTTTTGGCTTTATACTTCGGGTTATTGTCTTGCTGGAAAACAAATCTTCTCTCAAGTTGCAGTTCTCTGGCAGGTAAGATACCTGCCATCTTGTAGGTAAGAGTCCAGCCCTTCAGCTTCCTCCTATTTTTTATTTGATCTGTTATTTTTTTCTGTCTCATTTCTCTTTTTACCTGTTTGAAGGTTATCATGTTTTATAATTTGCAATGATTTCTCAACTGTGATGTGGTCAATAATAGATCTTGACATTTCACTGAATCACAGAGCAGTATTACCCGATCCCTTTGTTCTACCGCACTCCTTAGTGCCCTTCTATTCACTGTGCAAGACCTACACTGCTTGGTTCTACCAAAATGCAGCAACTCGAACTTATCTGCATTAAATTCCATGTGTCGTTTCTCAATCCATGTTTCCAGCTGATCGAGATCCTGCCGCAAGCCACAATGACCTTCCTCGCTGTCCACTACGCCCCAACCCCCCCGGTGTCGTCCACAAATTTGCTGATTCGGTTAACCACATTATCATCCAGGTCGTTGATATAGATGACAAATATGAGTGTGCCAGCTACCCTCATCTGTTTCAGCCCGCCTGTGGAAGTGGTGTATTGTGGTGTGGCCTATGTTGCATGCAAACAACTACTTGAAGCTACAGGTGAGAGCTGAGTGTCTGGTGGGGACCAAAAGGTGAGTGAGCTGCCCCAGAATGGACAAGATAAGCCCCTACAGTTGAGGTGCTACTCCTTCCTGAACACCTCGCACACGGCAGTGTCCACCAGAAAAACTCCTCCGTCAACATCTATTGAGAACTAATGCACAGTTTTATAGTGCTCTAGGAGAATTGATAGTGCTCTAATTTGTTCTGTATTTCATCTAAAAGCACAATTTATTACTCAGTTAAATGCTAATTTATCATTTTTTCTACCTTTTTAACTACATACATGAAACCAGCTAATTGGGACAGCTACCTGACTGGACCAAAATGTACTGGTCCTGACATCTCCAATGAACCGAATTCACTATATTTTCCATGTAGGTGACACTCAGAGGAGGGAAGTGGTAAGGATGGAATACTGACTATTATTAGTTTCATAGTCAACAACATCTTTTAATATTTTTAATGGTTTCTCCTACCCTAATTGGCAAGGTCATTGGATGAGAAAGACAGTTGCACTTGAATATACAAGAACAAAGAATAGGTAGGAGGGTGGGGAGATATAGTAGAGTGCAAGAAGGGAGAGTGGTTTTGCCAAAAGATATTAACCCCAACCCTTACAATGATACTACACTCGGACGCTCTCAGCAGGAAATTGCATTAAAAGCATCAACTGGTGAACAGCTAATAACTCAAATCAGACTGTGGAAAAGCTGTGGAATTTAACCCTCCAGAAAATTGTTTTTCTGTCAGATTAAGTAAACCTGTTGTCACTTTCTTCAGGTTACAGTATTTCACAAAAAAACTTAGCCAAGATTTCCTTCATATCTTGGTAATTGTTTTGGCTGACACCCTGCATTCACAACCTGGTTTTAATCATGAGCTGAGAGTTCACATGCCACACATACAAAAACAATTGAACAGAAAACATCTGGAACTTCTGTGCACTTCATCATCTGACACACTAAATTATCCCAGTGGGAGTCCCTTCAGCATTAAACTTACATATCCATCATAAAATACGACTGCATTTGTGGCAACTGTTTGTATACTCTCTGCTTCCTTTCAAATTTTCTTTTATTTGAATGAGCTGATGAATATCAATCAACCAAATGCCATAATTTGGGAATATTAATCCTTCCATGGCAGTTTCTAGCACAGGTTTACAACATCTGCAGTAGTTTGTTTCATCTGTGGGGTTATGGTGGGGCAGCTGCAAAACTGAATACTCTACACCCCATATTTAGTTTCTGCCATTTCAAAGTGATTGCCCTTAAATTGGCTACAAATTCAGCTTTGCACTTTGTGCATGTCTCTACACATTTCAGTTTTCCAACACTGTCTTAAGGACCAGAGTTATCTGTGAAAGATTTGAATTGGGGGTAGCCATAGTATATACTTGACTAGACAAAAACCCAGATTCAGCTCAAAGTACTGAATAAGGACATCTTGTCAAATGGAGTTTACGTGTTCTCCCTGTGAACACCTGAGCTGCTTCAGGTTTTCTTTCACGTCCCAGTGATCTGTGGATTAATAAATTAATTGGCCGCTTTAAGTTGCCTTTGGTGTGTAGGTGAGTGGTAGAATTTCAGAGGTGTCTTTGGGATGTGGGATTAATGTAAGATTAGGGTAACTGATGACTGAAGAGGCTCAGTGCGCTGAAGCACCAATTTCCATGCAGTTCCTCCATGTGCTTCCATAACTCTGCCTCTATCAGCTGCCAGTACTTAGCTCTAGGCCAGATAATGTCTCCCCAGTCAGAGGTGCATGGCTGTTCCAACATTTACATGCTCCGGTTTAGCTTTTTGGAACTGAGTATGTTGTGAAATTTGTTTTGTGGCAGCAGTAGACTGCAAGACATTAAAACTGCTACAAATAAAAAAAAGTTCAAAGGCTGAAAAACAGATAGTGTTCATGATTTCATGGACAATTCAGAAATTTGACAGCAGAGCGGAACAAGCTGTTTAATATGGATCCTCAGACTCCTGTTCCTCTTCCCTAATGGTAGTGACATGAAGAGAGCATGTCCTGGAGGATGAAAATCCTTGGTGATGGATGCTTCTTGAGGTACTGCCTCTTGAAGATGTCTTTGATGGTGTGGAGGGTTGTGTGAAAGATGGAACTGGCAGAGTCTACAGCCTTCTGCAGATTTTTTCGATCCTGTCCAATGGAGGCTCCATGCCAGGATATGATGATTTCTGTTCCGTCCAGATCCTAATGTCCGGCTAATGACACAGCAAACAGCTTATAAATAGTAATGAATTGAAAATGCTCCCACAAAATCCTGAGATGGAGGCTGGATGAAGGTGTGGTTCTAAGAAGGCGCTCTTCCACGGGCTAGACCACTAGAGGGAGCACAACTCTACTACTTTATCAGCGCAAGTGCTTCATGTTCTTGTATACAGAGCAAAACAATTATGTAAACAATGTGTTTCCACTTTACAATTAACTCTTCTCTTCCTCTGAACACTGTGTCCTCACTGAGTTTCTGTAGAAATTAGTATTTCATACACCTACTTGAATGTTCTTGCACAATGGGATAACCAGTTGCAGGAGTGATTGAACTGAGTACAAACCTATATTTGCCGGTGACAAACGAAGGTAACCTTTATTCACTCGGCACTTCTCTGTTCGCTGAACCATATTCGCTTCCAAAAACTTAACTTTAAAATTCTGATTCTTTTTCTCAAATGCCTCCGAGAGCTCATCCCTCCTGGACTCGCAAGCAGCAAGACACCTCTACTTAAATTCTGAACTGCCCGATATCCCTGATGCCAATCCACCATTTATGGACATGCTTTACGCTTTAGGATTCAATGACTCAGCTTTTCAGTATCTCCATCTCTATGATATGCCATAACATCTGCCACTCTGATTAAGCTTCTTATACTTAGTCCTGTGGTTTTGTGTATATTGAAACACTTAGAATACTCGAAGATTGTAGATAAATAAAAGTCCCTGCTGCTGTTAAAATGGATTGTCAAATAAGAAATCTGCCATTACCTTGTGCAAAATGATAGACTGCATAAAATACATAACATTTTATAAGACAAGTATCGTTGGGTGTAATTTTCCTTTTAGTCATAATTTGCAGTTACCATTGCAAGTGTCTGATTCATTAGTACATTAAGATGCAGCCCATTGTTAATTTAAATTTAGTTAAGCAATGGATAAAAGTAGTAGTTGAAATAAACAAAACTATACTTGAGAATTTTACAGTAATTTGACTTTAAATGGTGCAGCAGTATGAAGTAAATGACTTAAATTAACAGAACTAAACTGTTTATTGGCTGGTGTTTCATAGCTAATACAATATCTTCTTTAACATATTAAGCGTACAGCCTTTTGATCAGTGATGATATCTAAGGCCCAGAAATACTAAGTGTTGTGAAGGGGGAAATTTTGGGCTCACAAGGGTTTGTTCAAACTGGAACAATATAAAGATTGTGCATTTGCTTGATATCTTAGGAGCTCCTAAGGGACAAAATAACTTTCAAAAGTCATTTTAAAATGCAATCCTTATTATCATATAGGGAAATAGAACAGCATATTTGCATGCTGCAAGAGTTGGGGACCAAGTCAGTGAAATTGCTCAGAATTTCTTTGAATAATCCATATAATTATGCATGAGTAGGTGTGTTAAAGCATAACAATTAAAAAGCTGTGCACTTGTGCTGTTGTAACTCTGTGTCTGGAACGAACTAAATCCTGGCATTTCCTGTAGAAGTGCTGCTTTTGCCAGGTAACACCTGGTCAAATTTCTGAAATTATGTGAAACTGAGAAATAGTTCATTGCGGGAAGGGTCAGTTACATTCCCAAGGGTCTGAAATGCACAGAGCTGCATGTTGGGATACAACTGTGGTAGATGTACTTTGTCAACTAGTTTACCAGATGTTAATCTCCTAACCACCATTTCCTAAACTGGGGACACAACACTTTCTGTCCTGTTCCTGGTCCCAATCCACCTAGGTCCTGACCTAAATTTTGACTCTTTTCAAAGACACATACTAGTTTTTCACACCCTACCTACAAAGCTAGAGTGCCCTGGAAAGACTGCTGATTTTCATCGCACATTATTATTCTCATAAGAGAAAGATTTTAAATGAAAGAGGATCAGGTGCTCTAAATTCTTCTCAGGCTTCCAGGCAGGTACAGATATCAATTTTAACCAATGTTTTGATGATAAACTCTGCCATCATCTTCAGGGATGATCCCTAGACATATCTAGTCCAATGGTATTTATACCCCTGTTGTCCATCCCTCCTGATTGGTCAGTCCTCATCCTATCAGGTTTCCGCTGTCCCACCTTGGTTAAAATTGTTACCTGTACCCAGCTGGAAGCCCAAGAAGAGCCGATAAATTTTAATGCTTCATTAGATTTTCTTCTATTCCAGTCATTGTTAAAATCTTCATGGATATTCGTTGTTTTTCATTCCAGAAAAACATGCCTCATTCAAATGGTTGTCATGCTTTTACTGTTGTAGGCACAATAATGTCAAGAACTGCACTTCACAGCTAAAAAGAAAAGTTTTAGAAAAGTTCTGGTCAACTAAATATAAAAACACTTAATTCCCTAAGAAAGAAAGGCTGGCTGGTGTTTATGTTGCAGCAAAATATTGAACACATGCCTGATTCCAATGAGTGAACCGTTTGACTTTTTTATGCTTCCTCCCTCCAAATCTAACGACAGTTTATGAACTTTAGTCAAGGAAATATCAAAATGAAACTAGCAAAGCCAAACAGGGAACAGGCCAATAAATGTTTAGCTGCTGCTTTCAAGTACAGGTCATGGAAGGAAAATGCAAATACTACAGCTTCTGAAGCTGCAGCAAAATAGTGGCATGAGTCATATTGTTAATGATATCGAATTAACAGGAGTGACTCTCAGGGATAAGGGTGTTAGAGGCGGCGTGCGTGTCTAAGATTCAGTGTGGGTGATGGTGTTGTAGTCTGATTCACTGCTTCATTGGTGAGACCAATGGCAAGGGAGCTGCATTTCCTTTGTTGTTGCACGGACAAGGCTCTTGTGCCTCAGGATTGCCAGAGCTGGCTGTGTGCCGCAGGATTCTGTGCTGGATTGGGGGCTGGCCCCTCCTATCGGCCATGTTCACTCGGTGGAAGACAAAGCTGGATTGTGTTCTTCTGCAGCTGTACTTGTCTGAGATGAGGAACTGTTATGGCCTTGTTCTGCAGAAACATGGCTCCTGGACAAAATCCAAGCACCATCAATCTACAGGCCACAACACTCAGGGACGGTCTGTATTATTGTTTTTTTGTTTGTGAATGTACGTATTTCTGCTATCGTGGTTATAGCTGTGTATGGTATGCCACTGTTGGTGCTGTGTTTTGCACCTTGGCCCCAGATGAACACCGTTTGTTTGGCTGTACTCATGTGAATGGTTGAAAAGCAATTAAACTTGAACTTGAAATACTTGCACGTTTGATTTTTAAAATACCCAAGAATTTTGAGCAGTTTTAGTTACACTGAATGAAGAGGAATCTTTTTCACGTTAATGTATCTTTATTTCATTCATGGTTTGGATGGAATGTTTTACAAGGAGGTATCAAATTCACTTGGTTGACAACCTAAATTTGATTACCAATTTTATATTAACACAGTTATTAATGTTGTTCTCACAATTAATGGGGGCCAAGTTTGTTTTCAACCACAGCTCAACAACTTGAAAACATTCATCACAATTATGATAAGTGCTGGGAAATTAGGGACAGGCATTTGGATCTGGGATTTAGTATGGTCATAAACTGTTCCTCTGGTAGATTGACTGGGCAGAATTAGTCGGCCAAGGTCCAACTCGAATGAACCAAAGCTTGTTTAGTGGGGGTGTAATAAACTCTTAATGGCCTGTGAGTTTGATTAGATAAATTATTGTGATAGGTATGCTACCATTTAACATATCTGCTGGCAAAAGAAGGGAATGTTGTTTGATTCAGACAAGAAGCATATTGTCCAGAATTCAATTTTCTGGTACTGTTCTTTTCCAACAGGACTTATGAAAGTCGATTCTGTTTATGATGGAGAACAATGATTTGGAAAGCAAATTCTGCCTCTGGAGAAATATGAGTATCCCTGGTTACAAAATGTTCTTGTGTATGACACACATTTCCAGTCAGTCACAACCCTAATGGCATCATTCCTTGGACAATGTTCCTTTAACCTTTCCTGACTGGAAAATTACTTTACCTGATTCTAAAGCAGACCTGTCACTGGATACTCAAGAGTGACAATGTTCTAATCTCACTACTTTCTTTGATGCAGTGTTATAAAGGGAACTTCCTTGAGCAGGCCCCTGTCTAACAGTGTGAATATGATTCTAGTCATTCTGCATTAGTTCTCCCCAAACACTGTTCTCATTCTGGACCTCTCCCAGGCAACACCTTCAATTTCATGGCCATGTACCACAAGTCCTCCCAGCTCCTTGGCTCCAGTCTATACCCACTTCAGCTCCCACAGGTTCTGATCATTCACTCCCCCACTGGGCCCAGAGCTGTGAGTTTTCTTGACCACCAGGCTGTGAATTCTACACCCTGCACCACTGCAGAGGAATAGAAAGAGAAGCTGCAGATAGTTACCAGAGCTGGCCCAGATGGAGCAGATCTGGGCCAGCTCTGAAAACTGTCTGCAGTGATGCAGTATGAGGATAAATGGTGAAAATTCATGCCGATGGACACAACATCTTGGAAATTTCAACTGTGGGGCCGAGGATCAGAATGGTCACAAACCCAACGTGAACCTGTGTAAGTGCCAATGAACTTCTACAGGTTATTCCTAATTTTAAAAGATTAATTCAGTATGATTTCCAGGAAGAAAGAAACACAAAATTGCAGATGCTGGAATCTGGAGCAATGAACAACAAACTAGAGGAACATAGACAACATCTGTGGACTAAAATGAACAGTCGATGATTAAAGGTCAAGGCCCTTCACCTGGACTGAAAGTTAGAGGGTTAAAAGCCAGTATAAGGAAGTGATGGAAAGGGGTGGAGAAAGAACTGGCATGTGATAGGTGGATCCAGGTGCAGGATGTTTGATAGGCGGGTGGAGATGGGAAGAACGGAAATGGGGACAGAGGCTGAGAGTTGACAGGTTGAGGCAACAAAGGGCTGCAAATGATGGAATCTGATGGAAAAAGAAGGTGGGACATAGCACCAAATAAGGGAAGCGGGTTGAGCTGGTGGGGACAACGGAGGCTGAGGACCCAGTAGGGTGAGTGTGTAGGCAATAGGCAGATGGAAAAAGGGAAAGAAATAGAATGATAGGGGTCTGGCATGAGTGTAAGAAGACCTGGGTAGATCAGGAGGAGAGAGAAAAGGGACAGAGGAGTAGGGTTTACCTGAGTTTCAGGAACTTTCTGGAGGCGTGCTGAAGCACAGTTTCTCAGTATTCCCTTACCTCCAGATTTACCGTTTAAATATGAAAGACTGAAATATTTTAAAAATGAGATAGTTACGAAACAAGATTTTGTCTGGCACTTCCTTATTACAGAATTATAAATTTCCAACAGAAATTCACAGTTAAGATTTACATCAAACATATTAAATATTAGATAATATATACAGAGAAATGTAATGTTCTTTCATAAAATTCACTTTGACAGTATAAATTGGCAATTTTCATTTTACCATGAATTATAAACTCCCTTAACTTTCATTATTATCACAAGTGGAGATTATTTAGCACACGTTTTTAAAGGCTAGAGTCAGGCCAAGAAAATGAGCTGGAAAACAAAAGTCAACTATGTCCAAAAATGGAGAGGGCATGAAAAGAAAATAAGCTATGGTCACAGAAGATATTACTTTGACTTTGATTTGGGCTACTCAAACATGAAGCGAAGAAAAAAAAATATATATAGTTTAGGAAGCAACATGTTAAAGAGCTCTGGAGAGGACAGTGGGGTTAGAGATGATGTCGACAAAATACATGAGCTCTGTGGAACTTTATTTTGAGTGGAAGGTGAAAGGGAAAGATGAAAGAATCTGAGTAGGGTTGGCTGTAGAGAGGAACTACAGGAGTGTTATGTTTGCTAGCAGATGGATGGCTAGAACTGCTGTGTACCAGATGATAATAAATCAGCATCCCTTGTCCTTGAGAGAGTAAAGATGGAGACTGCATTTGGGGGAATGATCAGGGTGGGAGAGAGAATGTTTTACAGAGGTCAAAGGTGAACTTGGTATTTTAATATTTATCGTGAGTTGACATCAGATTGGGTTGAATTAATACCAATGTGTCTGATAGTCTTGGCTTCAACACCATCAATGTGTGTGTCATGCATAAAACAGTTTTCTTCAGCAATACTAATTTTACAACAAACAATTAGTTGTAAAGTCTTCCGTAATTCATATATATGCAGGAGAGAAATTATAGAGAACAAATTACTGTTACAATATACAGTTCATCACCAGCAGTGTTGAAGTATGTTTACTTGATGAGGGTAGCAAACAGGTTACATATATCTGAAAAAGCAAATGAAGTAAATAACAAGAAAAACAATATCCAAACAGAGGAAGTGGCGTTCATAGCAGAACAGCTCAGAGATGTCACATGCAGACAGCTGCATTATGCAATTACTCTGAAAGGGAAAAAATAATTACAATATGCAACAGAAAGGAAAGAGAAGTTGCCTTGTAACATGAATCACTGAAACCAGTTTATCAGATAAATTCCATAAAAATAAAACCTTTTTTCTTACACAAGCACTACACAAGCAAAAAGTGTGTTTGCACCCCCTCAGTCACTGACATTGTTTTTCAGGTACTGTTTTGAGGAGCATCACTATGGTGCCTGTCGTGGGAGAAAGAATGAGGGGAAAAGATGATGGGGTTACATCTTATGGAAGAGAGCTACAAAATTCAATCTCTGGGGGAATATGTTTAAAATAAAACTGTTCTATAATTATTGTCAGAAACCTATGGTGATCAACAACACATGGTTAACCAAGAGGTTATTTCATCAAGTAGGGAACCACTATGTAAATTTCCAGGGTGCATAAAGGTGGATCATTTAATGTAGTAGATTTGGATTTCCAGAAATAATTAGTGAGCTGTTAGTAAAAGATCTCTACACAAGTGCTCATGCCAATGGGGTCAATATATTGGGATGGATGGGTCTGTTGCTAACTAACAGGAAGCTGAGAGTTGGACAAAGTGAGTTATTTTGTGCTGATGACCAATAACAAAGGGAATACCGGAGGGATCAGTGCCTATCCTTAACTAGTTGATGATTTGGATGAAGGGAATGAGTGCATTCTGCTGATAGCAGAAAGACAGCTAGATGAACAAGCTGTGAGGAGCACACAAAAAGCATGCAGAAAGGCATGAATCAGTTACGTGAGTGGATAAGAAATTAGCCCATAGAGTATAAGGGGCTTATCTGCATTGGCATAAAGAATGAAAAAAAAGACAAAGTTTAGATAAATGGAGTGTGATTGTAAAGTGTTGTGATACAAAGGCATCTGAGTGAATTTTATTTTCACTAACATTAGTCATGAAATTTGTCCTTTTTTCCCTCTCTCCATAACAGTACAGTGCAGTCAAAACAAATGACTGTAAGTTATAATAAAGCCAAACAGGTAATAAATGGGCAAGTGAATAAGTAAATCAATAGTGTGAAAGAGGAATAAAAAGGTAACATCTGTGCTTTCATGGACTGTTCAGAAACCTGATTGCAAAGAGGAAGAAGCTGGTCCTGAAAAGTTGAATGTGGATCTTCAGGCTCATGTATCTCCTCTCCAATGGTATTAATGAGAAGAGGGCAATGATGTTAAAGAAGAGGGCATCAAGATGATGAGAGGGAATAAGAATAATGCTGAGAGTTATAAACCAGTGAGTCTAACATCAGTGGTGAGCAAATTATTGGAGAGGATTCTTAGAGTTGGGATTTAAAAGCATTTGGAGAAGCATAGTCTGATTAGGTGTAGTTCTGTGAGTGGCAAGTTGTGCCACATGAGTCTGACTTAATTCTTTGAGGAAGAGATAAAACAAATCAATGAAGGTAGAGCAGTGCATGTGGTGTATATGGGCTTTGGTAAAATATTTGACAAGGATCCTCATAGTGGGCTCATTCATTCTGAAAGTCAGACAGCATGGGATCTAGGGAAACTTGGCTGTATGGATTGAGAATTGGCTTTCCCATGGAAGACAGAGGGTAGTTTTAGATGGATCATGTTCTACCTGGAGGTCAGTGACCAGTGGTGTTCCATGGTGTTCTGTTCTCGGTCCTCTGCTCTTTGTAAGTTTTAGAAGTGACAGATAAAGAAATGGATGGGTGAGTTAGTAAACTTGCAGATGACATAGACGTTGGTGGTGGTGTGGATAGTGTAGAAGGAATTATTGTAGATTACAATGGGATACTGATAGGATGCAGAGCTGAGCTGAAAACTGGCAGATGAACTTCAATCCGGAAAAGTGTGAAGTGTTACACTTTGGAAAGTTTGACCTGATGGCAGAGTACAAACTTATTGGCAGGATTTTTAGCAGTGTGGAGGAACAGAAGGATCCTGAGACCCACATCCATAAATCCCACAATGTTGCTGTGCTGTTGATAGGATGGTTATGATGTTTTGGCCTTCAACAGTTGGGGATTAAGTTCAAGTGTCCTAAGGTAATGGTGTGGCTCTACATGACATAAGATATAGGAGCAGAATTAGGCTATTTGACCTATCAAGTCTGCTCCACCATTTCATCGTGACTGATCCAACTTTCCTCTCAACCCCGATTTCCTGCCTTCTCCCCGTATCCCTTCATGTCCTGACTAATCAAGAATCTATCAACCTCCACCTTAAACATACATAAAGACTTGGCCTCCACAGCTGCCTGTGGCAAAGAATTCCACAGATTCACCACTCTCTGGCTAAAGCTTGGTGAGATCACGTCCAGAATGTTGTGTTCTGTTCTGGTCGCTTCTTTTTAAGAAGGAAGTAGAACATTTAGAGAGAGTGAAGGGGATTTTTGCCAGGATGCTAAATGGATTAGAGAACATGTCTTATGAGGAAAAGTTAAGCAAGCTAGGGCATTTCTCTTTGGAGTGAAAGAGGATGAGAGGAGACTCGTTGGAGGTGTATAAAATAATAAAAGGCATAGATTGAGTGGACAACCGGTGCCTTTTCCCAAAGTGCCGATAGATAACTTGAGGGGACATACTTTAAAGTGCTTTGCAAATATAGGGGGCATGTTAGAGGCAGTTTTTTTATTAGGAGTAGTAAGTGCATAGAATACACTGCCAGGAGTGGAGGTGTTAGATTGTTTTCGTCTTTAGCACATTTACAGCAGCAAATGACGTCAGCCACTAATCTTCAAATCTTAATATAAATTGTAGACTAAATTTAAATGCAGCTGTGAACAATAGGTACCTAAAAGCCTTGAATCACAGACCAGACAATGCTGATTAAAATTCATTTAGATGTCCGTGGTGTGGGTGTGAATCAGAAGGTGTAAAGTTTGTGTGTAGTTTCAAAGAAGGCATTGTGGATACGTTGTAATATGGAATTGTCCTTTGATGTTTAGTACATAAAATATCGAGCCCCACAAATATCGAGACCAAAAGGGCCTGAAGAGGATGCCTGCTGTATCTTGCTTTGTTGAATAAAGATGTTGTTTCATATCTACGGGTACTCTTCTCCGGTAACTTCATTCACGCAACAACAGGGGTAGAGAAAGATACATTAGGAATATTTTAAGAGTCTTTTAGATAGGCACAAAATGAAGGAAAAATTGAGGGCTATGTGGAAGGGAAGGGTTAGAATAATCTGGGTGCAGGTTAAAGTTTGGCCCAACATTGTTGGCTGAAGTGCCTGTAATGTGCCGCACAGCTCTATGTTCTATATTATACGTTGTGTGTTCTATGTCCTATGTTCTAAGTCACAAATATGGGAAGAGAGCATGAATGTGACTGAGACCAAGACTGGATCATCCAGGGTCTTACTAAATAGAAGAGCAGGCTCAATGGGTCATCAGGCCTTCTCCTGCTGTTGTTTCTTATGTTCTCATGGCCATAATGATCTTTAATCCCCAAGGTGTAAACCAGTTGCCCCCAGAGAAATTGCCGCACCATAAAGTTGCCGTCATTCATGAAAACTACCAACCACCATTTCTCCAAAGAGACAGAGCAGGATTCTTCTACAGATGCTCTAACCATGCACCCTGTTCAACAACATTCATAACATAATCTTAATTTTCTCAAGCAGCTCTTGCAAATTCAATGAAAGACCACCTAGTGGAAGTGTGCCCAGGGAAGATATGGTTATCCTGACCTCAGCACGAGCATTGTTGATACCTTGGGATGTACTGACATGACTTTCTCCTGTCATTATGTTTTCTTTCTCAGTATTTTGATAGGCTCATGGTGCATGGTGTTTATCTCAGTGTCTCCTGGGACAGCTGATAAGAAATGTAATCGAAGTTGCCTGTGTTTTCTGTGGCCCCACATCGTGCTATTGTATCTTTGTGCATCTTTGACAACCTCTCCAGAATATGACAGAGGCACTCTACACACTCACAGAGACACTTCCTTGTCTAGAAACTGCCAGGATTTTGTGGCAAACTCCCTCTATTTTCTGAGGTTTAAACATTGGGAATTTGCTAAAAAAGAAATTCTTGTCACAGTGATGTTTAAAAACTTAAAAAGTGTTTAGTGGTTAAAGCACTACAAAGAACACAGGCAGAAGGACACTATTCATAACAATGTTTTATTGATTAAGATCAGGGAAGGAACTTCATTTTGCTGAATGATGGGGCTCAATGAGTCAGAGTAACTGAAATCAGATAGAATAGTTACACAAAAAATACAAATGCAAGTGGTTCTACAGGGCAAAGGAGTTTCCCTTTGTATTGAATTCTTGCCTAATTTCAACAATCCCATTCTCTTAGCATAATCATTTACCCTAGATCTCATCTCCCTGCCTGATGAAAACCTGGGAGCTGCCTGCATACTCCACGTGTAGCTTGGAACGTTCATGTATGTCCTGTTTGAAAATGCAGAGAGTTCACCGACCACCCATGAGAAAGCAGTGAAATGTTAACAGCAAAGAAACCATTTTATTTCCTCCAGCAGCTGTTCAGAAAGAATTGAAGGCACTCACCCTGCCAGACAGAGGCAGGCCAGTCATTCTGTTATGGCTGGAAGTTGCAGCCATAGCTACAATTCACTTTAGAATACTCATAAAGTGAACCAAAAGCAAAGCCTTGCAAATGCTGGAGGAGAGAGATAAAAAGGGTAAGAAGGTAATCCTGCCAGTGGGTTTGGAGGACTTTGCAAGCATAGAGATGATAGAATCTGTTATGTTTTGTAAACTTATTCAATGGAAAACAAGAGAGCTGAGAGCTGCAAGTCTTAGTTTGTGTTTTACTTTAAATGAGGCGTACGTAAACCATGTGGTAGTATCATGATGTATGTAATTCACTTATTTTTACCTATAACCCCTAACAAAATATTTAAACAAGCAAAGAATGCTTAATCAATGACATATTTAAAAGATTACTCAAATATTACTGGAATATTGAATATATAACACTCCTCCCCGCTTAGCTATAAACTCCAACTCAACACAGAATGCATCTCAACTATATACACAGCATACTATATAATACAACTACTATACAGACTTCCACAGACCTAAAGAATGGGACAATTTAAAGAGTGACTATGCTCTCCCATTTAGGCTGTGGAGTCTTTATTACTCTTGTGGGTTAATGTCTTTCCTGAAAGAGGGATCATTCTACTTGGCTGGTGAGGCTTATGGCTGTGGAACAATCTCAGGTTCTGGGGCCTGCTCTGTGGTGGTTGTCGGAGTTGATTCTGTGACTGCGGGAAGTGGTTCTGACAGCTCTGGACACCTTTGTTCTTCTTCCTTTTTCTTCTTTGAGTTTGTCTGTCTTAATCTTGGGAAGGTCCATTTAGCTCACTGAGTATTCTCTTATTAATCCTTCTATTGCTTCCTTTACAATCTGACCGCTCCTCTTGGTTTCCTCATCCACAACATCATCTGACGAATCCTCTGTTTTTGTATCCTCATTGGCTCCTTTCTCTTTTGGCCGTCCATTCATCCAGCTGGGCTTTGATCTTTGCATCTACTTTCACAAGCAGCTTTTTGTCTCCCACTTCAAGTTCATTTAATAACTTCAATGCACGCAGAGCAGATTCTGATTCTTTATACTCACAAAAGCCAAATGTTTACAACTTTCTGGAAGCTCCTTGAACTCTCTTCCAGCTTAAAACTAAGCCACACTTCACAAGTAACTGCCTGATTAACTTATCAGAAGCTTTGTCAGATATGTTGCCTACAAAAATTGATCTGATCAAGATGGCACCAGCATACAAGCTTCTTTGGTCAACATCTTCCAGATAACAAACAAAAATAGATGTTTTACTTCTTTTATATCTGTTTTTCACCCTAAATATGTTTCTCAGACTGTTAGTGCCTATGATTTACAGCTTGGAGATTGTTTGAGAGATCCAGCAGTTTGCTGACTCCGAGTAGACTTTGGAAAACAAGTGTATACTTGGACATACTGTGGCAGGCGGGTAGGCCTCTCTGCTTTGTGTAGTGTCCCTCTCCTTCAATGAATGTCAGTGATAGTGTGGATGGTATTGTGCTTCTGTGTTTATGGACTGTGGACTTTTTTCAGACTTGTGGTTTTTATATTGTCTGGTTTTTATCACCAGTTCCTTTTCCATTTTGTTGTGCGAGGGGAGGATGCTTGGGGGTTAATGTTCATTAGTATTTTTTTGAGTGGGGAGGGGTTGGTTTGTGGGGTCAATGTTCCTGTTCTGTTTTGTGTGGGGGATGGGTTTTTTGAGGTGTTAATGATTGGGACGCAATTCTTTTTTGTACGGGGTGGGGGGGGGATTGATGTTTCTCTTTGAGTGACTTTCATGTTCTTACTTTGTTTTGTGGCTATCTGGAGAATACACATTTCTGAGTTGTATATGAATGCATGCTTTGATAATAAGTGAACCTTTGACCCTTTAGTCAGACCACTGCTTTCATCGCTTTCACAATTCTTCTGAGCAGAATAATAACTTCCTTGGTCCAATATGCTTTCCAACAAGGGCACAGAGTTTGGCACCAACACCTGCTTGTCCTCTGTTGAGCAACAGTTCCTGGTGTACAGCGTGGAGACAGTTCTGGCATCACCCATTACCTTTCTTAACTCACTTTCAGCTGATTCTGTTGCAGGGGATGTGGCATGCAAATGGTGGAAGGATCTCCAATCAAGTTGTAGTTGCCTCAGCCACTCATGTCCCCACACAATGTTGGCCCTCATGTTTTTACCACATACAAGGCTTGTTTTACTGTTACACTTGTTTCACTGTTACAAATGTCATTCCTACAGGAGTTATTTTATCTCTACTATAAGTTCTTAGTTGGATATCTGCAGACTTCAATCCCGTATCTTTTAAATTCTGTTCAAACTAATTTTGTGGAGTTACTGAAGGAGCCAAACTAGTATCCAATCCAATTTAATTAATTTGCCCTTCACTTCTGGTGTAAGCCACATTGCTAGTTTTCACATTGTAAATCTCAAGGCTACACAGTGTTGTGTCCCTCAACATTATCAGATTTTTCATCAACAGCATGCAGATTAGTACTCTTTTTGATACTGCAACTTGACTTTTTAGCTCTTTCCTTTCTCTGTGCAGTCCATTTACTTTTGTCTGCCCAACATGCTCTTTGTACATGTCCTACTTTGTTGCATTTCTACAAGTTTTTCTTTTAAATCTGCATCGGTCTGGTGTATATGAGCCCCTGCCAAACAGTACCACAGTTTATTCAGTCAGGGAGGCCTCCATCTTGATGCTGCAATTTTGTTCACGCTCACTTTCATTCCTGACTGCAACGCAATTTTGCCTCTGCCTGCTGTTTCCATTGAAACATCAATTGCAACAGCTCTTTTAAATGTAAGCCGTGCTTCAGTTTTTGAATGCTTTCTTGTAAGATTCAACAATGTAAATGATCTCTCAGAGTATCATTAAGCCCATCATTGAACAGACAATGCTGAAACAATCTCTTCAATTCAGCCACATATGCTGAAATGGAATCCCCATCTTTTTGATTCCACTTTTGAAACCTAAAGCACTCTGCAATCAACAATGTTTTGGTTCTAAATGTTCCTGCATCACTTTCATGATATCAACAAAGCTAATTTCTTGGTTTGGTTGGAGCAGCCAAACTCTAAAACAAACCGCATGCCTTTAAACCCAATGCATTCAGCAAAATAGGTACTCATTTCTCAATTGGTATTTCATTTGCTTCAAAACACTGTTCAATTAGCTCAGTATAAATGAGCCAGTTTCCTGTTGAGTAATCAAATATGTTTACCTTTCTGATGTAGCCAGCAATCTCTGTTCTTATTTTATGATTATTATTACCCGCTACTCACCGTTTATGAACACGTGAAGTCTTTTGTTTTCTATCTTTGTTTTTAAACTTGATCATGTCTTCCTTTTTAAAGAGCATGTACTGCGCTGTATTTTTAACTCAAACTTTTCACTATGCTTCAGTAGCCATCTTGGGTTTGTTTTAAAAATACCTCGTCACTCACTGTTATGCTTTGCAACCCCAAAACATTAAACTAATGCAAAGGAAAACAGGAGAGCTGAGAGATGCGACTCTTAGTTCATGTATACTTTAAGTGAAGTGTGCACATATCACATCTGGCATAATGATGTATGCAACTCACTTATTTTTGCATATAACCCATAATGAATTACTTAACCAAACAAAGAATGCTTAATCAACAACATATTTACAAGATTATTCAAATAACACTGAAAATTAAATGCACAATATGAAACACTCCAAGGCTTTGAGATACTATGCATGAATCCGAAGTATACAGAAGGATGAGACTCATTACTGGCTGCTAAACTTTGAGGACTTTATCTTCAAACACTTTTTGCTATAGATGACCAAATGCTTTGCTGGCATATTGGAGATATATTTACTGACAGGTGAATCTCAAAATATACAGAATCGTCTACACTTTCAAGGGGTTTTATTATCCATGTTGTAGAGCAAGGTCAGGTTGGTAAAGGACCTTTGTTTTACAGATATTTAGTGTAAGGTTCATTCTCTTGTATGCTTCAATCAATGGACTTGAGATTCAGCCTCTGAATGTGTACCAGTGTGCAAACAATGCACAGTGATCAGGTTGGAGCTTCCTTTGTTTGGGAATGGAGGGAACAGAAGTTTCTGAGTTCTGGGTGTCATTGCAATAGCCAAAGTTTATTGTACATCCCTTACTTTCTTTGAGAAAGATGGTGGTGAGCCATGATAATGAACCATGTGATGAAGGTATTGCCACAGTAACACTGGGGATAGAGCTCCATGATTTAGAAGTAACAAAGATTCAAGATTGTTTATTGCCATTCTTCAGTACAGATATATAAAGGGTAATGAAATGAATCTTACTCTGGATGCTGTGCAGCATAAAAATATCACAATAAGCATAAATAACAATAAAAACACAATAAATATAAATACATAAGATTAACTTTATACAGTACACAGACAGACTGTATGTACATAAAGTGACACTAGGTCCAGAAGTGTCTGTACGTAAGTGGACTAACGGGAAGTGAAAAATAGTGATGGTGGGGAGGGGTAATATGTGGAGGTGTTGACTGGCCTTACTGCTTGGGGAAGTAACTGTTTTTGAAACTGGTGGTCCTGGTGTGAATGCTGTGTAGCCTTTTCCGTGATGGGAATGAGACAAAAAGTCCATTCTCAGATTGGGTGGGATCCTTCATGATATTGCTGGCCTATTTTTGGCACCTTTCTGTATATATGTCCTTGATTGTAGGTAGGTTGGTGCCTATGATGTAGTGAGCAGTTTTAACTACCTGTTCCAGAGCCCTCCTGTCCACTTCAGTGCAGACTCTGTAACACACAGTGATGCAGCATTTTAGGACTCTCTCAACCATGCATTTTGGGAGAAAGTTATGTACTGATGTGCATAGCCCAGCTCCCTTCAGCCTCCCCAGACAGCAGAGACAATGGAGAGATTTCTTGACTGTGGAAGATGTGTTCTGGGATGTGCACTCCATGAGGCCCTAAGGCCATAAGATATTGGAGCAGAATTAGACCATTTGGCCCATCGAGACTACTCCACCATTTCGTCATGGCTCATCCAGTTTCCTTCTCAGCCCCAATCTCCTGTCTTCTCCCCGTATCTCTACAGCCTTGGTTAATTAAGAATCTAACATCCCCTAACTTAAATATACACAATGACTTCATCTCCATGGATGTCTGTGCAATGAATTCCACAGATTCCCCACTCTCTGGCTAAAAAAATTCTTCCTTATCTCCATTCTAAGTGAACGTCCCTCTATTCTGAGGCTGTGTCCTCTAGTCTTAGACTCCCCCAGCATTGGAAGCATCTTCTCCACATCCACTCTATCGAGGCCGTTCAACATTCAATAGATTCCAAGGAAGTCATTCCTTCCTCCCTGCAACTGCCAGGAGGGGTACAAAATGAATGTGAGCGCTGCAAGTTTTCCTGAAGTCAATAACCATCTCCTTTGTCTTGCTGACTTTCAGGAAGAGGTTATTTGCCTTCGACCAGACCTCAAGCTCTTCCACTTCCTCTCTGTCAACCTTCATATCACTGTAGGCAATGGGTCCCACCACTGTCGCATCATTGGCAAACTAAACAATGTGATTTCCAAATCAAAATGACCTGTGACTTGGTGGGACCGTATGGATAAAGTATTTGCATCCATCTGAAATTTTTTATCTTTCTTGGTGACCAAGGTCACAAGTTTTGGAGGTGCTGTCAGAGTGGCCTTTATGAGTAACAGTGGTGCAATTTGTAATGGGTACACACTGCTAGTACTGAATGGGGAACCAATCAGGCCAGCGTCCTTTTTCTTAATGGTATAAAGCTTTCCGCATCATGTCCCATTCATAAAAACATAGAAACGTAGAAAATAGGTGCAGGAGTAGGCCATTCGGCCCTTCGAGCCTGCACCACCATTTATTATGATCATGGCTGATCATCCAACTCAGAACCCCACCCCAGCCTTCCCTCCATACCCCCTGATCCCCGTAACCACAAGGGCCATATCTAACTCCCTCTTAAATATAGCCAATGAACTGGCCTCAACTGTTTCCTGTGGCAGACAATTCCACAGATTCACCACTCTCTGTGTGAAGAAGTTTTTCCTAATCTCGATCCTAAAAGGCTTCCCCCCTATCCTCAAACTGTGGCCCCTCGTTCTGGACTTCTCCAACATCGGGAACAATCTTCCTGCATCTAGCCTGTCCAATCCCTTTAGGATTTTATACGTTTCAATCAGATCCCCCCTCAATCTTCTAAATTCCAACGCGTACAAGCCCAGTTCATCCAGTCTTTCTTCATATGAAAGTCCTGCCATCCCAGGAATCAATCTGGTGAACCTTCTTTGTACTCCCTCTATGGCAAGGATGTCTTTCCTCAGATTAGGGGACCAAAACTGCACACAATACTCCAGGTGTGGTCTCACCAAGGCCTTGTACAACTGCAGTAGTACCTCCCTGCTCCTGTACTCGAATCCTCTCGCTATAAATGCCAGCATACCATTCGCCTTTTTCACTGCCTGCTGTACCTGCATGCCCACTTTCAATGACTGGTGTATAATCACACCCAGGTCTCATTGCACCTCCCCTTTTCCTAATCGGCCACCATTCAGATAATAATCTGTTTTCCTATTTTTGCCACCAAAGTGGATAACTTCACATTTATCCACATTAAGTTGCATCTGCCATGAATTTGCCCACTCACCCAACCTATCCAAGTCACCCTGCATCCTCTTAGCATCCTCCTCACAGCTAACACTGCCACCCAGCTTCGTGTCATCCGCAAACTTGGAGATGCTGCATTCAATTCCCTCATCCAAGTCATTAATATATATTGTAAACAACTGGGGTCCCAGCACTGAGCCTTGCGGAACCCCACTAGTCACCGCCTGCCATTCTGAAAAGGTCCCGTTTATTCCCACTCTTTGCTTCCTGTCTGCTAACCAATTCTCCACCCACACCAATACCTTACCCCCAATACCGTGTGCTTTAAGTTTGCACACTAATCTCCTGTGTGGGACCTTGAAAATCCAAATATACCACATCCACTGGTTCTCCCCTATCCACTCTACTAGTTACATCCTCAAAAAATTCTATGAGATTCGTCAGACATGATTTTCCTTTCACAAATCCATGCTGACTTTGTCCGATGATTTCACCGCTTTCCAAATGTGCTGTTATCACATCCTTGATAACTGACTCCAGCAGTTTCCCCACCACCGACGTTAGGCTAACCGGTCTATAATTCCCCGGTTTCTCTCTCCCTCCTTTTTTAAAAAATGGGGTTACATTAGCCACCCTCCAATCCTCAGGAACTAGTCCAGAATCTAACGAGTTTTGAAAAATTATCACTAATGCATCCACTATTTCTTGGGCTACTTCCTTAAGCACTCTAGGATGCAGACCATCTGGCCCTGGGGGTTTATCTGCCTTCAATCCCTTCAATTTACCTAACACCACTTCTCTACTAACATGTATTTCGCTCAGTTCCTCCATCTCACTGGACCCTCTGTCCCCTACTATTTCTGGAAGATTATTTATGTCCTCCTTAGTGAAGACAGAACCAAAGTAATTATTCAATTGGTCTGCCATGTCCTTGCTCCCCATAATCAATTCACCTGTTTTCTGTCTGCAGGGGACCTACATTTGTCTTTATCAGTCTTTTCCTTTTTACATATCTATAAAAGCTTTTACAGTCCGTTTTTATGTTCCCCGCCAGTTTTCTCTCATAATCTTTTTTCCCCTTCCTAATTAAGCCCTTTGTCCTCCTCTGCTGAACTCTGAATTTCTCCCAGTCCTCAGGTGAGCCACTTTCTCTGGCTAATTTGTATGCTACTTCTTTGGAATTGATACTATCCCTAATTTCTCTTGTCAGCCACGGGTGCACTACCTTCCTTGATTTATTCTTTTGCCAAACTGGGATGAACAATTGTTGTAGTTCACCCATGCAACCTTTAAATGCTTGCCATTGCATATCCACCGTCAATCCTTTAAGTGTCATTTGCCAGTCTATCTTAGCTAATTCACGTCTCATACCTTCAAAGTTACCCCTCTTTAAGTTCAGAACCTTTGTTTCTGAATTAACTATGTCACTCTCCATCTTAATGAAGAATTCCACCATATTATGGTCACTCTTACCCAAGGGGCCTCTCACGACAAGATTGCTAATTAACCCTTCCTCATTGCTCAAAACCCAGTCCAGAATAGCCTGCTCTCTAGTTGGTTCCTCGATATGTTGGTTCAAAAAACCATCCCGCATACATTCCAAGAAATCCTCTTCCTCAGCACCTTTACCAATTTGGTTCACCCAATCTACATGTAGATTGAAGTCACCCATTATAACTGCTGTTCCTTTATTGCACACATTTCTAATTTCCTGTTTAATACCATCTCCGACCTCACTACTACTGTTAGGTGGCCTGTACACAACTCCCACCAGCGTCTTCTGCCCCTTAGTGTTACGCAGCTCTACCCATATCGATTCCACATCTTCCCACATTCGATGTGTTACTCTACCCCAGTGGAATGACTGTAAAAAGGGATTGACGTTAATATAGCTCAGCCTGACTCTGCACAGGGAAGAAGAGGAAAAGTTCTCGTAGAACTCAATGGAAGTTCAATCGTTTCATAATGATGGAAGTGAATGAATGCAAATGTGGCTGAATGACAGAAGAATTAATTTCTCAGTTGGTGCTGTGTTGAAATTACGAACCATAATGCCAGCTTTGGATCAGTTTGCCTTCCTGCTTGCACAGAGGTAGATGACAGAATTCTAGAAAAAAATCCAGGAGAGAAAAGTCAAAAGCAGGAAGAGAATGATGCCCAATTTTTAATGCAAAAATTGTAACACTTCTACTGAAAGCAGTTAGGTTTATCAACCACATTGTCTAAATCGGTAATCAAAGTGTCAATAGTCACAATATTATCCTGAGTTTATTAATGTGTCACATCACAAAGATTTTCTCTAAGTTATTTATTCCTGAAGCAGTCAGATTCTGCAGTGTTGACACATATGCAACCAGAAAACTGATCACTCCTTTGGGCATAATCATAGAAATATGTCTTGCAGTGTACTTTACATTATGCTTATTAATTTTAAATTCATAAACACCCTTTCTCTCATGGAACCACCCTTCCAGCTATTTAGTTTTACAGGAAGCTCTTTGTGCAAAAGCAAATGAAAAACGTTTCACAATTCCAAAAGAAATGTGCTCAAAATTCAGTAATACAGCTGTTGCTTTTATCATGTCTGCCCTTTGGTGTGAATGTGCTGAGCCATGGTGCTTACACAGATAGAGATTGTCTACCATTAAGGACTCTTAGAATCTAAATATTTGCCCAAGGGCACTGAAACATGATGATAATCATAGGTCATGACTGTCAAGTTGTTAAGGTGCAGGAAAATGAGGTTGTTGTCAATATTCTCCGATGGTGTGACACTAATCTTTCTGTGGTTAGGAAGGTTTGGTGCGAAGGAGTATTGACTGACACATTATCCTCCTTCTCTATTGTCCAATGAACAAGATGCTGGAGGATCTCAACAGGTCAGGTGGCATCCGCAGAGGGAAATGGGCAGCCGACCTTTCAAGATGAGATCCTTCTTCTGGATTGAAAGATAGAGGGGAGGTAGCCAGTGTGAAAGTGAAGGAAGAGGTTGATGCACTTAACAGGTGGATCCAGGTGAAGAGACAACTGGCCCTTTATCTCTCAGTCCACGTAAATGGTCCCAATTCAAAATGTCGACTGTCCATTTCCTTTCACAGATACTGCCTGACTTTGCGAGTTCCTCTGGAAGATCTGGTGGTCCAGATACCAGCATCTGTAGTCCATTCCACCCTCACTGGGTCTGCTACCACCTGGTTCCACCCAGATACCAGCATCTGTAGTCCATTCCACCATCACTGGGTCTGCTACCACCTGCTTCCACCCAGATACCAGCATCTGTAGTCCATTCTACCATCACTGGGTCTGCTCCCACCTGGTTCCACCCAGATGCCAGCATCTGTAGTCTTGTGTGCCTCCATTCCACCCTCACTGGGTCTGCGATCACTTGGTTCCACCCTGGTACCAGCATCTGTAGTCTGGTGTGCCTCTATTCCACCATTATTCAGTCCACGATCACCTGGTTCCACCCGATACCAGCATTGTCACAACTACAGATTCAGCAGCGCAGTAGATACGGCAATTGTGCTTGTGAATATGCGTATGTCAGCTAATTATTACTTAATCGTGTTAGTACTTAACTCCATACTTGTCGTTGTGGTGCTTGTCGAGACTAGGACAGTGCACAGCAACGTTCGCTGCCTGTTAGCTTTCGGCCTTCCCTGAGAAATTGGACTTTTCCAGTCAACTGACTCTGAAGACTAGCGGTATTCATTTAATGTTTAGATGTTTAGATTTTCTTTTCAGTCGCAATGTAGGCTTCATTTTCCATTTGAGAGTTTTAGTTAACAGCCCTATTTAGCCTAGCGTTTATTGTTTTATTTTCCCTTTAACACTGTTCGCATTAAAGTTTGTGAACTATCAATCTGATTCAGTGTCTCTCACTCCGCACTTTGGCCATATCCAAGCCCGGTAACAAGCATCTGTAGTCTTGTGTGCCTCTATTCCACCATCACTGGGTCTGCGATCGCCTATTTCCACCCAGCTGCAGCCAGAGAAGGACCAGCCATGGTTTCTCAGTATGTATTTTTGGAGTCCCCGTGGATCTACCCATGGCTCCTCTTACTTCTCAGCTGTACACTACTCCTTGGCAACCTTGCCTAAGAGCACCACATCAGTTTCTGGACATATTCTGATTCTGCAAACCCACCTCACTGCTGTGTCTCTTGGCCTTGCCACACTCTCTGAATTCTCTGGGTGAGCAGCAAGATCCTCCAGCTAAGTATCAGAAAGGAAGTCCATTCTCTTTGGCCACCATGACAAATGCTGACTCTTGCCATCATTCTTGGGCACTAAGGCAGACTTAGAAATGTACAGAGAGATGTTCCTTTCTCTCTTGCTGCATTCCTACTCATAAATAACTCTAGAAATCCTGTAACATTGTGGCTGTATTAATTTTCTATAAGCCACACAGTGTAGAAAATACAGACCTTTACATTGATAGTGAGTCTCCAAGGATCTGGATGAACATACTCCATTACACAGTGAGCTTATGCACAGGGTTAACCCATTCATTTTGGTTGTGAATCCAGCTGTACAAGGCATTAGATTTCCATTGTTTTTGGTTCTTTAATGGAAGAAGACCTTAACATGCATTATTTTATGTGGCTCAGTTAGAGGTTAAATGGCTGGATGGTAGTGCTGACTACCAATGTAAAATCCTATTGTGCTAACTTAAAATCCTGGTAAATGATTAAGCAATCCTCAGTCCTAAAGTACTATCCATTTGTTTTTTTCACCACATGGAAAGAGTAATATAACAACTGCCAGCGTAAGTGGTAGATACAGGTTTGATTGCAACACTTAAGAGAAGTTTGGATACTGATCAATGGGAAAGGGCAGAATAACAGTCCAACGTGGATTAGATGGGCTGGTTTCTGTGCTGTACGACTCCATGACTCTATTACTGAAAATCTAAACAATTGGAAAAGCTAGAAATCAGAAATACAAACCTTATCTCATGGATAAATAGTTCTGGCTTTCCATTTGGATGAGGGTGGGGACAGCAGGGAGGATATGCATCTAATGTACAACCTCATAGGATTAAGAGGAGCTCAGATTTATGTCCATGGATTCAAGCAGGAATGGAGAATTTCATGTAACCATGTCTTTGTCAGGTCACCCCCTTTCTTCACTTATTGTCCAATCCACTAACTCAAATCAGTTGGTGGACTGGACAGTAAGGGATTCATCTTCGAGTCTGAGTGAATACGCCACAGTTGTCACTGACTTCAACAAGGCCTGCGTGGATGAGCGTGTGCCTTTGAGAACATATCAGACATACCCAAACCAAAAGCCATGGATGAACCAGGAGATTCATGGTCTGCTGAGGGCTAGGTCTACAACATTCAAGGCCAGTGTCCAGAGCTATACGAGAAGACCAGGTTCGACCTATGAAAGTCTATTTTAAGGGCAAAAAAAACCCAATTCTGATTGAGGTTAGAGAAAGAGTCAGATGCATGTCAGCACTGGCAGGGTTTGCAGGCCATTATTTCCTACAAACCAAAACCTAACATCATGAGTGGCAATGATCTTTCACTCCCAGATGAGCTTAATGACTTCTATGCACACTTCGAAAGGAAGGATAAAGCTACATCTGTGCGAATCCCTGTAGCTTCTGGTAACCCTGTGATCCCCGTCTCGGAGGCCGATGTCAGAACTTCTTTCAAGAGGGTAAACCTTCACACAGCGTCAGACCCTGATGGTGTACCTGGTAGGGCTCTGTAAACCCGTGCCAACCAACTGGCGGGAGTGTTCAAGGACATCTTCAATCTCTCTCAGCTGCAGTCGGAAGTTCCCACCTGCTTCAAAAGAACAATGATCATACCAGTGTCCGAGAAAAGCAGGGTGAGCTGTCTCAACAACTATCGCCCAGTGGCACTCACATCTATTGTGACAAAGTGCTAGATTGAACTCCAGCCTAAGCAAGGACCTGTACCACTGTAATTTGCCTATCGCCTCAACAGGATTACAGCAGATGGAATCTCTCTGGCTTTCTTTTTCTTCACAACCATCCAGAAAAACAGAGGAGTGCCCCAAAGAATGAATGACAGTTAAATGTTAGAACCCCAAAGCCCCCTCGACAGCTCCCCCTCCCACGCGTAAGCAGCAGCAAAGCAACGATCCACCCTCCCCACCAGCAAAAAAAGCATAGGCCCCCACCACCGAGCACTTAAGCATGCAGCAAAGCATCAATAAAGACACAGCTTTGCAGTACCCCAAAGAATACTCGTTCATCCAGTAACTCGACATACCTAATAAGGGAAAAAGAAATGTCTCCGTTTCACAGCGAGAGGGGAGACATAAACAAACAACTCACTGATTTACGATGTTAAAAGTCTGTTACGTTGCTTTGTCCAAACTCTGTGCCCAAAGAACTTGGGTCTCTGGGCACACAGCCAGAGATCTTCCATTTCCCATGACACACCGATTCCCTGCAGAGGCACCGACCTCAAGACTGCCTGCCTACAGAGCCACAAAATCCCAAAACTCCAAAGGTGAGCTAATCTTCTAGGCCATGTCCTTGGCATATCGAATATCAGCCAGTCGTGAGACCCCGGGAGCGGATCCCATTCCCACAAAGGACCAAAGTTCAACTCCAAGTCAGGGTCTTCAAAAGAACCCTGAAAGTGAAAATAGAGATATTAAAGATAGAAATAGAGCTGTTTCAGAAGATGCAAGTGAAGGAGTCGCCATTAGGCGCCATCGTCTCCGAAGCTCCACCACTTTTAATTCTGTACTGTTTTTATGTTGTCGCCTGGACTCGTACCATTGTGCCAAGAAGGTACGAGTTAAAAAAAAAGGTGTGAGTGATTGTCTTGGGCAATTTTATTATGATTGCAAGACCTTTTTGGACATTGGTAACGTAGAATATTGTGAGTCCAATTCACTGGTTCAGTGGCGAGACCGACAGCGGGGGAATTGTGTAGCCTTGGTTGTGGCAAGGACTGAGCCGAGGCCAAAGCCATGGTGTCACTTAGAGGAGGAGACGCTGAGGTGGTATTGCCATCTGGTGTTTACTAGGTGGAAGAACAAGCTGAACTGGGACAATCTAGTCATTCCACACAGTGACTTGGGCTATCTTTTTTAATTTTGTGACTGTATGTTTTTTTTCTGAAATGGTAACCATATGTACTATTTGCACTACATGCTATGTGTTCTTGGTAATGTGTTTTACACCTTGGCCCTGGAGGTATGCTGTTTTATTTGACTTTATTCAAGTAAATTTAATAATAATTAAACTTGATCTTGAAGTTGAACTTGAACTTGAAGACCTGGCCCACTGCACCTCCCCCTGCAATTAGATCCTTCACCTCCTCTTCAGGAGACCAGTCAGTGCAGATTGGAAATACCACCTCCTTCTCTCTGACAATAAACATTCGTGCACCTCAAGGATACCTGCTTAACCCATTGCTCTACTCTCCCTACACCCATGACTGTGTGGCTAGGCGCTGCTCATATGCCATCTATCAATTTGCCAATGACTCAACTATTACTTGCAGAATTTCAGATGGTGATCAGGAGGCACACAGGAGCAAGACAGATCAGCTGTTGAGTGGTGGCGTGGTAACGTCCTTGCAGTCGACGTCAGTAAGACGAAAGGATTTCATTGTGGACTTCAGGAAGAAGTTGAGGGAACACGTATCAGTCCCCATCAAGGGATCAGAAGTTATTTATTTTATGAACAAACAACTGGACTGCACTATCTCTCAAATAAAATATTAAACTGAGTCCCTGTCTACTTTTTCTTGACCTGGATTCTGATGGAAGGACTGCAACTTGAAAGGTTCACACATTTTCGCTGTCTGTCAACCAATGTTTCCTTTTCTGAATAACTCCAGCATTTTCTGTATTATTAACAATTCCCAGAGCACACAGCAGAGTTCTGCCTGGTTTTCTGAACAGTATCTGTTCGTCAGTCAGCATTAAAGTAGTGAATGTTACATTGCTGTTCATTATGGACTAATTGACTGGTGCGTTTCACATTACAACAGTAACCACACGAAGGCTGCAAAATGCCTTCCCAAATGTTAGAGCATAACCTAGGATTAGGGGATATAGCAAATATTAACTCCAGCAATCAATCTTTAGACCCGAACATGGAATGCAGATTAAATTTTAAATGCAGCCTTGGAAAACAGTTTCCCAGAGCTGTGGACTCCAGTTAATTAAAAACCAGACAATGCTGATTAACATTCATTTGGGTGGCTGGAGTGTGGGTGTGAAGAAAGAGGAGGGAAAAGTATATGTAATTGAAAGGAAGCACTATTAGATACATTGTAACTATAGAATTGTCCTGTGATCTTGAGCATGTAAAATGTCATGTAACATTGAACAGGCTTCATCTTCCAAGAGTGTCTCATTTTGTTGAATAATCCAGTACTTGATGTAAGGCTAGGCAACCCCCATCAACCATGCTAACACCTAGTGCCCCATCTGGCTGACATATGCTGCTCTGCATTCACAGGGAATCCTGTAGCACCAGCTGACCTGAGCCCCATGTCATCTTTGACCCGCATAAACTGGGATTTGAGCTTACTTACGTGTTTGTGGATGGTATTAATCTGGTATTTCTTCAGGATCCTGGCAGTTCTTCCAGAAACCTCAAAGTTTGCAGATGATATGAAGTTAGATGGAGGGATAGATAGTGCTGAGGAAGCAATGCGATTGCAGCAGGACTTAAAAAAATTGGAAGAATGGACAAAAAAGCAGCAGATGGAATACAATGTTGAGAAATGTGTGATAATACATTTTGGTAAAATGAACAATAGTCCAGACTATTATTTAAATGGAAAAGATGTTTAAACATCGGAGGTGCAGAGGACTTAGGAGTCCTCGTGCAAGGCTTCTAGAAGGTTAATTTATAGGTTAAGTCTGAGATAAAGAAGGCAAATGCAATGTTAGCATTTATTTCAAGGGGAATAGAATATAAAAGCAAGGAGATAATGCTGAGCCTTTATAAGAAACTAGTCAGGCCATACTTGGAGTATTGTCAACAGTTTTGGGCTCCACATTTCAGAAAGGATGTGTTATCATTGGAGAGAGTCCAGAGGAGGTTCACGAGGATGATTCCTGGAATGAAGGGAAATGAGGAGCATTGGGCCTGTACTCACTGGAATTTAGAAGAATGCATGGGAATCTCATTGAAACCCACCAAATGTCCAAATGTTGAAAGCACTAGATAGGGTGGATGTGGAGAGGATGTTTCCTATGATGGGGTTATCCAGAACAAGAGGGCACAGTCTCAAAACTGAGGAGCAACCTTTTAGATCAGAGGTAAGGAAGAATCTTTTTAGCCAGAGAGTAGTAACCCTGTGGAATGCTCTGCCACAGACTACAGTTTATTTAAGGCAGAAGTTGATCGTTTCCTGATCAGTCAGGGCATCAAAGGATATGGCGAGAAGGCAGGTGCATGGGGTTGAGTGGGATCCAGGATCGGCCATGATGGAATGGTGAAGCAAACCCGATGGGCTGAATGGCCTAATTCTGCTTCTATGTTTTATGGCCTTATGGTCTTATGATTTCTTTAATTACGCATAATTTTCACACCTCCTTCTTTGCAACCACACAACAGACATCCAAATGAATGTTAAATCAGAATTGTCTGGTCTTCCAAATAACTGTGGGTCACAGCTCTTAGGAACCCATTGTCCGTGCAGACCTGCATTTAAAATTTAATCCACAGTCCATTTTCAGACCTGAAGATTGGTGGTTGAAGTTAGTTGCTGAAGTTAATGTTTTGCTATGTACCCTAAGTCCAGAATATGTTATAACAATCATAAGGGATGAAACTTGCAGATAAGTGCAGGAGTTTCAGGGTGAACAACTACCCTGAAACTGCAAGCAAGTCAGATACTTAGGCACACGGACAACCAAAATTTTCCATGCCTGCTGCCAGATTCCAGCCAATGTATCTGTCTGTATACTATGTCACTGCAATCGACACTCTACTCTAAATGTAACACCTCTTCATGTGCTTTTAGTTTAAAGTCCCACACCTGCTTACGTTATTTAGTTTGACTGGACCTTGATTTCTGTCCAGTTTATGTCGCTCTCTGCCTAACACTTCTGCTTTTCCAGTACAAATAACAGAGACCCATGAACTAAGCCCTGGTTACCTTGTCTATCTTAGAGGCCACATACGTAACTCGGATTAGTCTGAACCTAAGGCCTGGTACATGCGCACACACGCACACACACACAAGTGCACTACCCTCAGTCCTTCCCTAACATAGACATAAATGCAGTAATGAAGCACAAAGGTAAACAAAAAGACAGGATCCCTCATTTACAGCCCAGATGAGTCACAGCCTGGAATCTGAGGCCCCATTAGTGTCTCCATGGGAGGGAGTTGCCCATGTGTATGTTTGATATCTGCTGCCATCTTTCGCTCTGTGAGTGATAGTGGGACAGGCTATTTGTTGTTGACAGTCAGGAGACTCTCCTGGGACGGAAACCAGGCATGTGGAATAAAGGCAGGAAGTACTGGGTTGGACAATGCAACTGAAAACAAGAGTCTTTATTCAAATTGGAGAATTATTCTGACTTTGTGCATGCTCATAAACATTTCTTACTGATTTAAGTTAGAGATTACTTCAAAACACTTTAATATGAGCCTTCAGCCCTGCCTGCCAAGTGGATCCGTTAATAATGATCATGAGAGCTGATTTGACAATTTTATTTACTATACTTCTGCAAGCCCTTTGTTGTCCATATGATGGGTGTCGGGGGGGAGGAAATACAGTCACTGCTGGATGGCCAAAGATTAAATTAAAGGAAGTGATCTGATTACAGATTTCTCCTGATAAAATTGGAAATAGTCATCTTAACATACTATGTATTGCAGTCATTGCATCTGTAAATGTCTGCTCAAGAGCTGTTGATGACTTTGGAGGCTTCGAAATCGGTTATTTTTATGCCACAAGTATTATGAGCAGATACCCATCAATAGAGCACTTCCTTTTTGTTGAACCTCTGGCGGTCCTGCAGTGTGCCTGCACTAGAGGGCATTGTCTCCCATTTCAGAGCCTGGCTGAGCCTACAAGGAAATTGGGAGAGGTCAACAAACCTCATCTTATCGGAGGTTACACATGACAGTGGAGGCATGTGAACAGCAGGTTGAATGGCGCTGCAGTTGCTGCTGGAACATGGTAAATTTAAATCAGTAAATTGGTTTACCTAGGGTACAATGGAAAACATTGCTCTGCGACAACACCGGTGCCAAGCTGTATGGGTCCTAATGCCCTTCCCTTGGACAACATTGGTGGCACGGAGAGGGGAGACGCAGCATGGGCAGCTACCGGTCTTCCATACAACCTTGGCCAGGCCTGTGCCCTGGAAACCTTCCAAGGCGCAAATCCATGGTCTCATAAGACTAATGGATGCCTATTTTTTTAATATTGTAAATATGTTGTTTGATTTGACATTCTCTGTTGTTCATATAATTTAGGGGTTCCCAACCATTTTTATGCCATGGACCAATTCCATTAAGTAAGGGGTCCGTGGACCCCCAGGTTGCACATCCCTCACATAACTCATTAGAGATTATATGTAAAAGTATGTGAATGGCATACATCATTACACCATCAGATCGTATGTGTGCGCCTCACTAAAACTGAAACTAAGAAGCATACACATTATCCCCAGCTCTGTGTTTTTCTTTCTATTAGTTATAAGTTTTGGATTTACAAATCAACAAAAAGCAATCACTGAATGCAGGATTGAGTGTGGCAGTCATTGAGAAAGTGCAGTGCCGGCAGCGACAAGGAGCAGGGTCATAATGAGGTTGATTGTGAAGTGTCCAACAGTCCATCTTATGTTGCATGGGGACTGTGCAATTATCTTTCAACAGTGGGATTGACGCTGCCCTTGCACCTGCTGGTGCATGCTTTCAGGCTTCTACATCTTCTGCCCAATGAAAAGAGGCAGTACAGAGTGTGAGGGGTCTTTGATTACATTGGCTACTTTACTGAGGCAACAAGGTTGATCCCAATGTCCATTCCCAATGTGCACAGAATGTGCACGTGCTCAGTGACTATGTTCTGTGTGAAGAGAAAGTTTTCAACAGCTCCAAAATTAAAGGGCAGAGCAGGTAGAGAAAATGAGATTAGAATCTGAGAAGTATAAGCAGAACTTTTTTCCAAGCTACATACATAAAAGGCTGGAGGAAGTAAACAGGTCAACTGCATCAAAGGAAGGAGATAAGCAGTCAATGTTTTGGGCAGAGTCTGGTGAATGGTCTTGGTCTGAAACATCGATTGTTTATTTCCTTCCATTGATGCTGCCTGATCTGTTGAGTGCCTCCAAAATTTTGTGTGATGCTCTTGATTTCCAGCATCTGCAGAACCTCTTGGTTCTCCTTCCTAAGTTATGTGTAAGGGCAAGGAAAGACTCACCACAGGGACCACTTATGGGGTGTTATGTTTTGTAACTCTAGAAACTAATCCAAAAATAAAAGCATGAGAGCCTGGGAGAAAGTGCATGCATAGCTTTCCTTTTGTGAGACGCACACATAAGATGTGGTGGCATAATGACATTTCCATTCACATACTTTTAGATATAACCCATAATGAATTGTGTAAACAAACAAACAATATATTTGCAATATTTCTCAATTTCTCAAACGTGGCCGATATGTGTAACTAGGGGGCCAAGCACAATCCGGATTTGATGGGACAGCCAGGAAAGCACAGAGGAACATCTGGAGAAACTTCTGAAATGCCCGATTCGCTGCCGCTGCTACTGTGCGATCGAGAATCTCCGGAGACATAGGCCCCAAATCCTCGGCTTTGTGTATCGCCTGTTGCCGGGGCCGGGGTCGAAACGCTTGGCAGAGATGGTGCTCGGTGCATCGGAGTCAAACTGTGGTCGGATGCTTCCGGGATGCTGCATCGGCAAGTTGGGGTGCTGGAGGTTTACCGTCTGCGTGAGATGATGGGACTTTCAAGAGACTCTGAGACTTTTACTATGCCATGGTCTGTTCTTATCAAATTATGGTATTGCTTTGCACTGTTGTAACTATATGTTATAATTATGTGGTTTTTGTTAGTTTTTAAGTCGGTTTGTCATGTGTTTTCGTGATATCATTCTGGAAAAACATTTTTATCATTTCTTAATGCATGCATTACTAAGTGACTTTAAAAGGGGACTGTGTGTCCTCATAATCATATCATATATTACTGAAATATTAAAAACACTTAATGGGGCATGTAATAAAGTAAAAGTAGGGAGCATCTAATTCATGGTGATCATATAAAAAACAAAAAAGATATAAGTATGTCAAAGGCAAGTGAACAGATCTGAGAAAAATTGATTTTGAGGCGATGAGACTAAAATGGGAAATGAAATGCTCAATGGTATTGGCAAACATATTGTGGGAGAACACTGGAACAAACATCATATTTCCTCTAAACATCTTACAAGATTTATTATTTGTCAATGAGGATGAATTGAAAAGTGTTGTGAGTGTGATTGAAGTCACTGAGAGATACTGAAGCTGGTGATATTGAAGTCTTTATTCATCATAACAAGCAAGCATTCTGCTGGAAACACTCTCAGAAGAGGCTCACAAACCCAAAAATACATCACATTTTTATTCCTTTAAGAGCAAAGGTAACAGTAGATGATTCGATATAATTTCAATAGTTCCAATGATATCATTCACTTCAATACTTTGGGTTGACAATACTTCTTTTGAATTGTATATCTGCAGTATTTGAATGTTCAAGTACCTCGGTAGGGACATTTCTCTGAATTTATGTGCAATGGTGCAAATTACTTAATCCCATAGTTGCCTTAATTGCAGGCCAACAAATACATGCCCACTGTTGTAATGTTTGGCTGTTGGACATGCAATCTCTTAGTCTGTGGGCCAATTCAATTTCAATTAACTACTTTTAATTTACAATAAGAACTGGAGACAGGTTCTCACTTGAATTATTATCTACTATACTCACATAACTCCAGAATACTCCCTAACACTAGAACAGGGAGGAAACAAGATCAAATGCCTGGGGAGGTTAAGAAATGACTCAGAAATTAGGCAATACAGTTTTTTTTCTGGTCCAATGCTAGGTAACCCAGACCTCAAATTACTGAGAGGTTGGGATTCTGTTTTCACAGCCTGGAAAATACTCTCAGTGACCACTTTATTAGGAACATCCTGTATCTTATGATTAGGTGGCAAAGTGGAGATACCTCTCTACCAAAGGAGGTGTAAGGTGCTCCTTCCCTCCGCTGTAGGTCATCCTGGGGCAAGGCATAGCACCTGCTTAGCCCCCCTCCCTCCGATCAAGGTCACACGAATCCCCAGGAGCAGGTGGTGGATGGTCGTTTGAGCAGCTGGTGCATATCACAAGTCCTGGTTATGGGACCACTGGCGACATGCAGACATTCTCTGAAGAGTATTGATAATGGCTGGGGTCACCAATCTGGTAAGGACACTGCCTAGAAGAGGCAATGGCAAGCCACTTTAGTAGAAGAATTTGCCAAGAACATTCATGGTCACAGACAGATGGAAGACCATGATCGCCCATGTAATATGCTAATGATGATAGCCATGATGATGATGATTATGTACCTTATAAAGTGGCCACTGAGGGTTTGTTCGTGGTCTTCTGTTCCTATAGCCCATCCTCTTCAAGGTTTGACATTTGGTGTGTTCAGAGATACTCTCCTGTTGTAACGCATGATTATTTGAGTTAATGTTGCCTTCCTGTCAATTTGAACCAGTCTGGCTATTCTTCTCTGCCCTCTCTCATTAACAAGGCATTCTCACCCCCAGAAATGCTGCTCACTGGATTTTTTTTTTTGCTTTTCACACCACTCTCTGTAAACTGTAGCGACTGCTGTGCATAAAAATCCCAGGAGATCAACAGACACTCAAACCACCCCATCTGACACCAACAATCATTCAACAGTCAAAATCACTAAGATCACATTTCTTCCCCATGTTGATGTATGGTCTAAACAACAACCAAACCTCTTAACCATATCTGCATGTTTTTATGCATTGAGTGGGTGCTGCAAGTTTGCATTAACAAGCAGGTGTACAAGTGGACCTAATAAATAGATCACTGAGTGGAGGTGAAATCGAGCTGTGCATTCAGAATGAACTTTGGCTTCCAGTAGGAAATAAATACAGGTGTTTCTTCAGTTGCTTATATCAACAATATGGCCGGAAAAGAAACAAAAGATCTCTTGCTAGGCTTCACTGGAAAGCACACTCTCTCTCTTGGGCTTTCCAGGTGTTTTCCAGGAGTTAGGATGTAGATGGGAATGACACTCTACTAAAGCATCTATGCTACTGACCTTATCCCTGGGATCTGCCAGAGGTTTTCTAGTCATATACAAAGGGAGGCAGGCTTTCCTCTTGTTGATGGAGAAAGGCCACAGGAATTTCCAGGCCTGCTTTCCCAGTAGGCTCTGTGACCTCAGAGGTGAACTGGAAGCTTATCTGAAACTATCTCATAGGAATTCAAACAACAAACCACATACAGCCTCTTCATTTCAGGATCAAATCCGTCAAGTCAAAGGGATCCGTGTGTCATCTCTCTGTCTGCTTTATGCACACACTTAGCAGATGACATGTGTATTGTTCCACAGAGCTGGGAGTTCATAATGCATGTTTCTCTGGGCCCCCTCAGAGCTGCAGGGCTCCCGAGCGTAAAACAGGCTGTGAGCTACAGATGTGTTTTTATCAGAGTGCCAGCTGATGACTTTGTTGCAAACATTAACAGAGAAGCATTCCAGTCTCTCAGCACACAGAGAGCCTGTGACAACAGCAATATGATCCTCCACGTTAAAACTTCATATCTAGGAGCATGCCATAGTACATTCACTGCCAAGTAATTCTTAGTGTCAGTGGTTTTCAAAGATTAGAGAAGGTGATTGGATGATTGCCTGGAGACAAGGATGGTCATTATGGGGCTGTTAGATGAACTCTGACAGGACGTGTGCTGGCTGAGGCCTAGGTGCCCATCAGCCTTATCAGGAGAAGAAGAATAAAATGCTCAAACGTCACCTCTGGTTTCTGGTGCTCATAGTCAGCATCTATTACATCTCCTGGTGGTCAGTCATTTTATTTCCACTCTTCATGTCTGTACACGGCCTCCTCCACTGCCAGGTTGAGGTGAAGCATAAATGAGAGGAACAACTCCTCAAGTTGCATTTAGGCAGTGTCCAACCTGGTGGCAGGAACATCAGATTCTCAAACTTCTAGAAACTGCTTTCCATCTGTCTATTTTCCCCTTGTTTTTCCCTCTTCTTCTGATTCAACTTGCCCCATCATCCTATTTCTTTCCCCTCTCCATCTGCTCCTCTCCTATTAGCCCTGAACTCCTCCCTCCTGATCAAAAAGGCACAACAGCGCCTTTATTTCCTGCGGAGTATCAAGAAAGCTCACCTCTGTCCCAGGATACTGACGGACTTTTACCACTGTACCATTGAGAGCATACTCACCAACTGCATCTCAGTGTGGTATGGCAATTGTCCCGTATCGGACCGCAAAGCACTCCAGCGTGTGGTGAAAACTGCCCAGCGGATTATTGTCACCCAATTGCCCACCATTGAGAACATCTACCATAAACGCTGCCTGGGCAGGGCGAAAAGCATTATCAAGGATGCATCTCACCCTAACCATGGACTTTTTACTCTCCTCCCATTCAGTAGGTGCTACAGGAGCCTCTGCTCCCACACCAGCAGGCACAGGAAGAGCTTCTTCCCTGAGGCTGTGACCCTGCTGAACCTCACATCACAGCACTAAGCAGTATTGCACCCATATTGGATTGTCTCAGTACTTTTATATTTGTGTGCTGTATCACTTACCTTTTATTCGCAATTATTTTGTCAATAATACTATTCTTTTGCACTTCTGGTCAGATGCTAATTGCATTTCATTGGCTTTGTATCTGTACTCGGCACAATGACAATAAAGTTGAATCTAACCTAATCTAATTAGTTATGCTCGCTAGCTCCTTTATTTCATGAACTGCCTTCTTCTCCTCAGGTGCTATCACCTACAGCCCTTTCTCACTTGCTCCTATCACCTCCCAGCTTCCAACAGCATTCCCACTCTTGCCCTCCCTCACCTGCCGATCACACACCTCATATCACACACCTGTATCATACAGAATCAGAATCAGAATTAGGTTTATCATCACTGGCATGTGTCGTAAAATTTGTTAAGTTAGCAGCAGCAGTTCAATGCAATACATGATGTTGAAGAAGAAGAAAATAATAATAATCATAAATATGTAAATCAATTACATATACGTATATTGAATAGATTAAAAATCGGTAAAAAATTAATATATATTTTAAAAGTGAGGTAGTGTTCATGGGTTCATTGTCCATTTCGGAATCAGATGGCAGAGGGAAAGAAGCTGTTCCTGAAACTCTGAGTGTGAACAATCTCGTGCGCTATCCTTTCTCTCCACCTTTTAATACAATTTCCCCAGCCTAGATGAAGGACCTCAACCCAAAATGTCAACTGTTCATTTCCCTCCATAGATACTGCCTGATCCGCTGAGTTCCTCTGGCACCATTTGTGCATTGAGCCAGCATTGCAGCCCTTGTGTCACCTGTTACACCCTTCACTGATGCATTTGGCAGACAGAATTTCAGCTGCAAGAGGGGAACATAGGGAGGAAGAGTCAGCTTGGCAGTGGAGAATGGAGGTCAGGATGATCTGAAGATTGCAGGCTGTGTTAGTATGCACAGCTGAAACGCTTTCATCAGGCAGGCTCATCTGCAAGAAATTAAACTCAGGTCTCCAGTCTCTCCATTTCCAAACTGTCCATGACTGTTGTAAAGTGCAGAAGAAGTCAGAATTTGATGCAGGCAAATATCTGTAGGGCTGGAAGAATTTCCAGAGGTAGGGAAATACGATGAAGATTATATTTAAATGGTGATACGTTTTAGACTAGGGAAATCAACATGTATATCTGTTAACATAAGGACATAGGTCTTTAAACTTTTCTGCCCAGTTTCTGCCCAGGCTGGGCCAGAATTTCAAGTTGAAACACAATTATATAGAGATATAGCCTGGGGGACACAAGGGACTAAAGATGGTGGAATGTGGAGCAATCAACAATCTGATGAAGGCACTCAGAAGGTCCCGTTGTAGGGCTTTGACTGAAACATCGACAATACTGTACCTTCCCATCAATCCCCACCACCACAAGTGCTGCTCAACCCCTTGAATTTCAAATAACATAGAATATAGAGCATAGTACAACCGAGTACAAGTCCTTCGGTTTACGATGTTGTGACAAGCTTTTAACCTACTCCAAAATCATAGCCTTCCATTACTGTTTCATCCATGGTCTCTTGAATCTTCTAATGTATCTGCCTTTACCACCACGCCTGGCGATGTGTTTCATGCACCCACTACTCTCTGTGTAAAACACCTAGTTCTGACATCCCCCTATACTTTCCTCTGATCACTTTAAAATTATGTCCTTTTGCATTAACCGTTTCCACCCTGGGAAAAGATGCTAGCTGTCCACTCTATCAATGCCTCTTATCATCTTATACAGTAAACTTCTATCAAGTCTCTTATCATCTTCCTTTACTCCAAAGAGAAAAGCCCAAGTTTGCTCAACATTTCTTCACAAGACATATTCTCTAATCCAGATAGTATTCTTGTAAATCTCCTCTGCACCTTCTGTGAAGTTTCAAGTTCTTCCTCTAACCAGGCGACCAGAATTGAACACAATATCCAAGTGTGGCCTACCAAAAGTTTTATCGAGCTGCAACATTGCCTTGTGGTTCTGGAACTCAATCCCCTGAATAAGGAAGGCCAACACACCCAACACCGACTAAGAACCTTATTAATTTGCACAGAAACTTTAAAGGATCTATAGATGTGGACCCCAAGATCCCTCAGTTTCTCCATACTGCTAAGAATCCTGCCATTAACCCTGTTCTCTGCCTTTAGGTTTGACCTTCCAAACCGTATCACCTCACACTTTTCTGGATTGAACAGCATCTGCCACTTCTCAGCCCAGTTCTGCATCTTATCAATACCCTGTTGCAACCTACAATATCCTTCTAAATTATCCACACCACCACCAACCTCTGTCATCTGCAACCTTACTAACCCACCAATCCACTTCCTCATCTAAGTCATTTATAAAAATCACAAAGAGCAGGAGACCCAAAACAGATCCCTGTGGAGGTTATTGACCTCCAGATAGAATACACTCCACCTAAAGCCTTCCATGGGCAAGCCAATTCTGAATCCACACAGCCAAGTTTCTCTCCATCCCATGCTGTTTGACTTCCGGAGTGAATGAGCCTACTATGAGGATCCTTACCAAATATTTTACTAAAGCCCATATACACCACATCCACTGCTCTAACTTCATCAATTTGGTTTATCACTTCCTCAAAGAATTCATGACTTGCCACTCACAAAATCATGCTGACTATGCCTAATTAGACAAGCTTCTCCAAATGCTTGTAAATCCTGCCTCTAAGGATTCTCTCTGATAATTTGCTCACCACTGATATTAGGCTCACGGATCTATTGCCCTAATAACTTTCCTGGAAAAGAAAAATCATTTTCCACCCTCCAATCTTCTGGTACTACCTCTGTGGTCAGTGAGAAGCAAAAATCATCACCAAAGCTGCAGTAAATCTTCCATCATTTGCTGTAGCATATCCTGTCCTGCCCTAAGAACTTACCTCTCCTAAAAGTTCTTCCAGCAGATTGTTTGTTACTATTTCCCATAATCCTTTAAATTTCATTTATGAGGCAAGTATGGAGAGGGAATGGTATTTGTAGCACTCTATATATTCCATCCTAGAATCATTGAGCCACAATGATTCTAGAAAATGAATCCAAATCTTTACTTGGAAAAAGTAATCATTTTTGGAGACTTGAAGGATCCATGTCTTTGACAAGACCTCTCTCCAATGTCAGGTAGATTTGCAGCCAAGGTGCCAGTGGTTTGTCCTCGCAGGTGCACTGGATTCATCACACCCATCTCAGTGACATGGTTGGCAAGGTCTACATCGTGATGGAGTCACAACAGAGTCATAAATGATGAAAGCAGACCATTCAGCTCATTGAGTCCACGTCAGTCCTCAAGCACACATTCACAGTAACCTTTTTTATTTCCGACAATTACTCCCCAGATTCTACCATGCACCTACACTCTGGGGGCAAGTTTCAGTGGTCAATTACCTTGTCAAAATGCAGGTCTTTAGGAATTGGGAGGAAAGTGGAACATCTGAAGAAATGACGAGGTCACAGGGAGAACACGCAAACTCCATATAGATCTAGCTTGGCTCTGAAGTGGAGATTCTCTTCTTTGGCTTGAACGATTCCTATGTGCCCTGGTAATCTGAAGGGATTGAACTCCCAAGGCATTGGCTGTCCTTTGTTCTAATGCTAAGGTCCTTCTGCAGTTGTACAAGGCCCTGGTGAGACCCCACCTGGAGTTTTGTGTGCAGTTTTGGTCTCCAAATTTGAGGAAGGACATTCTTGCTATGGAGGGAGTGCAGCGTAGGTTCACTAGGTTAATTCCAGGGATGGTGGGAGTGTCACATGTTGAAAGATTGGAGCGACTGGGTTTGTATACACTGGAATTTAGAAGGATGAGAGGGGATCTGATTGAAACATATAAGATTATTAAGGGATTGGACACGCTAGAGGCAGGAAACATGTTTCCGATGTTGGGGGAGTCCAGAACCAGAGGCCATAGTTTAAGAATAAGGGGTAGACCATTTAGAATGGAGTTGAGGAAAAACTTTTTCACACAGGGGGTTGTGGATCTATGGAATGCTCTGCCTAAGAAGGCAGTGGAGGCCAATTCTCTGGATTCTTTCAAGAAAGAGTTAGATAGAGCTCTTAAAGATAGTGGAGCCAAGGAATATGGGGATAAGGCAGGAACAGGGTACTGATTGTGGATGATCAGCCATGATCACAGTGAATGGCGGTGCTGGCTCGAAGGGCCGAATGGCCTACTCCTGTACCTATTGTCTATTGTCTATTAGAAAAGGACAACAATCAATTATCTTGTACTTATTCCTGACTGCATAAATGCTTGTGGAAAATAACACTGATAAAGTATCTGCTATTGAGGTCCAAGAATTATGCTGGAAGTTTGATGGTTTTATTTCGGACAGCTTTATACAAATGAAACCTATCCAATGGTGAAAAGTCTTGAAAGAGTGCATGTGGAGAGGATGTTTCCTATGGTGCGGAGGTGTCACACCAGAGGACACAGCCTCAGAATAGAGGGGCGTATTTTTAGAACTGATATGAGGAGGAATTTCTTTAGCCGTAGAGTGGTGAATTTGTGGATTTCCTTGCCACAGGCAGCTGTGAAGGCCAGGTCTTTATGTATATTTAAGGCAGAGGTTGATAGATTTTTGATTGGTCTAGGCAGGAAGGAATACAGAAAGAAGGCAGGAGATTGGGATTGAGAGGAAAAATGGATCAGCCATGATGAAATGGCAGAGCAGACTCGATGAGCCAAGTGGCCTAATTCTGCTTCTACAGTCTTATGGTTTTATGAAACGGGTGTGTTTTGGCCCCAGAAGTTCTAAACAAAGCACTCCTCTCTCTGTCTATCTGTCTAACCCATGTCCTCCCTCACAATTAGTTCCATGAAAATTGTCATTATGAGTGAACAGATTGTATAATCGAAGTCAAAAACATTTACTGAAAAAAGTCAGCTATTTTTCCCAATGAAGCATCACAGACCCTAAACATTGACTGGATCCCTTTCCACACTTGCTGCCTTTTTCCAGCAGCCCCTGTTTTTGTTTCAGCCAATTTCGTTACCTGGGACACATCATGACTGACAACATTTCTTTTGATCCAGAACTTAGCGTGCACTTTGGAAGAACAGCCATCAATTTTGCCCAATATAACAGAACAGACACAGAAAGAACAAAAACCTATTATGGGCCAAGAAGAGAAAAATGGAAAAATTCAGTGAGTCAGTCAGCATCTGTGTAGGTAAAAGCCGCATTTTTGGTCAAGAGACAAACAAGAGAAAATGTGCAGATGCTGGAAATCTGAGCAACACACACAAGCTCCATTGAGCTTGTCATAAATACTGTTGCTTGAAACAAAAATAGAGGGTGTGTGATCCATGAACTAGACTAGGGGCAACAAGAAGAGGAGAAGGAAGCAAGATTGGAAAAGACATATGTGAGAATGGAATGGCAGTGGTGATCAAAGGTACCCATAAAATCAAGAGGCAGAGTGAAGTGGGATCCTTCCTGCCGAAGGGTTTCGGCCCGAAACGTCGACTGCTTTTTTCCATGGACGCTGCCTGGCCTGCTGAGTTCCTCCAGCATTTTGTGTGTGTTTGAAGGTCAAGAGCATGCCTCAGGACTGAAAGGGAGGAGGAAAGGTTGTCAGTTTACAGCAGTATGCAGGGGAGGTGGGGGAGGTAGGACAAAGGTCATAAATGGTAGGTGGAACCTGATGGGGAGGGGATGATGGACAAATGGAGCCAAGTGAGGGATAGGGGAGAAGCAGGGTGAGGGGGGGAACAGGAAAGGCGAACATAGAAGAAAAGCATTGTATAGGCTGGTGAGTGTATATGGGAGGGGAATGCTGGGGTTATGGGGTAACTGAAATTGGAAAAATAAATTCTCATACCATTAGGTTGTAAGCTACAGGTGGAATAGGAGATGGCATTCTTCCAACTTGCACCAAAGTAATGGACAGACAGAGGACAGGCAAGAGAATGGACAGATCAGTGTTGGAGTGAGAAGAAGAGGTAAATTGACACAGCCTACTTCAGATTACAAGTAACTCATGTATTCTAGCTCCTGCCCATGGGAATCTAATACTGAAAACAAGTGAACAATAGCTATGGACTTGCCACCATGATGATCAGTTAAGGTACTCATAAAACCAAGAGGCAGAGTGGAACCTTTTAGGAACAAAGGAAATAATATGCATTTAGAAATACAGGGTAAGGCTGGAGTGATTAATGTATATCTGTGTTTATTTAGAGATAGGATGTGAGATGGTAGTAATGATAGATGGGAAAATTGATGGGTAGGACAGAGGTTTGTGTACTTTGCTTTGTGACTCAGCACTTGGAAGAAAGCTGCAGTTACAGCACCAGAGACTGGGTTTGAACCTGGGCCAGTGGAGCTGTGAGACAGCAGCCGTACTGGCCACGCCTCTCTGCTACCAGATCCTTGAGAAGGTGAGGACGAGGATTCACCAGCATGGTTCTGGGATGCAGGATTTTTGACAGAAGGCTGGGTTGAAGATGTTGAGGTTGCTACCCACGGCGTGAGGTTGATGGAAGAGTACAAGGCTTTGAAGTTTGGGGAGAGATGCATAGGGCGGGTGATTTGTGAGGAAGAACATTTTACTGCAGTGAGTGGAGCTCACTGCCTATGGATGTGTCACAAATGGAAATGATCAATGATGTCAAAAGGAATTTAGATGAGCACCCGAGGGTAAATCACCTGCAGGTTAGTGGGGACAGAGGGAAATGAGCTAGCTGGATTGCTCTGTGAAGATCTGTGCCTGAAAAAAACTATATAGAATTGATTCAATTGTAGCTAGTTAAAAAGAGCATACTTGCACCTCTTTAAAATTGAAGCCAATGAGTCGTTTAGAAGTTGGATGCAGGCCCATGCTTGCAATTCTCCTGCCTAGAAAACTATCTAGTGTAACAAGAATTAGCCTTTGCTCTCTGAAGAACAAAGAACAGGTCGCCAATAAATATAGCAAGGTCCTGACATTGGACATGATTATCAGGTAGTAAATAGTGAGCTGTTTGCCTAAAGGAGGAGGAGGGTTGGGCATTAGAGCCAAATGAACTCTTTCACATCTGCCCCACCAATCGGTGAGAGAGAACCATCGGTTACGTCTGTGAGCAGGTCGCTGGAGTCAAGTATTCAGCCTGAGGGGATTTAACCTGCGGATGAAACATATCTTTAGCTGACAGATTTAATAACGTGGAACAGCAGAACCAAAAACTTAAAGCAAATGTAGATTGCAACAGCAGAGCAGTATAAATCTAGTTACAATCTCTCAGGAGTTAAATATTGTCTCTTTATTGTGCGTTTGGCACAGATTAAAATATGTCTGACCTTGGTCTAACAAATTGCTAGGGTGTGGTAAGCAATTAGAGCAGCCTTTAGTAAGGCTAGGAACCTTCAACACTTATTACAGCTCTGAATTTAACAAGGAACTCAAGGAGTGGTATGCAAATACTCAAAACATTTCCTCAGAATGTAACCTGCCTTTGTTCTAGGCTGCAGTACTGAGGTAGTCTGGTTTTCCAATAGGATCCCCAAGACAAAAACATGTTGAATGTTGCTGTACATGGAGGTTAAGGTAGCTTAAATATTATATTTCCTCATTCATTATTACTAATATTGCCAATTTAATCCCACTACACTGCTTGTGTCAATTGCTTTTTCACTGGTACATCATCCTGATCCCTGCCAAAATACTTCCACCTCTTGCTCTGCTCCAGCGTCATTTAATAACACTGGTGTTGTTCTCTGCGAATTAATGACACATGCAGTTGCTGTATAACTTCAGTCCTGGCTGAAATTGTTAATCAGGGTGGGCACACTACCCTCACACCATCACAAGGGTTGGATATAAACTCCCCACCACATGAGCAAAGCAACTGCCAGACATTGCGATGGGTGTAAAAGTTCTTGCTGGCCCCAAGAGGCTTACTTAAAGCAAGCTGCACCTCTTCAAAGCAATGTTCCATTTCCAGCTTTTGTCTTATCCAAACAAAGGGGCAGAAGGGAAACATAGGTCTACTGACTTCAGCCTGATTATTGACCTTTGGTTTGGGCCAGCGGTTTCATACCACTGACTTTGAAATCCTGTTGGAGACAGTCGGAGGAAAGAGTCTTTATTTATCAGCTACATACAAAATTTTTTGGCCTCTGTTTAGTGAATCAATCTATGTAGGAAAATACATGGTAGATCACTTCAGACCTGTGGAATGCACAATCCATGTCACCTGGGAACTTTATAATACTCCCTGTGTTTGGCAGTCATGAGTAGACAAGGTGTCATCAGCTGGACAAGCTCGAGCTCTGGGTTTCAGAGCTAGAGCCACTGCTGATGTCAATGTGGTCCATTTACGAGGCTGAGAGTTTTGTGGATCATACATTTCAGGAGGTTGTGTTCGCACAGCTCAAGTCAGGGCAGGCAGAGAGGGACAGGATGATGCCAGACAGGAATGAGACCAGGCAGGTGGTTCAGGAGATCTCTGAGAGCATCTTAATCATTAATTGATCTGAGTTCTGAGACCAATTAGGAGAGATTCTTCTAGGGAGTGCAGCAAAAACTATGACCACATCTCAACTGTACAAGGAAGAAGGATACAACATCAATAACTTTAGAGATTCCATTGCTCGGGGGACAGACAGTTTCTCTCTTATTCCCACATACAGTAAGATATAGGTGGTCTGGTTAGTTGGGTACGTAAGGACAAGTGGAATATAATCCTGAGGAATCTGGGAAATGTTTTGGGGGACTTGCAGCAGAAACAAAAGAATGGTAGAATATTGAGGGATGGAAGATTCACAGACCTTTGCAGGCGTTTGGACAAGTCAACAAGATAATTAAAATGATAAACAGAGTCCATGCCTTTGTTAGCCAAGGCAAAGAATTTGAGAGCAGAAGGCTCACACTGGACTTGTATACAATTTGCCAGGAGGCCCAGTAGTGCAACTGGTAGAAATGCTTCCCCACAATTCTGCTGAGCTGGGTTCAATCCTGACCTCGGGTGTTGTCGGTGTGGAGTTTGCATGTGGATTTATTCCAGGTCTCTGGTTTTCTCCGCCATCCCAAAGCAATGCTGGTTGGTAGGTTAATTAGATACTTTTTCCCCCCTCCCCCCTGCATAGATGAATGATAAAATCTAGGGAGGAGTTGATGTGAGTGTGGAGAGAATAACATGGGACAGGTGTTGTACAGGTGAAATGGGTACCTGTCAGTCGTGCTGACTCAGTGAGCAATGTTTCCATGCCCATATGACTCTATGAAACCTTCTGATCACAGCTGCAGAATCTCATACAGTTCTGGCCAAGTTACAGGAAATATCTGATCACAAAGGAGAGGGTGTGGAGGAGATTTGTAAGGATGTAGCCAGGATGTGGAAATAGTACATAACAGTACCTAACTATTAAGACCATAAGCTATATGAGCAGAATTAGACCAGTTGGCCCATCGAGCCTGCTCTGCCATTTCATCATGGCTGATCCAATTTTCCTCTCAGCCTCAATCACCTGCCTTTTCCTTGTATCTCATCATGCCTTGACCAGTCAAGAATCTATGAACTTCTGCCTTAAATATAATAAAGACTTGGCCTCCACAGCCACCTGTGGCAAGGAATCCCACAGATTCACCACTTTCTGGCTAAAGAAATTACTCCTCATCTCCAGTATAAAAGGACCCTCCTCTATTCTGAAGCTGTCTCCCCGATCCTAGACTCTCCCACCATAGGAAACATCCTCTCCACATCCTCTCTATCAAGGTTTTTCACCATTCAATAGGTTTCAATTCTTATGAATTCCAGTGAAAACAGGCCCAGAGCCATCAAACGCTCTTCATATGATGAGCCATTCAACCTGGAATCATTTCTGTGAACCTAACTTGAACCCGCTGCAGTTTCAGTGCATCCTTTCTAAGATAATGGGCCAAAAACTGTTCACAATACTCCAAGTGAGGCCTCACCAGTGCTTTATAAAGTCTCAACATTATGTCCTTGTTTTTATATTCTAGTCCTCTTGAAATGAATGTTAGCATCACATTTGCCTTCCTCACACAGACTCAACCTGCATATTAACCTTTAGGGAATCCTGCTCAAGGATTCCTAAGACCCTTTACGCCTCAGATTTTTGAATTCTTTTCTCCGTTTAGAAAATATTATACCCTTTTATTTCTTCTATCAAAGTGTATGACTGTACACTTCCTGACACTCTTTTCCATCTGCCACTGCTTTGCCCATTCTCCTAATCTGCCTAAGTCTTTCTGTTGGCTTTCCTCTTCATCAAAACTACCTTCCCCTCCACCTATCTTCGTACTGTCCACAAACTTTGCAACAAAGCCATCAATTCCATCATCCAAGTCATTGACATATAACGTAAAAAGAAGCAGTCCCAACATGAACCCCTTTCGGACACCACATCACTGGCAGCCAACCAGAAAAGGCTCCCTTTATTCCTACTCTTTGTCTCCTGCCAGTCAGCTACTGCTGATAGGAGCAGGACTGGGCCATCTTGCCATTCAAACCTGCTCCACCAATCAATAAGATCTAAGAAAGGATAAGACCCAAGAAAAGACAAGATAGGATTGTTCTCTTTGATACAGTAAAGGCTGAGGAGAGACTTATCTAAGCAGCATAAAATCAAGAAAAGCTTAGAGTAAACCATAAAGATCTATTTCCCCTAGTGAGTTTAAAGACCAACAGTTATGGTGGAAGGATTTAAGGACAGGTGATGTAAAGTACTTTGAAGTATTTTCACTCATCTGCTAGTTCTGGGGCTGGAACTCACTGAGAGGGTGGTAGCGGCTGAAACCCTCATCACCTTTGAACATTAATACACACAAAATGCTGGAGGAACTCAGGAGGCCAGACAGCAGCTATGGAAAAGAGCGTAGTCGACGTTTCAGACTGAGACATTTCATCAGGACTGGAGAGAAAATGATGAGAGGTCAGAGTTAGAAGATGGGGGGAGGGGAGGGAGAAACACAAGGTGATAGGTGATACCGGGAGGGAGAGGGGTGAAGTAAAGAGCTGGGAAGTTGACTGGTGAAAGAGATACAGGGCTGGAGAAGGGGGAATCTAATAGGAAAGGATAGAAGGCCATGAAAGAAATAAAAGGGGGTAGGAGCACCAGAGGAAGGTGATGGGCAGGCAGGGAGTTAAGGTGAGAGAGGCAAAAGGGAATGGGGAATGGTGAAGGGGGTGCACAGGGTAAACAGTACTTGGATGTGCCAAATAGCCTAATTCTGATCCTATGTCTTATGATCTTAAAGAGCTATGACTTGCAGAGCTAAGGACCTGGTGCTCGAAGATGGGATTAGGTGGGATAACTCTTTTCCAATATGTGAGGCTGTGTTGTAAATCTACTATGATACTAGGGATGTAACAAGAACCTTCTTTATTGAGAAATATGATCTGGAATTTATGGGTTTTGAACAGATAGAGCAATATAAAGTTGTCAATCTAAAACAGAAGAGTAAAGGCAAGCAATCTGGAAGCCACAGTTCATTTATCCAAATAGCTGCATGGGATTTCTCCTTCAATTAGTCACTTCACTGCTTCCAGACGCCAGGGTTTGCTTGTGGGTCCAGCCCTGAGTGGTGATTCTGCAACTTGTGCTTAAAATAGGATCAGGATCCTAATTGCACAATGGGAGCCCAACTTTAACATGTCAGGTAGTCCCCACCAGCTTCTAGTTACACATTTACCGTGCCTGAGAAATGCATGGTTAAGGTAACAGCAGGCATCAGCAATCTTAATACAACTGTAAAGTTTTGCCTACTGATTGAAACATTCAGCTTCCAGTTTGTATTGGAATGGTGGAGTTTAAATCAGAGCTTGTTTCTGACATGAGAAAGAATCATTTCAAGAACCCCTGGGAGAAATGGAAACGTGCATGACTATAACTTAGAATGATAAGAGACTTAAATTACATATTGTCTTTCAAGACCTCGGGAAGATCCAAAGATGTTTTTTTCCTAATTAATTAGTTTTTGTATTGCAGGAAACATTTAAAGCTTCCTGCTTCTTTTGAAATTGTTTGTTTTGAAGTAAAAAAAATATAGCAGCACCTACCAATTCTGGTTAAGGTATAATATTCATACTTTCTGTTATATTTTCCCTTTATGAATCTTCAACTACAAAAATACATTATCGCTGATTTTCTGACTAGCTCTTCAATTCCAATAATACTTCAGTTTTCAATACCAGTATCTAGAATCAGTTTTCTTTGGTTGTACTCATCCAACTGAATTGTTTAAGTTTGAATACACAACCAAGTAGTCGCAATGCCTCAGTATGAATGCTGACCCACTAAGTTCACAAACATCCCAACTTGTAACTATTTGAGGTGCTGAGTCACATAACACCATTGCGTTGTGTTTGCTAATGCAGGCCAGAAGTCTCTTGGTCACATCACTTTGCAAAGCAGACCTCCGAGCAGGCGGACCTGCTGTGAGCCAGCAGCCTGCAATCTGCAACACTGTTTGCAAAGCCGTACATCCAACTGCAAGCTGATTGCTGCTTGCAATTTAGAGTCACAGAGTCATAGAAGACTACAGCACAGAAACCGGCCCTTCAGAGCATTTTTGGTCCATTCACATTAAGAACTGGAGAATGGCTCTTGTTTACAACAAAAAGCTCAGTGAAGAATATTTGTTAAGAGTCAAACTTCATCACAAACATCTCTGACCTTTGGAAAGGTCATGCTGCTCTGTGAGACAGCCGGGTTCAGCAATAAGCCTCTTGAGTTCTGGAAACGGAATATTCATTACAAATGATGATGTCATTTGGAATAAATGTTTAGAATAAATATGTCATAACTCTACTTCTTCTTGAAGTTAAATCTTAGAGATACTGTGTTTCAAAAATTTGAAGTCTAAATCACCACAGCTGGGAATACACCAAGGGTCAGGCAGTACTGACTGCAGACAGATTAAGAGTTAATCTTTCTAGCTTCTTACTTTCCATCAGAACACTCAGAAATATTAACTCTGTTTCTCTGATCACAGATGCTGGCATATTTGCTGAATATTTCCCAAGCTGATAGTTTTAATGTATTTTTCAAGGCCTCTCTTGTATCGTGAACAAAATTATCAGAGAGACACTGAGGCTAGAGGATTTAGAAGTGTTTTATTCAACAAAAACGAGCAACAGGCATCATATTGAGACACTCTTGGAGGAAGAAGCCTCCCGAACTCCATATAACATAACATTATTATTTCCCTAAGATCAAAGGTAAGATCAGGAAAATTCTATATATGTAGCCCTCTCACTGGGCTCGTATGCAAACTCAGCCATTAGTTAACTCCGCTAACAGCCACGGGGCTCAACGGTGAGGACACCCCCATTCATAAACAATATATGTCTGGGGTCGGTATGATCTGGGATTCAACCAAACAGGATTGTCGTGATGTTCTGATTAAAGAAACCTCAATATGAGCGAATGCTGTGTAAATACTGCCTGCATACAATTGTTGGTTGGCAAGAAATATCAGATTGTACACTGCATAAAATTATAAAGAAATTGTATTTACCAATTTCAGCTTTATCAAACAGTTATTAAGGGAAGGAAAAGAATGAAAAGAAGAAGATAAAAGGGCCAATTACAGTTAAACCAGTCAAGATATGCACATGACCATTGGAGCTCGTCTCTTCCAATGCTGGGTATAACCATTACTCACAGCGCCAAACCCACGGTCTGCGTGAAAGCACACGCCATAGTCCAAACTTCCCTCGAAATCCATCTCAAACAAACCGGATCTCTCTCAGGAGTATTGTCCTTCCTCCGTGTAGACATTCATTTGCACAAAGCACTTCTTGCAATGGGGACTCTCCTTCCCATGGCATTCTACAGCATCTTTCCTTCTGTCCCACTCTGCAGCTCCCACCAAAAGACCCTAAACCAGTCTACTGTCTGTCACAAATCTCTCTCCACCCAGCTGTCTCTGGAATCTTCTCCAGATCCCACTATCCTGATTAGCTGACACAACATCCCTAAGTTGAACAGCAGGTCTTCTTATGTTTAGCTGAAACCAAAACATTCTACCAGCAGGACATGCTGTTTTTGCAGAAAACTGCTAAAATGAAATACAAACAAGAGAAAATCTGCAGATGCTGGCAATCGGAGTAACACACACAAAATGCTGGAGGAAATCAACAGGCCCGGCAGCATTTATGGAATAAAAGGACAGTTGACGTTTTTTTTTCCATAGATGCTGCCTGGCCTGCTGATTTCCTCCAGCATTTTGTGTGTGTTACTAAAATGAAATACCTACAGCATAGCATTAGAAATCTTAACTAAGGAATTATATTGTTACACAGACCCCCAACCAAAAATAACCATGTCCCCATGACTGTGGAACTTATTAAAGCATTATTAATAACACAATATTCAAATAAATTTCGTGATTTCAGGACCCCAATCCATTTATAAATTGATGTAGCATGTCTCAGCATAGGAATGGACATAACACTCTATTTCCCAGGTCCATCCTCTGCTGGCCTAGCTATGGGTTTTCTAACCCTCTGAGATCTCCTTGTCTCATCTTCAGCTACTCCAGCTTCAGCCACTCCTTGTGACCTTCCCTGTCTACTAGAGGATGTCTCGCCCTGTCCATCACTCATACCTTCCAGCAGCTCAGGGCCCCTACCCCATGACTGAACTCAGCTTCCTTCAGCTTCAGCAGGTGCTTCTGAACATCTTCAGCCTCCACTGATGCTAAACAGTGAGACCTCACTCAGAAAGGGGTGACCTTGGTTACTATAATAGTGTGGCAAGTACTCCTGGAGTAACTAACATCAAACTCATCGGTAGAAAAGATATCTCCACGTTCCAACGCCTTCTGTTGATCGCCTTTTCCATCCCTTGGGTATCAGTAAGTCACAAAAGTTGAATGACCTTGATGTCAACTTTCTCGATCCAGGAAACTCTTTCTCTTCCATTTCTCCCAGAAAACTAGACACTGCCATCACAGGAAAAAGAGGGACAAATGGCATCCCATGTCTGAGGGTAATATCTCTTCCTGAGGTGTTCCTGCTAATCACTGTTATCCTCTTTGCATACACAGCCAAAGATTTCTGCAGTTCATGTCTTACCAGTACTCCTGCAGGTAAGTGTGACTCCTCTTCCTGATCATCAGGAGCATCCACCTGGATGGCCAAGGCTTTGGGCATTCTGGCAAATTTGGGGATTCCTGTCATTCTGGCTACTCCTCCCGGAAGTAACATGACAGGTTTAGACTGAGTTTAGCACACAGCTCCTCGTTTCTGTTCATCATCCTGCTTAGGAGGAACTTACACCTTCTCAAAAGCAGCTCTGAACACAGGGTGAATGAATAAGGTTTTCAAAATGTTCTGTCCATTTCTCTCCTTGCATGCTCCCATGAGCCTTCTCAGAATGAAAGTATTTGTTACTGCAAGAATGGAAGCTTCACCCTTTTTGACTGGATTCGGGAAGACCAACATTGGTGTGTCAGTAGTTTCAGTTATTCTGACATTTGGTCCGTAAACTCCAGTTTCAATGACTAGCAACCATTGTACAGGTACTCATCAGTACCAAGCCCACAAATGTCAAGGACACTGAGTGGCATCAATGGTAAATGCGTCAAATACTGGTTGTAAAAGGATCTATAAAAGAAAGTGACTTGAGAACCTGTCTCAAGCATGGCTCTCACGTAAACACCTTCAGTCCATTTGGATACACCAGAGGGTGGTCCCACTAAACTTTCTGGAATAGTATTTTGCACTTCAATATTTCCCTTGATATACTGATTGGAACATATCCTCGCCAAGATGACAGCCCATTCCTTTACTGAGTCCCTCTGTAGTTTTGCGTCCCTTCTTCTCTGATTAATTAACGGCTGACTTAATTTTTGGAGATTTTCCTGCCCCTCACAGTCTCACTTAAAATGTCCATCTTCTCCACAGTTGTAACAGAAAGTATCCATCGCCTCTCTAGTCAACAGAACCTTCTCAGCAGCATTCCTCCACGTCAGGTGGGTCACGTTTCCCAACAAGCGTGTCACATTTCACTGAAACTTTAGCAGACATCCATCGAATCAGCTCAGTTCAAAGGTTTCCCATCTCATTCCTCAAAAGCTCTAAGTCTGTGCATCAGGGGACACTTTAGCAACCACAGCTGCCACTGAAGACACTACTCAGCTTTTGCAAATATTCTGCTTCTCAATCTTGTTTTCCTTGTCTCTAACTTCTCTGAGTAACTCAGAGGGCGCATCTTGCATTTCATTCAAATACATAGAACAATCACGTCACATGACAGCGCATCCTTCACAACTTGCTCCATCCTCAAGCAATTTCTCTCAGAGAGTTGAATGCCCCTTTTGTGGCACTAACAGTGCAGCAGTTTCTCCAACCTGAAAAGGTAGGCGGACAACTTCTCTCCTTCCTCCTGCAATGTGTACCTAAACTTTATCCTAAGATCAGCTGCATGCAACAATGCTAAAAGCATCTTCCAAAGCTTGCAAGTAATTAGCTGATGTGGCTGATGGGTTTTCTGCCTTTTAGGAACCTCACCATATCAGCTACTAGACCCTTTAAACTCTCTACCAGTTGCTGCCTATTCATATTATTTGAGCACTGCCATTCACCCAATAACTGAGATGTCTGTTCAGCCCAAGCCTCATATTCTTCTTCCTCATTGGCTATGGGCTTGACTCCAGAGAACACTCTCAGCCTATGTTAACTTTGGCTCTCCGCAGGTACACTATGGCAATTATCAACCAGTGATGTAATAGCCGAAACCAGCTCGGAATTTAAATCAACCGCTAAGGGTTGATTTCACATCAGACAACTTCTTTCCTTCACTTCGCAGAAATGAGAATAACTTGTCTTTAAAGTCTTTACCCTCAGCTTCCTTCCTCCCTTTTCTAAAAATATGGACTGCCCATGGTCCCACATCTTCAAGTTCTCCTAATGTTTCGGGCAGCGCAACTTCAGTTAGGTCACTACTAGTCTGAACTATCATGACATCCTTGCCAGCTGATTGGTTAAAACACCGTTCAATCAGCATAACATTTCCCAAAACTTTTGCAGAACTCAGCACTCTGAGTAGCAGTTCATCAGGGCTTGGATTATCCACCCCACTCAGAACACAAGCATTATTTGTGGATAATGTCTTTGAATCACACCACACCTTAATCCCTGCAGTATCCTTAATAAAGTACCTTAATCACTTTCCCTGACACTAATTTGAACACACAAACCATTTAATCAATTCTAAAACAGTCACACAGCATCCGAGAAATCCCAAGACGATGGTCCCCACAAACGTAACCATCTCTCTGGGTTCGTATACAACGTCGGCTCGTTAGCTAACTCTGCCAACAGCCATGTGACTCAGCAGTGAGAAGGCCACCTTTCATAAACAATATATGTCTATTATCGTTATTATTTGGGATTCAGCCGAACAGGAATGCCACGACGTTCCAATAAAAGAAACCGCGATTTGAGTGAATGCTGTGTAAGTACTGCCCATACACAATTATCAGTCAGCAAGAAATAACAGATTGTACATAGGAATAAAATTATAAAGAAAGCATATTTACCAATTTCAGCTTTATCAAAAGAATGAAAAGAAAAGGATATAAGGGCCCATTACAGTTAAACCAGTCTAAATGTGCACATAAACATTGGAGCTCGTCTCTTCCAACTCCAGGTATAACCGTTACAGATGGTTTGACACCCATGGTCTGCATGAAAGCACACGCCATAGTCCGAACTTCCTTCGAAGTCCATCTTGAACAAACTGGCTTACTCTCAGTAGTATTGATGCTCCTCCTTGGAGCCATTGATCTGCACAAAGCACTTCTTGCAAAGGGGACTCTCTTTCCCACAACATTCTGCAGCATCTTCCCTTTTGTCCCGCTCCACAACTCCTGCAAGAAGACCCCAAACAGACTACTGTGCATCACTAATCTCTCTCCACCCCGCGGTCTCTAGAATCTTCTCCAAATTCTGATTGGTTGACACAATGTTCCTAAGTTGAATAGCAGGGCTCCTTTTCTTTAGCTGAAACCAAAACATTCTGCCAGCAGGACACACTGCTTTTGTAGAAATCTGCTAAAATGAAACACCTACAGCATAGCAGTAGAAATTTTAATCAGGGCATTACATATAGTTACAAAGTATCTACAATGCTTCCTTAGAATTACATACAGTTTTCGCACACCTAATTCTTCACACCCACACTCCAGACACCCAAAATGAATATTAATCAATATTGTCTGGTTTGCAATCAACTCCAGCCCACATCTCCAGGAAACTATTTGTTCAGGGCTGCATTTTAAATTCAATCTACAATCTACATTCATGTCTGAAAGTTGGTTGCTGGTGAAATTAATATTTGCTATATACCCTAACATGCCCTAATAGCCCTTCCTCTTGGCCCTCCTGGACAAAAATAAATTTGTTCCAGGAAAGGCCAAACTGTAAGGAAGATCTATTCAAATAAGGCAGCAAAACACTCTGTACTTCAGAACCCCTTCCCCGATTACCTATCATATCCCTATGTGCATCACAATGGATGATAGAGTACAATACTCTACAAGACATGCTAATGGATGATAGAGTACAATACTCTACAAGACTGTAAGCAAAGAATGTTCCAGAAATTTGACCAACAGTCTTTAAAATGCAGCTTCATCATTCATATGCCTGTTGCCTGCTTCCCTGCTGGCCAATTGCAGTTTGATCACATTCTTTATCTTCAGCCCTTCATTCTCTGATAGCTAGAACTCTGCAGTGGCTACCAGTGGTTACTCTCTGGTCAGTGGCACTTGTAAGGCTATGTATCAGGCTCGCAGGCCCTCTCATCAATGTACAGGCAGGGTTTGGGTGGTCTCTATTTGAATGCCTGCAAAGACCTCACCCCAGTGGTACCCCATTCCAGACTGTCCTTTTAATCACTGGTTCAACCACTGTAAGGTCCCAGCTTATTTGTACTCACTCCCCATTCAGGTTGTGGTTCAGCCTTCAGACACTGTGTGAAACTTATTTCCTTTCTCAGTCTGCCACGCCATTGAAATTGTGGAACCTGATGTCTCTCCTGTAACTTGAACCCCTTCCCATCTATTTTCCCCGAATATTTTTCTATACTGAGCTATACAACTAATCATCTGCCTTCAGCCAGCCACCTTCGTTACAGAGTACAGTTACTGTCACACTTTAACATGCTGTTCATGGCCTGCAGTCACGTTTTCTGGGTGTCCTCTGCCTTCACGTTTGTTGTGACTCTGTTTCCATCGGGTGTGGTCAGGTCTGATGCAGCCGGCTGGTGTTCATCACTTAGGCTCTCTGCAATAACATTTTTACTGGGCACATGCCATCTCTCGCTCTGTCTGTGTGGGTGACAAGAAGGTGAGTCAAATGCTTTAATCTGAGTCCAGTGTTTCCAGTGGATACATTGCTGAATCTGCACACAAACACAAGTGTCAGCTGTCAAAAGTACCATCTGCAGTCCTATCCATCCAGAAGCATACCTGTCGTTTCGGGCAACTCGCTCACCATGACTTGGTCACTAGCTTCTCTCTCTGATCCGCAATATGTCACGGCTGCCCTGCTCGATCCTTCAACATGTTACACTGGTTACAGTGGTCCTTCATATCTCCATGAAATCTTACTAAATTGGAAGTTGTACTTTCTTCCTGTACACTTATAATTTCTGTTGCTTCTTATTCTTCTGCTGCCCTCCTCACACTGATGTCTGCCCACTCGTTCCCGTTCTGCTCTTTACTATCCCCTTGCTGGTGAGCCTTTACTTCATTCACTGCTACCTCCTCAGGCAGCTGAACTACTTCTAACAGCTCCTGACTGTGCTTGGCTCCAACCCTTGACATGACTCCCACACATCACCATCTCTCTCCTCCCTGCTTGGGGCTGCTGTCTCTCTGAGGGCCATGTTAGCTGATTTGTGGATCACACATGTTCACTGTTCCTGTCTTGTCCTTGTTATTACTCCTTTTCATGAGACTATGATAGCACTTGCCTTGCTCAGTGTGTCTATCCCCAGGATGGTACCTTCTTTGTTTGGGTTCACCCAAAAATCTACAGGAAGCTGAACTCCCTCAGTCTCAAGAACCTGGGGCTGACTTCTCTCTGCCCTCGTTGTTTCACCTCCTGCACCGGTAATGTAAATTGCCTCTCCATTCTTGGGCAAGGGTAGATCAGTTACTGATACTGATGACCCCATGTCCACTAACATTTCACATTGCTGGCCCCCTAATAAACCTCTTGTGTACATCTGTGGATAACCACCACTGGCAACAGAGGTAGCCCTCAGCCATTTGTCTGACCATCATGTTGGAGGCTACGCAGACAGAATATAAGGTGTTGCTCCTGCAACCGGAGAGTGGCTTCATCCCGACAATAGAGGAGGCCGTGGATTAACATGTCAGAATAGGAATGGGAAATGGAATTAAAATGGGCGGTCAATGGGAAATCCTGCATTTTGTGTTGGACAGAGCAAAGGTTGCTCGGCAAAGCGATATCCCGATCTAAGTCACGTAGGGGAGGTACACCGATATACAGGAAGCCACATCGAGAGCACCAGCTAGAGTCGATGACCCCAACAGACTCGTAGGTTGAGTACCGTCACAGTTTGAGGCCCTGAATGGTACTGAGGGAGGAGGTGTAGCGCTTGTTCCACTTGCAAGGATAAATGCTAGGAGGGAGATCAGTGGGGAGGGATGATTGGACAAGGGAGCTGCGTAGGGAGCGATCCCCGTGGAAAGTGGAAAGTGGAGGGAGAAAGATGTACTTGGTGGTGGGATCCCATTGGAGATGGTGGAAATTACGGAGAATTATGTGCTGGATGCAGAGGATAGTGGGGTGGTAGGTGAGGACAAGAGGAACCCTATCCTTGGTGTAGTGAGGAAGAGGCTGGGGTGAGAGGACATCTGTGCAAATGGAAGAGATGCAGTTGAGGACAGAATTGATGGTGGAAGCCCCTTTCTTTGAAAAGACGGGACGCTCAGATGATCTGGAATGAAAAGCCTCATCCTGAGGGCAGATGCGGCGGAGGTGGAGGAACTGAGAGAAGGGGATGGCATTCATACAAGTGACAGGCTGTGAGAGTCAGTAAGTTTATAAAAAATATCAGTCGATTGACTTGTCTCCAGAGATGAAGAGAGAGATCAAGAAAGTGATCAAGAAAAGAGAGAGATCAAGTTGCTGAAAATGGATCAAGTAAAATTGAAGACAGGGTGGAAGTTAGAGACAAATTTGATGAAATAGACAAACCTAGCATGGATGCAGGAAGCAGCACCAATACAGTCATTGATGTAGCATAGGAAGAGTTGGAGGCCAATATAGATGAAGGTTTAGAACATGGACTGTACTACGGAGCTGATAAAAAATGGCAGGCATAGCTGAGTTCAGTGAAACCCTCTCTCACTGTCCCCCCTCTGTGATCTCTGCTGCTCTCCGACTCTTTGACCATGTGCTCACCCAGACCTGCCACCACAGCCACGTATCCTTCCTGGGGACCTGACTTCGCTGCCATCTTGTGCCACATGGCTTCCAGATCTGCTTTCAAGTTTCTCAGCGAATCTGGACACCTCCATACCAGTGACACTTACACTGGTTTCAGTGATCCCGAATGGATTCAACTGTCTCCACTTTAACACTCTTCTCCCCAATTCTAACATCACACCCTCTGAACACGCTGCTCTTGATTTTCTCCACAAAAATCCCAACTGCACGATCAAAGCCGTAGGTAACGGGGGTGCTTTAGTAATCTGGTGGACTGACCGCTACCTTGCTGAGGCCAAGAGGCAACTCTCAGACACCTCCACTTACTTATCCCTTGAACAGAACCCCACTAAGGAGCATCAGGCCATTGTCTCCTACACCATCACCAACCTTATTGACTCTGGAGATCTCCCATTCACGGGCATCAACCTCATAGCTCCCTTAGGCTTCAGTTCCTGTTTCTATTTCCTCACCAATTAACTTCCAGCTCTTTACTTCACCCCCTCTCTCGCTCACAGAGTCACCTATCACCAGCCGCCTTGTATTTCTTTCACCTCTCACCCACCTTCTTACTCCGAATTCTCCCATTCCTTCCCAGTCCTGAAGAATGGTCTCAGCCCAAAGCTTCGACTGTTTGCTCTTTTCCACAGATGCTGCTTGACCTGCTGAATTGCTCCAGCATTTTGTATGTGTTGCTTTGGGTTTCCAGTATCTTCAGAATATCTCTTGTTTCTGCTGCTTTAGTTTCCCTGAACAAGTATATATGAACCCTACCGGCATCCTAAATGGTCAGTAACCACCCATCACAACTGGTGGCCCTGTTTCACCAAATTAACACAAAAATGTTTGGTCTTTTACGTAAACACACATGCACATATACCTCACTACTTCTATTTCTACCAGTTCAGCTCTTCGCCGAGTTCAGAATACTTCGTGATCCTGTAGTCACCAACCTGAACAGAACCAAATGTGAGTGCTAATTTTAAAAATACTCACCCACTTAGACTGCTGAGATCGCTGGTCATGTGATGGGGTCACAAATGTATCCCGGATGAGCCCCCAATTGTTGTATCATGAACAAAGTCATCAGAGAGACACTGAAGCTGGTGGATATAGAAGTGTTTTATTCAACAAAAATGAGCAGTAGGCATCATGTTGAGACACTCGAGGATGAAGAGGCTCCCCGACTCAATACATTGTTTTATGCTAAAAATCAAAGGTAACAGCAGGACAATTTCTATAGTTACAATATATCTACCATGCTTCCTTTGTGTTACATATGGTTTTCACACGCCTCCTTCTATGCACCCACACACTCCAGACACCCAAAATGAACGTTAACTGGCATTGTCTGGTTTACAATCAACTCCAGTTCACAGCTCCAAGAAAACTGTTGTTCAGGGCTGCATCTTAAATTCAACCTACAATCAACGTTCATGTCTAAAGATTGGTTGCTGGTGAAGTTAATATTTGCTATATACCCTAACTCCAGAATATACCCTTATATTTTATAAAATGTAAAAGGAAGCTGCATTGTTTGACGAGTTTCCAGCCAATCTAATCTGGACTATTTTAACTATGATATCTGATAGGAAATAGCTTGTACAAACTGAATCCAAATTTGGCGGGGTGGGGAGAGGGCAGGAAGCCACTCACAACTTCCTTTTTAACTTACTCACTTTCTTAAATGTTAACATAAAAAGGTGAGTAGCTCAGAAGGTGTCACATACACACACTATGACTGCTTTTATTTTACAGCAGTGAACACTTTAAACATCTATACATCTTGAGTATAGGATATTTATATCTGTTATTAAGGACTTACATGATTCTTGCTTGGTGAATTTGTAAATAGTGGCCTCTACTAAATTCGGTTCTACAGAGAGACAAGTCTTGCTGATCTTATTGAATGCTGAGAAGTATTTATTACAAGTTATTGGCATCATCAGGCACACCACAATCATTATGCAGTTAAAGCGACATATACAAAATACTGAAGGAACTCAGTAGGCCAGGCAGCATCCATGGAAATTAATAAACAGTCAAAATTTTGGGCTGAAGCTCTTCTTCAGGACCGGGAAGGAAGGAGGAAGACACCAGAATAAAAAGGTGGGGGAGTGGGTGGGGAAGGAGGATAGCTAGAAGGTGATAGGTGAAGCCAGGTAGGAAAGATAAAAGGCTGGAGAAGAAGGAATCTGATAGGAGAGGAGAGCAGACAATAAGAGAAAGTGAAGGAGGAGGGGGCCCAGATGGAGGTGATAGGCAGGTGAGAAGAGGTAAGAGGCCAGATTGAAGAATAGAAGAAGAGGGGAGGGGGACGGAATTTTTTTACCAAAAGGAGAAATTGATTTTCATGCTATCAGGAGGCTACCCAAATGGAATATAAGGTGTTGTTCCTCTACCCTGATGGTGGCCTCATTTTGGCAAAAGAGGAGGCCTTGGACCAACGTGTCAGCTAAATGTGTTAAGTACAGAATTCCATAGGTTTGTAACTTGAAATAAGTTCTTTACACACTTAAGACTAATTTTAGAGCTGAAAAGTTCTGTAATGCCAACAAAATCTGCCACATGATGCCAAGATGGGACTCAGCAAATTACTGTACCATCATATTGTACCAGGATCATATACTTAACAGCTATTACTCTAATAACTGACAGTCAGGCATCTAAGGAATGTCACCAATGCAGAAACTCAAGTAAGTGCACTTACAGAGATTGAAAAGGAAAAGAAAAATGTATCAATTTGCAGGGTTTTGATATATGGGAGAAATAGGACACAACACTGTACTGAATGGCTTCCTTCTTTGCAGTATCAAGCACTGAGTAGGGACAGTCCGGCATTGCTTGTGAAAAATCATATCTCACAAATTTGATTGACTGGAGATCATGTCTCACAAATTTGATTGAGTGTTTTGAGTATGTGACTAAGAGAAATGACAAAGGCCAGGAAGTAGATATTGTTTATATGGACTAGAGCAAGGCTTTGGAGACAGTAGACTGGTCTGGAAAGATAAAGCACTTGGGATTCAGGATATGTTAGCAAATTAGACACAAAATTAGCTTGGTGGCAGGAGACAATGGGTGGCAGTGGAGGAGTGTTTTCAGACTGATGATCTGTAACCAATGTTTTCAGACTGATGATCTGTAACCAATCAGTGGTGAGCTACAGTGATTAATGCTGGGCTCTTTATTGGTAGCCATGTAGTATATTATACCTTCATGATTTGATAGAGAATAAAGCCGGCACGATTACAAAACTGGCAGATGCTGCTAAAATAAGTGGTATAGCGGACAGTGAAGAAGGTTTGTCTAAGGTTACAGCAGCATCTAGATCAATTGGGAAAGTGGGAAATGAAATGGCCAATGGAATTTAACACAGTTAAGTGAGAAGGGATGCATGTTAGTAAGTTAAACCAGACCAGGATATACAGAACGGATGGCAGAGCACTGGGGAATGTTGTTGAACAATGAGACTTCGGAGTACAAGAACATAGTTCCCTGGAAGTGGTGACTCATGTGGCTAGAGTGGTGAAGAATGCATATGGTATGCTTGTTTCCATTGGCCAAGGCATTGTGGGTAGGAATTGGGATGCTGTCTTACTATTGTTCAAATTATTGGGTTGGCCACTCTTGGAATATTGTGTTCAGTTCTGATCTCTATTGTAGAATGAAGTCAAAGAGCATGCAAAAATATTCGTAGAATGTTTCCTGGTCTGTTCCTGCTCCTGGAGAAAAGGAGGTTAAGGGATGATAGGGATCTATAATGTTACGAGGGGCATAGATAGGGTAGATTATCACAGTTTTTGTCCCAAGTCAGGGGAGTCTAAAACTAGAAGGAAGAAGAGGGGAAAGATTTAAAGAGGATCCAAGGGGCAAGTTTTCATACAGACATTGGTAAGAATATGGAACAAGCTGCCAAAGGAGGTGGTAGAGATGGGTAAAATCACAATGTTTAAAACACTGCACAGTGCATTTAAATTGGTACATGAATAGGAAAGGTAGGATTACTGCAGAAGGCACCTTGGTTAGCATGGACAGCTTGGGCTGAAAGTCCTGTTTTTGAGCTGTATATTTATGTATCTGTGACAGTAGACATTCCAGAACTTTAAGAATTACCAGACTGTGGGTACTAACAATCAAAGAGGAACAGAATGTAACTGACTGAAGAGCCCTGATAATAATAATAGCTTCTTTACTAGCAAAAGAAAGCTACAGATTCACTGATGCCATAGTCTGAAAATTGAATTTCAAGAGAATTTAAAGATACTTTTGCCTTGTGTTACTCAGACAGTATTGCAAAATTTCAAAAAGTACTTTAGCTGCAAAGTCTTCCGAAGTGCAGAGTTTTAGTTTTAACATGAACTCATTCATAGGATCTCATTCCTGGCAGGTTTGTCATTTATTGAGAGACTAGTTAAGAGTTAACCATATTGGTTTTTCTGAAGTCACACATTGCTCAGACCTAATAAGGACTGAAGATTTCATTCCCCGACTATAAGTGAAACAGAGGTATTTTTTACAACAACTCCATTATTCCAGATTTGTGTAATTTCCCTCACTGCCAGAGTGGGTTTCACCAGAATCAATGGTTTATTCTTGGATATACTAATCTGGCCACTTAACCACTCTGATACAGTGCCACTGTGCAAGTCAATTCACAAATACTGTAAGTAATTTTTTCAGCTTGATGGTATATTATGATACAAGAATGAAAATATGCATCTGCTGAAGTCTCATGGAAAATGTTGATGGATTTTGCTTTGCCTCAGAGCTAGAATACATAAATTATCTTTAATCATTATTTGCCTCTGCACATCCCACCTAAGTATATACAATCTTTTCCTAGCTTTTAAAGTTACATCTGAAAGACATGCAAAAATTTTCAACTAGAAAGGAGAAGTTTCTTAACAATATAAAACACAAATACATAAGAAATCGAAACAGGACTAGGTCACTCAGCCACTCTCAGGCATATCTATGGGCTCCTTTAATATCTAATAATCCATCAAGCTCTATCTTGAAGATACTACGTGACTGAGTATCTGCAGCCCCCTTGACTATGTAGGCTGCTGCCCATGTATAGAGTTCCAAAGATTCATTACCTCCATCCTGAATGACTAATCCCTTTATTTGTGGCAGAGAGGTTCTACAAACCCCAGCCTAGAAAATATTAACTCCGCATTTACCCTGTAAATCCCTTGTATTGTGTAGGCTTTTTCAGAAATGGATATTCACTTTGATATAAACCAGGAGTCCCCAACCTGGGACCCACAGACCCTTTGCTTAATGGGATTGGTCCATGGCATGAAAAAGATTGGCAACCCTTGATATAACCCTATGTCTTTAAATCATTAGGAGAAATATAGTATTCACCTATTTGGTAATTTGGTATTGGCAGACAACAAAAACATTTTTTTGGAGGTCCTACTTATACATTAACATCAAGGTTTGTGTTGCCATGATGATAAGGTTTAAGCAATTAGTCTGCAGATCATGCGCTTGCTGTGGTGAAAGTCATGCACGGAGGAACTCCTGTTACTGGAGGTGTGCAGGCTTTGGTTGTCAATGTGCAGAGGAGCATTGAGAGCTATCAGTTCGTGTTAGAGAGCTGGGTGAAATAAAGAAAGGCTTTTGCTATTAGAGATTAACTGGAATTTACAGGAAAATCCCAAAAGGAGTTTACAGTAAGCAGAAGCATGTGGAGAGAAAGCAAGGAGATCTGAAATACACTGACAATCATTAAGATCTCTGTGTATTGTAATCCAGAGTCACAGTGTAAGACATAAATACAAGAGATTCTGCTGATGCTGGAAATTTTGAGCAATGTCACAAGATGCTGGAGGAGTGCAGGAAGTCAGTCAGCACCTATGGAGAGAGAATAAACAGTTGATCTTTCAACAGGAAGGTGGGGGGAGGGAAAGGGTACAAGCTGAGGTGGGACCATGTGAGTGGGAAGGCAGGTAGGTGGGGGAGGGGGGGAAGAAGTAAGAAGCTAGGAGGGGATAGGTGGACGAGTTAAGGAGCTGTAGAACAAGGGGTCTAATAGGAGAGGACAGTGGACCATGTGAGAAAGGGAGGAGAGGAACAAGAGCGATGTGATAGACAGGTGAGGAGAAGAGAAGTGCTGAGAGGGTAACAAGGATGAGCAATGTATAAAAATGGGAGGAAGGGGGTAGAAATTGGTGGAAGTTAGAGAAATCAATTTTCAGGCCATCAATTTGGAGGCTACTCAAATGTAGTAAGAGGTGTTGCTCCTCCAGTATGAGTTTGGCCTTATCTTGGTCATGGACAAGACCTGTCAGAATGGGAATGTGAAGTTGAATTGAAATGGATAGCCAGTAGGAGATACTAACTTTTGCAGTGGACAGAGCAAAGCGGCTCGACAAAGTCGTTCCCCAATCTGCGTCAGGTCTCACTGATATAGAGGGGGCCTGACAGGGAGCACCGATTACAATAGATGACCACAACAGACTTACAAGTGAAATGTCGCCTCACCTGGGAGGGCTGTTTGAGGCCTTGAATAGTGGTGAGAAATGAGGCGTAGGGGCTGGTGTAGCACTTGCCCTGCTCGCAGGGATAAGTGTCAGGAAGAAGATCAATAGGGAAGGACGAATGGACAAGGGAGACACTTAAAGAGCAATCCCTAAGAAAAGCAGAGAGGGTTGGTGGGAAGAGAGGAAAGGGGAGCAAGAGGAGGGGCTACTACAGCAAGACCAAAGGTCCTTTGATCAAACTCATCTTTGCAAACCATGGTGCCCACCAAGGTTGTCCCATTTGCTCATGTTTTGCCCATTTTCCTCTAAACCTCCTCCTATCCATGTAGGCATACAAATGTCTTTTAAAGTATTTATTGACAGCACACCATTAGTTGAAATTGAGGTGGGACACCTAAGATTCTCTTAATAAAATAAGTAAATTTCAGAAGAAATTTAGTGACTGGATGAAGATTATAAATAAACTGTGTATAAAGGCGGGCTCACTGATTAAGAGCCATGTAATCACCGTCTGATTGACTAAGAAATTACCCAATAATCTTAACTCTATAGCTAATTCAGCTTTAGTAACATTGGCCTAGAAATTTAATTAAGCGTGTATGTTTCTAATGTGTTACAGGATTAAGTTGCTGAACCTAATCAGCAATACATAGCCTGTGTACCCCACACCATGGCAATGGATATCATGCTCCCACGTATGTAATGTACTTACTTACTGCCCACTATGCCACTGGCGTTTAGGGCAGCAATGAAGACCCTCCATCCCTGGCAGTGTTCAGGGCTTCCTTCATTGTGTTGGTAGCTTGGTTTTCACTACTGTCAGTCATGCAAGTCCCAGGTGGAGACTCTGGAATACTGTCGCATTCAGATATAGAGGGTTTCTTCATTGCTGTTTCTATAATAATTTTGTTTCACCAATCAGGATTATTCACCCTGAGCTGAACCACCCAACCTGGAGGACCGATGAACCAGTCTTAGTCTGGCCTCTGCCCTTTGACCTGTTTGGCATGGGTGACCCTACCAAGAGTTAAAGCATAAAACCCTGACTCCAGCCAACATAGCTCTCTGGGTCATTGAGGTACACTAGCCTCCAAACCATGGCAAGGTGTGGTCCTCTTGGAGGATGTACATGAAGTTCTCCATCATCAGTGACCCAACCCAGTACATGCTCTGTTTTCACTGCTGCCATCAGGAAGAAGGTACAAGAGCCTCAGGACTTGCACCAAGTTCATGAGCAGCTACTACCCCTCAACCGCCTTGAACCAAAGGGGATAACTTCACCTATTCATTCATTGAAATGTTCCCACAACCAATGGACTCACTTTCAAAGACCCTTTATTGTTTATTTATTTATTATTATTATAGTTTCTCTGTTTTGCATTTGCACAGTTTGTTGTTCTCTGCACTCTAGATGAATGCCCTGGTTAGGTGGTCATTCATTGATTCTGTTGTGGTTATTATTCTATAGATTTATTGAGTATACCCACAAGAAAATCAATCTCATTGTTGTACATGGTGACGTATATGTACTTTGATAATAAAAATTACTTTTAACTTCGAATTCTGCACAAAAGACGCTGAGCACATCAGTAATAATACAACATATTTTTGCTGCGGTTGCTTCCACATTGGACCACAGATAGGTTACATAGAAATGGTGAAAGCCACAAACAAGAAAACATATCCTGACAGAAGAAATCAGGGCCTCTTGTGCGTAATCAAAGGCATACATCTTACCAGGTTAGGTGTCTGTTACAGAAGGCATCAATAGGCTCGGTGTAGGTGTACTGATGGACTGGCTCTCTGATTTCCTTTCCAAAATGAAGCCCTTTCTCTTTTTCATTTGTGGGCAGAGATTAGCCTCATGTGGTTCAAATCATTGCTCGAGAGGCTGGGCTCCTATCTGCTATCAGCCTCAGAACTCTTCCACAACAGTTCACCTCGAGCAGCCTACGAGCAGTAGTTGCAATTGACCACGGTCATCTTAAGAGTTCCGCACATGAGCACAGGTTTCTTCAAGGCCCACGCACTATTTGTAAAGTGTGGTTAACATATGGAACCACCCGAAAAATTGCTATTTGCACTGCTTACACGCGTATGCTTTGCAGATGATACTGGTTAAATTATTTTATAACCCAGCTAAAAACAATGGCGTGCTGTCAGTATGTGCTTTGTGCTAAAAAACATAATGCACTTTGTGCATCAGAATATTTCAAATGTCCTTGCTTCCTCTCCTTGTTGTGTGATCATTTCACCTTAGAGTGTTGAAGCAAGCAGATGTGATGCCACCTCAGCATATTTATTTAAACAAACTTGAATTTCTAGGCTAAAGCCTTTTGAAAAGTACAAATCAGGAGTTTAGTAAGGAAATAGTAAGGATAATGAAATAATAGATTTGAAATGGTGCAACTCAGGACAAAAACCTTTCGATGTTCATCATCATGAGAATGAGGGGAAAAAGGCATAACCTCCAGCCCCACACCTACTGCATCAGAGCTTCACTTCCCTTCACTGTCCATGATATTCCAGGTACTGCTGCACATGAATTTGAGTGTTTGGCATTCATTGTCATGAAATAACTGGCAAATTGCTGCCCCAACAATAATTTCAACACGAAGTTTAGCTTTACACGCACAAAGCAGGTGAGTTATATATATGACGATGGCCCAGTTTATAAAAAGTTTTGTAAATAAAATTGAATTACCTAAGCAAATTGGAGTGACGTTAGAGATCCTTAAAGTTTTCAGATATTTTAAATTAGTTTATGAAAATTTATGTAATAAATATTTCAGAATCATTGATCCTGACCTATATAGAGAGGTGGTGGTGCGTATAGAAGGCAGAAGATTGCTGAAGAAGCTGGCAATGTGATGGACACAGGGACCCTGCCAATCTTAAGGATTTGTATTTTGTATTTTGTATTTTGTTTGCTATTGTTCCTGTCCAGGAGAAACCAAATGTAGAGCCAGTCCAATGGCTGTGGGGCTCCTCTATCAGCACCTCCGCTCCATCCGCCACAACAGACAGGATCTCCCAGTAGCCACCCACTTCAACTCTGCTTCCCATTCCCATTCAGATATGTCCATACATGGCCTCCTCTACTGCCATGATGAGGCTAAACTCAGGTTGGAGGAGCAACACCTCATATACCGTTTAGGTAGTCTCCAGCCCCTTGGTATGAACATAGAATTCTCCAACTTCCGGTAATTCCCTCCCCCTCCCTTCCTCTACCCCTATGTCACTCTGCCCCCTCCCCCAGTTGCCTATCACTTCCCTCAAGGTTCCGCCTCCTTCTACTACCCATTGTGTTTTCCCCTATTCTTTCTTCACCTTTCCTGCCTATCTCCTCCCTGCCTCCCTTCCCCCACCCCTTTATCTTTCCCCTTACTGGTTTTTCACCTGGAACCTACCAGCCTTCTCCTTCCCACCCTCCCTCCACCTTCTCTATAGGGCCTCTGCCCCTTCCCTCTTCAGTCCTGACAAAGGGTTCCGGCCCGAAACGTTGACTGATCGTTTCCACGGATGCTGCCTGACTTGCTGAGTTCCTCCAGCGTGTTGTGAGTGTTGCTTTGACCCCAGCATCTGCAGAGTATTTTGTGTTTCCATCAGCAGATCACAGCCAATGATCCTCAGGTCAGGGCAGATAAGTGACTGGGGCTGTGGGTAGAGGATGCAAGTAGTCGGGTCTGGAAAGTCTTATGGATCTCTATAGGTTCCTACTCTTCCAAGCCCACTGAGAGTGTTTAATAGAGCAACTTGGCCCTGACTCCTTTTCACACCCAAATTTCCCAAATAACAGAGACTCATAAAGAAGGTGCTGACTTATTGGACTCACATAAATGAGGGAGTAGTTTGTGCAAAACACCTTTCTCTATCAATAAATATCTAAAACATATATGTAAAGTATGAACGATAGCATGTATGTTTGTCCCAAAGATGTGCCTTTTTCATCCTGCAGTTGCTCAGCCAGAAAATGTTGTTGTCATATGTCTTCTATATTTGCCTTTTCATTGGTCCACTTAACAAAAAGATGGATGCCAGAAGTGATAGGATGATCCACAGCTGATGTCATCTCACAGGCTACTCACAACAACCCTGGAACATCTGGGCAGCAAAGGTACATACACTAGGATGCTCCTTATCGATTATAGCTCAGCATTTAATACCATCATTCCCTCAAAACTAATCAATAATTTCCAAGACCTTGGCCTCAATACCTCCCTGTTTAACTGGTTACAATTGGATTCTTGGACTTCCTCGCTTGTAGATCCCAGTCAGTTCAGATTGGCACCTCCTCCACGCTCTCCAACAGCACAGGAGCATCATAGGGCTGTGTGCTTAGCCCCCGCTCTACTTGTTTTACACCTATGACTGTACGGCTAGGCACAGCTCCAACACCATGTTCCAGTTTGCTGATGACACGACTGTTGTGGACTGTATCAAAGGTGGTGAATCAGCATACAGGAGGGAGATTGAAAATTTAGCTGAGTGGTGTTATAACAACGACCTCTCACTCATTGTCAGTGAGGCCAAGGAACTGATTGTAGACCTCAAGAGAGGGAAACCAGAGGTCCATGAGCCAGTCCTCATTGGAGGATCAGAGGTAGAGACGGTTAGCAATTTTGAATTCCTGTGTGACACAATTTCAGAGGACCTGTCCTGGACCCAGCATGTAAATGTAATTACGAAGAAACTACAGCAGTGCCTCTACTTCCTGATGAGGCTGTGGAGATTCAGCATGTCATCAAAAACTCTGACAAACTTCTATAGATGTGTGCTGGAGGTTATGTTGACTGGTTGCATCATGGCCTGGTATGGAAACACCAATGACTTTGAGTAGAAAATCCTACAAAAGGCAGTGGATTTTTCCTAGTACCTCACAGGTAAATCCCTCCCAACCATTGAGCACATCTACATGAAATGCTGTCATAGGAAAGCAGCATCCATTATCAGAGATCCTTGCTACCCAGGCCGTGCCCTTTCCTCACTGCTGCCATCAGGTAGAAGGTACAAGAGCCTCAGGACTCACACCATCAGGTTCAAGAACAGTTACTACCCCTCAACCAACAGGCTCTTGAACAAAAGGGGATAACTATACTCACTTGCCCCGCAGCCAATGATCTCATTTTAAGGACTCTTTATCTTGTTATTTCATTTTCTTGTTATTTATTGCTATTTATTTATATTTGCATTTGCAGTTTGTTGTCTTCTGGTTGATCTTTCATTTATCCTGCTATAGTTATTATTCTATAGATTTACTGAGTATGTCCACAATAAATGAATCTCAGGGTTGTTTGTGGTGACACAAATGTACTCTGCTAATAAAATTTAATAAAACTTAATAATAAAATTTAATAAAACTTTGACAGGAGTGCACCAAAAACCCAATGATCAGACATCGTGGATGCCATTGGCACCCTGGAGGTTATTGAAATCATGTTCCTTAATAGAATTCAGCCTTCCTCCCCTGTTGTCTCCAAACCCATAGAAGTCAGAGGCTTTCTAAAGGAACATTAGACCTGAACTGAGGCTGCCTGGATTCAGTACTCCGAGGCCCTGGTGTACTTTACTAGTGTTATAGTAGAGGACGTTACCCAAAGAGTTCTGTCTTGTATTTCTAGTTCAAAGACAACTCTAAGAGCTTATCTCACCAGTATAACAACCGATAATCCAAAAGTGTATTTCTTCAAAGAAACTTCGTGTTGTTCAATTGTGATATGATTTATAATCATCAGAAGAGAGCTGTACAGGATTACATTTGTGCATTAAGACTTGAGAAAGGTGTAATTATAAGGAGTCATAGAGAACTACAGTACAGAAACAGATTCTTAAACCCTCTGAGTTTATACCGACCATCAAGCACCCATTTACGCTAATCCTGCATTAACCCACTTTCCTTTCATTCTCCCACCTACCCCATGATTCTACCATTTATCTACACAGTCAAGGAAATTTGTGCTGGTGAATTTACCTACCGACCTGCAAGACTTTGCAATGTGTCATAGAGTCATAGAAAAGAAACACAGAAACAGGCCTTTTGGCCCATCTGTTTTATTTATTTATCTATCTATTATGTATTTATGTATTTATTCATTTATTGATTGACTGAGATACAGTGTGGAATAGGCCCTTCCAGCCCCTTGAGCCATGCTGCCCAGCAACCACTGACTTAACCCTTTCCTAATCATAGGACAATTTACAATGACCAATTAACCTACCTACCAGTAGGTCTTTTAGACTGTGGGAAGAGACCGGAGCAACCGGAGAAAACCTACACAGTCATGGGGAGAACGTACAACCTCCCTATATGCAGCAGTGGAAAATGAACCCGGGACACCTGTACTGTAAAGTGTCGTGTTAACCACAACGTTACCATGCTGCCCTATTTAAACTGCCTAGTACTATCGACCTGCACCCAGACCATAGCCCTCCAGACACCTGCCATCCACGAACCTATCCAAACTTCTCTTAAATGTTGAAATGGAGCTTGCATGCACCACTTGCTCCGTGGCCATGGTTGGGAACCAGAGCAGCCAAAGGAAATATCTTTGGGATATGGGAAGAAACCCGGGATAAAACTCATGCATGCATGAGGAGAGCACGCAAACTTCATACAGACAGCGCCCAAAGTCAGGATTGAACCCAAGTCTCCGGGTCTGAGAAGCAGCAGCTCTACTAGATGTGTCACTGCTCCACTCACGGAACAATCTGGAACAGTAGAAAGAAATGATAAATAATACAAAATAAATGAAAAGCAAAGCAAAGACTGAAATTTAAATGCTGACACTATTTTCTTGGATTCTTAAGTAAAGAGGACTGAGAAGCTTTTATGTTGTAATAATAATAAAATATCAAAAATAAAATATTTTAGTGCAATAAATTACGCTTATCTTATAAACTGGGAAAGGCAATATAACACTCAAAACCTTACAGAACGTTTTTCTGCAGAACCATGCACATTTATCCACAGAAATTTTAATAACGAGATTATTAAGTTTTAAAATGAGGTTATTGAGTCACAAAAAATCCACAATGTGGGGACTAACACTGTGAGATCAATCCTGTTCCAATGCAAATTAGAAAGCACAAGATAATAACAGGAAACGTTGACACAAGAAAGATATCTACAGCTAAAAACGTCAACTGAAGTTTTATATCTTCTTCCTGTTCTATTTAAAAGTGAGCTCAAATAGAAACCCAGCAAAACATGCACAATAACTGGGCAGAGGGGAATTCCACCACTGAGTCTAAAGTTCCTCCCTCCCCCCCAGCAGATTAACAATAATTAACTGGAATTGCTCATTTTAGTCAAGTTCAAAGTGAAATTAAGAACATATCAATCACACCTTAAAACAAGTGGTAACCCAACCTCAATGACTCAACTTTTTCTGATTAAGCTGCTTATTTTGGCAGCTCAGCTAAGTAAAGTAGTAAGTGGGTTACTCTACTGTGCATATTTTCCACCCCCAAAAAAAGGTCTGTGAATACTCCTCCTCCTCCTCCTCCATCAGCTAGCTATTTACTGTTTAAAACAATATTTTTCCCATTATGCAGAGAGCTTCAGCACTAATGTGAAAAAATGTTTCGTTTAATCTAAAGAGCCTCCCCAATTCTTACAATGGCTGGTAAATCGGGCCAAAATTTTGCAATAACTTGCTTTGGTTTTCCAGATGCTAAATAAAGGACTTCTCAGTCACACCCAAGGTAATTCGCAGAAATGTGAAGAACAGTACCTTCCAGTAAACTGAAGTTAATTGATTCCTGCAAAGGGACGTTAAACAGTTGTTCTGCAGCAGCCTTTGAACAATTTGCTTCAGACCGTAGTGACAGGACATTTGCTTGCACAGGACGTCCAAAGGGCCGTGAGCTACTGAATAAACCAAACACACTCAGAATTTTTTTTCCATGTGCTTTATGTTATGATGCAAGATGAAAGGGAGTTAGGCAAGACTGGGATTGGAGCTGAATCCTAGGGTTTCAGTGCAGTGACCTACAGAGCCATTGGGGGATGAGGAGAAGTGAGAGGAGTCAGTGAACAGGGACGTTGGGTTGAAGATTGGCACTGGGGCCAGGAGGAGGGTCAGCTACTTAGGACAGGTGGAAGACATGGGCTGGGGAGCAAGATTGTTAGAGACATGCAATAAGATCAGTACTTGGGTCAACAAGTATCGGCACCCAATTGCCCACCATTGAGAACATCTACCATAAACGCTGCCTGGGCAGGGGGAAAAGCATTATCAGGGATGCATCTCACCCTAACCATGGACTTTTTACTCTCCTCCCATCCGGTAGGCGCTGCAGGAGCCTCCGCTCCCACACCAGCAGACACAGGAAGAGCTTCTTCCCTGAGGCTGTGACACTGCTGAACCTGTCATCTCAGTGCTAAGCAGTATTGCATCTGTATTATACTGTCTCAGTACTTTTATATTTGTGTGCTGTAGCACTTTTTTATTCGCAGTTATTTTGTAAATAACACTATTCTTTGCATTTCTGGTCAGCTGCTAAATGCATTTCATTGGCTTTGTATCTGTACTCGGCACAATGACAATAAAGTTGAGTCTAATCTAATCTAATCTAATTGATGGGCATGAGAAGGGAGTGTGTGGATAAGATAGAAGAGCAGATTGAGAGCCAGCTATCTATTTTACTTAAAGGGATCCCACCTGAATTCCATTCCCAGTGCCAGCTAGGGATGTACTCAAGCAATGAAATCTATGAAGGTCTGCATGAGTGGCCTATTGGTCCTTGTAGACAAACAATTATGAATGAAGGGCATACTATTGAAGGACATCCCACGTGTCCAGAGTTTATCGGAATACGGGAGGAAAATGGTGATTGTCATGTAATTCCCAGTATTTCCGTAGTTTATCATTGCATTTGATTTTTCATTGAAAATGGAACTGATTAATGTAGCAGACAAAAATGTGGCACAATTCATTTTAGGCACAAATTTTGTCCTCTCTGAGGAAAATTTTCAGCATGATAATTTGTTCATTATTGAGAATAAAATGTGTTATCATTTGCTTTCTTTTAAGTGAGCTAAATTCATACCATTCCTAAGACTAACAATTAATAGGATAATATATAGGTAACACCTAAAGAAAACAAAATAGAATTTGACTTTTACTTGAAAAGTGAGAAACTGAAATCTGAATCTGATATCATAAACCAAAATAAACACAATCACAAAAGTTTGAAGGCAGAATTGGCTAAAGTTTATGAGGAGAATTGATTAAAAAGTAAAGCAGTCAATAAACAACATCAGATATTTAAAGAGATGTACAGTATAATGATATATATATATTCTACTGAAAAATACATACCTATTCTATGAAAAGTATCATCCAAAACATGGCTAATTAAGTTTGTTATCAAATTGAAGGATTTCCCAGAAAATCTTTAGAGCATATGAAAGGACAGAAAATGTAATAAAGTGGAAAGAATCAGAGGGATCAGAAGTGGAGAGAGTGAGCAGCTTCAAGTTCCTGGGTGTCAAGATCTCTGAGGATCTAACCTTGTCCCAACATATTGATGTAACATAAAGGCAAGACAGCGGCTATACTTTATTAGAAGTTTCAAGCGATTTGGCATGTCAACAAATACACTCGGAAACTTCTATAGTTGGACCGTGGAGAGCATTCTGACAGGCTGCATCACTGTCTGGTATGGAGGGGCTAATGTACAGGACCAAAAGAAGCTGCAGAAGGTTGTAAATCTAGTCAACTCCATCTTGGGCACTAGCCTACAAAGTACACAGGACATCTTTAGGGAGCGGTGTCTCAGAAAGGCTGCATCCATTTTTAAAGACCTCCAGCACCCAGGGCATGCCCTTTTCTCACTGTTACCATCAGGTAGGAGATACAGAAGCCTGAAGGCACACACTCAGTGATTCAGGAACAGCTTCTTCCCCTCTGCCATCTGATTCCTAAATGGACTTTGAAGCTTTGGACACTGCCTCACTTTTTTAATATACAGTATTTTTGTTTTTGCACATTTTTTAATAATCTATTCAATATATGTAATTGATTTACTTGTTTATTTATTATTATGTTTTATTTTATTTATTATTTATCTTTCTCTCTCTGCTAGATTATGTATTGCATTGAACTGCGGCTGCTAAGTTAACAAATTTCATGTCACATTCTAGTGATAATAAACCTGATTCTGATTCTGATTATAGGAATTATAAAAGAAGATAGTTAGTGCCTTACAAAAATCGATAAAGGCATTGAGTAATTAAGATAACTGTAGGTCATTCAGAAGATAAGAATGGGAAATTAATAATGGGACTTTGAACTAATGTTTTGTATCTATCTAAATGATAGAAAGGTCAGAAGCATCCCAGAAATAGATAAAACTGAGGAGCAAAGTGGGAGGTAGGAACTTTAAAAAGTGACTTTCATTGGGGAAGCAGTATTAGAAAAAAACAATAGGACCACAGGCTGACAGATCCCCTGGGCAACATGATTTTGTGTCTTAATAAGTGGCTACCAAAATTGTGTGGTATTGGCTATAATCTTCCAAGATACCTCATATTCTGGGAGATTCCAATTGTTGGGCACATGACAAATGTACCATTTCAGTTCTAGAAAGGTGAGAGATTGAAAGCCTAAAGTTTGTCATTCGGAAAATGGTGGAATTCAATATTCAGGAAATAGTAACAACATATCTTAAAATTGTAATATAATTGTTTAATGATAGGGATATTGTGCTTGACGGATAGATAGTATATGATTTCTTTGAGAACATGATGAACAGGTTGGATAATGGGAACTTGTAGAAGTAGTTTATCTGGATTTTCTGAAGGCAAGTGCCACATAAGGTTTTCTGCAGGCTTAAGATAAGAGCTCAGGCAATGGGAGTCAATAACTTTTACTTTCTTGTTTCCTGATGTAATTATTTTGTCACATTGTTGCTGTGTTGATGGAGAGAAATCCCCATTATTTATTTGTCTTTATTAAAATATTTTTTCAATCTTCCACAATAAGCATTAATTAAATTGTAGGTTTACTAAGTTGGGTAAGTGGCTGAGTGAACGTCTTCTGCATAATGTCAATTTGATCAAACACCTTCAGCAGTCTCCATTATATCAAAATCGTTGGATCACTCCATTATCTTCCAGCCCTCAGATTCAAGCTGGAAAGTACCTTTCTTTCTTGATGATAACATCTGAACAACAGTGACAAATAACTGGGTCCAGGTGTCAATTTTAACTGATGTTATGATAATACACAACACCATCTTCATCAGGGATGAATCTTCATTCCTGATCAGCCCTTATGAAGATGGTGGGGTCTGTCATTAAAACGTCAGTTAAAATTGACACCTGGACCAGTCTGGAAGCCCAAGAAGAGTTTATGTATCATATAACCCGGGAATGCACGAGATCCTTTTTCAGTAACAAACAATTTACAACACTACACTGGTGGAAAGGTAGGAGAAGCTAATTCCAGTTGAAACAAATAATTACAAAAGTGACCCAAACATTAACTTATTTTTGTTTCAATTCTGTGCTATCAACAAAGTCGGCCAAATTGTATTTTCTTTAGGATGATCCAGCTAAACTTATGCAGTTTGATCATCAATCTAGCTGCATTGACTGCATTGGAGATAGCTGCAATGCATCTAAACATCGTGATCCAGACTGCGTACATCAGAGTCTGCACACCATACAATACAATCTTGATCCTGCACAATAACATGGTCCTGTCATCTATTATTGTCTGCTCCCCATGGCTATAATAGTAGCATCTGCACACCATGGTCTTACAATGCATGGTCATGTCTAAACACTGTGGTTCTTCTGATGGAATCTATACACAATCTTCCTGACAATGAATAAAATCTGCACAGTGATCCTGAAACTATAGTGTATACCATTACTCTGCATACCATGATTCCATACACCATGTTGATAACAACCATGACTCCAATAATGTATAGCATCCATGAACCCTATAGTATACAGTCCTATCAGTACACCATCATTGATATATAACAAAACCCCAAAATGCTGAAAGCACTTTTCATCATTGACCTGAAATGTTAATTCTGTTTTTCTCTCCACAGATGCTGTTTGACTTGCTGAGTGTTTCTGTCATATTCCGTCTTTAATTCACATTTCGAGTATTTGCAGTTTTTTGATTTCCAATGATGTGTCTATGCTCCACAGTTCACTATGATCCCAGATTTTCTCATGATATCTCTACACCATGGTAAATTGATTTACTATTGTCATATGCACCAAGATACAGAAAAAGGCAAGCTTTTCATGCCATACATAGAGATATTTTAGTACATTGAGGAAAACAATAACCGAATGCAGAATTCAGTGATACAGTTACAGAGAAAGTGCAAAGCAGACTGATAGGTCCTAGGCCAAACCCAGATAGGTTGTGATGTCAAGAGTCCATCTTACCCTACTAGCAGACTGTTCAGTTAACAGGGCCTAATAATTTCTAATTTTAATGTCCAGTAGTGACTGGCAGGGACATGAGGATTAGTTGGGATTAGTTTCCAGCACTTGTGAGCTAGAAGAGTTCCCAGTTCTACAGCATAACAACATCCCACCTGTCCCAACATGGGCTCAGATTAATCAACTCCACGACGATAGTAGTTAATCTGCTCACCCCCACTTCCAGGGGTGGAATCCCCCATCCCAGCTCCACTAAGCATCAGAAATCCTTTCTTGCTTTTGGCAAACAGCACCAGATTTTTTCCTGCCTGACTCGAAGCCATCTGAGCTGACTGACAAACAATGCACAATATGTTTGTAGTTTGCAGGAAAACCTAAACTTACAGCTCCCATCAAAAACTCATGTGTATACAAAATCGGCCCAGTGCATAAACAGGAAGTGCTTGCTGCCACAGTGGATCTACAGTAGCGCCTAAAAGAAATTCTGTGAGGAATTTCTCCTGGTCAGTGAGATCTTAGGCCATAAGATATAGGAGCAGAATTAGGCCACTTGGCCCATGGCTGATTTATTATCCCCTTCAGCCTATTCTCCTGCCTTCTCCCTTTGATGACCTGAGCAAGCAAGAACCTCCACTTTGAATATATCCAATAACTTGGTCTCCACATTTGTCTGCAGCAATGAATTCTACAGATTCATCACCCTCTGGCTAAAGAAATTCCTCCTCATCTCTGTTCTAAATGGACGTCCCTCTGAGGTATGCCGTCCAGTCCTAGACTCCCCCACTGTAGGAAACATCTCCTCCAAATCTGCTCTGTCTAGGCCCTTCAATATTTGATAGGTTTCAGTGAGATCCCACCCCCCATCATTCTTCTAAACTCCAGCGTGCAGGCCTAAAAGCATCAAACGCTCTTCATACATTAACCCTTTCATTCCTGGATTAATTCTCGTGAACCTCCCCTGTATCTTCTCCGATGGCAGCTCATTTTTCCTTAGATAAGGGGCCCAAAACTCCTCACAGTCCTCCAAGTGCGGTCTGGCCAATGCCTTAAAAAGCCTCAGCATTACATCGTTACTTTTTATATTCTAGTCCTCTCAAAATGAATAACCAAATTGTGTTTGCCTTTCTTACCACCGACTCGACCTGCAAGTTAACCTTTAGGAGTCTTGCACAAGGACTCCCAAATCCCTCGACACCTCTGATTTTTTAGTTTTCTCCCCATTTAGAAAATAGTGGACACCTGCAAGAAAATGAATTTCAAAGCAGAATATAGCAACGTACTGTATAGATACTTGGATGATAAATTAACTTTGAACTTTGAACAATATTGCTAGCCCAGTTTATGTTGTTTTAATATATGCTGTTGTGCCTGGAGACATAGGAGAGGAAAAGAAAATATGCTAAATTATCTGAATGCAATCTTTAAAGCGTAATGGGGGATTTCTACTTCCCCTATTAAAGTTTGCCTGATAAATAAATCCTGAACCCAGTTACACTACCAGTCACAAATGGTTAGGTTACAAATGAACAAATTGGGAAATCCTATTTGTCTTGCTTTGCATCTCAACACGAACCTCGCAAGTATTTCCCCATTTTCCAATTTATGCATTTGTCTCATTGTACTGCCTCATTGAGACTAAATAATTCTTTTTTAAATGTAAGAAACACTGAGCTTTCTGCCTTCTGGTTTTGATTCCTCCACACCCCACCCCCAGCTTATTGTACAGCTTGATCTCACAAAACAATTGGCCAATGAAGATGGAAGATCCTCTCAGAATCCCCTCCCTTATCTTACACATCCGCTTATACAGAAATGCCTCCATTGTCAAAAGCAAGATCAGATAGGGCCCTAAAACGCAGTGGAATTTTTTTGATTTGCATTTTAGCTAAAGAGCTTACAATAATGTGATTGACATTTAATAGCTATGTGTCCCCTGACTTTTTCTGTATTATGTATTTAGATTTAGAACCTGCAGTTTCAGGGGAATTTGCTGGGATATTGACAAGAAGCGACCTACATCAGGAGTTGTACTGATCATTCACTGAGTTGATAGCACGTGTGTTAACATTGCTGTAAAATTGCAAGCTGTTGATGTTGTTGACAACTTTGTGGAAATCCGGCGTTCCAACGACTTGAAAGATACAATCTCAAGTGTCGTATTTCAGTCAGTGACCACATTCTTGTGAATCCTTACAGCATTTACTGTTGACAACAAACATAACAAATGCAGTTTCCCATGACATTTCTTCGTTACATTCAGTGAAATGGGCTGTGGCTGTAGTCATATGGATAATAGAAAATCAAAGAGAAGTGGGAGGACACAGAGAAATAGTTGTCTGGGGGCCAAATGCCTTTTGGAAGCAAACTTAATTTGAGGTGCCAAATTCTCAATGTTGCTCCGACAAGAATGAATGAATAGACTGCTTAACTTTGTGAAAGTACACCGAGTTTCATATTTAATAATGATACAGAAATTAAACCACTTTACTCAGCCCTGAGTGAAACTTTACCCACAGTTAAGTTTCAGTTCTGTTCAAACCGGTGAAGCAACAGATATTTCCTTATGAGGGTCATTTTACTGAAGAACATCCAGTAACACAATTTAGCTTTTGGGAGGAGACTCTATGTTGACATTATTAAAATAACAGAGGATAGGTTTTAACTCGTGTTTGCTAATCTGGAGAAAGATGTAGTCAGGATTGTAAAATAGACCATTAGTCATTCAAGACTCTAATCATTCAAAGTTTTTTTATTTAGAGGTAATGATTAAAAGTGGTCTGAATATCACGTGCTCTCATTTATAGATAAAAAAATCATTAATGTGTGCTCACATGATGAATGCATAAAGGGAAGAAACAGTCACATTAAGTTGTAGTACTGTGGCAAGGAAACTGTACACTAGGATTCCTTTTTTTTTCAATATCTTCACATTTTCAAAGGCTGACCTATTTACGTGCCTGTTCAATGACCCATCAATGAGTCAAATAACCCACCTATCATCTTTTAAGATCAACAGACCCAAGATCTCAAGGGCAATTGGACTGGGAAAATATTTGGTTAACTGATGTTTATAAACAGAACACATGCACGTTATTGGCTCAGCTGTACACAGGATCAGCTCCAAGGTTCTAACGTGCAGAGAGTGTCATGTAACCCCTCACCCTTGTCAAACAACAATAAAGCCCAGTGAAATGTGGTCTCCTTGAAGGAAGGGTAGTCCAAGCTCAACCTGGCCCTTCATCGGTGACAGATCAGCAAGCATTGCCTAGAACTTTAATGTCACAAACAAGTATTGCTCACACTGGTATTGCTCCCGCAGTCTTCCCATGCTACATCGATGGCTACATTGGTGCTGCTTCCTACACCCATGCAGAGCTCGTCAATTTCATCAACTTTGCCTCCAACTTCCACCCTGCCCTCAGTTTACCTGGCCCATTTCCAACACCTCCCTCCCTTTTCTCGATCTCTCTGTCTCTATCTCTGGAGACAGCTTATCTACTGGTGTCTATTATAAACCCACGGACTCTCACAGCTACCTGGACTATACCTCTTCCCACCCTGTTGCTTGAAAAAACACGACCCCCTTCTCTCAATTCCTCCGCCTCCGCCACATCTGCTCTCATGATGAGGCATTTCATTCGAGAACTAAGGAGTTGTCCTCCTTCTTCAAAGAAAGGGGGTTCCCTTCCTCGACCATGAATGCTGCCCTCAACCGCATCTCTACCATTTCACGCATGTCTGCTCTTACTCTATCCTCCTGCCACCCCAACAGGGATGTTGTTCCTCTTGTCCTCACCTGCCACCCCACCAGCCTCTGCATCCAGTACATAATTCTCTGTAACTTCCGTCATCTCCAGCGGGATCCCCCCATCAAGCACGCCTTACCCTCCCCCGCCCCACTTTCTGCTTTCTGCAGGGATCGCTCCCTACACGACTCCCTTGTCCGTTCATCCTTCCCCACTGATCTCCTTCCTGACAATTATCCTTGTAAGTGGAACAAGTGCTTCACCTGCCTCTACACCTTCTCCCTCACTACCATTCAGGGCTGCAAACAATCCTTCTAGGCGAGGCGACTCCTTACCTGTGAGTTTGATGGGGTCATCTACTGTATCCAGTGCTCTTGGTGTGGCCTCCTGTGTATCGGTGAGACCCGACGCAGATTGGAAGACTGTTCCACTGAGCACCTACACTCCGTCTGCCAGAACAAGTGGGATCTCCCAGTGGCCGCCCATTTTAAATCCACTTCTCGTTCCCATTCCAATATCACTATCCATGGCCCCCTCCACTGTCGTAATGAGGCCACACTTAGGTTGAAGGAACAACACCTATATTCCGTTTGGGTAGCCTCCAACCTGATGGCATGAACATCGATTTCTCAACCTTCTGGTAATGCACTATTCCCAATTCCCTCACTCACCTTAACTCCTTACCTGTTTGTCACCTCCCTCTGATGCTCCTCTCCCATTTCTTTCTTCCATGGCCTCTCTGGTCAGATTGCTCCCTTCTCCAGCCCTGTATCTCTTTTACCAATCAGCTTCCCAGCTCTCTACTTCACCCCTCCCCCCTTCCAGTTTCACGTATTATTATTTTGTGGTTCATCCTCCCCTCCCCCCACGTTCTGACTCTGACTTCTCATCTTTTTTTCCCTCCAGTCCTGATGAAGGATCTTGGCCCAAAACTTTGACTGTATTCTTTTCCAAAAATGCTGCCTGGCCTGCTGAGTTCCTCCAGCATTTTGTGTGTGTTGCTTGGATGTCACATTGGTTTGGTTTCACTTGTTTACCTGGAGGTCAAGGTCAGTCACATTTTAGTACAATGTGACTTGACCTGCAAGACCCAAGCTGGGTTTTATTGAAGTTCAAAGTTCAAAGCACATTTATTATCCAAAGTAAGTATACGTTATACAAACTTGAGATTTGTCTCCTTACAGACAGCCACAAAACAAAGAAACCCCAAAAGAACGCTTTAAAAAAAAGACCACCAAATACCCATCGTGCAGAGGAAAGAAATTATGTAAACAAATAAAGTAAGTTTAAATATATCAATTATAATATATAATTGTAATTATATATTATTGGTTTCTTAAGGAAACCAATAATAGCCAGGGGAGGTAGTTGGGATAAGCTCCCACTATCTATTAAATACTTCCTCTGACTGTCCTCTGCTACTTCCTTCGCTATGTGCTGAACCGAGGCTGTGGGCCTGCTCTGGGCTTCATGTCTGAGGACTTAAGGTTCGCAAACATCCCACCCTGCAAAAACTCATTTCAGGGAGACTCCCAGAACTGTCGGGAGGGGTGGGATGTCTGCAATAGAGTAGCTCCTTAGCAGCTAGCCAGCTAGTTTAAATAACGTTAGCTATGCTAATAAATGAATGACCCCTGTTAAACTCACCTCAACAAGTCTTTTACATTTTAACCCACCATGGGCAATAGAAAAGTCACTGTTGCAAACAGTGCAGCGAGCAACACTGTCATTATTTTTGACCCCTATTAGGCAGGGGTACACTTTAGGGTAGTCTGGGATGACGTACATTTTATATTTTCTTTTTTTGGAACACTCTGCTATGGCGTGCTCTCTCTCTCATTCTCTCGCTCTGTCTCTCTCGTGGTCGCTCTCGCTCTTGCTCTCTCGCTCTCTTGTGGTCGCTCACACGCTTGATCTCACTCGCTCTCTCTTGCTCGCTCTCTCTCTCATGCTCACTCGCTCTCAAAAAAATTGATTTCCAGGATATTGTATATAATTTGCGGGCATAGCATCAGGGAGCCACTATTAATATGCGAGAGACTCCCGGAAATTCCGGGAGAGGTGGGATGTCTGGGTTCGTCCATCGTCATCGATGAAGACCTCAACACCATTGATGGTGTCGAGACTAGCGCGTGATTTGGATTTATGTGAGGGAGAGTCGCGCAGCGTCAGCCTCACTCTCTCTTCCCCATTCCCATCTGGATCCAGTGGCAAGACAAGAGTCGAGACAGCTGGAGATGGGACTAAGCACAGTGGATGACAAGGACATCTTCTGTGTCTTGTCGTGCTCTACACGTTCCATGACATAGAAACATAGAAACATAGAAAATAGGTGCAGGAGTAGGCCATTCGGCCCTTCGAGCCTGCACCGCCATTCAGTACGATCATGGCTGATCATCCAACTCAGAACTCTGTACCTGCCTTCTCTCCATACCCCCTGATCCCTTTAGCCACAAGGGCCTTATCTAACTCCCTCTTAAATATAGCCAATGAACTGGCCTCAACTGTTTCCTGTGGCAGAGAATTCCACAGATTCACCACTCTCTGTGTGAAGAAGTTTTTCCTCATCTCAGTCCTAAAAGGCTTCCCCTTTATTCTCAAACTATGACCCCTCGTTCTGGACTTCCCCAACATCGGGAACAATCTTCCTACATCTAGCCTGTCCAATCCCTTTAGAATTTTATACATTTCAATAAGATCCCCTTCAATCTTCTAAATTCCAGAGAGTATAAGCCTAGCCAATCCAGTCTTTCATCATATGAAAGTCCTGCCATCCCAGGAATCAATCTGGTGAACCTTCTTTGTACTCCCTCTATGGCAAGAATGTCTTTCCTCAGATTAGGGGACCAAAACTGCACACAATAGTCTCGGTCTGGTCTCACCAAGGCCTTGTACAACTGCAGTAGTACCTCCCTGTTCCTGTACACGAATCCTCTTGCTATGAATGCCAGGATACCATTCGCCTTTTTCACCACCTGCTGTACCTGCATGCCCACTTTCAATGATTGGTGTATAATGACACCCAGATCTCGTTGCACCTCCCCTTTTCCTAATCAGCCACCATTCAGATAATAATCTGTTTTCCTGTTCTTGCCACTAAAGTGGATATCCTCACATTTATCCACATGACGCTTGCAGAGACCGCCTTCTGGACCGTTGGACCTTCCATTGGTCTCGTCCGCTCAATCCGCCAGAGTCTGTCTTCACATGCTGGGATAGACAACTCCCTATCTCACCGAGGGTTTGAGACCTGTGGGCTATCTTCACGTGGTTTAGCTGGCTTGTCGAAGCCGTTGCCCAGGGTGTGGCCGCTGTCACATGCAAACAGCTACGGGGAGCCACAGGTGAGAGCTGAGTGCCAGGTGGGGACCAAAGGTGGACAAACCGCCCTGAGAAGGACGCGACATGTTTCCCCACCAGAGGTGCTACCCCTCCCTGACACCCCATACACTGAGGACTTACTTCCATTATAAATGCTATTTGCTTCCTTTTATTGCTTGCATGATTTTTTTTCCTCTCTGCACATTGTTTTTTTTAAGGGGTTCTTTTGGATTTCTTGTTCTGTGGCTGCCTGTAAGGAGACAAATCTCAAGGTGTATAATGTATCCATGCTTTGATAATAAATGTACCTTGAACTCTGAACTTTGAACAACCAAGTCCAACTCCTGGCCTTCACATGTGGCAGAGCCTTTAATTTCGCCATGAGGTATAAATGCATTACTTTGAGAGATGTTGTTTACATTCGAAGTTCTCTGTGTCCACTACATGTAACCTTCCAGAGAATTGGAGAGCCATAAAAAAAGCATGTAACATGTCTCTGGAAGTCATTTCGCATATGCTTGAGACCTCATGGTCAACAGTGAAACCTGGAGCAACAAACAGTCTGCTGGAAGAACTCAGTGGGTTGAGCAGTATCTCTTTGGAGATAAGGATTTGCCAGCTTTTTGGGTCAAGAACCTGCATTTGGACTCAGTGATGTAGCTCTACATGATGCAATGTTTCAACAACTGCCCACCACATTTATGACTCCCTCCTCCACCACAAGTCTTTCCCAACCATGTGGCCCTCTGCTAAAGAATTGCTCGCTGTTGTATGTGTGGTAAACCATGTACAGGTTTCCCCTGCCATCCGAAGTTAGAGCGTTCCTATGAAACGGTTCGTAAGCCGAAATGTCGTAAAGCGAAGAAGCAATTACCATTTATTTAAATGGGAAAATTTTGTGAGCGTTCGCAGACCCAAAAATAACCTACCAAATCATGCCAAATAACACATAAAACCTAAAATAACAGTAACATATAGTAAAAGCAGGAATGATATGATAAATACACAGCCTATATAAAGTAGAAATACTTTTCCACAATCATTACTGAACTGTTCTCCGTAGCGACAATCTCACGCAAGCGCCGTCAGCAGAAAATCTCACGCAAGCGCTGTTGGCAAGAACACTCTCTCCAGTAACCTTTAAACTATGAAGCTGCCAAATCATACCAAATAACATGTAAAAATACACAGTTTATATAAAGTAGAAATAATGTATGTACAGTGTAGTATCACTTACCGGAATTGGTTCAGCGCCGAGCACACTGATGATAGTGTGTTGGACTGAGTCGTCACAGGTTGGGTGGTACAGTGGCCCCCACCCTCCAGGCTGCTGACCGATACATTGCCGCGAAGCTCGCAGGGGTCCAGCGGTAGCCGGGACGCATCCAGCACATCTTTAAGAAAAAAGCCAAAACAAACATGCTAATTAATTAGGTGCCACCCGTAATTGTCGGCCCAGATCAGTGCCGATTTCCGATTGCGTCATCTCTGATCTGGGCCAACAATTACATGTCGGCGGCACCTAATTAATTAGCATGTTTGTTTCGGCTTTTATCTTAAAGATGTGCTGTGTGCCTCCCGGCTACCTTTGCATTCTCCGCGAATCGGTATCTGTCCATGACCTGGGGGTTGGGGTGGTGGGACACTGGGGTGTCATCTCATTGTCTGTTTCCATTAGAGCAGGCAGCTCATCTTCTCCTATGACTGCCTGCCTCGATGTCGAAGGTCGAGGTTCGTCGTCTGCTGTGGCTGATGTGGAAGGCTTGCTTGACTGCTGAGCCTTGCGCATTTTTCTATCACACAGTTCTTTAATAAGGACTCAAACCATCCTGCAAATATCCCTTAAACCGATGTACCCTTTCAAAATTAAAGTCGCACTTTATCATTACTCATTCGGTTTCGATTGTAATCCTTTTTTCTTCCAATTGCATCAGCTCTTCATCTGTCAGTTCTTGGTCATGGGATGCCAAAATCTCTTCAACATCATGTTCGTCAGCTTCCACAAGCCAAACTCACGTTGTCCTTACTTCGTTCACCACGATCAAAATGCTTAATTATGTCTAGTTTTACTGTAAGTGTAACACCCTTACGAGCTCTTTCAGGCTTTTCCGATACCGTAGAACTCATCCTGCGAACGGCTGCTCACAGGCACGTGTTAAAGCAATGCAGTTCCGAATCCGGGGGAGAGCGGCTGCTCGGGGCGCGCTGCCTTTTATCGCGCGCTGCTTTTTCGCGTACTGATTTTTTATTGCATGCTGAATTTTTTTCGTAACAGTGAAAACACCTTCTGAAAGCGAAAACAGGGTACTAATGTAGGTCTTTCGTAACAGTGAGGTTTTGTAAAGTGAACGCTCGAAAAGTGGGGGACACCTGTATATAGGTTGTAACTGGGTTACCTTCTGGACATGCCTGGACATGCCCCTCTGCTGACTGCTCCTGTGGCTCCTCCCACAGAGCCCTGAATAAAGGCGATTGTGTCACTGCTCCTCCCTCAGTCCAGGATAGATATTCAGCATGAACGTTGGTCCATTTTACTGTTAATAAAAGCCTTTCAGTATTTACCCTACTTCCAGTCTTTTGGAGTAATTGATAGTGCATCAGTATGTTGCTTATATTTTTTATTCAGTGTTTTCTATTCTACTCCAGACAATGGCAACTTTGTCTGAGGAGGAGTCCTGCAGGTGCTGGTGGGGACATTACAGCTCAGTGCTGCATGGGGCGGCATGGTAGCATAGTGCAGTACCAGCGACCTGGGTTCAATTCCCACCGTTGCCCGTAAGGAGTTTGAATGTTCTCCCCGTGACCACGTGGGTTTCCTCACATGCTCCAAAGGCGTACTGTTGTGTCGGTTAATTAGTCACTGTAAATTGTACCATGATTAGGCTAGGGTAGCTGGGTGGCGTAGCTCGAAGGGCTGGAAGGACCATTTCTGCTCTGTATCTCAATAAAATAGAATAAAATAATCAACCAGTGGGGAAACGCTTGCTGAGGGAGGAAGATTCAGCAAATGAACTTGCTGCACGCACCTTTAGCGATAGGGGCTTACTTTTAGAAGAAAATTGCACTGTCTTCAGTACCAGCACTCACAAACATATTTCCTCCACTCTGCCATCAGATTTCTGATCACAAGCAAGAGAGAATCTGCAGGTGCTGGAAATCCGAGCAACACCCACAAAATGTTGGAGGAACTCAGCAGGCCAGGCAGCATCTATGGAAAAGACCAGTCGACGTTTCGGGCCGAAACCCTTCAGCAGGTGGTCTTTGAACCTATGAACACTTCCTCATTATTTGCTTTTTGCATCGGTTATTTATTTTTGTAACTTATGGTAATTTTTATGTCCTGCACTGTACTGCTGCTGCAACAGAACAGATTTTGGCATATGTCACTGAATAAAACTGATTCTGAATCTGATTCTAACGTTCAGATCACTGGTACTGTGTTCTCAAGCACCATGTACATGGTAACCCCTTTCCCATCTATACTAATTCCATTTGCCCACACAAGGATGGGGCATTCTCTGCCTTGCCTGGTGCTGAAAATAAGCCTCAAACTATATTTGCAAACAATGGGAAAACAAAGTCTTGTACAAGCCCAGATACAGCAATCACTGATCATAATAATGTAATAGAACAGGTTGGAAACTTTAACTTAAATAGCAGGAAATGAAATTTTATTCATGTAATTCAAGCATTTGAGCTATTTCTGTTTTGGCTTGTTGCACACAAAATAAATAATTGGAGTATTAACCTCTACCTATCTAAAGCTTGTCTCCAAGAGGACCACAACCTTGTTGTGTTTAGAGGCTTGCAAAGTGACCCAGAGAGCAATGCTGGCTGGGGTCAGGGCTTTATGCTTTAGCTCACAGTAGGGTCACCCATGCTAAACAGGTCAAAGGGCAGAGGCCAGATTATGAGTGGTCCACCAGTGCTCCGTGTTCGAGGGTTCAGCTCAGGGCTAACAATTCTGACTTGTAAAACAAAATTGTTACGGAAAAAGCAATGAAGAGTCCCTCTGCCCCTGAGTGTGATGGTATTCCTGAGTCTCCACCCGGAACTTGCGTGAGTGATGGTAGTGAAAACCAAATGGAAGCTACTGATTTAATGAAGGAAGCCCTGAAAAGCACCAGAGATAGAAGACCTTCATTGCTGCCCTAAATGCCAGATTCCTGTTGTTTGCGTTTAAATTCACTACTGCGAAGCCTCTTCCGGTGATGCCTACACCGAAGAAGTTTAGATCCTCTCTTCGACGGGAGTTCAGTGAAACCATCTCTCACTGCTCCCCATCTGTAATTTCTTCGGCTCTTCAACTTTTCGACCACACTTTGACTCAAACTCGCTATCACAGCCATGTATCCTTTCTTGGAACGTGCTCCCTAGGCCTCCTGTCCCATGATCCTCTCGTATCCCCTTTTGCCTATCACCTGTCCAGCTCTCGGCTCTATCCCTCCCCCTCCTGTCTTCTCCTATCATTTTGCATCTCCCCCTCCCCCTCCAGCTTTCAAATCCCTTACTCACTCTTCCTTCAGTTAGTCCTGACGAAGGGTCTCGGCCTGAAACGTCGACTGCGCCTCTTCCTATAGATGCTGCTTGGCCTGCTGCGTTCACCAGCAACTTTGATGTATGTTGCTTGAATTTCCAGCATCTGCAGAATTCCTGTTGTTTGCGAGTAAATAGGTACCTAAGGATTGACTGTACCACTAAAAAACATAATTCATCAGAACACAAGGGGTAGATCTAGACTCAGCCATTCGGCCCCTCGGGTCTGAACTGGATTATGCTGACCTTCTACCACAAGCACCATTTTCCTTCGCAGTACCCACTCCTTTTGATTCCCTTAATAAACAGAAACCTATCAGTCTGAAGGAATCTTATGACTGAGGCTTCACAGCCGGGGTAAAGAAGTTGAAAAATTCCACCAGCATCTGAATGAAGCCTTTCTTCAACATGGTCCTAAGTGGCCTTTCCCTTGTTCTGAGACACTCCTCAACATCCTCTGCATCAATTTTGTCAAGTCCTCTAGAATCCTCTAGACAGGGTCTCCTGTCATTCTCTTAAACTCTGAAGAATAAAAACCATGTCTCGATCGTCTTACAAGAAACACAGCAACCAAGACCTGTCTGGTGAATCTTTACTGCACTCAGTCTGTAGCTTCCATTTTAGGTAAGGAGACTAAAACTGTCCACAATACTTCAAGTGTGGTCTTACCTCCTGCCCTTCAAAATTCAGGTACGGCACTAGAAGCAGCTGCTCCTAAGCAACTTATTATTTTTCTCTTTGCTGAGACAGAGCTTGTAAATTTGCAGTAATCTTTGTCCAGAGGGGCAAAAACAAGCTGAAACAATCGAATGAAATTTGCTTTGATGTTTGAAGTTCCCATGCCCTGAGCTCCTTTCTGCAGGTTTCTGACCTTAAAGGGATTTAGTTGAAGTTTACTGGATGCAACGTTTCGCATGAATATTCAATTCTATGAACAATTAAATGGATATTACTTAAATTCCTCTAGTAGTTTTAAATGTTAATCTGGTTAACCTCAATCTGAGTGTTTAAATTGGTTTCAGCTGAAAGCTTTGTCCTTTCCAGTTACTTTATGCTGCCGATGGGTTTGATAAAGCATATTTAAACATGTGAGCTCCAGTAGTATATTGAATAAGCAAACTGAAGCAATGTTCCATCAGCTGTTTTATTCACTCAAGGTGTTCTAGGAACAGAGCACTGGACAGCTGCCAACAAGCTGTAAACCTGGTAATGACAAGGAGAGGCCAAGTACATCTATTAGATGGGGGGTGGGGGTTGAACTGCATCCCTTTTATTAACATGGAAAACTAATTCTTTATGCTTTGGTAGGGTAGAAAACGTTGGCAACTAACTTTCTACCATAATTGTGTTTGGATTCATGGACTCAGGGCACAGAAACAGGCCTTTCAGCCCACTGAGTCAGTGCTAACTATCAACTACCCATCTACACTACATCCAATATTCATCTAATTTTTTAAAATCCTCCTCACGTTCTCATCACCTTCCCTGAGGTTCTACCTCTCACCAACACAAAAGCACAGGAAAACAGGAGCAGGCATAGGCTACCAGGGTCTCAAGCCTGCTCCATCATTCAATATGAGCATGGCTGATTTATACTGACCTCAGCTCCTCCTCTGTGGTAGACATTCCCAGAGTAGAAATGTCTAATACCAGAGAGCATGCATTGAAGCTGGGTTCAAAGGCGATGTAAGGGTTAAGTGTTTTACTCAGAGAGTGGTGGATGCCTGGAATGCGTTGGCTGGTATGGTGGTAGAGGCAAATATATTAGAGAATTTTAAGAGAGAGAGAGTCAATGACAATGTTGAGTAAAATGGGGTTGGCAAAGGAACTGGGACTTGAGAAGTTTCATGGGATGTAAGATTTGTGAGTAGGAGGCAGGGGTTCTGGAGAAGAACAGTGGCAGCAAGGGGGGAGACCAACAATAAATTAGGGAAGCTGAGGAATTCTGGACTAGGACAGAGAAGACTGAATTAAGTTGGTCGGCATCTGTCTGTCTTGAAGGATAATGGGTTATGGTGATCATCATCACAAGCCTGTGCAGAAGGTATGGAGATCCTGAGATGCCCAGTCATCAAGATATTACTATTTATTATTTATGGTGCAACTGTAACGAAAACCAATTTCCCCCTGGGATCAATAAAGTATGACTATGACTACGACTATGACTAAGATCTCCCTGTCGGCCTCACCAGTGAAGTCCAAAGGAAAGATTACAAAGTAATACATTTGGTACCAGCTTGGCTGCAGGAGCTGCCAGAAGGATGTTCAATGATGTCCAGCTGCCTTAGGGGCTCCACTCCAGATTTGCTATCTGGGTTTACTCCTGTGGCCTTCATCTCTCCCGAGGTTGCCCACAAGGCAGTGGGGCTATTTACCATAGCTGGGGAATTAAGTAGAAACATTAATCTTAGATGTATTAAGCTAAATAGGCAATACTGAACTTTGTAACTTATGAAAACAAATTGAGTTAAATGCATAGGATAGTCATATGAATAGAGTAGGGCAGTTTGACAACTGGTATTCAATAATTGTATAAGTATATAAATGTTGAACAGATCACGGCTTATTGGCCATCTTCCAACCTGTAGCCTTTATGGACAGTCAAGGATCTAAGGCACGGTAAACTGTATATGCAAAAAGCAAACTGCTGGAGGAACCCAGCAGGTCAAGCGGCACCTGTTGAGGGAAAGGAATGGACAATGTTTCAGGCTGAAACCTTGCATCAGGATTCATAAGACCTTCCATCACATTATCTGATCATACCCTCAGGAAATGTCTTTGTTGTCACACGGCCAACTTGGGATCCAGATACTCCTCACATAAACAAAGGTGGAGTGTGAGAGGAAAATATCCAGTTTGTTACTCCACAAACCACATTGGGAAATAAGCACCCAGGAACATTTCATGATTCTGTGAAAACTTGGTTATTGTGTATTCTAAATGTATTTAACTGCCTTGACTCTATGCCCTTTAAAGATCCTGGATAACATCGTTCTACAGAATTCAACTTTAAAACCTTTAATGAGTTAATATCAGCCACTTTAGTGGGCGAGTGTTCCACAGCTTTAATCACTCCAAAAGTCTTTACCAACAATTACTGAGCTGCCTGGTTCTATGCCCTCAACTAAGACTCTCTGGTCAGAGGAAAGAAATAGTTTCTACCATATTTCCTTTATAAATCCTACAGAACTCAGCCAAGCCACTTCCTAACTTCCTAGCTGAGTCACTTTGTCCAAATCCAATATATCCTTTCCATGTGCTAATGCCCAGGACTATGCCTCATTGTCCAAATAAGGTATAATTAGGGCTTGATATATTATAGTGAATTTTCTTCACCTGAATAAATTATATCCAGGTTCTCTGAAGATAAAGGCTTCTTGATTTTTCTTATTGGACCATAACACTTTGAGTGATCCACTATCAACTCTACTCTTAAACGCATCTCCCCCATTTCACGTACATCTGCTCTCACTCCATCCTCCCGCCACCCCACTAGGAATAGGGTTCCCCTGGTCCTCACCTACCACCCCACCAGCCTCCAACATATTATTCTCCGTAACTTCTGCCACCTCCAAAGGGATCCCACCACTAAGCACATCTTTCCCTCCCCCCCCCTCTGCATTCCGCAGGGATCGCTCCCTAAGCAAATCCCTTGTCCATTCGTCCCCCCCATCCCTCCCCACTGATCTCCCTCCTGGCACTTATCCGTGTAAGCGGAACAAGTGCTACACATGCCATTACACTTCCTCCCTTACCACCATTCAGGGCCCCAAACAGTCCTTCCAGGTGAGGCAACACTTCACCTGTGAGTCGGCTGGGGTGATATACTGCGTCCGGTGCTCCCGATGTGGCCTTCTATATATTGGCGAGACCCGACGCAGACTGGGAGACCGCTTTGCTAAACACCTACGCTCTGTCCGCCAGAGAAAGCAGGAACTCCCAGTGGCCACACATTTTAATTCCACATCCCATTCCCATTCTGACATGTCTATCCACGGCCTCCTCTACTGTAAAGATGAAGCCACACTCAGGTTGGAGGAACAACACCTTATATTCTGTCTGGGTAGCCTCCAACCTGATGGCATGAACATCGACTTCTCTAATTTCCGCTAATGCTCCACCTCCCCCTCATACCCCATCTGTTACTTATTTTTATACACACATTCTTGCTCTCATTCTCCTTTTTCTCCCTCTGTCCCTCTGAATATACCCCTTGCCCATCCTCTGGGTCCCCCCCGCCCCCGCCGTCTTTCTTCCCGGACCTCCTGTCCCATGATCCTCTCGTATCCCTTTTGCCAATCACCTGTCCAGCTCTTGGCTCCATCCCTCCCCCTCCTGTCTTCTCCTATCATTTTGGATCTCCCCTTCCCCCTCCAACTTTCAAATCCCTTACTCACTCTTCCTTCAGTTAGTCCTGACGAAGGGTCTCGGCCTGAAACGTCGACTGCACCTCTTCCTAGAGATGCCGCCTGGCCTGCTGCGTTCACCAGCAACTTTTATGTGTGTTGAGTGATCCTTAAACCTTAGTTGATCCCCCTCCCCCCACTGACCTTAACTTTCACCATTTAGAAGTTACTCAGGTCTGTCAGATTTTACTCCTTACATTTACTAGTCTTCAATCCATCTGCTGCATTTTTACTCTCTCATTTAATCTGTCAACATCTCTATAATTTTATGGTTCAATCTACACTGCTTGCTATGCTGCCTGTCTATGTGCTAGTCAGAAACCTAGATATAAAACTCTATTGTGTTATTGAAGTCATTAATCATTAATAAGTACTGTGAACAGTGAGGACACAGCCAGGTCCTTGTGGGCCATCACTAGTCACTTCTTTCCCATCTGTGTGCATATATTTAACCCTACTTTCTACTTCTGGCCACCTCCTAACTAGGTCATTAATTTCCATTCAGTTCCATGAGATTTAGTTTTAACTCATGGGGAGCTGCAGGTGAAGGGAGAGTTGTGTGTTGCTGACAATCAGCTGGTGGGAGAAACCCAGTGGAGACAGAAACTGCTTCTTGTTCAACCAGAGCCAAGGAACTGTGTCCAAGTGTTTAAGGGGAAAATGCTGTAAGTCATACGTACAGTCGAACAATTGGCTCTCCAGAGTGAAAAACAACAAAATGTAATAAAATATAAAAATATAATAGCAACAGAAGCAGTCAGCATGATCTGTGTTAGCAAGCAAGACTCCAGAATTTGTCGGGGAATGTATACATTCACAAGAAACAGTCACAAGGACCGTCACTGTATGGTCTAATGAGGCTATCTCTTTGCTTCAGGACTGTTCTGAACGGACTAACTGGCAGATGTTGAAAGGGGCCACCACACATGGAGAAGACACAGACCTTGAGGAATCTGCCTCATCTGTCACCGACTACGGCTGTGTGTAGATGACATCGACACTTCAAGGACAGCCATCTCGTGGCCCAACTGGAAGCCCAGGCTGAACACAAAGGTGAACTCCCTGTTAAAAGCCTGGGCTGTGACCTTCAAATCTGGAGATGGAACAGCTCTCAGAGCAGGCAGAAGGAACCTTATTTTAGACATCAAGAGAGCAAAGACCACCTACACACAAAAAAATTCAGGAGCACCTAATTGCCAGCATATGTGGATGGGCATTACTGACTATGTGAGGAAAAACAGTGTGGACTGTTACAGTGACAGCTCCCTTCTCAACGCCCTAAACAACTTCTACGTACACTTTGAAGCATGCAACACAATGCCGGCCACAAAAGCTATCCTCCCCCCAGGTGAGCAGACACTGTCTGTTAGTGCAGCATGCATGAGAGGTCTCTGCAGAGCATCAACCCCCGTAAGGTTGTCGGCCCAAACAACTTCCCAGGCAGGGAACACAGGGAGTGTGCACAACAGTTCATTGAGGTCTTCACAGGCATCTTCACCACTTCACTTATCTGGGCTGCTATTCCCATATGCTTCAAATCAACCACCGTGTCCCCGTACCAAAGTGCTCTGCAGCTTCAGAACTAAACAACTATCGCCTGGTGATATTGACACCAATCGTCATGAAGTGTTTTAAATGGCTGGTGATGGCACATATCAAAAGCTCCAGTCCTGCCAAACTGGACACTCACCAGTACGCTTATCAACAGAACCGCTCGACAACAGTTGCCAAAGCATCTGTCATACACCTGGCTCTGCCACACCTAGAAAGCAAGGACATTTATGTCAGAATGCTATTTCTGGATTTCAGTTCGGTATTCAATGCTATTGTCCCACAGAGTCTGCTGAATAAACTCCTACTCCTCAGCTGACATACGCCATTGTACAACCTGGTGTTAGACTTCACATTCAACAGACCTCAAATTGTCAGGATGCACAATCGTTCCTCCTTCCTCATCGTCCTCAACACAGGTGCTCCCCAGGGCTGTGTGCTGAGCCCACTGCTGTACACACAAATGCACAGCCAAACACTAAGCAATTACATTGCCAAGTTCGCCAATGACAGTGGTGGGGCTTATTAACAACACAAGCAGAGTACCTACAGAGAGGAAGTGGAAGAGCTCGAGGCCTGGTGCGAGGCAAAAAAATAACCTCTTACTCAATGTCAATAAGACAAAGGAGTTGGGTACCGACTTCAGGAGAGCTCGCACCACTCACTCACCTTCACACTGGAGGCACAGCAGTGGAAACTGCGAGCTGTTTCAAGCTCCTGGAAGTGCACATCTCACACGTCTCATGGTCCAAGAGTACACCCTCCACATTTAAGAAAGCTCACCAAGTGAGACAAGCACCAATGGCTGCGAGCTGCAGTTGCAGAGTCAGTTAAAAAGACAGCTTATAACATAAACAGTATAATGCCACTGGCACATCATACGTGATAAGACCTGGGTGGTGGCAGGGAATTCAGTAGTCTTACACCCTGGGGGGAAGAGTTGTTTCCCATCCTAACTGTTCTCGTCATAATTCTATGGTGCCTCCAGCCTCATAGTAAGGGGTCAAAGAGATTGTTGGACGGATGGGAGGGATCATTGACAATGCCAATGGCCCTGAGCACACAGCGCTCCACATAAGTATCTCTGATGGATGGAAGAGAGAACCTCTCAACAGTCCTCAAAATCCTTTGTTGGTACTTGCAGTCAGATGCCGTGCAATTTCTATACAGTACTAGACAGTGACACTCCGGAATGTGATCCTGTATAAATTGGTTAGGACGGTGGTGGGGAGGATCCTCACACACTTTGATCTCCTCAGGAAGTGGAGATGCTGCTGGGCTTTCTTCACCACAGAGGCAGTGTTGAGGGACCAGGTGAGACCTTCATTATGCTGAAAACTTGCTGCTCCTAACTCTTTCCACAGAGGAACTGTTTATGTGCAATGAGGTGTGTACTGAAGAGCGACAGTAAACCATTTTGAATCTTGAACCCTGAATGTAATTACAGTAGCAGGAACGCAACTTGGTACAAACAGTGGAAGAATGATTTGTTGTGGTCGGAGTCGGTGACATAAATAAAAAACATTTTTCTATGGGAGTATCAGACACTAAATTAAGACGTTGGGAATGATAATAGGCAGTGGGGTGCAGAGCTCTTTTTTGTCTTTTCCTAATATGGTGGGTGTTGCACTTCCCATCAGGAATGTGCATCTGCTTCCTGCAGGCCATATTGGGAGCGTCATTGGTAGTTTGAAGTTACAGGGCTAGGATAGGGGTCAAATTCTGCAATCTCTGTCTAGGAGATGAGGATTCTGCCACAATCATCGGATAATGTTACGGAGCAATCTTAGGATCCGGAAGTAAACCAGTTAGATCCATTTAGGAAATATAAATAAAATAGCCACCCAAGTTGGAAAGATATAAACAGATACTCTAAGATCAGCTGTTTCACTACTGACATTTGCAGGTCTGGATATTTGGACAGGAGGTTTGTGAAGTCACAACATAACACAGACTGCCAAGAATGCAAATAGTTTAACCGAGTGTTGACATTCATGCTCCGATAGCAACTCTAAAAACTTTATTATCATAGCCCACTGTTCATTGGGAAGAAATTAATCTAGAACTGAAAGGATGTCACGCAGGGGCATTCATCTGAGCAGCACAAATAAATTTGTAACACAGACAGGCCCCCAAGGGAGGTCAGTGTCTTTTGCGTTGTGATGTCAATTCCACAAGTGCTTCAGCTGAGTTCCAGCGAGATAAAAACACACCACAATGCAGGTCACGTTGGCATCACTGCCGTGTGGACTGTGGAGCCCAAGAACATGCATTTCTCCTCACGAAGTGCGAATGTAATTTCACACTTTAAAAGCTATCAGTGTGACCAAGAGTGAAAAATATATTGTAAAGCAGACAGATATTCCGAAGGGCTAACCTATTATGTCCTCTTCTTCTGGTGCAGAGCAACAATTCAATGCTTTTGTTGATAAATGTCTTCTAATTTTTCGAAATACAAAATACATTTTATTAATGATGACACCCATAACCATTCAAGATCAATGTAGCTCCTCTAAAATACTAATTTTCATTATGGCTGTTTGCTAAAATTTGGGTGTTGTGCACTGTATCTTTGACCTTCCTCTGTCCAGGGGATGAAGCTTCTCTTTTCTTTGCTTATGTGACAGAATTCAAGTTATTTGTGGTCAGGTGTGATTTTAAGGCTGCTCTCCAGTTTTAGGAGAAATTTTTTTGTGGTTTTTTTTTCCTCCCTTGACATATCACTTCATATTAAAGGTCAAATGAATTCAATGTTCTAGCCCAAGAGTGAGAATGTATATTTCAGCACCTGGATATTGCTCTGAGAATAACTATTTGAAAGTTCAAAATTCAAAGTTCAAAGTAAATTTATTATCAAACTACACATATGTCAGCACACCCAACCCTGGGAGTCATTTTCTTGCAGGCATTCATGGTAAATACAAAAACATAGTAGAATCAATGGAAGACCACCCCCCAACAGGGTGGGCAAATAATCACTGTGCAAAAGGCAACAAACTGGGTAAATGTCAAATGAAAAAATGTTATAACAAATACGCAATAAATATTGAGAATATGAGATGATGAGTCCTTGAAAGGGAGTCCACTGGTTGTGAGAAAAGTTCAGTGATGGAGCGAGTGAAGATGGTTGAGGTTATCCCCTCTGGTTCAAGAACCTGATGGTTGAGGGTAACAACTGTTCCTAAACCTGGTGGTGTGAATCCTGAGGTTCCTGTACCTTCTTCCTAATGGCCTGGATGGTGAGGTTCCTTGTAATAGATACTGCTTTCCTACGACAGCGCTCCATGGGGATGTGCTCAAGAATGATGAGGGCTTTACCCATGATAGACTGGGCCATATCCACTACTTTTTGTAGGATTTTCCGTTCAAGGGCATTGGTGTTTCCATGCAAGGCCATGATGCATCCAGTCAATATATTCTCCACCACACATCTATAGAAGTTTGTCAAAGTTTTAGATGATATGCCAAGTCTACACAAATTTCTAAGGAAGTAGAGGTACTGCCATGCTTTCTTCATGATGGACAGGTCCTCTGAAATAATAACACTGTGGAATTTAAAGTTGCTGACCCTCTCCACCTCTGATCTCCTGATGGGAACTGGCTCATGGACCTCTAGTTTCCTCCTCATGTAGTCTGCTCCTTGGGCTTGCTGACATTGAGTGAGAGTTTGTTGTTGTGGCACCACTCAGGTAGATTTTCAATCTCCCTCCTACATGTTGATTTGTCTCTACCTTTGTTTCGATCAATG